>NW_028076902.1:2940329-4140329 GCF_014824575.4 Sturnira hondurensis | reverse complement strand
AGCAAGGGATATTATTGTTTGCATGTCAAAAGTTTTAATTCCAAGCAAAAACTTAGACCTCTTGCTAACCTGTGGTCACTTTCATGAAATGTAGATTTCACATTCGTGAGGTCTTTGAAGGTCCTGGACCCTTCCAGCCCACGGTGTAAATTACCAGGCTGCTCTGGCATTTTACAGGACATTGCTTCCCATGAGTCCTACTGACTCTTAGGGTCTGTGGGCCGATGACATCAACATCAGAACCACACCTGACCATTTTCCCACGAGTGTAAGAGGGAGAAAGAGAAAGACAAAGGGTGGGGCAGTGCCCCAGCCCGATGCCTGCAGACTGAAGAAGCACCCCTCTAGAACTGCCTTTTCTGGAAAGACTGGTTAGCAGAGAACTGAGTTGGACTCTTCAAGTCACACCCAAGCCCTCCTTTTGCTCCACCCAAAAAAGTCAGCATTGAGGCATTAGGGGCATCAGCAGTTTTTCTTCTTTCCCAAGACATTTCAGTCACCAGAACATCCATGAATTATGCTCATATTCAGAGAAAAAATTAACTGCTGTTGAAAGCTGTTTTGCAGATCTGACCAACGATTAGTTGGCTTGGTGAGGCATCACACTGTTTTCCTAAGCAGACAGAAACTCCGCAGAACATTAATGAAAGAACACAATGGCGATGAGATACACAGCTTACAGGAATGCAACAACTTCAAAAGTAAAAACTCAGAAGAGCTTACAAACAGAAACACAAATGCTCATCACTACAGAACGATTGTTTTCTTGAGTCATTGTGGTATACTGAATTCAAATGTAGCTCAATCACTGTGTGACCAAGGTCAATCCATTTAACTACTTGAACTCAGTTTTCCATCTGTAAAATGGGAAGTTTGTCATGAGGCCTGAGATAAGTACACAACATACCTGGCACATCATAGAAGTGTTTGCCAGGTGATGGTAACTATTATTAACCACTGATCTGATATTTTTGTAAAATATCTAACTTACTGAAACTTAATAACCATGTAAATATTCTCTGCCGCATACTAAGCTAAACTGAATCTTACTTGGCAATCATTTCCCAGAAAAAAAGGTTAGAAAGTGGACTCTATAAGTCACCCCATTCTCAGCATGTTTTCTCAGACTCTCCCGTGCTTCTCACTTCCAGTCTTAGCTGAAACCGCCTCTCCACCTAGTGATGTCTACTTTCCTGACCACTGCTGCCAAACTTGGCTGGGAGACTTTCATCACCTCTCTCCTTCAACGGCCTAACTGCTTCCTTATGCCAACTCTCTCCTGCAGGCTCCACCCACTCCATGCCACCCTGCACACTGTGACCACAGACACAGGCCAAAAGCTCACTTATGACCATCTCATTTCTTTCAATGCAGGAGACTTTCATCAGCTCCGCTGAAAACCTGGAGTGGCTCCCCTCTGCCTATCTAAATTCAGGCTCTGGGCCCTCCTCCTCAGATCTTCCCCAATTACAGTAAATGCTCAGAAAGGACATCACCCCATAGACCTTGGCTTTACTCCTGGTTTTCCACCTCTTCGCCTGTTCTAAGCTCTCCTCTCCCCCTGGAATGCTCTCAGCCCACCCACCTTTACCAGCTGAAATTAATACTCCAAAGTCAAACTGAACGCCACTTTCTTTATAAAATCTTGCTAAGATGTTATCTTATCTCCTTATGAAGGCTCTGAGTTATACCCTTCCGGTCCATTATCCTTTCACATTATAGTACTACGTATCTATTTTCCTTTAAACAGTATGTGTGCTCCTTTCAAGGAGCCTTCGTATTTTCACCTTTGAAACTCCCCGACACCAACACACAACAGACGCTCTGTAAATATTTGCTGAATGAACCAAGAAATGGAATTGAGATACTTTCATTGTATAAGTACAGAACTGTCCAGTCTAATACACAAGAAACACTCTCTAAAGGCACAAGATAGCAGGAGAGCACAGAGAAGGGGCCTTGGGTTGAGTCAACTCAGCCAAGAGTGGACTGGGGTTTGGGGCAAGTCTTCATCTCGTTGCCTCTACAGTGGAAAAATAAGGATTCTGTATCCTTTGCAGTCCCTCTGACTCTGATTCAGTGCAAATGGACCTGTTTAATCTCATGAAGAAATTTCATAAAATGAATACTTTTATTTTAAAAGACAGTTTAAAATAAACTTAAAATATATATCAAATAGTGATCACATGCATTTTGATTTTGAAATCATAAGTTCTAGAGAAAAGTAATAATATTATAACTATGTATTTCTCAAGCGAATTGATTTGGCTTTTAATCCTATAAAATCACACTTTGATCAGCAGAGACTTTGTCATTTGGCCACCAAACTTCACTACAGATTTGTTATTTCTTTGAATTATAGGAATAAAACTGGAGTAAGTCTACCTTAATTGAAAACAATATTAATATAATATCCTATACCAGAAAAATCCAAAGTTTGTATTTTCAAAAATATACCTATGTTATCAAGCATATAATATTACCAAACTTCAAAATATTAGGTACAACAGAGAAGTTAAATAAAGTAGATACAAATTCCATCCAGCCTAAAATAAAGACACAAAAGAGGTGAGGGAAGAAGGGAGAACTTGAAGTTAGATATAATACTGTCCTAAACATTGACAAGTGTTATTAATGTAAAGCACAACTCAAAAATGTTTCAAAGTCACTTTAAAAGAAAAAATAAGAATTGAGCTCTCCACACACTCAAATTAGTTTACTAAGGAAGGGCTAAATGCAAACACCAACTCTTTCAAAAATCACCAATCTAATACAACCGTTAAAATAGCAATTTTTTAAATAAAGGAATTTAAATTCAATCATTAGTTTTCATGACGGTTTTGTGTTTTCAAAACACCTTTATTTGGAAACACGTTTGGTCAGAAAAGCACTTATAAATTTTTAATAGTCATTCATTCAGCAGGGGCAGTGGGGTCACAGGGGGCACCCTACTTGCACAAAAGGCATGCTGTGAACACAGATCCCTCCCCTCCAAACCACAAAGCCTCCAGGAAAACATGTGCGGGCACATGGCCTGTCTCTTCCATCAGTTGCCACTATTTTAAAACGCAGAATTAGCATTTGTGGGCAATTTTGTATTATGCTAATTCTTCAGTTCCACAAGGATTTGTAGCAGCGGGGCTGGGCTGGGGAACCTCCAGGACCTGATCCTGAAGGAACCACCCACCAGGAGCTGACTCCCAGTCCCGCAGCCTGACGCCTGGCTGCTCGACCTGATCAACAGGAGCCCGCAAAAACCGTCCTTCTGCATATTAGGTCTGTTTGCCCTTCTCAAAGGCGTAAAAACTTTACAGGTTTATAAACAGCCTTTAGGCTGGAAACACAGAACACGAGAAATGACACTATACTACTGTGAGAAAACATCGAGGCTCCCCAAAATTTAATGTTTCAGTGAAGAATCCTAACGAACCCCATACCTTTATACAGTTCATTAGCCAATATATTAACTACCAATTTCTTCTACAAGAAGCCAAAGGAGCCCTGGCTGGCGTAGCTCAGTGGATTGAGCACAGGCCTGAGAACCAGAGGATCGCGGTTGGATTCCCAGTCAGGGCACATGACTGGGTTGCAAGCCAACTCCCAGGAGGGGACGCATGAAAGGCAACCATACCTTGATGTTTCTCTCCCTCTCTCCTTCCCCTCCAAAGATAAATAAATAAATAAAATCTTTAAAAAAAATACAAGAAGCCAAAGGAGTTTAATTTCCATTAACAGTACTGTTTATTGTCAATTTTATAAATAGGGACTCGAGGATGGCAGAGGCATATTTAAAAACAAAACAAAACAAAAAAACTTGGTTCCTAAATGCCGCAAAAAAAAGAATTGAGTTGGCTTTAAATCTTTAAATCTGTAAATACTAAAAATGTGCTTTCCAAATTCTGGAAGACAAGGAGGGAAAGGTAAATTTTCAGATTTAAATAGCTGGCCGAGTTTTAAAACAATCTTAAAAACCAAAGCAAAAACCGGAAAAAGTTTCTTCCCATTCTCCCTATTGTTTGGCACTTTTTTCCTGGAAATTCCAGGTGCATTTTGTTCGGAAAAAAAGAGCTCAGATCAACACGACTCTTCACTAACTCACAGTTCGCACAATAAATTACCAAGATTCTCCGGGAAAAATAAGTAACTAAATAAATAAATCTAAGCAGAAAACAGGCTGCAACTCGAACAGTCCCCGCCTTCAAAACTGCTGGCCAAACAAAACCCCCCTGGAGTGTATTCAGTTTGCTCCTCCCCAGCCTGAGGCCACAAAGCGGGATAAAATTTGTTCCCGAAACCAGGCGCCTTTTCCGAAAGCTTTACCAGGGGTGAGCTCGCGAGGTAAAGGTTTGCAGGAGTCCGGGAAGGTGCGGCGTGCAAATTCTCCCGGCTCACAAGGCCATCCAGAGCCCAGTACCACCCAGTAAATGTGCGTTCATTATTTTCCTCCACCCACTTAAGTAATTCCCTCAGTCGGGTTCCTCCGTGACGCCGAGAAATAGACCCGGTCTTCCCAGTGGGCCTCTCCGAGGTACCTTGGACTAGGCTAACCCTCAACCTCGCGGGCGGGCAAAGGTGGGACGCGGCGCCCTCCCTCGGCTGCTAAAGATGCAGGACCCTGCGCCGTGAGCCGCGACCGAGACAACGAGATCGCTCCTCAGGTGCTTCACCAAGAGGGAGACAAAGGACTAAAACACTGGCCACGGATGCGCTCACCGGTGGGGGCCACCGCGTGGCTGACCGAGGGGGCCAGCGCCTACCCGCGGAGCTGCGACCCAAGGGCCAGGTGGCCGCCCTCACCCGGGAGCTCCGTTTGAATAGCGGAGGAGGTCGAGGCGGGGACTCTGCGCCTCCCGGACGGGCAATCCGCACACGAAAGCCGTAGGGCTGCCGATGTGGTCTCCGGGTGACCAGGAATTTGTGATGGGTCAGTAGACACAGCTGAGCCCCGAGTCCGACCCTGGCCACCGAAGAGTTCTGACCCCTCATTCCTTTGCTATTTCACTTCACTTACAGTTAAGAGAGGCTGGGTTTTGTCGTAGCAGACCCGCCCGCCTCACCTCCCCACCTGCCCCCAGGGACAAAGGGGATGCCAGCGCGCGCTGGCCCTTCAAGGGACAGTCCTGGACGCAGCCGAGACCCCTACAGCCCGGCCCACCGCGCCCTGGCCGAACCCCTCGTTGGGTGGTCTCTCGGTCAGGGACAAAGGCTGGACGGACTCCCCGCTCGCCCACACCCACACGGGTCTGCGCAGCGCAACAGGCGTCCGGTCACCTGGGTCCTGCCCCCGCGCGAACAGGAAATGCTTTCATGACCTCGGGCGAACAGACGTTCCTCTTTCTGGACCCGGGTGTCCCAGTACGTCTTGGGAGAACTGTCCCACTTTTTCCCAACAGGTTGGGATTGATTCTGCTAAGAGAGAGTGGAAACCCGCCCCCCCCCCGCCCCAGCCCGCCCTCGGAGCCCCGCACAGTCCGCGCGCTCAGACACCCACCCGTAGCCGTCCGAGTTCTGGTCGTAGACCGCGTAGCGCCGGGAGTAGTAGGTCCTGCTGGTGCCCCCGCCACCGCCGCCTCCCCCGCCGCCGCCGCCGCCGCCGCCGCCGTAGGTCATCTCGTAGCGCAGGTCAGGGCCGGACTCTGCGCGGGTCATGCGGCCCAGCGTGTTGATCCGCGGGTGGGATCCTCCGTTGCAGCTCATGTTGGCGGTCACTCAGAGAGCCACGCAGCGCCAAGACATAAGAGAGAGTGGCCGCCTCGGAGAGAGCGGAGGGCTTCAAAGGAAAGGCCAAAACGCAGAGACGAGAGCCGGGAAGCGAAGGCGTCTCGAGGAAGCCCCTCTGCACCCGCGCCGTTCCGGCCGCTGCGGGCACGGTGCGGCGGGCGGGAAACCGACGCTGGCGACGACCAAGGGCGGGGAGCCGGAGCGCGAGGGAGAGCTGTGGCTCGGAGGGCGGCGAGGGTGCACAGGAGCTGGGTCTCGGCTGGGTGTTGGTGTTGTCGGTCGGTGGGGCGCGAGTCTCCTCCCCGCTGGCTCCGGGCGCCGAGCCACACCTGGCCGGTTTATTTCCAGGGCGGGGTGCGGCCGCCGCCCCTCCCCCGTCTCCGCTGGTGTCCGGACGCGCCGCGGCCGCCCCTCCCCACCTGCCGCCCCGCAGCTCCGCCTTGCGCCGCCGAGGCCTGAGTAACACCGGGAGGGGCGGGGTCCACCAGGCCCCGAAAGCCCGGGGCGCTCCTCTGCGGGGAAGGACGGGCGATTTGAGGGGCGCTGCGCTCTGCGCTCCGCCCTCCGACCGCAGGGGTTGGAAAGTGCGGCCCCGACTTTCGAAGATTGTACGGTCCCTGAGACGGAAATAAGTTGAAAAGGGCTATTCAATTAGACACTTTTTTATCAAACATTTACTTTTGTTCATCTCTGGAGATGGTGCCAACCAAGTTTTGACTAAAAACATAATTGAGGAGAGAATGCTTTACATGATGAGGTTTTATTTGGGGGGCTTTTTAAATTTTTCTTCAGTAATCCAGAAAATTGTCGCCATATGATATTATTTTTTGTGCACAGTACCACCACTTTCCAGAGCAGACGTCACGATCAATAAATAATTTCTTCCGCACAAAATAAAACCACTGTACCCCATTTTCATGGAGTAACATGAAAATGTAAATTGCAATATATTTTTATTTTGCCTGTTCGTGGTCATTTGAAATTAGAAATTGCAAAGATTGCCACCCTTTGATCCAGTTTCCAAATTTTGTAAAAGAACCATGGGAAAGTTTGTCTCTAACTTCCCTGAGCCATGGGTCTTCTCCCTAGACCCAGCCCTTTCGAAAGTCGGCCTTCCTGGGACGTCAGCCTCTAAGAACCCTGTACAGGGATCATCCACTCCGTACAAGTGAGTAATTCTGAGCCAGAGCAGTCCAGCAACCCGCTCCAGGGCCCCGCCCAGTCAGTGGCTGAGGGCGAGCTACAGCGTCATCTATAAGACCCGGGTGCAAATACAGACCGGTCACACCATCCATAAAAAGCTGTTTTTAAAATTTAGAAAAGTGTTAAATTACTCTTTAACAAACACTTAAAGAATAAATATTTGTCATTGTCCCAATGTGCATTAACTTGCCTTCTTAAACAGTGTATTTCTGAAGTGTCTATGGGCTAAAAAGGACAAAAATGGAACTATATTTGCATGTTGTAGAGGGAGCTTTCTAACCGTTCCCATATAATTACACCTCATTTTTTAGGCGCATATCTTTGGCAAAGTGAGCACTGAGTTGACCAGCTTAAATCCAAGGAGCCAAACATACAATGAAAGCTGACCACCATTAGCAGTAATTCCCGTCGTCTCAATTTCCTGTCATGTTTAATAAAGGCAAATGCGATGAAGTGTTCAACTGATTCTACAAACACTGGTGTGTGGACATGACATGTTTCCTCTGCAATTGAATCAAGGGCTGTAAGTCAGCCCAGCACAAAAGGTTAAAAGCCATTTGGGGGTGTCAGTGCATAGTGTACAAAATTTGATTTAGGGTATTTTCCCACTATGCACGTCATTCGTTCTGCAAATAGTGTTTACAATATGGAAGGGCCAATGCTAGACTTTGGAAAATACAAGGATGAATAAGGCACAGTCACTGCTCTTAAAAATGTTATAGTAAAACTTAAATATTTAAAAATCCAGGGATCCTTTTATTCTGATAATATGCAATAAGATCATGCAATTGCACAGTAGAATTCTTCTTAAAAACAACAGACATGTGCGCACCTCCTGCCAGGGATGACGAAAGCTCCATTCAACCCAGGGGTTTCCTCTGAGAGCTCCCAGGTAAGGTACGACCTAGGCACCACCCAGTCCCACAGAGCGACTCAATCTGTTTCCTCTTCCTTTAAGTATTCCCAGCTAGCCAAACATGCCAGGTCTGGGGAGACGATGACTTTTGTTTACTACCTTTGTCTAAGGATAATAAAGGAAGATAATAGGATGAAATAAATAGATTGATGTGGTAGATGGAACAGACAAACACACATTGGTCTAGGCTGGCTCCTGTCATGAAAGGTGCACAGCGAAGGCCGGGGATCAGAAGGCCATAGTTGTGATGTTAGTGCTACGGTTTACTTGGACAGGAGTTTGATTTCCTCATGTACAAAGTGGAAAAGGTAATACTTGCTCTGCCAACCTTCCAGATCTACATGGAGGATCAAATGAAATAAAATATGTGAACATTCTTGAAAACTGTGAAACATACAACCAAGGTACAGCCCGTTAAACCCAAAGCTCTTTGCTGGATGTAAAATTTTAACCTTTAAGGTTTCTCTCTTACCTCAAATGTGAATCAGTAAGTCTTCTTGTGGGCATTCAACATTCATTCATTTAAAAAGCCGTTATTAAACATATACTCAGTGCCACACATTAGGCTCAGTGCCGGTCACACGAACATGCGTTTAAGTGCACAGTTCTTGGTGTGTAGGGTATCAGGTCTGTAACAGAAACACAAATCATTACAATACAACGTTAGCTATGCTATCATAAAGGCATATTTATAGAATTGCAGGAGCAGAGTAGAAGGGTTTAATTTTTCATCACTAGGTTTTAAAAGTTCAGAATCTAAGTCTGGCAAAGTCCTCATAGCTGACAAGACTAAGGTCAGCTATTTTTTCCCTGCCACTTGTAGATACCTCCCCTGTGCTGCTAGAGACAGATCACTGACATGTAACTTTGTCTGACCTTGGAAACGACCTTGCAGTTAGGAAAGACACATCAGTCATATCCTGAGTGTATTTTTAAAATTAAACAGAGCACCTGAACTTCAACGAGCTAAAGAGGAATCACTGACTTGCTCATGGGAACTGTTTCACATCTCTTTGTTGATAAATGATACCCCTTTGCAGCGGGAAAGATTCACAGCCTGTGGGTTAAAAGATCTGTTCTGCCTGCCACGGGGGCAGGACTGTGACAGATCAGAACTGCAGAAGCCAGGACTGGAACTATAATGAGATAAAGAAAATTCCTAACAGCTAAAATGGTTAGTGCTTAAAACGGCAGACAATCTAATTCTTAGTAATTATATCTCTTTACCCTTTCTTACTCTGTCTTTTGTATAAATAAATTAGAATCCTCCAGAATTAATGAGATCTGGGTTCTCACTATCATAAAAATCAGATTGATATCTCCTAAAGTTGCAACTATTCAAAGCTTTCATTGAAGAAGGCAGTTTGATAAACCACATAATTCCATTTTAGAAAAAGAAAAATCTTGGTGAAATATATATATTAGACCAGAACAATCTTCGTTTTCCTTGGTTCAGGTATCCTCCAGGAACAGGGGAATTTTTCTCTTTGTAGTGGTTTTTCATGTGTTTGTGGGGGAAGGTGGTTAACTTTTAAGAAATTAAATCGCAGAGAGAAACATTTCAAATATATTTCCTGTCTGTAGTGATGAGATTTTTATGTTGTTGCTACTTGTTTTAGTTTCTGCACAGGTAACAGCTAACACAGTGTTCTATTTGTTTGTGGTTTCAGAGTTTGTTTTTTGACTGTCATTCATTGGAAAGCATGGATGTGGGGGACTTGTCCATACGTTTCTGCCTGATCCTCTTTTTCATGAAGACACCAAGTTTGCAAGATGGGAGAGGTTGGAGGTTAAGGTTACAGATGTTGGTGAGAAGCCATACTAGATCAAGTGACTTCTAACCCACCACGGTAAACAATAATTCACATTAATTTTAGCCAATAAAAATAATATAGTTAGCCTTTTTAAATATAGTCTCCAAGTTTTTACATTTATTATGATTGTGAGGGACTGCTATGCTGAGACTGGAACACTCAAACTTCTATAAAGTCAAAATGCAGATTATTGCTGGTAAACCCAGTTATCATCAAACACCACATGGATATATATTGTGCTGATCTCTGTGAAGGACGTCAAAATTAATATTCCATAGAGAATTTCATAAATGAAAGCTGCTTTAAAGAACTTTTATACCAGCTGTTTTCAACACTTTTATAGCCTCAGAACTCTTTCCCCAAATGCAACCTTACGAAGACAGTCAGTAGATGAAACAAACGATGAAGGTGTCCAACCGGTTGTAACCTGGCGGGAGCCCAACCCCACCCTCCGTACCTAGACCACACCTTCTCGTGCTCTGCCCCCCACCGCAGCATCCCCCAACCAAAGCACCATATAAACCCAAACACACATTAAAGTAAAAGAAAATAGTGAATCCCACAGAGGTTAAGAAACTACCCCTGAGTTACTTAATATCGAAAATATAAGAATTCTGCCTGTTTGTAGCTTCATGTCATGTCCTTTCTACTATGTCAGAATTCCTGTCCAATCAGACATGAAACAACACCTTTCTGAGCAGTAATTTGGTATCAGTCTGAAACCAAGAAACTATACTGTTAATTCTTATTTTCCTACACTGGACACATATGATGTCTCGAAATGCAGTAAGTATAAAGTAATCAGCCTGCTTTGCAAAAATCACATCAGAATTTACTATTAATTTTAAACATAGTGAGGTAATTACCTTCTTTTGACATCTTCAAATCACACTGTATGTTTTTGTTTTGCTTTAGTTGTTTTTTTAAATATAGATTTGATTCCTTAGAAAAAGTGCAATTGGGTGTTCATATACAAACAACATAAAACTAGAATGGAAACAAAGCCATAGATTATCTAATTTGGGGTAGAGTGTAATGCAAACGAAGTATAACTTAGTTTCTGAAGTGATCATATTTCCAAATTTAGACATTTATAGATAGTAACAAGTTCCCCTAGCCGTCATTATTTTATCATGACGAAGGACATGCTGCACACACGTCATTGCCCTGCTGCGGAAAGAAGTATCAGCATGAGGAAGTTCAACTAAGTTCCTATCTTCAATTATCTTAATATCTAAAGTAGAAGACAAAATATGAAACATGAACCAACAAAAAACACGAAAAGGGAACATTTAAATATAACAGAAGCTGGGGAGAGGGCAATCCAAACCATCCCCAGCTTTAACTGACTCTCCTAATCTAGGACTGCTGTAAGAGTTTTGACAGACATGGTAAGATCACAGATCATAGGAAAGAAACTATTCAAACTCTTCATTGTATACAGAGAAAAGTGAGGTCAGGAGCACTTGTATTACTTGCCAAGGTCTCAGCCTGTGAGGGGCAAAACCCAAGTTAGAGCTGAGAGTTTGCTAGGAAATTAAGTTAAGAGGCTTGCTTAGAAGGATGAACCTAAAGTTAGTGTTTTTCCTCTTGATCATAAAAGTATGCTTGCTGTAGAATACTCAGAAAAGTAGGAGGGAATGTACAGAGAAGCAAAGAAAAATCTTATCTATAATTATAGCATCCAAATGAGGGAATCACACTAAGCATCTTTGGTAAATTTCCTTCCAGTTTATTTTAATGGTTTTTTTTACTTAACTGATCAACATTGGTAATATGCACATTTGTGTCCTGCTTTTTAATTTGCATTATATTATGAGCATTTCCCAACTTCACTTGTTAGCGCTGCTTTAAAAAGGTGCATGCTATTTTTTTTTTGTAAGGCTCTTTTCAAAGTCACAAAGTGCAGATCCTGGAGGTTTCCATGCCAGTGATTCACCACTGTTCTAGAACTTGTCACATCAATGGCAAATAGCCTACACTGTGGGTGGGAAAGGAGAGAGGGTAAGGCAGAGCTGAAGCAGTGAGCAGTCACTTCATGGAGCCCAGTTACAACAGCCAGTAATCCATGTTTAGGTAAACAATCATACCCTCAGGATGCAGGCATGTTCTTGTAGGGTCTTTCCAGAAACCTTGTGCGTACCTGCCCTCAATATAGGACTACAAACATCAGAAACCAGAGAGTCTCCTCCTAAAAACTCTAAAACACTGGGCTGTTTCTGGTTTCTTTAACCAGCTCCTCCAGGTTTAGTGAACTGACTGCTCCCCTCCAAGTGAGGAAGCTTCCCTTTAACAACGATTGGATTGAAGAAAAAGCCATGCAAATCAGGAGGAGAGGCCAAAGGATTGTTTCTTTTGCCATAAGTTAAAGCCCATGACAGCAAATCGAAATAATTAGATTTGTGCATTTTTTACTGATTTGCAGAATTTTAACTTGGAACGCTTAAACCATACTGAACATCAGACAGAAACATTTCAAATTTAGGAAAAGGTTATAGCACAGTTCCAGAGCAGTTTCAACAAACCCGTGAAGCAGTTCTGTCTTGCAAAGGTGCATGTGGAGAGCTACGTATCATTTCATTAAACCTGTCTGACCGCTCACTGCTCACTTAGGTTTTAACTGCTTAGCAGTTTGGCTTAGTGTAGAGTCAAGCAAAGCATCTGGAGTCTTTTCCCATCCCCAGGTCTTTTCCCAAGGTACTTAGAACAAATGTTATTTATCCTTTCTAGAGAACCTTTTACTTTGCTTTAGTGAATAAAGAAAAAATAATCTTATGATTTAAAATTGGAATTGCTGTGTTATTTTTAAAATTTTTTATTTATTTACTTTTTTTTTAGAGAAAGGGGACAGGAGGAAGAAAGAGAGGGAGAGAAACATCTGTGTGTGGTTGACTCTTTTTTTTTCAATGGGCTAAAGATAGTTTATTCAATAAATGGTGTTGGGAAAATTGGACAGATACATGTACAAAAGTGAAATTGGACCACCTTCTTACACTATACACAAGAATGAATTAGAAATGGACCAAAGACTTCAATGTTAGACCCCAAACCATAAAATATCCTAGAAGAAAACACAGGCAGCAAAATCTTGGACATTTCTTTTTATTTTATTTTATTTTATTTTATTTTATTTTATTTTATTTTATTCTTGTTCAAGTACAGTTTTCTGTCTTATATTCCCAGCCCTGCCCCCACCCCAAGTGCTCCCCACCTCCCTCCCATTTCCACCCCCCCACCTTAGTTATTGTCCATGTGTCCTTTATACTTATTCATGTGAGTCCATCCCCTTTTTTCCTATGGTTCTCTCCCCTCTCCCCTCTGGACCCTGTCAGCATGTTCCGTATTTGAGTGTCATTGGTCATATTTTGCTTGCTTGTTTTGTTGTTTAGATTCCTGTTAACGGTGATATCATATGGTATTTGTCTTTCACTGCCTGGCTTATTTCGCTCAGCATAATGCTTTCCAGTTCCATCCATGATGTTGCAAAGGGTAGTAGTTCCTTCTTCCTTTCTGCAGCATAGAGTTCCATTGTGTAAATGTACCATAGCTTTTTGATTCAGTCATTGACCTATGGGCATCTAGGTTGCTTCCAACTCTTGGCTATTGTGAATTGTGCTGCTATGAACATCGGGGTGCATAGGTTCTTTTGGATTGGTGTTTCAGGGTTCTTAGGATACAATCCTAATAGTGGAATTGCTGGGTCAAAAGGCATGTTCATTTTTAGTTTTCTTAGAAAATTCCATACTGTTTTCCATAGTGGCTGTACCAGTCTGCAATCCCACCAACAGTGAAGGCAGTCCTGAGAGGGAAGTTCATAGCAATACAGGCTTACCTAAAGAAGATAGAAACATTTCAAACAAACAACCTAACCCGACGACTGCAAGAACTCGAGGAACAACAACAAAGACATCCCAGAGCAAGTAGAAGGAAGGAAATAACCAAGATCACAGCAGAACTAAATGACATAGAGACTAAAAGCACAATTCTAAGGATCAATGAATCTAGGAGTTGGTTTTTTGAAAAGATAAACAAAATAGACAAACCTTTAAGTAGGCTCATCAAGAAAAGAAGAGAGAGGACCCAAATAAACACAATCAGAAATGAAAGAAGAGAGATTACAACCGATACCACAGAAATAGAAGGGATTGTAAGAAATTACTATGCAGAACTGTATGCCAAGAAATTTGAAAACCGTGTGTGGTTGACTCTTATGTGACCCCCACTGGGGACCTGGCCTGCAACCCAGGCATGTGCCCTGACTGGGAATCAAACCAGCAACCCTTTGGTTCACAGCCTGTGCTCAATCCACTGAGCTATACCAGCCAGGGTAGAATTGCTGTGTTCTGAAAACCAAAATCAATATTCCTTTTTAATGTATCTGTGAGAAAAAAAAGTAATATGCAAAAGGAGAGTTTTTAAAGCTACTTTTGCAACTACAGAAGGAGTTAGACGAGGTCTCTGTGTTAATATAAAATTCATCTTCATCCCAGGGTAATTAAAAATAAATGTTAAAGGTGGGGTATTTATATAGATATGGATGTAGGAAGAAAACAAAAACTATTATAAAGTTATTTAAAAGAGCAATTGTTAAGCCATGTAGTGTTATCAGATTTTTTACATTAAAAATTATGTACCTTTTTACTTTTTAATTTTAATTTTATTTTTTATTATTGTTCATGTACAGTTGTCTTCATTTTCACACTACCACTTCCCCGCCCCGACCCACCCCCACCTCCCACCCTCAATCCTTCCCCCCTTTGGCTTTGTCCATGTTTCCTTTACACATGTTCCTTGATGACCCTTTCCCTTCTTTCCCCCATTATCCCCCACCCCCTCCCTCTGGTTACTGTCAGTTTGTTCTTAATTTCAATGTCTCTGGTTATATTTTGCTTTCTTGTATGTTTTGTTGAGTAGGTTTCACTTATAGGTGAGATCATATGGTATTTGTCTTTCATTACCTAGCTTATTTCACTTAGCATAATGCTTTCCAGTTTTATCCCTGCTGTCATGAGTATAAAAATTATGTGTTAAAAGAGACATAAAGTGATCTTAAGGCATAGAGGCTATCACTGGAAGATGGGTATATAGAAGCTTTATTTGTGAGAGCATATGCTTCTAATAATAGGTCTTTCAGGTAAAGTTATGCAATTTTTCAAGAAAAAGAAGGCTTTCATGTCTGATTTTGAAAATGAAAGGAAGATTCCTAACATTTCAGTCTTAAGAATCTGATATTTATCAATGTGAGAGAATTAGTAATTATTTTGTTCATTTGTACAGCACATTTCAGGGTTCTATTTTTTTTCACTTTTAAAATTGTGATAAAATATATATAACATAAAATTTACCCTTTCAACTATTTTTTAAGTGTGCAATTCAGTGGCATTAAGAATATTCACAAGCCCTAGCTAGGTGGCTCAGCACCATCCCATAACAGGAGGGTTGCGGGTTCAATTCCCAGTCCAGGCACATATAATCCCGAGTCCAAGTACTTGGGGTCCCCACCCCCCACCCCCATTTAGAGACACACAAGAGGCAACAAATCGATGTTGCTTTCTCTCCTTTCCTCTCTCTCTCTCTGTCTGTCTAAAAGTAACAAAAAGCCCTGGCTTGTGTGGCTCACTGGATTGAGTGATGTCCTGAGAACCAAAAGGTCACCAGTTCGATCTCCAGTCAGGGCACGTGCCTGGGTTATGGGCCAGGTCTCCAGTTGGGTGGGAGCAAGAGGCAGCGAATGGATGTTTCTCTCCTTCTCTTTCTCCCTCCCTTCCTCAGTCTCTGAAAATAAATAAATAAAACCATTAAAAATAAAAAATAAAAGTAACAAAAAATGTCTTACAGTGAGACTAAAAAAAGGAAGTTAAAAAAAAGAGCAGCCATCCTCACCATCCATCTGCAGAACTTTTCATCATCCCAAACTGAAACTCCGTGCCCATTAAGCAGTTACTCCCTCTCCCCTGGCCCCGCCCCTGGGAACCTCTATTCTACTTTCTGTTGCTACAAATTTGNTGGCTTGTGTGGCTCACTGGATTGAGTGATGTCCTGAGAACCAAAAGGTCACCAGTTCGATCTCCAGTCAGGGCACGTGCCTGGGTTATGGGCCAGGTCTCCAGTTGGGTGGGAGCAAGAGGCAACGGATGGATGTTTCTCTCCTTCTCTTTCTCCCTCCCTTCCTCAGTCTCTGAAAATAAATAAATAAAATCATTAAAAATAAAAGTAACAAAAAATGTCTTACAGTGAGACTAAAAAAAGGAAGTTAAAAAAAAGAGCAGCCATCCTCACCATCCATCTGCAGAACTTTTCATCATCCCAAACTGAAACTCCGTGCCCATTAAGCAGTTACTCCCTCTCCCCTGGCCCCGCCCCTGGGAACCTCTATTCTACTTTCTGTTGCTACAAATTTGACTGTTCTAGGTACTTCATCTAAGTGCAGTTGTACAATTTTTGTTATTTTGTGTCTAGCTTATTTCACTTAACATAATGTCTTCAATGTTCATCCATGTTTTAACATGCGACAGAATTTTCTTGTTTCTTTAAGGCTAAATAACATTCCATAGTATATCTAACCCCATTTTGTTTTTCTGCTCATCAAATGATGGACATTTGAGTTCCTTCCACCTTTTGGTTATTGTGAACGATCCTGCTATATTGTTTTTTAACTAGTAAAACTATTACAAACTTTTCTTTTTCTTTCCAACTTTCCCTGCTACCAGAGTAAATAACTGTCTTTTTTTCTTTTGCTTAGTTGTCTGTTGTCATCAATTGATCCCCATACTCCCCTAGTTGACTAAGTATTTCCTCAACACGAACATTCACATCAGGGATTCAATATCATCTGCTTAAACAAATTCTTCCTGCTGAGGGTTGTGGTGGGCAAAATGGGTGAAGGGTGTCAAAAGGTATAAACTTCCCGTTGTAAAATAAGTCTTGGGGATGTAATACAAGCATGCTAACTATAGTTAATACTACTGCATCACATGACTGAAAGTTGCTAAGAGAGTAGATCTTAAAAGTTTTTATCATGGGATATTAACTAGACCTATTGTGGTGAACATGTCACTCTATATACAAATATCAATTCATTATATTGTACACCTGAAACTAATACTATGTTATGTGTGAATTACATTTCAATAAAAAAATTTAAATGTGTTGCAGCCTCATGAACAAAAGAAAAAAGGAAGAAAGGAAGGAAGGGAGGGAGGGAGGAAGGGAGGGAGGGAGGAGGGAGGGAAAGAGGAAGAGGGAGAGAGAAAGAGAAAAAGAAAGCCTTCCAGAAATATTCTGAGTTGCTTTAATCTGAGCTAATTGCTCTCCACACCTGCTTCTTCGTCATTTATGTGTGACCTCCCTTCACCTTCACCCTATTAAACAAAAACCTTCAAAGTCAAAAATTAAGCTGATAGAAGGGGTTTGTTGAGCCGTATGCTAGCCCCCCAAAAGGGCCAGTCTCTGAGGCCTACAGTCTAAACCACCAGCAACAGGGCCAAATGAAAAGACATCCTCCCGGGGTTCTGGGATTCTCTTAAACAATTAGTTTGGAGATGAAAGATGTAAGTTGTTTAAAAGAATTTACATTGTCTATAGATAAGGGGGTGGGCAAGGGTGAAGCAGGGTAAGGTCTGGGGTAGGTGAGTAGTCTGTAAGGAATAAACACTTGATGCTTCTGCACTGGTTGTGGGCAGCAGTCTGGAATGACCATGCATAAGCAGGATGCAGTGGTGTACGGTACTTGGTTATTCTTTTTATTCTTGGCAATCGCTGAAATAGCTGCCTGGAAGTCGATTCCAAGTTTAAACATACATAATCAGGAATATGAGCAGTCTTCTGTTGGTTTCAGCTCAGGTAGCTGCTTAATTCCACCTATCTCTTCCTCCCACCCTATAGCCTTCTGTTGTTAAGTTAGGACATCTCAGTATTTTTCTCTTATTAATCCTAAGTGTTCCCTTTGCCTGTTGTGTATTGGTGGACTCTCTGGCTCCTGGATCCCATGCCTCTTTCTCTCTTGGTTTACACCGTCATTCTGGTGGTACATACCTTCCACCGACTTTACTGAGAAAACTACATGGGAGATAAACTTTTTGAAAACTTGTGTCTCTGAAAGTGTCCTTATTGCACCACACACTTAGTTGATAATTTGGCTGGGTATGAAATGCTAGATTGGAAATAATTTTCCCTCGGATTGTTGGAAGTATCGCTCTATTGTCGTCTCTTTGCAGAGGTGCTGTGGGGAGGTTCAAAGCTACTCTGGCTCTTTGTACATTTTTGCAAAAGCTTCAGTAATCAGGATGTTCTACCATTTTTAGAACATAAAATCAAGGGGGGAGGGTCAACCTAAATGCCCATCTTGCTTGGTCCCCAGTGTAGGAGAGAAAGAGTATATTATGGATCACAGAGAGCTGCTGCAGCAAAAAAGTCAGTAGTCAGTAAACATGGCGGTTATTGGAAGAAGAATAAGTTAGATATTTTCAAATTTAATAAATATGGTAAATTAATGAATGAATTCCCCTTAAAGGTTAGAGGAAAAAAGAGCCATTTCCTTCCTCCCTCCTTCCCTCCTTCCTTCCTTTCTTTCATCTGCCCTTCTTTTCAGAGATGGTTCCTTTATCTGGGAAGAATAACTTCCCCCACAGAGGGACAGGCCTCATTCCTATAAATGCAATAATAATATAATTAATATAAATTAATATAAATTATATTATATTAATAATATAATATAAAAATGCAATAATAATAATATCAGGAAGCCTCCTCCAGCTCCATTTCCCAGGCATCACCTGCTTCCTCCTAGACAGGAGAGAGTGGAGTGGCAAGGTACAGTACACAAAGCCAGCTCAGGTGACAGGAGAAGAGGTGTGGCCAGGCCTGACTCTAATCCCTTGTGCTCTTTAGGACTGGGGGAGGGGGTGGCACCATCCAGCACCTTCTCTCCAGCTCCTCTCAGACAGCCCCATCTCCCCACCCCCATGGGACTACTATTCCACCTTATCCAATTCACCTTTCTCCATGCAAGTGAGGCTCTTGTTGGCATATCAGCTGCCCAGTTCAGTTTCATATTTCATAGGTTAACACATTTCCATTGCCCACCATAACTCTAACCACTGTTTATCTTCCCATGTGTCCAAGAGGCGTAGGGGGGAAAGGTTTGCCCTCAAAACACCTTTTCTTCTCGGCTCAGTGTATGCCACATGCTCCACACTCCTCATCAATCTAACCTTCCAACTGAAGCCTGTGTCCTCTTCAGCTAAACATGTGCCTGCAATGATTTTCAAAAATGTCACCTTGTATTATATATTTCAAAATCACCTGCATGTATGTTGGTAAATGGTTTAAATAGCTACATTAAGAATTCATGGCAAAAAGAGAAGACTCGAAGACTGCTGGCTGCACCTTCCATAGTCTTTTCTTTGTCTCTATGTGTTTCCATAGTTGTAGTGCCGGTCAGGGATCTGGCAGTGTCCTGCTTAGTTAGAATGGATTGTCCCGTTCCTTTTTCTACTCCATACCATAA
Source organism: Sturnira hondurensis (assembly GCF_014824575.4). NCBI lineage: Eukaryota > Metazoa > Chordata > Mammalia > Chiroptera > Phyllostomidae > Sturnira > Sturnira hondurensis. Next base: position 4,121,167 of record NW_028076902.1, on the reverse strand, counting down.
ACCAGCATGAGACTAACCTTCTGAGAAGTTCCCTCATGTCATCTTCCTCCTCAAAATCTGCACTGACTTTCCACTGTCAGCAGGTAAGATATACACTTCTCAGCCCAGCATTCAGAGCCCTTGCAACTGTACCCCAATCCACGGGCTGTGCACACCGTGCCATCCTGCCTCTGACTTTGATTCATGCCCCCCCCCCACTGCAGTTCTCTCTGCCTTCTCCACACATCTTGCTAGATTCACCCTAAGGCTTGCTTCTCCATGAGACTCTCCCCAGTCACGGAAGCCTATGGTTCATTGTTTTAATTCATTCTATTATCAATCCATTATACCTTCAATCTTTTCATTTGCAAACATTTTTGAGAGCCTATTACGAGCCAGGTATTGTACTAGATTCTGAGGAAACAAAAATAAATAAGCACCCTGGCTGGTGTAGCTCAGTGGATTGAGCATGGACCTGCAAAACACATGATTGAGGTTCGATCCCCAGGGCACATGCCTGGGTCGCAGGCCAGTTTCCAGCAGGGGACTCATGAGAGGCAACCATACATTGAAATTTCTCTCCTTCTCTTCTTCCCTTCCTTCCTCTCTAAAGATAAATGAATAAATAAATCATCTTTAAATAAAAAATAAACATCATTTAAAAATAAAAAATAAAACATGGTGCAGTGAAAGTATCACTTTATAAAAAATAAATAAATAAGTCATTTTTCCCAAGCTGGCAGGGTTGACAATCTAATAGAGCAAATAATAGCTGCCATTCAGCTTACACATAGCCTATACCAGGCGTAGTACAAATCATTCAAAACATTTTGTAATAAATTATCTTAACAATAACACTGCGAGGGGGAGGGAGGTATTCTGACCCTGATTTTATTGACAATAAAACAGAGGCTCGGGGTCAGGCTTCCTGTCTATAGTCACTCAGATAACAATCCGCAGAGCCAGGAGTGAGTCTATAAAAACCCGCCTGAAATCCAGACTCCTCGGTACATAGACTTTCTTACCACACCACCCACCTCTTTCTCTCTCCCTCCCTCCCTCTACATTCCCGCACTCTTCCCTCTCGGCTCAAAGCATTTGGCAATTGGCTATACACTATATGTTTTCTACTTGCATCCTCTTAATTTTTTTCATTTTTTCTGTGATTCTGTCAAACTTGCCCAACAAGATTTGTAAAAGCAAAGAGAGAGAGGAAGTTTGAAAAGGATGCAGCCTGTAGAACATTCTTTATACTGTCACAAATAGCACTTGAAAGTCCACGACAAAAACTCCTCATCTCCTCAGGCGTCCAAGTCCCACAGAAACAACTGATCTATGAGTTTGCTGGCCCTGAGCCAAGCGTGGACGGCATGCCACCTTGTAAAGAGAAATTCTTTCCTTCTGAGTCCAGAATTCTTTTATAGGGAGGGATCTTAAGTTAGGACAGAGCTCTGACATTTATCTGTCTTCTGTGTTCAACAAGAATACAAAAGCAGGAGTGGTTCTGAGCTCACTGCAATATAATTACAACAGGTGTCAACGGGATTTACAGGAGTGGATTCAGTGGGAACAATTTAAATACAATTCAGCAAGTTCACTTTACCTGCCCCCAACCTCTGCATAGCCCAGATCTCAGAGGAATCTGGAGTTAACAGATTTGAGTCTAGTCAAAGCTGGAAATGTGTAAACTGTCAACTGATCATCGTGTTTGCCACGGAAAAAGAGAATTGCCTTTCCATCCCTCCCCCCCAACTACGATCCTCACCCTGGTTCCCTCTGTTGAACTTTTATTATAAGTCTTCTCTGTTTTTTATAAAAGGCAAGGCTATATTATCTGGTTAGAGTATCTCTGAATGGACAGACAAGAAATCATTTGAAACACAAAATATATAACTTATTGCACGACATGATGAAAAGGTCATTCAGTACTTTGTTCCTACATCTATCTAATGCTTTCTTAAAGAGGCCTCAAGGCCCTTCTGACGTGAGACTTTAAACCATAAGCAATACACAAATGCAAACTATGATTCTCACTCTGGTAACGGAGCTGTTGAAGAAAAAGGCAGTCACGCTGCTGGAAGAAACAGTGTTGTTCCTTAACTGGCCAAGAGGTTTCATTTAAAAAGTAGTAATCTGGAGAGGAAACCCTAGGTGGGGAGTGTGCCTGGTCTCTGGCCCTGGGGAGGAGGGGGTGGGAAAGAAGCACTACCACGCACAGCTGATGTGATCTGTGCAGCTACAAGTGTTATCGGAATGGCAGTAGTGTTACATCAAAAGCAGAAGTGAAAAAGGATTCTCCAAGGTTGTATGTGCCTTCTGTATGATAAATAGTAAAATCGATTCAAGGCAGTGTGTGCAGAGCAGAATTTGTTGAGGAGGGTTTATATGCCAGTGTAGCATCGGGTACAGAAGGCCGACTACTGAAAATAGAAAAAGAAAACCAGTAAGTCAAGGCAGAAAAGGACAGGGAGCTCTGTGTGTGTATGCAAGTGCATTAGTGAATAAAATAAAAATATTCAAACATATATGGCTTGAGGCTGATCCACAAATGAACAGAGAGATACCTCAGCCACTATAGAGATGTTCAGAGCACATCTTCCTCCTTCAGCAGCCAAACGATGAAACAAAAAGACTGAGCCATCTATGACTTTCTATCAAGCCGGTCCAAGTCACTAGGTGCAAAAGAAAAGGCAAAATATATAGCATTCTTCAGAATTATGATTGCTGAGGTAAAAATACTAACAAGGAAGCAGTTCTCTGTCCATTGGAACAGATTTAAGCTGGTCAACTATAAAAATGGAAATGCTGGAAACCAGACAATGATAATATGTATGGTGTTAAAATTAGGGTAGTAGTTACCTCTGGTGGGGACTGACTGGGAGGGGCCAAGGAGGGGGCTGTGTGGTGTGACGGTAATGTTCTATTCCTTGTCCTGGAGACAGGCTGCATACACGTGGGTGGAAATTCATCCAACTGTACTCTACAAGTACATACATTGTGTATATTTATGTATGTATATCATGCTTCAACAAAAAGTTTACTAAAAATATCTATATAGAAATTGCAAAGCTATTTCACTGGCAGTTAAGTCGACATAAAAGAATAAGCAACTCTTTTATATGTATACAACTGTATGTATTTTCCTTTAAAAAAGTGGCTGATGGATAGAATAACAACAATTAAGAGAATACTAACATTAAGAGAAAGAGTGCTTATTCATGAGTCAAGGTTTGAGCTTCCTCAGGAGATGAGAAACTAGTCCCATATAATTAAAGGAAATATGGGGATGCATTTACTACAGAGCACAGACCGACTGGCCAGATAAAAGTCTAGGCCTCTTCAGGTCATGCGGTCATCCAGCCTGTACTTTTCTAATTGTTTTCTTCTCTGGTATCATTAAAGCCCTTACTAATAACCTGCTAGTAAACAATGAATACAGATTAGTGGCCATTAATCAAGGTCATGGGTCACCTAGTAGGAAGGTTTATGTTTGTCTTATTTCATACTTGATTGATCATCAGGGATGACCAGGTCTGTCATTACAGCTGCATCACAGCCACATCCTAGTGCAGACGTACATGCTCCTCTCACTCTCCACCTCGAACTTGCCAGTGGAGAAGGACACAACCTAGGAATGCAGGGGTCCCCTATGTGAACCTCCTGGGCCCCCAGATTTGACAGCTGCCCTGGTCCATGAGTGTTTCATACAGGGCCCAGCTCCCTGACTTCAGAGGTAGGTCTCTGAGAGCTACCAGCTTCTAAAGCCCCCACTGTTGGCGTCCACCCCATTAGCTTGTTTCCAATCTCCAGAATTAACGGAAATGACAAATAATTCCTATTCATGGGGAAAAAACCCAAAAAGGGCTTTTATCACTTTTACTCAAAGGTAAATATCTTTGCAGCCTTATAGGATGAAGCGGTGGTGTTTCCAAGTCAAGTCCATCAGCATTCCACAAAGGTGCACTCCTGCTTCAACAGGGACAGTTCCTCTTTTTTTGTATGAAATGTCAGATTCTGTGCAAGATTTCATGAGGAAAAAGGAGCTCTGGTGCTTTTACAAAGCTTGGAAATAGAAGCCAATGGCTCAGGGGTGGCCAGTGAAGCAATGCCCAGCCAGCTCAGCTCTCCAAAGGCTCTGCCCATGCTGTGCCCACAGACACCCATAGTGCTCCCCCCACAGTGTCTGCCAAGATGCTCAGGAGAGAGAGGGTGTATATAGTTCAGCTCAAGAAGCAGTGACGGGGGAGAGAGCTCGGGGAGAGACTGGCCAGACATCATCATCCAAACTGTTCCTGCAAACACCGAAATTGGTGCCTTAAAAAAATCATCAGGCGAACAAAAGTGCAGACAAATGGGGCAAGGAGAACAAAAATGAAAAAGCCAAAATGACCAACCAAGAAATGAAAGACTCACGTGCAGAAAAGAGAAGCTGCAGGCAGCAAAAGACCAGCCTTTGATGAAGCAGGAAAGAAGCCAGATCCGATCTGCATCAAAACCGAGTTTCGCCGACTGTCTCAGTATCGCCCTTCGCCCTTCATGAACAATCCAGAGGAATTATTTTACCAACTACTTTGTAGATGCAACTCTTTAATAGTTCTAGAAATACACTTTTAAGAAGTAAGATACCCACACTGTACCTTAACATTTTTATTTTATTTTATTCTTTTAGATTATTTTTATTTAATTATTGTTCAAGTACAGTTTTCTGTCTTTTACTAAAATTTTTTTTCGATAGGTGTAAATACTTTTTTGAGAAGTGAGTTCATGGGCTTGTTTATTTTTCAGCGCAACCAGAACCTAATAAAATGTAAGGGAGGTTTTGATCACAGGCTGGGGAGCAGTGAGGGGAGTGTGCTGGCAGCTCTTACAATCAGTAACAAGAAGCGTAATCAAATGGCCATTCGAAATCATAATCATGCGTTTGACTTGTTAACATATCCTATTAATTAAGTTTATTCTCCTACTGTCCTTTAGTAGAATTATTATTATTTTTTTCTAAAATTTTATTTATTTACCTTTAGAGAGGAAGGGAAAGAGAGGAGAGAAATATCAATGTATGGTTGCCTCTCATGAGTCCCCTACTGGGAACTGGCCTGCAACACAGGCATGTGCCCTGACTGGGAATCGAACCGCGATCGTGTGGTTCACGGGCCCGTGCTCAATCCACTGAGCTACCACCAGCCAGGGCTAGTAGAATTATTTTTGAAACCTCTCCCCGACCTTGGCTTCCCCTGACAGAATCAGATGCTCTCTGTGACGTCTTTGTTTACAGTAGCCCTGCTTTTCCTCTCTCTTTTTTTATAAGGGTGAGGGGTGGGGTGGTCAGGGAATAAATGACCCCTTTATTTAAGAAAAAAGCCTTATTATTAAATAGACAGCTGCTTAACTTCTACATCATTATCAATAGAAATCCCAATTAATTACAAGGCACTAAAATAAAATCTAAAACATAATTTTAAAAAAACTCTCAACATTTCTATTGACACATCTCTTGGTTTCTAGAATATTCTTCTGTTCTGCTCTATGTTTGTGTGAAACTCAACAAGTCTCAGCATTAGCTGGTTCTTTTCCCAAGATCTATGATACTGATATATATGTAAGAGATATGTGAAATGTATTGTGTTCAGATATAATATACCGCATGTATTTAAAATATATACATAGCTTTAACATGTGACAGTTTTAGGTGTGAAGTGAGTAAAGCAGACAGCTGTAAGATCTGATCTTTCTGGAGTCATTTCACCATCTCTAAATAGCAAGTGAAATAGACACGTGTACACAGCATGACACTAGTTAAATTTTCTGTTAAAAACTGCAACAGATATTCTAAATAATAATACAGAAAATATTGCTTAACTGATTTTAATAACATGACATAAAACCCCAACTCTTGCTACAATTGTTACACAAAATATGTAGAGGAATACTGTAACAAAAAAATAAAATTAATAAGCAAGATGTGAAAATAGGCATATTTTCATTAAATAAACATTTTTTTAAAAAAGAAAGTTTCATTTTCCATTTCATTTGAAGAAAGGAAATTATCATTTAAACAACATTTAAGTTAATAAACAAATTTTTAAAGTATTATAAAATGTTTAACTTTCATCAACTATAAGTTTTTTGTTGCTCCCAAATTTTGCATATAACTAAACTCTCTAATCTGCTAATACTCATTGAATTGATCCCACTTCTGGATTCTAAGGTCATCAATTTCTTCTTGAAAAGTTTTCATTGCTTCTTCGAACATTTCTTGTGTTTCTTCTTGAGAATGGCTGATGAAAACATCAATTTAGTGAGGTATTACTAAGCAGTTGTCATCTGCAAGTGTGATGATCTTGCAAGCAACTTCTAAGTTATGGAGTTGTTTCTTTTTTATGTCTATTTCTTCATTCAGCTCTGTGATCCTGCTGGTATTCCACGCAAATTTGTCTGTCTTTTGTTGATCTTCAAAAGTACCTTGACATCTTTTGTTGCTGCCATCTTCATGGTGGGCGCCATCTTGGGACTCTGCTCCACTTTTCCTAATACCTTTGTTAATGTGCTGAAAGAATGAAAAGTGTCTATGCTAAGTGCAATAAGCCAGTCAGAGAAGAACAAATACCATATGATGTCACTCACATGTGGAATCTAATGAACAAACTGAACTAACAAAGAGAATGAGGACAGACTCATGATGGAGAGCAGGATGACAGGTAGTGTGGGGGGTGGGGAGGTTTGGGGGTAGAGGGATTGAGCAAAAAGGAAAGAGGGCTCACGTGCATGGGCAACAGTGTGGTGATTGCTGGGGGGAGAGGGGCATAAGGGAACTAAAAGGTAATGTAAAAAAATACAATGAAGATTAAGTTAGAAAGAAAAAGAAAAGTATTGAGCATATAGGGTTTATGATATTAAATCATGAATGTATGCAATTTTAGACCCAAGAGATTTCCAATGTTACAGGAGTGACTCTTATTTTTCCAGCTTTCTTAAAATATACTTGACATACAACATTATGAAGTTTGAGGTGTACATGGCAATTTAATACATGTATGTATTGGAAAACAATTACCCTGTAGAGTTAGTTAACACCCCCATCACTCACAAAATGATCTTTCTTAATTTTTCAATTAACAGCTGACATTCAGTATTATTTCATATTAGTTTCAGGTGTATAGCATAGCGGTTACACACTTATATAATTTACAAAGTGATCCTCCCCAATAATTCTAGTACCCACCTGGCACTATATGTAGTTATTAAAATATTATTGACTATATTCTCTATGCTGTACTTTACATCACCATGACTACTCTATAACTGCCAATTTGTACTTCTTAATCCCTACACCATTGTCACCAGCTCCCTAACCCCTCACGCAATTACCTTTTAGTGTATTTAGTGTGTATTTGGTGAGAATATTTAAGATCTACTCTCCCAGCAGCTTTCAAGTATATGATAAAGTATTGCTAACTAGAGTGACCGTACTGTACCTTAGATACCTAGAACTTGCTCACTTCATATCTGGAAGTTTGTGCCCTCTGCCCAACCGCTCCCACATCCGCTGTCCCTAGTCCCTGGCAACCAACCTTTCTACTCTGTTTCTCTGAGTTCAGTTTTCTTAGAGTCCACATGTCAGTGAGAGCATACAATATTTGTCTTTCTCTGTCTGACCTACTTCAGTTGGCATAATGCCCTCAAAGTCCTTTGACCGCCTTTTTAAGAACCATCTGTCTTCAAATGTTAAGCTAGAAAATCAGCAGAATAACTGTTTGGAACAGAACTATAATTACATAGCATTTTATATTTTCGTTATTTGCATTAAGAACTATATGAAAATTGATCATTATGTTTACGTACTAATTATCAAATAAAGACCAGTAAAACATCAATTAATGAAGAAAAAGATTCTGGAAATACTAGGCACAGCAGAGATTGTAGGAAGGTGGACGGGGGCCGCCCACCTAGAGAAGCTATGTGGCTTGTCTTACATCACATAGCAAACATTACAGTGGTAAACCAAGACTTCAACCATGACTTCAGGTCCTTTCATAACTTCCCAGCGACTGCTGTTTCCAACGCCTCAGGTGGCCTCCCAGAAGTAACCCATCATCCTACAGGCATGTATAGCTTGCAAAGCCAAACAGCCAGAATGGGTTCAAATCTAGATTTTTATCCTTTAGATTGCCTATAGCAATGATTCTTAACACTTGCTGTGGGGGAGTTCATCTGAAGAGGCTTTGAAAAAATACAGTTGTCAGACTCCCTTTTCAGAGATTCTGACTCATTTGCTCTGGGGTGGGGCCCAGGCATATTGATTTTTAAAAAATCTCCCCAGGTGATTCCAACACACAGCCACTTAGATCAAAAATCACTTCAGTGCGGCTTGGGGCTCTCCACCCGTGCCACATATCGGGAAGGGTTCCTATCAGAATCACTTGGGGGAGCTTTAAAAACTACCTGCCTGAGTTCCGTTTTCAGAGGTGCTGATTCACCTGGTCTGAGGTGCAGCCTCAGCAGGAAAGCTTCCCAGGGGACTGGACCGGAGCCAGGAAATGAGAACCGTCTCTCATGGGCTCCCGAAACCACTCATGTAATCACAGGCACCTCCCAGCGAAGGTCTTCAGGGCCGTGATTATGGCCATTCTTAAGATTCCAGCGCTGCCACTCTTCGATAAACACTTGTTGGTTGAATTGCCTAATGAGAAGCAATGTTAATGGATAGGTGAGGATAAAAGGGCGAGTGTAAGAAACAATGAGTGTTTAGTATGAAAATATGTCCTGAAGCTAGAGTACAGAGTCAGCAGAGCAAATGTTATGACAGTATGCAAATTGTTTTACAAGTGCACTGGTGGCCCTCTTAGGCAGTGAAGGCTGCTATCCTAAGCCTGGGATAACCTTGTCCCCACAAATATTTTGAGAGTGGGAATAAGCAAGTTCTACCTACCATGATTAATTCCTACCATAGACAGAATCACTCTTTACTGAGTCAAATCGCAATCTCAGCACAAGCCCCAGGAGAGCAAGGTAATTCTCTTCCAAAATGCTGTGCCCAGGAGGTAAACACAGATGGGTGTTATAATGTGAATTCCTACCACAGAAGAGATATTTTCCCAAATGGGTACGAGTAGACTAAAAAAAGAAAAATAATTCCCCTTTAAATATTATTTCACAACAATACTGAGTTAACAAGCAGGATAGCAGAGCTGTCTACACTGTGTAATCCCACAGATTTATAACACACATGGCTAGGAGGAAATTTATGAAAACATTAACAGGGCTTATCTTTGGATAATGGGATTATGGTGGGTTTTATTTTATTTTGTTCTATGTTTTCTAGGTTTGTTTTTATCAGTTGCAGGTATTTCTTTTTAATAAAACAAGAATACAACCCCTTTTTAAAAATTTAATTGTGCTAAAGTTTGGGGAGTGATTGTCAAAGGTGCTTCTAAACCTGTTGGCACATAAATGAGGAGGAGCAGGTTTGTCCTGCAGTTTGAAAATTCAGCAGGTCCATTTGTGCTTTCATAAGCAACTGGGGATTTTGCAATCCTGGTGGTGTGCTTGCCATGCTCAGCAGACTTGTCAGACAGGTGACCAATGAAGATGAAGTTTCCAATAACCAGGGAGTTTCTCCATCTGTTGCTAACCCTGACAATTTAGGAATGAATTAATACTCTTCATACTGGATTGCCACCATTGATGGATAATGTGAACTTCGTGGAGATGTGACGAGAAAATGCTTAGAAAGATTTGTGATCTAACATCCCTAGATGCTGACACTTGACAAAGTTGGCCTCAATGTATATAAATCAGATGCAAATAACTCATGGTTTGAAAGTCAGCAGATGCAAATGTCATGAGGGTGAAGCTTTTAGAGAAATTCTAGTGTTGAGTTTGTGTGTTTGGTTTACCTGCTAAGCCCAGGTAAATGGGCCAGTAGGAGTGAATAAATGGGCCAGTAGGAGCTCCCCAATAAAACCTCGTACCCAGTAGTGAGAGCCTCTTCCCTTCAACAAGAAGATCCTTCTCCTAAGAAACCTCCGTGTCTGCACCACCATCTACAGACTCCGCTTTAAAAACCCTGGTGCTCAGTCTCCTTTTTCTGTCCATTTCCTCTGTTTCTTCCCTGAATTTCCCAGCCTCTCTGTTGCTTCACACAGATAGTCTACATTCAGTACTTTTCTGAAACAAAACCCTTTCTCTTAGTACACTTTCCCAGAGCACACCCTCAGTACCCCTTCAATGCCTTTCAATATCCACCCCATTTCACTGCCGTCAGAAAACCTTACCATCAGGAAGTTTCGTTTTCTTCCTGATTTAAATGCCACCCACTGTAAATTGAATTCTAAACAACTAGAGGGAAGAAATAGACTTATTCATCTTTGTTTCCCTTCAAAGCATGTAGCTACAGCAGGTTATTTATTATACATTTGTGGAATAAGTGAGTTTCCACCCAAAGAACAACAGTAGCACTTTATAAGGATATCATATGTTTATTTATAGGGAACCCTTCTCAAAGCATATAAGACTTATGGCTCCATATGAGACCCCCAAATTGCAGACTTGCCATTTCCTGGGAATTTATTAGAAATGCAGCATCACTCTGGCCGAGTAGCGCAGTTGGGTAGTGTGTCATCCTAATACACCAAAGTTATGGGTTTGATCCCCAGTCAGGGCACATGCAAGAATGAACCAATGAGTGCATAAATGGAAAAATAATAAATGCTTCTTTCTCTCTCTCCCTCTCTCTCTAAAATCAACAAATTTAAAAAAATTTAAATGCAATATCTTGGCCATCTGTTTCTTCCCTTTGCTCCCTCCCCCTGTACATACCTACTGAGTCAGAATTCGAGTTCTGATAAGATCCCCAAGCAATTCCTATGACTTTTAAATTTAAGAAGCATTAGTCTAGTGCATCGTCTCTCAAAAGTGGCTGCACATTGGAATCCTACGGGGATTCTAATATCACAGGCGTCTGGGCTCCAGCACCCAGGGTCCTGACTGAATCAGTCTGGGTGGCTCTGGGAGCTAGAATTTTTACAAGTGCCCCGTATGTGCAGCCAGGGATGAAAACCACTGTGAGTGCCCTTGCCGGAGCTCTCCAGAACCCCTGCGGGACTCTGTGAGCCCAGTGCCACGCCTCTATAGTGACTTCTCTCCTCCTTCCTACTCAACCTTTCCTTAAAATTGTATTGCTTCTCACCTTCCAAAAAATACCTGGTAGCTTCATTTGTCAATAAACATTTATTGAATATACATAATTTGCATAAACACAAATCCTGTTCTTAAACTTACTTTCACAGTAAATAATCTAAATTATCTTTCTTCACCAACCCAATTTCTAACTTTGTAAGCATTCTTTGGTGTTAGTATAATTATGGTGGGTGATTTCTGGAGTGGAGGAAAAGAAAATTAAGTACCTTTTGTCTAGTTTGAAAACAACCTGATTATATTTAAAAGGCAATAGATTCTGTTCTTTCACCTTTATTAATATGCCCGTGGTCCACTTTTCCATCCCCACTGGAGCAGCTAACATTTCTAAAGGGCTTGCAGTGCCCCTGGCACTATGCTGACTGTTCACCTATATTAATTATTTCAGTTCATCTACCTAACAACCCTATGAGGTACATTCTATTGTTACTCCTATTGTTTTCTGGATGAGAACATAGCACACAAAGAAGGTCCGTAACGTGCTCAAGGTCCCCCAGCTTGTCTCCTGAAGGCAGTGTGCAGCCTACCTGTCAGACACAGAACCTGCTATAACTACTCTGCTGATTGTTCTGCTGTGAATGGTGTTTTGGAAACAGAGGATGCTGTGGTTTCGAATTCTGTCACAGTTCTCTTGGATGTCTCAGTACATCTTTTCCAACCTTTTTCCCACTTTAATCTGTGGCCCATAAAGCACTTTCCCAGGTGTAATCCACTGTGAAGTTTACAGGATTTCATGTTTGAACAAATTCCTTCTGAATGTTGAGCAAGATAAAAAGTTCTGACGAATACAGCCACAATCTAAATAAAGCCGCTTTGATCATTTATAATGTTTCTCTACTAACCAAACCCAGTTTTTTCATTTTATTTTAATATCTCAATTGCAAAAAGAGGACAAATAAATGTAATAGATGTAGCCTCTGGTAAATGTGTGTGTGTGTGTGTGTGTGTGTGTATGAGAGAGAGAGAGAGAGAGGCTGTAAAGGTAAGAAAGTTAAATGCGAAATAGTATACCAAAAGCATCCTTTTTCTCTCAGCCTTCTCCACAACCATCCCATCCAGGTAGCTGTCTTCTTTCATGCTTCTCTCAGCTGGGGAATAATTTCTTTTAAGCCCTTCTGGTAGTTCTAGAGCAGGGTTTCTCAACCTCAGCACTACTGGCATGTTAAGCCAGGTAATTCTTTGCTGTGGAGGCTGCTATGTATGTTGTAGGATGTTTAACAGCATCTCAGCCTATTCCNAAGTTAAATGCTAGATAGTATACCAAAAGCATCCTTTTTCTTTCAGCCTTCTCCACAACCATCCCATCCAGGTAGCTGTCTTCTTTCATGCTTCTCTCAGCTGGGGAATAATTTCTTTTAAGCCCTTCTGGTAGTTCTAGAGCAGGGTTTCTCAACCTCAGCACTACTGGCATGTTAAGCCAGGTAATTCTTTGCTGTGGAGGCTGCTATGTATGTTGTAGGATGTTTAACAGCATCTCAGCCTATTCCAACTGGATGCCAGTAGTACATAGCTCTCCCACGCTTTAAGATGTGACACCAAAAATGTCTTATACATTGCTACATATCCCTTGAAAGTGGGGAGTATAGGGGCAAAATCCCCACCAACTGAGAACTGCTGTTCTGAAAACATTCATTGGAATTTTGATACTACAACTTCATATTTTGCCATATTTCATTCCTAAATATTGACTCAAAGATTTCGAATCCACATGTTAGATTTCGCTAGTACTATTTAATTGCTTTTCTACTTGTTCTTGCCTTCATGAGCCTTCATCCCACAACCTTTCCAGAAAGCAGCATGCTGCCTGCTGCAGCTGGGCACAGAGCTGGCCTAGAGGGTCTGTGAGTTTGATTCTTGGAGCTGGGGGACAAAGGCCTGCTTTGCCAAGGTCACTGCCTTAACCACAGACTTGGCCTGACTCTTGCTGGCCTCCTCTGAAGCTATGTGAAGAGCACCATAAGACCTCAGACATTATTCCCTCTGTTCCTCATAGAATGCAAATGTCTAATTTTTGATGGTGTTAAGAAACATAGAACATCTCTGCCTTAGATGCAACTTGCCTAAGGGCAAAGCAAAACTGATATATCAGCAGAAAACATGAGTTTAGAATACATGAAATAAATATGCAAACTCAAGATAAGAGCTTGTCTTTATTCCATGTGTATGTGAGTCTTAACGGTGCATGTATTTTATGGATGTAAGTGTGTGTGGTGAGAAATTACTGTTTCTTTTTTGTGGATTAGGTAAAACAAGACTGCCCATGGCCAGCTTCTAGTTGATCTTCAACCATGACACCCAAGGACTCAACCACAGCAATCGCTACCATTATTGAGCACTTAATATATGCTGAACACTGTGCCAAGTGACATACCTGAGGGGTTGCATTTAACCTTCTAGCAGCCCCAAGAAGTGTGCATCATTATTATCCGCATTTTACACATGGCAAATGCCCAGGTGGGTCGAGTAATTTGACTGAGCTCATATTTTGTAAATTATACTTTACTGATTATGCTATTAGAGTTGTCCCAACTTTTCCCTCTTTGTCCCCCTCCACCCAGCACCCCACCACCCCACCGCCCTCAGGCAATCCCCACACCATTGTTCATCTCCATGGGTCATGTGTATAAGTTCTCTGGCTACTCATTTCCTATACTGTACTTTACATCCTCATAGCTTTATGTAACTACCTATTTTTGATTCTTAATCCCCTCACCTCTTCACCCATTCCCCTGTAATCCCCTCCCATCTGGCAACCATCAAAATGCTCTCTATATTCATGATGCTGTCTCTGTTCTTTTTAATTGCCTAGTTCATTTTTTATTTTTATTTTTATTTTTTTTAGTATTTTATATTTTTTATTTAATTCTTATTCAAGTACAGTTTTCTGTTTTATATTCCCAGCCCTGCTGCCCCCAGTGCTCCCCACCTCCCTCCCATTTCCACCCCCCATCTTAATTATTGTCCATGTGTCCTTTATACTTATTCATGTGAGTCCCTCCTCTTTCCCCTATGATTCTCTCCCCTCTCCCCTCTGGACCCTGTCAGCCTGTTCCATATTTCAGTGTCATTGGTCATATTTTGCTTGCTTGTTTGTTTTGTTGTTTAGAGTCCTGTTAAAGGTGAGATCATATGGTATTTGTCTTTCACTGCCTGGCTTATTTCGCTCAGCATAATGCTCTCCAGTTCCATCCATGATGTTGCAAAAGATAGGAGCTCCATCTTCTTTTCTGCTGCATAGAACTCCATTGTGTAAATGTACCACAGCTTTTTGATCCAGTCATTTACTGATGGGCATCTAGGTTGCTTCCAACTCTTGGTTATCATAAATTGTGCTGTTATGAACATCAGGGTGCATAGGTTCTTTTGGATTGGTGTTTCAGGGTTCTTAGGATATACTTCTAATAGTGGAATTGCTGGGTCAAAAGGCACGGCTTAGTTCATTTTTTAGATTCAATTGTTGATAGACATGTATTTATGGTCATTTTATTGTTTATAGTTTTGATCTTTTTCTCAAGTCTCTTTAACATCTCATATAATAATGGTTTGATGAGAATGAACTCTTTTAGTTTATTTCTTGTCTGGGAAGCTCTTTATCTGCCTTTTAATTCTAAATGATAGCTTTGCTGGGTAGAGCAATTTGGGCTATAGGTCCCTGTTTTTCATGACTTTGAATATTTCTTGCCAATCCCTTCTAGCCTGCAAAGTTTCTTTTGAGAAATCAGCTGACAGTCTTGTGGGAGATTCCCATGTAGGTAGCTAACTTCCTTTCTTTTGTTGCTTTTAAGATTTTTTCTTTATCTTTAACCTTTGGCATTTTAATTATGATGGGCCTCTTTGCATCCAACTTGTTTGGAACTCTCTGCCCTTTCTGGACTTGCATGTCTATTTTCTTTGCCAAATTAAGGAAACCTTCTTTCATTATTTTTCAAATAGATCTCCAATTTCTTGCTCTTTCTCTTCTCCTTCTGGCACTCCTATGATGTGAATGTTGGACCTCTTGAAGTTGTCCCAGAGGCTCCTTGGTTTTTTTTTTAATTCTCTTGTCTTCTTTTTATTCTAATTGGTTGTTTTTTGATTTCTTACATTCCAAATCATTGATTTGATTTTTGGCTTCATCCATTCTACTGTTGTTTCTCTGTAAATTGTCCTTTATTTCAAATAGTGTATCCCTCATTTCTGACTGTATCTTTTTTATGCTGCTGAGGTCCTCACTAAGTTCCTTAAGCATCCTCATAACCAGTGTTTTGAACTCTGCATCTGATAGATTGCTTATCTCCATTTTGTTTAGCTCTTTTCTGGGGTTTTGATCTTTTCTTTCATTTGGGCCATGTTTCTTTGTCTCCTCATATAGGCAGCCTCCCTGTGTTTGTTTCTGTGTATTAGGTGTAACTGCTATGACTCCCTGTCTTGGTAGCATGGCCTAATATAGTTGGTGTCTTGTGGAGTACAGTACCAGAGCCTCCCTTATCACCCAAGCTGGATACTTAAGGTGCACTCTTTGTGGGGGCTGAGGACACTGTACTCTTGTGGTTGAAACTTGATTCCTGTGGCAGGTCAATGGGAGGGATTTATCCAAGCCAGTCAGTCAGCTGCAGTGATTGGCTATGACCGATGACCACCAACCTCTGCAATCCAGAGAAGATCCGCTGTGCAGGGGCAGTGTGATGGTACTCCAATGTGGTCTGTAGCTGTCTACTAGGTGCTCAGGCCCTGGAATTTCATGAGTGGTTTAGGCCAAGGTCAGCCCCCACCTGTGTTCTGTCCACAGGGGCACCCTACCTGAGCTATAAAGCAATTTGACATGGCTGCTACTTGTCCTGGGGGCTTAGAGATTCTCAGACAAAGCCAAGCTGTGAATCTTTTTTGGTTGCTACTCATGCTGGGCCTGGGACCACTTAGCAAGAGGTACAGGGGCTGGGGGCTCTCTGAGGTTGGCTATTGCTTGTTTGAGAAGATTTAGGAAGTTGTGAAGCATGAGCCAAGACCAGCCCTTCATATGAAAAAGTCACAGTTAACAGTTTGGGTGGGCCCCTAAGTGGGTGGAAGGAGTTTCAAGGGCAGGACAAACAGTGTTAGCCAGGTTGATAGAGTCTCAGATATGGCACACACCTGCCAGCTCTATGGCTCTGTGGCTCTGTGAGGGCAAGGCTCAGAAAAGGGATGATGGCCTCTTCCCACCTTTCTGTCTGGGAGAGAGCTGTGCCCCAGCTCCTGTTTTGATACTAGACACTTCAGTTCCTCCCTGTATGCCACTGGTGCCTTTTAAGCTGCTACCTCAGTACTATCGCTCAGAGGGAATGAGTCTGAGTAAGTCTTTGTATGAATCCTTTAAGGGGAACTGCTTGGGACTCCAGAGTTTCTTCCACCAACTCAATCCCCACTGGCTTTTGCAGCCAGAAGTTATGAGAACTTATCTTCCTGGCACCAGAACCTATGCTGGGGGCCTAGTGTGGAGTAGGGACTCCTCACTCTGAAGATATCCCCCCAAATTTTTACCCACCACATGTGGGACCAGCCTGTTCTAAATCTCCACCCCTTTTACCAGTATGGATGGATGTGGTTTCTTTAACTCCATAGTTGTCAGACTTCCACGCAACTCACTTCCTGATGGTTCTGAGTGATGGTTGTTCTATATTTTAGTTTTAACTTTGATGTGGTTATGCAAGGAGGTGAGCTGTGTTTACTAATGCCTCCATCTTGACTGGAAGTGTAAGCTCATATTTCTAACAAGCTGTGGAACAGGGATTCAAACCAAAACACTTTGTGCCCAAGGTTGTGTGTATGTGTAGATTTTTAAAATTATAGTAAAATATACCTAGCATAAAATTTATCATTTTTAAAGATTTTATTTATTTTTAGAGAGAAGGATAGGAGGGAGAAAGAGAGAGAACCATTGATGTGAGCGAGAAGCACTAATTGGTTGCCTTTTGCACATGCCCTGACAAGAGATCAAACCTGCATCACAGGTTTGTGCCCTGATCGGGAATTGAACCAGCAATACTTCACTTTATGGAACAATGCCCAACCTATTTACCATTTTAACCATTGTTAAATGTACAGTTTTGAGGCATTAAGTACATTCACATTGTAGCACAGCCATCACCACCACCCATCTCAAGAACATTTTTCACCTTCTCAAACTGAAAGTCTGCGTTCATTAAACACTAACTTCCCATCCCTACCCCTGGGAACCACCATTTTACTTTTTGTCTCTATGAATTTGATTACTCTGGGTACTTCATATAAGTAGAATCATATAGTATTTCTTTTTGTGACTGGTTTATTTCACTTAGCATAATGTGTTTAAGCTGTATTCACATTTAACACTTGTCAGAATTTTCTTCCTTTCGAAGGTCAAATAATATTCAATTGTATGTTTATATCACGTATATTGTTTATCTACTCACGGATGGACACCTAGGTTATTTCCACTTTTGGCTATTGTAAATAATGCTGCTATAAACATGGGAATTTAAATATCTCTTTGCAATTCTGCTTTAAATTATTTGGGGTATATACCCAGCAGTGAAATTGCTGGGTCATATGGTAGTTTCATGTTTAGTTTTTTGAGAAACCTCCATACTGTTTTCCACAGTGGCTGAACCATTTTACATGGGTTCCAATTTCTCCACATCCTCACCAACAATTATTTTTAGGTTTTTGTTTTTGAGTGTTCTTTTTGGGGAGCGTGATAGTAGACATCCTAATGGATATGGGGTGTGAGTGGAAGTACAATTTAGTTATATGCCAGGTCTTGCCCTTCTAGATTTTTTCTTCATAATTCAGTAGCAGTTGCAGGATCACACACATATAATGGAAAGATTCCTCTGCGTTCAGCTTGGTGTCTTCCTAAGGTGGTTAGGTCAGCTGGGAAGGCAGGAATGAATATAAACCACCTCCCCTCCCTTTAACCCCCAGTCTCCCGGATGTCAAAGTACGCTTCTTCCTCTCTTCTGCATTTTCAGGGTTTTCTGTAAGCATTTAGAAAACAGAAAAGAAATCACATTTCAAGAGAGATCAGCCTATTTTGATTCCATTACTTTTAATGAGAATGATCTTTCAGGAAACACGTTCTGACTTGATCAGGGAGCTCTGTGTAGGCAAATGCTCCACCTTGCATTCAGAACTCCACAAAAGGTGTGGCTGTCAAGACAGACTGGAGTGACTCACACCTGCCTACAACTCAGCAAGGCCCTGCCCTAGGCGTTTCCCTTTCTCCTTGGTCCTGTTTTTTCTGTCTGCTTCATGCTCTCAGGCCTTCCTTGCTCCTAGGCACCCTGGGAAACAGTGGCTGAAATAACATGGCAATGAATCATAACCCATCTGACTGCTCAGATGAAGGCAAGAACAGCACTAGAATGAATCCTTGAGTTTCAAGACCCAAGTTCCTAACTCTTAAGCCATGATCATTTCAAAACTCTAGTTCCAAGGCCTCCTGACCAGAACTGCTTACTCAAGGGGGACCAGAACTCTGAATCTGGACCAAAGCCAGCTTTAATCAGGTTGCTGATGAAGTTATGAGGCAAATGAGTGCTGTCAATTAGGTTTTGAGTGTATCCCGACAATTTAAAAAATCACTCAGCACCAAAATCATAAAATTGTAGCATTTTATGGCTGAAAGGGATTTTAGATACATAATATCAAAGAATTTCAGAATTAAAATAATGTGCAGTATTGATCTCATCCTGAGTTGTGCTGAAATTGATTTGTACTGTCTCACCAGAGCCCACTGTTATATTTTTATGAAATTTGTGAGCCTGCTGACTTCAAGTTGGTAGCTTGAAATGGGTCTTTGGCAGGGAAATTTACACCACATAAATTGACAAATACAATCAGGACTTTCCTTGCTCCCTCCTCCACCAAGAGTTTGTTGTTTAAAATTTTCGGAGCATGTCGTTGACCTCATCCAAATCTTTTATTTATAGAAAACTGAGCCCCACAGAGAGGAAATGACTTACCTAGGGTTACACTACTAATGAGTGTCAGAATTTAGGATCCATATCCTTTGCATCCTAGTCCAGTGAATGGTTACCTAGAGCATAGTCCTGCCACCCAAGGCCCAGCATTCTGGCAAAAAAAAAAAAAAAAGGACCAGAAGGATGTTATTGCAATAACAACAGAGAGTGAGAGACATATAGTTATCTCAAAAATAGGTTCTCAGAAGAAAAAATATTACCCACCATAGACTTATCCTGGAAGCACCTGTATTAGTTTAAGGTAAGTAGTGAGCACTATTCTTTTTCTTAAAAAAAAAAATGTATTTATTTTTAGAGAGGGAAAGGGAGAGAGAAAGAGAGGGTGAGAAACAGTAATGTGCGGTTACTTCTTACACACAATGCAGGCACGTGCCCTGACTAGGAATTCAAGTGGTGACCCTTTGGTTCACAGGCCAGTGCTCAATCCACTGAGCCACACCAGCCAGGGCAATGAGCACTACTCTTGTCATACTTATGTGAAATATCATGGAGAGGCTTGGACACAATCGTGTGTTTGTGCTATCCTCAAAAATAATGGGCTTGGTTGCCCTTGAGGAAAAAAAAAGTGGTATGTTTTGTAGACATTTGTCACAAGAGACAAGAGAACAAGTCTGATAATGTGGCGTCAATGATGGATTTTCAGGCTACCAATCATGTGGCTGTTTACCCCTTGGGATAAACATGGCTCCAAAACAAAAGCAAATGAAGTTTGATGTTTTTAGCTCCCTTATTCCACAGTCTGGTTTTCCTGTCCTTGCAAACTGAACTCAGAGGTCTGATTTGGGACTTTTGTAGGGTGACAAACCTAGGGACAGGATGGCAGGCTGCAAGCCAGAGCAGCAAGTATGGAAGGACAGATGGAGTGATGGCAACCAGCTCCGGGTACACATTCCAAGGGACCTCCACAGCTGGTGCTGAGAAAGGCAGAGGGGCCCCACTCTGCAGAAGGCAGCAAGCCCTGAAGGACAGCAAGGCCTCTGCTTCTGCCGGGTTGAATCGCCCAGACCAGTGTTACCGGGGCCGGGACTGGGGGCAGTCAGGCTGCTCGGGATGAAGGAGAAAGCAGGAATAATAATAATACTTCCAAGGGAAGAGAGAAGAGGTCTCCAAAAGGGCTGCGGAGTCCACTCGCTGTACACTCCTCCCATAAACCCTGGCAGTCTCTCATCACACCAGCCTTACTAGTGAGGTGCTCTGCCAAAAGCCACCAGGGCCCTTCTCCTCATGTTCCCCAGGCTCTTTCTCCATCCCGGTCTCCCCAGCCCTGACAGCACTTGCCATGCCTGACTCCTCAGGAACACACCCCACCCCCACACTGCATTGCCGTAGCCCTTCCAAGGTGGCACAGTTATCTCTTTAACTTACCATTATACTCTTGGCCCTGAGTTCTATTTAGTTGAGGTCTCTTCTGAAGAGTGACAAGCCTAGTGTCAGTGACCAGCACAAGAGGTCACTCAAGATGGGCAGAGGAAAAGAGAATCCAGGCTCTGGCTGAGCAACCCTCTCCTAAGGATTCCAAATGCCAAGAGTGAAAGAAGGGGTTCCTGCGTGAGGGTGGCAGAAGGAAGCCAGTCAAGTGCAGATAGCCAGACCCTCAGAAGGGCAGCGTCCGGACGAGGACCCAAAGAAGCTGTACAACCTTGAGGACAGTGTACAGAGGACTATGCTTCCCTTTGGGATGAAATCCATGAGCCCCTCAGAGCAAACTGATTGTGATAGATTAGAGCCATACACTTGAAAATCTGATATATACTGTGTTCTCTTTTTTCTAAAAAAAAAATTATTGATTGTTTTTAGAGAGAGGAAAGGAGAGAGAGAGAGAAGGGCAGAGAGAAGCGTCGGTTTGTTGTTCCACTTATTTATGCAGTCACTGGATGACTCTTGTATGTGTCCTGACCAGGGATGGAACCCACAACCTGGGTGTATCAGGACGACACTCTAACCAACTGGGCTACCCAGCCAGGACCTACTGTGTTCTCTTTTGCCCTCTGTTAGTACTGGAGACAAAACTTTTCCAAATCCCAACATATCAAAATACTAATATTGGGGGGTGGAAAGGAAAGGGTTCTATTTACTCTTTGGTCAAAACACTGAACAAGTGACATGCTAAACCACCAAGGTTCCGGGTTTTGAAGTGACTTTTTGTTTATGCCACCTCCTCTTCCAGACTTCCGAACCTCTCCACAGCCCTCATTCTCCTCCCACTTCTTCCTGATCACCTTTCATGCTTCTCCTCCTCCCCATAAATGGGCCTGTCTCAGCTCCTTTCCTGTGTCCTCATTCTGCCCCCAACAATGTCATCTGTTGTCAGGACTTCAGTTGTAACCTCCACGGGGACCATCCCAAACCTTTATCTCTAGTTTTAACCTTTCTCCAAAGTTTCCATCTTCTTTTGGCCTCAAATCAACCCTTCCAAAACAGAATTTATTTTTTTCAACCCAAGCTCAAAAATTTCGGAAAGATCTTGGGCAACTTCCCCATCCTCACATCTAGCAAAGCTTATTAACTCTATGTTCACTGATCTATGTCACCCTCTTCTTTGCAATACCCGTGTCCCAACCCAACCCAGGCTCCCATTTTCTCTCCCCTGTACTCTTTGGTCTCCCCACTTCCAGTCTCTACCCATTCAAATCAACCTAGATCAACCCTGCCAGGTTTCCCTTTGTCAGGCCTCATCAAGGGTTTCTATTTGTCAAGGATTTCTATTTCTTTGTCTAAAATGCCTCGTTCTACCTGCCATTCAAAGTCACAGTTGATGACCCTCACCAAAATTTACTATCATCACTCTCTAAACACAACCTC
Source organism: Sturnira hondurensis (assembly GCF_014824575.4). Lineage (NCBI taxonomy): Eukaryota > Metazoa > Chordata > Mammalia > Chiroptera > Phyllostomidae > Sturnira > Sturnira hondurensis. Next base: position 4,099,217 of record NW_028076902.1, on the reverse strand, counting down.
ACTTCCCTGCCTCTGTTTCTTCTCCTTAGAATGTTCTTCCTTGCAATGTCACCAGCCAAAATCTCGTTTGTCCTAATCCAAAATTCATGGTCAATGTCATGGCCTGCTTGGAACCTCTTTGAGACGCTGGACCAGAAGCTCTGCCTCACTCTCCTGACCTCCCTGAGCGCATGGCACTCCCTCCATCCTGCCCTGGGTCACAGCATTGCCTGTACTTGTCATCTTCCACCTGCTCCTCATCCTTTTCCCCAAACTCAGCAAGTGGTACCGTCTCTCATTGTTCAAGCCAGAAATTTGGAAAAGATTCCAGATTCCTTCCTCTCCCTCATTCTGCATTCAAGTTCTATCAGATATCTCCCACCTGCCCCTTCCGATCCTCCTCCCTTGCTTGCCTTAGCTCAGGCCATCTTCACTCGGGACCTTCTATGGGGCACTGAGGTGGGCAGCCTCCAATTCTCCACCCTGCTTGCTACCCATGGGACCTCGGGAGGTTACTCAGCTTTTCTGAGCTTCAGTTTCCTCACCTGCAACAGGGGCTAAAACAAACCACACTTTTAAATGTTTTGTACAAACACAACATATACAGAGTGAGGGAGGGAACTAGTATATTATAGAAAGTAGACACTCATGAAATTGTACATTTATAACTTTTTTCTTGAATTAGTAAACCACTTCCAAACTGGCCACTGGCTGCAGTGACATGCAAATAGAATTCAGTGCTTGCCATGTCATCAATCAGTTCTATTAAAAAATGATCCCACATATAACTTTGCGTTTAATGCCAGTAACTCTCAGAATAAAATGTTGTTGGGTTTTCCTTAGCTTAACCTATAAGGCTGTGCACACCATGGCCCAGCTGTACCTCCTACTCTCTGACCTGTCCCCAAGATAGAAAGGCAAGCAGTCCCCTAAGTGCAGCAAACCCTTCCACACAGTCAAGCCTTGCCCATGCTATTCTAGAGCCCTCTAATCCTCCTGACCCACTTCCACCCACCCCTGCTTTCCATATCTAACTCCCCAAGTTCATCAAGACACAACTCAGTAGCCACCTCCCCTGAGAAGCCACCCAGATCCCCCAAGAGATCTAGGGAGCCCTCTTCTGTCTTCCCATAATCCCAGCACGTAGTGCATGCTATTTTACCACTTGCTCACCTGGCTGTTCTCCCTGCTGGACTCGAGGCCCTTCTCTTATTGGACTCGGTGTCTCCAGTGCCTGGCTCTGGACCTTGAATGTATACACAAATAATAATCTTGAATTGAATGATTGACTGAAAAACCAGCCCCCCTTTTTTATGCACTTGTATTTCTTCTAACATCTGCCTGTTGGTCTTACACCAAGCTTCTCAATCAATACGTACCTGTTTAAGGAACAGCAAGGTGGACAGTGTGGCAGAAGCAGAGTGAGCAAAGGGGAAGAAAAAGATAAGCTTTTGCGGTCAGGTGGAATGAAGCTTTGAGGCCATGCTAGAGAGTGTGGGCTTTGTTGCAAGTGTAATAGGAAGCTATGAAAGGGACCAACATAGTTGAACATGATCAGATTTATATTTTCTTTTTAAAAACGCCAGCCACAAAAGGCCACATACTGCATGATTTTATTTATATGTAACATTTATCACATTCAGAAACCTACCCAGGGAACACTGGTCCTCAATTCTCTCAACTATAAAAATGAAATTAGATCAGCTGACCTCTAGGGTCACATTGAGTTCTGTTTTTTAAATTTTATTTTAGGTGGGTTACTGTTAGGTAGGCTAACCAAATTAAACTCAGTAAAGCAACCCCAGGGAAGGGTCTTATGGTCTCACTATTTGAGCAACATTGTTATATAGTGAGAACGACTCTGGAGGTTTGGATTCTTCCACTGGTTCATGCATTTACCATTAGAATGACCTTATGAAAGCCATTAGATCCTCCAGACCCTGGTTTTGTATCTCTAACATATGGCAGTTCTAGGAGGTAACTTCTGTGGTCCTTCCCATAAACAGTTTGTTCTAGGACATCTTCACTTTCTGAAGGCCACCTAGACAAGTCTTTGAATAAAGTATATAGTCACTCACATTATAGATTCTAAGAGCATTAATAAAATGAACATCATTGATTTTTTTTGCTAGAAAGACTGAAGGAAGTACATGGAAAACTATGCAAATATGAAAAAGAATGCAGTAGGAGCAAATAGTGACACGCAAGATGTCCCATGAGTATTACTAAGTTAAAAACTTGAGTTATAAAACAATATGTATAGTATAATTTTTATAAGAAAATAATATGTACACATGCATATAAATACCCACATCTTTTCCTCACTGGGTATTTCCCATCTCATCATGCACCACAGTCCACCTGGAGGTTTGAGACAAAAACACAGGAGTCAGTCATTCTCCGTTCCTTCCCTCCTTCACACCTGCCTCTTTCTCTTCATAGAAGATGGAGGAAAGTCACATAAAAACTTGCTAAATTTTATGATTGGAGAAAAAATAAAGCACAAAAGAGGACTAGAGAATAAATGGAAATACATGTGTCACAATCTGAGGAGAGAGAGCCCTATGACTGGGGTAGCCAGAGAAGAGGCACGAAGGGGCTGAGTTAGGTTTGAGGAGTGTGAGCCAGGCTATCTGAGGGCAGGCTAGAGGATCAAACATGTGAGGAAAGTGGAGGCAATGAGTGTGATATGTGAGGTGAGGGAAGCCACTACTGAGGCAGGTGCCTGCATTAGTTTGTTGGGGTTGCCATAACAAAGTACCTCAGACTGGGTGGCTCAAACAACAGACGTGTATTTTCTCACAGTTCTGGAGGCTGGAAATCCAAGATCAGAGTATCAGCAGGGTTGGAGGTTTTGTTTTTTTTATTTTCTAAGGCCTCTTTCCTTGGCTTGTAGATGGCTGTTTTCTCCTTGTGATCTCATATGTGTCAGGATGGGTGGGGTAGGATAAAATGGCGGCTGGACTACAATCCAAAATGGTGGCTGAACTACAACCCAGAAAAGACAGCTGATGTCAAACCAGAGAACCGAAAGGGTGGGCTTTGCCAAAACGGATATCTGCATAGCAACCTGTGCCACCAATAATATACTGCCGGTTTGTTCAAAGGGGACCAATCCCCAGCTCCCACAAAGAGAGCCAACCAAAATAAAACCCTGCCATATCCCCTGCTTGGAGGCAACTTCCCTGGCCCCACTCTGCAGACTGGAGAACCTTGCCCAAGTGTGCAAACCCCAATAAAACTCTATACTGCCTAACTTTGTGGCTGATTGGCATTTTTTTCCTCGGCAGAGCCTAAAAAAAACCTTTCAATATGGTGTTCCCTCTGTGTGTGTCTGTGTCCTAATCTCATCTCCTCATAAGAACACTAGACATATTGAATTAGAGCTTGCCCTACTGACCTCATTTTAACAATCACCTCTTTTAAAACCCTATCGCCAAATACAGTCACATTCTGAGGTACTAAGGGTCAGGGCTTTAAAACATGAGAATTCTGAGGGGACATAATTCAGCCCATCTATCTAAGTGCCTATGCAAAGTCATTGCTTTATTTGTAGGCACAGTGAGAAGTTTGTGAGACCCTAATGCAGGAACTTAGAGCACTAGAACTTAGAGCACTAGAGAGAGAAGTCCAGATCCAAGCTTTAAGATAATCCTTGAGCAAAGGAACACCATGATGTTGATGCTGTTGTAAGCACATTGGATGATACCGGTTTGCCCTAGGGTTTGGAGCAGAGTGGGGCCTGGGGGCAGGAAGTTCAGATGAAAGGCTACTTCTGTCATTCTAAGTGTGGGGTGACAACCACTTGACCAGGGTGGTGGCCACAGAATAAAAGCTGGAGACAGATGGGTGTGCCTGGGGGTGTTCAAGCATCTGCGCCCAGCTGATGTGTCTGTGAGGGCCACACTCCACCTTCACCTTGAGAACAATGAGCCCTCTAGAATCTGGAAAAATAGTCATTAGCAAAGCTGTGCAAGATGAGCTCATATGTGCTGGGATAACAATGATTCCAGACAATTCCTTCTGATACAAAGCTGCCTCAGTTTGGCCCCACCTTGGCTCTGCATCTGGGTCCTCTCTCCTCTCTAATATCAGTAGGTTCCATTGAAACAGATTCTTGTTTGTTCAGAGAGGCATGAAACTCATTGTTGTCATGGATTTTGTTGTCATATACCCTCATCACATCACTTGTCCCTACTAGGATGTCTTCTCTCATTTCCTACTTCTGTCTTCTGGCTTTTCAAGGTCCTGTTTACATGCTGCTTTTATCCATGCAGTCCTCAGTGGCTCTACAGCTCCTGTGGCATTCTCTGTCTGCTGAATCCTAATTACACAGGTTTATATTATAAGAAACACCATGGTATTAAATAACGCATCATGCTTGAAGTGTTTGCAATATTCATATGCCATTCAGACTCCCCCATGAGATTTCAAACTCCTTGAGGTTACAAATTTGGAACTCCTTAGGTATTTGTTACACTACGAAACCCAGTGCATATCAGGTGCTCAACAAATTAGTGCTGAGACAATAGCCAAGACCTCAAAGGTCCATATAGAATTTTCCCTTAACCCAGGAAATGGGGTTAGTGGGCAAAAGGGACAGAGGTAGAATATAAACATGTTCATTTCGATTCATAGAAATAGCCCCTAAATGCCGACCCCTTACTTCCTTAATGCACTCAAAAAAGCACTAGCCCCAAGTCAGGAGGGGCTCTTAGACCTCCAAGGGGAGCTTAATGGGTGGGAACTCAAAATCGACTTAATCTCATATGCATAAAGTTGATAAAAGGGTTGAGTGGCCAGCCCCTTGGCAGTCTGCATCCAAAGAGATGATTAAGGTGTCCTGGCAGGCAGGTGGGGCTAACAGCTGTGATAAGGATGATGCAGAGGGCCTGAGGGGAGCTGGCGCCAGGGTGGCCTTCATGGACAAAGGCAGTTGTTTGAATACTCTTTATGAGAAGAGGACAAAGGAGGGTTAGCAATTTTGGGTGGCATGGAATGGGGAATATAAAAGCTGATCTTCAGATTCATATGGAATTACAGGGTGCTATATAAAGCCAAAAGAATCTTGAGAAAAAAAAGTGGAGGTCTCACACTTCACAATTTAAAAATTTACTTACTACAAAGCTATAGTAACCAAAGTAGTGGGGTACTGGCATAAGGATGAACATACAGACCAGAGGAATAGAATTGAGAGTCTAGAGAGAAACTTATGTATCTATGGTCACACGATTTTCAACAAGGGTGCCAAGTGCAGTCAACGGGGGAAAGAACAGTCCTTTCAACAAACGATGTGGGGAAAACTGGATTTTCACATTCAAAAGAATGAAGTTAGGCCCCTATCATATGCCATATACAAAAATTAACTCAAGTGGATCAATGACCTAAATATAAGTACTAAAACCATAAAACTCTTTTTTAAAACATTTTATTTACTATTTAGAGAGAGGAGAAGGGAGGGAGTAAAATATCAATGTGTGAGAGAAACATTGATTGGTTGCCTCTTGCACACCCCCAGCTGGGGACCTGGCCCACAACCCAGGCATGTGCCCTGACCAGGAGTGGAACCAGCAACCTTTTGGTTTGCAGGCCAATGCTCAACCTACTCAGCAACACCAACCATGGCCAAAGCCATAAAATTCATCTTAAAAAAACACAGGAGTAATTCTCCATGACCTCAGATTTGGCAATGCAGTCTTGTGTAAGACACCAGACACACAAGCAACAACAACAAAAATACATAAATCAGATTTCAAACTTAAAAACTTTTGTGCATCAAAAGACATTATCAAGAAAGTGAAAAGACAACCTTTCAACTGGAAGAAAATATTTTCAGATCAAATATATAATAAAGGCTTAACATTAAGAATGTACAAAGAACTCCTAAAACTCAACAAGACAAACAACCAAATTTAAGAAATGGGCAAAGAACTTAAATAGACATTTCTCCAAAGAAGTTGCACAAATGTCCACCAAGCATATAAAAAGATGTACAAAATTATTAGGTATTAGGGAAATGCATATCAAAGCCACAATGAGATAGTACTTCATACCTACTTATGATGGCCATCATGTTAAAAAATAAACAAGTATTGGTGAAGATGTGGTAAGAATGTAAGATAATGCAGTCACTGTAAAGGAGTTTGGTGTTTCCTCAAAAAGCTAAACATGGAATTACTAAATGACCTAGCAATTCTGCTCCTAGGTATATACCCAAAAGAATTAAAAACAAGTGTCCAAAGGATATTTGTATACCAGTCTTTGATGCAGCATTATTTACAATAGCCAGAAACAATCCAGTGTCCATTGAAAGATGAATGGATAAGAAATAATGGTATATATGTTCAATAGCATATTATTCAGTCATATAAATAGATGAAGTTCTGTTTCAACATGGTTAAACCTTAAAAACATTATACTAAATGAAATAAGCCAGACAAAAAAAGGTCTGATTGTGTGATTCCACTCACCTGAACACCTAGAATAGGTGAATTCTAGACACAGAAAGTACAGTGGGGGTCACCAGGGGCTGGGGGACGAGTGGAATGGGGAGTTATTGCTTAACAATTACAGAGTTTCTGGTTGGGAGTTTTGGAAATCAATAGTAGGATGCATGTACAACATTGTGAATATATTTAATGTCATTGAATTAAACACTTAAAATAGTTAAAATGGCAACTTTTTCTGATATGTATATATCTTGCCATCATAAAAATATTTTTTAATAAAATGAGAACTGACAGCTGTGAGGAGAAGTGAAGTGCAACGTGGATATGGCGCTCTGTGAAATGGGTAGTTATTAGGAAAATAGGCGACGATGTCCAGCTTCTTCTTCCAAAAATGTTTTGTGTTAAAGACCAAAATATGCCTAAAACTTTATAGGCAGGGAAGAGCTGCTCTAGCAAACACAGGAGAAACAAGATTGAGCCTTGGAGTTAGGAGACTGACCCATGGATATTCTGGGCCACCCCAAGGTGCTGAGATAATGATCTCAAAAGTCACTTTCTATGTCCAAATTTTGTAATTATGGTGGCATGTACATCTCTTTCATAATAAAGCTAATATCTCATATCAAACATGGGAATAATATTTTAAAAAACCATCTCAGCTGACAAGTGCCTGAAAGCTTGCTTAGCTAGGAGATGTTTAAACTTCCAGCCTCTCCTCTGAAGAAAACAAAAGGCACTATTGCCTGCATAGCACTTTTAATTTACTTTCTTTTCTCAAACACCCAGAGAGAAGGGAAAGGAAGGAGAAAGAGAGGGCAAGATACATCGAACAGTTGCCTTTCACATGCCCCCAACTGGGGGCCTTGTCTACAACCCAGGAACATGCACAGACCAGGAATTGAACCGGTGACCTTTTGTCCACTGAGCCACATCAGCCAGGGCTTAATTTACTCTTTAAGACAAAACATACCCATTTATTATTCTATATTATCACATATTCTGTAAACTTAACAGAAAGCACGGAGATGTGACTTTAAATCATCATCTTGGTGTGGTCAAGGATTCACCTGCTGACCCAGGACAGTGCTACCTGCCACACTCCTAGGACGCTGGCTGCGGAGTGCGGTGGTGTTCCACCATCTCTAACGTGGCTCGGGCATTGAGATCCATGTACTCCACGGTGCCTGGCATATAGTAGATGCTCAAAATGTGCCTGTAAATATGGAGAATCTCGGTTCTCCGTGAGATGGAGAACGAAGATGATTGTGGGGACAGAACAAATAACGTTCATGAATACCAATGAAGTTCATGTTTAGTTTTCAGACAAGAATACAGTTAAGAGAGTGCATATGGTTCTTATTTACTTCAAGGCTCTTTGAAAATCCCAGCAATTTCATTTGGATAATTGTAAACCTTCAAGTGGATCAGAAATTGATTTTCAGGGATATGCACGATTGAATTAAAGAGTGATCTGCCTGCAAATCAGACACGTTTGCCAATATCTAAACCTCCTAAAACAGCCTCTGGCAAAGCACAAATAAAAAAGTGTGATGAATATGTTATACTGGTTAAAAGTTAAGACAGAACTTTTAAAAACAATGTGCATTTCTGTAGAGATGACATTTGGGCAGATTTAATATGATGGCTAGTTTGCCTGGTTTTCTTCTATTTTGGTGGCTTTGTCTGTTTGAGCTGTACTGGGCAGGTACACCACACAACTGGCTCCAAATACTAAAGGCTACGGGACAGTTCTTGCAGGGTGGTAGGTTCAATTAGCATCACATCTTTAATTACACAGAATATTATATACTTCACATGTATAATTATTTATTTTATGGCATGATGCCATCCTATAGATAAACAAAGACTTTGAGAAAATTTACTAGCTTTTCTGGGAGTGTCCCCAAAAGGGTATAATTTTCATCCTAACCAATAACTAAGATGGGAATAACCCCACCTGTAAATTGTTAATCTGTTTGGGTATAATAAGTTTAGAAATTGCCTTCATAAACTTTTTTCTTTTAACATAAAATTGCAGAAACGTTTAGCACACCCACAGGTACAAGGATGGTCATACTGTTGAAAATACAAATATGAATGGTATAGAGATTTTGTTTTCAAGGAACTCGCAGTATAATTTGGAGACTGACATGCAAATAAACCATTTAAATAAAATCTGATAAAGGCACAAAAAGAAGTCAGTAGAGATTGGAGGGTAGTAATAGTCTTCATGGCAAAAATCAAAAGTGAGTATTAAAGAATGAATAGACATTTTCGTAACACACAAAAGTCAGGAAAGCATTCCAGGAGGAGTGAACGGAATGTCCAAAGGCACTAAAAAAGCGGGTGGGTTTGCGACAGCTCCTTGTGGATTTGTACTGCTGTGAGTTGGGGAGTGAAGTAGGGGGAAGAGACTGAAAATGCAAGATGTGAGGTAGAGTAAGGCCTGAGATTTCCGTTTTTATCCTCCTTGATAAGTAATAATAAAGGAAGCCACTGCACAGGTAATTCATCTTAAAATATACAACATAAACCAGGTTATTAGATTATAAAATATGATTGAGGTGGAAGGAGCGGTCCTTAGAAAAATTGAACGAAGAATCTTACAGCTCAAAAATATTATTCAGAATAGCATCAAAAAAAGAATCTCTCTTGCCACTTTCTGTCCTCAGTTTTTTAAAAGTGTCCGTTTATCACAAGCAAGACTGGTGAAACAAAGAGTTCAGAAGTGGATGCTATTAGGGCCATTCCCAGTGAGCTAAGTGACAGAGGGGCCCCGCTGCTGGCATGCAGGTGTCCTGGGTCCAGGCTGAGAAGGAGGCAGAGCAAAGTCCTACCTGCTGCGCAATGCACAGCAGCCTGGAGAACTGATCACTTTCTAGGCAGTAGAACCAAGCCCCCTTCAGAGGGTCGGACTGGGGGTGTTACCCATTCTCTAAGGATGGCTGCTGCTGGCAATTCTCACTCCACATATGCATCCCCTGGCCGCAGGTCTGTTTTCTCTTTTAATGACTCCAGCATCATAATGTCTCTGCCACCCAAGCCCTCAGTGATGATTCCACGCACAGCTGTCTAGTGTTTGTCACAGGCCACGAGGGGTGCTCTGCCTCCCCTTCTGTTTCCTCTTCTGAGACCCTAAAAATATGAGAAATTTCCTCTGATCAAGACATGGCAAAGTTCATTTGAGCATTCAACTAATTATATTATTTTTGTAAAGCAAATATAATTTTAGTAAGTTATCTAATTGAGGAAGGGTATGAGGAAAGAAGATAAACACACTATGTGCTTGACTCTATGATGGGTGCTCTAACTATGTAATCTCATTTAATCCCCTCAACATTCCTGTGAGGTAAGCTTGTTCAACCCATTTAACAGATGTGAATATAATCATAAAGTCCATGTTCTTGGGAACTCTAGCAGCCACCATCACCCAGCCCAGTTTTGAGCGCAATGGTCTAGGCAAGAATCTAGCACAGTAGATGGCTGATAAATGGTAGATGGGCCCAATGGGTTCTTGTCCCTAATCAAATTGACAAAGCTTTTCAACTTGTTTAACTAGTTTTTCAACTAGTTTACCCAGTTTTTCCTGCCCTCTCACCCCAGCCAGTTATCATACCTGATTTCCCTGCTGAAAACATATATTGGTAGAGAACAGAAAGTTCTGCATACCATATTAGGTCCCTTAAAGGAAAAGTCAGTCTTAAATGCTTTTATTTCTCTCCCACTTTTTCCCAAAGGGATTTAAGTGATTTGCCACGAGTTACATAAAATAATATGGCTAAATATAAATAAGAATAAAATAATAGAATAATGGATAAAATAAACATAAATAGTTGAAGTGAAAGTTAATAACAGAAGAGGAGAAAACATAAAAATGCAGGCTATAAGAAATGATGTAGCTGCTAATTGCCTCCCTTTTTTACTTTTTGCTTACTAGCAGCCAAACTAAGGAGGAAACCATGGTCAGCTATATAGCACTAATTGTTAGAAAGAAAAAGAAACTCCCCTCAGGAAAGCTTAGCTTTTCTAAACACTTAGTTCTAAAATGTATTCCTCATACACAGTTCCACATTAGCTTCTACCCTCCCCACCTTGTGAGCAAGTAGACACTATACCCATCACACATTCCTATATCAAGGGCAGTAAGTAAAGTAAGACCCTTTGGTAAAGGTTAATAGAGAGGTTCCCAAACTGGGACACACATTTTGTATCTGTTATCTATTGCTGTGTAACAACTCACCCAAAGGTTTAACACCACCATTTCTTTTGCTCATGATTCTGAGGGTCAGCAAATTGCACTGAGCTCAGCTAGGCAGTTCCACTAATGCTTAGGCCTCACACTTCAGAGGTGCTGATTTAACTGTTATGGATGGGGCCCAATTATCCACAGTGGTTTAAAAGCTCCCCAGATGATTCTTATGTATTGCCAACCTGAAGTACCACTGGCACAGTGCATAACCTAAATCACACCTTAACGAAGGCAATACTTCTCAGGTGAGGTAAAGTTAAAAAGGACTTCCGGAGATACAGATGCCAATTACCCAGAACCATATTGAAAAAGAACAAACTTTTTCAATGTTTGTTCTTTTTCAAAAGAAAAACTCATAGGTGCTGATTTTAAAATTTACTACAAAACTACAATCAAGACAGTGTGGCATGCACAAGGGGGACACAAGATCAAACAATCAGAATCGAAAGTGCAGAAATATGCACTTATATTTAGAGTCAATTGATTTTCAACAAGGGTGCCATGATCATCCAATGGGGAAAAAATAGCCTTTTCAACAAGTAATGCTATGACAACTGGACAGCCATATACAAAAGAATGTTTTGGGACCCATTCCTTTTGTTGTAAACAAGAAGTAACTCAAAATTTATCATAGCCCTAAATGTAAAAGCTAGAACTATATATGTCTTAGAAGAAGAGTGTAGGCTAATACACTGTTGGGAACCGTTCTGCCTGGTTTCAGGAATTATAACTACTCCCCATGGCTAAGGATGAGTGAGTGACCTCCGGAATGTGAGCTACAGGAGATAAAAGCTTGTCAAACACTGCCTCAGCTTCCTCCCCCTGCCCCCAAAAGCATGGTTGATGTTCATGATGGGTAGGACTCCTCACAGCGAAGGACAACCTAAGCCAGACTCGATCACTTGGGAGGCCATCATGAAAGGACTTGGGGGGCTGCAACAAAGAGGGAGCAATGGACCCTTGAGTCCCCACGTCCTCTGGGAGAAGCGCTTCTTGGCTTTAATCCACTTAAGTCTGAAAACCTTATGGGGAGGGGTGCACCTCCTTGCCTTGCTAGAGCAGTATCTGGGGAGAAATCTGTCATAAGAAAGAATTTCTAAAAATTCTGTGAAACCTGCTTTGCTAAGAGTGTTTTCATTCCTATGTTAAGGGTCCAAGCAGGAAATGAGTATGCCTCCCAAAGTTTCTGCAAACCCCTTTCCTGACAGACACTGACTCAGACTAAGCCCTCAGATTTCTTTGAAATGTTATCTACTGTTTGATACTTGCTGCCCTGTATTCCTGTGTATTACAACCTAAAAGCCCCTGGAGGAAGGGGCTCCTGGCCTTTTTCCTATGAGAAACTGGCCACCTCTCCTCCGTAAGCAGATCATGGTAATGTTTACTTTCATCCATGGTGGATGGGGGGACTTGAGGGCAAAGTCGCCCCCACAATACACCATGACCAGTGGTGCATTACTGGAAATTTTTATCCCAGGAATGCAAGGTTGTTTTAACAGCCAACATTCAACTAATATAATTCACTGTTAATAAAAAAAAAGAACAAGCCACATGGTCATCTCAATAGCTGCAAAAAATTATTTGTCAACATCCAAATTGCATTCATGATATAATCTCTCAATAAGCTAAGAATAAAAGGAAGCTTCCTCAAAGAATGTTATTCTTATTAGTGAAACAGTGATCCTACAATGGAATAATTATTCAGCCTTAAAAAAGGAAGAAAATTCTAACATGTGGTATAATATAGATGAATCTTGAAGATATTATGCCAAGTGAAATAAGCCAGTCACAGAAGAAGAGATACTGTATGATTCCATTTATGTGAAGTACCTAGAATAGTCTAATTCATAGTGGCAGAAGGTAGAATGGTGGTTGTCAGGAGCTGGGGGAGGAGGAATGCAGAATTAGTGTTTAATGGTAAAGAATTCCAGTTTGGGAAAAGGAAAAGAATTTTTGAGATAGTTGCACAACAAAGTGAATGTACTTAGTGACACTTTACAGTTAAAAATGGTAAAAGTGATAAATTTTGTGTTATTACATTTTATATTTTATAACTAAAAAATAAAAGTAAGTAAATAAAATAGTGAAAGATGAGTACCTTACCTGTAAGGCTGGCAACAAGTCAAAGATATCAGCTGTCACCACTGTCCTGGAGCCTCTAGCCAGTGAAATAATGAAGGAAAAACAAATAAAAGGTATATAGGTTAGAAAGAAAGAGGTTAAACCGCCTTTATTCAGAGACATGATTTATATGTAGAAAATTCTAAGCAGTCTCCCGAAACTTACTAGAATTAATAAACCAGATCAGCAAGGCTACAGCATACAAAACCAATACACAAAATTAATTATAGTTCAATATATTAACAATGAAAAATCCAAAAATGAAATTAAAAAGCAATTCCATTCACAGTAGCATCAAAAAGAACAAAATACTTGGGAATAAATTTCACCTAAGAAGTATAAGAACTATGAACTAAAACCCCCAAACATTAGTAAGATATTTACCTGAAAAGTTGAATAACTGGGGAGACATACCATGTACATCAATTAGAGGGCTCAATATTGTCGAGAGAGCAATTCTCCCCAAACTGATGTAAAGATTCCACACAAATCCTATACAAATCAGGGTTTTTTTAAAAAAATAGAATTTGACAACATGACCCTGAGAGTTATGTGGAAATGCAAAGAACAGAGAAGAGCAAAGCAATTTTGAAAAAGAAAGTTGGAGAACTTATACTGCCTGATTTCAAAACTTACTATACAGCTATAGTAATCAAGACAACCTTGTTTTGATATAAGCGCAGGCATGTGGATCAGTGGAAGAGAATAAAACATCCAGAAATAAGCTCTGACATTTGCAATCAATTGATTTTCAATAAAGATGCAAAGGGGAACAGTATAGCCTTTATCTCACACTACACACAACAGTCACTCATAGACATAAATGTAGGAGCTAACTAACCATCCACCCTAATGACAAAAATGTACCAAAAAAAAATCCCTGATAAATAGCTCTTTGCTTTATTTCACTAAGGTGAATGAAGCTAAAGGTGGGCCAAATATCTTAAATATTTTACCAATATTTCTTACCAATTTTTTGCTCTCTGTTACCAGATTTGACAAGCTGGGTCCCTTGGAAGAAAACCACATTACAACACCTGGTGGACATCTGCACTGGAAGGAAATGGAGTGGAATTTTTAGGTTGACCCCAGGGCACTAAAAAATCTGGATGGGTTCTGAACTCAGATTTTTCTTTTATAGAAGAGTAATTTGTTTTCCAAATAGAGAATTTGTTTGAAAGTTATGCCAATAATTTCTCAAATTTCACCCAAATTTATTTTGAAAACATGACAAAGTGAGGAAGACCTACCCAGGCCTGTTCCCTACTGGGTTGCTTTTGCCCTAAAAGGCTGAGCAATTCTGTAGAATCCTAGGTCAGCAGCTGTGTTCTGGGGGTTTCACATACAGAATTGCTTGAGTGTGCCTATTGGACAGCCTGGAACTCTGCAAATCAGGACTGAGCCTCCTTAGGTGAAAGGCCTTTAAGGCAAGCCATCCCTCAATTAATTTCTCAAGGCTTTAATAGACCTGAGAAAGGAATGGACACACCTCTCTCTTAAGGGAGAAGCTGTGGGTGTGTCCATGTCTTCTGGATTCTTTCCAGCTTGTAGGTAGGTTTTCTTTCTTGCAATTCAGGAATGGGTGTGGAAAGCAGAAAGCTTCTCTTCTACACCAGTGGCAGCACATCCACTCACCTGCCTGCACAAGAAGCAACTTGCAGGACCAGCACTTCACTTTTTTTTTATAGTAATTTGGTTCAAAGAAAAGATGGCCCTCCCCCTTCCCACGAAGCTAATAAAAGGGTATTGTATTTAAAACACAGATATATACTCAAAACCCAATTTCCATCTCTCCCTACCCACTGACAAATACTCATATTAAAACTGAATTTAAGAATAGCCATGTGTGTCTTTTAAAAGATGAACTTCCCTCCTACCAAATGAATTAACCTTAAAAGTTCTGTTTCAGTTAGTAGTGACCTTTATTTTAGCATGTGTCATCAGAGACATCAACTGTTTTTTTCTGTGAATAAAACCGCCACAATTAAGAATTATAACTCTTAATATTGATTTACCTTCATGCTCCACTTTCTACCTGAGAACTGAGACAAAATTACGTATCACATAACAGGAAAAATGTAGAGAATAACTGTGTGAGTCTGGACAAGTCATTCCCCCCTTTTGGAGGAAACATGAGCAGGGTTAGCACACAGCACATGGTTAGATCTACTGTTCCTCAATTTTATGATAAATAAATTAAAGAAAATGCCTAGGACTATCAGGATTTTGTGACAAAGTTAAACATAGCATGTGTTGCTAAGTCTCCAGTGTTATTTCTGAGTATTTCTTACCAATACTCTATTTACCACCCTTTTTTTAATGAAGCAATGTTATCATCACCCTGCCTTTTTTTAATATTTATTCTTATGTTTTAAAAATAGCACCCTTGCCCTGGCTGGTGTAGCTCAGTAGGTTGAGTGCCTGCCTGCGGACTGAAAGGTCACCAGTTTGATTCCCCGTCAGGGCGTCTGGGTTGTGGACCAGGTCCCCTTTTGGGGGCATGGAAGAGGCAGCCAATTGATGTTTCTCTCACACATGGATGTTTCTCTCCCTCTCTATCCCTCTCCTTTCTCCTCTCTCTAAAAATAAATAAAATCTTTAAGAAAAATATTAAAATAGCACCCTAACTTTAATAGATTATAACATTAATCCTATTCATTACAAAATTTTAAAATATGGCCTTGGCTGGTGTGGCTCAGTGGGTTGAGCACTGGTCTGCAAGCCAACAGGTCTCTGGTTCAATTCCCAGTTGGGGCACATGCTTGGGTTGCAGGCCAGGTCCCTGGTTGTGGGGGTGTGAAAGGCAACCAACCAATGTATCTCACACATTGATGTTTCTTTCCCTATTTTCTCTTCTCCCTTCTTTCTCCCTTCCTTCCCTTTTTCTCTAAAACTAACTAACTAAATAAAATATGAAAAGTTATGAAGAAGAAAATCAAATCACCCATTATCCTCCACCAAGAGATGTTAACATTTTTGTTGTGTTTCCCTTTATTATTTTTATGTGTAATCACATTTCCCCCAAAAGCTACATAGCAAATAAATCAAAAGTAATTTTTTCATTTTTACTCTATACCCATGTGAGATAAAACCACTTACATTTGGTCATGAGTTTGTCCTCTGATCCCTGCCTTGTGGTCTGTTTCTCCAACCACCCTAACCCCAAGTCCTTCAGCGAGGGACCCACTTACACAAGGCCTCAGGTTTAGGTTTTGACTATGTGCCTTAAGTGCTGTTTGACCCCCTTGGGCACTGGGAATGTGAGTTATAAAGGCAAAACTCCATGTAACTGCCCACCAATATAGCAAAAATCAAGTAAAATTTTATTAAAATCTACATTCTTTGTTGTTTTGATGGTTTGGAAATTAGAGTTTTACTCTGCCTTTTATTTTTATTTTTTAAAGATTTTATTTATTCATTTCTGGAGAGAGGGGAAGGGAGGGAGAAAGAGAAGGAGAGAAACATTGATTAGTTGCCTCTCACAGGTCCCCATTCTGGGACGTAACTGACACTCACGCATGTGCCCTGCCTGGGAATCAAACTGGCGATCTTCCAGTTCGCAGGCTGCGGTTCAACCCACTGAGCCATACCAGCCAGGGTGGCCTTTTTAATATACAGGTATTTCTGACCTGGCTGGTGTGACTCAGTGGGTTGAATGCCAGCCTGCAAACTGAAAGGTACCCAGTTCGATTCCAGTGGGGCAAGTGCCTGGGTTGGGTGCCAGACTCTCAGCTGCCCCAGTTGGGGACATGCGAGAGGCCACTGATTAATGTTTCTCTCCCTCACTTTCTCTCTCCCATTCTCCCTCCCTTCTCCTCTCTCTGAAAATAAATATAATCTTAAAAAATTAAATATAGGTTTTCCAAAGACATGAATGAGACACTAGAGAGCAAGAACCATATTTGTAATGCCAGCACATGGCCCATAGTGAATGCTGAATAAATATCCAATGAGTGTTTAAAAAAACTTTAATCAAACCCTTGCTTCCTTTTGGGGGGAACACAATCAAAACTTGAAGGTAATAGCAATAGTAACTAACATGATGGGTAGCTGCATCCTTTATCAGCCAGAATCACCAGTCTTTAATTATTTAAACACCTCTCTTCCCCCAGTGCCCACTGCCCTTGTCCTCCTACAGCCATGGACTTAATCTGCCTCAGTGACGGCTACTTCCACTGACTCTCCTTTGGCTGACTTAGTCTTTGCTCTACCACCAAGGGCACACTGGCCTCCTCCTTCACTGACTCACAGTTTCTTCTCGCCTCCCACCATTCCAACTACTGGGGTCTGCTCTCACATCCTCCTCTCCTCTGAAACCATTCTTGCCAAACTCTGTGATCACTTTCATCACTATTTTACCTAACCTCCCCAAGGCATTTGACACACTTCACCTCTCCCTCCCTGAAACTCTCTCTTCAGAGTGCATGATCCCTGGCTCATACCCCTGGCCACTCCTTCCCAGGCTCTTTTGCAGAGTCCTCCTCTGCCTGAGCTGTAAATGTTAGAATTCCCTGTGGTATACTCCTCACCTCTCATCAGTTCTCTCCCAGAGACTCACCTCTCTGATTTCACCCACTCCCACGATTTCTGGACCACCTATAGATCCTGCACAGCATCTCTGAGGGGATGATCAACTGCCTGCTGAAGAACTCCACTTCAATGTCCCTCAGAATCAATATGCACAAATGGAATTTACACTTTTCCTCCCAAACCTCCATTCTCTTATCATTTTATGGAACCCAAGCCATAAATGTGGGAGATTCCTTACTCTCCCATAACACAACCCCAGATCTAATGGTTCACCAAGTCCTGTTGATTCTATATTTTTACTATTTATCCAATTGCTCTCCAGACTGTGATCTTTCCAAGATGTCTATCTGATCCTTTCTCTGTAACTTCCCATTCCTCTTATAATAATGGGACCCAGCCTTCTTCACAGGCTCTTTAATATTGGGTCTCTGCTTACCTCACTAGCCTCATCAACACTTTCCCTTCCTAGTTCCTATGATCCAGTTATACACAACTTCTTTTTTTAAATTTTTACTTTTATTATCTTGATTATTTTTTCAAATTTATTTTTATTGTTGTTCAAGTACAGTTTTCTGTCTTTTACTCCGGTCCCAGCCCACCCACCCAGCCCTCCTCCCTCCCATTCCCACCCCCCTCCCTAGTTTTTGTCTATGTGTCTTTTATACTTGTTCCTGTAAACCCTTCCCCTTTTCCCCTGAAATTCTCTCCCCTCTCCCCTCTGGACACTGTCAGCATGTTCTCTATTTCAGTGTCTTTTGTTATGTTTTGCTTGTTTGATTGTTTTGTTGTTCAAGTTCCTGTTAAAAGTGAGATCATGTGGTATTTGTCTTTCACCACCTGTCTTATTTTGCTTAGCATAATGCTTCCCAGTTCCATCCATGCTATTGCAAAGAGTAGGAGCTCCTTCTTTCTTTATACTGCATAGAATTCCATTGTATAAATGTACCACAGGTTTTGGATCCATTCAGTTACTTATGGACATCTAGGTTGCTTCCAGCTCTTGGGTATCATAAATTGTGCTGCTATGAACATTGGGGTGCATAGGTTCTTTTGGATTGGTGTTTCAGGGTTCTTAGGATATACTCCTAACAGTCGAATTGCTGGGTCAAAAGGCACATCCATTTTTAGTTTTCTTAGAAAACTCCATACTATTTTCCATAATGGTTGTACCAGTCTGCAATCCCACCAACAGTGAACTAGGGTCCCCTTTTCCCCACAACCTCTCCAATATTTGTTGTTTGTTGCTTTGTTTATGATGGCCATTCTGACCAGTGTGAAACAGCATCTCATTGTGGTTTTAATTTGCATCTCTCTCTGATAGCCAGCGACACTGAGCATCTTTTCATGTGTCTCTGGATCTTCTGTATGTCCTCCTTGGAGAAGTGTCTGTTCAAGCTCTTTGCCCATTTTTAAGTTGGGTTGCTTGTCTTCTTAGAGTGGAGTTGTGTAAGTTCTTTGTATATTTTGGAGATTAACCCCTTGTCTGAGGTATCATTGGCAAATATGTTTTTCCATACAGTTGGTTGTCTTTTTATTTTAATACTGTTTTCTTTAGACATGCAGAAGCTTTTAATTTTGATGAGATCCCATCTGTTTATTGTTTCCTTTATGTCCCTTACTCTAGGGAATGTATCAGTAAAAATGTTGCTGCATGAAATATCTGAGATTTTCCTGCCTATGTTCTCCTCTAGGACTTTAATGGTATTGTGGCTTATATTTAAGTCTTTTATCCACCTTGAATTTATTTTTATGTATGGTATAAGTTGGTGCTCAAGTTTCATTTTTTTGCAGGTAACTGTCCAGTTGTCCCAACACCATTTGTTGAAGAGGCTATCTTTTTTAAATTTGTTTTTGTTTAATTTTATTTATTTATCTTTATAGGGGAAGGGAAGGAGAGAAGGAGAGAAATATCAATGTATGGTTGCCTCTCGTGGTTCACCTGCTGGGAACTGGCCTGCAACCCAAGCATGTGCCCTGATTTGGAATTGAACTGTGATCCTTTGGTTCACAGGCCCACACTCAATCCACTGAGCTACACCAGTCAGGGCTTGAAGAGGCTCTCTTGACTCCATTTTATGTTGCTGCCCACTTTGCCGAATAAATTGACCATAGAGACCTGGGTTTATTTCTGGGCTCTCTGTTCTGTTCCACTGGTCCATGTGTCTATTTTTATGCCAGTACCAGGCTGTTTTGATCACAGTGGCCTTGTGAAAATACAGTTTGGTATCAGGTATTGTGATCCCTCCTACTTTGTTCTTCTTTCTCAAAATTGCAGCAGTTATTTGGAGTCATTTATGGTTCCATATAAATTTTTGAAGTGTTTGTTCTATGTCTGTGAAATATGCCATTGGCATTTTAATAGGTATTGCACTGAATCTGTAAATTGCTTTGGATAGTATGGACATTTTGATGATGTTAATTCTTCAAATCCATGAATGTGGTATATGTTTCCATTAGTTTGTGTCTTCCTTGATTTCTTTCTTCAGTGTTGTGTAGTTTTCTGCATACAGGTCTTTAACCTCCTTGGTTAGGTTTATTCCTAGGTATCTTATTTTCCTTCTTGTTATATCAAATGTGATTTTTTTTCTTGATTTCTGCTTCTGCTGTTTCATCATTGGTATACAAAAATGCCTTTGATTTCTGGATATTGACTTTGTGTCCTGCTGTTGTGCCAAATTCATTTATTTATTAGGTCGAGCAATTTTTTGGTGGCATCTATAGGATTTTCTATGTACACTATCAGGTCATCTACAAACAATGACAGTTTTTTGTTTCCTCCTTTCCAATTCAGATGCCTTTTATTTCCTTTTCTTGTCTGGTCGCTGTGGCTAAAACTTCCAACACTACACTGAATAGAAGTGGTGAAAGTGGACAACCTTGTCTTGTTCCTAATCTTAGCGGAAAAGTTTTAGTTTTTGCCCATTGAGTATGATGTTGGCTGTAGGTCTCTCATATATGGCCTTTATTATGTTGAGGAATGCTCCCTCTATTCCCACTTTGCTGAGTGTTTTTACCATAAATGGGTGTTGTACCTTATCAAACGCTTTTTCCACATCTATTGATATGATCATGTGATTTTTGTCTTCGCTTTGTTTATGTGATGTATTACATTTACTAATTTGTGAATGTTGAATCATCCTTGCATCCCTGGGAATCTCTTGAATTCCACTTGATCATATTGTATGATCTTTTTAATGTATTGTTGGATGCAGTTTGCCAATATTTTGTTCAGAATTTTAGCATCTATGTTCATCAATGATATTGGCTTGAAGTTTTCTTTCTTTGTTGTGTCTTTGTCTGGTTTTGGGATTAGGATAATGCTGGCTTCATAAAAAGGTTTTGAGAGTCTTCCATCATTTTGGATTTTTTGGAGTAGTCTGTAAAGGATAGGGGTTAGCTCTTCCTTAAATGCTTTGTAGAATTCTCTTGTGAAACCATCTGGTCCAGGGTTTTTGTATGCTGGGAGTTTTTTGATTACTGCTTCAATTTCATCTGCTGTTATTGGTCTGTTCAGGCTTTCTGCTTCTTCTTCATTGAGTTTTGGAAGATTCTATTTTTCTAGAAATTTGTCCATTTCACCTAGGTTTTCAAATTTCTTGGCATACAGTTTTTCATAGTAGTTTCTTACAATCCTTTGTGTTTCTGTGGTGCCAGTTGTAATCTCTCCTCTTTCATTTCTGATTGTGTTTCCCAACTTCTTTTTATTTATTCAGGAAGCCCTGATATCTCTCACCTCTAGTTACATTAACTATTCCATGTAACCTCTCTACCCCTTCCATCACCTGACCATCTCCTGCTCCTTCTTCGAGTCTTAACTTAGACATCATTTTTAGGGAGGTTTTACAGGAAGTCTTTGTGAAGCTCCAAATCTCTTAGAATATCCTCCTGTTATATAAGCTCCAAAAATGCTCTGTACCATCTTAATGCTTACAAACTAAATGTGACTGCCTTTGTATTTTCCTGGATTGTCAGGCTTTTCTTGTTTATCTTTGTATTACTTGCACACAAGATAGTACAATGGTTCCGCCAAGATGGAGGCATAGGTGGAAACACTGTGCCTTCTCCCACAACCAAGTTTGAATACAAAAAAGTTTAGTAAACAAAGACGCAGCCAAAGAACAGAAAATTGAACTATATGGAAGTCCAACAACAACGAACCGCTCAAATGGACCAGTAGGAAGGGTGGAGCCAGCAGCAGAGCAGGGTCGGGCAGGAAAAATCCCCCAACCCAGGTGAGCAGGCAGCCGGGGTAGCATCTTGAACCCAGTGAGAGCGCAGGGTAGGCTGACCATGGTCACACATTCTCCCGGAGATAAACCAGCAGAGGAGTGAGCAGGGAGATGGACTGCACAGGACCCAGTGGCGGACCCAGTGAGTGCGCAAGGCGGCGGGCCGATCGTGGTCACACATTCACTCAAAGTGGGCAGGCCGTGCGGCTGGCGGCAGGAGGCAGCAGAGGGGGCTGCCATTGCTTTCCTTTGACCCTACCCCCACATACAGCATCACAACCCCGCAACTGAGTTGCCCTGCCCTTGTGAACACCTAGGGCTCTGCTCCTCATACGTAACAGGCACAAACAGTCCAAAATATGGCTCAAGAAGAACTCAAAGCCCCAGAGCCCATAACTGTAAGTGAAAAAGAAATAGCGAATCTCTCAGATGCACAGTTCAAAATACTGGTGATCAGGATGCTCACAGAACTGGTTGATCATAGTCACAAATTAGAGGAACATATAAAGGCTAAACTAATTGAAATGAAGGGAAATGCACAGGAAACCAATAGTGATTGAAACAAATCTGGTACTCAAATCAATGGAGTGGACCAGAAGGAAGAAACAAACAAACAAATAGAAAAGAAGGAAGAAACAAGAATTCAAAAATGAGGAGAGGCTTAGGAACCTCCAGGACATCTTTAAGTGTTCCAACATCTGAATTATACGGGTACCAGAAGGGGAAAAGAAACAGCCACGAGTAAAAAGCTTATTTGAACAAATAATAAAGGAGAACTTCCCCAATTTGGCAAAGGAAATAGACTTCCAGGAAATCCAGGAAGCTCAGAGAGTCCCAAGGAATTTGGACCCAAGACGGAACATATGAAGGCACATCATAATTACATTAGTCAAGATTAAAATGAAGGAGAGAATCCCAGAAGCAGCAAGAGATAAGGGGACAGTCACCTACAAAGGAGTGCCCATCAGACTGTCAGCTGATTTCTCAAAAGAGACCTAACAGGCAAGAAGGAGCTGGAAAGAAGTATTCCAAGTCATGAAATCCAAAGACCTACATCCAAGATTGCTCTATCCAGCAAAGCTTTCATTTAGACTGGAAAGACAGATAAAGTACTTCTCAGATAAGATCAAATTCAAGGAGTTCATCATCACCAAGCCCTTGTTATATGAAAAGTTAAAGGGACATATATAAGAAAAAGAAGATGAAAAATATGAACAGTGAAAGGACAGCAAACTCACAGTTATTAACAATCACACCTAAAACAAAAGCAAACTGAGAGGACAGCTAGATCAGGAGCAGAACCATAGAAATGAAGAACACATGGAGGGTTAGCAACAGGGAAGTTGGAGGAGGAGAAGGGGGAGAAGGTACAGAAAATAGCATAGATGGTAGGTAGAAAGTAGATAGGGGGGAGGGCGAGAATAGTGGGGTAAATATAGAATCAAAGAACTTGAGACACGTGGTCATAAACTAAAGGGGGGGATGGTGGGGGAGGGGGTGTGCAGGGTGGAGGAGAATGAAGGGGGGGAATAGAACAACAGTAATGGTATAATCAATAAAATATTTTTTTAAAAAAGATAGCACAATGCTAGCACATAGCAGACAGGTGCTCAGTAACAATGGTGAGTGGATGTTGAATTAATGGATGATTGAAGGAATGAACAGATGAATGTGCTCATCTCTTTTGTCAATGCCCTTTTCACCACTTGCCAGGATGAAGCAGATTCCTAACATATCCGCCACACTCCAGTTCAATTTATTTTCCACATTTCGGTTCAAATTATCATTTTGAAAAGAAACTCTGATCATGTCATGCCCTGGTTTAAACTCAATGGCTGTACATTTCTCACAAGGTAAAGTACAGACTTTCCCATGGTTTTAAGGCCTATTAGGAATTGGCTCCTACTTACCTTCTCTTTCACCACCCTTCTCCCAACCAAAAACTAAACCCCGGCCCCACTGACAACTCTTGGCTCTTCCCACAAACAGGCTCTCTCTTGGCTCTGGACCTTTGCATACGCTCCTCCTCCCTGCCCCCTCCTCCCTTTTGCCCAGTTTAGGAATAACTTCTTCTAGATAGCCATCTTGGAGTCCTTAGTTCCTTGACAAGTAGAACTGGGTGCCTTTCCATGGTCCCTATCACACCACAAGGCCTTCAGCCATCCTTCAATCACAGCCTTCATCAGCGTGCAGGCATCCACCAGATGATGCCATACGATTCTTGAGTGCTCAGGAGCAGTCTTTCAACCCCAGCACAGTGGCCTGAGTGAGAAAGGTGAGTAGTGAGATTGTTAACAAAGAGCTATTTTCAAAGTATTTTGGGGATAACTGTGGCCTCTTGTTACAACCTTGTGTTACTATTGCAGCAGTCACATGGCATTCTCTGTGGTAGGAGTGGGGGGAGACAGGCATGGTGAGCAGGGAAAGGAGCCTTGCAAAGACTCAAAGTGAGACCAACCACAAACTGAGGAGAAGAATTAACTTCACTTTCTATACCTTCAGCTCTATCCTACTTTTAAAGTAAAACTAGGACAGCCTATAGATTGACCATATTCTTTCATTTATTCCATTTACCTAAAATTTGGGTGTAGATTTTTTTTTTGATAAATGGAATTACATTTTCAAATATTGCCTTTTAAAAGAACCCAGACATTTCACACTCACTTAAAAACACAAACCCGCTTAAACAAACAAGCAAACAAAAAACAGAAAATAACATTAGCAAAGAGGTGAGAAAATTAAAACCAAAACAATATGTTGGTTCTCAAAAATTAAACATAGAAGCCCTGGCTGGTGTAGTTCAGTGGATTGAGCGCGGCCTGTGAACCAGAGGATCGCGGTTTGATTCCCAGTCAGGGCACATTCCTGGGTTGCAGGCCAGTTCCCCGCAGGGGCCATTTCCCAGCAGGGGATGCATGAGAAGCAACCATACATTGATGTTTTTCTGTTTCTCTTCCTCTCTCCTTCCCTTCCCCTCTAAAGATAAGTAAATACATATTTTAAAAAAATTAAACATAGAATTATCAGATGATACAGCAATTCCACTGATGCCTATTGAATTAAAAGCAGGAACTGAAACAGTTCATGTTCATATAAAGTTCATATGAACTTCATGTTCACAGCAGCATTTTTCTCAACATCCAAAAGATAGAAATGACCCAAATGTTCATCCATCGATAAATGGATAAACAAAAATGTAATAAATACATACAATTGAATATAATATTTTTTAATCTTAAGAAGGAAGAAAATGCTGACTCATATTACAACATGGACGAACTTCGAAGCTATTATTCCAGTGAAATAAGCCAGACTGAAAAAGACAAACACTATAGTACTCACTTCAGCAGCACGTACACTAAACTGCAAACACTGAATGATTCCACTCATATGAGGTACTTAGAGTAGTCAGATTCATGGGGATTAAGAAATTCAAATTGGTTGTTACAGAACAGTCATGGGGATGTAAAGTGCAGCATAGGGAATATAGTCATTAAAAGTCTAATAACTATGTATGGTGTCAGATGGGCGCAAGATTTATCAGGATTATCACTTATTAAGTAATATCAACCACTAAAGTATACCTCTGAAACCAATACAGTGTATGTCAACTGGAACTGGAACTAAAAAATGATTTAAAAAATAAATAAAATCAATAAGCATGTCCTCAGGTGAGGATTTGGGGGGAAAAAAGGAGCCCATAGATGATTCCCTTTGTAAAGCAAAAGGCTCTTATGTAATGTGAGGAATCACACCTCCTCCCCTACTAATCTGTTTTGAAAATTCGAGTTTATATGTACTGAATTTCTTAAAGCCAGGCACACTTCACATATGTTTTTCTGTGGGAACTGCCTATTTGCAATCACTTCTTCAAGGAGAGTCTGTGAAAAGCACTCATTTACAAATATCTTATTTTATGCTTGCGTCTAAAAATCACTTTGAGAGTCATAACCATTTACTCACTATTGCTATGTTATGTGGGTGACGACCAACCTGCTGCTTAATGATGTCATTCTGTAATTATCCCTTCCATGGGAGACTGGTACATGGTTATAGCCCCCGTCACATCACCAAAGTGCAGTGAGAAACTCCAGCTCCTCTCAGCCATCAGTGGGAGTGTCAGGGCCGGATGAGTAATGGACCTGTCAACCACAACTGAGGCTTCCTCTGACTCATCTGGACACAAGCTGCTTTATCTCTCTCATCCCACCCAAGTGCCCTCACTGTCCTTTCCTCCAGAGCAGCCAGGGACTTAGATGAAAGTGGACACACTGCGCTTGAGTGCAGGGAGGCTGTTGAATCAGGAGCCTGCTTGAACCTTGTGGCGTGGCCCCAATAACCCCTCTGCCTAGGCCATGTCTTTCATCTGGGGACCTCAAAGTCCTTAAAAGCATTGACTATGATTTCTCATGCAGGCCTGGGATATAAGGAGGACTAGTTAGTTGAAGAAACTAAGGCACAATGTGGGTCACAACCATGCTGAATATCACACAAAAGGTTGGTCCAATGACAACTTTCGGATTTCCATGTTGCTTTTAAGTCCCTCTCTCTTTATTTTTTCCTGCTATTTTCCAGAATCAAACTCATATTTTTAATGGATGGGGAAAGGGGATAATAACTTTGCACAAAATATAACCTACAAATAGCAACCAAGTACTTTGGGACAGCCCAGAGAATCTATGTTTTTGTGGTTTTTCAAAAAGCTTTTCTTCCTGAATTCTCCGAAGTGTCTCTCCTTTCTGAAAACTTTATTTCTTATAATTCCAGCATCTTCCTGGAAGGCAGTTGCCTCAGGCTATGAGACTATCTCCCAAAATTTAATCACCTGGGCATCTTATTAAAATTCAGGATCTGATCCAATCAATACGTCTGGGTGGGGTCTGAGACTCTGAACGTTTAATAAAGTCTCAGCTGCTAATGGTGGTCGAAGGGCCACACTTAGGCTATCCAGTAGCTAGGCTGAGAAAGCCACTTGTAGACAAACAACTCCTGAGGCCTATTCATTCCTTCTCCTAGCAGCTTTCTGGGAGCTTAATCATTCTGAGTTTAATTATTCTGATTCTTTAGAGTCTAACTTGCAAACTGTGCTGATCTTAGCACATCATAGCCCTGGAAGGAGGTAAGAAAGTTGTGGTTGCTTAAAGACCACACAAAGTAGGGAGGTAGTACTATCTCTGGTCATACTTCACATAGTTAATAGACATGCCCCTTTAAGGAGGAGTACCAGCTATGATTGCTTGCTAAGCAACATTCCAACACTTTGGACCAAAAAAAAAAAAAAAAANAACAACTCCTGAGGCCTATTCATTCCTTCTCCTAGCAGCTTTCTGGGAGCTTAATCATTCTGAGTTTAATTATTCTGATTCTTTAGAGTCTAACTTGCAAACTGTGCTGATCTCAGCACATCGTAGCCCTGGAAGGAGGTAAGAAAGTTGTGGTTGCTTAAAGACCACACAAAGTAGGGAGGTAGTACTATCTCTGATCATACTTCACATAGTTAATAGACATGCCCCTTTAAGGAGGAGTACCAGCTATGATTGCTTGCTAAGCAACATTCCAACACTTTAGACCAAAAAAAAAAAAAAAGTAAACTTCATAGGAGGTCACTTAGAGTAAAAAGTAAAATTACTTTTAAAATCAACCATCTAATGCATGTCAAGTACATAGTCCAGACATGGTTTACAATTTACACAGAAGAGGTTTTACAATGTACATTCATCAGTGCCTGACATGACCTTTCACCCCCATGATGTAATTCTGTTCCCTACCATCATCATGGCAACACTGATAACCACCAGCTGTGGCTTCTCAACACCCACGGAATGCCAGAGTCACTCCGGCAGTCTCATTTTGTTAAGTCTTCCATCCTGTCACTCTCTAAGAGGCAGTTGAGGCCCTGGGGCAAAATTTCTAAATAATAAGGTATACTGCAAAGTACTGCAGTACACCTTATTATTTAGAAATTTTGAACTGTAGGTGTACTGTGAAGTCTAAGTCCTTCCCAGAGTGGAGACTTCAACCCATACCTGTCCCACAAGAGACATTCACCATGGCAAATGTTTGCCTGTGCTCCCCTAACCCAGACATCAAGGGTAGAGACAAATGGTGAATCTGGTAACATCTGTGGCCCACCATCACCACCCTACCCCACTCCCACCCCCATGCTTCTGTGTAGGCAGAATGGTAGAGACAGCTCTGACAGTCCACCCTGTGCGCCCCCAGCTGGGGTGGAGGCAGCTGGCTTCTCTACATGCAACAGATTTTCATCCTCTACACCAGCTCCTACAGCCTGACAACATAAAGCTTTACCTTTTTCTTTAAGATTGGCAATTATTTCAAATGTACAGAGGAGTGAAGCTAATACTGCAAATATGTGCATATACTCACTCTATCAATTCTCAACACTAAATTTTTTTGAAAGAAACAAATGTATAGGAGTAATTGATTTTCCCCACATACTCCTTCCTCACAGATTTTCTTTCTCTTCCTCTTTCCAGAGCTAGTGATTATCATGATTTTGCTATTTGTTATTCGCATGCGAGTTTTACACTATTGTTTCATGTTATGTGATAAAAATGTTATTGTTTTGCATGGCTTTACATAAATGGCATCCCACTATATGTATCTTCTTGAAAACTTGATTTTTTTTCACCAAAAATTATTTTTATGAGATCTGTCCATGTAGTTCATTCATTTTAATTTGCTGTATGGTATTCTGTTGCATGGATTTAAAACCATTTTATTTTTCCATTTTTCTGTTCATGGGCATTGAGACCACATAACATTCTCACTCTTGCAGATAAGGTTGCCACAAACATACTTGTAAAGTCTCTTTGTACACATGTCCTAGATTCCTTGCCTAGGAGTAGAATTGTTGGGACCCAGTAGACCTATTTTTGTCAGATGCTGCCTATTTGCTCATCCTAAACCAACTGGCTTACACTTCTACCAGCTGTGAGAGAGTTTCCATCTCTCCACATCTTTGCCAACAAATAGAGTAGTCATATTTTTTACTTTCTGGTAGTCTGGTAGGAGGGAACTAGTATCCCCATCACCTTTTAAAAACAGTCTTATTGCGATATAATTCCTATACCATACAATTCACCCATTTAAAGTATAGAATTTAGTGGCTTTTAGTATAATCACAGGGTTGTGCTCCCATCAACACAATCAACTATAGAATGTGTTCATTACCCTAGAAATACATCCAGCTCCGTTTAGGCCTCACCCTGTTCCCTCCCTTTTCCCTGTTCACAGCCCTAGGCACCCACTGATCTACTTTCTGTCCCTATCTATTCTGGGCATTTCATACAAGTGAAATCATACTTTCATTTTCTTCATGAATTCCTACAGCCTGACTACATAACAATCTGCTTCATGTCTTTATTATTGCGAAATGTTTTAATATGTGGTTGGTGCCCATTTAATTTGAGTGCCCCTAATTACTAGTAAGTCACATAAGGTTTTCATATGCTTATTGGCCATTTGGTATTCCTCTTCTCAAAATTGTCAATTTATAATCTTTTATCTATTTTTAAATGGGCTTGATTATCCCCCCTTGTTTATTTGTAGGAATTAGTTAAATACTCTGTATATGAATCCTTTTTTGGTTGCAGATGTTGGAGGGGAGTCCTCCCTGGGTTTCTGTGTTGCTGCACCGTCCAGGCCTCTCAGAGCCACAGGGATTCAACACTGACATCCTCCAAAGACAGAGAATGCCTCCTTTCTCCCCAGGCCCCTTTGCTGCTCAGTTTCTAAAGGTGATAAACCCAGAGCCATTTGTTTACATTCCAATGGTTAAAAAAAATACCCAGATACCTTCCTCTCCTCTCCCTAGAGTGGTTTTATTTACATTAGAGAGCAGAGGTCTCTCCAGCCCCCTCCAGAGTGGGCAGGATGGACATGCTGGCAGCATCCGTGCCTGCTCTGAAATCCACAGCTTCGGACGGAGCTCCTCCCTGCGTCACAGGCCCTGGACATGCAGGGTACCTCTGGCCCTCACCGAGTCGCCTGTTGGGAATTAGCAGTAAAATCAGTATGCAAGCAAATAACTGGTATGTTCTCTGATCCAGAAACCCCCTATTTCCATCCAGGGTAAATATGTGTATACAAATATAAAAACTTCAATATATTCTCCTAGTCTCTACCTTGTCTTTTTTCTATTCATACTGTCCTTTTTTTTTTCATGTTGGTAAAATACATACACACATGAAAATTACCATTTCAATGATTTGTTAGTATCCAATTCAATGGCATTAATACATTCACAATGTTATGCAGCTATCAACACTACCCATTTACAGAACTTTTTCATCTTCTCCAACTGAAACTCTGTCCCCATTAAACACAAACTCCCTGTCCCTCTCCCTTCAGCTGGTGGCACCCACCATTCTCCTGTCTGTCTCTATGAATTTGGCTGCACTAGGTAAGCGGATATAATTGGAATCGTGCAGCATTTATCTTTTTGTGACTAGCTTACTTCACTTAAAATAATGTCTTCAAGTTTCATTAATGTGACCTGGCTGGTGTAGCTCAGTGGATTGAGCGCGGGCCTGCGAACCACAGGATCACGGTTCGATTCCCAGTCAGGGCACATGCCTGGGTTGCAGGCCAGTTCCCATCAGGGGACGTACGAGAGGCAACCATACATTGATATTTCTCTCCTTCCCTTCCCCTCTAAATATAGATAAATAAAATCTTTTTTAAAAAGTTTCATTAATGTTTTAGTAGCATGTGGAAGGATCTCCTTCTTCTTAATTGCAATAAAATACACATAACATAAAATTCACTATCTTAAACATCTTTAAATGTACACTTGAGTGGAACTAAGTAGATTCACACTATAGTGTAACCATCACCAGCATCTGTCCACAGAACTCTTTCCATCTTGCCAAACTGAAACTCTGTGCCCACTAACAACTCCCCGTTTCCCCTTCCCCAGCTCATTCTTTTCTGAGGCTGAATAATATTATATCCACTGTGTGTGTGTGTGTGTATATATATATATATATATATATATATATATATATACACACACACGCACACATTTTGTTTAGTCATTCATTTGTTGATAGACAGACATGTGGGTTGTTTCCGCCTTTGGCCATTGTGAGTGATACTGCTTTGAACATGGATGTCCAAGTCATCTGTTTGAGTCCCTCCTGGTTTATGCAGTCTTTTGACAAAAAGTAAAATTAAATTAAGTTTTAACACATTCACTTTTTTCACCCTTCCCTTATGGTCCTTGTTTTTTGTGTTTCATGAAGCATCATTTAAAAAATTTGCCATGCTTTCTTCAATATCCGGTTTTGTTTCTGGTTCCCATCACCCTAAAATCATGATGCAGAGGCTGTTCATCCCCAACATCCCCAGGCTGTTCATCCAGGCCAACCTGGAGCCTCTGATTGCTCAAATTAGGTCAATCAGAGGGCCAGGTTCCACTTACATCTTATGCCCTGGGTCCTCTCATGGGGTTCTCCCCTTTAGTACCCCTTGGGTCCAACCCAGGTTAGCAACTGCAGCCTCATATCTGGTTCCTCTTGACTAAGTCTTATCTGCTCTCACTGGTTCTTCTAATGAATAGAGTCTCGCACCTGAACTTAAACCCAGGGTCCAGGGCCTTGTGTCCTATGCCTGGACTGCCAATCCCCATTCAGAATGTCTGATTGCCTGAGTTTTATTCCCTGCTTACTCCAGGGATCTGTTGTATCCCCTTCCCATGTCAGTGATGTCTCAGCTGACCAGGGTCTTGGGTCACTGCCTCCTCCCCAGCACTGTTTAAACGACAACCAGAGGTGCCGATATTTGCCATGTAAACAAACTGATCATAAAAAAAAAGATCATTATTCATTCTGCCTTTTCTCATACCACCTATTACGTGCCAGGCACTGCTTGGATGCAAACAAACAAGACCCATGTTCTTGTGGTGCTTACAGGGTGGTTGGGGAGCAGACAATAAATAAGAAAATATATGGACAAATGAAAATATATGGACAGCCTATGATAAGGCTCTAAAGATTATAAACAGGGTATTATGCTTGAAAATAACTTGGCCATGGGGGTGCTGCTTCTGTGGGAGGGTCTCTTGGAAGAGGAGATAAAAGATCTGAGAACCAAAGGAGGTGAAAGAGCTGAAAAAGTAGTGTATTAGACCAAGGTTCACTGCAGCACAGGTTTCTGAGGCCAGCAAGTCAACACACTGCTGCCTAGGACTGAACCTCAGCTCCTGAACCTCAACTGAGGCTCCCCAACTCTCCTCATCTCAGCAACCAGTTCCATTACCTCCAGGGCACTAACCATGTGGCCTGGTCCAGGACCCCCTTCTCCACTTGGGCCTTTGGGAATCTCTCCATTTTGGGACTCAGGCAAACTTCTGTGGCCATTCCCACTGCCAAGAAATTTGTTCAGTAAGATTTTACACAAGAATTTCTTGAGTAGCTAACACACGGCCAGTGTGGGAGAGCAAAACAATTGAAATCAGAATCTCACAATGATATTTTTATACTTAGATTTAATTCACAAAAACTGGAAATAATCAAGTGTCCATGAATGGATGAATGGATAAACAAAATGTGATATATACATAATGTAATATTATTTAGAGTTAAAAGGAAGGAAATTCTGCCACATGACACAACTTGGATAAAACTTGGAGATGTGAAAATTAATAAAGACCTCAACAAGTATTGGAGTTTGAAGACCTACAGGGGTGGGCAGGGGCATCACATACCCTGTCCCTCTTAGAAGACTGCCCCAAACAGGAGGATGTTTCCTACTGTACTACTCCAGCAGGAGGAAGGCAGATTTTCTTCTCCCAGCCCCCAACACCACCCCACAATGGCCTAGCCAATAGAGACTGTCACAACCCATCCAGTGAAAAGCCACTTCACTTCAAACTCTAGGTTTCCCCCAAAGGACTTTTTGTTTATATCAGCTCCCCCTAACTTCACCTTTCCTCTGTGAAAAAAACATTCCTCTCCTTTGTTCTCCAGGCTTGGCTATGGTTTTGCCATAGCTTGCATTTCCAAGATTGCAATTCCATTGTTCTTCTGAATAAACCCATATTTGTTGATAAAATAACTATTTTATTTTATTTTTTAACTATTTTATTTTTAAAGTCAACAGAGAACATTATGCTAAGTGAATTAAGCTAGTTACAAAAAAAAAGACAAATACTGTATGATTCTACCTGTACTCAGAGTAGTAAAAGTCATGGAGACAGAAAGTAGAATATTGGTTGCCAGGGGCTGGGAGGAGAAAGAGTTAGTATTTAATAGGGACAGAGTTTCAGTTTTGCAAAATGAAAAAACCCTGAAGATGGAAGGTGGGGATGGCTGTACAGCAATGTGAATGTACTTAATGATGTCACTGAACTGTGAGAACTCCATAAACTCTCCACTCAAACGACACCATTCAAACCCCTGCACAAAGAGACCAAACTCCAACATGGCTTCTAACAGCCTAAGGCCTGGTCACTGGGAATACACAAGTCCCCCTTGAGATCCTTTTTCTGGAAAAACTCAAGGCTGCCCAAAGAATTTACCTTTGTTCCCAGCAAAACCTGATCAATTCCTTCCTTAAAGCATTTACCAAAAAAGGAAGCTTACCATTATAAAAAGTGTATGTCTTTCCTCATTAGAGATGTATATCTTTCTGCTATCACTCAGAAGTATCTTTCTGAAGGAATTAAAAGCCATTCCTTTTAGCCTTGGGCAGGTAGCTCACCTGGTTAAAGCATCGTCCTGATTCAACAAAGTTGCAAGTTCAATCCTGCACATGCAAACAAGAATAAACCAATGAAAGCAAAATAAGTGGAACAACAAAATCGATGTTTTTTTTCTCTCTCTTCCTTCCCCTCTCTCTCTCTCCAAAATCAATATTTTTTTTAAAAGTTAAAAGCCAATCCTTTTAAACATAATCATCAAGAACGATTGGGCCTCTGGCTCCCAGTGCCAGTAGGACGGTAGAAGCCAACTTTGATAAATGCCCATTGGAGGATACAGCTGGCCTAATTGCGTTTATAGCAACCAACTCCACAGCTTCTTGTAGTGTTTAATTCACACCCCTGCCCCTGCCCACTATTCCTCCCTCCTCCCTTTGAAATGCCTATTCATCGCTGGGGAATCAGAAGAGCTCGGTTGTTTCCCTGCCACAGTAGTTACTGAATCAAACTTGTTTTCACATGCAGTTTTGTTTATTATTGACAACTACACACTTAAACATGGTTAAGATGATAAATTATGTTATGTGTAATTTACCACAATTAAAATTTAAAAATCATAGTGGGAAAAATACTTTAAAAATATAAAGCAGACAGGGGGCTTTTCTTCAGAGGTTGCGTTCTAGTGGAAGAAATTTGACACCCAAGAAAGATAGTGAAAATGTCACACTTGAGGTACCAAAAAGGGAGTGGATGTGTGGCAGGGTTGGGACAAGGACAGAAATCAGGAAAGCTTTCATAGAAACACATGAAGCAAGAGGAGAAGAGAATTACAAAAATCCAAGCAGACAAAGCTCTGAGGTGAGAAAGCAAAGGGATGCTCACGCAGCAGTGGGTAGTCACACCTGATGGGATTGGAAAAGTCCAATTTGAAAGGAGTTTACAGGAAGGAAATTTTAAAATGAAGCAGAGAACCAGATCAGAAGAGGTCATTGATTTTGCTCTGTATACAGGCCAAGGGGCGCTGCTCGTGGTTTTTAAGGAGGAAAAGGAGTGATCCAAGTTATACTAAGAGGAAACATGGTGTCACCCCAAAATATGCCTTTGAAGTATTGGCTATTTTAAGCTGGTTAATTTATAGAAATAGTAGACTCAGAAAGAAACTTTGGATCTCCCCCTTAACTGTCTAAAGGAACTCAGATAGAAAAAAATCTGCTTAAAGGGAGCGAGCTATCATGTTAGCATCATGAGATGAACTGAGTGTGGCAGACAGGGAAGAACCAAGTAAAGTCTGTTTGTTAGACCCCTCTCTGTGCCCACTATTTCTGGGTGGCCCAGTAGGCATGTTTACCACACATTTGCTCTTTCTCATCTACCTGTGAATTGCCTACTTTCCCTTTGAAGTCCCAGATCCCTGTCTACATCTCCTTAGTCCAGAGTGGTGTATGTAGGGTACGGAGGCAGTCTGGCTTCCTCACCCAGATGTCTGGGCAAATAAGAGAGCAGTTTCCCATAACCTTGAGAATGGGTCTGATAAGCAGTGTTCTCATAGCCTTGAGAATGGGCCTGATAAGCAGTTCCCATAGCCTTGAGTGGGCTCACATGTGCAGAATCTCGCTGTGTTAATACAATGTATCCTGGCACCCTACCAGCTTTGTCTGTATTTAGCATATAAAGGGGTTGGGGCTTCCTGGTGGGGAACAGGTGACATGAAGTATGACACACAGAGACACACAGGGGGGCACACAATTTGCAGGGTGTGTGAATCACCCACCCATGAATAAAGGGATGTCAGACATCCCAACGGCTCTGTGAATATTCTCCGTCTGTCCAAATCCCATGAACCTGTCTGGTCCTGAATGGTCACAATGCAGCATATGAGCCTCAATGGCCCAAATTGTCTTCAGGTCCCCATAATCTTATGGACCCCCATATATACATACATAAGTTTGGGGCCCCCATGCTGCATGTCCCAAGTATCCACAGTGGGCAGCACCATGGATCAGGAAATGCAGTTCGTTGAGTTCAGTTGGCAGTTTGTGAAGGATTCAATATGGCCGGTGAAAGGATGCACCAAACCTGATAGAAAAGAATTCCAGAAGATTTCCAGGACAACAGCAAGAGAATTTGCTATAATGGGGTTCATTGGCTTTTTTGTGAAATTGATCCATACCCTCATTAATAACATCATTGCGAGTGGCTGAACACCTTTTTAGAGGAGGGTTTTTCACTTTGGGGATTGGTCAACAAGAGAGGATTTGAGAAGCTTGTGGAGTAAAAAAAATTGTCTGCATATTTTGTATTGTTCTTTCATTTTTTCTCAGATGTTTTCTATTTCTAAATTAAAATAATTTCAAAATAAAAATATAAGTTTGCTTATTTTCTCCTGTTAATCTGTTCGTGTTGATTATCAGACCAGCCAGAAGAATGTAAAAAGGTAAAAGGAAAATTAATTTTCTTCCTTACAACACAAAAGGCAGAGAACACTAATAGTCTGGTGATATGTGTGAAAGAAATAGGGGAGACTGGGAAGAAAGTCTGAGAGCCAGCCAGCACAGCCCCATTGTCCAGGTGAGCCTGCAGTGGAAGGGAGCTTAAAGAGAAAGGCCTTGGTGGGGACCTAACAAGCAGCTGTTGTTAGAGACTCAAGGAGGGAGGCGGAGCCAAAGGGCCCAGGATGGGGGAAGGGCAGTGATAGTTCCAACAAGAAGGTAAAATGCATAGAAAACCCTCCGTACATGACAGCAGTAGTTAGCATTTGTTTCAAATTAGCAAAAGTTTTCTCTCACAAGGAAGTAGTCAGACTATCTTTGTATTCCATAGCTGACCACCATCCTCCAATTCTGTACAAGAGGTCAAAGACTTCAAGAGGGAGTTAGAGATTGGGAGGGGATTTCTTTGGAAAAATTCTTTTGATTAAAATCTTCACATGAGGATATGTTTATTGATTTTAGAGAGAGAGAAACATCGATTGGTTGCCTCCCGTACATGCTGACTGGGGATCGGACTCACAACCTATGTATGTGCCTTTACCAGGAATCAAACCCACAACCTTTTGGTGTGCAGGATGGCATTCCAACCAAGTGAGCCACCCGGCCAGGTCTCTTTGGAATAACTCTTGAAGTGCTCTGACCTTTCCCACTCCTTCTCCACAATTGGGATGGGGGGGGAAGAGGGCATCACCCCTGCTTCAAGGTAAGCGGGAGGACCCATAAGAGGGCCAGTTGGAGAGCTTGACCTGTGTCTTTTCAAGTTTATAAGACATAATAGGCAAATGCTGGATGAAGACTCATGTCTCAGAACCCATCAATGCAAGAAGCCATGGCTGATTTGGGGAATAGCCCATTCTTCCAGAGTTTGTGAGCTGTCCCCATGGATGAGAGCTGAGCCTGCCTAGAGAAAGCTGGCCTGAAGTTGTCACAGAACCTGCCCAAGAGGGTGACCACAAGCATGGTCGGCTGACAGGCACTGCCATGACCAGCTGGCAGAAGGGCATTCGCCTGTGCTAAAGAAAGTTTAGGGGAGAGACTCTCAGGCATCTTTCATACAGAGTTGTGAAGATTGAGCAGCACTACAAATCTCAAAGTGCTTCGTGAGATAGAATCAACTGTAAACATCTGCCAAGCCCAGGGAACTTGGGCGACAGCTCAAAACAGAACAATTCCAGGAAAACTGCTCTTGTTCCCCACACCCTTACCCTTCCAGCCTACAATCTCCTCCCTACCTTATTCAGACCCTGGAGGGGTCAGAGCTGGTAGTTAGCAAGTTGTAGAAGGAGTGGTTGAATCTCGAGGTGAGGAAGTAGTGTCCATGTCTCCTCACTCCCTTTCCTACTAGTGGGAGCCACCCTGAATCAGAACAAAATGGTGGAAGAGAGAAGGCTTTAGTTGTAAATGAGATGCAAAGATTTTGCATTTTGACTCTTACACAAAATTGGACATTTGAATTACAAAACCAAAACTGACTTGCAAGACTTGAAGTGACTGGAGGCTTTTTATCACCTGAGAGTGAGTGACCAGACAAGTTATGGGATCTGCCCTAAATATCACCTGAAGGGTAAAGAAAAGAGTCCAGAGCTTTGAACAGGCTGGGAGGGTATGGGAGGGTGAGAATACAGCTGTTCCTCTTGCCAACAGCGATGGCCAGTGTAGCACAAGGGCAAGAAGTCACATCCCCTGACTGACTACAGAGCTGCTGGTAGCAGCTTCCACTATGTGAGTGAACAAAACTGACTCCCAAGCCATACACTGTTTCCTAAATGGAATAAGTGGGGAAGAGAGGAAATTTAGGAAAATACCAGTACTCCAAGCTAATCAATTGGGTATCATTTCAGAGCTTTAAAATTTGGGGTACTGTGGTACTTCTGACACATTGGTACCCAACCACGGGTGATGCCACAGGCACAAGTGTTACATCTCAATTGTAATTTCTACAAATAGAGACTGTATTGCTCTAGAACAAAAGACCCCAAATTCAGCATCTTGGAATAACAATGGGCACTAATTATCTCACACAGTTTCTGGGCACTGGGATGTTGGAAACAGCTTGAGTAGGCCGTTCTGGCTCAGGGTCTTTGAGGAGGTCATACTTAACATGTCAACCCAGGCTGCAGTCATCTGAAGGCTTGACTGGGACTGGAGGACTCACTTCCAGTTAGTTCAATAACATGGCTTTGGCAGGAGGCCTCATTTTTTTCACCAAGTGGACTTCCTTATTAGGCTGCTTAAGTGCCCTCACAACATGGCAGCTGACTTATGCAGAGCAAGGAATTCAAGAGGGAGCTCCTGAGGCCACCATGGCTTTTGTGACCCAGTTTGGGAAGTTACATACCATGCTTAGTACTCTCCTCAATGGAGGCAAATTATTAGGTCCAGTCAAAACTCAAGAAGAGGGGACTTAAGTCCCACCTCTTAAAGAGAGGGTGTCAGTGAATCTGTGGGCACCACAGAGACTGACTTTTCTCTCTTACACAGAGAAGAGGGAGTGAAAGCAGAAGAGGAGTAGGTGCTGAAAGTGGAAAGGCCCCTATCAGTGAAGCTGGGGCCCCAAAAGCACCAGTTAGAGCAGAGTTATGCAGGTTTGGCAAGTTCCTTAGAGGTTGATTTCAAGGTCATGAAGAAATCTGAAATAAATCACTGGTGGTAGTCTTTATAGACAAAACTGGGGAGCACAGCAGAAGATATTGCAGGTCAGAACTGTTAAATCAAGGACTTACTGAAACGTTCCAAGGAGACACCCAGATAACCCAGTGTTTTGGGATTATAAACCCACAGCAATTCGATTCAGGTTCATATAGGAAATAAAAAGCAAAAAACAAAAAAATCTGGAAACCAAGAGCAATGAGAGAAGACTAGTCCAACAAGTATTAAAACATATTATAAAGTCAAAATAATTTCTAAAAGCATGATGATGCTGCATGAATAGATAATAAACCAGAATGTAAAATCCACAAAAAGATCAAATTATAAGAATTTGAATATATGATAGAGGTGACATTTCAAATCTTTGGAAAGAAGATGGACTACTCAGCAGACTGGTGTTGGGAAAGCTGCAGAACCAGCTAGGGAAAAAAGTTGGGGTGCTATGTCAACAAAATTAACCTCTCACGGGTTAAAGATTCAAAATTTTTTTAAAAATTTTTAAAGATTTTATTTATTTATCTTTAGAGGGAAAGGGAAGGAGAGAGGGAGAGAAATATCAATGTATGGTTGCCTCTGGTGTGTCCCCTGCCTGGAACTGGCCTTCAGTCCAAGCATGTGCCCTGCCTGGGAATTGAACCGCAATCACTTGGTTTGCAGGCCCGCGCTCAATCCACTGAGCTGCACCAGCCAGGGCTAAAAATTTTTTTTCAAAGCATGAAAGTATTATCTAGTAACTAAAATAAAGCATAAGAACATATTATGATCTTAAAATTGTTTCTAAGCATGACTTCCAGAAACAATGGAAGAAAAGATCAATCAATTCAACTCCATTAAAAAAGAAATCTTCATGAGAAAACCAATCAAAGTGAAACAAAGTACAAACTGAGAAAAAGTATTTGCAGCTCAGATCACAGGCAAAGTTATAGATAAGGACTCAGAAATTAATAAAGAGACAAGCCAAACTCAATGAAATAATGGGCAAAAACAGGTCATAGAAAAGGCTCTTCACATTGGAAAACCTGTCAGCCTCTCTCATAATAAGAAAAAGCCAAGCTAAAAGTTACTGACGTAACTTTTTCACCAGGTAGTTTGGCAAGATCAAAATGTTAACAATGTGTTGACAAGAATCTGGGGATGGATACATCATATGTTGCTGGCAGGAGTGTAAATCAATGCCCATCCATGGAGAGAAAACTGAAAATATCTACCAAAATTACAAATGCACTTCTAAGAATTTAGCCTACAAATATCCTCATATATGTATGTATGTGTTGGAGCAAAGAGAGCTCCCCTACCCCACCCCCTTCAGTTCTTACAGCTGGACTAATAATAAAATAATAAAATCGACACGAGACTAGATTAATACAGAGAATTACAATATGATGCTCAGATCATAAAATGAGGCTCAAAGAAGTGATCGAACCAGGCACATTTTTATACCGTTGAAGCAATAAAAAGAAAGAACCAATAAATTCTGAGGAATTGATAGAACAGAAAAAAAATAGTGTTCTTTAGAAAGGAACCTAAGGTTTGGGTATTGATTAATGAAGAGTTTGAACAAAATAGTAAATCAGAAAAGAGATCATGAGATTTGATTACACAGAATCTTTGGCTCTGAGTTGTTAACTCCAGTGATAAGGGGTGTCTGGAAGGTGGAAAAGGACTCCTCTACGTGAGAGATTTAGTTTCTGCATTCAGAAAGACAAGGGAGGGTCAAAGTGCCAACTGACACCAGTGACCAGTTAATTTTCATCTAGAGTAATCAGCATGCCATTCTGGGATGTTTTGGGGAAGCCTGTTTTGGGCCTTCACTTATGACATCACATATGAAGTAGATAATCCATTAAAATTCCAAAGCATTGAAAAGATCCAAATGTCCATCAGTTGTAGCCTAGTTGAATGGTGTGATATGTGCACAAGTTAGAGGAATAACAGAGATCTATCTGCACTGAGGTGAGAGGGATTTCAACCCGATATTTTGCCTAGAGAAATAAGCAAGATGCGGAGCATGGGAATGTCTCCATTTGTGTAAAAGGGGGAGGGACAAAAATATCTACAGATATTTGATTATATACACAAAACCTGTGGAAGTCACACAAGAAACTGGTAATATTGTTCACTGTTGAAGAAAGGAATGAGTAGTTGGGAGATAAAGAGGAATGAGAGAAAGACTTTCATTTTATATCCTTTTACATCTTTTGAATTTTGAAATGTATGACTAAAATACTAATTCCAGGGGCAGGGGTTGGGGGAAGTTAGGATAAAAACAAAACAAAACAAACTGAAAAGGCCCAAAGGTGGGAAGTGAAATCATGGAAATGGAAATTTTTTTTCATATTTTTAATATTAAGATATTATTCAGATATCATAGCATTCATCATTTCGAAGTGTGTAGTTCAGTGGTTTTTAGTATATAAAGAAATCTGTGCATCCATCCCCACTGACTCATTCTAGAATATTTTATCACTCAAAGTAGAGCCCCATGCCTGTTAGTTGTCACTCCCTCTGCTCCCCCCCACTAGTGCCTGGTAATCATTAATCTGCTTTCTATCTCCATGAATTTGCCAAGTCTGGGTATTTTATATAAATGGAGTCATACAATATGTGATTTTTTGCAACTGACTTCTTTCACTTAGCATGTTTTCAAGGGTCATCTGTGTTGAATCATCATGTGTGAGAACCTCCTTCCTTTTTATGGCTGAAAAATATCCCATGGTATGAATATGCCCATCTTGTTGTCAGTTGATGGACAGTGTGCTATTTCCAATTTTTGGCTGTTCTTAATAATGCTGCAGCTACGCACAGTTTTGGAAGGAGACTTGCCTGGGGGTGGTGAACACACAATACAATATACAGATGATGTGTTATAGAATCATACATCTCAAACCTATATAATTCTATTAACCAATATCCCCCAACAAATTCAATAAATGAAATAAGGCAGAATGAGATAAAGAAATGCAAATTTCTGATTCACATCAGTTTCAAGATTTCCTAATACTTGTAACAAGAATTGGGCCAGCACGTACTGCTGCCACATGTTGGATATTTTCAAACACATTTAAAATACATTCTGTTCTAACTATGAAAAAGTTCGATTTTCCATTTAGATCAGTTTTTCCTCTTTTATCCCATGCACTTCTCACCCAACTTCCTTGTTTCTTCTGGTCTTTTCCTCCCTTCTCCCACTTCCCCATCCCTTCCACTTCCCTCCTGCACACCTCGCTTCTCATAACATACATTTTTCATTCCATCTGTTTGCCAGCATGTATAATTATCAGTGCCACATTAATTCATCCTGGAAAAAATTTAAAAGCTGACACACCCAAGCTTTCTTTGCATAGCCATTTTTGCCACTAGCTCTTAGCCTGTAGGCCCAGGGGTTTGTTGAAACCGGCCCTGTCCCCTTCTCCTGCAAGTCTGAAGCCAAGTGTTTTTTGAGCCCAGGGTTACTGATCCCCAGAGACTCTCTTCACAGAGATTACCATCAGCAGCAACTGGAAGGCAGTGTTTATTTTAGCTACAAATAAGACTTTGAGAAACAGGAGGGAAGTCACACACGCGCACACACACTCCCTCCAGAGAAAACTTTTGGCCTGGAGTTTCCTTGGTGTCAGGGCAAACACAAAAAATAAGAGCTCAGGTTCTTCTGCTGCTGTCTCTGTCCATCCAGGCTCCAGAGAGCATTCCCTCCCAGTGGGGAGAACAGGCCTGATTTACAAGAGTGGCATCCTTATCAGTCAGAGAGATCGGAGTCTCAGATCAGTGAATGAAACTTGTTTGGATTTTTAATTATAAATATCATTGCCCTATCAGTGGCTAAAAGCCTATTTAACAGAATATAGGCACTTGTTCTTTTTTTAAAACTATACCACTGCCTTCATATTCCCCCTCTGGGAATAGTAGCATGGTGTCTCTCCTGAAGGATTGCAACAGAGTTAATTGCTCTGTTTTCTCCTCTTGCCCCGTCCCACCATCCTACAGAGTGACAGCGGTTGATGTTCCTCCTACATTTCCCTGGCAGTCAGACCCCTGTTCTAAACCATTCTGTGTCTCTCTGGTACCAGCAGGACAAAGTCTCGCTGGTGCATGGACCTATAAGACGTGCCGAAATTGCGTTCCTGTCTGTCTTTCCCTGTCCTCCCACACATACCTTCTCCACCAATCGAACAGGTCGACTCACTCTCCTCTGAACATCCCAAGCACATTCCAGTCTTGACTCAGACCACACTATCTGCTCTCTGTCTAAAAAGCTCTCCATTCCCTCATTCAACAAGTATTTACAAAATTCCCACTACGTGCCAAAAGGCTAGACTTCATAGTGATGCGGGCGAGTGAGAGCGGCAGACAAGGCATCAGACAGTTCTAACACAGTGTGAGAAGGGATATGGGACTGTAAAGCAGGGTTCTGGTGGAGAGTAAACTAGTGGGGGGAGGGGGCCGGGGAAGGATAGCGTCAGCCACACTGACTGCACGCTTTCTGCAGCTGTTAGGTAGGTAGTGTTCTCCCATTGGAGAGAGGGGGAGGCTGAGAGCTCACAGTGTCGGAGGGCGAGGTGCTGCTTGCCGCTCTACTGCCTCTCTGAGGCCCACGTCTTCCTGGGTCAGAGAGACTTACGTGAGGGTACCTGACACCAGAAACTTTTACCTTCCACCACATCTCTTTAGCAAGCAATTGTTCTTTGCAGTGTTTTTAAGCTTTGTGTGGGTGTTATGTCTTGTTTCCCCAACTGGCTATGTCCCTGTGGGCGGGACACAGTTTCACACACACTATTTTGTACAGAGTAGGCAGCCAATAAATATCTGCTGAATGAGTAAGTGACTAAATGTATTCACACCTCCTGATTATCTATGCAAAATTATCTGTCTGCAAAATAGGTCCACTAAGGAGAGTTTCTCTTTCCTAGTTCACAAGGAGTGCTGAATAGATTAATTCATTTGTGTCCCCAGTGAGACTTGAGATCTTTGGTTGAAGAACACTAAAATCTTACTGGATGCAAAAAATGTAAAACAAAATATATTTTACCTGGTAGCAGGGCCTCAAATACTCTCCTTTAAACTCATTTACACTCACAACACAAAAGTGAAGAGCATAAAATAAGGAGAAAAAACTTATTTTTCCTCTTTAAATGTTTTTGCAGTATCTAAAATGATTTCTGAGCTCTGGGTGTATGCTGCCAAAATCAGAAGAAACATACAAAGCAATGTACATCTCAGATCTGGCCTTTTCCTAAGGAGTGGATGGCCTGGGTCCTCCAAAGCCTGGACACTGGAGCTCTGAAGCAGCTTCTCACTCAGCAATTAATGCTGCCGGAGCTACACCCAGGCTCCAAGCCTCCAGCTCGGTCTCTGGGGGAAAATGCTGCTGAACACTGAGGAAATCTTCAAGGAGATTAAAAATAATGACAGAGATCCACAGCTTTGCTCTCCTTGCCTTCCCCTATGGGCATGAGGCTGCCTGTTCCCAGGATGCCTTGTGCAGAGTGGGTGGTGGCCTTCCAGGGGAAAATGGGCACGGGTGA
Source organism: Sturnira hondurensis (assembly GCF_014824575.4). NCBI lineage: Eukaryota > Metazoa > Chordata > Mammalia > Chiroptera > Phyllostomidae > Sturnira > Sturnira hondurensis. The sequence continues at coordinate 4,055,338 of NW_028076902.1, read as the reverse complement.
CCACACCCTTCTTTAAGGCTGTCCTCCCTGTTTGAGGGACACTTTGTTCTCCTTGAGAGTTTTCCTGTCTCCTTCCACCTTGTCCCACCTCCATACTCACTGACCTACTTGCCTTCAAGTTTGAAAGCAATGGTCTCTCCCCTTCTCTGCTCCTCATACTCTGTCCAGGAGGCTTACTTATTCCCTCCCCAAGGGGCAACCTCCAAACCTTACATCCATTTACACTTTTGCCTGCCCACAGTGAAAACTCATTATGCCCTGAATTATCTCATTCTCTCTCTCTCCAAACCTGTCTATCCTGCTACCTTGGGAGCCAGCAACCTGAGGCACTGCTCTCCCTTCTGGTGTCTTTGTGCTGTCAGGCTCCATCCTCCACATTCCAACTGCCACTCTCGTTGTTCAGGCCCTGCTTTCTCTCTCTAGCTTCCAGAATGGCTTCTCTGTCCCCAATCTCTTGCTCAGTCCAACCTCCAAATTGTGGCCAAAGAGATATTTCTAAAATGCCAATCTGATCATGGTTTTCTCCCTATTTAACTTCTTCAGTGGAATCCTACCACCTAAAGTAGTGTTTTCAAAACCTGGTTATACCCCTGGGAGCTTGTAAAAACTAAAGAATCCAAGGACCCAAGAGGGGCTGAGTCAGAATCTCCAAGGAGTTAGTTGTAGGCTATTAGCCCTGCCTTGGACCTGATTTTGAAAATCACTTTTACAAGAATCAACTTCCAATTCCTTTGAAATGCTTTGGTCTCAACAATCTGAGCCATCTTGCGTGTTCACTTCCCGCAGGCACACACATTCTCTGGCCTGGTATTCCACTGCGCAGATGGCCGACTGAAGGCTTCCTTATGCTTTCTGGAAAAATCGGTTCCACCCTCCTCTGGGCCTCCTCCTAGCCAAAAACAAAAACAAACAAACAAACAAACTGAAAAAAACCCTACTAGGACTGGGTGAAGGGATTAAGAGATACAAATCAGCAACTATAAAATAGTCATAGAAATTCAAAGTACAGTGTAGGGAATACAGTAAATAATATTGTAATAGCTGTATGATATCAGGTGGGTATTACACTTATTGGGGGGAATCACTTTTTAAGTTGTGAAAATGCCCAATCACTGTACTGTACACATGAAACTAATATAACATTGTGTGGCAACTCTAATTAAAAAAATAAAACACAACACTACTCTATCACTTAGCACACTGTACCTATATTTCATTTTTTTTTAAAAAAGATGTTGCTTTCTCCAGCTTAACTGCAGACTAACTCCCTGAGGAAAGTCTTAAATAGCTTTGCATTCTCAACTCCCAGCACTGGGCTGGATCATAATTGGTTCTTAATAAATATGTATTAAATGCATGACTGGATGAAGATGAATATAAGAAAACACGTAATTTCCATGTTAAAGAAAAAGAAACAGACCCGAGGCGGAGTCACTTGCCCCCAGGACAGCAAACCCAGACTTAATTGCAGTTTCAGCCCCTCCCAGGAGTGGAATTTTAAACTGGAATTTCTTGATCAGGGTAGTGAGGTCATCTGCCTGATAGGACACTTGCTGCCTTTCCCCCAAAGACAGGCAAGCTAGCCTGAAATGACTCTTCCTTTTTTTTTCTGCTAACAACTTTCTTATCCCAGCCAGTACCCTATAAGAACCTCCTGTCGTGCACAGATCCTCAGAGCACCTCTCTGTTTACTAGGTCAGTGTGAGGGCAGGGCCGATAGAATGGCACTGGTCTGATTAAGATAGCCTAGAGTATGTGAAACAAAGTAGAGTGACTCGTGTCAACTAAAATGGCTTCCAGTCAGCCAAGACACTTTGTTTCAAGAGGAAAATTATTTAAGTCAGAGCAGACACATCTGGCCAGAAACACACATACAAGATCTGCACGTGTGGTCAGAGTAGCCACGTCTGCAGAGCATGATCACCCATAGATGGGCTCCTGGAGAAATCCCACACTTGCTAGCATGGGTGTCAAGCAGAACAGCCATGTACCACCCATAAGACCATCAGGCAAACTCTGCATCTGGTGTCAGGGGTGCCAGGACATTTATCAAAAAGACCCAGAAGGGTGGAGTACACCACTCTGAAGGTATAACTGAGGCAGGCTCCAGACCACTGCTGAGACAGCTGAGCTCCACACACCAGAGTGCTACTCCATGCCATGCTGATCTCCCTTGGCATTGGCTGCCCGAGGCTCTGCCCTGCTCGACTGGGACATCTGTCCTGCTACACACCTGGCTCTGGAGGTCATTCCTTGCAAGACGCTGGCAGCTCCCTTGCCCACTGTGCTGTCTCCAGGGCCTGCACATGAGACTCTGGAACTCCGGTTCATTATCCCCCACTGATTGTGTGTGTATTATATTTCTCTTAGATTGTTAGAGTGTGAGCAGGAATTAATGCATGTTGANTGCCATGCTGATCCCCCTCGGCATTGGCTGCCCGAGGCTCTGCCCTGCTGGACTGGGACATCTGTCCTGCTACACACCTGGCTCTGGAGGTCATTCCTTGCAAGACGCTGGCAGCTCCCTTGCCCACTGTGCTGTCTCCAGGGCCTGCACATGAGACTCTGGAACTCCGGTTCATTATCCCCCACTGATTGTGTGTGTATTATATTTCTCTTAGATTGTTTGAGTGTGAGTAGGAATTAATGCATGTTGAAGTTGTACTTTGAGTGAGCCTGCATTCAACAAAAGTGAGTGAATAGCATAGTTACTGTGTGTGATTCTTGTCTGTCCCTTGGTGCTGGGCTGCTCAGCAGGCAACTAGCCGAGTAGTTGCCCAGCTAACCTATAGGAAAGACGGTATCACAAACAGGTGCTTGTGAAAGTGGGATGCTGGTTGATTCTAGGGTCAATCAATAAAGCCAATTAGATCTTCAGATTTACTCAGTTGAATTTTGCTTTTTAACGTACACATAAAATTTTATGGAGATGGAATAATATGAAAAGCTACAGTTTTTATAGTTTCTAAAGTTTAAAAATAACTGAAGCCCCAGAAACTTTCCATATTCTGCCCGAAGTCTAAAACCTCCACATCATTACTATAGTCTTTTTCCCCAGCATCCACCCAGCAGCAGTATCCTAAGGGGAAGAGGCCTTTGGCTCCAGCGCAGCCAATAAGAAATGGCTTTGGCTATGATAATTTTTCTTTATTTAATTTTATTTATTTAATTTTAGAAAGAGAGGAAGTGAGGAAGAAGGAGAGGGAGAGAAACATCAGTCACATGCCCCCACAGGTGACCTGGCCAGCAACCAGCCATGTGCCCTGACCAGGAATCGAATGGAACCAGTAACCTTTTGGTTCACAGGCTGGTACTCAATCCACTGAGCCACACCAGCCAGGGCTTACTATTACAATTTTAAAGAAGATAAGCCAGTTAAAACCCACTGCTTTTGATGATCAACATGTGTTAGTAACTCTAAACAGAGTCAGTGATAAAATTCTACTGGTTCCCCCTCCCCTCCAGGTAACCCTGTCCTCTTGTGATTCTTTTCCTTATTGTCCTAAGTAAAGCTTATGTTTGATATTTAAATCTTTATAAAGAGAGAGAGAGACCAGAAAAACCTTTTGGTCTGTTGCCAGTAGAAATCAGACTCTTCCACAGGGTTTGAGAAAAGCATTTCGCAGACCCACACACAGGAGATTGTGGTGGGACAGGTTTATTTGGGTTTCCCACGTCCTGTCTCTGTCCATCCTGTCATGGAAAAAGACTATTTTTTGTCTGATTACTTAGTTGACTTTTATTTTTTCTTGACGATGTTATTTATTTATTTTTAGAGAGAAGAGAAGGAAGGGAGAAAGGGAGAAAAATAGTCATTGTGCAAGAGACAGATCGATTATTTGTCTCTGGCACACCCCCAATTGAGGACCCAGCCCACAACCCAGGCATGTGCCCTGACTGGGAGTCAACCCAGCAACCTTTGGGTTCACAGGCTGGCACTCAGTCTACTGAGCCACACAAGCCAGGTCATAGATGACTTTTAAAAGTAAACATATGCATATATTTGATGAAAAGTAAAAAAATGTGGAATTTATTCTCAAGAGGAGAAAAGTGTTTATTCTAAACTAAAGCTACTTTTTAATATTTCAGACCCTGAGAAAGAAGATAGATGCTTACCAAGAAGGACTACTGGTGGCTAAATGGGCTCAAATTAAAAAACAAAAACAAAAGATAATGCAGCTTAGCAGCAGTTTCTAAACAGGGGCCTCTCACAGGCCTTCCACACAAGCCCCACTTTAGGGAGAATCCTGCACTAAACACAAGCCTGCACTGTGTTGCTGAGTGTTGCTAAGCTACCTGCCTCCTGCACTGAACTGCCTGCCTGCACTGTGTTGCTGCCATCTCAGCCAACCTTTATAAAGGAGTTCTTGGAATCCTGTTTCAATATATAGGACTGAAACTTTACCCATCCAACCAGAGCTGTGCAACTATCCCCAACAGAATTTTCACTGACCAATCAGAGTGACTGCATTATGACCAATTAGGACAGTGCCTTTGGACCAATCAAACCTCACAAATTTGGAGTCTTCATTTGCATAAGGATGGACCAATCAGGGACCAGAGTTGGGACTTCTGTATATATAAAATCAGCTCTCCTCTGTCTCTGAGAGCACAATTTTCCTTTTCACTTAAGACTGAAGACTGTGTTTTCCAGCTGGAGTTGAAACACTAAAGACAAAACACCTAAGATGACTTGAGGTGGAGCAGATCTGTTTGCCTGAAGAGGAGGCTTGCTCAGAGGCACCCTCTCCCTGGGGCCACCTCACAACCATGCTATTCCACAGCAATGCTGTTTCATAGTTGAACTATATAACACTATTGAGGTGTTCTAATAGCTATACTGTGTCACAAGTGAGCTGTTTGCACTGAACAGTTTCCTTCTTAACCTTACCCCAAATAGGAGTTTCTGTTGGGGGTTCCTATTGAGGTTGAACTGGAACCATCAACTGATGATATAATGCTTACATATTTTTTTTAACAGTGAAGAAATAGAATCTTTTGCCTAAGACTGTTTTAGCTTAATACTCAAATGAGGCAAACTCCTTACAATAAACAGTTAGAATTATTTAATAATTTAATAATTCAAATGCTACAGAAAGTTTGTGACACATTAAAAATATTTTTATTGAAAAATAGTTTCATTGAGATATAATTGATATATATTTGTTTGGGTGTACAACATAATAATTCAATATTTGTGGCATATTTCTGAAAGAATGATAATACATACATAACTATTCATAGAAAATGCCAGACAACAAAAAGGAAACATACTTTCTACCAGTGCTTTTTACAAAACTGAGAATTTTGTAAAAGCCAATTTTTCATATTTCAGTATATACAAATTAAAATATAAAATTAAAATAGCTTAGAATTTTGCAACCTTGTTAGAAAACTTACCATAAAGAGCCCAGATGGAGGTTTAGGCAGAAATGCTTTGCTTCCTCACACAACCAAAAGAAGGATAACATCCACTTTAAAAAGAAAGAACAACCAGAACTGCCAGAAAATCATCTACATGGAAGTCCAACAGCCAAGGGGTTAAAGAAACATTCATACTAGCAGAAGAGGTGGAGAGGACTCGTGACAAGGCAAGGTGGTGGATGTCTCCAGTGATCCCACATTCACATGCAGATAAGCCAGGAGGAATGACAGAGGAGTGAGATAGAACACAAAAACCAGAGTTTCAGTACGGGAAACCAAAGACTCAAAACCCCTGGCTGTAAAAAATCTGTGGGGGTTGCAGCAGTGGGGGAAACTTCCAATCTCATAAGAGAGTCAATTGGAGAGGCCCACAGGGTCCTAGAACATACACAAACTCACCCACCTGTGAATCAGCACCTGAAAAGGTGCAATCCACTTGTGGGAAGCAAGAGAAGTGGTGGAAAATGGGATGAGAGTCAAGCAACTGGCAGTTTTCTCTCTGACCCCTCTCCCAGACAGTGCCATAATGCAGGAAAAAGAATTGCCCCACCCTGGTGAATCCCTAAGGCTCCAGCCCTTACCAATTAACAGGTGTGCCAAGACAAAGGAATATGGCCCAAATGAAAGAACAGAGCAAAACTCCAGAAAAAGAACTAAGCAATGAGAAATAGATAACCTATCTGATGCAGATAGGTTATTCAAAATACTGGTAATCAGGATGCTCACAGAAATGCCTGAGTATGGTCGCAAAATGAAGGAAGAAATGAAGGCTACACAAAGTGAAATAAAAAAAATATACAGGAAACCAACAGTGAAGGGAAGGAGCCTGGGACTCTAATAAATGATTTGGAACAAAAGGAAGAAATAAACATCCAGAATGAAGAAACAAGAACTCAAAAAAAAATCGAGGAGAGGCTGAGGAACCTCTGGGACAACTTTAAGTGCTCCAACATCCAAATCACAGGGGTGCCAGAAGAAGGGAAAGAACAAGAAATTAAAAACTTATTTGAGCACTGAGGGTGGGGGGCAGAGCTGGGAATACAAGATAGAAAACTGTACTTGAACAAGAATTAAATAAAAAAACTTATTTGAACAAATAATAAAGGAAAACTTCCCCAATCTGGCAAACAAAATAGACTTCCAGAAAGTCCAGAAAGCTCAGAGAGTCCCAAAAAAGTTGGACCCAAGGAAGCACACACCAAGACACATCATAATTAAGTTACCCAAGAAGAAAAATAAGGGGAAAATCTTAAAAGCAGCAAGAAGAAAGAAGAGAGTTACCTACAAAGGAGTTCCCATAATGATATCAACTGATTTCTCAAAGAAAATCTTATAGGATAGAAGGGGCTGGATAGAAGTATTCAAAGTCACAAAAGGCAAGGACCTACACCCAAGATTACTCTATCCAGCGAAGGTACCACTAAGAATAGAAGGGCAGATAAAGTGCTGCCCAAATAAGGTCAAGTTAAAGGAGTTCATCATCCCCAAGCCCTTATTATATGAAATATTAAAGGGACTTTTTCTAAGAAAATAAAAGAAGATAAAAAAATATGAACAGTAAAACAACAACAAACAACTATCAACAACTGAACCTAAAAAACAAAATCTAAGTAAACAACTAAAACAGGTAAAGAATCAGAGAAATGGAGATCACATGGAGGGTTATCAGTGAGGAGGAGGGGGAGAATGGGGGGGAAAGGTAGAGGGACTAAAAAGTATAATTGGTAGATACAAAATAGACAGTGGGAATTTAAAAATAGTATAGGAAATGGAGATGCCAAAGAACTTACATCTACAACCCATGGGCATGAACTAAGGGTGAGGGGGAATGCTGGAGGGTGGGGGCAGTGCAGGGAAGAGGGGGATAAAGGAGAAACAAAGTTGGACAAGTGTAATAGCGTAATCAATAAAATATACTTTAAAAAAGAAAACTTACCTTAAAATCTCTTATTTTACTTAAGGTAAAAAACAATTTTCATAGTCAAAGAGCTAGAAGCAACAACCCCTTTGACCTCTGAGAATCACTCAGCTAGAATTTGGAATATTATGCATCTTTGACCAAGCTTTCTTTGAGGAACCTCAGAACAAGTTTACCAGCCATGTTGCAAAGCATATAAAACTAAAAAGCCTTCCTTTTTGCCCTTTAAATAAACAGATTATTCTTAAGACAAGAAAGAAAGAGAGGGGGGAGGGAGAGAGAGAGAGGAAGGAAGGAAGGAAGGAAGGAAGGAAGGAAGGAAGGAAGGAAGGAAGGAAAAACCCAAATGGAGTCACTTTCCCTAAGACCCACCAAGACGTAACACCTAACCTAGGATCAGGCTGGCCTGGCAGAGAGTGACAGGTTTATTCTTTCAGTGTTCTAGAGGGGATGAGTTCTGAGGCAGAAGCCTGTCATTATTCCAAAATTGTGTAGATTTTTAATGTAATGTTTTAGTTTGTAAACTAAGCCTATGAAAGTAAGATAACTAAAAACTAACAGGGGGAATGCAAGGGAGAACCCAAGTGTTAGAGTTTAGCCTTAATTGAGAGGCTTAAGTGATTAAAGCTGTAATAGTTATTTCAAAATTGTGAAGATTTTTTAAAATATATTTTATTGATTATGCCATTACAGTTGTCCTATTTCCCCCCTTCATTCCCCTCCACCTCTGCACACCCCCTCCCCCATCATCACCCCCTTTAGTTTATGTCCACATGTCACAAGTTCTTTAGATTCTATATTTCCCATACTATTCTTGCCCTCCCTTCTATTTTCTACCTACCATCGATGCTGCTTATTTTCTGTACCTTCTCCCCCCTTCTTCTTCTCCCACTTCCCTGTTGCTAACCCTCCATGTGATCTCCATTTCTATGGTTCCACTCCTGATCTAGCCGTTCTCTTAGTTTGCTTTTGTTTTAGGTGTGGTTGTTAATAACTGTGAGTTTGCTGTCCTTTCACTGTTCATATTTTTTATCTTCTTTTTCTTAGATAAGTCCCTTTAACATTTCATATAACAAGGGCTTGGTGATGATGAACTCCTTGAATTTGACCTTATCTGAGAAGCACTTTATCTGCCCTTCCATTCTAAATGAAAGCTTTGCTGGATAGAGTAATCTTGGATGTAGGTCTTTGGATTTCATGACTTGGAATACTTCTTTCCAGCTCCTTCTTGCCTGTAAGGTCTCTTTTGAGAAATCAGCTGACAGTCTGATGGGGACTTCTTTGTAGGTGACTGTCCCCTTATCTCTTGCTGCTTCTAGGATTCTCTCCTTCATTTTAATCTTGAGTAATGTAATTATGATGTGCCTTGGTGCGTTCCTTCTCGGGTCCAACTTCTTTGGGACTCTCTGAGCTTCCTAAATTTCCTGGAAGTCTATTTCCTTTGCCAAATTGGTGAAGTTCTTCTTTATTATTTGTTCAAATAAGTTTTCCACTTGTTGCTCTTCCTCTTCCCCTTCTGGTACCCCTATAATTCAGATGTTGGAATGTTTAAAGATGTCCTGGAGGTTCCTAAGCCTCTCCTCATTTTATTGAATTCTTGTTTCTTCCTTCTTTTCTGTTTAGTTGTTTCTTTCTTCCTTCTGGTCCAGGCCCTTGATTTGAGTCTGATTCCTTTCCATCACTATTGGTTCCCTGTGAATTTCCCTTCATTTCACTTAGTGTAGCCTTCTTATGTTCCTCTGATTTGTGACTAAAATCAACCAGTTCTGTGAGCATACTGATCAGCAGTGTTTTGAATTGTGCATCTGATAGTTTTGCTATTTCTTGGTCGCTTAGAATTATTGGCTCTGGGGCTTTGACTTGTTCTTGAGCCATAATGTTTTGGTCTGTTCACACCTGTTACATCTGAGGGGCAGAGCCTTAGGCATTCACCAGGGCAGGGCAACCCAGTTGCTGGGTTGTGATGCTGTATGTGGGGGTGGGGTCAGAGGGGGGCAATGGTGGTCCCCTCTGCTGCTTCCTGTAAGCTGTTGGGGCCCATGGGGTCTGTCTCACTGCTCGCTCCTTTGCTTGGTTTATCTGTGCGTGAATGTGTAACCGTGGTCAGCCTGCTGCTTTGAGCCCTCACTGGGTCTGCCCATTGCCACCCCAAGCCTGGGATCTGCCAACCTCCGCCTGTGCGCCTGGGTTGGTCCGGCCTCTTTTTCCTGCTCGAACCTGCTCTGCCAGCCACTGGCTCCACCCCTCTTACTGGTCTGGCTGAACGGTTCGTTGTTGTCAGTCTTCCGTACAGTTAAATTTTCTTTGTTTGGTTGTGTTTTTGTTATTTAAACTTTGTTGTCTTTAAACTTGGTTGTGCGAGGAGGCACAGTGTTTCCACCTATGCCTCCATCTTGGCCGGAAGTCCCAAAATTGTGAAGCTTTTGAATAAAGACCCCTTCCTTTGTCACCAAACCTTTGCCTCTGGAATTTTACCTAGAAGGTAGCAGCAGGCAGCAGGGCCCCAATTTGCTGTTCGGTAACAGTATAAGGGTGGTTAGAAGGGGAGCTGCAAAAGGGAAGAGTAAAGCCATGGGCCATGACTTTGAATCTTAAAAAGAGGTTGAAGTTACAATCCTGGATGCAGCCTCAAAGATACCTTGAACGTTGCATTGTACTTGTACTGATTTGTTGACATAGAAGCAACACTGCTCTTTGAGATATAGACATGTGCCTCTTTTTGAGGCAATGAGGAGATCTAATGTGCTTCGATTCTGATGAGCAATCCCTCTTAGGGAGTTTATCTGCTCCTGGGGAAATGCTAAAGTCTCCCCCATTTTAGTGCTTTGGCAGTGTCCTGGGATAGGCAATGGTGGATACCTAAGGATGCTCCCCTCACTGCAGTTCCCATGGCCGAGACCATTCCCATAGCCAAGAGAATGCCTGTAAGTGACATTAGAGGGATTAGGGAACCAGCCCTTTTGATTAAGTGTCCTTGTGCTCTTAATGGGAATGGGAGAATGGCATTTTCTCAGGCTGTGGAGACATCAGGAAGGATGTAACCAAGAGAGCAAATTCCCCTCCACTGTGAAGGGAGGGTCCAATATGCCTTAAACCTGCAAATCCAGAATTTACTAATTCAGAAAAGAGTAGCTGAAATAAATGAAACTGATTTGTCCAGATACGGCTAAGGTTTTTCCCTTTTTATAAGGGTTACCTACCCAAAATTTGTACTTCAAAAGATGCCCCATACAAGACTTCTTGGAGAAGAGTAGGTATTTGCATTTCAAAAATGTAGGAAAGGAAATCAAGCTTCTCTTAGAAGGACTTTGGTTTCATAAACCCAATTATCTATAAGTCTTTTTAAGATGACTAGAGGAGGTTTCGGAAAGTTAAAAGGGTCTGGTGGGCTTTGATATTCTGAAGCCACACCTTTGGCCCTGTAAAGACTTCATTTGTAAAACAAAGACAGTTATTTTTAATACCTCAACAGCTGGGTCACCACTCCAATGTTTGTAAAGGGCTTGGGCAGGAACCTTGTTATCTCACACTGCTGGATTGAACTGGCATTCCCATGAAGGGGTAAGTGTATCTGGGTGATCCCTGGCCTGTATGACTAACATATGAAGTAGGGACTTCAATGTAGGGCTGCCCCTATAATTGTTTCAGTTCCTAATAATTGAAGGAGGTCTCCACTGGCAGGGGTCAGACACTCTGGGACTACAAGAAAAGAATGAGTGAAGTAATACCTGCCCCAGAGACAAACCAAAGGAAGGGTCAGGTTTTTGGTTGTAGGCTTCCTGATTACTCCTAGGACAATACAGGATTGTGAGGAAAGGGGTCTGGAGAAGCAAGTAAAGACCAAGTGCGTGGCCCTGGTATCTAAGAAGAAAGTTACTGTCCTACCTGTCACATCCATGTATACCAGTCAAGTGATGGTAACCTCTTGAGGCAGGGCCAGCTGTAGTGGGCAACTTCAATCCTGCGCCACCATCTGCAAGGCAGCTACAGACTTGAACCTGCAAGTTCCAACTCAAGGGACAGAGAGCTTTGCCTAGTGCCCTGCCTTCTTGCTTATAGCATGGTGCCTGAGGTGGCTTGTTACAATTTGGACATTCATTAGCCCAGTGCCCCACCTTCAGGCACACACGACACTTAGTACCCTTTAGGGTGGACCTGTGGGGGCCTGTGGAGTATGGCTGTGACTGTCCCACAGAGCGACTAGAATTTGAGCATGGTTAAGTCTCCTGCCTTTTCTCCTCTTGAGCCCTGGCCTCCCTCTCCTGGTCCCGATTGTAAAAGACTGTGTTGGCCATAGTTAACATTTTATCCAAGGACACTCCAGGCTCCTGAATGAGGTTTTATTATAACTTTCTCCTAATATCAGAGGCCAGTTGAGTTAAAAATTTTCCTATTAGTATCACCTCATATGATTCTAGATCTAGATTGGTGTGTTTGGTAAGAGCTTCACTTAGTCTTTCTAGAAATGTGGTGGGATTTTCATCTGGACCCTGACTAATGGCCGAGACCTTAGAATAGTTAAGGGCCTTCAGAATAGAATAGTTAATGGTGGCCAGCCTAAATCCTGTTTTAGTGCAGAATAGGAAATGATTCCGTTCCCTCTCCTGGAAATAGTCCTATTCAGGAGCCATTGGTGGGACTGCTGTTCCTCCTGTGGTGCATCTGATAAATCTAAGTTGTTAACAAATTTTCTGGCCTTCTTGATTACTTTCTCGTGCTTGATATCTGATAGCGTCTGGCCCAGGACAACCATAACCTCCTTCCAAGGTAACTAACTCATAAGCCAAGGAGAGGTGCTGAAATGCATCTCTATATTTATCTGGGTTGTCAGAATATTTTCCTAAGTCAGTTTTAATTTGCCTGAATTCAACAGGAAAAAATGGTCCATGGATTAACTGGGGCCCAAACTCTCCCATGGTTTCTATTAGAGGTGTCCTAGGAGTAGAGGAAGTGAAGGCCACTGGTTGGGCTGGAAGACCCAGATATGGGGGCAGTAATGTAAATGGAAGGAGAGTTTTTCCTGAGGTCCCATGGCTGGAGTAGGCTCCGAAGGGGTCTGGGAATTAGAGGAAAAGGAATCAGGTGAAATAGTATGGGAATAAGGTTACACTTATGGCATAAATCTTCATGACCCCTTAGATAAAAGAGTACCTGTACATATGGGATTTTGGACCATTTACCAAGAGGTTTGCAAAAAAGATCAAGCTATAAGATTGTATTGTAATTTAAGGTCCCGTTTGGGGGCCAAACCTCCCCATCCCTTGCCAATATTGAGGCCAAGTAGTGTTGCAGAAAAATATAAGTCCACTTTTCCTCAGGGTTGGGGGATCAAACTGAGGCCAACTGGAAAGGATATATCCTAGAGGGGTGCCAGCAGGAATGGATTCTTGGCTTCCCATCTGGAAGGGGGAGATAACATGCGGTTAGAGATCCCAGCATCCTGGGGTCTAAATCTGAGGGTTTTCTTGTCCTGAAACCTGGGGATCTGGTACTCAGCATCCTGAGAGCCTGGAATCCAAAATGGACATCCCTGCTGTGGATAGGGTAGAGGCAGCCGCAGGTACGAGTCTGCTCCTTCCCCTCCCGAAGGGTTGCCTACCAATTGTAGGAAGAGTCTTGGTAGTTCCCACATTCTGGGAGCCAAAAAGTCTCAACCGGGAGTGGAAGCCCAAGAGGCACAACCAGGTTTTGAGGAGGAAATCATAGAGGGCTAAAGGGAAAACAAAAGAGTAGAGTCATGCAGAGCCTAGGTAGGAGCGTAGCAAAGGAGAAAACTTTGGTCCCATTGAATATGGCCTGCTTGCTGGAGGGATTTTATGAGCTGACTCTTGCTAAAAGCTATAATGCTGAGACTAAGTGAGTCCTTAACCACATGTTCCAATACGGCTGTGGGCCTAAACTGAACTAATCCAGTAGCAATGACTCTCAGAATAGGGAAATACTCTCAGGACCAACAGTCAGGACTGGCCCAATCTCGTGGGTCCTCAGGCCTTAAGTAAAGGAGATGTCTGAGGAGGAGAGGGATCCCTGTCTCAGTAAACAACCAAAGGTACAGGTTGCAAACCTGAATTTGCCCCTCTGTTTGTGCCAACTTGTCTGCCTTTTCAAGATACCTTACTAAGTGGACCTTATTCAAAAGTATGTGCAGGGGACCCCTGAGGAGATATGAGCAAAATGTCCCTTGTTTCCACTTAATGTGGGCACAACAGGGCTGAGCCCAATTTGAAACAGGAGTAAAATGCAGGGCTCAGAACAGGCAGGTAAAGAGTCTAAGAACCTTGGGTTCAATGTGGTGGGCTAACATTAGGCAGAGCCATAACTAGCTACCAAGTATTAGGAGTTGTCTATTGATAGCCCCTGGCCAATGGGAGCATAAACAGTGTTCATAGAAATAAGAGAGGGGAAAGATAGTGTCACCATCAGCAGGGTAATAGCTAATGAAGATGCACAGCCCAAAGGAACATGGTCATCATTCATCAAGAGAGCAGATACAACAGCTGCCCTGCCTGCAGGGTGAGCAGAGAAGGTAGAGGTATAAATAGAGTGTCCGAAAGGCAGAAGGAGGAGCTAGATCTAAAAAGAAAGTTGAAGATTTATGAGTAAGTCTGATTGAACAAGAATGCATGGTTAGAAGAAAAGAGCTTAGAAAGCCTGAAATTTTCCACTGAAGGTTAAAATCTTTCCTCCTCCTGTCAAGACTTAACCCTAAGTAAGGGAAATGCTTCAGGGGTGAAAGTGTGATTACTTGTACCATGCTCCTAATTACATGGATATTTGCTTGCAGCTGGTGGGGGACTTAGTGTCTCTTCCCAGGTCCATGACCAGATTTTCATTTCACAAGAATCTTCTAACAGCAAGCACCCTAGTGGCTTTTAAATGCTTGGCCTGTGCCAGCATTCAAATATCTCAAGAGAGAGAAAGCAAGAAACCCTCAACAAAAGCAATAACTATAGAAAACTGACTTGCAAACTGTCATCACCAAGGGTATGACCATAAAGAGGGTCCTATCCAACAATCCAAAGTCACAGTACCAAAAGATGTTACTGGAGCTCTACTCTTCTTGCCAACAAAGTAAAGAATTACAGATCAGTGAGATGGAAGTAAAAGAGTAAGAATTTTATTAGTACATCCTCAAGGGAGAGAATGGACCTGCCAAGAGTGGTGAGAAGAACCTGTTTCCTGAATCTGCTGCCTTACAGACATGCATGATTATTGCACTAGCACAGGGGAGGGGTTCTATCTTGATTGACAAATACTCTGGTGATATAACTTTAGTCTCTTCTGCACATGCCCTTTTCCCTAATTCTCCATGACTGCCCACCTGGGGTTAAAAGAACCACAAAAATTTGCTAACAAGGGCAATTAACCGAAACTATTTCAACTATTTGTCTTGGGTCAACAAGGCAATGACCCCCTTCCTCCTTCCTCCCACTGCTCAATTGTGACTACCACCTAACACTCCCTCCTTATGGTCCTCATGCTGCTCCTCCCTGTCCCCCACAGATGTATACCTGTCACCTGGGTCTAGTTCTCAGAGAAATTGCTCCCAGAACAAGATTGAGAACGTGTGTAGGATATTCCCCTTCCTTCGTAAACCACGGTCTGCCCCCCGAACTATGAGAACACTGTGCCACTTTGGGGGTTCATCTACTTCCCCACATCCAGATCTGATAACTTTCTAATTTCTTAAGACTTAAAGCCCTACTATAAGTTTGTAACCAAATGCAGGCCCTGCTGCTTTCGGCTTCAAAAGCCAATACACAAGAGGCAGATGCTGATGTAAAGGGAAGAGGTTGAGATTCTGGCCATCTGGAAGATGAGGGACTCTTCTCTCAAAGCAGATCTCAGTATCTCAGTGCAGGCAGCAGATTTTATAAGGAGAGAGAGAGGAACAGAACAAAGAGATCAAGGAAGAGGGTTGAGAAGTCCTCTACTTGCTGACAAGCACAGTCCATTCCGATAAGGCAGGTGATGGTGTGGTGTACGTCATCCTGGTCTAGTCATCCTGGCTCCACAGTTGAAGGTCAGCCATCTCCTGGAACTGGGATGACTTAAGGTCATTGTCTATCCTTTGAAGTTAGTTTTCAGGATTCTTACAGAAACATGTTTTTATCTACAAGCTCCATACTGGTATTAGTCAGAGTCAGCATTTACAGAAACAATGTCAAAAGAATGGTGGGGTGGGTTAAAATTCCCCACTGTTACAACAGGAAGAGAAATAAACAAAGAACTTCACTTTTTAAAAATTGTTTTATTGTTGACATTACTACAGATTTAAAAAACTCCATTTGTTTTTATGATAGAAAGTGATGGAAGAAATGATGACCAAGATGTGGGAAAAGCTACCAAATATATATTTTAATTCTTGGGGACTTTTCACTTTGGAGAAGAGACTGGCAGTCATGCACGTAGAAGGCAAGGAGACAGATAAAAATTGCTCTTGGTTCAAACATACCTGACTCTTGGCAATGCATTCCTTCCTGGTTGTCAGATGTAAGAGCAGGGATGTGGGTGAGAGGGCTGACCTCTGAGTCAGGTCACAGGGTTGGCTGTCTTCTGCCATGTTCTGAAGTCAATTATTCACAGATACAGCCCAAATTAGGCAGATCTAATAATTTGAGGAGTGGGTGGGATGGATTGACCAGCTACTACTTTGCAAACTACTAGTCAAGGGTATTATTAAAGGTGACCTGAAATGTTTCCTTACAAAGATGACCAAGTCACACATGGACCACTGTTTTGATCTAGGCAAGAGTTACAGACAAGGCACATTTGACAAAAAACATGGAAATAATTTTATTCAGAAACTGAACAACAAAATTCTCCAGTTCTAGAATCCTATTGGGCTGAACTGGGTTTTCTGAAAACCTGGAGGCATTTGGTTAAGGGTTGCTCACCCCTCAAAGTTGAGCTGGGCACCAAGACCAGAGCCCATGTGTCCAGGTGGCTACCCACCTCAGGAGAGGAAACATTCAGAGGGTACGATATTGTGATTTTGTGTAATATGTTATATAATATTTAAAATTATATACAAATACATATTTGGTCTTAGTCCCTATTTCTGGCTCACAGCTTCCCAAACTCTTGGTATTCCCTAAGTATTAAGAAAGATAAAGGTGTCTTTTGTTATGTGAACGAGGTGGCTTTTAGAAGCTTCTAAGGATGGAGGCTGGTTACCAGGAGAAACAACCAAGCATGTGATTAGAGGGTTAGATTGTCAATGCCCCCCAGCTCCTGGGAAGGGCTGGAAGTTAAATCGATTGCCAATGGTCAATAATTTAACCAATCACCACTATAACAAAGCCCCAAAGGAGGCTGTTTAGGGAGTTTTGGGGTTGGCGAACACATGGAGGTGCAGGGAGGGTGCCCACCTGGAGAGTGCATGGAAGCTCTGTGCCTTTTCTCCATACTTTACGCTATGCACCATTCTACCTGGCTGATTTTTCTACAATAAACCAATGGTGTTTATTGAAAACATGTCTAGAAACATGTTTTCTGAGTTCTATGAACTGTTCTGACAAATTAACCAAGCCCAAGAAGGGCTTTGTGACAACTTCTGATTTATGGCCAGTCAGTCAGAAGTCCAGGTAACAATTTGGATTTGTGATTGTCATCCTGAGTTGGAGGGGATGGTGGGATCCTCTGATCTATAGCCAATTGATCAGAAGCACAGGTAAGAGCCTGGGTTTGCAGCTAGCAACTAAATGGTGTGTGTTTTGTTGGTGGGGGATAGGGAATGGATAATCTTGTAAGACTGAATCCTTAACCTGTGGAATCTAATGCTATCTACAGATTGCATGAGAACTGAGTTAAATTCTCAGACACCAGCAGGGCATCCTGCTAATTGGTGTGTGGAGCCCTCCCTCCCCCATGTTGGAATTGGGTCTGGGAAACTAATTCACAGGGTAAAGCAGTACATTCATCCCCATGTAAACAAGTGCAGACTGGACAACATGGTGTCTGCAGAGGAAGCACTGAGTCACCGTTAGCATTGGTCATCTGTCAGCAAATCTGTTGGAACCTTGCACCGACAATGAGCCACACACATTTATTAGTTTCTATCCTCCCTCTTCTTCCTGCCCCAAATAACTAGCAATAAGAAGTGAGGGAAAACTTTTAATGTAGAATTGAGTAAATGGAATTTTATTTTTATATAATATTTTAAACATTATATAAAATGACTATAATCCATGTGAACTGTTAAAATCATCCCATCCAGAGGAAATGGTAAATTATACCACCCTCACTTTAAAATACCATGTCAAATAATTCCCACAATAGTAGCTACCTACCTTAGGCTGTCCAAGTTGCTATAGCAGAACACCACACACTGAATGGTGTATAGACAACAGAAATTTATTTATTGGATCCAGAGGCTGGAAGTCCAAGATCAAGGTGCCTGCAAATTTACTGTCTGCTGAGAGCCCACTTCCTGGTTCAGAGACAGCGGTCTTCCTGATGTGCCCTCGGGTGGCCGAAGGGGCTAGGAAGCTTTCTGGGGTCTCTTTTATAAGGGCACTAATCCCATACAGGAGGGTTCCACTCCTAATCATCTCAAAGGCCCAGCTTGTGGTTCAATCACACTGAGGGATAGGTTTCAACATATGAATTTGGGTAGGACTCAAACATTCAGCCTATAGCACCTGCCTTAGAAGAGTTTTTTGTGGATTGATTAATTAACTGAAATAGTTACCATTTTATCTTCCTTCCCAGTAGTCTGAAAGAACAGAAACACTTCCTTCACCAAACTGTTGGCATGGGTCTCCATGAAGATCAAATAGAAAGGGACTACTATCCTAGCACTATCTTAACATTGTGGTAATAATTGTCTTGTGTTTCTTTACTATTTTCCCACTGTACAGTAGCCCCCTGCTATCTAGTTTTATTTTTCATGGTTTCAATTGCCCGTGGTCAACAGAGATCTGAAAATATTAAGTGGAAAACTCCAGAAATAAATAATTCATAAGACTTAAACTGCATATCATTCAGCATAACGTGACGAAATCTCTCAGCATCCAGTGCTGTCCAGCATGGGAAGTAAACTGTCCCTCGGTCCAGCATCTCCATGCTGTGTGTGCTCCCTGGCCATTAGTCACTCAGGACCCATCTGATTATCAGATTGGCTACAGAGAGTGAGACAGAGAACATGTTAGTATAACTTTATTACAGCATATTATTGTAATTGTTCTATTTTATTATTAGTTTTTGCTGTTAATCTCTTATTGTGCCTGCTTTCTAAATTAAACTTTATTTTATAATTTTATATATATTTATGTGTGTATGTATGTGTGTGTGTATATATATATACATATGAAAAAACATAGTATATACAGGGTTTGGTACAATTGTATTTTCAGGCATCCATTGGGGGTCTTGGAATACATCCCCTGCAGATAACAGGGGACTGCTGTATACAAATAGAATACCTGTTTAATAATCAATCTGTTTTCTTTTATGTCTTATTTATTTTGCTTAATCTTACACATGTGAAATGCATTCACTTTGTTGCATGCACCTCTATTCATTTTTAGTTGCAGAATAATTCATCATATGAATAAGCTTCTTTCTCTGTTCTACTGCCAATAGGCACTTAAGCTGCTAATAGTCTGGGGTTATTACAAGCAAAGGGGCTATGAACATTCTTGTTTCTGGCATCCAGTGAACATTCATACATGTTTCTCTAGGACAGTGCCTATCTGAGAGAATTTTATGCATTGATAAAAATGTTTTACATCTGTGTTGGACAATACAGTGGCCACCAGCCACATGTGGCCATTGAGTATTTGAAATGTGACCAATGGACTGAGGAACTTAATTTTTATTTCATTTCACTTAATTAAAATTTAAATAGCCCTGGTTGGTGTGGCATCAGTGGATTCAGTACCAGCTTGCAAACCAAATGGTCCCTGGTTCCATTCCCAGTCAGGGCACATGCCTGAGTTGTGAGCCAGGTCCCCAATAGGGGGCATGTGAGACGCAATCACACATTGATGCTTCTCTCCCTCTCTTTCTCCCTCCCTTCTCCTTTCTAAAAATAAATTTAAATTTTTCTTTTAATTTAAATAGTCACATGTAGCCAAGAGTGTTCCATATTGGACGGTACAGGCATAAGGTATATACATAATAGTGGAATTGGCAAATAACCAGATGATAAATTCAACTCTAGTACATAACGCCAAAATGTTTCCAAAGTTCCTGAGAAGTCAGACTTCTTAAGAGAAACATGGCTGTGGAATCCTCAGGAACCTCAACTGATATGCTAACTTTGGTTGATGACTATCATGTTCTAGTAATATTTACTAACTCCCTTAGCAGGTCACTAGTGAGTAGCTTTCACCATATTTAGCAATAAAACTTGCTGAAACCATGCATCATTCACTCATGAAATCAGAGCATGGACTCAGGCTTTTTAGATCAGGAGGATGTCTGACAGTGATTTGAGAATCCATAGTATAGTAGAAAGAAAACTGATATTGGAGCCCCAAATTCAAATTCTGGTACAGCCTCGTGGTAGTGATGGGACTTCAAGAAAGCCACGTAAGCAATGAAGCTCAGTCTATTCTCTTACTCAACAAGCACCCACAGGAAGGCATTGCGTTGATGCTAGGGATAAAAGACAAGAAAAGTCTCTTACGTATCTCACAGTATATTTGAGGAGAGAGCCATATGAACTATTTTTTCAAGTATTAATTCATTTCATTGTAATTAGTACAAAAACATCTATCCTCAGAAACAATAAGTGAAAAAGCAAACAACAGAAAGGGAGAAAACATTTGCAAATAATATATCTGATAGGGGGTTAATATTCAAAATATATAAGGAACTTCTATAACTCAAAAAAAAAGAAAAACTAATAACCTGATTTTAAAATGGGCAAACTTGAATAGACAATTTTCCAAAGAAGACACACAAATACTAACACACATATAAGTAGTTGTTCAACATTCCTAGTCAAAGAGAAATGTGAACCAAAACTACGATGAGATAACCAACACCTCACATTTCGTTGGGATGGCTACAGTCAAAAGAACAGAAAATAACAAGTGCTGGCAAGGATGCAGAAAAATCGGGATTCTTATGTATTGGTGAAAATGTAAAATGAAACGGCCATTATGGAAAACAGATGGAGTTTGCTCAAAAAATAAAAAACAGGATTATATTATGACATATCATATGATTATATAAAATTACATACAATTTAACATAATTATTAATAGAATTAATATGACCCAGCAATCTCACTTCTGGGTGTTCATCCAAGAGAATTGAAAGCAGCATCTCAAAGAGACATTTGTATCCTGTGTTCAGAGCGTTACTATCCATGATAGCCAAAAGGTGAAAGTAACTCAAATATCTATTGACAGAATGATGGATGAAGAAAATGTGGTATGTACTTAGAGTGGAATATTAGAGGAGTATTCCTTCTTAGAGGAAATCATGTCACATGCTGCAACATGGGTAAACATTAAGGATATTATGCTAAATGAAATAAGCCGGTCACAAAAGGGTAAATGCTGTTCAGTTTTACTCAGATAAAGTATCTAAAGTAGTCAAAATCATAGAAACAGAAAAATGAAAGAGGCTGGGGAAAGGGGGAAGAGGAAATAGTATTTAGTGAGTATAGAGTTTCAGTTTTTGCAAGATGAAAACTTCTAGAACTGTTGCACAACAATGCAAAGACACTTAATACTACTGAACTGTACAGTTGAAGATGGTTAAGATAGCAAATTTAATATTATGGTTTTGCCCTGTCTGGTGTGGCTCAGTGGAATGAGTGCCAGCCTGCCAACTGAAATCTCATCAGTTCAATTCCCAGTCAGGGCACATGCCTGTGTTGTGGGTCAGATGCCCAGTTTGGGGCATGCAGAAGGCAACCGATCAATGTTTCTCTTGCACATCAATTTTTCTCTCCCTCTTTTTCTCTCTCCCTTCCCCTCTCTAAAAAGTAAATAAATAAAACCTTTATTATTATGAGGGTTTTTTACCACTATAAAAAGTACCTATTCCACCAATTCTTATGTGAATGAAGAAACTGAATGAGAAAACCTGCCTGGTAAAGTTCTTTACACATAACAGATACTCAAAATGTCACTTCACAGTGGTCCAGACCCTCATCTCTAAGCAGCATCATTTCCAGAGCTTTGTAACAGGTATCCATGCCATCAACTTCTCTGCTTCCCAATCTCTTCTACACATCACTGTAATGAAATGTCACTTCCATTCTACCACCTGTCCCTCTGCTGTCATTTACTGCCTGGTAAACTCTGCAGGGTGCATAACTCCTCTGGCACTCAGTTATAGCATCTCAGGGGTTCCTGAAGATTCCGAGAGATAACGCATGTAAAGTGTTTGGAATCCTTGTGGACTGCTGGTAGGACTGCAAATCAAACAGCCATTATGGGAAACAGTATGGAGATACCCAGTAAGTGCTCACTAAATTGTCACTAAAAGTACACTAATGGGTTTGCTGATTAAATCAGAGCTACTTCACCTGGAGAAGATCATCTATAAATGGTTGCATCTT
This sequence comes from Sturnira hondurensis, assembly GCF_014824575.4. Lineage (NCBI taxonomy): Eukaryota > Metazoa > Chordata > Mammalia > Chiroptera > Phyllostomidae > Sturnira > Sturnira hondurensis. Next base: position 4,033,472 of record NW_028076902.1, on the reverse strand, counting down.
CCTGTAACTTAGCTAGATGCACACTGTTGGTTGCCTACTCAACCCCCTTTTCTCTTCCCGCCCTGAGAGAACCCAAAGTTCATTCAAGTACACATGCACCTCTGAGTGATGAACGTGTGCTGCAGGGAAACTGGTTCCTTCCTCCCACAGGATTAATCCTTTCCATTTCTGGGTCAGCCACTGCAGTGCAGCGCAATTCCCACGGAGATCTGAAGGGAGACTGCTGAACAGACATGTTCTTGGCTGATAAAAAGAAAAACAGGAGAAAGAAAAGGCCTTTTTTCTACATCTGGATACTGTCATGAGAATGAGATGCACAAATCATGGCAGGAGAGCATACCATGAAGAGCCAGGTCCTTGATGAAGACCTTGGACTGATATATGTACCATCCCAAATGGTCCTACCTCTAAAATTCTCCTTCGAGAAAAAATGCATTTGTCTTGATCAGGGCTCCTATTCAGCAGGTACTCCCTGGACCAGACACATGGGTTGCTAGCATGCTGAAATATTCCTGTGCTGCTCTGTTAAGAGCTGCTGTTCAGAGCTCCCTGAGTGACTCTATTGTCCCAGTCTTCCATTCCTCCTCTGGAATTTGCTAGACTTCCCATATCCCTCCACAATGGGTAAATGCTGGTCATGGCAGAGGCCTCCAAAACTCTACTCCATCACCACAGCCAGGTTATAATATTAAACACCATGCCAAAATATTTTTGTCCTTACGGTTTAAGCTGCATAAGTCACAAGCTCTCTGCCACAAGCTTAACTTTTCACCCTCCTACACCCCAGTCTAACTTACCATCCCCCAGGCTACCTTCCAGCATCACCCAGCCGCTCCAGGCCGTGCTCCCTGCTCTTCACATCCATAGCATACATTGCCTGTGCCACACGACTTAGCAGTGAAAAAGTCTTGCATTATTTCCTAATTGTTCTGTGTATGGTCATGTGTGTGTGTGTGTGTGTGTTATTTTATCGGAAAATAGTTACATTAAAGGCAGGAGCTGAAATATAACCATTGTGCATCTCACAATAACATATCAATCATCAGGAGGCTTAGAATAACATGAACTTCAGGGTACAAAAGAATGAATGAACTGTATAGTTACTGTTGATTTTAATTTCTTTTCTTTTTTGCAGGGGGATTTGTTTTTATTTAATTTTTTGGTGGGGGATGGGTGCTGGAAAAGAATCTAAGGTATGCAAGTGTATATGTACTGTAACAATTTACTCCCAGCTCTTAAACTTCTTTTGCAACCTTCGAGCCAACTCTATGTGGTCAAAGCCTAAAAATGCAGCAAGAAAGGTACACAAACCATGACCCAAGGAAGGCTCTGCTTGGTATTTCATTATGCTGTTTATATTTTCTACTACTTCAAAAAAGCCCAACACCACAAAACCCAGGACAGACTTTCACGAGGCTGACAGGCTTGTCAGCAGTGGTCTGGCCTGTGGAGCTCCGGGAGCAGCCCAGAGCAGCCTGGCCACTCCCATGCGGGAACAGTTGAGCAGCCACAGTCAGGCTGTTGCCCTTTGAACAGGAGCAGAGTGCTGACCACCATGTCTTTCCAACTCTCTCCACCTTCCCCTTGTCTTCTTGTAATCGTGCGCGACAGAGAACTTCTAAAGTCCCTTCAAGAAAGATCCTAACAGAGGATCAAGAAGTGGACCCCATTTCCACACCCAGGGCATAGATTTTATGACAGCCCTGCCCTTAACTGGGGTCAAGAAAATGGGCAGTGGCCAGAAGGTGCCTCAAGGCTCCTCCAAGCACCTGGACCTCTGGACCTTCCATGCCTGTTTTGAGGAGCTGATCCAAGAGCAACCCTAAGTCTGTACCATCAAATCCAAGACTGTCTGATCCTCACCCACTTCCATCTCCCTATGGGGCAACTCAGGCTGTGTGAAGCTATGTTTCCAGTCCTGTGAGTGTTCGCCAGCACTGGCCATGCACATTCCTAAAAACGTGGGTCCAGATGGATCCTACAACACCCCTGCTCATAGGCCCTGGTGGCTCTCCCCATTGTCCTTCATGGTCTGGAGACAGTGAGTTTCCAGGTGTGTGGCTGTGCATGTGCTGTGTCAACGTGACTGCAGCTCAGACACCAGCACAGCCACCCCAACCACACCCCACCTCCGGCAGCTGCATCCAAATCTCCCTTAATTTGCATTCCTAATATCACTCTGATTCCTCCCTTCCTCAACAGACATGGTTGTGGAAAACAGACTCCTGTGTTTGCTGGGATGCTGCTACTGGCTGGCACATGGCCCACCATGAGGGCTGAGGGCCCCAGGAGCTGGTTGGACTACAGCGAACCCAGAGGCTGGGTGGGCCTTCCTTGGGCTTGCAGATAGAAGCAGCTGAAATTTCAAACCCCAAATAGAACTGCTCAGAGATCTTTTATGCACTTGCCTTCTTGTAGAGGCCTGTTCCATCTTTGTTACGAAAATGTTTTCTCGTAGTTAAGATCTCTGAAGGATTTTTTTCCATTTTCTTTCTTTCATTTTCCCTAGGACTGCCTTGTTTGCAGCAAGCCTGCCCCAGTCAGAGCTAGATTTCCATCTCTGTAACACCTCTGGAGGCCTTGTTTCACTATGGAGGGCTGCTCCCAGAGAATCCACACTTTGTTCCCTGTCCCCAGACTTCTGGGGCAGGGGCACTTGCCCACTCTGGGCCATCTCAGAACTCCCCAAGGTCAAAGCTATTTCAGAAAGAGGCTGGGAGAGTAATTCCAGCTAATGCCCATCACTGCTCTGTGGTTTGTTTGTATGTTTGTTTGTTTGTTTTTGGCAACCACACTCTTCCTGGACAGGCACTGGCTAAAAGCAGCAAGCATAAAATTTGTCCTCATTGGTAAACTGGGAGAGAAGCAGTGACGCTACCGCAGGAAGGAAGGGGAACCTAACCAGAGCTGACCCTTCCAGCAAAATAAAGAGCTACCAGCTCTCCACTATCCAATGGGCTGGGTAATTAGATGCTCCATAAGGCTGCCACAAACTTGCAACAAAACAAAACCAACCAAAAACAGCCAAAAAGCAAAACAACCAAGAAAACCCATGGCTCTACCTGAGAATCCTAATTGCAACTTGGCTTCTGTGCCCAGAGGAACTCTGGGGTCCCAAGGTGAAGTGGAGTAAGATCCTCAGCTGATTTCCCAACCCCAGCCTCACGGCCTGTCTGGGATGAGCACGCACCCCCTCACCTGATGAGGAAGGCCAGCTTCTCCTACTCAGGTGCTAGGTGTGGGTGTGAGCTCCCTGAGCCAGCTCCACCTTAGCCCACAAGCATCGGCTCAGATCCATGCCCCAAATAGGGAGTGCTTTCCTAACAGGATGGGAAGGCTGCAAGCTAACTCCTCTCACTGTTCTAAGCTAGGGCAGAGCCAGCCCCACATTAAACTGTGAAGTCAGGAAGTTCGGCTTTTGGACATCTCCACCCTCTTCTTTCTCTGTGCCTTTCTCTCCACTTCCCACCACACCCTTTTGGGCATTCCACTGTTCTCTGCCTTGTTAAGGAAGATTTGCTCAGTGGAAATTAGCCATTTACAATTCAGTGTGAATTTATCTCTAATTAAACAAACTCCTTCTCATGCTCTTAAAAACATTTTCCAAGCATTACGCTGAGTGAAATAAGCCAGACGGTGAAAGACAAATACCATATGATCTCACCTTTAACAGGAACAGGCTGACAGGGACCAGAGGGGAGGGGGGAAAGAATTTCAGGGGAAAAGGGAAAGGATTCACCGAAACTCGTATAAAGGACACATGGAGAACAACTAAGGGGGATGGAAATGGGAGGGAGGTGGGGAGCCTGGGGCGGGGGTGGGCTGGGATGTGAGTGGGGGACAGAAAACTGTACTTGAACAATAATTAAATTTAAAAAAATATTAAAAAAAAAACATTTTCCAGAAGCAGAGTGTTGCTGGTGAAGGTCATCTTCTTGGTGATCCTTCCTACTTCTACAAGGGCTGTCAAGGACTTAAAGACCACTGGCTCTGGAGGTCTTGGTTTTTAAGTGCCAAGCAATCCCAACTGTAAAATAAAATGTATTCTTGTTGGAAGAGGGTAATAGAGCAATAAAGTCACACTGCAGGTGAACTTGTGTTAGAGTTTCCAAGGATTCTGAGAGGAAACCAATATTAACTGAGAATTTTCTGTGTCAGATTTGAACTTTCACTGTCATCACACTTGACTTTCATCCCATCCTCATTTCAGATGAAGGGACAAGTTCAGAAGGCTTGGCTTACTCAAGTTTGTCCAGCAGATCCTGGAGGTGGAATTGAACTTCCAAAAATCCTGCCACATTATGCTCACTCGGAACAGAGTTTAAAATACACGATGATGTCCTGAGGCACCATAGGAAAACCTCAGATTAACATGGAGCACGACTCCTGGACTATCAATATCACTTGGTGGTGATTTAAAACTTTCCAAAAAGTTTTTACAGGAATTTATTATGAAGTGGAATGCATGGATCTTTTTTAAGCTGAAACAAGGATTTGAAAGAAATTTCAGATTTTTTTTTTGACATGAAAAGCTTGGAGGTGGAGTAGAAGGCTGCTTGAGGCTGTGTTCTGCTCCTCCTATGAGACTACCTTTGGCATAGAAATTTAAAGAGCAGGACAAGCTAACAAAATACAGGGCAAGGCAAAGCAGGGAATATAGTTGTTCACATGGGAAATAATACCATTTCTAATAAATAATAATACAAGAATGAACTCAGTGTTTGTGGGGGCAACTTTGCCCACAAGTCCCCCCATCTGCCATGGATGATAATAATAGTACCAAGATATGATCTGCTTGGGGAGGAGAGGTGTTCAGTCTCTCACAGGAGAAGGACCAAGAACCTCTTCTTCAATGGCTTTTATTAGGTTCAGAACACACAGGAATACAGGTAAAGCTCATCAATCAATGTCAGGGGGCAAGGATCAAACGGTAGATAATGAATCTGAGGGCTTAGTCTGAGTCGGTGTCTGTCAGGTAAGGGGTTGCAGAAACTTTGGGAGACATACTCATTTCCTGCTTGGACCCTTATAGCTAAACAAAGCAGGTTTCACAGGATTTTACATATTCTTTTTTAGGCCTGATTACCCCAGATCCTGCTCTAGCCAGCAAAGGGCTGCACTGCCTTCCCCATCAAGGTTTTTAGGCGTAAGTGGATTAGAGCCAGGAAGCACTTTTCCCAGATGGAAATGGGGACTCAGGCTATGTCAGAATAGATGGGGGGCAAGGGTCCATCACTTCCTCTTTGCTGCAGCTCCCCAAGTCCTTCCTTGAGGGCCTCCCAAGTGATTGTGTCTGGCTTACGTTGCCCGTCCTCTGAGGGGTCGTACCAGTCACTGGCTAACCAACCAAGTGTTGGGGGCAGGGGATGAGGCAGAAGCAGCACTCCTGTCAGGGAGATAAGCTTTGTCTCTTGAGTGGCTCATAGACCAGAGTTTGCTCACTCAGCCTTAGCCATGGGGGGCAGTTACAACTCCTGAAACCAGGCAGAGCGGTTCCCAACAAGTGTTTTGTGTACTCACAAGTGTAAACCTACCTTTTCCATACCCTATACTGTTGAAAAAAAACAAGTAATTAATGTCTTATTTATTTATTTTTATTGTATATTTTTTATTACCATTTAGTCCCCTTATGCCCCCTACCCCCTTAAATCACCACATTGTTGTCCACGTCCATGAATTCTTTTTCCTTTCTGCTCAATCCCTCCACCCCCTAAACTGCTCCCCAATAGCTGTGATCTGTGAGCCTGTCTATTTTGCTTGTTAGTTCTATTTATTATTTATTCTTAAGAAGTCCCATTTTCCCTCATTCAGTGTATATATTATCTGTATCCAAGCAAAGTGGAATGGCAATTTTATCTTCAGAAATAATAAATATTCCCAAATATGAAATTTTAAATATATCTAATAAAAGATTATTCAGATTTGGGGGGAAGCCTGGCTCATTCTTTTGTTTGTATGTTGTTCTAGCCTATATGCCACATATTCGCAGTTAAAACTTTCTACTCCACAAAAAAATAAAAATAGATGAAGTTAATTTAAAAATATTTTATTTGATACAGCATATGTAAAATATTATCATTTCAACTTGTAGTTAATATTTTTTCATACTAAGTCTTCAAAATGTGGTGTGTATTTTATTTTTTAATTTTAATTTTTTAAAGATTTTATTTATTATTTACTTTTTAGACAGAGGAGGAGGGAGGCGGAAGGAGAGGGAGAGAAACATCAATGCATGAGAGATACATTGACTAGCTGCCTTTTGCATGCCCCAACCAGGGACCTGGCCCACAACCCAGGCATATGCCGACTGGGAATCAAACTGGTGAACCGTTTGGTTCACAAGCCAGCATTCGATCCACTGAGCCACGCCAGCCAGGGCAGGTGTGTGTTTTATACTTACAATCTAGACTAATCCCATTGCAAGGACTCAGCAGTCACATGTGGCTGTGGCACCAGAGTGAAAGTATAGCCCTATGACCTTCACAGACTTTATCTCTCCAACATCTCCCTTTTTTGAATGGGGAAACTGAGGCCCAGAAAGATGAGGAGAGTCTTAGCAAGTTAGTCACATGTCAGACTCCTAGTCTAAGGCCCTTTGAAAGTCTAAATTTTTGTGCATGTTTTTCTTGAACTATGTGTATTATTTTAAAGCAAAACAAACAACTGATTAAATGAATTTACAACTTCTGGAATATGTTGTTGAGGAGTTATTTCTTCCGGAGTTCTTCAAGAGATTTAATTTAATAATCAACCACCAAACGTGTAGCTGCTGTCATAAAGATCTGTTCATTTAATCCTTCTTTAAAGGGAATGTAAGGAGGGGGACTTGACTAGTCCTGCGCAGTCAATCTTCAAGTTCTGGCAATCAACAGCCTCCCGCTCCTTCTGCCCTTGCAGTACACGCGGATAGTTAGATTTCAAGAGCACACCTCCCTCTAGAGGAGCAAAAATTATTGCAAGGGGAATGAACTGAAGTCTTACCACAATTAAGTGGCACCCTGTAAGAAAAAAGTTGCCGTCAGAGACTGATTCATGTGTAAGGCAAACCTGACTTGTGATGGAGGTGCCAGGTAACTGGCACCTCAAACCCATCTATTCCAATTAAAAATAAAAATGAAAAACAATTTTTATTTTTAATTTTTAAGTATAAAAATTAAATTAGATCAGAAAATCCTCATTTAATATAGATTATTTTGAAACATAAATAAATTGTAATAAGGTGGCTTTTTATCCCACACAAAAATGTAAATAAAACCTCTTTCCCAGATTTATGCTCCAAACCCAGTAACAACCTAAAAACTGTTCAAATCTGTATATATAAAAAATCGATCATGACCAATTTAAATTACTTGGGAAAGGGTAGGAGAGGGAATTAATAATCACAGCCAATTTAACACAAGTGGAAAAATGCTTGCAGTCACTCCCAATTATAACCCTACATTACCTATAAGTCACAATGAAAACATAAGTGTCTACATTACAGAACTGTGGTATTTTGTTTAAAAAATAACATTAAAATATTGGGTATCATTGGTGCACATGGAATAATGTAACATATAAGGCTGGAAAATACTAAAATATAGCTAAAATTCAAAACACAAGCTTACTTCAAAAAACAAAAGCATTTGTCAGAGAAGTAAATGCTAAATAGGAAAGCCAAACTTTTCAGCAGGATGGCCTTTTAGAACAAATTGAAAAAGCCCCGGCCCATCCTACTTCACCCCCAACCCACCATAAATTCTAGCTAATGTAAAAAGGAGGAGGAAGGTCAAACCACAATAAAAATCTTCTTTGCAAATCTCTTGCCCCAGTGAATTTAGTGGAGTAAGGTACTTAATGCTGTATTTTGTCCACCTGGCATTTCTCACTTTAGCAACATCACCTTCATTTTTCTGTTATAACACGGTGCATTTATTCCCAGCAAACCCAGTCTCCTGGGTTCAGTGTTTAATGTGCATAGCAGATTATCCTGGAGTCAACTGAAGGATGACACTGGCCAAAACCTCTAAGTTAACAACTAAGAGTATACACTTCAAATTCTTATTCTTAATTCAGCATCTGATGATCAGTATTTGGTAGCAGCTTGATATATAAAAGTCTAATCAGATGGCAGATGTGAGTTGAGGCAGATGTCATTAAATCATAACCCAATATTTGCAGCCTATGATTTAGTTTCAAATTCAAAAGGCAGGTATGCACAGCCATGCCTAAAAATATTTCAGAACTGGAGAGGACACAGTAACAAGATATAACCAATGTCAGGCAAACTAACTTGGCAACAAAAATGCTGATTAAAAAGAAAAAAAAGATGGAATGTATCTTATCCACCTGATAATTAGCAAAAATGGGCATTTTCCCACCTTTAATCTAGTATAAACACAGGCAGATATCTTCCTAAGATTTTCTATATCTGTTCTTCCTAATTCTCTAAAGCCAAATGAGAAATCATTTATTCTATAAAGAAATATAGCATACATGGCCACAGCCGCCTAAAATATGCTGATGATAACTAAAAAATTATGTCACTTAAGAAAAACTCTTGCACTGTTACATCCTTACTGCATGTAATACATTGGGTGCAGGGATCTGGCCTCACCAGAGAGCACAGCATGTTCTGCCCAGGCTGAATACTAACACAAGCAGAGAAGCAGGAACAGCAGTCTGTGAACTCCACTTATCCAACTTGGCATGAGCACTCAGTTAATGCTCTAAATCCAAAATGGTGCGATAAAAGCAACTTTTAACATAGACAAGAAGCTGCGAGGCCAGTGGCCACGTGGTGATGCATGTAGGGAAAATAAAATAGTCTGCAGGATTGAAGCAAGGATCGGGGAGAGGAGAAAAGGAAATCACAGGAGGCAGATTTCAGACATATGGTGATATGAAACTATTGTACTGCTAGATGCATGTCTCATTTGAGGATATCTGAGCATGGGCCAAGACCACGTTCGAATCTAGGTTGATCCAGCTTAATGCACTTCAAAGGGCCACAAGCAGCCACTGAGGCAGCACCAGGATGATTTACCAGTAGCTCTATTTCACTGAAATAATCAGAAGACCCCAATCTTCCCACTTAAACACCTCACTTCCTGACCTACATTGTAGCACAGCAGTTGACCCTGCTAAAATCATGATGAACTCATCCCATTTCTCTCTGCCCCCCAGTTCTTCTGCCTATCTTCAAACTGGACCAGTTCCAATGCACCAGGGACCTTGAGACTCGTCCAAAGATTCTAAAGGAGACACTTCACAAAGGAAATCCTCACACATCTTCTGCTTTCTCAGAGTGCTTCCCATAAGGATTCTTCTTTTTTATTTTAAATTATATTTGACCGATTATGCTGTTACAGTTGTCCTCAGTTTTTTGTCCTTTGCTCCCTTCCATCCAGCACCCCCAGTCCCTCAGGCAATCTCCACACCATTGTTCATGTCCATGGGACATGTGTGTAAGTTCTTTGGCAACTCCATTTTGAATACTGTACTACTGTCTATCCCCCTGGCTATTGTTACTACTTATTTGTAGTCTTATTCCCCTCTCCTCTTCACCCATCCCCCACACCCCCTCCCATCTGGCACCATCAAAACACTCTTCATATCCATGATGTTGTCTATGTTCTTCTTGCTTGTTTTTTAGATTCAATTGTTGATAGATACATATTTTTGCCATTTTATTTTTCATAGTTTTGATATTCTTTTTCTTAAAGAAGTCCCTTTAACATTGCATTAATAATGTTTTGATGATGATGAACTTCTTTAGTTTATTTCTTGTCTGGGAAGCTCTTTATCTGCCTTTTAATTCTAAATAATAGCTTTGCTGGGTAGAGCAATCTTGGCTATAGGTCCCTGCTTGGGGGCGGGGGCTGTAAATTGGAGTTTCTGGGGATTTCCAAGGCGGGTCAAACAGTCTTAGCCAGGTTGATGGAGTCTCAGATATGGAACCAGTTTACCAGCTCTGTGGGGGAAGGGTTTAGAAAAGTTACAATGGCCTCTGCTCACCTCTGCCAGACTCTGGTTCTTCTCTTTATACAACTGGTGCCTTTTATGCTGCTACCCTAGTGATGGAGCTCAGAGGGACTAATTGAGTACATATATGGGTTCCCTAAGGGAAACTGCTTGGAGCTCCAGAAGTTTCTTCCACCAACTTAATCCTCACTAGTTTTTGCAGCTAGTTGTAGGGACGTATTTTCCTGTCACTGGAACCCCGGGCTGGGGGGTTCTGGTGTGAGACTGTGACTCCTTGCTTCTCAGATACTCCTCCCCAGTTTTTACCCACCACACATGGGTGAGGGACCAGCCCATTCCACATCTGCGCCCCTCCTACCAGTCTGGATGGATGTGGTTTCTTTATTCCATAGTTGTCAGACTTCCATTCAACTAGATTTCTGATGGTTCTGTGCGATGGCTGTTCTATAATTTAGTTGTAATTTTTATGTGGTTGTGTGAAGAGGTGAACCATCCATGTCTGCTTATGCTGCCATCTTGACTGGAAGTCAAGAAACTTGACTTCCTTGATAGCTTGACAGCTTTTGGACAGAAACTTGACAGCTTCTATAGCTGTCTTGGTCAATGTGCTACAATTTCACATTTGTCTTACCTTTGACAGTGGCTATTCTAGGTGTTTTGTAAAAGCAAGCAAGTTCTTCAAAGCTCTCTCCTTCCTCACACCAGTTCCCCATTCATTGTTGACATAGACATCAATCTCTTCTTGATTAGTCATATAGAACTTATCCCCTTCATTATCTTGCTGAGTAACAGTCTTTCCAGCAATAAAGGAAGCTGAAAATGTGGCATAAAAATATCACTTCTCTTATAATCATCAAGATGTGAAAACACATTCTTTTTAATGACCTTGGCAAAAGCAGCCATTGTCTTACAATCTTTTGGTATAACCTTTCTAACAAGTGATGCAGCATCTTCTCCCTGCAGACTTAAGCACTGATAGCACCTCACCTCTGACCTTTAACCACTGGGTTGGTTGGAGGAGAAATTTCATCCTCCCTTGAATCTCCACAGAGAGTATTAACTCTCTGCAGATTCTGAATCTGTTTTGCCTCCTCCTTCTACAGCCTCTCAAAGTATTCCCTGAGAATGCCATGGGTCTCTTGGTGGAGCAGTGCACAGCTGCACCATACATGTCTCAGCAGGGCCTGACTCCTGTGCTTCTGTGTGGAGAGCTCACATTCCTGGAGGCTGTGATCATTCTCATGAGCTTCGGCATGGCCATGAAGCTTGGTTCTCTGTTCCTCCTCTACTCTTCTCTCTTTCTCTCTCCTCTTCACTCACTCATATTTTTAATAAAAAAAACCCTCTTAATTTAAAAAAAAATTATTGATTTTAGAGAGAGAGATTGGCAGGGGGAGAGAGAAATATTGGTTTCCTTCCATATGTGCCCCAACCAGGATCAAATCTTCAAACTTTCAGTGTATGGGTTGATGTTCCAACCAACAGAACCACACCAGTGTGGGCAATAAGACTCTTTTAAGAGATGAAATTTTGAGACTTCTGGCCAAGATAGAGGCATAGGTAGACACACTGTGCCTCCTCGAACCATCAAAATAAGGACAACAACAATTCAGAAACAAAGTAACAACCAAAACTGAAAATTAAACTGTATGGAAGTCCAACAGCCGGAGTTAAAATAGACACATTCATCCAGACGGGTAGGCGAGGAGCAGTCGGGCGGCCAAGCAGAGAGAGGTGGCGGCACAGGAAGCAGTGACACCGGGCACAGAAGGCACCCCAGGCATGCAAGGCAGCACCGGGAAGACCCTGGGCACTCAGGCAGCAACTGGCAGACCCCAGGCATGGGGTGGCAACAGGCAGACCCAGCAAGGCAGCGATGTAAAGCGGGGCACTGTGTGCAAGGTGGCTGGCTGACCACACAGATAACTGGGGAGTGAGATGGATGGCGCAACCCAGGGTCCTCATGCCGGAAAATAAAGCCTCAAGACACTGATCAAAAACACTTGTGGGGGTTGACGCACAGGGAGAGACTACCACCCTCACAGGAAATTTCATTGGGGAAACCCATAGGGTCCTAGAATGCACACAAGCCCACCCACAAGAGAATTAGCATCAGAAAGGCCCAGTTTGCTTGGGGAAGTGGTGAAAGAGACTGAGGTGCAACAGAGAGCAGAACAAAGTGCCATTTTTTCCCCTCTCTGACCCCACATACAGCGTCACAACTCAGTGACTTGGGTTGCTCTGCCCTGGTGAACACCTAAGGCTCTGCCCCTCATGCGTAACAGGTGTGAACAGACCAAACATTATGGCTCAAGAACAGCTCAAGGCCCCAGAGCCAATAATTCTAAGTGACCAAGAGATAGCCAAACTTTCATATGCACAGTTCAAAAAACTGGTGATCAGGATGCTCACAGAACTGGTTGATTTTAGTCACAAATTAGATGAACAAATGAAGGCTACACTAAGTGAAATGAAGGCAAATGCACAGGGAACCAATAGTCATGGGAAGGAAACTGGGTCTCAAATCAATGGAGTGGACCAGAAGGAAGAAAGAAACAATCAAACAGAAAAGAAGGAAGAAACAAGAATTCAAAAAAAAATGAGGAGAGGCTTAGGAACCTCCAGGACATCTTTAACCATTCCAACATCCAAATTATAGGGGTACCAGAAGGGGAAGAGGAACAGCAACAAGTGGAAGACTTATTTGACCAATAATAAAAGAGAAATTCCCCAATCTAGCAAAGGAAATAGACTTCCAGAAAGTCCAGGAAGCTCAGAGTCCCAAAGAAGTTGGATCCAAGAAAGAACACACCAAGGCACATCATAATTACATTACCCAAGATTAAAATGAAGGAGAGAATCCTAGAAGCAGCAAGAGATAAGAGGACAGTCACCTACAAAGGAGTGCCCATCAGACTGTCAGTGGATTTCTCAAAAGAGACCTTACAGGCAAGAAGGGGCTGGAAAGAAGTATTCCAAGTCATGAAATCCAAAGACCTACATCCAAGATTGCTCTATCCAGCAAAGCTTTCATTTAGAAGGGCAGATAAAGTGCTTCTCAGATAAGGTCAAGTTGAAGGAGTTCATCATCACCAAGACCTTATTTTATGAAATGTTAAAGGGACTTATCTAAGAAAAAGAAGGTAAAAAACATGTATACTAAAATGACAGCAAACTCTCAATTACTAATAACCACACATAAAATTTAAACAAACTAAGGAAACAACTAGAACAGGAACAGGACCACAGAAATGGAGATAACATGGAGGGTTAGCAACAGGGGAGTGGGAGGAGGAGGGTGGGGAGGTACAGAGAATGAGTAGCGTAGATGGCAGGCAGAAAACAGACAGGGGGAGGGCAAGAATAGTATGGGAAATATAGAATCTAAAGAACTTAAGACACATGGACATGAGCTAAAGGGGGGAATGTGGGTGAGAGAGTGTGCAGGGTGGAGGGGATTGAAAAGGGGAAATGGAACAACTGTAATAACATAATCAATAAAATATATTTTTTAAAAAGAGATAAAATTTTAACTTGGTCTGCCAACCTTCAAAGGTCTTTTCTAAGTCATGGATCTGTTATACTTTTGATAATCATAGAACTGTAAAGAAATTGTATGACCATCTTGTCCAGTATGCTTAGTCCACAAACAAGAAATGTCCCACAAAGGAAAAGCATCTTACCATTCCCCCAGAAAAGAGAGGGATCTTGGGCCAGTGGCTTCCCCAGTCCCTTGAGCATGCCTTGGCAATGTTTCCATGCTGGGGAAGCCGAAGACAAGCTCCTAACATTACTGTCAATATTGTATCATTGAAATGAAAAACCAGGCTGAGTAAGACCAAACAACTATGAGCAATCATGCCAATTCCTGGGCTAGAGTACTGTTTTATGCCCTGTTGAAGGAGAAATTCATGATGGTGCTTCACTGTGGGAGTCGATCAGCTTTCTAAGTAAGTAGAGGGCTCATTAAAATCAGAACCATCTCTTACAATCAATTTATCTTAAAAACTTTCAGTCTGTATTTGGAAGGAGATGGCAAAATGTGCAGTTAGAAGCCTTGGTTTCAAAGTCTCCCATTCTCATATATTGTGGTGATTTTGGACTGAATAATTCATTAGTCAATCCATTTTTGGCTGTGCACTTTGGCTAATAGTCAAGTCAAATGACAACAGAGTTTTAAATTCATCCGTTTCATTGGCTGGACGACAAAGAATGCTGCTGTGCCTCTGAGGTTGGTCACTGTAGAATGAAGCCACTGGTCACCAACGGGCAGGGCTGGAGGGCACAAATAAATCCCTATCAACTCCTGGTTTTCATTTCATTCATTTCATATACGCAAGGGGTGCATCCAATTCACAGAATAGCTTCAAAATTGTTTAAGAAACACAACATGTCATTCACTTAAATATGTATTGAGCATTTACTATCTTTCAAACACTATTCAGTTCAGACAAAACTGAACAAATGCAAAAATCCCTGCCTTTCTGGAGCTTACTTTCTAGTCAGAGGTTGGAAGGTGAGGAAGGATGCGTGACACATACACCTGACCCTTGAATAATGCCAACGTGTGGGGTTAGGGGCACCAACCCTCACAGAGCTATAGAAAAATCATGTGAAGGTAATTAGGTGTGTAGGGGACAGAGGGAAGGGAGTAGACCACAACTCCAAATAGAGTGGTCAGGATAGGTCACTGAGAAAGAGCTATTATATTTTAAAACAAGGATCAGTTTTAGCAGAACTAAAAATTCTACTAGCATTTGCTCAATATACAAGTTCTGGAACTGTATACACTAGTAAAATCTAAATATCAGAATCAAAAAGGCATTTCAAGCAACACCATGAGAGGCCAGTGCCAGAAGGCATTACAATTCCGCCTACATCTACTTTCTGGGTCACATGCTTCAACTTTGATGCCTCTGCAGAAAAGTTACCTAACAACAATAACAAGTAAGAAAGATATAGACACTTGCATAATCTAGTATTATGATGTACAAGCTTTGTTTTAAGTACTTGGTACACTTTAACTCACTAAAAAAAACACCTTTTCTTAGAAATTTTATATGAGAATCAAAGAGAATAATATAGTGACCCTACATATGCATTACCCAGCTTTTGCAACTATTTATGTTCCTCTAGTCTTGCTCTACCTATCTCTTATCTCTAGGGATAGGGACCAAGATGAAGTATTTTAAAGCAATCCCAGATATCCTGTTTATTTTATCCACAAAGACTTCAGTACACCTGAGAGAACAATTTTTTAATGCCACAGCACTACTGTCATATCCAACAAAATCAACAATTCCTTATATCTAATTCCTACTCCATTTCTAATTTTCTCCCTTTGTCTAATAAACCCCCTCACCTGTTTAGAACTGATCTGAACTCATCAGGATCTAAATGAAGTCTGCAGTGTGGGGACATGCAAGGTCTGTCTGGAAAAAGTCAGCCATTGTTAATATAACAAGAATGGTTTGTGCAACATTGATGTAACCTGGCAGCCAAGGAAAGTGGACTGGAATGCACGTGCATGAACAATAATGACTTCACTGTACTAGTCAGTGGGGGCGGTAGATGCCATTGCATAAGTATGTGTACTGTGTGGCTGTCACATTCAAAACGACCAAGTGAGTGAGGCAAAAAATCTGCATCATTAAGCTTGAACACTCCTCCACAAAAAACTATTCAGCTGATTCAGAAGGCCACAACTATGAGCAACTGGTGATTGGCAGCTTCACCATGACAACGTGCCCACTCATGCATCACATCTCATGCAGAGTTTTTCGGCAAACCATTAAAACACCCAAGTGACTCAACCCCTGTATAGCCCAGGTTTGGTGCCCTGCAACTTCTGGCTTTTCCCAAAACTGAAATCACCTTTGAAAGGGAAGACTTCAAACCATCAATGAGATTCAAGAAAATATGATGGAACAGCTGATGGTAGTTGGGAGAACTGAGTGAGGTCCTAAGGTGCCTACTTTGAAGGGGACTGAGGCATCATTGTCTTGTGTACAATGTTTCTTATATCTTCTTCAATAAATGTGTTTTTTCATATTGCACGGCTAGATACCTTCCGGACAGACCTCATATTTTTTTATAATAGTTCTCCCTCCCTTTTTTCCCTTATAGACACTGCCTTCAGATTTGGTTGATTTTATCCTCCTTATATTATTACTTCTATTCCAGTGTACTATATATTTCCTATAAAGTGTTGGTTACTTTTAGAGGCTACATAGATTCAAGTTCAATGTCGTTTTGTTTTCCTTTTTGGTGGGGGGAGGCAAGATACTTTAGAGGTGGTTCTGTGTATTTCTTTTTACATCACAACAGGAGCACTAAGTAGCTAGCTGTTCCACTTTCAATAACTGAGCAATGAGTTCCAGTATTATCAGCCTGATCTATCCCATATCCTGCTCCCCAAAGCTCTGCCCAGCACCCTTCGCTGTAGCTCTACGAGGCAGGCACTATTATTATCTCAATAGTAGTCAGGCATTTGCCTGCTTAATGGAAACAGGTTCTGAGAATCTGAAGCATCCAACCCACAATGGGTCCTGTACCAGATGTCAAATAGACCCCTTCCCACCTAATTCCTGAAGTGCTCCAGCAGTGCCCTTTGGAACTCATGGTCCGACACCAGCAAAAAGCCTCACATCCTCACCTCCTCCTCTGAGGGTTCCCTTTTCCTCAGTCCATTAAAAACCTGGCTCTCCTGTTTCCCTGCCACCCCCTTAATCTCATGTCATCAGACATCACTCACTTCCCCTCCATGTTGCCAGCATTATTGCTACCCCTTTTCCTGCCCATTTCCCCTTACCCCTGGAGATTTAAGCATGTATCTCACTGATATTCTAAAACTAGGCCTATTCTAACACAGATGGCCCTTCCTGAACTCTGGCCTCAGTACCCTGAACTTCTAGCCTTCAGTGCATTTGCCTACTACCTACTGCAGCCACTCACACCAAGGCTGTACCCGAGGCATCCCCAACAAGGGCAAGCCTCTGTGAGTACAGACTTAAATATCCCGTTCCCTGACCAGTCTCTTGCACTCTGGCCTCCTGACTCCAACAATTTTGGGGCCCTAAGGACCTACCACTTTTTCACAGACAAATTTATGAGCCCATGACAGCTAAATACAGAATTTGTAAAGGCTAAAACTTCACCCAAAGATGCTGAAGTTAATCAGCCTTTAAACAAAACTATTGTATTAAGTAGCACTTATATGGGACATGGAAACCCCTCAGAGATCTGGAGATATCTGTGCTCACACATTAGGTTACACCATACCATTCTAAACAGAAATGAAAGAAAAAGGGTTTGGTGGCTTGGTGGCTACTTGTAGCTGTGAGAGGAGTACCTCCTCATGATCTTAGCCAGCCAGCAATCAAAGTGAGATGTGGTAGACACTGTAAATGAAGGGGAGGTGACATATGAATTCAGGCACTCCACAAAGTCAAGTCTTGATTCTCCAAATTCAAGTTCAGAGATTTCCACAGCACTATCAACTGGGACTAAAATCTCTGCAGAACACAGATACAAGAAAAGTATCTTTTCCTTTGGAAACTAGCTGAACTGATTTGTTACCTGACATTACAATTTCCCCTAGAGTTTATAAAAGCCTTTATGTCCAATGCAACATAAACCCAAGGGATATGGAAGTTAAAAACGCCAACCTGAATGTGGGAAATGTGAAAACGTAATCCAATTCAAGAGAGAAAACGCGGAGAGCTCTTGCTTTACAATTACTGATGGCTGAAAACTTATCCTTTTGACGTGGTCACAAAACATCTTCACGGGAAGCTACACTTGGAGAATTTGTTCTAGCTGCTGATCCTTGCAGTTCTTTCATCATTAAAAGGTAAACCCCCCAAATCAAGGCAAAGCTCTGATTGTTCATAGTCTATTTACTAGGTACTTAGGCAACTAGAAATTAGAAAACCTGTCAAGCTTTTGGCAATGAAAAGGATTTTTTAGAAATGTCATTATTCAGAGCCCATGACAGTTGAGATGTCTTTACATTGCACTTGTACCAGCTTCTAAAGGACTTTTTTCCAACTCATTTTCTGAGGCAAAATGCTAATGAAATACAGCCACAAAACAGGATACAGCTGCAATCAAGACACAACAAGCTGCTTGCACTGAATTAAAAAATAGAAACAAAGCCATGAAAAGTGGAAATCTTCTCACACAATTCTTAGCACCAAACTGTAAAGTTTTTCTTGAGTCCACCTGCAACAAGTTATAAAGCTGAAGAGAACATGGTGTCAGTCCAGAACCATGGAGGCACACTTCATCAGACCTAGGCCCACAGCTGCCTGGGTCCTGCTCTTTCACTCCTAGGTCACGCTAGAACGCCGAAGCTTCTGCGCCAGTGAAAGTCCTGTTCCTGACCTGCTTTAGCAGAGGAAGAATAAGAACTTGAGCAGCATAGGAAATAACTGATTTTGTGGTTCAAAGATATTATCCAGGTTTCTCACAGTAAACTTTAATTTTTTCCCCATTTTTTAAAAATATATATTTTGTTGATTATACCATTACAGTTGTTCTATTCCGCCCCTTCATTCCTTCACCCTGCATAACCCCTCCCCCACCATTCCCCCCTTTAGTTTATGACCACGTGTCTCAAGTTCTTTAGATTCTATATTTCCCCTACTATTCTTGCCCTCCCCCTATTTTCTACCTACCGTCTGTGCTACTTATTCTCTGTGCCTTCTCCCCTCTTCTCCTCCTTCCACTCCCCTATTGCTAACCCTCCATGTGATCTTCATTTCTATGGTTCCACTCCTGATCTAGCTGTCCTCTTGGTTTGCTTTTGTTTTAGGTGTGGTTGTTAATAACTGTGAGTTTGCTGTCCTTTCACTGTTCATATTTTTCATCTTCTTTTTCTTAGATAAGTCCCTTTAGCATTTCATATAATAAGGGCTTGGTGATGATGAACTCCTTGAACTTGACCTTATCTGAGAAGCACTTTATCTGTCCTTCCATTCTAAATGAAAGTTTTGCTGGATAAAGCAATCTTGGATGTAGGTCTTTGGATTTCATGACTTGGAATACTTCTTTCCAGCCCCTTCTTGCCTGTAAGGTCTCTTTTGAGAAATCAGCTGACAGTCTGATGGGAACTCCTTTGTAGGTGACTGTCTCCTTCTCTCTTGCTGCTTCTAGGATACTCTTCTTCATTTTAATTTTGGGTAATGTAATTATGATGTGCCTTGGTGTGTTCTTTCTTGGATCCAACTTCTTTGGGACTCTCTGAGCTTCCTGGATTTCCTGGAAGTCTATTTCCTTTGCCAGACTGGGGAAGTTCTCCTTTATTATTTGTTCAAATAAGTTTTCCACTTGTGGCTGTTTCTTTCCCCCTTCTGGTACCCCTATAATCCGGATGTTGGAACGTTTAAAGATGTCCTGGAGGTTCCTCAGCCTCTCCTCATTTTTTTGAATTCTTGTTTCTTCATTCTTTTCTGGTTGGATGTTTTGTTCTTCCTTCTGGTCTCCTCCATTGATTTGAGTCCCAGTTTCCTTTCCATCACTATTGGTTTCCCGTGCATTTCCCTTCGTTTCAATTAGTTTAGCCTTCATATGTTCCTCTAATTTGTGACTATAATCAACCAGTTCTCTGAGCATCCTGATCACCAGTATTTTGAACTGTGCATATGAAAGTTTGGCTATCTCTTGGTCGCTTAGAATTATCGGCTCTGGGGCTTTGAATTCTTCTTGAGCCATATTTCGGACTGTTTGTGCCTGTTACGTATGAGGAGCAGAGCCCTAGGTGTTCACCAGGGCAGGGCAACTCAGTTGCTGGGTTGTGATGCTGTATGTGGAGGCGGGGTCAAAAGAAAGCAATGGCGGCCCCCTCTGCTGCCTCCCGTGGCTGCTGCCACCGCCGGGGCTGCGTGGTCCATCCCACTGTATGTGAATGTGGTACCATGGTCGGTCCGTCTCACTGCTCACTCCTCTGCTGGTTTAACTGCGCATGAATGTGTGATCACGGCCAGCCTGTCCCCGCACCCTCACTGGGTCAGCGCTGCTACCACGGCTGCCTGCTCAACTGGGTCGGGAGATTTTTCCTGCCCAACCCTGCTTTGCTGCTGGCTCTGCCTCTCTTACCATTCCCGTTTGAACGGTTTGTTGTTGTTGGACTTCCATATAGTTCAATTTCCTGTTCTTTGGCTGCGTCTTTGTTTACTAAACCTTTGTTGCATTCAAACTTGGTTGTGGGAGAAGGCACAGTCCACGGTAAACTTTTAGAAACACCTGCATTATTTGAAGGGATGAGAAAATCAACAAAATGTGACAGAAAGTCAGATATATCTGCAATTGGCAAAATTACATCCCAACCTTTGGACCAAGAGACCCAAACCTCATCTCTTCGAACAGTAACTATGCAACAATAATTTGTGGACACTAAAATCTGCCAACCACTCAAAATTAAACTGCAATCAGTCAGCAAGTAGCCTTATAAGTCTACCTAAGAATAGGCTTCTTCTTCCAAGCCTCCGGTTAGAAGGATGGAATTAAGAGAAATAGTTTCAGACAAGTTTGGCAAGAATACTACAGTGGTGACTACTCAGCTACAGACTAGGGCCCAGAATCCAAACAGGGATACACGCCACTTCAGCAAGAGAGTTATGGGAAAACGTTCTTCAGATTAGAATCCCCCTAAAACCCAAATCTTGACATTTTACAAGCCACCTCCTTCTGGTAGCCAGGTGAAAATGAATCGTCCCTAAATTCTGCGAACACTGCTTTTGTCCAAGCAAAATTGACTCCAAACAGAACTGCTTTAGGTTCACCAAAAGGTAGCTCTGAGGAGCTTTACCACCTAGTACAAATACACACTGTCAGGCTACCTGTCAAGATGGCAGGTAGCAGATGGAAGGCGGAATTGGTAAACACTCTGCTTGCCTCCCCACATTATGACAAAATTGCAGCTAAATTATAGGGCCCTTGAGAACTACCTGAAGACTAGCTGAACAGAACTATAACTTAGGACATAAAGAAGCCACGTTAAGACTGGCAGGAGGGGTGGAGACCCAAAATGGGTTGGTCCCACACCCAGGTGTGGTGGTTATGGGTAAGGAGGGATATCTCAGGTGTGGGGAGGTTATCTGGGAACAAGTGCTGGGAACAAAACCCCCCACAACAGCTGGAACTGAAAAGCAGTGGGGAGTCCATCCAGCCCAGGTGAGTCAGAGGGCTGCTCTAGGTCCTTGTGTTCTCTAAACGATCTACGCGTGGATTTACTTGCTAAGAGTCACTTTTTGAGCTCCAGTGCTAGGGCACAAACTCAAAAAGCACCAGAAATGTATGGGGAGAAACTGAACTGTCTGGCTTCAGAGTGAGGGGTAAGGTCTCTGGGAACTAAAGGGCTGACAGGTGCTCTTACTCCTTTGCTGAACCCTCCTCCCACCCAGCCTGCAAGTGCAGTTGGGCACCAAATCTGAGTCCCCATCAAACTTGCCACACCCTGGTGATTCCCTGAGAACCTGCCCCACCCAACTTACACACAGGCTTGAATCTTTTTCAGAGGCTGTTACTCATACGTGGCCAGCCTCAGCCTGAGCTGTGGACTTTCCTAAAATCTCTCAAAGGTCCACAAACTCCAAACAAGTACCGTCTGGCCTCAGTGTTCCCTGTACCTCTTGCTAAGCAGCCCCCAGCCTGAAACCAGCAGTAGCCAGCTGTGGTTCACAGCATATCCTCTTCTAGGTGCCTCTGGTATCAGCATAGGTAGCTAGTAACTGCATATCACTTTGTAGCTTCTACCAGGTTGCCCTGGCCTAGGCACAGGCAGCTGCTAACCTAAGCCTGCAATGAAGCCCTTCCCAAGAAACCTCAGAACCAAGACACCCACTGGCTGGCTTTAGACCACCATAGAGCATCACCCAATTAGCTCCATAGACAACAGACTCAAAGCGTGGACTCGGCAGGCACCAGAGCCCTGCTGTATCGAATCTCACTCTGTGGGGTCAGCCCTCACACAACAGCTCATTCACTGCTGTCATGACCAGTCCACACAGCCAGTCAACCTGAGGGTTAATCCCAACCACTGACATGCCAACAGCAATCAAGGCTCAACTACAACAGGAGGGCACACACGATCCACACAAAGGACACCCCTGGAGCACCCAGCTCACATGACCAGAGAGACTGTGCCACTAAGCCTCGCTGAACACCTACTACATTAGGCCACCCTGCCAAATCTGGGAGACTTGGCAGATCTACCTAATCCATAGAGACAAACACAGGGAGGCAGCCAAAATAAGGACAGAAAGAAACATATCCCAAATAAAAGAACAAGAGAAATTTCCAGAAAAAACTACATAAAATGGAGGCAATCAATCACCAGATACAGAGTACAAAACACTAGTTATAAGAATGTTTAATGAACTTAAGGAAAGAACAGTCAGTGAGAACTTCGACAAAGATAGAAACCATAAAAAAGGGCAGAAATGAAGAACAGATAGAATCAACATCAGATTAAATAAAGCATCAAATCAGCAACCTGAAGACAAGGTAGC
The DNA here is from genome assembly GCF_014824575.4 of Sturnira hondurensis. Classification (NCBI taxonomy): domain Eukaryota; kingdom Metazoa; phylum Chordata; class Mammalia; order Chiroptera; family Phyllostomidae; genus Sturnira; species Sturnira hondurensis. The sequence continues at coordinate 4,010,997 of NW_028076902.1, read as the reverse complement.
AGAAAACTCCAATCAGAGCAGCAAAAAGAAAAAAGAATTTTAAAAAATGAGGATAGTTTAAAGGGCTTGTGGAACATCAAGGGTAACATTTGCACCACAGAAGGACCAGGAGAAGAGAGCAAATGATTGAAACTTATTTGAATAAACAATGACTGAAAAGTTCCTTAACCTGGTGGACGAAATAGACACACCATTCCAGGAAGTGCAGAGTGTGTTCATCCCACAAGATGAATACACAGAGGCCACAGCAAGACACATCATAATTAAAATGCCAAGGTTAAAGACAAAGAATCTTAAAGTCAGCAAGGGAAAAAGTTACTCAAAGGGAGCTCCCAGAAGACTAAGCTGATTCTTCAACAGAAATTTTGCAGTTTGGAAGGGCCTGGCAAACAGTACTCAAGTCATGAAAAGCAAGGACCTACAACCAAGCCCTGGCTGGTGTAGCTCAGTAGATTGAGCGAGGGTCTGCGAACCACATGATCGCGGTTCGATTCCCAGTCAGGGCACATGCCTGGGTTGCAGGCCAGTTCCTAGCAGGGGACTCATGTTAGGCAACCATACATTGATATTCCTCTCCTTCCCTTCCCCTCTAAAGATAAATAAAATCTTTAAAAAAAAAAAGGACCTACAACCAAGATCACTCTACCCAGCAATGCTGTCATTTAGAATCGAAGACAGAAAGAGCTCCTTAGGTAAGAAAATGATAAAGGATAAAGAAGTTCATCGCCACCAAACAAATATTATAAGAAATGTTAAAGGGGCTTCTTTAAAAAAAAGAAAAGATAAATATGGATAAAATAGCAATAACTACATACCTATCAATAATCACCTCAATTGTAAGTGAATTAAATGTTCCAACTGAAAGAGACAGAGGGTAGCTGAATGGTTAAGAAAACAACTCATACATATGCTTGTCTATAAGAGACCCACTTGAAATTGAAAGATACAGACTGGAAATAAAGGAATGGAAAAGGTATTTCATGCAAATGGAAATTTTAAAAAGCTGGGGTAGCCATACTTAGACAAAATATACGTAAAAACAAAGGCTATAACATAACAAGAGATAAAGGATATTTCATGTAGCCACAGTATGCAAGCAATCTAAGTGTCCACCAATAGGCAATTGTCTAAAGATGTGGTACATATGAGCGGGGGACCCAAAAACCACCCCAGAATTTATAAAAAATTGTGTATGCTTGTATGTTTAAACTTCAGTCACCTTCGAAAGTACTCTATTTGATGCATTACACCTATCAAGAATTTTTTCCACTGCTCAAAAGTTTTTGAACTTGTCAATTTTGATGCTGTTTAGTGCTTCTGCTGCTTTTGTTTCAACTCTTCCACACTGGCAAAATGTTTCCCTTTGAGGACTTTTTTCATCCAGGGAAACAATAAAAAATATCACTTGAGGTGACATCAGGTGAACAGGAGGGTGGGGCACAGGGGTCTTGCTGCTTTTGGTCAAAGAACATTCAGTGTGATGTGGGCCAGTGCACCTATAAATCATCCAGCATGAAATGGGAAAATGCATCGATAGTCTTCAAAAATACATTTGCAGAAGCAGAACACAGCTTCTCACAACATCAGCTGGTACACTGATACAGAAGGGTTCCTAGAACACTCACCTAGTTGGGGGAGCGCGTACCCCAAGGGACACGCCCTCCGGAAGAGTATTATTACCTGCCGTAAAAAGAATGAAATCTTACCATTTGCAACATGAATGGACGTAGAGGCTGTTATGCCAAGTGTACTAAATCAAATATCCTATGATTTCACTTATCTGTGGAATCTGAAGAACAGAATAAATGAAAAAAACACACAAACTAACTCAGAGTCTAAGAAACTGGTGGCTGCCAGATGGGACGGAGTTGAGGGCTGGGTGAAAAAGGTGCAGGGATTAAGAAGCACAAATTGGTAGTTACAATAGTCACGGATGTGAATGTACACTATAGGAAATACAGCCAATAATATTGTAGTAACTATACATGGGGCCAGTGGGTACTAGAATTTTGAGGGAATCGCTTGATAAGTTATAGAAATATATAACCACTATGTTGGGCACCTTAAACTAATAGATTGAATGTCAACTGTGATTGGAAAAACAAACAAACACAAGCCTTGTCAGAATAAGACCAAATACAAGAACTAGAATTTCTTGAAGATAAAAATCCCCTAAAGTACACAGAATTAGTGAATCTGGCTTGTATTCTCTTTTGTTAACTGTAGAATATTTCACTGGGGTGACTGTTTCATTGAAATTTTATTCCATATTCTTATTTTTTTAAAGTCCAAGAGGGGAGGATATTCTATTGTGAACACAATAAATTTGACTGAAGATTTTAAAAGCTCAGCTGAAACCTTCCCTGCCAACCCCCAGTAACCCATCAACTCTCAAACAGGCACAAGCTTCAGTTTAAAGGAAACTAAGTTTATTTATGGAAATTGTTTCAAGGGCTAATGCAATAATTTCTACTGTAAAATATACGGTAATAGAAAAATTGATTTCTTCCAATATTTGTGCCTTTTTGGCATCTCACCCTCTTACTCCCTTTCACCCAAACCTGCTTCACCCACATTCCTTTCCAACACAGTAGGTGGCAATTCCAGTCCTCTCTCAATTGCTAGTCATAATCCCCGATGTCATCCTTCATTCTTTCTCCATACTCCTCATATAGTCACTAGCACATCTACTTCATTCCACTTTTGTGTTCTATCTAGAATCCAATCACTTGTCTTCATGCCCCCTGCTATTCTCCTAGAGCAAGTCATCACCACCATCATCTCTCCTGTGGGTTACTACAATTAATATCCAACTGTTCTCCCACCCTCATTTCCTTAATTCTCCTGAGGCCAGTGACAGTGATCTTTCAAAAGAGAAGTCAGACCTTATTTCTCTGCTACCAAAACCCCTTTAATAGCCTAACATCTTCTGATTTCATCTATTTTCTCCCTTGGTTATAAAGCTCCAGCCTCCTTTCTGGAACATTTCAGGCATATTTCTAACTGAGGGCCTTTGCATTTGCTGTTTGCTTCGCCTGGGATCCTCTTCTCTCCTGAAATGCACATGATTACTCCTCAAGTATGTGTTCAAATATAGCCTCAGTGTGGCCTATTTTAAAAGGGCAAATTTACTTCTCCCCCAGGCATTCTCTCTTCTCTGCAATATTTCTCCCCCACCTGCTGATACTGTTTTTACTTATTTTGTTTAATGTCGTCTGCCTATTAAAATGTAAACTACCCAAAGGTAGCAATTTTTGTTTGCTTTATTTACTGCTGTATCCCCAGCACCTCCAATACTAAAATATATGATGAATGAATGAAAATGCCAAAAAAGATGAACATGAAATAGCTTAAAAACTAGGAGGTCCTAGCTCAAAAAAGAATATTAAAGATGAAAAGTGCTTTATAAATAATCAATGTACACAGAACAAAGTTGCAGTGAATGATTATATTAATAGCCAGATGAATTCTCTATAAGTGAAATTCCTTTTATACATACCATGGTTTTAATCATATGATTTCAGATAGGTCTTTAGCATGTGCAAACAAAGCAAAACAGCTGCTGCGAATTTGTCCAAAGTGCCTTTACACTTACATAAAAGTGGTGGACATTCATTACATTTAAATATTTATGATGCTTCAAAAAACATACTGGAGGAGAAAAATATATATAAAAATAATATTGTATAAAGTTCTTCATTAAAACAGCTTAAATAAATTCTCTATCAATACCAGATGGAGCCAGTGACTGGATCTAGAAAACACAGCTAAGAGCTTTTCTACATAACTGCATGAGAACACTTGAATCAGTCTTCAGACACTGTCATAATACCCATTTGGTTAAAATCGATATCCCATGTCATAGATGCAGCTTAACATACAGGCAAGAAAAGCAACTGATGGCAAAGTACTGCACATAATATAGTTCTGGTCTATTTGCTCTTTTTTGTCTTAGCTGTCTTCTCCTTTCTTTTTTTCACATGTTTAGGAATTTTGTTTTTTCTTTTCTCTCTCTGGGCTTCCTTGACCATCTTTTTTCTCTCCTGTAAAACAAAAGCAAAAAATATCTGTGAAATACAGATAAAAGTAAAAAGCAGACTTATTTGGATAACTTCACATCTGTTTTCCTATGGATCAAATTTCAAGTAACACTATTAATTCAATTAAGAGAAAGACAGTATTCAAACAAAATAAATTTTCCTTTTTTTCCTGACATTTAGCAGATTTTAAAGCAGTAGAAAAGCACTATTTTAAAAGATGAGGTTTTCTTTTTATAAGAAAATTCCATTCACTGGACTATGCATATTGCTACAATTAAATAAAAAGATAGATATAAGAGAATAAAAAAGTGTTACAAAATAAAAATTATGGTTTGGTGGTAGAATTTGGGATAAAACTGTCTTTAAAAAATATTTTTAAAAATTTATTGATTTTAAAGTGGGAGGGGAGAGAGAGGAAGAGAGAGTGCAAAAGAATGTAACATCAATTTATTGTTCTACTTATTTATGCATTCACTGGTTGATTCTCATATGTGCCCTGACTAGAGACTGAACTTGCAACCTTGGCGTATTGGGACAATACTCTAACCAACTGAGCAACCGGGCCAGGGCTGAGATAAAACTTTTTTAAAGGTATCCTAATAGAAATTCGAAGACAGCCAAACAGAAATATCCATGAGGACATTATTAAAAGTTTGTAACTACCATATTTTTCAGACTATAAGATGTACCCTTCCCCCCATTTGGGAGGAATAATGATTGTTAATGCTACTGTTGAATTGTTTACATTTACATTGGTGAAATATTATGTTATTTATGTTATTAAATATCTGACCACATTTTTTGCTTCAAAAAATTTTCCCCCTCTAAAACCTGAGTGTGTCTTATGGTTCAAAAATATGGTACAAGTTTAATATTCTAATAGAAATAAAAGTTGAAAAGAGAAAAAATATTTATTTCCAGTAGACAAAGAGAGAAAAATGTAGTAACAACATGTTGGATATGTTGCTCAGAAGTATTAAGACCCAACTTTACAAATTTTAAAAGATTAAGGTAAGAATGAAGAGTAATAGTTACACAGCTATAAGGTATCATTCAACCATTAGTGTCTCTTTTGTACAGCTAGGAGTGGAAGAAATAGTCTTTTAGAATCTGGAAACTCTGGGCTGTAAATCCCCCATTTAATGGTTCTTCAGTATCTCACCATAAGGCAACTCTGACATCATTTGTACTTCAAGTGCATGACAATCATTTTTAATCAATGTATTGAATTCAGTGTGTCCTCTCCCAGGGTAGTGCCCAAGGAGCTCCCATTAGAAGCCCAATCTCTAGATACTACCACCAAAAACAAAGTTCATCCTTAGGGCTATAGTTAGAGGTATTTACTGATCAATAATGTTTTCGGCCACCATAATCTAGATACTTGAACAAAGGGACAGTGGCTATGCTGCCATGGTAGAGAACAAGGGAATTTTTATTCTTGGCTAACCTTTTTATCAACTTCAACGTCAGTGGTGGGTTTCCTGGAGCAGGCATGGTCTCCTTGCTCTTCAGAAGCTGTGTCAGAACACTCAGAGGTTCCAGCATCTTCTGAATCAGAACAATTCTTTTCCTTAACCTGATTTTCTAGGAGTGCAGGTACCTTGAAAATATTTCAGAACCATATTATTCCAAACCAGTTGGTTATCTACTGTTATTCAATGCGTTAATGCCACAATTCAGATTTTAGCCTTCCAAATAAACTTTGAAAAGCAGAAGTCTGTACTAAAATATCAAAACCACAGAATCAACATTAAGGAGGAAGTTTAGAAGTAGCCATTATAGTAAGGCTCCAGAACATACTCAAATGAAGAAACTGGGGCTTTACTTGATGAACCAGAGCAACAAAACTGTTCTACTTCAGAAAAGGAGGCTGAGTTGGGATTTGGAAGTACAGACATAGGTGGATAATGATGGGGACACATTCAGAGAGATGCACTGTCGGGGATTTTGTCACTGCAAATGTACAAAACTACTGCTGTAACTGCACGTGCTATACTTTTATATGACTGTTAGTGCAGGTCTGTTTATACCAGCACTGCCACAAACACGTGAGTAATGTGTTAGTTAGTACTATGATGCGTTTACACCACTAGGTGATAGGAATTTTACTCCATTCTACTCTGATGGGACCACAACCATATGTATATGGCCCGCTATTGACTGAAACACTGCAATGCGGGGATGACTGTGAAATACAGACAGAAGTAACAAATACTTATTTGGATAAATTTACAGCTGTTTTCCTATGAATCAAATTTCAAGCAAAAATTATTGTGTTTGATCAAGAGGAAGGATGAAGCCCTGGCTGGTGTAGCTCAGTGGATTGAGCGTGGGCCTGCGAACCACACAATCGCGGTTCGATTCCCAGTCAGGGCACATGCCTGGGTTGCAGGCCAGTTCCCAGCAGGGGACTCATGAGAGGCAACCATTCATTGATATTTCTCTCCTTCTCTCCTTCCCTTCCTCTCTAAAAGATAAATAAATAAAACCTTAAAAAAAAAGAGGAAGGATGATATTTAAGCAAAAGAAATTTTTCTTTTCCCTGAAGTTTAGTTTTTAAAGCAGCAGGAAGGACTTTTTAAAAAGAGGTTTTCTAAGAAAAGAACCAAACATCTAAAAGGCAATTCTTTACAAAGATGACAAAGTAAATTTTCAAAGAGCAAACTGAGACCCTTCATATTTAAGCCTTTAACTAAAAACATTAAAAGAAATAAAAACTGCCTTTATTACTGCTTAAACTAGAATTAGTCCCCACCATTCTAAAATGTAAAACAGAACAAGGTTGTTTTTAAGAATGTAACATTACAGAAATCCAGCACTGTACGACTGTTAAACTCCTGAGACTGCTCCTCATACATGCTTTTAGGCTGGCTGTAAAACCATCAAGTACATGGTTATCGTTAATAACTTCACAAATGAAGACCAGGATACAAAAAGGATCAATGCCTTGGCTATAACCACAGAAAAATTCAGACAGAGAATGAAAAATAAACCATAAATTTTTGTACTTCAGTCTATGGTTAAAAAGAACAAACACAAAAACAGTATTTCTGAAAATGTCATAGGCTTTGCAAGTGTATATTCTAAGAGCTATATCATTGTTAATTCTAATAATACTACACTAAATTTTATACCCTTTAAGAGTTTTCACATAAATAAATAGCAACAAATATTCTTCATACCTTCTGAACGCCTGACAAATCCTTCTTCAATCCTGTGACAGTCTGGTACAGAATCTTGTAACCACAAAGAAAAAAAACAAAAATTAACATAAAACTAGACAATGAAATAACACACTCCAATATTAATAAAGAACACTATGGGCTAAATGGTATTTTGTGGGATTATAAAAACATGCCTAAAACTTATCTCACAGTAACAAAAAAAGTAGTATATCATGGGTGTTAATCTTGTCCAATATCAGCTTATTCCAGCCAAAAGGCCAAATCCCACTGACAATATGATGGTTTCTACCGATGAACATTTGGGATGAATTTGATGATGAAAACTCTTTGAATTTCAAGGAGGTGAAAAATATTCTCCTCCCCAAAATAACCCCATTGTTACCTCATTGGTAGACCTGAATCATGGAAAGCTGTGATCAATTATTATTAAAGTATTTTTTATTTTATCAACAAAAATTTGGAGAAAATTTGGCAAAAATTTTTTTTTCTAAATTTTTGTTTTTATAATGATCTATAAAACAGCCTCAATTTTGCTTCTTGGCCTACAAAACCTAAAATATTTACTATATGGCCCTTTAACAAAAAAAAATTTCTAGACCCTAAAATATATCTATTAATGGATCCAGCATAATATCCTAGACTTTTATATAAATTTTCCTTTTCTACAACTGTAGTTTTAGACTCATTCAAATGTGTCATTTTCTTTCATAAATACCAATGAACCCCCTTTTTACATCCAATGTGCACAAAGGACATGTTAGTGCAAAGGGAATCAGCCACCTCACTACACTAGAAGCCGGCATTCATGACTGTGGGCCTGGGACACCAGCTCCACATAAAGCCAGCTACTCACATTATCCTGCTGGGCATTCATGGCCATGTCCTCTTCCTTCAATTTCATCATTATATCCATATCCCGCTCATAATTTTTTACTTCATTCAAGGTTCTAGGAATATATGCTCGTTTAAACACCTAACAAATACAAAAGAAAAGTAAAACTGAAACATAAATTTCTTACTTTCACTCAGCGTCCTCACCCCCTATCAAGTCATAAAAAAATAAAAAAAGAATCCACCATCATCTACAACACTAATGTTCAGCCAGGCTGTCTGCACAGGCCAGTGTTGCATGTGCTATGCAAAAAGTAATGTGTTACCAACGATAACAGACTAAATATGATTTAAGGTTACCCTTAGAATAACATTTCTTTCTCCTCCTTTGCATTACAAATTTCTTTTCTGAGTGGGAGAAAAAGGAATGTAATTACTTGGCTGTGCCTTACAAAGGAACACCTAACACAGGAATATCGTCCACTCTGCTACCGTGAAAAAAGGTTCAGAACTGCTGATAAATACAGGGTACCTTATATTTATCCAGGACACTAATAGCTATGAAAATTTAAAAAAATAAAATAAAGCTACCTATAGATCACCTTCACAAAACAGTACACTGACTCCCAAAATTAAAATGTTTTTTCAACCAAACATAAATATTGAAAATGTACAATGTTACTGCAATCAACATTTAAGTCATTTAAAAATCTACATTTGAAAATTGAAACAGGCTTGTCTTTGTTGAATCATATACTCTAGCAGATTCTTTAAAATGTTTTCAATCTAGAACAATGGGCTAATGGGTTGCTGAGTGGAATAATGTTGGTACATATTACATCTCAAGGAAATATTTTTAAAAACTGCTTACCTATTAAAAGCAAGTTCATGCCTTAATAATATTTTTAAAAAATATTTATATATTATTAGCTTTGCGCAGTGGCAGTATCGTAGCCAATGAGGTTTATCCGAGGCGCGATTATTGCTAATTGAAAAATATTTATATATTATTAGAGAGAGAAGGATGGAGAAAGACAGGAAGAGAAACAGTGATGTGGGAGAGAAACATCAATTGGTTGCCTCTCACATGCGCCCCAACCAGGGACCAAACCTTGAACCTAGGTACGTGCCCTGACCCAGGAAGGAAGTGAACTAGTAATCTTTTGCTTTCTGGGATGACACCCAACCAACTGAACCATACCAGTCAGGGCACCTTAACAATACTTTTAAAAAGACCTCATAGCACAAGTGTTTCCTAAGGCTGTGGACAGATGGTAACTCTTACCTCTTCATCTACATGATCTTGGCTGGACCTTTCTTCCTTGGTCCTTTGGGATGCTATTTCCATGGCCTTGACAAAAAACAAACAAACAAAAACAATTACTTTCCTTCACAGTCAACCTACATAAGACACATCCATTTCCCAACCAAGTCTATTCTAATCTTTCTTGGTATCGCCTCTTCACAAAATAAAGGACTTGGTGTACTCCAGTGGTCATGTTAGCTCTCCATGTTAGACCTCACCGGAAAGACTGCCATTGACCCAAAAGTAACAAAATAAATCATACTTGGCTAGCCTCAGGGAATCCTTAGCTCCTTCCTCAAAAGCATTCTACTCCTACAAATTTTTAAACAACTACCAAAATATTTACTAAAGGAAAACTGAGACCCAAAGAATGAAAGAACCAATCCTTAACTCTTGAGCAGTCAGTGAAGGGAATCAAAGAGAGTAGATTATCCTCTCATTTGAGTATACAGCTCTAATGCTGCTGCAGCATAAGCCACTAACAAAAGCAATCTGAACAATGACTGACGCTAAAATATGACAAAGGTTCTACAGGATTCTTTTGGCTTATAACACTGTGAAACTGAAGATTTGCTCTCTACTCTATTTAGAATATACAGAAAAAAGAATGAACGGTACTAGGTGGCTTTTTGTTTTAAGATCAGATACTAAAATTAGTGTTAGAGTTAAGGAATAAAAATGATGTGATATTTAGTCATTCATGTAACATACGGGATTACCTACTATTGCCAGGTGTTAATTAGGTACAGGTAACACAACAATGAAATCCCTGTCTTTCAAGAGTTAATAGTCTAGTAAAGAGTGACAAATTCCTTCTCTCTACTTCTATAATGGTTACATAACATGAAACTGCAATTGGCCCTCCATAGCTATATATCTGTATCCATGGGTTTTGCATCCTCAGATTCAACCAATTTTGGACTGAAAATATCCAAAAAGAGTGTTAACTGCATTGCTGACATGTACACTATATTTAGGCCTATGATGACTGCATATGTACTGAACACGTACAAACTTTTTCTTGTCCTTATTTCCTAAATAATACAATATAACAATTACTGATATAGCATTTACATTTCATTAGGAATTATAAGTAACCTAGACATGATTTAGAGTATACAGGCAGTTATGTGTAGGTTATATGCAAATACTATGCCCTTCTATCTAAGGGATTGAGCATCCTTGGATTTTGGTGTCCTCTAGAAGGGTCCTGGAACCAGTTCTCCTTGGATCCTGAGGGATGCCTGCACAACTTCTGGAAATAATTATTTCTGCCTGATTTCTCAAGAACGCTTTCTGAACTGAGCTTTAAAGTTCATTCAACAAAGAAAGATAAGCAAGGATAGAAATGGGAAGGCATTCCAAGGAAAGAAAACATGAAAAGATATGATAAAGTTTGAAAACCTGTGTCGGGGCATATATGCCACGTGTTCAATATTCTATAATTGAGAGGTAACAAGAAAAAACAGAAAACCTAGATATCAAAATTAAAACCTTGTGCTTCAAAGGATGCAATAAACAGAGTAAAAAGGCAGCCTACAGAACGGGAGAAAAATATGTGTAAATCATATGGTGTTACTAGTATTCAGAATACATAAAGAATTCCTTTCACTAAAAATAAAAAAATTTGATTAAAAAATGGACAAAAAATTTGAATAGACACATTACCAAAGAAGATATACAAATGGTTAATAAGCACATGATAAGACACTGAACAATATTTGAGAAATGCATATCAAAACTATGTGACACCACCTCGTACTTATCAGGACAGCTACTCAAAAAAACCTAAAACCCCACAAAAGTAAAACAAAATCAAAACCCTTGTACATTGTTGATGGATATGTAAAATGGTGCAGTCACTAAGGAAAATAGCATGGGTGTTAGTCACAAAGTTAAAAGTAGAATTACCATATGATCCAGTAATTAATTCTACTTTTTCCCCTTAAATCCTGGCTTGAGGGACACATTTACCAATTTTTTTTGGGGGGGGGGGTGGAGAGAGAGAGGGGGAGGGAGAGAAAGAAACATCGACTGTCTACCTCCTGTGTGCGCCCCACCTGGGGACTGAGCCTGCAACCTAGGCGTGTGCCCNGACACATTTACCAATTTTGGGGGGGGGGGTGGAGAGAGAGAGAGGGGGAGAGAGAGAAAGAAACATCGACTGTCTACCTCCTGTGTGCGCCCCACCTGGGGACTGAGCCTGCAACCTAGGCGTGTGCCCTGACTGGAAATCGAAGCTGCAACCTTTTGGTGCACAGGACAATGCTCCAACTAAAGAAGTCACACTGGCCAGGGCCAGTAATTTCACCTTTGAGTCTACATCAAAAGAACTGAAAGCAGAGTCTTGAAGAGATATTTGCGTACCTATCTTCACAGCAGCACTATTCAACAACAGCCAAAAGGTGGAAGCAACCAAACTGTTCATGGATGGATGGATGGATAAACAAATGTGGTATGTACATACAATGGCATTATTACTCCATCTTCAAAAGAAGGGAATTCTGACACATCCCACGCCATGAATGAACTTTGAGGACATTATGCCAAGTGAAATAAGTCAGCTGAAAAAAACTAATGGTGTATGATTCCACTTACGTCAGCAGTCAGCATCATAGACCAAAAGGAGAATGGGCTGGGAGGAGGGAGAAATGGGGAGTTAGTGTTTACCTTGTGAAACAGCTTGTTTCACAAGATATAAACATTTTGTGGATGAATTGTGGTGATGGTTGCACAACATGAACTTAATTACTGCCACTGAACTGTACACTTAAATGGTTAAAATGGTAAATTTTATATTTCGTATATTTTACCACATTTTTTAAGAATTGTGTGATCCAGAAAGGCCTCTGAGAAACAAGGGAAAGGAATTAATGACCAAAAGCTAACAACAGGTTTCTTATTAAATGTTTATAACTTCGACAGTCTATGTAATCTTGCCTAACACTTAAAATCTGGCTTTACCATTGGCTTTTTACTATACTTTTGATTCCCCAAGCTGTGAAATCAGGGTAAGATCTCAAGAAGCTGTCAAATGAACAAAAGTTATGCTGGGCAATTTGAGTCCTCAGAAGTGACACATAAAGGCTAATTACTACTGCTATTTTCTGTTTTTTTTTCCTTCCTTACCCCATCTCACCTTTGAGAGATAAGCATCCATGTTCTCCTGCGTAATTGACGGGTCTGTGACAAATTCAAAGAGTTCCCGCACAGTCATCACAGCAACGTTGTGCTTCAGAAAGAAGTCTGTCAGGAGGAAAACATTTGTGACAGCTTTACTAGAGAAAAGGTTATTATTCCAACAACTTTACAGAAAACACAAAAATGAACATATACTATCTGACAGCTAATCGTATAAGTGTCATGCATTGAACGACTTAGTCCCAACATTTTATATCACCAGCTTCAGAGTACAGAACTAACACACACAAATAAGCTGGTAAAAAATTAAAATTTCTACTCACCATTGACATTGGCACAATCCTTTCTCAAGAACTCCAAGGCATGTGGGTGGTCATGCTCCACGGACTGAGAAACGTCAATGACGTACACACCCCCACCACTGCACCTGTGGGCCAGAGAGGCAGAGACTCTGAGAGACATCGGCAAGGTGCACATTCCCTTATGATAACATGAGGGCTCAATTCAATGACTAAGGTCACCAAAGGCAGGAAATACATCCTACACCGTGACCATGTGGAAGCCAACTTTAATACTTTTGAATTTAGCATGGCACCTTGGACTGGGGTTTATTTTTTTAAAGGACATGAAATGACTTATGGGACATTCCTAAGAGAAAAAACCCACTCACAGCATGTTAAATTCACTGAGATCCGCGTGAACAAGTCTGGCATCTTGATACATTATCCTCATGTATTGGATGACCTGCAGGTACAACTCCCGAGCCTTGGATTCTGATAATTGGATATTTTTCAGAAGTGGTGCTGGCCTTTAATAAGAATAAAATGAACAAGAAGATAACGTGACCACGACAAGTTTTCTTGCTTTAAACCGCATTTTTTATAGGCACTTCTCTTCTACAACTCATCACTGCACAATCTGGTTCACTACAGATGTACCATTCCAAAAAGCTGTCAACCAACAGGTGCTTCCCCAGCTTACTGCACAAAATTATTCTCAAAAAAAAAAACAAAAAAACCCCAGTGAACTTTGTTCTTCTGAAGCATTTTGAAACTTAAAAACATAGAATAAATGTTTAAAAATATTTTATTTATATATTCTTAGAGTGAAGGGAAAGGAAGAAGAAAGAGAGGGAAAGAAACATCAATGTGAGATACACTGATCAGCTGCCTCTCACATGCACGCCAACAGGAACCCAGCCCACAACCCAGGCACACGCCCTGACTGGGAATCAAACCTGTGACCATTCACTTTGCAGGACAACGCCCAAACAACTGAGCCATATCAGTAAAATAAATGAATAACTCTGTGCACTAAATATGGTGGGAAAGAGTAGTAAAAAATATTCCAAGATAAAAATGAGCTATTTAAATAGAAAATATTCACATATTGAGTAATTCAAAGCACCTAGAAATATAATTCTGAGCATGTAACTATTAGGCCCTCTACATACTCACATGTCATCTTTACCAATGAAACCCATGACAAGAACATGACTTCTTAGCAGGATAGGTTCTGGGCATGGGATCCCAGCTGTGTTTAGCCTGTGATATTAAAACAGACAAAAGGACAAATAAAAAGTCAAAACAACATCTAAAAGAAATCACAATAGCTGCAGTACACAAGATTAATACTGCTGTTACAAAATCGCCCTGGCTGGTGTAGCTCAGTGGATTGAGCGCGGGTCTGCGAACCACACAATCGAGGTTTGATTCCCACTCAGGGCACATGCCTGGGTTGCAGGCCAGTTCCCAGCAGGGGCCAGTTCCCAGCAGGGGCCAGTTCCCAGCAGGGGACACATGAGAAGCAACCATACATTGATATTTCTCTCCCTCTCTCTTTCCCTTCCTTTCTAAAGATAAGTAAATAAAATTTTTTTAAAAAAAGAAAATGACACCAGGGCTTCTCAATTGTACTATCGTATTTCAAAAGCTATTACGACATTAGTGATTTAAAGTCGCACCATCATGCACTACCAAGAACAACAAAACAGTGGCAATCCAACCACAACATCCCAAGGCCTCTATATGTGGCTTTCCCAAATACTCTATCCAATTCCATAGATGTTGAACTGGGAAAACATGTGAGTCTTAGAGCTGACAAAACATAGCAGTTACATCTGCAATGGTCTTTTGAGTTGATAAGCCTGAACAACGATTAGCAAAAACAATGATTAGTTGGACTCATACCTAATAGCTAACTAAGTACATGCAGATTTCAGAAGGGCTTTCAAGACAAGCATCAGTACCTGCTTAATACTAAAAAAGCCAGTGTGTCATCTGTGTACAGCGTATTAGAAGGTGTCAGCTTAAAGAATATAGAAATTTGTCTAAAATTGGACTGAAAGAAGAAAAGGAAACCAATAAACAAAGAGTTTTGAATCTAACAAAACTTTCTGAAACTCTTAATACCTATTTAAAAATGATGCACCATTCTCACCAACTGAGTTAAGTCACTTCACTGTTTAAAATCCTGTTAACAGCTCTTTATTATCCTGAGTACAAATTCTAAACATTTTTACGTGGCTTCTACGGCTCTTTAAATGATCCGGCCTTGCTGTATAAATGTGAATATCATGGGTTTTTTAAGCAGACAACATAAGGTAGCTCCTCCTTGTCCAAGTGTGTTTCAGCTTACCTCAGCAGGTCTAACAGAATCTAGCCCTACTGTGTCCCTATCTTTGAACAGACCCCCCTGGGATCTGCCAGCAGGGAAGAGCTGAGGCCAATGCCCAGGGCACAGCACAGACACACCCCCAGATAGTCACCTGATCAAGTTCCTCATTTCTTTTTCTGCCCAAGTTTTCACCATTTTTCTGGGGTTTCCTTTACAGTAGCCATGACGAAACCTTGAATATAAAAAACATTTGTTATTTGAATCATTCCATTCTAGTTTTTTTTTCAGGATTCAGAAACTAAGTCAATTGGAAAAAATACATCTGAGCTCACCTGAATTCCCCGCTTACATACTTGTCCCGATCTTTGAACACCAAAATAGAAGTTTTATAAATTTTAATTGCTCTGCTCTCTCCATTTGTTGTGCTAGCATGGTATACATTAGCCTATTTTAAGTCAAAACCAAAGAAAATTATGTTTGTGTTAAATAAATACAAACAGTATTTTACTTTTTCAATTTATTTGATTCTATCCTCAAAAGTTAAAAAAGTCAAGTTAACTGAAATAATACGCATGAAGAACACTGTGATCTTCTGAATATGTGAATTAAAAGGTACAATAAATAGAGCTCCAAATTACGTACATGTAAAATCCAACTTAAATACACGTGAGAAGTGGTTTCAAACATTTTTATACCTCAGACATGTGAAAAATATCTGAAGACATCCTTATGTCTCATGATTTATAAATTAAATTTTACTGAGAACTGTTTCCCATAGAATCAATTGCTAATTTAGCCCTGGCTTGTGTGGCTCAGTGGATTGAGTGCTGGTCTGTGAAACAAAGGGTCACCTATTCGATTCCCAGTCAGGGCACATGCCTGGGTTGCAGGCCGGGTTCCCAATAGGGGGCATGTGAGAGGCAACCGAACACTGATGTTTCTCTCCCTGTTTCTCTCTCCCTTCCCCTCTCTCTAAAAATAAATAAAATCTTTTAAAAAACCTTACTAATTAAAAAACACCATGTTTGTCTTTCTGCATATCCATATATAAAAAAATGAGAGACAATAGCTGACCCATAGAAACTAGGCCATAAGCCCCACCCCTTTTATTAACCCTCTGATTAGGACTCAGGCCTGTAGTAACCTGACCATTAGTACTGCTGAGCACAACTAGTTGGATTCAACAATGTGGTAAAGTAACAGCAGTGAAAAGGCACAATTATGTGCACAGCTTCCTACCTAGCTATAAATATTAATAAAGCCATTTTTAAAAATACTGATTAAACTATCTTAGCTTATATAGTTTTTCCTTTTAAAGGCACATTTTTAAAAAGATTTTATTTATTCATGTATCTTTAGAGGGGAAAGAGAGAGGGAGAGAAACATCAATGTATGGTTGCCTTTAGTGTGCCCCTATTGGGAGGTGGCCTGCAGGGAACTGGCCTGCAACCCAGGCATGTGCCCTGACTGGGAATCAAACTGTGATCCTCTGGTTTGCAGGCCTGTGCTCAATCCACCAAGCTACACCAGCCAGGGCTTAAAGGCACATTTTATTTCTAAGTGCCTTCATTTCATTTGTTATCTGAAATAAGAACTAACATGAAAACACTCAGGCATCCAAAGAAAAGCTTACTTCTTTTCCTGTGCTAATGCAGCCATTTATCTCTGATATCACTCCTCTAGTCAACATCTTGAATAATATCATTCGTGTTCTGGGATCCAACACCTAAAAAAAAAAAAATAGAAGGTTCAGAAAGATATTGAAGAACCCGACAATTAATAAACTGAAGAGCTTAACTGTACCATGAAATCCTGGCTGGCGAAATGAGAATTGCTATTATGGTGTTTTTATTTAGTCTAATTTTTAGCAGAGAGAACAGGAGGTGAGGGCCAAAGGAATCAGAGAGATAATACACCAATAAGTTCATTCAGTCATAGAAATCAAAGGCTACCAAGTCCAAAAGAGGCAATAATTGACTCTAGACCAGCATTTGCTAATAAAAATATTATGTAAACTATGTAAGCAATTTTACATTTTTCTAGTCACATTAAAAGAATTAAAAGATAATACATTTAGATGTATTTATTCCAATATATCTAAAATACTACCTTTTTAGTATGTAATTGACATTAAAAAGTTACTAGTGAAAGATTTAATATTCCGTTTTTCACCCTGTCTTAAAGATATGGTGTGTTTTACATTTATAGCATGTCTTAGTTTGTATCAGCCACATTTCAAGTGCTCAATGGCCACTCTCTATGAACCACGGGTCAGCACCTTACAGCTCATGAGTGATCTCCAGGCTGTGGCTTGTATTTCTACAGCCTGCAAACTAAGAATGGTTTTTTACACTTTAAAATAGTTGTTAAAAAAATATATTGTGCCCTGACTAATGTGGCTCAGTTGGTTGGGCAATGTGACAGTTTGACTCCAAATCAGGGCACATGCCTGGGTTACAGGTTCCATTCTGGTCAGGGCACTTATGAGAGGCAGCCGATCGATGTTTCCCTCTCACATTGATGTTTCTCTCCTTCCCTTCCCCCTTCTCTCCAAAAATTAGTAAATAAATAAATAAAATCTTTTATTTAAAAATTTTCTTAAAAAAATAAAAAAGGATTGTCAGCCACAACACTTAATGTATTTATCCTTTAGCTCTTTAAAAGAGTTTATGGCCCCTTGCTATAGATGAGTAATCCTGGGAAGGGTCTCCTTCAAAGTCAGAGCAATCAGCTTTGAGTAAAAAAGACTCAAAAGTCTTCTTTAACAAACACAAGGCAATGTATTAAAGTCTGCTCCTGTCAATGTCTGAAGATGAAGCAACCACATATTTATACGCAATTCTGCGGGACAGCTGCATAAGCTCTTCATGGCTCAGGCGGCCCCTTCAGCTCCATTAAGTGAGCCAGTGTCAAATGGCCAAATTTAACTATATGAGAATAGCGATTTTTCAACTGGTGTGCCACTAGAATTTTTAAAACATGCAATACCTGAGTACATAGTCAGGGGCACTGATCTCTTCCATTAAGATTGTCACATAAAAAAATGATAGCCAATATAACAATAGCTGCCCGGTGTGAATGAATCAAAATTATACTTATGTTTTTGTCAGACTGGCAAAAAATATAACTCAGGGGTGGTAACGGTATGTTTACAGTTGCACTGTCACCTTTTAAAAAAGATTTTATTTAATTTTAGAGAGAAGGAATGGGAGGTAGACAGAGAGGGTGAGAAATATTGATCAGTTGCTGCTTATCATAGCCCTAATGAGGACTGAACCCGCAGCCCAAGTAAGTGCCCCGACTGGGAATCTAATTGACTTTTGCTTTGTGGGATGATGCCCAACCAACTGAGCCACAACAGTCGGGGTGCATTGTGACACTCTTGAGTTAATAAACCTATTGTAATAATCATAACTGGAGTGTCTTTTTTTCATAAAAACAACTGTAAGTGTACTTTCACCCACCCCTGCATATGTTTTGGTGTTCTGTAAAATTTTAGTTACTCGTTTACGTGTGCCATGAGATGAAAAAGATTGACAATCACTACTCTAGGGTCTATCCTTCAACGAGGTGGCTGTGGCCATGCCAGAAACCTAAGGCTTATACAAACAAAATAACCTTAAAAGAATGCAGGGCTAAAACCCAAACTACAAAGAGTGGCAACTGAAAGATAATGAAAGGAAAGTGAGTGAACAGGCAATAACTACACTCCCTCTCTACTGCACAGATAAACAGCAGGAGTGTAAGCTGGCTGAACACAGAAATCTAGATAGAGACCTGGGCTTCTGCAAAACTAGTAGGTAGCCAAGTTAGGGGACTAGAAAGGGCATATGAAAAACAGTTTAAAAACAAAATAGGGAAAGAAATATAATAAGCTTAAAAATGTATTTTGTAAAGTCAAAATATATACTGTCATTCAAAATTAATTTCAAAAGAGAAAAAGAAGGGTTTTTCTGTCTGTGTTATTTTAAAGTCTTTGAAAGTTGAAGCTGCCTCATCTCTCTGAGCTGGACCACACTTTGTTTCCAATCACACACACACAAATATCACACAAAATAAATAAATTAGAGGACAATGACGATACAAGTCCAGGCATGTTCCTGCCAGACTGAATGTGAAATTCTCCAATTACACAAATGGTTCTAGAGCACAAGTTGGGTGTTACTCCTCTGGGGACTGAGGTATGTTATAGAAGAGATGCTTACATCTTAAACCAAAGAGGCCGCTATTCCAAAATGTGCACATGTGTATGGTGGAAAGTGGGTGACAGGTTGCAGTAGCAACATTCTGACCCCTTTTATCTCTTTGTTCACATAAAAAACCTGGGTCTATGCTAACATCCAATCTCGGCCCTCTACATGTGGGAAAACCAAGGGCCAACTTTTCCCCATTCTTAAATAGAAAGAACCAAACAAGCACACCCTGGTGATTTCTAAACCAAGTAAGGGATTTCTAATTGAAAATTTTAAGGCATTACTTGTGTGTGTCTCTCTCTCACACACACACATCACCCACCTACTTTGTGGAAGATACCTGACCTATCTTCTAGGAAAGTTCACAAAATTCCTGCCGACCTTGTTTAAGACAAAAGATTATCTAGTTATATAGTCACTCCTGCATCCCCTAAGATGAAAGCACTACATGGTGGCCAGAGTGAGGCATGACTCCACTCTGTCTGCTAACAGTTCTATTATAAATAAAACAAAATGTAGATCTCTAAATTCAAAATTATAAAGAATAATTTTATATGAGTAATTTTAGGTAACATTAGAATTAAGAACAAAAGCAAGCTACAATTCAAAGAGAAAATAAATGCTACTTTAAAATAAGAACTTGTAACATTTACATTGTACCTGTTCTACAGTTGCTCTGTCTGCCTTATCTTTGATGCGATACCTAACCAAAAACAAAACAGTATAGGTGACATTCAAAATTCAGCCAGAGAAGCCAAAATAAAAAGTTTCGACAGGCACATTATTCCATGAAATTCCTTAGTAAGTAGTTTCTTTAAAAACAGATTTCAGGATCTTATGGTTTCATCATTCAGTGAAGCTTCTTTCATTTCCCCTTAATAAGAATTCAGTTCCCAAGGGCAAATGGAGCACATCTACAATGAAAATAATTCTATTCATATTTTAGAAGCATTAAATATAAACAACAGGTGAGGTAACATGAACTATGGCTATAAAAAAGAAAGATTAAGTCTACACTGTCCTTCAAATCTTTAATGATTCTATTGCTACAGAATTAAAGTCAATTCATGAGGCTTTCTCTTTAGAGTGCTTTTCTTCAGACATAAGTCCAGGAATCATTAGAAGACAGTTACTGAGTTCTGTATTAAAATGCAAAATCTGACTAGCTTCAGTTCACACGCTAAATGACTCAATTAGTACACTAACCTCAGTTAATAAAGATTCAAACACAAAGACTCGGACACATCAATGAAATAACAAATAACCACGGTGTTTCTCAAAAAGCTATTATCTCTTGTGCACAGCAAGAAACCAGAAAAAAGTTGGTTTTCAGTCATAAGAAAATTGGTTTTTAAGTTCAGTTCTAACATTACTAATTGTATAATCTTAGTGTCACTCTTTATAATATATGGTTAATGCCTCAGAGTTAACAGCATGTAGAAATTAGGCAGATCTTACACAGCTGGTTTTGAGAATGGAAGTGTAAATGCAATCTATTTTCACTTATAACACTATTTAGTTTTAAATCTTATCTTGATTTAAAAAAATAATGGAAGGGAATAACTTTTAATAAATCATGAAAAGGGAACATTTTTATGCTAAGATTTTAACCTTTTAGAAGTTTAACATTTAAACAGAAATTTACAAACACTGTTATCCTAAGAGCACATTTGTAAATTTCATAACAGCACAGTTTTACCACACATTTCTAAAGAAGTCTCGTTCAATATCTTTAACTTACAAAGGCATAAGATATCCTCATTTAAGTACACACAAACCCCCCCCCAAGCCCCACCCCCCCAAAAAAAATCTTCGGCAAAAGAATTATGACTAGTACACCACCTAATCTGTCTAGAATTAGACCCTATCAACCATGTTTTAATATTTAAATATTACTTACATGTCTGCTTCCTTTTGTCTAGACTTTTCAGCAACTTTATTTATGACAGAATCAGTAACATTTAGTTTATCTAAAAAAAAAAACCACAATGTAAACATGTGGAATAGAAAGACATCAATAGTCTTTCTGAATAGGATACTTCTCCTCTCTTCTCTATTATCTGAATATTTTATTATACATAGAATATATTTTAGTAATGAAAAACATTTTTCATGTTTTTAAAGGTAAGTACTAAGTTGTGTTTCCTTAATAACAAGTGTCACTTTCATCACTACAGCTGTAATTTGTGAGCCATAGAAATCTAGATATAGAAATTCCTAAAAAATACTGTATCTGCATCTGCTGAATTTCAGACACTTAATGTTTTGTACAGCTAATATAGATAATGCAACTGCTTGGATTCCAAGCTTAATTCTAAAAACTTAAGTTTCACTTCAAATTATAGGTTCATGATAGGCAGTGACAGGTTGTAAGATGCTGTGCTATGTTAATAACAAGTCAATGTCTACAAGAGAAAGATGACCATGCATTTTTCAAGAGGTGGTAGCTCAAAACATTCTGACTCCTTACATTCAGCAGCTCACTAAATGACTAATGCCTACATAAAATGTCCCTGGCAAACAAAATCTAATTATAGTCAATGTTCTAGTAGTTTCAACATCCTAACATTATATAATCCAACTATACAACCCAATACAAAACAGACAATAACTTGAAAGTATCTATTTGTACAACAGGCAAGAAAAAAGAACTGAGAAAGCATAAGCTCAAGTCTTTCCCTTGAAGCAATGTTTTTAAATTACTTAGCATTTATTTTTTGTAAGCATTATTCAGTCAGTAACACTGAATATACTAATTTCTTGATCCAATAAAATTTTATAACAATTCATGTATTTCCAAAGAATTTCCTCATGGCCTAGTGAGGAAATGTATTTTACAAACTCACCTAGATTAATTTTATTCTCATATTTCCGTAAGACCTTGTCTGCTGGAGTAGACATTTTGGCTGAATTGTAGCTGGAAGGCTGTCGATTTGCCTAGAATAAATGAGTTCCAGAATTTAAGGCAGTAGTTACATATACAAATCATCACATTTTTTTCTCTTGGTTCATTGTTAACTATTAAAGCATCAATACTTAGAGGTGTACCCTAAGGAAAGGTAAAAATCAATAAAATTGGCTCAAATGTTTTTAAAAGGCATTTGAAATACAAGGGGAAAGTTACTGGCTAAAACAAAGGGTTTGCATAATCTGGGTGGTTTTGTCAAAACCTTTTAACAACATATTCCTCATTATTATAAATAAAATTTAATGCATTTTTTTAATTAGACTGGCTTATAAATCTAAAACTCGGATATGTTCACTTGTGTCCAAAATAAATGGTAATGAGCCAGGACCAATAACCAACTGGTTCTAAGAATTTCATTCTGGGCCTAGTATCTCAAGAAAAGGAGACTGAGAATGAGGCTTAACACTTAGACTGGTGCGATGTACAAACTTCAATAATGGCAAAATGAGAAAAAGAGGTGACATCCAGAACACATAAATAAGAAAAGAGAGTATACATAAAAAGGACCTATAATAATTACTGATTCAATCCTGTTATCAAAGCCTGGAATTTGGAGGCTGAGTTGTTTCTTGTTTGCACAAAACTTAAAAAATTTTTCCATTAAAGTTTTAAGATAAATTTTAAGTTAAAATCATAAAATTTCACGGTACAAAACACAGATAAAATTTTAATCATCTATAATCCCAGTGCCCAAAGATAACAGTTAACATTTAAGTACATACAGTTTTTTCCCTAGCTTTACTTATTGAGACATTGTTGAAAAAATGTCTCACCCGTGCATCAATGAAAGAGTTACCAAAACAAGATTACAAATGTGAAATTTCTTTGGTTATTGTAAAAATGCATGCATTCTAGTCCACAAGAGCTGTTTTAATTTTGAAAGAAATGTTTTTTATTTTCTCCCCTCCCTATCTTTTTGGGAACCTTTATGCTCCAGTAAGATGCACTATATTAACTCCATGGCTCTGTAAACTCCTGACACTTGTTACTCCCAGTTTGAGAAGCAGGCTTTACATGGTTTGATAGCTTGTGTTTTGAACATGGTAGAAGATGGTAGATCATGAACATATTTCCACATCATTAATACAATCTTCCATTCTAGCATTTTCTGGCTGCATAATCTCCCATTCTGTGAACCAGCCCCATAACAAATTTAATCAAGGTTGGTTTATTTTTTCCCTTTCTTTTTTTAATCCTCACCCAAGGATATGTTTCAATTGATTTTAGAGTGAAAGGAAGGGGGTTACAGAGCTACAGAGACAGAGAGAAAGGGAGAGAGAAACATTGATGTGAGAGACAGACGTCAACTGGTTGCCTCCTGGACACACTCTAACCGGGGGGGATCAAACCCACAACCTAGGTATGTGCCCTGACTAGGATCTGAACCTGCATTTTTTCTGGCATACCAGACAACACTAAAACCAACTGAGCCACCTATTCAGGGCAAGGTTGTTTTCAAGGTTCCTGTACTAGAAACAATACTGGAGGATCATTTTGTAGCTAAATCTTGGTACACTCCTAGAAGAATTGCTGAGTAGTTATTTTATAAGGTTTTCTTCCAAATACTTGTACCTATTTATTAGACCATCAGTTATCTATATTGTCTCTGTCAGCCATATAGGTTAAAAAAAAGCATCTCTACCTATTTAATCTGCATTTCTTTAATTACTAATGAAATTGAACCTTTTCCACATTGGTAGAAAACTGACTATTCATGTCCTTTCTTAACAAGATTTTTAAGCTCATTATTTTATGACAACTTACATAACTCTTTTTAAACTTATACATCATGGAAGGAATCCATATCTGTGATATTACTAGAAATACAGAAAGAATGAAGAATAAAAATCAATAAAGGCTGGGGCTACAGAGTAATATAACCTAAAGAAAATCTTTCAGTTACTCAATTCCAGAACCAAAAAAGGTCCTTTATAAAAAGAAGATAGGCCCTGACCTGTGGGGCTCAGTTAGTTGAGCCCTATTCCACAAAGTAAGGTTGCTGGTTCAATGCTTGGTCAGGGCACATGCCTGGGTAGCAGCCTGGTCCCCTCTCGGAGTACATGTGAGAGACAATCAATTGATGTTACTCTTACACACGGATATTTCCCTTTCCTTTTCCCTCCCTTACCCTCTCTCTAAAAATGAATTAAATATTTTAAAAGAAGACATATAGGCATATCCAAGATGGCAGGGATTAAGCAGAAGTTATACTCACCACCTACCAGGAAAAAACTGGAATCACAACTAAAATATAGAGCAAGCAACCTAAATAACTGTTGGGAACCACCCTGCCTGCTTTCAGAAGCTGTAACCCCTCCATGGCTAAGGCTGAGTGAGCGACCTAAGGAGGACCATAAACCACTAAGGAGACAAAGCTTATCTCCCTGGCAGGAGCACCACTTCTGCTCCTTTTACTTCATCCATAACTGGCCCCCAGTGCTTGATTGGTTAGCCAATGACAGGTAAGACTCCCCAAGGGGGGAACAACTTAAGACAGGCACAATCACATGGAGGCCACAGGGAAGGACTTGGGGGGCTATAGCAAAAAGGGGTGATGGACCCTTGCCCCTCAGCTTTGACACAGCCTGAGTCCTCATTCTGTCTGCAAGACGTCTCCTAATTTCTTGGCTGCCTTACTTCCCCAGCCTGACTTAAGCCTGAAACAATGCCAGAGGGTGGTAGAGCCCTGTGCTAGAAAGGGTGGGTTCTCCAAGTGATTGGGCCTAAGAAAGAATATGTAAAATCCTTTGAAACCTGCTTTGCTAAGAATGCTCTTAATTAAATGATAAAGGTCTGAACAGGAAATGAGTTTGTTTCCCAAAGTTTTGTAGCCCTTTAGCAAATAGACCCTGATTCAGAATAAGCCCCTAGAGTTCTATGTATGTTATCCATTGTTTGATCCTTACTGCCTAACAATGATTAATGAGCTTTTACCTTTTGTATTCCTGTGCAAAATGAACCCAATAAAAGCCCACTGAGGAAAAGGCTCTGGGCCCTCCTCCTTTGAGATCAGCCATCTTTCCTCCCCAAGTAAATCATGTCTTGGTAGACTTATTCTCATTCGTGGTGGCCAAGGGGGCCCTGCAGGCGGAGCCCCCCCCCCCCAAATAACCAACTAAAGACCAGCTGAAGAGCAGTCTTATAACCAAAGATTTACAGAAGCCGCCACCACATCGAGACTGATAGGAAGGGTGGGAACACAAAAAGGGCTGGCTCTGCTCCCACAGGTGGTGGCTAAAATCCTGGACGGATATCTCAGCTGCATGCAAAAGGTTCTCTCTGAGAGGTGTGGGGTCTCAACCCCAAACTGGGCTCCCCAGCCCAGAGCACCAGAACCAGAAAGAGGTACCCATATTAAATCTGGCTGTGAAAATCAGCAAAGATTCTACCTGCCATGGAAAGGCAGAGATCTGCTAGAGACACATGTGGCTTCTTAAAGTGCCAACACATAAAATCTTGTTTACTCATCCTAGGCTCCTGTGAAGGGAGGGTAGGGAGGATTAGAGTCGTGTGAGAAGAAACTGGGTTTGTGGCTCTGGGGGACAGAGCTCAAGGGACAGCAGCCAAGATCCCTGTGCTGTGTATGTCTCCCACACTGCAGACATTTTAGCACTTCCATCCATATGGTATCAGCCTGGGGGGAAGCAATAGCCTCATATTCTGGATTCCCTCTCACTCTTCCCTGTAGAGGTTGTACCCTACTGAGGAGTCAGCTGCCAGGGCCCGTGTATAGAGGTCTGGACAGGCTCAGGGTGTCTCAGTGACTGAGTTGTGTGGCTTTGAGAGAGGCCATTCCCCCTGATTTTTCCGTGAACTAACTGGCACCTCCCCCTCATGAAAGACCTGCTAGCCAAATTCTCCAGGATCCCAGCAGCTCCACCCCGCTGAGATCAGACTCCTGGCAGAATGCAAGTAGACCCCATGCACAAATGGGTCGATAGCAATCAAGACTCAATTACAACAGGAGGATCCACAAAACACAAACAAGAGACATTCCAGGAGCACCCAATTCAAGTGATCAAGGAGACTATACCACTGGGTCCCACAGAAAACCTATTACATAAGGCCATACTACCAAGACTGGGAGTCACAGTGGATCTACCTAATACATGGAAACAAACACAAAGAAGCAGCCAACATGGGGAGACAACGAAACAAACTCCAAATGAAAGAACAGGAGAAATCTCCAGAAAAAAGAGATAAATGAAATGGAGGCAAGCAATTTATCAGATACAGAATTCAAAGTTATGATTATAAAGATGTTCAAGGAACTTAGTGAGAACTACAAAGTCATGAAAAAGGACACAGAAACTATAAAAAGGAATCAGTCAGTCAGAAATGAATACAGATTTGAAAGGAGGAATACACTAGATAAAGGAATCAACAATAGGTTAGATGAAACAGAGGATTAAATCAGTGATTTGGAAGACAAGGTAACAGAAAACACCCAATCAGAGCAGCAAGAAAAAAAATTTTTAAATGAATATAACTTCCCAGTCAGGGCACAAGCCTGGTTGCAGGCCAGTTCCCAGCAGGGGATTCACGAGAGGCAACCATACATTGATACTTCTCTCCTTCTCTCCTTCCTTTCCCCTCTAAAGATAAATAAATAAATAAAAATCTTTTAAAATATTTTAAAAAAATAAAAATAAAAATAAATGAATATAGTTTAAGTGACCTGTGAGACAACATGAAGTGTAACAACATCCACATCATACAGGTACCAGAAGGAGAGGAGAAAGAGAAAGGGATTGAGAACCTATTTAAAGAAATAATAACTGAAAACTTCCCTAATCTGCTGAAGGAAAGACACATGGTACAGGAAGCACAGAGTCAAAACAAGATGAACCCAGAAAGGCCCACAATAAGACACACATAATTAAAGTGGAAAAGGTTAAAGACAAGGAGAGAATCTTAAAAGCAGCAAGAGAAAAGCAGTTAATTGCCACAGGAAAGCTTCCATAAGACTGTCAGCTGATTTCTCAACAGAAAAGCAAGGACCTACAACCAACACTACTTTACCCAACAAGACTATCATTTACAATTAAAGAAGAAGTAAAGAGCTTCCCAGCAAACAAAAGGTAAAGGGGTTCATTACCATCAACCAGTCTTAAAGGGTCTTCTTTAACCCTATGGAAGCTGCAGCTAATCTGAGTGATACAAACAAACTCTTTTCTTAAATACTGTTATAAACATCAGGTGCATAGGTATAAGGCCTTGACTAGCTGCTTCTTTGTACATGACTAATGTTAAGGCATAACGTTTAAGCTGTCAGTTTGGTTATAAAACGTTTCTTAAGGGTGTGTGATATCCCATAATAAATTGTAGTTGAGAGATACTGCAAACTCCCAAGTCAGTGTTCATGTAGGTGTATTTTTGCACAAATTTCGAAGTATTGTTTTTTTTTTTCATTTACCGTTGAAAACAGCTGGAAAAATATAACAATGCAATAATCCAACAGATGCTGAAAAACTTCAGTGAATGCTAATCAAGTCAATGATGATAATGATAAGAGACAAATGTGAAAATAAAAGTAATTTAGAAGATGAAGATTATGTGGAAGTTCATTCAGAAGATTCATATACCAAGCAACATACTTCTAGTGAAGATGAATTAGACATGAGAAGTATTTTTTAGAAAAGATAAAAAATCAAAGTGGAGCAAAAATCCAATAGAGCTCAAAGTAGAAAACAGCCATAAAATATTTTGTGTCAACTACCATGTATTTTATTATATAAATATGTAATAAAAGAAATGCAAATTTGCAGTTTTTAACAGTTTTTTTGGCATTTCAACACATACTAGTATGAATTAATCTCTCAGATACATGAAACCTACACTGTAACTTTTTTGACCATGACCTCTGCAGGGTTAAGGAAAAAAAAACCAGAGGAACATAGTTAAAATAATAAAACGGCAATAAATATGTACCTATCAATAATCACTTTAAATGTAAATGGCTTAAATGCTCCAATCAAAAGATACAGGGTTGCTGAATCAGTAAGAAAACAAGATCCACATACCTACTGTCTACAAGAGACCCACCTTCATATGAAAGATACACACACACCAAAAATAAAGAAATAAAAAGATATATCACACCAACACAAATAAAAGCTGGGGTAGCAATACTTACTTATGACAAAATAAACTTTAAAGCAAAGGCTATATAGTAAGAGACAAAGGATACTACATAATGAAAGCCCTGGCTGGTGTAGCTCAGTGGATTGAGCGCAGGCCTGCGAACCATAGTATCGTGGTTCGATTCCCAGCCAGGGCACAGGCCTGGGTTGCAGGCCAGTTCCCAGCAGGGGACGCACGAGAGGCAACCATACATTGATATTTCTCTCCCTTTCTCCTTCCCTTCCCTTCTAAAAGATAAATAAAATTTTTTTAAAAAAGGATACTACATAATGATAAAGGGGACAAGAGAATATAACCTTTGTTAACATTTATGCACTCAACAAAGAAGCACCTAAATACATAAATCAATTATTGATGGACATAAAGGGAGAAATCAACAGGAATATAGACATAGCACAGGATTTTAACACCCCACTGACATCAATGGATAGATCTTCCACACAGAAAATCAGCAAGGAAGCAATTTACAGATTCACAATACCTATTAAAGTGCCAATGGCATATTTCACAGACATAGAACAAACACTTAAAAAATTTATATGGAACCATAAAAGACCCTGAATAGCAGCTGCAATGTTAAGAAAGAAGAACAAAGTAGGAGGGATCACAATACCTGATATCAAACTGTATTACAAGGCCACTGTAATCAAAACAGCCTGGTACTGGCATAAAAACAAGCACATAGACCAATGGAACAGAATAGAGAACCCAGAAATAAACCCAACTCTCTACAGTCAATTAATATTCGACAAAGGGGGTAGTAACATAAAATGGGGTAAAGATAGCCTCTTCAACAAATGGTGTTGGGAGAACTGGACAGCTACATGCAAAAAAATGAAACTTGAGCACCAACTTACACCATCCAGCAAAATAAATTCAAGGTGGATAAAAGACTTAAATATAAGCCGTGACACCATTAAAGTCCTAGAGGAGAACATTGGCAGGAAAATATCAGATATTTCACGCAGGAACATTTTTACTGATATGTCCCCTAGAGTAAGGAATATAAAGGAAAGAATAAACAAATGGGATCTCATCAAAATAAAAAGCTTCCGTATGGCTAAAGAAAACAGCATTAAAATAAAAAGACAACCAACTGTATGGGAAAACATATTTGCCAATGATACCTCAGACAAAGGTTTAATCTCCAAAATATACAAAGAACTCACACGACTTCACTCTAAGAAGACAACTAACCCAATTAAAAAATGGGGAAAGGACTTGAACAGACACTTCTGCAAGGAGGACATACAGAGGATCCAGAGACACATGAAAAGATGCTCAATATCACTAGCTATCAGAGAGATGCAAATTAAAACTACAATGAGATACCACTTTACACCGGTGAGAATGGCTATCATAAACAAAGCAATAAACAACAAATGTTGGAGAGGGTGTGGGGAAAAGGGGACTCTGGTCCACTGTTGGTGGGATTGCAGACTGGTACAACCATTATGGAAAACAGTATGGAATTTTTCTCAGAAAACTAAAATTGGACTTGCCTTTTGACCCAGCAATTCCACTGCTAGGATTGTATCCTAAGAACCCTAAAACACCAATCCCAAAGAACCTATGCACCCCAATGTTCATAACAGCACAATTTACAATAGCCAAGAGTTGGAAGCAACCTAGGTGATACATTCGTCAGTAAACGAATGGATCAAAAAACTATGGTACATATACACTATGGAATTCTATGCTGCAGAAAGAAAGAAGGAGCTCCTAC
The DNA here is from genome assembly GCF_014824575.4 of Sturnira hondurensis. Classification (NCBI taxonomy): domain Eukaryota; kingdom Metazoa; phylum Chordata; class Mammalia; order Chiroptera; family Phyllostomidae; genus Sturnira; species Sturnira hondurensis. The sequence goes on along the minus strand of NW_028076902.1, from coordinate 3,980,847 downwards.
CTTTTGCAACATCATGGATGGAACTGGAAAGCATTATGCTGAGTGAAATAAGCCAGGTGTTGAAGGACAAATACCATATGATCTCACCTTTAACAGAAAGCTAAACAACAAAACAAACAAGCAAGCAAAATATAACCAAACACACTGAAATAGAGAACAGCCTGACAGTGACCAGAGGGGAGAGGGAAGGGAATTTCAGGGGAAATAGGGGAGGGATTTAGAGGAACATATATAAATGATACATGGACAACAACCTAGAAGGGTGGAAATGGGAGGGAGGGGGGAGCACGGGGGTGGGATGGGATGGGAGTAATAGACAGAAAACTGTACTTGAAAAATAATTAAATAAAAAAATTGAAAAAAAATAAAATAACATTAAAAAAAAGAAAGAAAATCAGCAAGGAAAATGACAGTCTTAAATGACACACAAGATCAGACGGATTTAACTGATATATTCAAAACATTTCACCCCCAAAGCAGTAGACTATACATCCTTTTAAGTGTACACAGAACATTTTCTAGGACAGACCATGTTAGAACACAAAACAAGTCTCGATAAATATAAGAAGATTGAAATCAGCCCTGGCCGAGTAGCTCAGTTGGGATCAAGACAGGAATGTTCGCTTTCACCACTCTTATTCAACACAGTACTGGAAATCTTAGCCACAGCAATCAGACAAGAAAAAGGAAAGGCATCCAAATTGGAAAGGAAAAAGTAAAACTGTCATTATTTGCAGATGACATGATAATGTATGTACAGAACCCTAGAAATTCCACCAAGAAACTACTAGAACTGATAAATTAATTCAGTAAAGTAACAGCATACAAAATAAATATCCAGAAATTAGTTGCATTTTCATACACCAATAATGAACTATCAGAAAGGGAAACTAAGAAAACAATCTCATTTACAACTGCATAAAAAAATCAAATAAAATACCTTGGAATCAATTTAACCAACAAAGTAAAAAAAACTTCTACTTGGAAAATTATAATAAGACACTGAAGAAAGAAACTGAAGCAGGTAAATAAGTGAAACCATATACTGTGTTCATGGAGAGGAAGAATTAACATCATTAAAATGCCCATACTACCCAATGCAATCCACAGATTCAACAAAATTCCTATGAAGATACCAACAGCATATTTCACAGAACTACAACAAATATTCCAAAATTTATATGAAACCACAAAAGAGCCTGAAGAGCCATAGTAATCTGAAGAAAGAACAAAGTTAAAGGGATCACACTACCTGTTATCATACTATACAAGGCTATAGTAATCAAAACAGCATGATACTGACCTAAAAACAGACCTATAGATCAATGGAGCAGGATAAAGCGGTGATTCCCAACCTTTTTGGCACTAGGGACTGGTTTTATGACAGACAATTTTCAATTCTTCCATGGACTGGGCGGGGGGACTGGTTTTATGACAGACAATTTTCAATTCTTCCATGGACTGGGCGGGGGCCCAGGAAGTGGAGCTCAGGCAGTAATGCCAGTGAAGTTTCACTTACTTGCCTGCCGCTCACTTCCTGCTGTGCGCCCTGGTTCTTAACAGACCAGGGACTGCTGTGGCCCAGGGGTTGGGGACCCCTGGAATAGACAGCCCAGAAATCAACTCATACCTTCATGATCAATTAATATTTGAAAAAGTACACAAGAACGTACAATGGGGGTAAAGATAATCTATTCAATACATGGTGTTGGGAAAATTAGACCAATATGTACAAAAAAAGTAAAACTAGACCACATTCTTACATCATACACAAAAACAAACTCAAAATGGATAGACTTAAATATAAGACATGAAATCATTAGTCTTAAAATAAAACATAAGCAGTAAAGTCTCTTAACCTTTCTTTTAGCAACAATATTTTTTCTAATATATCTCCTTGAGCAACAGAAACAAAAGAAAAAACAAACAAATAGGAATACACCAAACTAAAAGGTTTTTGCATAGTAAAGCAAATAATCTATAAGGGCCTAATATCTAAAATTTATAAAGAACTTACAAAACTCAACATCAAAAAACAAACAATGCAGTTAAAAATGGGCCAAGAACCTGAACAGACACTTCTCCAAAGAGGACATACAGATGTCAATAGACATATGAAAGGAGGCTCAATGTCACTAATCATCAGAGAAGTGCAAATTAAAACCAAAATGAGATATCACTCCACACCTGTCAGAATGGCTATCATCAATAAATCAACAAACAATAAGTGCTGGTGAGGATGTGAAGAAAAGGGAATCCTCACGCACTATTGGTAGGAATGCAGATTGGCGCAGCCACTGTGGAAAAGAGCATGGTGTTTCCTCGGTAAAGTAAAAATGGAATTGCCTTATGACCCAGTAATTCCACTTCTGACAATATATCCAAAAAGAAACCTGCAATACTAATTTGAAAGTATACATGCATACCTATGTTCACTGCAGCATTATTTACAACAGCCAAGATCTGGAAGCGACCCAAGTGCCCATCAGTAGATGAGTGGTTAAAAAAGTACAAGTGAATACTATTCAGCAGTAAAAAAGAAGGGAATCTTACCTTTTGTGACCATATGGATGGACCTGGAGAGTATTGTGCTAAGTGAAATAAGCCAGCCAGAGAAAAACAAGTACCAATTGATTTCACTCATATGTAGAATCCAGTAAACAAAATAAACTAACAAACAAAATAGAAACAGACTCATAAATACAGAGAAGAGACTGACAGCTATTAGACAGGAGGCAGGTTACAGGGCTGGGTGAAAAAGGTAAAGGTATTAAGTGAAGGAAAAAAGGTCATAGACACACACAGCACTATGATGACTGCCAGAGGAAAAGAGGGGTGGCGGGGAGGTAACTGGTGATGTAAGGAGATGTGACTTGGGGTGATGAACAATACAATATACAGATGATGTATTACAGAACTGTACACCTGAAGCCTACATATCTTTCCATGGACATGAACAATGGTGGGGGGATTGCCTGAGGTGGGGGCAGGTGCTAGGTGAAGGGGGCATAGGGGGAAACACTGGGACAACTGTTATAGCTTAATCAATAAAATGTAATTTAAAAATAACCTATGTGACTTTATTAACCAATAAATTCAATAAAAAAGAACTGTAGACTTTCAAAAATTAAAATAAATGAGATATAAGCAAACAACATAAAAATGTATAGAATCATTTACAATACCTGTGGGTTACTCCCTCCATTTGAGATACAACCCTTGGTGAGTTTTCCAATTCCATCATCCCAGTCCCAATCATCGTCATCATCGTAATCCTCTTCTTCTTCATCTTCATCTTCTATCTCACCTTCATCCATTTTTTCATTCACATTATTTTGAAAGTCTTCACACAGAAAGTCATCTTCTTCTTTCCTTATCTTCCAGTTAATGTTTTCACTAGAAATAACAATGTTTTATCATGTTTACACACACTCTAACTGGATTTACACGTGTATTTATTTTTCAATATAACACATATTAAGTCCAACTGATTACATTTATTTACAATATAATAAATTATACCTAAAAGGTTTCCTTACAACACATCTGCCAATAAGTCAATCTTAACACAAAGTTTTCCTGTTTATTCAGAGTTCTATTCCAGTTGTTTGCTTATTCTCTAGGTCCTACTAAAGAAGTACATCGGGTGTTAAATGCACCTCTGCCTTAAGTTAGAATTTATACTGCTATCTTCTCTGTTGGTCAGTACTCCAGACCTGACTAAGAAAACTACTTATAGAACTGCTGTAAGAGTGGGTAAAAAAAAATAAAGAATAAACCTTTCTGACAAAACTTGAAAATAAGTCTGAACCAGCTTTAGTTTGAACTCAATACCACTTTGCAACATATGAAGCTGTACTCAAGATTCCTGTTACACAAAGAACTTCAAATCACCTTTGTTCATTAAGAGAAGACACGGTGAATACAAGCATCACAAATGAGAAAGTAGGCTGGGTATAACTAAACAGATGAAGGGATTGTCAAACCCAAACAACAGGCCCAAAGCAGAGAAAACACAATAGGGTGTTACTCTCATATAAGAATCCAAACCCAGTGTTACCATCTTTTTAGTTTTTCAAGAGAAGCCAGGAATATAGATTTTTGTGTAAAATCTCCCACTTAACTGGCATATTCAATTTTAACAAAACACTGTGTGTACCTAACAAAACATGTCTGGTAGTTAGATTCAACAGAGATACTACCAGTTTTAACATCCCCTGTAGAGAACAAGGACAGAAATCATATAAAACAACTGCTAATTTGTACTACCAACTTAAAAACTAAGATGTGAGTTTAAGTAAATTCAGATTATCAATCTTGACTAATTAATTTGCTATGGTTTACAGGGCTTCAAATCTCCATGGAATAATCATTAAATACCTACTATTTACTAGGTAATAAACATAATCCATAAATTGATCCTTCATTTGCTAATAACCTAGAGTGGCATGTTAAAGTTATACGTTCAAATAACACCAGGACTTCTCAACCTTGACTGGACAATTCTTTGTTGTGGGAGGTTGTCTTGTGCCCTGTAGGACTTTCAGCAGTATCTCTGGCCTCCACCTACCAGATGACACTAGCGCAGCTCCATTCTTAGTTGTGACAAAGATGTCTCCAGAAACTGTCTAAAGTAACAGGAGACATGGGGGGCAGGTGGTAGTGCAAAATCAACTGGTTTATTTTTACAACATCCAGTGATGGATGGCAAACAATTTCGCACTTATTATTATTAATTATTAATTAATTATTATATAAATAATAATTAATTATTTAACAGCCACACTAGTTGTGTTTCTTCTTTCCCCTTAACTTCTTCCCTAAGGCCTTTTGGCTATGGCATTGGTCGTATAGGTTAGCATAGCTGCCTTCCTAAGGCCTTTTGTATGCTCATGCATAAACATAAATCTGGAACGTCCTCATTTCTCTGGCTAAATCCTACTTATCCTTCCAGTATTAGCTTACTATCACTTGCTCAGGTAAGTTTTCCCTATTCTTCACCCATTTCTCCTTTGTACTACTGACCCAATTCTAATACAAATCATTTGTCTAATGATTTAGTATGTTCACCCTACTAGAGTACAAGGTCTTTGTCAGAGTGGTGTTTACCAATGCATCCCTACCAACACTGAATCTGACACATGGAGAGCAATCAGCATATATTTACTGGAAAATCTACAATTAATGAAAGCTTACTGTAAACACAAAGATGTTTTCTTAAAATTCTAAAATAATTGTTTCATGTTTTTATGTAAAAGTTATCCTTAATTCCTTTTGCCTCATGTTCCACATCCAATCTACCACTGTCACTTCTACCTCCAGAACATATCTCTATGATCCTATCTCTAATGTACATCATCTATGAACTGAATGACTTTATTTTCGTACTGCTTCCACTCTGCCTCCCAAAACCATTTTCTCCATAGCAGAGTGATTTCTTTAAGTAACAAATCAAATGATGTCATTCCTCTGCTAATGTCATTCCTCTGATGTCATTCCTCCCCCATGACTTTAAGACCTAGAATATCTCAATTCCTCACCACCACTTACCTGTAAGGCTCTACGTGAGCTGGCCCTTTCTCACTTCTATATCATTACCTACCATCTATCTTCTCAACTACCTCTACTCTAGGCCACTAGATACTCCTTTCACAGTCAGGAGACATCCCACCATGGATACTTCGCACTTGCTGTACCCTCTTCCTGAATGGCTGTTTTTGCATCTTCCTGAGGTTAGCTTATTCTTGTCGTGCATTTTTGGACTTAACAGCTCCCTGACCAAATCATAACTTGGTCTATCAACTGATTTAAATTATTTGCATAGCATACATCAATGTCTGTTTTTCCCCCCAATACTTCTACGTACTACTCTGCCCTCCTTCTCAAGTAGAAGGTAAAAATTCAATGACAGGGACTTAATTTATCTTGTTCATCACTATCTCCAGCGCTAAGGACAAAATCTGGTATATATTAGGCGCTCATGTACTTCTGAACGCAGAATGTAGTTAAAGCGCAAAAACCTGTGTTTCTCAATCGCTAATCCCAATTTGGCCTTTCAACAACCTGGATGCTAACCAACCCGGAAACCCTGCACCCTTGACAAGTGACTTTCAACAAATAACTGCCGTGAACTAGAACGAAAGTCACGGCTGGGATGGAGAAAGACGCAAAAGGCTGTGGAGAGCTCCAGAGCGATGAACTACCAGTCTCCCTCTAAACCAGTGTTAACGCCCCCAACGGAGGAAGTGGCAGAGAGCAAAATCCCAACGGAGTCGGTGTATTTAATCGCTTTCTACCTGTCGGAGGAGTCCGCGTCGTCGAACTGCCCGGGGACTACCCGACTCATCAGCAGCCGCCGGTAGTCCATCACGGAACGCCCAGAGCTTTAGCGCAACCGGAAGCCGCTCACCCTGAGCCTGGCCAGGAACCACAGAGTGAGTTCAACTTCACGGCCTCTCCACAGACGTCCGCCTCGCACACCGCTCTTAATCCTTGTGCCAAATGCACGCGCCACGTGCTTTAAGGAATTAAAACCTACAGCCTTTGTACTGCGGCTCCAGCTCGGCTGGAAATCCCGCCCCACCGGAAATTTTGTTCTACCGGAAGTCACGCTACCTTTTGGAGTTTGCGTTGTACGATACGCAAGAAGGATACGTAGCTGTGAGGTAAACTTGCGTCATCTTTGTCGCTGAATCCGTGCCCACCTCACCAGCCAGAGGTTTCAGTTTCTGCACCCTGCTTTGTGTGTCCTTCCCGTGTAAGGATGCGCCCGCCAGCCCACAGGTTGTTCCCCTGGGGAGCTCACACCCACCATTCTCAACATGGTGACAGACTTCGAATCCCCCCAAGGCAGAGCCCGCTGGGTGCGCGGAAGCCTGGCTTGTGCCTTTTCCCCGCCGAGATTGACAGGCGTGGGCGGGCGGACGTCACGCGAACGTTCCAGCGCGCCTACCTCCCAACTGCGATTTTTTAACAGCCATCCGCGGATAAGCTCGGAAAGTTTTTTCCCCCCGCAAAACCTGGTGCGGGTCGGGTGGGAGCAGAAATCCTCAATGTGGATACAAGAAACGGCATGGACTCTGGAAGTGAGCACGCTTTTACGATTTAAGCGTTTAGTGCATTGTTTTGAGGTGAAAGTTGTGTTTAGAAACTTTGTCATAGGGCTGAAAAAAAACTTAGAAACAAAACCTTAGAGTTTTGACCAGTAACTCCAATCACGCCTCTCTCTTTTTTTTCCCTGCATAACTCACTTTGATTTATTTCGTATGGAGCTTGCCCCCAGCCCCCAGCGACAAACCCCGCGTCGCGCGCTCTTTGTAGCCGCTGTAGAGCCGGGCGAGGGTGCGGAACGCGAGAGCGGAAGCACCGGCGTTGGTCCCCTTAGTCTTCTCTCGCGAGATCCAGGGATATTTCTTTTAATGCCCATCTTAAAACAGGCTTTGAGTGTCTCTGGAATATCTATGGAAACATTTGAATAAGTATTTTAAAAGTCTAACGTCTGGTAAAGTCATAAAGATGGGAAAAGTAAGCCTAACTTAAAATAAGTGCCATAAGATTTGTGCCATAATAACAAAGTTGTAGAAGTTTAATAGGAAGTTCAGGATTCACAAGTTTAAGAAATAAGGTCCTTCCCGTTTTATTTTTTTTTTCATTTGGAAAACGGAAGAAGGTTTTCAAACCACATTCACCAAAACGTAGGTGGCATTTGTATTTGGAAAAAGGGGAAAATTGGACAATAAAGTTAAACCGTTCACCAACTCTGGCTAGCCTGCTAGGCTCAGTAGCTTTTTTATACTTAACCAAAGGATGACATAAATTTGAAGAAACTTAATCCTCAATAAATTATTTGAAAGCTCAATAAGATAACTCAGGAAAATTGGTTGTAACTGTAGATTGAGAAGGTTTGATAGAAATAAATAATTGGGATGAAGGATTTATTAAAATTTACTTTGGCCAACACTGGTGGATTTTTTTGCTGTAGTGGGGTATTGAAAAACGTAAATGGACTCCTCTCCAAGTATGTATGATCTGTATAATCCTTGAAACAAAGGTTAGGACTAAAACAGTAAAACGAATAGGTACAGAATTTGGGGACAGATTAAGACTGTAGGAATTTTTAAAAATAGGTGAATGGGTAGATAGGAAGGTTTTAAGGAGAGAAGCACTTGCCAGGACAGATAAATGAAGGAAGAAAGACCTATTTGCAGGGAACTGAGCCTGACTTTAACCAGAGCAGAGGAATACTGCCTAGGTAAAATGGATTCAGGCTTTGTAAAACCTAGGAAGTCCGGCAGAAGAATTTTGAGCCATTGTGATTGGACATCCTTTCCATCCCCATCCCCTAATAGACTTGAGGAATCACAAGGATGTGGACCAGCGTGATGACTTGAGGGATGGAAAAAAAGCAGGACTTAGGAAAATTGGTTTTAAAGAGTAAATGAAGGGGTCTTGGTAACTGAACAGCATGTGGACAATGAGGTAGAAGGATGCAAAACTGAGAGAATAAGTGGCATGTGGAAGTGAGGGAAATTTCATTTACAATCTTGAATTTGAGTTGATAAATATGTAAATAGCACATATCAAGTAAATAGAAATACAGTGTTTGGTAGAACTTTGTAGGTCTCTGATAATATTTTGTGAATATCTTTTTTAAAGATTTTATTTATCTTTAGAGAGGAGGTGAAGGAGAGAGGGAGAGAAATATCAATGTATGGTTGCTTCTTGTGGGTCCCCTGCTAGGAACTGGCCTGCAACCCAGGGGTGTGCCCTGACTGGGAATCAAACCATGATTCTTTGATTCACAGGCTCAATCCACTGAGCTACATGAGCCAGGGCTGTGAATAACTTTTGATTAAGTAACTTAGAGATCCCTTTGCCTTCTGGGTTCCAGGGGTTTTATGTAATTATTGGATAGTAGCCACGCATATTGATTTGCTTTTGTCCTAATTAGTATATACTACCATACGAAGTTAACATGGCATATTCAGACAAAAAAATTTTTATTTTTCCAATAACTTAACAAATGAAATCTTAAAATTTAGAACAATTAACTTTTCTGTTTTCTTAATATGCAGAGGGATGGGGGGAAGCTTTTTGTTTGCATATACTAATAGACCTTAAAATTATGTTTTTTTAAAAAGACTTCCATCATTCAACAGTTAAGAACAAGAATTATCAAAAAGTTTGGTCATCACCTTCAGATCCTGTATATTTTGAAGTGGATGTTTCTCCTGAAAGATTAGAATGCATGTCAGAAGTGGATGCCATGAATTTCAGTAGTCCTTTTCAAGACTTAACACATGCAAACTCTCCCTTCCATATGCAAACCAGCAATACTACCACAGACTTGCCTCAGGTGTGCATTGCTTATAAGTAGTGGGAGGTGCAGATGTATTTAGTATTCACATTGTGTTCCATATGAAAATGTCTTAAAAATATAAGGAACAATAAAGAAATCCCCAGTGGAGGCCTAGAAAAGAGAAATAGTGGAAATAGTTTTCAAGAAAGGTAGAATTTACGAATAGAGTGTTGAAACTGATCCTTTCTAGCCCCTTCATGAAGTCCCATGAGTATAGCCAGAAGACATGCCACAAAACTCGGTCACAGAGTAAGGACAAGAACACAAGGAGCCTGACATCTGGTCTTTTCATTTTAAAAAATATTTGCTCATAATATTATGGTGCTAATCAGGACCCAAGTTACTATGTACTGAATTGTAAAGAACGAATGTCTTAAATTATGTAAGTAAGGAGGTCCTCCCTCTTGGATTTTATTATAGAAAGTACTATACAGACCAGAGGAACAAAAGGCTAATTTTAGCTAGAAATAGTTATACCATGTAAGAGAAGAGTTAGAAGTGATCTCTGAAATTCAATGAGCAGTGGAGTCCCAAGAATTTTGTGTGAATGTAACATCAATACATGTGAGTAGTGCTATTTTATTTTTCAAGTATATTATTACTGATACTTTAAAAATCTAGTTAGGAGAAATGGTCTAAATTAGCATCAAGTCCAAATAACAGTTATAAGATATAACTCAGTTTTTATTATACTTGAGGTATGTTCAGAAAGTGGAACAATGTGATGAAAAGCATATTTAATAGATTTGTAACCAGCTGACTTTAATAAGAGATAAGAATTTTTTAGAGCATCATTTAGTTCCACAAACTTGATATACTGTTCATGATTGAACCAATGTTGTCCTTAAACATTTAAAATATTTTTCTTACTATTTTATTTATACTGTTAATTTATATAATAAACTCTCTCATCTTAGATAACATTAAGGAAACTTTGAGAATAAGCCCTACATGAATTTTTACAGATTTCTATTTATTGGATTCAGATTTTACCTCATTACCATATCCCTATTTTATATATCCAGTGGTTAAAAACTTGAATAGACCATATTTAACTAACATCAAAGAATTATCAGTAAGAGCTATATAGGTTATCATATACTCCTATGTTTATGGGAACACATTTTGACTTACCAAAAAAACCAAAGTATTAAAATAGCAAGATACTTCTTTACCTCTCAAATTAAATATTATGACTTTATTAGCATTATTTTACTAAAAGAGCTCAAATATGCAGTGGGGAAGGATATTAGAAACCACATTCTACCTGAGCGAGAAAAAATTTTGACAAAAATTACATAGCAGTGTACAAATACCTTTAGAAGAGGCTTATGATGTTTGAAGTATTAATATTGATGCCTTTTTTATTATTAATACAGAATGAAATAAAGAATGTAAAAAGGGAAAATAAGCCAAAACTCACACTTTCTGAAGAAATTTATAGCACACTAGATGGTTTGTTAGGTGGTGAGTATCTTTGTTGGCAATATACAAAGAAACTAAGATCTTTTTGTGTTCTATGTATAGATTAAACAAATAGGGAGATAAAATTATACATATGTGCATATGTGTATATGTATAATGACACTTTTTACATAAAATTTTAAACCAGAAAACAATATTTTATAACCACAGTTTGCACAGGGTGCTGCAGGATATTTTGAAAATTTGAAGGAAACGGTGGCACTAAATAGTTTTGGGCACCACAAATTACTAGTGTGAGATAGCTCACTATTTCAATATACAGTGGCACCTTGGTCCTCAAACTTAATTCATTCCAAAAGTCTATTTGAAAAGCACTTAGTTTGAAAGCTGAATCACACCTGAGAAATGTGTGACTGATCATACAGGTATCAGCATGAAAGGGTTAACAGGTTAAGAACCAAAGTTTTATTCAACAACCGAGACATTTTTTCCATGAACAAAATGGAAAAATGGGTGAGAACCAAATTGTTCAAGATGGGAGACATTTGAGAACTGAGGTTTGACTGTAAAACCACACTACAATCCTTTCTAATTAACATCTTATTTACAAAACTGTGGTTTTGGAGATTGCTGTGATAAGAAGCAAGTATTGCATGAAGATCAAGGTGAAATAGATACTGAAAGTTGGCCTTGTCCAATCTGTACAATCAAGTAATGAGTTTGGTTGTTTAAGAACAAAATAAAATATTTTTCTTTCAGGTTATGTATATTTTGAAATAGCTATTAAGTTGGTATGACAAATAATTGTTAAGTTGTTTGAACTTAACTACTTAATAAATGGAACTGTTAGGTATAGGGGTTCTGTGAAAAAACTACTGAGTAATTAAGGTGTCACAGAAGGAGAAAGTCTGGGAACTTGATATATATTATTTAGGGTACATAAGTGACTAGTAAAAGAAAATATGGATGGAAAGAATACATACTGATTTCAGCAATAGTGGATATCTCTGGGGAAGGAAAAAGGAAGAAATTTAGGTAGAAGGGAGGAATCATTAATTAATTTTGCAGCACTATTTCTATTTTGCCTTATTTGCTTCTGGTTTTTAAAAATATTAAATCTGGGTAATTTGTCACAGTGAGAAACTGTATATAGCATACCATTTAGTAGTAGTATCCTAGAATCTTACCAGCTTTGTGATATTAGGCAAGTGATTTAACATCTCTTATGTCTGTTTCCTTATCTGTAAAACAAAGATAATAATAGTACCCATATGGGATTGTTGTGAGATTAAACAAGGGTATGTGTGTTTGCTATATATATTCACTGTGCTTTTGTATTCTTTAAAAACATTTTATAATTAAAACATTTTAAAATTACAGTACAACAAAAGAATTTGTTTTCTTTAAAGATTTTATTTATCTTTAGAGGGGAAGGGAAGGAGAGAGGGAGAGAAATATCAATGTATGGTTACCTCTTGTGCGTCTTCTGTTGGGAACTGGCCTGCAACCCAGGCATGTGCCCTGACTGGGAATCGAACTGCGATCCTTTGGTTCCGAGGCCCTCACTCAATCCACTGAGCTATACCAGCCAGGGCCAACAGAAGAATTTTGATGATATTTTGGACTTTGTTTTACCAGTATGTGACCAGACTAATATAAAACAAGCTCTTTGAAGTAGTTATTTGAGAACTTTCTCCCATGTAAAAAAGTTGTTTTGTTTTGTTTACTAGTGCAAATCCATGCTAAAATCTACTCAGTGGTGAAGGTTGAAATATATATAATTCTTAAAAGGCTCAAAAACTTTATTTCATAAATGTTAATGTAGCTGTTAATACATACATTTATGGTCAGCTAATACTTATTTTCTTCTATCTCTTTCTAACAAGATGTCAACAACGGAAATTATTCACAGGATGTGCTAACTGGGCCCATTGACACCAGCATTTCTTCCTTCAGACAGTGTGAACCCATTTGTAAATTTCATCAGACGAAAACATTTAATGGTGAAATGATAACATTTCAAAATTCGAAATGTTATCTGAAAGGTGGCATTCCTTACACAGAGAAACCAGAAATGCAAAGTCATGTATATAATTATGCAAAAGACAACAATATAAAGGAAGATTCAGTTAAGGAAGAAAATTCAGTGGAAACTAATACTTCCACAAATGAAGACCAACTTGCTCATGAATGTGTCAGGCAGCCTCCTAGAAGTCCTCCTGGAATCCACTGCAATAGAGAGACACTGAAATTCATGGACATGTCACTGGCTAAAAATACTGCTGAGAACTCTGCTCTCAACCCTAATCAACCTGAAAGCTTCTTGTGTAAAGAATGTGTATACAGTGATGTTGAAAACCCATTTTACAAAGAGAATAGTTTTAACAAGTGTGATCTGAGAGCTAATTATAAAACAGAGGAGGTAAGATTTTTCATGGTCAGTACAGCCTGAACTGTATTGAAGGATGTTTTATTTTTGAGCAAAATGTCAAAACTTCATTTTTAAAAAAAATTTTATTGTATATTCTCTATTTCCATTTAGTCCCCTCAAAGCCTCCTCTCCACACCCAAACCCCCACCCTGTAGTCACCACATTGTTGTCTATACCATGAGTCCTTTTTCCTTTCTGCTCAATCCCTCTATTCCACAGGTGGCAAACACAATGCCTATGGGCCAAATCTGGCCCTCCACCTTGTTTTATCTGGCACCTTGTTTCTACCCAGCATCAGCACTCCTTAATAGTTAACCGAGCTCTCGCTTAACTATTAAGGAGTAGGTAAATTTATACAGTCCTAAAATTACGTTTGGCCATTTGAAGGCAACTGCGAGGCTGATGTGGCCACCAGTGAATATGGGGATGTTGGGGTAGACCCCTGGTCTACCCCAACATCCCCCAGCCCTTAGCTGTCATCCTGCTCTCTATCTGTGAAGCTATCCCTATTTTGCTTATTAGTTCAGTTTGCTCATTAGATTCCACACATGAGTGACATCATATGGTATCTTTGTCTGGCTGATTTTGCTTACGTAAGTTTCTCCAGGTGTATCCACATTGTTGCAAAGAGTAAAATCTTTTTTTACAGCCAAGTAGTATCCCATTGTGTAAATGTCCCATCATTGTTTTATCCACTTATCTACTAATGGACACTTAGGCTGCTTCTATATCTCAGTGATTGTAAATAACGCTGCAATGAACATAGGGGTGCTTATGATCTTTTGAATTAGTGTTTTGGTTTCCTTCAAATATATTCCCAGAAGTGGGACTGCTGGGTACAAAGGCAGATCCATTTTAATTTTTTGAGATATCTCCATACAGCTTTCCACAGTGGTTGCACCAGTCGGAAATCTGGTTCAAAAGAGTTTCCCTTTCTCTACATCCTCACTGGCATTTGTTGTTTGTTAATTTATTGATGATAGCCATTCTGAATTTGCGTTTCTCTGATGATTAGTGATGCTGAGCATCTTTTCATGTGTTTGTTGGCTATCTGTATGCCCTCTATGGAGAACTATCTATTCAGGTCCTTGGTCCATTTTTTAATTGGAGTGTTTGTTTTTCTTTTGGTGTTAAGTTGTGTAAGTTCTCTATAAATTTTTGGTATTAACCTCTTAACAGATATATCAATGAATATATTCTCCCATTCTGTGGGCTGTGTTTTTATTTTGTTGCTGTTTCCTTTGTGGTACAAAACCTTTTTAGTTTGATGTAGTCCTATTTGTTTATATTTAATTTTGTTTCCCTCGCTTGGGGAGATAATATCTGAAAAAATATTGCTACAAGCAATGTCCGAGATTTTGCAGCCTGTTTTCTTCTATAATTTTTATGGTTTTCAGTCTAACATTTAAGTCTTTAATCCATTTTGAATTAATGCTTCTATGCGGTGTAAGAAGGTGATCTAATATAATTTTTTTGCATGTATTTGTCTAATTTTCCCAACAGCATTTATTGAATGTACTGTCTTTAGCCCATTATATGTGCTCGGATGTTTTGTTTTAAGTGTGTAATCTGAGACCTTTCCAAGTCATGATAAATTATTTAATCAGTACAAGGCACATTGCTTCTCTGAGGAAAATGCCTTACTAGATCTTGATCAATTTAGAAATAAATTTTTCTAATAAAATTAAGCTCATAACTTGGAATTTTCTCTACCAAATGATCATTTCTTTGAGGATCAGGGCTCTGTCCTACTTCTTTTATGCATTTTAGTATCTACGTGGTGCCTTGATTATAAACTCTTATATTTGGTGAATTAAGTTAGCTAGAACTCAGTATACAAATAGAAAAATGTTGTGAAGAGCAAGCAATACAAAGGTATTAAATTATTTGACAAGAAATGCCTAAGATTTTTTTATCATATGGTATTTTAATTGGCAAGGAAAAATTATTTTTTTACCAAAGTGAAAACATTAACTTGTCTTTTGATTTATTAATCCTGTGCATGTAGTATCCTAAGAACACGAAAGATACTAATAATATAAATTCTGTGTGCTCTGACTAAAAATTTTTTTTAAGAATTGGCATGGACAAGTAGAAAAAATCAAATGAAAAAATCAAATAATAGCATAAATAATATCTTTTTATTGTGAGTTTGATGAGAAAAGCTATGATTATTACACTGAATATGCAAGTATAACCAGTTTTTTGTTCATTTGGAAGCAGCATTTATTTTTTTTCCTTTTTAAAAAATTGTTCAAGTACAGTTTTCTCCATTTTCCCTCCACTATTCCCCTTTGGCTTTGTCCATGTGTCCTTTACATATGTTCCTTGATGACCCTTCCCCTTCTTCCCCCTATTTTCCCCACTCTCCTCCCCTCATGTTACTGTCAGTTTATTCTTTATTTCAGTGTCTCTGGTTATATTTTGCTTGCTTACTTGTTTTGTTGATTACATTGCACTTATAGACGAGATCATATGGTATTTGTCTTTCACCGCCTGGCTTATTTCACTTAACGTAATGCTCTTCAGATCCATCCATGCTCTCGCAAAGGGTAGGAGCTCCTTCTTTCTTTCTTTCTTTCTTTCTTTCTTTCTTTCTTTCTTTCTTTCTTTCTTTCTTTCTTCTATGTAGTATTCCGTTGTGTAAGTGTGCCATAGTTTTTGATGCCATAGTTACTGATGGGCACTTAGGCTGTTCCCAGCACTTTGCTACTACAGATGTAGTAAATTGTGCTATGAACATTGGTGTGCATACGTTCTTTTGAATTGATGTTTCAGGATTCTTAGGGTATAATCCCAGAAGTGGAATTGCCAGGTCAATGGGCATTTCTAGTTTTAGTTTTCTGAGGAAATTCCATACTGTTTTACACAGTGGCTGTACCAGTCTTCATTCCCACCAACAGTGTACTACGTTTCCTTTTCTCCACAATCTCTCCAACACTTGTTGTTTGTTGCTCTGTTTTTGATGGCCATTCTGACTGGTGTAAAGTGGTATCTCATTGTGGTTTTAATTTGCATCGCTCATGGCTAGTGATGCTGACCATTCTTTCATATGACCTTGGGCACTCTGTATGTCCTCCTTGGAGAAGTATCTGTTCAGGTGCTTTGTCCATTTTTTAATTGGGTTGTTTGTCTTCCTGGAGTGGAGTCATGTGGGTTCTATATATATTTTGGAGATCAAACCCTTGTCCAAGGTATCATTTGCAAAATATATTTTCCCATACAGTTGGTTCCCTTTTCATTTTGCTGATGTTTTCTTTAGCCGTGCAGAAGCTTGGAAGCAGCATTTAAAAGAGGCCTTTATTTCCCTATATTTGTTTCTGGAAAATAACATTTTAAAAATCTGTTTCATTGGGATTTCCAAAGATTATTCCTTCCTATTTCCATTACATTTACTTATTTATTCATTCAGTCATTAAATACTTTTAGGCATCTAATATAGGCTAGGCCCTATGCTATGTGTTGATCATATAATAGTGAAAAAATATGTAAATATTCTCCTCATGAAAATAACATCCTAGTAGAAGAGATAGACATTAATCAAATAATTACACAAATAAATGCAAATTTTCAAATATGGTAAGTATTGCGAATAAAACTTACATATGAAATGTAAGTAGCCCTGGCTGGTATGGCTCCGTGGGTTGAGTGTCAGCCTGCAAACTGGAAAGGCCACTGGTTTCATTCCCCGTCAGGGCACAGGCTGGGGTTGCAGGCCAGACCCTTGGTTGCGCGTGTGCAAGAGGCAACTAATTGAAGTTTGTCTTGCACATTGATACTTCTCTCCCTCTCTTTCCCTCTCTGTTCCTCTCCCTCAAAAAAATAAGTAAAATCTTTTTAAAAATGAAGTGTATGCAAAATGTATATAACGTTATGTACATACAAACTGCAGCAATGATTGGTGCTGCAAATAAAAGTAAGGTAAGTGTCTTACAACCTTGGTCAGGGAGTTTGGAGAAGGCTTCCCAGATGTAGTGGGAATTGAGCTGAGCTCTATAAGATGAGTAGAAGTTAATTAAGTAACTGGGGCTGGAAGAGCTTTCCATGTAGAAGTAACATGCAAAAAATCCGTGGCTGCAGGGAGCATGGTCCCTACTAGGTCCTGAAAGAAGACCATGGTTGCTGAGTTGGAGGGAGCAACAGGGATGTAGTAGATGAGGATGGAGAGTAGCATGGGTCAGATATTATGACCTTGTAGGTTCCAGTAGGGATAGTTGTCTTTATCCTAGAACAGTGAAGAAACATTAAAATACAGAGGTTTAGCCCTGGGCAGGTGGCACAGTTGGTTGGAGCATCATCCCATGCACCAAAAGGTTGCAAGTTCCATTCCTGGTCAGGGCACATACCTAGGTGTGAGTTTGATCCCCAGGCAAGGTGTGTACAGAAGGCAACTGATGGATATTTGTCTCTCACATTGATGTGTTTGTCTGTCTCTCTCATCAGTAAACATATCCCTAGGTGAGGATTAGAAAAGTAAAATAGAAAATATAGGGGTCCAATATCTAAATTCTAGAAAGTGATACAGCCCACTCCTACAAATATCTTTTACTGTTTTTTTAATGTAATCATTTCAACTTTGTTTTGCTACAACGTACTATCCTTTTTAACCTCCCCCCCACTGACCAAACCTGTATTTTGGGCAGAAATCAACCATAAGATGTGTTCACCTGGCATTCTAATGTTTACGAGAGTCATAGCACAATGAGATAATGGTTTAATGAGAAATGAAAAAAGGACTCAAAAGAGGCCTCACAGTCTGTAGGGTAATTGGTAAATTTGTTTTAATTTATGTGAAGTCAAAGAATGCATGTTATATGTGTCCAGAAAATCTTGTATCAGAGAAGATGATGACTATCAAAGTTTAATTTTTTTTGTAAAAGGAAATGGGATACACATTTTTAAAAAGATTTTATTTATTTATCCTTAGAGGGGAAGGGAAGGAGAGAGGGAGAGAAATATCAATGTATGGTTGCCTCTCATGTGTCCCCTGTTGGGAACTGGCCTGCAACCCAGGCATGTGCCCTGACTGGGAATTGAACCTCGATTGTGTGGTTCGCAGACCCGCGCTCAATCCACTGAGCTACACCAGCCAGGGCTGGGATACATATTTTTACCATACACCTGTTGTTTGTGCTCTGCTATGCTGTTAGATAATATATATACATTTAGCAATTAATAGTTAAGTATTTTTGTTAAGTAGGTGTTATTATTGGAAGTAGATATAGTTATTTTATGACTGAGGACACCAAACTAGGGATCTACGATTCAAGACCGGCTCTGACTTCAAAGTTCAAGGTAATTCTACTCTTTCACTCTTATTTAATCTTAATTTATAGGTTGCAGTTTCTTCAAAAGAGATACAGA
This sequence comes from Sturnira hondurensis, assembly GCF_014824575.4. Taxonomy (NCBI): domain Eukaryota; kingdom Metazoa; phylum Chordata; class Mammalia; order Chiroptera; family Phyllostomidae; genus Sturnira; species Sturnira hondurensis. The sequence goes on along the minus strand of NW_028076902.1, from coordinate 3,962,269 downwards.
ATTCTGGGGAAATTCCTGAGATGTCAGTCAGTCACCAAGAGGAATTTGCAGTGGAGGACATGGAGAGTCTAGAGATTGTGTCAACTTATTCTCCTGCAGGCATTGTGTGGAGTGGTGGGGCATCTGGGGAGGACTGTGAGATATCTGAGGCAGAGCAAAGCTTGGAAAACTTACATCCTCTGGAAGAGGATATGGCTTTAAATGAAGTCTTACAGAAATTAAAGCATACTAACAAAAAGCAGCAAATTCTGATCCAAAACCTACAGTGTACTAACATATACTTAGAGAAGAAAGTTGAAGAATTACTGGTGAAGACTAACAAGCAGCAGGTGTTGGTTGATATCATAAATAAGCTAAAGGAGAATGTCGAAGCATTAATTGAAGACAAATACAGAGTAATGATAGAGAAGAGTGAAACTGACAAGACATTGCAGAATTTGCATGATATATTAACCAAAACCCAAAAACATCTTCTGGAATCTAGAAAAGAAAAGGAAATCTTACAGGTAGAGCTTAAAAGGATCAAGGGAAATTATGTTTGTCTACAGGAAAGGTACATAACTGAAATGCAACAAAAAAACGAAACTGTTAGTCAGTACATAGAGATGGGCAAAGCCTTAAGCAAGAAAGAAGAAGAGATAGAGAGACTGCAGCAACTCAAAGGAGAATTGGAAAATGCTACCACTTCTGCTTTGGACTTATTGAAAAGGGAAAAAGAGTCCCGAGAACAAGAGTTCCTGTCTTTCCAGGAGGAATTTCAGAGACGTGAAAAGGAAAACCTGGAAGAAAGACAGAAACTGAAATCTAGACTTGAGAAATTGGTAGCTCAATTTAAAAATGTGCAATTCGTGTCTGAAAGTGAAAGGGCCAAGAATACAAAGCTTCAGCAGAAGATCAATGAAGTAGAAAATCAAAATGCAAAACTTCAGCAGCAGGTTGCAAGGAGTGAGGAGCAAAATTATGTCCCTAAATTTGAGATAGCTCAGTTAAAGGAGCACTTAGAGGAAGTAATGAAATCAAATATCACAAAGGTACGATCACAAATTCAAAATCTCTGGTGTATGAATTTCAGGAGTCTCTAATAATCTGGTGATGCATCTTTAGGCATGACAAGTATTTTTGCATAAAGAATTATTAAGCAAAAAGAATGGAAAATGCACCACAGGTTTGGAGAAGTTTCTTTGGTTCTTGGGTACTTGTATTACAGAACAGCCATTTCAAGTCTTGTATTTATTATGGTAAAGGTGAAAATTAATGTCGGAATTTTTGTGGGTACCTCTGACCAATAATATGAAGCATCCTTTGAGAAAGAATTTTTTAAGTGGGGATTTTAATCTTTTCAACAATAAAGTAAATAATATAATTTCATATTTGGTTTACCAACCTATATCACATTAATTTTGTAAAATTATAAACATGTTTATTAAGATATAATTGATAAATAACATTCTATTAGTTTCAGGTGTACAACATAATGGTTTGGTATTTGTATATATTGCAAAATGATCACCACTGTAAATCTAGTTAACATCAATTAAAAACTGAGAATAGGAGAGCCTCATATCAATATTTTTGGAGGGGCTGTAATTTGGTATTCTCTGCAGTTCAAATGGCTGTTTTAGCAGCCAACAACCTGGAAGGATGTCCCAGAAGTAATAATTTTCACAAGACAGAGTAAACCTATTTGTTGTATAGGCCTGCCTTAAAATAGTAGTACAACCTTAAAAACTCTGACTACTTAGAAAGAAGGCTAATCTGAAAAAGAAAAATGTCTAAGTTTATTTTTTATATTTGTTATACCTTGAGCTGATACTTTGCCTTGAAGATGTCCTGGGGGGACTCTCTTTCGTGAATCTGTAATCAGTACATATACTCGCATATATTGTTGGCAAGTATGGTAAATAATTCTATTTTTAGTGATTCTTAGGAAACTATTCTCTCTGTTTAAAAACTTTCTCTGTGATCTTTTATCCAGAAAGAGGAAGAATTATCTAAGCCAGTGGTTCTTAAACTTTAGCATTCATCAACATCAGCTGTGAAAATGCAGATTGTTGGGGCCCAACTCAGAGTTTCTGATTCAGAAGGTGTGAGGTGGGGCCTAAGAATGTGCATTTCTAACAAGATCTTAGGTCTCACTGATGTTGCTGGTCCAGGAATCCCAATCTGAGAACCACTAACATAAGCAAAGCTGACATTAAGTTTAGCTGCTAACCAAATCATAACAGTTTTTAAAGCAGTAAACTCTGAATAAATTAGTGTAAATGTACAGAAGTTTATCACAGTGTATGAATTTTTTCTTCAGCTTTTTAAAAATAAAATTCTTTGTTTTCTCTTGAGTAATCAATTTCCTTAATGTCCCTAAATCATTCTTACTCTGCTTTTAGTTTTGCTTTTTATTAACTCTAGGACCATTTTCTCTAAGTGTGGTCTGGGAGGGTCTGTTAGGTCAAAAATATTTTCATAGTAATATAAAGATGTTATTGCCTTTTTTACTCTCATTCTTTTCTACAAGTATACAGTAGAGTTTTCCAGAAACTAAATGACATGTCAAATAATTGTTTTCATGGCTGATACAATGTGTGAAGCAAATATGAAAGTCAGCTGTCTTTCATCAAGCCAGCATTAAAAATATTGGCAAAAAATGTAACAGTCCCACTCTTTTCATTAATTTTTTTTGGAAAATGCAGTAATATTTTATAAAATTGTTACTTATATTGACAAAGTAGAATTGTTGTTATTTAAAAGTAAATATTTTTAAATGTTCTCATTTTTAATTTTAAGAGTATAAAAGGGTCCTGAGAACCAAAAAGTTTGAGAACCACAATTCAGAGCTTTTACTGGTGTTTTAATCAGCATTTTACTTTAAAAGTAATCCAGACTCTCTCTTATTGTGACAAATCTGGATTGTATACACATAGGATGCAAAGATAATACCTTCTAATTTGTTCCTGAATTACTCACCTTGTGAAGAAGAGAGCCTGAATCCCCCAGATGTGAAAAGGACTTTCCAGCCAGCCTTCAAAATTCACAATCTTGTGGCTCTGATGACAAGGCTTCTCACATGCCAGGTAATTTTAAAAATGCTTATTTTTATTGGGTGAGGGAGAAATTACCAAGGTTTGACTTAAAGCAAAAGAGGCAATGTGAGGTGACAGAATTCAGTCATGAAATAAAATAATGGAAGATAAAGTAAAGACCCTTAAACCAACCAATCAGCTTTTTCTTCCTCCTATTGCTTCTTTCTTCAACACCTAAATCCCACAAGTCTACGGTACAGTAACATAACATGATAGGAAATAAAGACTCCCAGTGAAACTCTTCATTTAGCACTTCCCATTTTCAGGAAAGCTCTTTCAGAGCAGTAGTCTTACACTCTGGGTCAGTCTGCTCCTAGGGATAAGTTATTGTTTGTATTAATGAGCTGTTTACCCAAGCTAAAAATAAGGCTTCAGGGCAAAGGTGGGGACAGTGTAGAGCTGTGTACGTTAGTAGAATGAAAAAAGAAGTAAGTGTCAGGTGAGTTTGAATCCTGACTTCACCACTTCCTGGGTGTATGACTGGCCAAGTAACTTTACCTTAGTTTCCTCATTGTGTGTAGGGGAATGATACTTGCTGCCACCCTAGAAGGTAAGGAGCACCACGTTTAATGAGAACATTAGAGGACATGATACTTGATAGTTTCTCAAATTAGCTGCTCTCTTTCTTCCACTTTTCTTCTACTTACATTTCTTTGATCTTTAGTGCATTCATCTGAGCCAAAGTTTGATGGCATAGGTTTGTGATGTTTCTGATCCAGCACAAACCTTATTTCTATTTTGTCTTGGCTCAGATGTGTTGAACACTAGCATTTACTGAATGTGAGACACTGAGCTCAGTGTTTTATGCAGAGCTCACAAAGTAGTGGTCCACAGACTATATCTACCTAAAGTTGTGTGTTTAAATATTGGGATTTGATTGTGGCACAGTCTCTTCTTGTGCCACAATCTTCTTTTGCCTCTGCAAAACTTTTCACTGCATCTTGCCCTTCAGACATATGCTTACTCACCATATTTGCTCGGTTTTCTCCCATCTTGCTCATGGCTACTGTTCTTTCTCAGTTTTATTTGCTAACTGCTTCTCCTCTACCAGACCTCTCAGTAATGAAGTATAGATCTTCTTAGTACCAATACTACGTTTTCTTATTCTGTCTCCCACCCCACCAGGACATAAACCTTCAAGATTAGAGACCTGGTATGCTGTATGTCCTGTATACCTCACACTGATTAAGCTTCTAATAGGCAAATATTTGCTGATTTCCCAACCTGTTCTTGAAGCCATTTAAGTTTACTGTTCCTACTTTTCATGGATTAGCTCTTACACCATTCTTTATATTTTTATCAGCCTTTAAAAAAATGTGGATAAACAAATCAAGGCTTAGAATTGTTGAGTTTCTTGTCCAAAGTTTCACATATGATAAAATGGTTGAGTTTAGGCAGAAATCTCTTAGGCAGTCTGACTTCTGTGCATTCACTTTTGAACCTTAGATTATTTTGGTACAAGTACCTTCATTCTAGAGTTTTATCTTACTGAGGATGTCTGATTACTTTGGTGTCAGTTACAATAATTTGTCTAGAATTTGAATTTGTAAACCAACTAGGTTAGGAAGGAATGGATGTATGAATGCATGAACATGTATAGTTATTATAAATGAATATTAACCTCCCAGTGATTATATTAACCTGTTTTAGTAACAGTTTATGTACAAGTGTAAATCTATATGAATTCTTTCCACACTAACCTTTTATTGGATGTCTCATGATGAGTAATTGAAGAATTTAGTTCAATATTATTTAACCTCCTTTGGTTTAATCATTTATTTTGGGAGGGAAATTTGTTTCATTTGTATTTTTTCCTTCTTTTAGCTCTACTGAAAACATTTTAAACTAGCTTCTCAAACTGTTATCTTTAGGACATCAGCAATCTCACTGCTGAACATTTCAAAGAGAGTAAGAAAGTTAGTGATACAATGCTGCAAAAATTGAAGAGTTTCCATCTTAAAAAGAAAAATTTAGATGAAGAGGTACTGTATGTATTCTTTGTTCTAAAAGTTATATTACTCTGGCTGGGTAGCAGTTGGTTAGAGCATCATCCCTATATGCCAAGGTTGGGGGTTCAATTTTCAGTCAGGGCACATACAAGAATCAAACAATGAATGTATAAATAAGCAAAACAACAAATCAGTGTCTGTCTGTCTCTCAATTACAAAATTTTAATTAAAATTGTATCATTTTTAGTGAAAAAAATAGTCAAAGTAAAAGGGAGTATAAATATATCCTGAAAAAGAGAATCCTAAAATTTAGATTTTTTTAAAAGAATTGTTTTTGTGCACCCTGGGTGGTGTGACTTAGTTGGTAGGTCACTGACCTCCAAACCAGAAGGTCACCAGTCACGACACATGCTTGGGTTGCAGGTTCACTCCCTGGTGCCTATGGAAGGCAACAGTCAATGTTTCTCTCCCTTTCTTTCTCCCTCCCTTCCCCTCTCTCTAAGAAATAAAAAATAAAATAAAATAAGAATTGTTTTTGTGGACCAGCTTAGCTTTACTATGGCTCTCATTAAGGAGACATATTGTGCAACATTTGACTTATGTAATAATGTAGGTCTGTATTAGAAAGTCTTGTTCATCTACCAGAAAAATTGGTATGATTATTTTTTCACTTTTGCATGGCATTACTGATTTCTGAAGAACAATGTATTTTGACATTTTTATAGTGATTACAAAGTTTATCACTTGGAATAATGTATAAACTAAAAACAAATAATTTTATTTTTCATGTGAAACAAGGGTAAGGAAGAGGCTCTTGAAATTTCTTCAATTATTCTTTTGTTGGTGTAGTGTTACAGAGATTAAAAGATAAAATTAAGAGAGTAAGTTAAGCCCTGGCTGGTGTGGCTCAGTTGGTTGGAGTATTGTCCCATAAACCAAAAGGTTGCTGTTTTGATTCCTAGTCAGGGTACACCTAGGTTGTGGGTTTGGTCCCTGGTTGGGGCACATACAAGAGGCAACCAGTTGATGTTTCTCTCCCACTCCCTCTCCCTGTGTTCTCCGCCTCTCTAAAATCAATAAGCATGTCCTCGGGTGAGGATAAAAAAACACAGATAGAATAAGTTAGATAGGGATGGTGATAACAGAATGTCAACTTGTGCCATTTTTAATCTGAGAGAAATACAAAAGTGACAAATTTATCTAGCTAAAGGAATAAAAACATTTAAATCTGAAATCTTGGATTATTATAACAACCTTAATTCTGTGCTATCAGGAAATTACTTCTGTGAACTGAGGGAATAGAAAATCAGTGTTGCAGGTATTCTGGGGAAATTCTTTGGTCTCCTAGCTAACCTGTAGAGAAAAGGATCAAAAAATAAACATGCACAGAAATAACTGACCTCCACTTCTTAAACCCATCTTCAAAAATAAGCCTACTCTGGCTAAGATGGAGGCGTAGGAAGACACACTGTGCCTCCTCACACAATCAAAATGAGTGCAACAAAAATTTAGAAAAAAAATACAACCAGTACTGACAGAAAATTGAACTGTATGGAAGTCTGACAACCAAGGAGGTAAGAAACATCCATCCAGTCGGGTAGGAGGGGCGGAGTAGGGTGGCCTGGTGGAGAGGCACAACCAGACCAAAAATATGGCCCAAACAAAAGAACAGATCAAAGCTCCAAAAATAATACAACTAAGTGACTGAAGATTTGGTGGAGGGCATGGAGAAAGAATGAAGTGGTTGGGAATATAAATGATACAAGATTGGCCATTAGCTATTAATAGCTGAAGCTAGATGGTAGCTACATGGTGGTTCATTAAAGTTTTTTCTCTTTTTAAACTCTTTTTTTCTGAACAAAAGCTGTAAAAATGGCATGTCTTTTGGGAGACCAGGAATTGAACTTTGCATGGTTTGATGATTTTATTATAAATTTTATAGAATGTAGTTTTATTTACTCTTCTTCTCTGAAATGTAAAATGCTTTTTTCTCCCCAAGCTACAGAAACATAAAGACAGAATCGTAACTTTTAGAGAGTTAATTGCTAATGAAAAAGCATTTCAAGATCAAGTGATCGATGTGAGTTTAACATTTACTATGTACTGTCTTTAATATGCAAAAATATAATTTCGGATGTTTATATTCTTTTGGCTTAAATCCTTCTAGCTCTAAGTTCTACACTTCTAGCTACTGAAATTCTCTTTGTTTCATTAGTAAAGTATTTATTTTTAAATGCTCAAAGTAGTGTGAAAGTATTAGAAGTGAGAACAAATATATTGAATCTCAGGTTACAGATTTTGATTCAAATGAAGCCAAGAGTGCGAATTCAAATGAAGTCAGAGATGTACCTACCTTATTGGGAGCCAAACTGGATAAGTACCACAGTCTAAATGAAGAGCTTAATATCTTGGTAAGAAAAACTTTTTGTTACTTTGTTATAATTTTTACATATAACACCATTTTATTAACAAATTTAAGAAATTTTCTCATTAAAATGGTTACACACTGGTATTGTGGCAATATTATTTACCTACAAAGTAGAGAACTGAACTTTTGCATTTTCAGGTTTTGAAATTTTACATAATGTCCCATCTGATTTCTGTTTAGACTAATCAGATTAATTTCTTTCAAAATGTAAAAATCAAAAAATATGTCCGTTTTTCATAGTGAATGAAACATACTTACATTGCTGTATATGCTACCACCATTCTTACAGCAATAGCTGTTTATAACCACCATGATTAAGGGGTGCTTTGAGAAACAGCATTCATAGTTTACTTTAGATGGCACCTAAAGAAAAGGGCATCACTGCACAAGAGAAATAGTAATTATGTATCTTAATGAAGGTGTTAGCTTATGGAATGGTGGGAATCATTTTGCAGTATGTAAGTGTATCAGATCAAATTGTATACCCAAAACTTTCACAGTGTTGTATGCCAATTATATCTCAGTAAAGCTGGGAAAAAATAAAGGCAAATAAATAGGAAAAATGTGTTAGAAGAAAATGAAAATATGATATTGGTAGCTGGATAGTTACCAATCCATTTGGATATTGGTAGCTACAGAGTTACATTCCATTTGGATTCCACTATAATGAAAAGGTGGTTAATTAACCTAATTCATTTTAACAGCAGTTATTTAAAGAAGTCTATTATACTTCTAAATTATTAAAAATATGCATATATGCTAAATTTAGAACATACCCATTTATCTTTTTTTAAGTATAATTTCCATTTTATTTTTTTCCAGAGAGTATTTCTTCAGTCCTTAGGATCTAGCTCCTTACATGGGCTTTGGTGGAGGTCACGGGACAGCACCAATAGGTCTAAATTGAAGTGGGTTGCTCAGTCCTTCTGGACTTCACAAGAATGATTCCTGACTACCTTGTTGTGAATAACACAGTCACACAGTAATGTAGTTTCACATACAGCTTGGAAAGCACATAGGCATTGAAGACACTCGCTTCAGAAACATCCCTAACAGCTGCTGCCTCTACTATGTTTCTTAATGGGCTTGTGCTTAGGCACACATTGGGCATAGCTGGTGCAGTGAATAGGCTGTATATGGACATGGCCTGTTCCAGCACACCATTGTTCCTTCTTTTGGGGGGAGGATCCTCTTAGAGGAGAGGACCCAAGAGAGCCCCATTTATCTTTAAAAGAGTAAAAAGTCCATTGCTGTGAAGGCTTCAATATTTCTTTTCTAGGCTGACAGTGACCAGAGGGGAGAGGGGAGGGAATTTTAGGGGAAATAAGGGAGGGATTTAGAGGAACCTATATAAAGGATACATGGACAACAACTGAGAAGGGTGGAAATGGGAGGGAGGGAGGAGGGAGGGGGGAGGATGGGGGGTGGGATGGGATGGGAGTAATAGAAAACTGTACTTGAAAAATAATTAAATAAAAAAATTGGGGAAAAAATATTTCTTTTCTAATTCTTTTTTTTTTCATTAAAAACTAATTGACTTCCCACAAAAGGTTAAGAAATGCTAGTCACTAGGGAGAGAGAAAGCTAAATCAAACATAGCCCCTGCTTCTAAGAAATCTAGAAAAGAAGATAAAGTACATAAATAATTATTTACAAAGAGTAAAGGGAAAGTTTCTTAAAAAGAGATACGGTGACTCGTATCTAAGAGAGGAGATGTATGTAGAATGATGAGTTCAAAGGAAGAACAGATGACATCCAAGTGGGAGAATCATGGGAAACTTTGTAAAAGGGATGAGAGTTGGGTCTTGAAGATCAGTAAAATTTGAGCATAGGCATTTAATAGGAGAACACTCAATAAATTCTGTCATTCATTAGCAGTTCTATGCTTCAGATGTAAAATATGATGAGAGTGGACCTTAATCTTCCAAATATTGGGAAACTAGAATGAGAAAAAGGACACAAATGGGAGTGTATGAGACATACTGTGTTGCTTTAAAAATGTTGCTTCCATCTTTTTTGTACAAACTGTCTCAGAGAAAGCAAATAATTGATGAGGAAGAGTTCTTCATTGAAGAATGTAAGCTATTGAAAACAGAGGAGGAGGTTGAGGCAGACATACTGTGCCTCCTCATACCACCAGAAGAAGGACAACGACAAATTTAAAAACAAAGAACAACCATAACTGACAGAAAATCAAACTGTATGGAAGTCCAACAACCAAGGAGTTAAAGAAAAAATATTCATCCAGACTGGTAGGAGGGGCAGACATATGCAGCCAGGTGGAGAGGACTCGCAGCAGAGTAGCGGCTGGTGGAGCAGGTAGTCCACACATTTCCATGCAGATACACCAGGACAAACTACTGCAGACTGAGACAGACCACACAACCCAGGGCTCCAGTGTAGGGAAATAAAGCCTCAAAGCCTATGACTGAAAAAACCTGAGAGAGTTGAGGAGATGGGAGAAACTCCCAGCCTCACAGGAGAGTTTGCTGGAGAGACCCACAGGGTCCTAGAATGTACATAAAACCACCCACCTGGGAATCAGCACCAGAAGGGCCCAATATTCTTGTGGTTAGTGGCAGAAGTGACTGAGAGCTGAGAGAGAGCTGAACAAGCACTATTGTTCCCTCTCAAACCCCTCCCCCACATACAGCACCACAGCATACAGCCATGTGGGTTGCCCTGCCCTGGTAAATACCTAAGGCTCCACCCCCCTACTACATAACAGACAAAAAAAATATATAGCCCAAATGAAATAATAGATCAAAGCTCAAAAAATAGAACCAAGTGATGAAGAGATAGGCAATCTATCAGATGCACAGTTCAAAGCACTGGTAATCAAGATGCTCACAGAATTGGTTGAATGTGGTCATAAGTTAAATGAAAAAATGAAGGCTATGCTGAGTGAAGTAAAGCAAATTGTACAGGGAACCAATAGTGACGGGAAGGAAACTGAGACTCAAATCAATGGAATGGACCAGAAGGAAGAAACAAACAAACAAACAGAAAAGAAGGAAGAAACAAGAATTCAAAAATGAGGAGAGGTTTAGGAACCTCTAGGACATCTTTAAACGTTCCAACATCTGAATTATAGGGGTACCAGAAGGGGAAGAGGAAGAGCAACAAGTGGAAAAGTTATCTCAACAAATAATAAAGGAGAACTTCCCCAATCTGGCAAAGGAAATTGACTTCCAGGAAGTCCAGGGAGCTCAGAGAGTCCCAAAGAAGGTGGACCCAAGGAGGAACACACCAAGGCACATCATAATTACATTAGCCAAGATTAAAATGAAGGAGAGAATCCTAGAAGCAGCAAGAGATAAGGGGCCAGTTACCTACAAAGGAGTTCCCATCAGACTGTCAGCTGATTTCTCAAAAGAGAGCTTACAGGCAAGAAGGGGCTGGAAAGAAGTATTCCAAGTCATGAAAGTCAAGGACCTACATCCAAGATTGCTGTATCCAGCAAAGCTTTCATTTAGAATGGAAAGGCAGATAAAGTGCTTCTCAGAAAGGTCAAGTTGAAGGAGTTCATCATCACCAAGCCCTTATTATGTGAAATGTTAAAGGGACTTATCTGAGAAAAAGAAGATAAAAAGCATGTACAGTAAAATGACAGCAAACTCACAATTATAAACAGCCACACCTAAAACAAAACAAAACAAAAAGAACAAACTAAGCAAACTACTAGAACAGGAACAGAACCACAGAAATGGAGATCACATGGAGGGTTAGCAACAGGGAAGTGGGAGGAGGGTGGGGAGTACAGAGAATAAGTAGCATAGATGGTAGGTAGAAAATAGATAGGGGGAAGGTTAGAATAGTATGGGAAATGTAGAAGCTAAAGAACTTATGACACACAGACATGAACTAAAGGGGGGAATGTGGGTGGGAGAGGGTGTGCAGGGTGGAGGGGAGTGAAGGGGGGAATGGGGCAACTGTAATAGCATAATCAATAAAATATATTTAAAAAAACAATATAAACAAACAAAACAAGGAGGTAGAGAACAGACTGATTTCCAGAGCAGAAGGGGATTTGGGGAAAATGGTGAAGGGATTAAGACATACAAATTGGTAGTCACAAAATAATCATGAGGATGTAAAGTACAGCATACACAATAGTCAATAATATTAGAATAACTATGTATAGTATTAGATGGAGGTAGTGGAAATATTAGGAGAACATTTTGTAAAATATGTCATTATCTAACCACTATGCTTTGCACCTGAAACTAATGCAAAATAAAAAATAGTGGGCAAAAAGATTTTGGCAGACACTTTCTTAAGAAGATACATAGATGGCAAATAAGCACATGAAAAGATATCTTAGGAGGTAAATTAAAACCACAGTGAATACCACTACACACCTAGTAGAATGCATATTTAAAAGACTGAATGGAAGACATTAAGACACTGAAGCAGTTATAAATAAATGGAAAGATAGTTAATGCTCATGGGTTGGAAGAATTAATATTATTAAAATGTCCATACTATCCAAAGTAGTCTATGGATTCAATACAATATCTATGAAAATCCCCATGACATTTTTCACAGAAACCAGACAGTCCTACAATTTGTATGTAACACAAAAGACCCCAAATAGGCAAAACAACCTGAGGAAAGAGGAACAAAACTGGGGACATCATGCTCCCTAATTTCAAACTCTATTACCATGCTATAGTAATTAAAACAGCATGGTAATGTTTTAAAAAGAAACACATAGATCAATGGAATAGAATAGAGAGCCCAGAAACAAACCCACACATATCTGGTCAATAAGTTTACAACAAAAGGGCGAAGAATATTTGATGGGGGAAAGGACAGTCTCTTTAATAAATGGTGTTGGGAAAATTGGACAGCCATGTGCTAAAGAATGAAACTGGACCAATATCTTTCTTGTACCAATCACAAAAATCAACTCAAAATGGACTAAATCTTTAACATAATATCTGAAACCATACACCTTTGTGGGGACTGGGTGTATGGACAAGGAAACAAAGGAGAAAAATCAGGACAACCTAATAGCTAAATAATAAAATATTTTGAAAAACTTCTAGAAGAAAATGTAGTAAGTTTCTTACTACAGGTTTTGATGACAATTTTAAAAAATCTGACAGCAAAAGTAAAAGCAAGAAATAAAAAATAAACAAGTGGGGCTACATCATACTAAAAAGCTTCTGCACAGAAAAAGAAATCAACACAACAAAAAGACAACCTATTGAATGAGGGAAAAATATTTGCAAATCATCTGATAAGGGATTAATATCCAAAATACATGAGAAACTCATACAAATCAAAGCAAAAACAGACTCCATTAAAAATGGGCAGAAGATCTTAATAGCTATTTTTCCAAATAAGACATGGCCAACGGGTACATGAAAAGATGCTCAACCTCACTAATCATCAGGGAAATGTAAATCAAAACTACAAAGAGATATCACCTCCCACCTGTTAGAATGGCTGTCATCAAAAAGACAGGAAGTAAGACATATTGGGAAGAATGTAGAGAAAAGGGAACTTTTGTGCACTGCTGGTGGGAGTGTAAATTGGTTCAGCCTCTATGGAAAACAGTATGGAGATTCCTCAAAAATTAAAAATAGAATGACCATATTACCCACAAGATCATTATGCTAAGGGAAATAAGTCAGAGAAAGATAAATGCTATATGATTTATCTTATATGTGGGATCTAAAAAAAAACCCAACAGCAAACACAAAACCAAGCTCAGATACAGAGGACAGGTTGGTGGTGGTTGCAGGGAGGCATGGAGAGGGAGGGGAGTGGGAGAAATAAATGAAGGTGGTCAAAAGATGTATATACAAAAAAGATGGGACAAACATTTCTGGCATTTGGGGAGCTGAAAAACTATGAAGGGGAGATAGTTGAGGAATGAGTAGCTTGGAGAGTGAATGACTGACATACCACAACTTGATCAGTCAGTGGAACCCATGAGGGTACAGAGGAAGATGTTCACTTGGGAGTTGAGGGGAAAGTAGGTGCTTCAGTTGAGTGAAAGCTGGGAGGAATGTTTGGGGGAATAGTCCAGTAGCCCAATAGAATCCAGACTCTGGAGGAGAGTGTGAGCGTTCCTCTCCAGCTTCAATGCCATGGATTCTTATGCCATGGGTTCACCTCCTGATCTGGGTCGGGGGTAGAGGTGGGGAGACTGATCATACCAGGGGTTGATGAGGATATAGAGTGATTGCAGTTCTTATATACTGGTGGTGAGAACATAAAATGGTACAACTACTTTGGAAAATATTGGGGCAGTTTCTTAAAAAGTCAAACACACACCTACCACCATTCTACTCCTAGGTATTTACCCAAGGGAATTGAAAGCATATGTTTATACAAAGACTTGCAAATGAGGGTTCTTAGCAGCATTATTTGTAATAGCCAAAAATGGAAAACAGCTCAACTGTCTACAGCAGATGAATGGATGACCCATACAGTGACGTAGTTATTTTTTAAAAGATTTTTATTTAGTTATTTTTAGACAGTGGGGAAAAGAGGGAGAGAAACATCAATGTGTGGTTGCCTCTCACATGCCCCTTACTGGGGACCTGGCCCACAACCCAGGCATGTGCCCTGACTGGGAATGGAACCCACGACCCTTTGGTATGCAGGTGGGCACCCAGCCCACTGAGTCATACCAGCTAGGGCCTTCTTGTTTTGTTTTGTTTTTTAAAGAATGGATTTCTTACACATAGGCAACCTAGATGAATCTCAAAATAATTATACTTAGTGAAAAGAGACAGATGAGTAAATACTATTTGGTTCCATCATATGAAACTCCAAAAGATACAGACTAATCAATGGTGACAGAAAGCAAATCAGCATTTTCCTGGGCGAGCACAGAGTGTGGGAGTCAGGAAAGAAAAGCAGACAGGAGGGAGGGATTACCAAGTGGCAAGAGGAAACTTGGGTGGGAGGAGCAGTGATGGATATGTTTACTATCTTGATTGTGGTGACGGTTCCATAATTGTATAGATCTGTGACAATTTATCAAGTTGTGCTCTTTAAATATATGCAGTTTATTGTATGCCCATTATACTCTCAAAGCAGTTAAGCTTAACATTCTTTAGCAAAAACTTAAAATTGTACATTCATTTTCATTATAATCCAAAAAATGATTTACAGAGCTATCCCTTCATCTCAAAAATAAATATTCTTTAAGAAATTCTATGCTCTTCTTTCTTTAATCTGAGTTTAAGCAAATAAAAATTTAATTGAGGACTTATAAGAGTTATTACTTTGATCTGGAAAGCTATTAGATAAATTCAAACTATGGATTTCTTAAAGAATTCCATGAAGTCTATAATGAAAAAAAGAAGTGAAGAGGAATTCTACAACCACACATTGATGTTTCTCTCCCTCTTTTCCCCACTGTCTAAAAATAACTAAATAAAAATCTTTTAAAAAATAACTATGTCACTGCAGTAAAACATCATAAGTTATGTGAAGTTGAGAATGAAACTCTACCCTCTAAGAGCAAGGAGATGGATTGCAAAAGAACAAAATAGAAAAAGCTGTATGCTAATGGTTGATAAATATTTTCCACTTCCTGACATATCCTTTCAAAAATCCTTTACATTCTCTTCACCTTGGTTTCATCTGTTAAATTTAGGTGATAATATCTGTACTCCCTAGTTTAAATAATGTATGCAGTCAGTTCAGTAGGACCACTGATTCAAAATCATCTCATTAATTCATTTACATAAGAAAGAAAAAAGTTGGTATTTCTGAAGTGAATTTGTTGATCTTTGCTTCCAGGGGACATGTATTTTAAGACATTAGAAGATTGATGGCCATTCTTAACATGGTTATTTAATGGGGATATTGTTGTTTTTTTTCTCCTGTTGTAATTTTCCTTTTTTTTATGTTGTAATTGCTTTGAAAATTAAGGTAACTGTTAAGGGAACTTGTGAACACCCTTTCCTAATAATTAATCCTAGATGTCACTTTTAGGATACAGATTTTAATTTTTAATGGTTTTCTGCAAATAAAAATTCAACCATAGGTCAGAATATGACATACATTGAGCTGAGACTTTTTTAAAACTGGCAGTCATTTATTCAAGTGAGAGCATTTATCACAGCTGAAAATACATTGTCAAGCACAACAACAGTATTTACTCAGATGTAAGTAAATCTTTACATTGGTTACATATGGAAAGATGGTAGGAAAGAGTTGGAGGCTGATAAATACTTGTATTCACCAACAGGCGTTTAATTATGTGCAAAGCAGTTTCAGAGTGTTAAATTAGAGAAAAGCCAAAACATAATTTCTGCTCATCTGTTCTAAATGCAATCAAACTAGGATTTGGTTCATAACAACTTTTTAAAAATTTTATTAAATTGACTGGGTTGATATAGGTTAATAAAATTGTACAGCTTTCATGTGTACAGTTCCATAATACATCATCTACATATCGCATTGTGTGTTCACCAGCCAAAGTCAAATCTTCTGTTACCCTATGTTTGACTCCATTTAACATTGTCTACCTCTGCACACCCCACCTGGTAGCCACCATAGTGCTGTCTCTATTGGTTCATAGCATGTCTTGATTCGCCTACAATAAAACTCAATTTGAGAGAATATTGGAATAAAGTATAGCTCACAGTTCTCACTTGTTCTTGGCATCCATGCTTTCATGGCTGTTTTCATGTTAACATTTTTACTTATGTTTCTCCATAGATTGCAAAATTGGGAAATCTTCTAGAGTCAAAAGAAGGCCACTGTACCAGACTCATTGAAGAAAATGACAAGTATCAAAGACATTTAGGAAATTTAATAAATAAGGTACAAATGTTCTTACAGAAATTTTAAAAACTATGTCAAATATTAAAATAATACAATTTTGTAGCTAAAAAGAATCTGAGGGATGATACAACACATTTGTATTGATTTTTTTACTTCATAATCACATTATAAAACATCCCTATTAGCCTTTTGGCTGAAAGGTAGCAAAAGAACTTTGTGTATATCTATCCTGCTGTCAGCAACTTCACTTCTTAATATTGCTACTTCATTTTGAGGGCGATTTTAAGTTTTGCCAACTCAGTGTTCTAGTTTGCCTTTCAGAAACTGCATTAACATATGGAAGCAATCCAAGTGCCCATCAATAGATGGGTGGATAAAAAAAGCCGTGGTACATATGTACGAAGGAATGTTACTTGGCAACAAAAAAGAATGAAATTTTACCTTATGTGACAACATGGATAGACTAGAGGTTATTACGCTAAGTGAAATAAGTCAGTCAGAGAAAGATAAACACCATATTATTTCACTTGTATGTGAAATCTAAAGAATAATACAAATGAACAAACAAAAAAGAAGCAGACTCATAGATACAAAGGACAGACTGATGGTTGCCAGAGGGAAAGGAGGTTGGGGAACTGGGTGAAAAAGGTAAAAGGACTGAGAAGTATAGATTGGTAGTTACAAAATAGTCATGGGGATGTAAAGCATAGCATATAAAATATAGTCAGTAGTACTGTAATAACTGTATGGACTTAGGTATGTATGTTAGGTGAGTACTGAAAATATCAGGGGAACGCTTTTTAAAGTATATAATTATCTAACCACCATGCTTTACAAATGAAACTAATACAAAATAATATTAAATGTAAAAAAATGTGACTTTTCCTTTACATGATTCTATATTTTAAAAACTTTACAATATGATCCAGCAACTCTATTCTTAGGTATATATCCAAGATAAATGAAAACATATGTCCACACAAAAACTGTACACAAATGTTTAAAGCAGCATTATTCATAATAGCCAAAAAGTGGAAAGAATTCAAATGTCCATCAACTGATGACTGAGTAAATAATACGTGGCATATCCATATGGTGGAATATTATTTGACAATGAAAGGAAATGAAATACTGATAAGTGCTGCTGCAACATAGATGATCTATGAAAACATCGTATTATGTGAAAGAAGCCAGTCACATATTATATGATTCTATTTATCTGAACAATCCAGAACGGGCGTATCTGTGACAGAAGGCAGATTAGTGGTTGCCCAGGATTTGGAGTATGGAGGGAGTGGGGAGTGACAGCTAAGAGATAGGAGGTTTCATTTGGGGGTAATGAGAATGTCTTAGGCTTGATTGTAGTGATGAATGCACATATTTGTGAATACATGAAAAGCCATTGAACTATATTTTAAATGGGTCAACTGTATACTATGTGAATTATATCTTAATAAATTGTTCATAAAATTTTTTAAACTGCATAAACTTTGACCAAATGGGCTATATCTCTTAGCTGAGATATATACCACTTATCTAAGAGATGACTGGATCATATTTGATTCACTACAGTTGTCCATTTTTTTATGCTTCACTTTCTGCATGTTGAATAGACATATTATAATTCCATTTCTATTTCTGTTTTCAAAATATAAGGAAGATGTTTTGCCTTTTACAAAACTTTCATTGGTGGGAGTCATTTAATTGAACTTCAACTGGTAGAGATTTTAAAGCAAAAAAATAAATGAAATTAAATAAAAATTCTAGAATTAATCCAAAAATAATTTGTTTAGCTTATTTATTCAAGGTTACATCATATGAAGAAATTATTGAATGTGCTGATCAGCGGCTCAAGAGATCGCATTCCCAGATTGCACAGTAAGTTGAAAAATCTTAGTTTTTAATTTTGTAAACATTTACTAATATTTTATTTTACTCTCTGGCCTTCTAAATTCATTTTTTTCTTAGACTCCTAGAAAGAAGAAAAACATGAAGTTTTATAAATTAAGACCTTTCTTCAATAATATAGTTAGTCTGCTGAATATCTGGACTATCTGAATCACCAGATTTTCATCTTCCTTTCTCCCCCTTTGATTTAGGGGAAGAGGGGCAGGGGGTAAAGGAATTAGTGAGAAACATCAAAAAACTTTGGAGGATATTGCTATAGCATTCAAGTAAAATAACCTTGAAATGCTTAGGATTTATTCACAAAAATTTTTTAATGTACACCAAATGAAATATGCATACATATATCAAGTATCAAATTAAACTTTCCCATTAAAAAGAGATTTAGCTTAAAACACTCCCAAATTAGTGTTTTTAATTCTGCAGTTTTCTCCCTTATTTATTATCATCATTTCTCATATGCTTCTTCCTTCATCCTTCCTCCAATTTTATTTACACTGAGCTGGCTATCTCTAGAGATTAAGCACCCCCCACCCCGCTGAAATGAGTTAGCCCTATAGAAATATGAACTTTCTATAGGGCTAACTCATTACAACATAATTGAAAGACAGCATAGGTATTTGTACTTTAGAAAGTTTGCTTTTATTTTTCACAATTGTTTCTAAGCAGAATGAATTATAAAAAAACAATTTTCTTACTTTTCAGACTGATGCAGGCAAGTTTTAAATTTGGTCATGGACGAGGACATTGTCATACACTCAAGAGAAGTAAAATTAGACTCTCTCTTAGTTTAGAACCAAGAAAACAGCCCACTCACAATGGTGTAGTGAAAATATAAAAGTAAAGAATAACCTAATATTTTAAAAACAATATTAAAGCAATACTTCGGCTATATTGCTTTGGCCCAGTTATTTTTAAAATTCAAAAAAGTTTCAGTTGAGTTGTTGATCTGGTTTGTGTTCAAGAAGAAATCTAGCATCTGAATTCCATGAACATTATTTAAAAGGTTGTCACTTGTGGTTGCTTTATTAGAATTGCCTTGAATGCTTCTTTTAAAATATCCAATGCCCAGGCTCTACTCCCAGATCAAATAAGCTAAAACACCTGCTGGGAATTGCGCATAGGTATATTTCAGAAGCTATCCAAATGATTTTAATGTCTGGACAGGTCATGAACCACTGCCAGATATCATCACCTGGGTTGATTTGCTTTAAGTGATTAGGACTGTCATTTTTTTAAATCAAATATAGTCTGTTATATCCACAAATATTAGTATTTTAATTTAATTATAGTGAATTAGTTCTGATCTGCTTAAAAGGAATATGCTGCTTCAAAAATTAACAAATAGACTTCTGGCCAAGATGGAAACATAGGTGGAAATACTGTACCTCTTTGCACAACCAAATTTAAGGACAACAAAGATTTAGAAACAACAATACAACCAGAACAGACAGAAAAGTGAACTTACAGAAGTCAGACAATGAACCATTCATCCAGACTAGTAAGAGGGGCGGAGTCAGCGGCTGTCAGAGAGGGGTCCTGGCAGGAAAAAGGTGGTTGGCAGATCCTGCACTGGGAGGAAACGAGCAGACCCAGTGAGATGCGCAAGGTGGTTGGCTGATCTTGGACACACATTCGTGCACAGATAAACCAGGAAAAAAATGGGCATTGAGACAGGCCGCAAAACCCAGGGCCCCCAGCTATGGGAAATAAAGCCTAAAAGCACCGATTGAAAAAACATGTCGGGGTTGAGGTGCTGGGGGAGACCCCCAGCCTCATAGGAGAGTTCGTTGGAGAGACCCACAGGGTCCTAGAACGCATATAAGCCCACCCTCCCAGGAACCAGCACCAGAAGGGCCCAATTTGCTTGTGGGAAGCAGCAGAGGGGAATGAAATCTGAGAGAGATTGGAGCAAGAGCAATTGTTTCCTTTCTGACCCCTAATCACTTTAGCAAATGTGACCCCCCACATACAGCGTCACAACTCAGCCAGGGTGAAAACCTAAGGCTCCACCCTTCATACTTAACAGGCATAAACCTGACCAAAACATTATGGCTGAAGCAGAAGAACAACTGAAAGCCAATACTTTTAACTGACCAAGAGATAGCCAACCTATCAGATACATAGTTCGTGAATCGAAGTACCCAGTGAGCTAAAGCCAGCCTACAGATGCACAGTTCAAAATACTGCTAATCAGTATTTTGGTTGCTCACAGAACTGGTTGATTTTGGTCACAAATTAGATGAAAACATGAGGGCTACACTAAGTGAAATCGAAGGAGAATGCACAGGAAACCAATAGTGATGGAAAGAAAACTGGGACTCAAATCAATGGACTGGACCAGAAGAAAGAAAGAAACAAACAGAAAAGAAGGAAGAAACAATACTTCAAAAAAAGGAGAGTCTTAGGAACCTCCAGGACATCTTTAAACATTCCAACATCGAATTATAGGGTGTTGTGGACTGCTCTGCCTGGTTCTAGAAATTGTAACTCTCTACCCCCTGTGGCTTAAGGATGAGTGAGTGACTACCTCTGGAATGGGAGCCACAGGAGACAAAGCTTGTCTCTGGTAGCAAATGCTGCCTCAGTTTCCTCCCTGCCTCCAAAGCACCATCACAAGTTATTGACTGGTAAAACCCCTCAGAGGAGGAGCAACCTAGGCCAGACATGATCACTTGGGAGGCCTTCATGGAAGGACTTGGGGGGCTGCAACAAAGAGCAGTGGACTCTCATCCCCCAGCTTTGACATAGCCTGAGTCCCCATGTCCTCTGGGAGAAGTGCTTCCTGGATCTAATCCCCTTAAGCCTGAATACCTGATGGGGAGGGGTGCAGCTCCTTGCCTTGCTAGAGTGTGTCCTGGGGAAAAATCTGGCATCACAAAGACTTCCTGATAAACCTGTGAAATCTGCTCTGCTAAGAGTGCTTTCATTCATATGTTAAGGGTTCGAGCAGGAAAGCGTAAAACTCTGTTTTACGGTTCCTGACAGACTCTGACTCAAACTAAGCCCTCAGATTTCTTTGAAATGTTATCTACTGTTTGATCCTTGCAGCGCTGTATTCCTGTGTATTAGAACTCAATAAAAGGCTATGGATCAGGGGGCTCATGGCCTTTTTCCTCTGGGAAAATGGCCACCTCTCTTCCCCAAGCAGATCACATCATATCTCTGTCATGTTTACTCTTATCCGTGGCACATGGGGAGACTTTTGAGGAAAGTCACCTCCACAATAGGGGTACCAGAAGAGGAAGAGGAAGAGCAACAAGTGGAAAAGTTATTTGAACAAATAATAAAGGAGAACTTCCCCAATGTGGCAAAGGAAATCGACTTCCAGGAGGTGCAGGAAGCTCAGAGTCCCAAAGAAGGTGGATCCAAGGAGGAACACACCAAGGCACCTTATAGTTACATCACCCAAGATTAAAATGAAGGAGAGACTCCTAGAAGCAGCAAGAGATAAGGGGACAGTCACCTACAAAGGAGTTCCCATCAGACTGTCAGATGATTTTGCAAGAGACCTTACAGGCAAGAAGGGGCTGGAAAGAAGTAATGCAAGGACCTACATCCAAGATTGCTGTATCCAGCAAAGCTTTCATTTAGAATGGAAGGGCAGACAAAGTGCTTCCCAGATAAGGTCAAGTTCAAGGAGTTCATCATCACCAATCCCTTATTATATGAAATGTTAAAGGGACTTACGTAAGAAAAAGAAGATAAAAAATATGAACAGTGAAAAGACAGCAAACTCACAATTATTAGCAAGCACACCTTAAACAATAGCACACTAAGCAGACACCTAAAACAGGAGCAGAGCCACAGAAATGGAGATCACATGGAGGGTTAGCAATAGGGGAGTAGTAGGAGGAGAGAGGGGGAAAAGGTACAGAGAATAAGTAGCATAGATGATGGGAAGAAAATAGACACCGGGAAGGCAGGAGTAGTGTGGGAAATGTAGGAGCTAAAGAACTTATGACACATGGATGTGAACTAAAGGGGGAATGTGGGGATAAGGGGATGTGCAGGGTGGAGGGGAATGAAAGGGGGAAATGGGGCAACTATAATGGCATAATCAATAAAATATATATTTTTTATTTTTTTAAAAGATTTTATTTATTTATCTTTAGAGGGGAAGGGAAGGAGAGAAGGAGAGAAATATCAATGTATGGTTGCCTCTCGTGAGTCCCCTGCTGGGAACTGGCCTGCAACCCAGGCATGTGCCCTGACTGGGAATCGAACCGCGATCATCTGGTTCGCAGGCCCACGCTCAATCCACTGAGCTACACCAGCCAGGGCAATAAAATATATTTTTTAAAAAATTAACAAATAGCCCTGGTGCTGTGGCTCATTGGATTGAGCACTGACTTGTGAACTAAAAAACCCAAAATTAACAAATATATTCATCATCAGAGCAATATTTCTTTAAATTGGTGGTAGTCTGTTCTGTTAAAATTCAGTAGTGTTTGAAGTATCTTCAAATACATTCAAAGACTATCCTATAAGTTTTCAATTCACATGCCTTGGATTTCTTTAAAGTAATTTTTAATTTTTCAATGACAGTTGATGTACAATATTATATTAGTTTCAGGTGTATAACCCAGTGGTTAGACATTTATATAACTTAGGAATTATCTCAATAAATCTAGTACCCCCATCTGACACCATACATAGTTATTGTAATATAATTGATTGTATTCCCTATCCTGTGCTTTACATCCCCATAACTATTCTGTAACTACCAATTTGTACTTCTCAATACCTTCACTTTTTTCACCCAGTCCCCCAACACCTTTCCCCTCCAGCAACTGTCAAACTTGTTCCCTGTATCTATGAATCTATTTCTGTTCTGCTTGTTCATTTATTTTGCTTTTTACATTCTACATATAAGTGAAATTATCTAGCATTTGTCTTTGATTTATTTCACTCAGGCAAAATACCACCTAGGTCCATCCATGTTGTTGCACACTGAAGATTTTGTTTTTATTTATGGCTGAGTATTATTCCATTTTATATATGCACCACTTCTTTGTCCATTTATCTATTAATGGTCACTTAGGCTGCTTCTATATCATAGCTATTGTAAATTGTGCTGCAATGAACATATGGAAGTGTATGTTTTTTGAATTTAGTGTTTTGATTTTGTTGGATAGATACCCAGAGGTGGAATTGCTGGGTCCTTCTTTGTTTCTTGTTATAGCCTTTGTCTGGTATAAATATTGCTACCTCAACTTTAAAATTTTCAATTTTCATTTTCATGAAATATTTTTTTTCATTTCTGTACTTTAAGTCTATGTGTGTCTTTGGATCTCAAGTGGATACATCTTGTGGATAGCACATGTAACAGTCTTGTTTTGTTGTCCATTTAGCCACTGTATGTTTTTTGATTAAAGCATTTAATCTATCAGCATTTAAAATAATTGTTGATATGTATTTGTTACCATTTTATTATTCATATTTTAATCTTTTTTGTTCTTCTTAAAGAAGATTCTTTAATGTTTCTTATAATTCTGGTTTGGGTGACGAACTCCTTCAAATTTTTTTCTGTCTGGGGAGCTATTTATCTGACCATTATTCTAAATAATATCCTCACTGGTAGAGTAATCTTTATTGTAGGTCCTTGCTTTTCATCACTTTGAGTATTTCTTGCCAGTCCCTTCTGGCCTGCAGTATTTCTTTTGAGAAGTCAGTTGGAAGCCCCCTTGTAGGTAACTAACTGTTTTTCTCTTGCTGCTTTTAAGATTCTCATTGTCTTTAACCTTTGGCATTTTTTTCTGTAGATTTGTTTTTCTTAGTATTCTTTTTACTAGTATACATTTCTATGATACATGATTTGTGTATTGCCTTATATGCTCACCACTAAAAGTCAAATCATCTTCCATCACCATGTATTTGGCCACCTTTACCCTTTATTTGACCCTCCAGCCCCTTCCCTATGGTAACCACAATACTGTTGTCTGTGTCTATGAGTTTCAGTGTTATATTCCACATATCAGTGAATCATATGTTCTTAGCTTTTTTTGGCTTATTTTTCTTAACACGATACTCTCAAGGTCCATTCATGTTGTCACAAATGGCAGTATTTCATCTTTTTATGGCTGACTAGTATTCCATAGTATATACTTGTACCATATCTTTTATCCAATCCTCTATTGAAAACACTCTGGTTGTCTCCATGTCTTGGCCACAGTGAATAATGCTGCAGTGAAAATAGGGGTGCATATATTGTTATAAAAATGTAGATTTGAACTCAAACATCATAAACTACTTTAGATTAATAGACTTCAATTAAGTGCTTTTATTTAAAAACTAAGTTTGTCAGATTGAATTTAGAAAAACTACATACTACTTACAAGAGACACATCTTATTTTTTTAATTTAATAATTTTTGTATCTTTTTCATTACCATTTAGTCCCCTTATACCTGCCTCATGCTTGCAATCACTACACTATTGCCCATGTCCATGAGTCCTTTTTCCTTTTTGCTCAACAGACAGAAATTATAGGGACTTCTCTTCCTGGACTGGAACCCTGGGCTGGGAACTTGGTGTGGGGTGGGAATCCCTGGCTTCTCATGAGGAATTTCTGCAACCAAGATAGCGCTCTTAATTTTTATCAGCCACACGTGGGCGTGGGACCAAATCATTTCAAGGATCCACTCCTTCTACCAGTCTTGATGTTTCTTCTTTATGTCTTTAGTTATAGGACTTCTGTTCAGCTAGATTTCAGGAAGTTCTGAATGATGACTGTTCTGTACTTTAATTGTAATTTTTAAAAAATATTTATTTATTTTTAGAGAGAGGGGAAGGGAAGGAGAAAGAGTGGGAGAGAAACATCAATGTGTGGTTGCCTCTCATGTGTCCCCTATTGGGGACCTGGCCTGCAACCCAGGCATGTGCTCCGACTGGGAATCGAACTGGCGACCCTTTGCTTCACTGGCCCGTGCTCAATCCACTGAGCTACACCAGCCAGGGCTAATTGTAATTTTGATGTGGTTGTGGGAGGTTCTGAGTACCGTGTTTGCCCTGCCATCTTGACCTGCATTCCACATGCCCTGAGATTGAAAATCTGCTGTTTACTTATAAAAGTCATTAACGATACTCAATTTTTCTAGAAGACTAAATGAAGGCACTTGTTTAAGCCCACTTTGTATATACAGCTAAAATGATCTTTCTGAACTATAAATCTGATCATTCCCTTTAAAACACTTTAGTGATTTCCCATCACCTTTGGTTAAAGCAAAAAATCCTTAGTGAGGCCTACAAGTTTCTTTGTGGTATAGCTCCCACCTGTCTTTCCAGTCTCACCTCATCATTCCCTGCCTTGCTTTCAGGCACACTGAAGATATTTGTAAATCTTCAAATGTACTACATTGCCTTTTGTTTCAGGGCTTTTAGCATATGTTGTTCTACCTGGAGTGCTCAAGCTACCCTCACCCCAGTTATGTCCTACTACTCTTCAAATCTCTGCCCTTTCCTTTGAGGGACATTCACTGTCTTCCCAGTCTGAGAAAGCTTTTCCACACTGCTACAGAGATTCCTGTGATTGAATCTTTCTGTCTTTCAAACACCACTTTCTCTGGCACCTGTGGCCAGTTCAGTTTCAGGTGTAAGAGCACCTGCCCCATATATTCCTGGTTCTGTAATACAGCCCCCTCCGAAATCTCAGAGCTGTTTTTCCTACCCCACTTCCCAGCACAAGTATGACATCATCTTAGTGAGAGGTGTATCCTTTTCCAAAAATGTCCTGGTTGATTTCCTGTCCTGGCATCCCATCTTATCCAGCACGCTACCTTGTTAGTCTTTTCATTTTGTTGATGACTTCCTCTGCTGTGCAGAAGCTTTTTTGTTTGATGTAGTTTCACTTGTTTATTTTTGCTTTTGTTGTTTTTACTTTTGGTGTCAGATTTAAAAAATCACCATGAAGATCTATGTCAAAGAACTTACTACCTATGTTTCCTTCTAGGAGTTTATGGTTTCAGGTATTATGTTTAAGACTTTAATATATTTTTAGTTCATTTTTGTGATTGGTATAAGAAAGATAGTGGTCCAGTTTTATTTTTTAGCATGTGGCTGTATAGTTCTTCCAATGCCATTTAATAAAGAGACCGTCCTTTCCCCTACGGTATATTCTCGGCTCCTTTGTAGTAAATTTATTGACCAGATAAGTGTGGGTTTGCTTCTGGGCTCTATATTCCATTCCATTGATCTAGGTGTATCTTTTTATGCCAATACCATGGTTTACCATCCTGTGATCCATTGTTATAGACTAACCCTCTTGAAAGTACTCATCAAAGTCATCAACAGTGATGTATTTGCTATTTATTACTTTCTAGAGCCCAGTATCTACTGAGTCCTAGAAAAGTACCTCCAATGCCATGTCTCCTACAGACAAAGCTAAATTCAGAGAAAACAACTCACTGCCCTTTTACAGCAACTGTGGTTTCTACCCACATGAAGTTCCTGTAAATATTTTTCCATGCAAAACCAAATCAGAAATTATAGAAAATTTCAGAATGCAAATTTACAACCTTTCTTCCTAAGTTCTGTTATAGTCTGAGTACAGAGTGATCAACAGTATTTGCTTGGCTTGAACATCCTATTAAAAATCCATGTGTTTGTGTTCCTTGATCACAGAGAATAAGGTGAACTTGTGTTTACCTCTGAAACTGATATACCCAACAAATAGCCAAATCTAAATATATAGCAAATTAAAATAATATTAATACTTCCCTAATTTATAGTCACAATTCCATTGTTCTTTTTTAATGGGAAAAAGAGACATAAAAGCAAAAAGTAAAAGTAATGTAAAAACAAATGTAAAACAGTAGTGTAAAATAAAAATCTAAAAGTAAATTGTATTTCTTTGACTTCTTTTTCTTTTGTTTTAATGAAAAAGGGTGGGTACAAGAAAAGGAGAGGCAAAAGTCAATGGCAGAACAGCAATTCTGGCAGACTGAAAAATGGCCCAAATCACCCCTGAAAGCTGTGAACACTACCTTTCGTGGCAAAAATGTATCAGTTTTATCTCAAAACAATAATTCTATTAATGTAACTCAACATATCTTTAAATATTAAAAAGTGAGAAGCATGTAATTATTTTCAATAGTCACATAAAAATCCAACATCCATTCTTGATTTAAAAAAACTCTATAAACAAACTAGGGAAGATGGGAACTTAATATGGTAAAGAGCATCTACAAAAAAATTCTGCTAAAATCATACTTAATGATGAAAGACTGAATACTTTCTCAAGATCAGAAGGTATTCTTGTATTCACATTGTACTGGAAGTCCTGTCCAGTAAAATCAAAAAGAAATAAAAGGCATCCAAGTCGGACATGAAGAAGCAAAAATAAATTTATTTTCTAGATGACATGATCATCTATATAGAAAAATGTGATGAAATCTACAAAAATACTAGGAGTATTAAGTGAGATCAAGAAATGCAAGATTAATGTACAAAAGTCTATTTTATTTCTATGTACTAATGATAGATAATTAGAAATTTAAACTTAATAAATAAAAACATTTTCAATAGCACTAAAAATATGAACCACATAAAGATTTGACAAGAGATGTAAAAGACCTATACACTAGAAAGTATTAAACATTGCTGAGAGAGAAAAAGAAGACTTAAATAGAGAGAGAAATATACCTTTTTCATGGGTCTTGAGACTCAGTGTTGTTAAGACTTCATTTCCCAAGCTGATTGATAAGTTAAATGCAATCCCAATCAAAATCCCAGCAGGCTTTTACAACAGAAGTTGACAAGCTGATTCTAAAATTCACATGGAAAATCAAAGTACATAGAATAGTCAAAAGTATTCTGATAAAGGAGGACAAAATTGGAGGTCAAACATGATTTTAAGACTTTTCATAAAGCTACAATAATCAAAACATTGTGGCATTGGTGAAAAAACAGAAGGTCAAAGAAATAGAATAGAGAGTTCAGATGTAAACTCACACTTATATGGATGACTGATTTTTGACAAATGTGCAAAGGCAATAAAGTAGAGAAAGGATAGTTTTTTCAACAAGCAGTGCTGAAATAATTGGATATCCATTTGAAAAACAAAAACCAAATACCCTTTGCTTTTATACCTTCTATCACATACAAATATAACTCAAAAAGGATGCTAAACCTAAACATAAGAGCTGAAGTATAAAACTTCTAAAAGAAAATAGGAAAAATTTGGGTTAGGCATTAATTTAGATAAAACACTAAAAGCATGATCCATAAAATAAAATTTTGATAATTGGACTTCATCAAAATTAAAAACATCTTTAAAAGACTATTCTTAAGAAAATGAAAAGACAGCCCCCATCTGAAAGAACATATATCCAGAATATAGAACAAATTCTCAAACCTCAGCAATAAGAAAACAACTTAATAAAAATGGGCAAAGGTTTGAATAGACACTTCACCAGGAAGATATATGGATGACAAGTCAGCATGTGAAATGATATTCAATTTAGCATGATTAAGAGGCAAATTAAAATTGTAATGAATACAACTGCACACCTATTAGAATGTCTAAAAGACTGACCACACCACTTTTGGTGAGGATGTCACAACTGAAGCACTCATAGCCTCTTGGTGGGAACGCAGTATGGCACAACCACTTTGAAAAACAGTTTGGCAGCTACTTAAAAGATTTAACATACACCACCCTATGAGTCAGCCACTCACTCCTGTGTGTTGATTCAAGAAAATAAAAATGTGTGTTTACACAAAGATAAACATTTATAACAGCTTTATTTGTGATAGCCCTAGACTGGAAACACCCCAATATCCATCAAATGGTGAAATGATGAGCAAATTGTGGTGTAGCCACACAGTGGAATACTACTCAACAGTAAAACAATAAGTGAAATTACATGCAACAACGTGGATGAATCTCAAAATAATTAGGCTGAGTGTAAGATTCTATTATATAAAATTCTAGGTAATGCAAACTAATCTATAGTAAAAACAGATCAGTAGTTTTCTGGTGATGTGGGGGCAAAAAGGGATGGGAGGGAGGAGAAACAAAGGTATATAAGAAAAATTTCAAGGGCGATGTATATCTTGATTGTGATGATTGTTTCCGAGTTGTATATATGATGACATCTGTCCCAGAAAAAGTCCAGCCATTGTTAGTACAATGAGAATTGTTTGCGTGACATTGATATAATCTGGCAGCCATGGAAAGTGGACTGGAATGCATGTGTGAACATTGACTTCAACATACTAGTCAGCGGGGGTCAGTAGATGCCATTGAGTTAGCATGTGTACTGTGTGGCCGTAGCATTCAAAATGACTGAACGAGTAGAGCAATGAATCTGCAACAAATTTTGCATTAAGTTTGAGCATTCCTCCATGGAAACCATTCGGATGAGTCATAAGTCTACAGCTGTGGGCAGCTGGTGATTGGCAGCTTTATCACACAACACTCCTGCTTGTGCATTACACACATCTTGTACAGTTTTCTGGTGAAACTTTCTGGGTCCCCCTAGAGCCCAGACTTGGTGCCCTATGACTTCTGGCTTTTCCCAAAACTAAAATCACCTTTGAAATGGAAGAGATTTGAGGCTGTCAATGAGATTCAGGAAAATATGGCAGGCAGCTGATAGCAATTGGGAGAACTGTGTGAGGTGCCAAGGTACTTACTCTGAAAGGGACTGAGGTGTCATTGTCCTATGTACAATATTTCTTGTATCTTATATCTTCTTCAATAAATGTATCTATTTTTCATACCTTCTGGACAGAACTCATATATGTTAAAATATCAAATAGTACATTCTAAATATGTGCAAATGCTATGGAGAGTAAGTCTGATTTTTACTCTCAAGTGAGATGTCCACTTCCAAGTAGTAGATCATGCCTCCTGATTGCATGGTACAGTCAGCACCCTCATTCCACTGTATGCTGCTGCTTTGCTTGCCTGACTCTCTGCATGGGCTGTTGGTGCCCTTCAAAATAGAATATCGGTTCCTACACAGTAAACTAAGGATCTTGTATACTTAGGCTCAGGTTGTAGCTTTTTGCCCTCAGCTCTTTACACAGAAGCACTGTGTATGAATATATTTCACTGGTGTTTTGTTCATACCTGGAAAAACTTTCTGTCTTTGGGTATCCTTTTCCCCCAAGAGTTGGGTCTTTTTTTGTTCAATCCTAGAAATACAAAAGATTTAGTCCATGCCATTTCTCTGATAATAAAACATGATAGACTAAGGCTTGATATACAGAGAACTGACCTATTTAATAAATATTGTCATGACTTCTTGGATTGGAAAACTTCTCATTTTTACCCTTTGAAAACAAAAGCATGAGCCCTGGCTGGTGTAGCTCAGTGGATTGAGTGTGGGCCTGTGAACCACACGATCGAGGTTCAATTCCCAGTCAGGGCACATGCCTGGGTTGCAGGCCAGTTCCCAGCAGGGGACGCACGAGAGGCAAATCATACATTGATATTTCTCTCCCTCTCTCCTTCCCTTCCCCTCTAAAGATAAATAAATAAAATCTTAAAAAAAAAACCATTCCTCTTCTAAAAAAAAAAAAGCATGATAGCTCTGGACGATAAGGCAGAGGTTTCAAAGTGACACCCTACAAATTATAGCCTGAGGCAGAGATGTGTTTCGTTTGGTCCATACTATATTTAAAATATTTTTTAATTATTGCCAAAATTTTAAAAGGACAATTTCCTTTAAAAATTTAGATTTCCCTCTCTTTAAAAACAGATCTGACATCATTGCTGCAACATTCTCACATGGAGACATTTGGCAAGATCTGAACAGCAACTTCTTCCTTTAGGCAGGGAATGGGGTATGTGATCTCTGGTTTGTCCCAATGCACATTTACTGGGCTTCTATCATGTCACATGTTTGCCTGACTCTTTCATAGAATTTGAGGTTATAACCTGTATAACAAAATTGCCTTTACCTTAAGGATCTGTTTATAGCAGGCTGAGTAATAGCCCCTGAAAATATCCAAATCCCGATATCTGGACTCTGTAAATATTTCCTTACATGATAAAAGAGATTTTGCAAATTTGATTAAATTGAGGATCTTGATCTGGAGAGATTATCCTGAATTTTGCATTCAGGCCCTAAATGCAATTACAATTGTTCTTACAAGAGGGAATAAGAAGGAAATTTGATGACAGGAAAAGGCAATGTGACCATAGAAGCCAGTGGAGAAAAGCCAATGTGACAAGAGGGGCCATGAGCCAGGGAAGGAGGACAGCTTCCAGAAGATGGTAAAAGCAAAGCAAGGGACTCACCGCTAGAGCTTCTGGAGAGAGTATTTCCTTGCAAGTCACCTTCACTTCAGCCCAGCGAAACTGATTTCAGATTTTTGACTTCCAGAACAATGGGAAAATAAATTTGTGTTCTTTGAAGCCACCAAATTTGTGGTAATTTGTTACAGCAGTCACAGAGAACTAATACACCTTCCCTGGATGGGAATGTAAGTTTGGGAGAAGAGTATCTTAATTGAATTTACCCTCCTACATGCAAGGAAACCCACTAGTATCTCTTTTGCTAAAAGCCATATAAACAAAACACAGTGAATTTCTAGCAGGCCACTTGAATGCTGTAATCCTTCCTGTAATACTGTTGCACGTTTTCCTATGTTAAAGCAGTTCACAGCTCAGGGGTATTATTTTTAACAGGTTACCCCCAGGATCATATTAGGTTTACTCATACAGAGTGATCAATTCTCTACCCACCATGTAAACAAATAGAACACCTAAATACCACTTTACAGGTTTATTACTATCTACTTTGTTTCATCACCACTGGGACCTACAATGGGAAAAGCTGATTAAATAATCTGAGTTGCTAGGAAAGAATCTCAAATACTCATACAGTGAGATGGATGTGTAACAGTGAGAAATTATAACCCACTCCATCACTTTTTGCCACCATTTCTGTAAGGGCTGACTCTGACTAATATGTAGCTTGAGGATAAACAGCATGTTTGTATAAGAATACTAGAAACTAATTTCAAAAGATACGGATTCCAACCTTCAGGCATCCCAGCTCCAGGAGATTTACTGACCTTCATCTGTGGAGCCAGGATGACACGAAGCCAGGATGATGTGAATCCGGAAGGACTAAACCAGAATGATGCACGCTGGACCATCTGTTGTCTTATAAGAATGGACTGTGCTTGTCAGCACGTAGATAACTTTTCAAACCCCTCCCTTGATCTCTTTGTTCTGTTTCCCTCTCCCTCCTTATAAAAACCTCTGCCTCGCCCTGGCTGGTGTAGCTCAGTGGATTGAGCGTGGGCCTGCAAACCACACCATCGAGGTTCAATTCCCACTCAGGGCACATGCCTAGATTGCAGGCCAGTTCCCAGCAGGGGACTCATGAGAGGCAACCATACATTGATATTTCTCTCCTTCTCTCTTTCCCTTCCTCTCTAAAGATAAATAAATAAAATCTTTAAAAAAAAAACCTCTGCCTCCACTGAGATGTGGAGGTGAGTTTTGAGACACAAGTCCCCCACCTTCCAGACAGCCAGCATCTGAGTTAACCACTTTCTTTTACACCAGCACCTGCCTCAAGTATTGGCTTTTGTAGCAGCAGAAGCTGGACCTGTGCTCAGTTACAGATAGATGATGTGGAGAAAGCTAGATCACATTTGAATTTATCTATTTCAATCCTCCAATGAATCTATAAAATATTGGTTTATAGAAAGTCACTTTTAGTCATAAGTTTGAATTGTTTCTTCTCTCAGTTTAGAAGAGAGAAATAAACATTTGGAAGATTTAATTAAGAGGCCCAGAGATAGAGTCAGAAAAGCAAGGTACGTTTTTTTCTTTTTATGAATAATGTCTTTAACTTTAGAATACATATATAATAAGTAATACATTAATGTTTTTAAATTTTTATCTGTTGATTTTAGAGAGAGGATGGGAGAGGGGCAGAAAGAGAGAGGGAGGGAGGAACATCAATTTGTCGTAACACTTATTTATGCATTTGCTGGTTGATTCTTGTCTGTGCCCTGACTTGGGGATCGAACCTACAATCTTGGTGTATATAGACAATATTCTAACCAACTGAGCTACTGAGCTGGGGCCTAAGTCATACATTTTTAAAGGCTTTTCTTCTTATCTCAATTTAAGATAAATAAGCTATTATATGAATGTGCTTGTTTATTATTTGTTTGTTTGCCTAGCACAAAATAGTTTCTTGGTAATTTCTTTGTATGATCTGAATTGGAAAGCCAGATTCCCTGCCCTCATGGAACTTCTGATCACTTCTAAGGATTATGAAGGATTATAAGGATTATGAATTAAGATTTTGCCTACAATAAAACAGCTTACGCTGCTATAAATATATAGCAGACAAGATTTTCTTACACTAATGTTAACTCTTGTCAGCATTTGATGCTACAAGATATGTTTGCCAAGCTGATGGCAAATATAGTAGGATTGGCTATATTGTAGGATTTTAAAATCTGACTGTCCCTGGCCTAATTCCTGAGGTGCTAACATTTACTAGTTCCCAGAATGAGAGTAAGTTTTCCCCATGTGCAGAGGTTTGAAGAACTTGTTTCATGACTCATATCCCTTGGCCAGATCCTATATATATATATATATATATATATAACATAGTTGTATTTGTAAATGGTATGCTAAACAAACATGACCCATGATTTAATCAAAATGCAAATTTAATGTCCACCAGCTTTAGTGGTGGACACCACCTGCCCTTGGAAGTCAGTTTTTGCTCTCTTTGCTCACAACCTCCTCCATTTACAGCAGGAGAGAGGGAAAGTAAGGCTGTAGGACATTCTTACGTGGCTGGGTGGCTACAGAATCTCTGGGGTTGGCAAATGGCTAAAGCTGATTCTCTGTCTTTGGAGCTTGCCTTTTCTGAGGACCTCTGTCCTACAATTCCCTTGACTCAGGCTGATGCATCTGTGCTCCAGTGGTTACTTGATATTTCTTCATCAGCCCTAAACAATTGGGTGTTCACTTTCAGCTAGCTTCTTGCTTCTGGTTGCCTTCCAGGCAGCCTTGGACAGAGCCCAGAAAAGTCAGCTGTCACCTGCATGGTTCTTAAGAAACTTGACATACATCCTTCAAGCTGATTGCAACCTCAAGGAGACTAGGCTGCCCCAACGTAGCCCCTCTATCCTTGTGCTGCCACATCTTGCTTTATTTAGTTGTATCAGGCATGAGTGTATCATATCCTGTTTCTCAACTTTTAGGAAAAGAATTTCAAAGTTCTTCAGGTGATCTCCTGGAAACCCCTCACAAGCACTTAGGTAAAAGAGGTAGAATTACTTCCGGGTAATGGGAGCTTACAACCTGACAGAGTCAAAGAACTCTCTTCTCTCCTCTTCCCCAATCTCTGCCAAGATTTTTCTTATACCAACGTTAGCTGTAGTGTTACACTAATGTAAGCCCTTGGCTGAGAAAGGAGGAGGAAAAGTTCTACTTTTGAATGAAGATTAAAGGGTTGATATTTAAAACTGAGCATTCTGCTCACTGAATTGAGATTGTATTTATGCCTCACAGTGAGAACTTAGAGTGAGTAAAAAAAAAAAAATCATTGTGCAATCAGCCAATGGCAAAGGAAAAGCTTCCCAGCTGAGAGACAAAAGTCTAAAGTAGAAGGAGGAGGCAGACATTAAATTTGCATTTTGATTATATCATGGGTCATGTTTATTTAGCATACCATTTGCAAATACACCTATATTTTAAAAATCAACCCCCTTAGCAGATTTATACTAGTATTTTCAAAGTCATAGATTAACTACAATTTTTTTCTTAATATGGAACGGTATAATCTGACGTTTGGCATATCACAGATGCTCAGTAATTGCTAATTTAAACTGAATGTGAATCTTCTGAGTTGCTGAGAGAATCTGTGAAATATTTTTTCTAGAATTATCTTAAAATAAGAAAGTTTACATACCAATGTACACATTTTTCCCTGGTTCAGATATTTGTTTACTGTATAAATAACACGTGGGCTATTTTCACAACTAATTTGAGGCCCATTTGTATAGATTAAGCTTGGCTTTGAAGCAAGGGGGTGAGGTAGAGCAGAAGAGTAATTAAGACTCTTTCTTAGAAAACTTAAGACTTATATCATCCGTTAGCCACCACTGTTCACGAAGCCTTTCATTGGCCGACTGACCACACTGAATTCAGCATGGGAACACGCTGTAGACTACCTCCGCATCATCTCAAAATTATCGTATTGCTTTTGCCAATAATCTTCAGTAGAGGAAAAAGTGGGATATAGGGAGAAAAAGTGGGCATTTGAATAGCCTTAGATGTCTTATTTTTGCTCCTAGTTCTTAATCACTGTCAAGGAAATTTGTTAGGTTCTCAAGTCATAGCCAGAATTTTATCCTAAATTAATCTATGAGAATGTTAAAACATAATGAGACTGTGACTCAATATATTTACTTAATTACAGTGAAAATGATTCATACATACTGAAAAGCTTTATCTTATTTTTTTAGGGTCTTATAGTTCTACACCAAATGTCAGTTGCTCCTTGAGTGAGGGAAAGAATATGTTAAATAACAGCATACTTGGTTCACTATATATTTTAGCTTTTCATGCCACCACCACCTCTTTTATATGTATATTTCCTCTTCTATTTCCTACAGACCAAGAAGATTAGAAAATCATCCAAAATTCATGACCATGGTAGGTCATAATGATGACCATTATATCATCATATTATATAATGATTATATCATCACATTATATAATAACATGGAATGTTATATTGCCATGTGTTTTGACAATAACACAAGAGTAGATATTAGTTCCTGAAGTTACATTTCATTAGTGTTCAGCTTAGCTTTTCCCCTCTATCCTCAAATGAGGGCCCCTTTGACCTCTGATCATAGTTCATCCTGATTAGAAGCCCCTCCCTCTGGACCTTTCCTTAACTCCATCCCCACAGCTACTGCTTCACATGAAGCCCTCATCATTTTTCTTTTGGCCAGCCACAGTCATCTTTTAATTGGAGTTTTCTGCCTCCAGTTTTGCTCCCTGCCTTCTGTCTTCCACAGAGTAGAGAGAGTGCTATTTCAGAAGCAAAATATGATTATACCCTTCCTCTACATAAACCCTTCAGTGATCCTCAGTTGCATTCAGTATCAAATCCAGTCTTCTTAACGCAGCACATAAGGTCCTCTATGATGTAGCCTTTTCCTTCCTGTCCAATCTTCTTATTCACTGTTTCCTCCTTGTCATTATACACACCAACCATGTCTAGCCACTTGAAACTTTCTAAACGTGCCGTTATTTTTATGCCTCCTGGTTATTGCCCATGCAGTTTCCCCTACCTGGAATGCTCTTTTTGACTCTTTTCCTCCCACTTACTTCACTTCCCACCTCACAAGTACTTGCTGCTTAAGCTCCAGCTCCCCTATGAAGCCTTTCCTGTCCTGTCTACCAGATGGAACTGACTTGCTTCCTCTCATGTTTCTACACTGTAACCTCTGATGCAGAAACACCCCTAACATTTCATTACAATTCTCTGCTTACCTGTCCCTTGACCAGAACTCTTTTAGTGCAGGAATTGCCTCACATTTATTTTGGTATCCCCAAGCACCTATTCCATAATAGGTGCTAAACAGGAGTGAGTATCAGACTAGCTTGGCACCCAGACCAAAGTTACACTCACTAGTGTTGTTTCTGGTAGGAGATAACAGTTGCTGCTGCCGCTGCCTCTGTCCAGCCCCAGGCCATGGAGTGTATTCATACATAGCATGGCCTACTTGTGACACAGCTCTGTGGAGGAAGAGTACAATCAAAGGTCTTCACTCTGTATGCCCCATTCAGACCCAGCTGTTGCAATAGTTGAGTTATGAGTACACCTTAATACTACCAATTCTTAGTGATACTGTGCTGGTGAATCACTTCATGGACTATTAGATGCTTGCTTCTAATCCTTTTTTATCATTCTGCCAGCTGGCAGCCAAGCCAAGGAAGATGAAACACAACTAGCCTTTTCCTTATCATGTTCCTTAATGGGAAAAAGCTGAAATCATTAAAATATAGTATTGGTATTATTTATTACCTTCATCTATCTATAAGTTTTCCTCGTATCACTTTTCCATATGTAATCAACAGTTAGCTATTCTGTCACTGAATGTGTGTCTTTCCTGAAAACTTAACATTTTTTCCATTTATTTATAGATGCCAGATATTTTGGAAGGAAGTAAAATGATTTATATTAAACAGGACTGAAGATTAAACATTAATCATTTTTGTCAACCACTCCAGGAGCAGAGTCACTAAGTATAGTACCCAGATCAACTTGTACAAATGATACATTAAAATTGCATAAATGGTGAAATTCTACATTCCAAAAAATGTGATTACTTTCTAATTTCGTCCTATAAACAAACATATTCTACTTTAATAAAACTAGATGAATAAATACAATAGCTTATTTTGGACATTTTCCAAATGTCCATTTTCATTTTCACAGAATATCACTCCCACATTATTAGGTCTTTAACAACACATAAAAATAGTCATGTATCTCATTTCAACCTTCTTTTCCCCACTGCAGGACATCCTTTTTCTTTCTAGGCATGTAGGCTCTGCCTCCTGGTATCCAAATTCAAAGGGACACTAATTTGAAATTCTTTGGAATTAAACCCCAGATGAAAGGAGAGGACTGTTTTTTTGAACCCTAACCTTTCTAATTTCCACCTTAACATAGTTTGGGGGAATTAGTTCTAAATTTAAACAAAGGAAGCAAAAATATCTGATTTTGTGAGATGTTATCAAAAAGATATCTGAACATAACATATTTATTTTTGTTTTTGATAAATCTCAGAGCCAGGATGGAGGTATAAGTATTTAATCAAAAATATACCTTGAGTGAAAATGGGAGAAATTATTTTATCTCACTGAAATCAGTTTTGCACTTAAATTAGGTAAGTACAAGAGGAAAAATATATATATATATTTGGCCCTGAAGAAAGTGATGAATTAATAAAAGATTAATAATATATATATAAACTATATATATAAACAGATTAATAATATATATCTGTTATTATTATTGTTATTTTTGTTGGGGGATTCTCTAAGACAGGTCTTAAATTTTGAAACATAAAATTTGTTTAATTTCTCAGATTCAAAAAGTTGCAATAAAATATAAGACAAACCATCAGAAATGCACACAGAGTTTACAGGTATAACAGTGTTTCAGAAAATTAAGCATGGAAAACTTTGTAAGTGATTCAAGTTTTAAAAAGAGATATTATCATCATCGTCATCATCATCATCAGTTTCCTGGTATCCTCTAGGGAAAATTAAAATATTATAGGAGAAAGACAAATATTAAGATAAAGATGGCGAATGCAGTCCCCAGAATCTGCACACAAATGCAACAAAACAGTTGGGATGCAAGGATTAACACCGGTTGTTGATACAGGACTGGGTACTTAAGTGCTACACTTGCCATGTGTATTATTAGATGTGTATGATCTTTTACCTTCAGTTTGTCTCAAAATGAATGTGCCACCTTTGGTGCATGGCTCAAGTATGCATAGTCTAAGGCTATCCTTCTTTCAATAAACATTTAGTGACTGTCAATAAACTATGTGATAGACTCTGTGTTAGAAGCCAAGGATATGAAGAAAAATCAAGCAAAGATTATCACCGAGGATGATATAATCTATTGGGGGAGACAGATTAAAACTCTGTTCCACCATGTTGTAGGTGTAATCGCCCAGGGTGCTTTAAAAGCATGGATGAAATGGCCCTGGACTATTTGAGAAAATCTCAGGGAAGATTTTACAGAAATGGTGACGCCTGAGCCAAATCATTGTAGCTGACTGGGTGTCCCATAGATGGAAGAGGAAAGCAACAGCACACTCAGAGCCACGGAGGCCTGAGACACCCTGTTGTGTTTGGTGAACCAGAAGTACTATCTAAAACCCATGCTCTTCCTATGACAAGAGGTGAAGATAATCATGTTAAATGCCATGCTAAGAAGTTTGGTCTTCATCATATAAGAAGCTCTGAAGGATAAAGACAGGAGTGATGGAATCAAACATGCATTTTTGAAAGATCACCCTAATAATATAATGGTGGTAATGCTAGAAACAGAAGTACCAGTTAAGATACTGCTACAATGTTCCAGGCAAGAAAAACTGAGTTCAGGAACTAAAATAGTGGCAGTGGAAATAAAGAGGGAGATATGAGTGCAAAGTGATTTCAAAGGCAAAATGAAAATGATTCAGGAACTGCTTAGCTATGGGAGTGAAGAGATAGTCTAGGAAGCCTAGCGGGATTCTGACTGGGTGGTTGTCATTTTAACTGAAGGAGAGAATCCAAGAGGAACAGCTGGCTTTGGAGAAAGATATGCTGAGTGTGAGGCTGCTGTGAAACATTGGGGAGATTTTTAGTAAGTAGTTAAATATATGTTGAGAAGGATCCAGTGGCCCAAGAAGGGACTAAAGATAAAGAACAAAGTAGGTGTAACTGATGAGTCAAGGTCTCCGAGGGAAAAAGAGGAACTAGGTTCCACAGCACAGCATAGGAATAGGGACACCTCTTCTTTTGAGACTGAAGAAAGGAAATCAGGATAGGCATGGTCAACAACTATGAGCTGTAATGTAGTGAGTTGAGGGAGCTCATATGAGGCTGAAAGCTTCGCTGTTTTCTGGCAGTGGGAGGCGAGAGGGGAGAGGTGAAGGTTTGAAATAGCCATGGCTTCTGCCTCCACAGAGCAAAGCTTTGGTTCTCACCACAGGGTATGACAAGGAGTTACAATTTTCTTTCTGCCTCAGTTTCTGGATTTTTCACTTTTTTTCTCCTTCCCTCGTCTCTTGTTCCCTTGATTCTGACCCATTGCATCTTCTGGAGGATTTCCATGAAGGATTTTTACTTTCTTCCACCTTTAGTTTATAACTCTTTACTGAATTCTTAACCTAGCCTAAAAAATAAATATATCCTGAACCCTCTTCCCCCCTTAAACTGTCATGGTCCCTCTCTTTTCACTTCCCATTGTACCTTCTGAAAGACTATTATTTACAGTTTACGAAGCACATATTATCTTAATCAAGTGACTATCTCAACTGACAGTGTTTCTGTTAAACATTTTTTTCGAAGTGGCAGTCTTAATAGGCCACTCTCGTGTTTAAAGGCTACATAATATTTCACAGAATGAATATATATATATATAATTTATTTATATATATAATTTATTTAATTATGTTTTATGGACAGGGTTTCAAGTTCTTCCTTCGTAGTCCTGCCTCACATGCTCTGTGCCAAACTGCTTGTGTGACTTGGCCCACAGCGTTTCCTTTTCTGAGAATGCCATCCCTCTCCTAACTAAACTAAACTTCCTCCTTTTTCCAGCTCCACTATGCAGTTCCTCATATTTAAAGTATTTATATCCTTCAAGGCCTGATTTAAATGTCACCTTCATCCTTGTGGGAAAGCAATACCTATCTCCTCCATTTTATCTATGTTCTAAATTGTAGCCCTTGGGAGATAGTATATACAGCAAACAGCACTCAACATAGCATGAGGAGATTGCAGTTCAGACCCCACTCCTTCATACTAGTTGTAAGAAACTGAGTTCATAGTCACACTATTTTAAGAGCAATTATAGGACTGTGTTACTATTGATGTAAAAATGTAAATACTTTGGATAGTATGTCTCTCTTTAATAGATTATAACATTGACCTATAAAATATAACTCAATATGAATCAGTGACATATATATTTCAAATCTAGTAGATCCAGTCTGAAAAATACAAGGGCTGTGGGAGTTAGTATGGATTCGTGATTGTACCTGATTCAGGGGTGAGTTGTGAAACTGGATGATCTTCCTGTATTTAGCAAGGCCAAGCTTGCCTGAAGAACAATTAGAATTTTCAAACGAATTTTTTTAGTATGACATGGTGAAAATACAGTTGGGGATACTTACAGGAAATGAGGCCAAGGTCGAAGATGTTACAGAAACAGAATTTTCGAGATGTCATGGCACAACTACTCCACTGATGCATTCCATTTGGATGAGAAAATACAAACAGCCTGACCAAAGGCTTTGGTACTGGAAAAATGGCATTTAGGAAAAACTCAGTTCTTTCCCTTCTGTGTTTCTCCTTCACTCTCACTCTACTATCACTTTCACAACACTTCGGACACCACATTTGTGGTGGGTTCTCCTCCACCAAGCAATTCTCTGCAACGTCAGCTGACTGTCCTATAATTGAACTGAATTCTAACAGTATGTACCCAGAGGCAGCATCAGATCCCACAGATCAAGGCCTCGGTCCCACAAGACTGCCCTCACCCCACTTCAAATGCCAATCCGAAGTCTAGGTTGTCAGCTGTGCTTCTGACCAGCTGTAAATCAGAGGTTCCTAATGACCCCCGCCCCGGATTCGATTAATTTGCTAGAGCGGCTCACAGGACTCAGGGAAACTCTTATGTTTACCAGTTTAGTAAAGAAAACAAGAACAAACACATCAAGGGACACACAGGTTGGGTCTAGGAGCTTCTGTGGGGTTGGGGTACGTCACCCTCCCAGTACTGGGATGTGTTCACCAACCTGGAAGCTCCCTGAATCCCGTACTTGTGAGATTTTATGGAGGCGTGTCACGGAGGCATGACTGATTATTAACTCCATTTCCAGTTCCTCTTCCCTTTCTGGAGAATGGAGTGTGGGACTGAAAATTCCAAGCTTCTAATCATGGTTTGGACTTTCTGGTGAAGAGCCCCATTTACAAGTCCACCCAGGGTCACCTTATTAAAATGAAACATGCTCCTAGTGCTCTTATCACCTAGGAATTTATAAGGGTTTCAGCAGCTCTGTGTCAGGAACTGGAGCACAGACCAATATATATTTTTTTCTACTATCTTACAAATAGGTATAAAAACTACAGTATAGAAGCACATGAGGAATCACTATGATTAAGATCCATCTATGTACTTGTCCCTTTACTGAGGGATGATTTACATACCACAAAATTCACCTATTGTAAGTGTACAAGGTAATGATTTGTAGTAAAATTTTAGTCATACAATAATCACCACACCTAGTTCTAGACTATTTCCATCACTTCCACCCCCAAAACTTCCTCTGATCTGTTTGCAGTCCATCATTGCTTCCACCCCTAATTTCTCTAGGATTCTGGTCAGTCTTGTTCCAGGGAACATTCAGCAGAAGGGTTATTAGGACAAACTGTGATCAACTGCTGTGTTTGAGCATGAGATGTTGAGGCAACCACTTGGTTAAGCTTTAGTATTTTCCTGTCCTTTGTCATGATCCATCTCATTTTTTGTAGAGGCCAGCTGGCAAGTTACATTGGAGTTTAATAGAGACCAACGCCCCTCTGAGAATGGCACACATCCTACCACTGCCCTGAGGGGTGGTTGTGATTTTAATTTACTATTCTCTCTGGGGAGGGGAGTGGTAGTGGCAGTTTCAGAAACTTCCAGTAGGCCTTTCATACTCTTAATACTCTTAATAGCTCTTACTAGGAAACAGTATGAGGCTTCTTTCAAACACCATTCCATCTGTACTTTCAGGAACCAGATATGGATAGGTCTGATAACCTCAGGGACCCAATGTTAGCTTGACCTGGATCCCACATAATTCTACTTTTAAAAGGGTCCAGTTGGGGTCCTGGATATAATGTCAGTTCAGACCTTGTATTCAACAAGCCTATAAAAGTCTGGGTGTTCCCCTTCCTCAATGCATAATTAGTGTGAGTAAATGTCCATCGGTTCCTTTGAGGAAGTATGGGGTATTTGCTATTGAATGTCAATTGTGGTGCTGTTTCCGGGCTCCTAACCACAGGAAGCGGGCCTCTCTACAGTTAGTTACTGGGTTCTGGGACTGGGAACTGGCTCAGGCCATGCTGAGAAAAAGAGCATGATTTTTTATTGGGGTGACTGTCCTCAGCCTACTGATCTTTCTTGATTTATTTAATTATATAAATTAAGCAGTACATTGGATGCTCATGTATCTCATTAACCAGTGTCATGGCTCTCTGCAGGTTACTCCTCCTGTTCATCCCTATTACCTCTCCCCCAGTTTGACTTTGCAGCTCATGGTGATAATTGTGCCCACCTTGTTTCTGTTGGTTAAATAGTGCCATTGGCCATCTGTCATCCCCAATGCTATAGCCTCGTTCCATACACAGTATCTCTCACCCTCAGCCCTGGTCAATGGAGGACAGCTGACCACTGGTCTTAGTGAGCCTGGATTCCCCTTCACCCATGTATTCCTTATTGCTTGGGAAACAGAGTGACCTCCACAGCTTCTCACAGAACATGCACTGGTGAATTTCCAGCCTTAGTATTATATTCATTCCAACAGGCCACACTGAGGGGCCAGGCAGAGACAAGGAGTGGGTGGGACAGGTGGAAGGAAACTAGGAAATCCTAGTTGTTATTGAGCCTAGATAAGTGTTAAAGGAGGGGTTGGGGGCGCTTAGATGATGACTTTTGGATTTAGCAAAACGGAAATGTTTTAGAGCAGGGGTACACGTAAAAGCCCAATTGGAAGACAGAGAAGAAAATTAAAAGGTGAGTTAGTGAAGTTTTACTGTGTCAGAGAGCCAAGAAATGAGGCCGTTGCTGAAACAGAACAGAGGCCACAGGAGAATTGTGCTTTTTAAGATGCACACTATTATAGTTTATTCATATGTTGATAGGTGCAATGAATCGGATAAAGAAATTTATTAGGAGCTAGAGAAAGGAGGACTACTTTCAGAATCACATGTCTTGAGCAGGAAATGGGATCTAAACCACAAATGATAAATGGTTTATGATAGGTCTATAAATTTTTTTTATTGTAACAGCAGGGAGGGCTGACCACGAGTGTACAGGTGGCGGTAAGCAGTGGAGTTTGTGGTGAGTAATCATGTGCTTGTGACTTTTTCTCCTCTTCTCAATGAAAAATGAGTTGGGAGAGCTAGTGGGGAGGTCTGTGAATTACGAAGAAAGAGGGCCATATGGGAATTGTGCTTTGGGAGGGTGGGACAGAAGGCAGGCCCTCCTTCTTGGTGAAGAGTTGGGTTGGTGAGCCAGGACTCCTTTGAAAGCCTTCCTTATTTTTTGCTTATTTTCCCATCATGCCCCCTTTTCATAAGGATCACAAAAAATTTTTTTCTATCACATGTATGGTATGCAAAACCTAGTGGGGTATTTTTAGCCTTTGCTTTGTGAAAGAACACTTAAGTCTTTGCTTTCATGTAATAAACATAACTTTTTTTTACTTGATACTTTTTCATTTCTTGTCAGGTCTACAATTGAAATTAGGTTGCAAATATGAGGAGTAAAAGTGTCATGTTACAACAAATTCAATAAATATTTTCTGAGTTACAACTGGGTGTCAGGCACTATTCTGTAACATCGATTCAAAGGCCCAAAGATTTTTGGCCTTGCCCTGGCCAGGTGGCCTAGTTGGTTGGAGTGTCATCCTGTACACCAAAAGGTTGTGGGTTT
Source organism: Sturnira hondurensis (assembly GCF_014824575.4). Taxonomy (NCBI): domain Eukaryota; kingdom Metazoa; phylum Chordata; class Mammalia; order Chiroptera; family Phyllostomidae; genus Sturnira; species Sturnira hondurensis. The sequence continues at coordinate 3,917,713 of NW_028076902.1, read as the reverse complement.
GATCCCTGGTCAGGGCACGTACCCAGGTTGCAGATTCAATCCTAGTTGGGGTGTGTCCAGGAGGCAACCAATGGATGTCTCTCACATCAATGTTTCACTCTTGGGAAACAGAGTTTCCCAAGAAACCTTCCTCTATAAAAATCAGGGTCATCTTATCTCTAAAGTCAATAAACATATCCTTTGGGGAAGATTTTTTTTAAAGGTGTATAAAACAAAAATAGATTCCTGGCCTCACAACATTGACAGGAGACAGGAAGAACACATAGTAAAATATATATTGTTAGAGGGTAACGAGTGCTAGGAAAAACCAGGAGATAAAAGGGAATGGAGAGAGAGAGCTCGAGCGAGCCCAAGCAAGCACTAGTGAGTGCAGGGGAAGGAGGGAGGAGGGCTGTAGTTTCTCACATTGGTATGTGAGGCTAAGCCTCACTGACAAGTGACAGTTGAGCAAACGTTTAAAGGACATGAGGAAGTTCCTTAGCTACAGTGCTACCTGCAGAATAAAGCAGAAGAAAAACCAGTGTTATTAAGCACATTTGCTAATGCTGATGAGAGAAATCTTAAGTAATCAAAGGGAAAGAAGGCTCTGCTTTTATAAATTCTAAGTGAATAAAGTAACAAGAGTGGAGAATCATCTGTGGATTTGCCTGAGCTGTGTTCTTTTCCTGGAAAGCAGTTATCTTCAAGGTGACAGGTGTAGTGGTGACAGTGGGACAACACGGGGGAAAATTTGGGCAGACCTAAATAAACTAGTAGATGGAATTCTTAATTCCATAAATTAAAGATTCGAACCAACTAAGGGAGAGAGCTCTTGCATGGGAACCAAGGGAAATCTGCTTACTATAGAGAGAATGTAGATCACAAAAATGCAGAATTTGTGGGTACTAAGATTAGGGTGAGGGTTTTATTTCTCTGATCCATAGCCTACTGCTTCTATGCCAATTGGACACAAGTTTCTGTTTTCTGTTTCTATGCTTTTTTTGTTTCACTAGGTTCATCACATCAGTCACATCCAGAGTAGATACGCTTGTGTTTGTCCTTCCTGTGTCTTTAGTAGCTGGTTGTTTAAAATTCAAGTCGCCATTAAAATCCATTAGTGATCGTTTAATAATATAATTGGAGTGAAAGTCCTAGTTTAAGCCTAAACTGGATTATCCTCAGAGGTTTAGGCTATGTCTAAGCATGTCCTAAGAACTGGAGAGACAGAACTACCAGACCCCCTTTAACATAAAGAATGAGAATCTTCTCCACTGGAAATCAGTCCTCTGAAGAAAAAGTCTGTGAGAGACTGTTGGTCCAGTGACAGAGAGAGTGATTTTGAGTTTAGCAGAATGCCTAACTTTTTTACAGTCCACACCAGTTTCTTTCTGGGGCTAGGGGAGAGCAGCAAGTCAAGTAGAAGGATGTGTTTGTCAAAACACCTGTCAAACTCAGGAACTCAGAGTCGGTCTGAAACAGAAAGTGCTTCAGAATTGGGAAGTTAGATTCCCAGCCACATGAAAGTGAGGTCACCAGCTTGGTGGCTTTGGCACAGAGAGGCAGCTCTGGTAGCCATGCATAGAAGTACAATCAGCAGCAAAGTGGGAGGATGCCTTTTTAGGGAGTCCCTATGCTTCTGCTGGGTGCCTCAGTGGCAGCAGCCACCCCAGCATTGGTGGCCTGGCAGAGATGCGCTGGGCCAATGTAGGAGGACACAAGATGTTCTAAGACAATGGGGGCATGGAGGCTGGAACGAGACTGTTGTTAGGTTCAAATCTTACCATCAGCCATTGACTAACTTTTAAGTCTTGGGTAAATTACTAACCTCTCTGTGTCTCACTTTCCTTCTGAGTAAATAATATCCAGCTCATAGGGATTTTTAAAGATTAAATTAGATTATACATGAAAGCACAGTTCTAAGGGGCAGTGATGGCAATAGAAAGCACACAATAAGGGTTTGTTTCATCATCCATATGACTTGTCACATTGGTCTAGTCCAACAATACCTGATATTCAGATTGTTTAAATGCATGAAATACCAGACTGTTGGAAGCAACCCAAAGTCCAAACTAGATGAGGAAACTGAAGGATATTATACAGCCTTTGCTGCCCCCATTGTATATTTGCCAAATGCTTTCTATATGCCAGGCACTGCTTGTAGTGATTTATAGCACTGGAATGTCATCTAAGAATTTAAGAACTGTTTACTATGGGTGAGGATACGGGCAGATAGAAAAAAAAAGATTTACTACTGTATATTTTTTATGCTTTGGGTTTTTTAAAAAATTATTCCAAAACATATTTTTGCTTTTCAACATTGCATACAGACAGCTCATGTTCCTACTATCCCTTAAAATTATATAAAGACTTTATCGAGCCAGGCGGAACGCCACTCAAGCGAGGTAACCACTATCAAACGATACTAATTAAATGGAGTGGGCCAGGCAGAGGACAACACCGGACCAACCTCAGGTCGCCAGGACGCACTAAGGCGAAAAGCTGATTCTCGCGGTAATCTCAGAGGCCCAAGCAACCAGCCACGTGACTCCGTGGGCCTCCCGCGCGCGCACCACCAGCGGGAGCCGAATCTCAGCCACGTTGGCGGCGCTAGTCCGCCACACAAAAGGGCGTGGCGAAGGGCCGTACGCGGTACGTGCCTCCTCCCTCCCCTCTCGGAGCCCGGATGAAGAGTAACGCCATTATCCCCGGAGCTGCAGAGAGCTTTCGCGGACCGCGACTGGACACTGGACCGGCCGCGCCATGAGACTCCTCCCACGGCTGCTTCTTCTTCTCTTGCTGGTGTTCCCTGCCACTCTCTTGCTGCGAGGCGGCCCTGGAGGTGAGGCGAGGGGAGTGGGTTGCGGGACTCGGCAAGGAAGGAGCTACTAGTGACGGCAAGCATAAAAGCTAGAGGCGGCGGCAGCGGCTTCTGGAGCCGGCGTCTACCTCGCCGATATCCCTCCACCTCCTCCTCGACCCTCGGGTCGTAGTCGGGTCCCGCGGAGCATGAGATCCTGTTGGGGCCTGTGCCGCTTCCCGCGGAACGCTGTGCTGGTGACCTTGCTGGGTGGCTGACCGAGGGCTTGACTCCCGGACCCGCGCCGGCAACTGTAGTCGGAGCCCGCGGGTCCGTTTGGGGGAGAAAGAGAGGGGACGAGGGGCACGGCTGAACCCAGAGCGCGCTACGAGCCGGTTTTATTCTGGCCGCCTCCAGCGCCGCTCCACCCCCATCCCCTCGGCTCTGGGCTGACGTGTCTTTCGTTTCCAGGCTTCATTCATTTGCTGAAACCTTTGTTTTCTAGGCATCTAAACTCTTAGAGCACTTTTTATTTTTTCTAGTGAGCTTCCCTTTTATCGGCCCTTGGTCCCTGTGTGTTGCTAAGAGTCTTGATTTTCAGAAAAGCTCCCCATTCTCACCCGGCATTGTCCATCCTATAGTCCCAGGCGGACTGAAGACTCTCTGTGGGATATTTATTACTTATGGCCGTTTTTCCCCCTCTCCTTTTTTTGTCGCTATTTTTTTGGGGGGGAATTACCATGTCCTGGAAAAGTACTAATTCTAGTTTTACGCTTATTATTTAGGTTTATTCCTTAAAACAGTTAACCTGGTTTGAAAATAATTTAGATAGCAGAACATTAAAAATGTGGAGACTTGGCTTTTTGCCCTGGTTATATTGTGAACTTCGATCTTTCTCATTTGTAAATTGTATTTTGACTAAATGATCACTACAATTTGTAGTTGAAGCAAGCTGTGCGGTATAATGAATGATAGTGACAAGTATCCACAAGTTTTGCAAAGCAAAGTGAAGTGACTGTTCAGTGAGTAGAAAACCAAGTATGAAAATTAATCAAAACTCTTAATTTATTTGCAGATTGAGGGGTTCTTTTCCTTCATTAATTGCTTGCTGGCTGGTTCTCAGTTCGTTTTGTTTTTGTTTTTTAAAGATAAATTGCCAATTTTACTGTATAGAATCCAGACTGCTGTTTTCAGGCTTTACGTTTTTTTCTTTAAAAGGAACATCAGTATCTATAATGAACTGGATATGTTTAAGCTTTTTTTGTGTGTGAGAAATAGTTTTTCTTTCAAAAGATGTTTCCTCTTAAGTTTTTCCAGTTGAAAATTAATGAGATTTCATAGGCACAAAATTGTTACTGGCTAACGTTAAAATAGTTTAATATCCACTGAAAGGTAGGATGAAAAGCCATTAAGTCTCAGTCCTGAAATTTAAATACAGTTTTATTATGTCATACCTAGATGTTTTTCTTACTGGCTTTTTATTTTTGTGTGTTTTTCTTTCCTTTTTTTTTTCCTTGATCTTTTTTCTTACCAGTTTTTAAAAATGTCTTGTTCAGGGAGAGGTAGGACTGAAAAGATTTAACATGCGTGGTCCTCACTATATACAGTTTCACTTGGGTATTGCAGCATATGCACATGCTTCCTTTCCCACATTTTTTCCCCTCTGCTGAATTGCCACATCATCATTCTTCCTGGGAAATGTTGGAGGAGTTGCTAGATCTTTGAAATTTCTTTTGAAGGTCTTGCCTGAAATAGATTTAATAAGACATATTTAGAATGCTTTTGTATATAAAATTAGAATCTACAATTTCTTGGCATTATAGTTCTGCTTAACTTTTATTTTCATATTAAGTATAGAAGAAATTTAAAAAGTGACATATTTGAAGCCATACCCAAAAATAAATGCATACTTTCTCTGCTGCCAACCCTAAAGTTGACAGAATAGGTTTTTTACTAAATGATGTGTTTCATGCAAGCTAGTTTTTACATAGATGCCACATAGGTGTTTGTTCCTTGGAATTACATGCAGTCATGTTCTAAGAGTTTTGAGTTGTAATCAACTCTAATAACAGTGTTTCTTGCCTCAATATTGAGATTGCTTATTTCCTTCAGACATGAGTATTTTTTGTTTCATTTTGTATGGTTGATGACAGATTAAACTTTGGAATTTCTTTTAAAACTGTTATTTTTATTCACTTAACAAAATTGCTTAAAGTTCTTTATTTGAAATTCAAGGCATCTTTAGTTTCAGGAGTTCATTTTTTCATTTTCATTGTTAAATGGTGCTTTTTAAAATTAAATAGCATTTCCCATTAAAATTAACATGCAGTTAAGACTACTAAGATAAAATCATATGAATATTCTTATATGCATTATAATTTGATATTACACAAGTACACTGCATGATTGAATTGCTCCAAGAGGAAACTTTTGTTGAATATTGTTGAAGTGAAAAACGTTAGTTAGCTTCAGGGTAGTTAACTGCTTATTTTATGTTTTGTTAGGCTCAGTAGCAGCAGCTCAAGATCTTACAGAAGATGAAGAAACAGTGGAAGATTCAATAATTGAAGATGAAGATGACGAAGCAGAAGTGGAAGAAGATGAACCCACAGATTTAGTTAGTATGATGTATGATTTAATGCACATATATATTTAGAATTTATCCTTTTTATAGATAAATTTGTGTTTTAGAATTCTTTTTTTTAAAGATTTTATTTATCTTTAGAGAGGAAGGGAAGGAGAGAAGGAGAGAAATATCAGTGTTTGGTTGCTTCTTGTGAGTCCCCTGCTGGGAACTGGCCTGCAACCCAGGCATGTGCCCTGACTGGGAATCGAACTGCGGTCATGTGGTTCGCAGGCCCGCGCTCAATCCACTGAGCTATGCCAGCCAGGGCGTGTTTTAAAATTCTTGATTGTAGTAACTTCCATGTTACTGTTACTGTGATTGGTGTGTATTGAAATTGGAAGAATAGAGGTCAGTCATTGGGATGGATCTTGAATTTTCTGGAACAGGCAGAGAGATCATCTCTGAGGGTAACAGCATAGTGGGAATAGATCTGGACCATTTGTTGATAGATTTGGGATACATACTGCGTAACTTTCTGACCTTGGGTAGCTTGTCTGTCTGATTCTGAGTTTCTTTTTTTCTTTTCATAAGCAAATACTTACGTGCTCTGCTGTATACTAGGCACTGTACTGAATGCTAGGGGTAAACAAACCAGGTATTTTCTCTGTTGTCATGGAGTTTATATTCTTGGAGCAGTGTCTATGTGTTTTGCTGGCAGGGCATGAGGAGCAGACAATAAAAAATATATGCAGTGTGTTCTGCTAATAGTAAAGGGCCTAGAGAATATCTGCCCTGGCTGGTGTGGCTCAGTGGACTAAGTGCTAGCTTGCAAACCAAAAAGTCACTGGTTGGATTCCCTGTCGGGGCACATGGTCCAATGTTGGGGGTGTGCCAGAGACAATCGATTAATGTTTCTTGAATACATTGAGGTTTCTCTGCCTTTCTCCCTCCCTTCCCCTCTGTAAAAATAAATAAATAAGCTGACAGGGATAAATTGTGAGTTACAAGCAAACTGCTAAGAGGAGGTCAAGGACTGCTGCACCCTGGCAGAGATGCTGAGGTGGGGGCAGTGCTGTCATGTCCCTGGAGGGCAAGCCTTTGTGAGCCCCCTCCAGCCCTATGCCTGGAGCATCTGGCATCCAGAGACCTGCCTGTGGGGATTGCAGGCTGCCCCCTTCCTGCCAGACCAGAGGGGCTGGGGGAATCCCAGCAAGGGAAGGGCAGTCCCTTCACCCTGACAGTTTTGGCCTTTCCAAACCATTTTAAAATTTTATTTATTTATTTTACAGAGGGAGAGGGAGGGAGAAAGAGAGGGAGAGAAACACCAATGTGTGTGGTTACCTCTCATATGCCCCTTCTTGGGGACCTGGCCTGCAACCCAGGCATGTGCCCTGACTGGGAATCGAACCAGTGGCCCTTTGGCTTGAAGGCTAATGTTCAATCCACTGAGCCACACCAGCCAGGGCAGGGGCCTGTATTTTTTTAATGACACCCCAACTCCTTACCTGTTCCCACCCTTTCCCATGCTGCCAACTTGTATCTGCAGTAGTGACTGTGCTTGGCTGTTCAGTTCTGTGTATAAATGGAATGTTGTGGAGATGAACCCTCCCCATGCCACCTGGCTCACTTCCCCGTTTCTACCTGGTGGTGGCCACTCATGGAAAGAAGCAGGAGCAGTGAAGGATCTTCAATTAAAAAAAAAACATACAGCTAATAGTTTTATTATAAAATAGTATGACAGCATTGAGCTAGAATTAGGATTATAGCAGCATGCTTCTAGCTAATTTCATTTCTTCTCTTGGATTGTTATAATCTGTGCTACACAGATGTTTTTTCTTTCTCTTTTCATTATGCCGTACTTGAATCTAGAGATGTTTGTGATTTTAGATTTTACCTTTTTTCCCTGCGATTAAACCACATCCCTATTTTTCTGTTATGTTGACATCAGAATAATTAGCCTTGTGTGTAGATACTGCTCCTTTTTTGACATAGCATTTTTGGGGAGTATGCCTTCCAACTAAGCTAATCTGCTTGCTGTTTTGTTGATTTCTAAATTACCATTTTTGTGCATCTGTACATACTGTTTTACTTGATTAGAATATCCCTACTAATTTTTGTACTTTTCTAATTCTCCCTCTTTTAAGACACCTTTACTGATTACTATGTGTCAGGCTTTTCACATATATGTATACTCATACTTTTAGGGTCTATATTAGGCTCTGCATCTTTGACCCAGTTCATTTGATGCGCTACTTTAACTAGGTCAGCACATTCCTCCATCGCTGTTGGTAACAACAACTTGAGTGTTCTAAAAGTGCCACTTGTGGTGAGATAAATTGGAGTGAACATTGGGAGGGGGAGGGAATCTATCTAGAAAATAAGGATTAGAGTTGGCATTTAGGGCTTTGAAATTTGGGCTTGCTCAGAAATTTAGTAATAGATGATACTGTTATAACCACTTTTCAGAAATTACTTCAGCTCTCTGGCACTGGAATGTATTTATTGTGGAGGAAGAGAGAAGAAAAGGAAACTGTTAGATCTTTGCTATAGTTACAGTTTAGCCAGAACTTTTTTTTGCCTTGATCATATCTCTTGTCTTGAGAACTGTTAGAGTTGAAAGAGTAACTCAAATTGTCCACTCCATACCGTGACCAGTCAGTTCAAAAGTGTTTAGAACCCTTTGCTGTGTTGCTTTTCTCAAATCAGAAAATGGCTAGGGAAAATTGAAGCAGGAGCGCGGGGAAAATGTTTCCTTTTTTTAGACTAAGTTGGTAACCAGCAATGGTAGGTTTGTGTGGAACCCTGTAGAGTGAAAAAGATAAGCCCTTAGGGTAAAAGTGGCTAGAAAAGTTACCTCCAGAACTGAGGGCCCATGATTATCAACTTGTATACAGTTGCCTTAGGCATCAAGGAATTGGGGGTTATGAAAGGATCCTCTGCCACCGGGCCTGTGTCTGGAGTCAAGGGACAGAAGGGAGATTTTCCTAAGATCTGAGATACCATTTTTAGTCTATAAAACTGTAGATTGCAATGTAGCTTGTCATAATTCTGTGAAAGTATTTTTCTTAACAGAAGTGATAGTAATTTTTGTTTTGGTTGTTGTTAAAACAAGCACTGTAGTGATGCTTATGTAAAATACTAGTATTATTTAAAATAGATAAGACATTCAAGTGGATTAGAATTTTAAAAGTTAAGGGTATATAGTGAAAAGTTTCTTTTGCATGCCCGCTCTCCAGATGCTAAAGTCATCTCCACAGTACTGCCAATTTCTTTACTGTCCTGGGGATAATCTGTCATAAGCCAACATATTTTAGAGCACAACCAAGTAGCAGATACTAAGCAATATACATCTTATCCTATGCTAATTAGCTATAAAATAAATGAATTATTTACCTTTACTTCCACATACTTTCTAGTTCTTCACAACTATTAATCCAAACATTTACCACTTTCAATTTCTGAAATTAGTACTCTTCGTTCTTAGTAACATTGACTTCAGTGTCAGAAAGTGAAGGCCATGAAGGATGAACTCCATCAAGTTTTTAACTTTATACTTTTATTATTCACCCGTCCTTTCTTCATTTTCTTTACCAGCATGCTTCTTGAAATAGCAAACTACAGTTTTTCTCTCGTGCTCATTTCACATTTGTTCTGTAAGTTGATTGATCACCTGTATTTGGTAAAAATGTTCTCACTAAGTCATCAGTGACCTAATTGCCAAATTCTGGGTGTGTTTGCCATTGTTACCTGTTTGAACACTTTTTACAATCTCAGGCTACCCTTTTCTTAAGTCCCTTCATGTTAGCTTCTGCTGCAGCCCTCTTAATTTTCCCTGCCCAGTTGCTGCTGCTTCACCTCTACTACCTTCCCTCCCTTTGCTCACCCCTTTAGTGTTGATGAAACCTGTGGTTTCAGCCACTACCACTTTATATTGATGACTTTCAGTTCTCATTTCTGGCCACCTACTTTACAGTTACTGAGCTTTATACCTGTGCTTGCTTCGTTTTGCAGTATAGCACCATCTGGATGCTCAAATTTTATATGTCCAAAATGGAATTCAGTATATACCATCCATCCCACCTGCATAAACTGTTTCTTGCTTTGATATGGCTCTAGTGATTCAACCTTGTGCCTTGCTACTTTTCTTTTTGTTGCACAACCCATTAATCAAATCTTAGAGATGGTTTCTCTTAACTGTTTGTCAAATATACCCTTCTTCTTTATTATTACAGCTTATGGTTCCTGTGTTTGGTTTCTTTCCTACTTGTGGGTGTCTTTTCCCAAAAGCAGAAATTCACTAACTCTTGTTAAATGAATGCTATCATTAAGGATACTTAAAACCCAGAATTGCACAGTCATGAAACTGATGTTCGAATGTCTTCTCATAAGCATATGGGCTGGGTGTAAAGAAGTTTTAAATTGTAAGATAGTCTCTGCCCTTGAGAATTCTGTCTGTTGAGAAAAGTATTTTACATAAATGAAAAAATTAAATGCTAATAAAAATGGTACCCTTAAGCATCCTGATTTATTAAGGGCGTGTACACTTCAAATATGTGAATCTTTTTGTAATCCTTTGTGATGATGGGAGAAATCTCTGAGGTTTAAAGTATTAAGCTAAAATTTGTTCACATTTTTAACAGTATTCTTGAGGTATAATTTATGTCTTTGTAGGTGGATAAGGTGCTCTAGAACATGGTCAGCAAACTGTGGCTGCACCCCAAATCCAGCTTTGCCTGTCTTTTATGTAATGTGTGTATCTGCTTTCCCACTGTAGCCACACAGAAAGCAGCCACAGAGTCAAGTAGTTGCAACAGGGACCTTGTGGTTCTCAAAGCCAAAAATATTTGCTGTCTGGCCCTTTACAGAAAAAGTTTACCAACCCACACTCCAGAACCTTACAGTTCAATGTGTGGTTTGAGTACCAGCAACATCAGCATTTCCTGGGTACTTTTTAGAAATAGAGAATTTTAGGTTTCACTCTAGACCTGAATCAGATCTACAGAATCCCAGGGGATTGGGAATGCACATTACTGTTTGAGATGCATTGATCCAGAATTTTTATTTTAACCAATGAACTACAATGAAATCATACCACTGCTAATCTCCACAAAGCCTTGGAGATAGAATATTTTGTCCCAAATCTTAGCGAACTTGTTATTTCTAAATGGTGGTATTCTCTGCCCCTCCCACCCCCATAGTAATAATCTCTTTCTAATGTTTTTTTTTAGGCAGAAGATAAAGAGGAAGAAGATGTATCTGGTGAACCTGAAGCTTCACCAAGTGCAGATACAACTATCCTATTTGTGAAAGGAGAAGGTAATAGATACTAGTTTTAACTCAGGTGTAGGGATTTTTAAAATGACAAGGTCACCTTTTTGGGAGGCAGTAGTAATGCTTAAGATTCATCTTCCTTTCTTACAAGTGTAGCGTTAAGTATGCATTTTGAAAAACCCTCTTATATATGTATGAATACCCATGTCTGTAGAGTAGTATTCCTGGCATTTAAATTAAGGTGAAAAAGAAACACCACCCATTTTAACTAGAAGTTAAATATTTTTTTGAAAGAAACTTTTAAAACTTTTTTAAACTGCCACATTAAAGTAACTCATATTATGAGTGGAATATTACATCTTTATAATTTGGACTTGGGCAGAGCCAAGATTTTATTTAAAAAAATAAATAATGGCTTATATGGCAGTATTCTCAATACTTTGCATGCATTATTTAACCCTAACAGAAATCCTGTGAGGTTGGTTACTATAGCTAAACTGAGATTTAGAGATGTTAACAACTCATTCAGGGTTACCCAGTGGTAAATAGAGTGTGGAGACAGGATTCAGACCCAGACCTGTCTGACCCCAAAGGCTGTGCTGTACTGGGTGAAACTCAGCTCTCTAGGCAACAATGTAATTGAAGCTACAAATAACTTATCTGAAGTTATTAATTTTCCTCTACCTTCTTAAATTTTGTGTTTTATTCCCACGTACATTCCAACTTTATGCCTATGAAAAGTATAATTAAGAGAGTCCTCTCCCCTCCCCCATTTATTTTTGTAGCTCCCTCTTTGGGTCTTACCTTCAAATTTGCATTTTGACTAATTGCTCAAAGTGGGTAGGGATTGCTTGATTTTTTAAAAATGTTCTAACAGATAATATAATTTTGTTGACCCTCTTAGACATATCTACTTTTTATTTTATACCCTTTGAACATTTTCTAATCTATCTCTTTGTTTTTTTGTGTGTTTTTTTCTTAGATTTTCCAGCAAATAACATTGTGAAATTCCTGGTAGGCTTTACAAACAAGGGTACAGAAGATTTTATTGTTGAATCCCTAGATGCCTCATTCCGTTATCCTCAGGACTACCAGTTTTATATCCAGAATTTCACAGCTCTCCCTCTGAACACTGTAGTGCCACCCCAGAGACAGGCAACTTTTGAGTACTCCTTCATTCCTGCAGAGCCCATGGGCGGACGACCCTTTGGTCTAGTCATCAATCTGAACTACAAAGATTTGAATGTAAGACCCTCTAAAGTTTCTTTTTTAAAATTAGTTAGAGATGGATGGGGACAATTGACATTTGAATATTTTTGTGTTTACTCATTCAAGTGCCTGTTTTGTGGTTGAAACTGTCAGGTACCAGGGAAGCAAAGAAAAATTCTCTCTGTTTTAAAGCCTACAATCCACTGGAGATGATGGGTGTAAACAGGCAATATCACAGTATGATAAGTGACTAGAGATAAGTGTGAGATGCTAAGATGTGAAAGTAGAAGTGACTTGAGCTGGATCTTAAAAGAAAATAAAGCACACAATAGAGTCTACTATTTTTAATACAGATTTAGAAGTAAAGTTTATGGTTTATGTCAACAAAATAGCCTGATATAAGCTCTGTTGTCTTACAACTTTTAATGTTATGGTATTTATTCAGTGAACGAATGAGAGAGTCCCACCACAATTGTACTGCTGGGAATTGACCTCTAGATGCTCGCTGTCATGTTCACCTACAGATAAGAGCATTATCTAAAGCATTCCCTTTTCAGAAAACTTTCAGAGAAGGAAATTTTATCCCATTTGGAAGCTTATTCAAACTATTATCATCATGTAGTGTCAACCTGTTTACCTTATGTCTTAGTTAGATTTCTTATGCTGCAATTAAGCTTTCCCTTTCTTAAAAAAATTGCTTAGTAGAAGTTAGGAAGGGTTTCATCCTTTCTTCAAAATAGCATATTAAGCTTTTTTTAACATAGTTTAAGTGACTTGAAGAATTATAAATTTCATCTTGTTTTGAAACAAACAAGATGAAATATATTATGCCTGTTGAAATATGCCTATATTTGTAGTTTCAGTTCCATTTTAAATGTTAGTTTCATGAGTGTATTCTGATTCTTGGAGTTGCGAACACAGAAGTGCAAACTGCAAGATCTTGAAGTAAAACTTGTATAAATAGAGTTTAGTAATAAGTAACACTTTTAAAAAACTACCTTTGTGCAAAGCATCAAACACTGAAACTGGCTATCTATGTATTGTTCCAGTGTTTGAAAACTGAAATTGTGTTGAAGTAACAAAATTGTTGTAAGATCACAGCAGAAAAATATTTTGATACTGAAAATTACTAACCCATTTATTACAAAGAAATTGATTTCCAACCCATTGTTAATTTAAAACATGAATTTGACTTGTTCAGATCTAGTTCTTAAAATGATCTGCTTCTACTATACGTTTGTGCTCTTTCTGTCTTGTTTTGAAGAGTTATATGCAACAGGACCTCAGACCGGTATTTGTAAGAGTGTTCTGTGGGCTTTGTTTCATTCTACACATTTTAGTTTTCCTGTCCCCAAAAGAAAATGGGGGACAACTTAGGCCAAGTTTTAGGCATTTTTATTTTGTAGGAGAAAGTAATAAGCTTCATAATGTTGAATCCCTGACACTGAATTAGTGCCATTACAGGTGACTTTTGTCAAGTCTTATATTCTAAGTGATAAAAAAGCTATCATTATATATCTTAGAGTAATGGTTTTAAGAACTCTTGTAGGCTTTCATTGTTGCAGTGCATTTCAGATTTGGGTTTTTTTTTTTTCCTAACAGGGTAATGTATTTCAAGATGCTGTCTTCAATCAAACAGTTACAATTATTGAAAGAGAGGATGGATTAGATGGAGAAACGTAAGTGAAAGTTGAAATACATAGCTCTTGATCTCCTTAAGTAGGACTGGAAGGCTTGCTCCTGTCAACCTATCTTTATTAAATGATGAAAATGGAATGGACTGTAGATTTTGTGAAATCCTAACTAGGTAAATTCGTACTTTAGATGATTCTTATAATTATTTATACCAAGTCAGGAAAGGAAGTTGAAATGAACAACAATTTGTTTTAAAAAGATAGCTTTGGCTTTCCATTCTTCCCCTCTTCTAAAATCTTTTTCACCCTGTTATCTTAAGCTCATCACTAGCCTAATTTAAGTTGCATGCCTCAAAAATTGCCATTGAAAATATAAATGATAAGATTTTATATTGAAAATTGTGTTCTTTGTAAGTGCTGAATTAAAGAAATTTATAAAATTTATTAACTGGATCTAAATTGAATTTAAAATACTGTATCCCTTTTACCAGCAAGTTACTTGGAAAGCTTACATAGTGTTAGCAATATAGCTGTAATTAGCTATAGTGTTTTTTATAAGTTAAAACAATTATAGTTTTAATTAGCTGTGATATTTCCTATGAATTAAGGCATTTTTATCTTCTCCTTTTATATTAGTATCTTTATGTATATGTTCCTTGCGGGTCTTGGGCTCTTGGTTGTTGTTGGCCTTCATCAACTCCTGGAATCCAGAAAGGTAATTATGGGTGAATGACTTTTATAGCCAAAAGTTGTTAACAGTACTAAATTAAGTTCCTTGCAAGTGGCTTCTTGCTTTCACTGTAAGTTTATATATTTACAGGTTTGTTGTACCTTTTAAAATAAAACCTTGGGTATGTGACCTGGATTCATTCAGGCTTTTGTACACATGTGCAGTGTGTCCTTAGGGTGTCCTTAGTCAGTGTATCCTCCAGAGTGAGCTTTGCCTTCTTAGGTTGTTGAAACTCTAAATTGTGCTAGAATTCTTACTATTTACACTCTGACATAAGATTTTATTTTTCTGTTCACTGTACTTCATAGATACGTTATTTTATCTGTTAGCACTGAAGCTTTATATTTGCTTCAATACTCTTTAACTGTAGAGGTAATTCCTAGTTAGCAACTAAGTGAGTCTTCTCGTTTGAGAATGAATTTGGCTGTATTTGTTCTGTCAGTCTGACTTCTGTTTTCTTGTGAGTGTAATAAAGAGGCAACACTGAAGCACTTGCTGCAGTATAATCATGGTTTCTTTCTCTGGACACGGTAGCTAATTTCAGCACAGTCCTCATCTCACTCCTTGGCCCTGCAAAACAAAAATAAATCCTCTCATACTACGTCTTCCATGGGAAAGTCTGACATCATTTGTGTCAGACTCATACCCACTGGACTCTTACATTAAAATTAGCAATAAGTGTTACTACTAAGCACTCACTCTTTAAAAGAGAAATATTTAATGTTTAAATGTTAGTTTCTGTAACATTCTGTGCTTCCTTATCCTAATAGTTGGTGCTTTTGCTATAAATTTATATATTAGGTATAATAGCATCTCCAATTTCTTCCCATTTGAATAAAGCCATTTTTAACAATTAGCTGTGATTACCTTTTTATATATTCAGAATCTAATTTTTGGACTGTATATATTTAATACTCTCTTAGGTAGATAATTAGGGTTTTGTTGTTTTTTTAAGAGAAGGGCTATATAATATAATTATTTTTAAACTTCCTAGCAGTTTTGATACAAAAAGTCTAGGGGACAAAGTTTTAGGTTGTTAGCTTAAATGAGATTTTATGTTTTTATTTTATTTTATCTATGTCACGCCACCTGTTTAAGTGTATTTAACTATCAGTGCTGGAATCTGCCTATGTGCAACCTTTCAGGAATTTATCCCGAATTTTGTTGAATATAAAAATAAATGTATTTTTTAACATTTATTTTCATTTTTAAAGATTTTGTGCATTCTTTAACATTTAAATGGGGGGAAATCATTATTTTAAGTAGAAAGTATTGATAATGTGAAACTTTGTAGCAGAGGAAAATGTTAAAGCCTGAAAATAAATCATTGTTTGAAGATCTCTTCTTTATTACTTACTCTATATAATTGGTGTAAGACATGGTTGTTCCTCCTCGATTAATAAAAACTTGAATAGGTATATGCTTTAAAACAAGGAGAAAACATATTTGCCTATAATGACATTTGAGTAGCTTGATAGGTAGCTTAAGATATTTAAGTAGTCTCTTCAAATTACAGTAAACAACGCAGTGAAACTCCTTTAAAATACTGTTTCTATGTTCTCTTAGCGCAAGAGACCCATACAGAAAGTAGAGATGGGTACGTCAAGTCAGAATGATGTTGACATGAGTTGGATTCCTCAGGAAACTTTGAATCAGATCAGTAAGTACTTTCACTTGGCTGGGAACTTTTTCTCTGAAATGGAAATGAAATATTTTAGATTTAGCAAAAGTGCTTGGTCAGTGCTATTTAACACTTAATCTTTTCCATTACTTGTATAGAATCTAATATAATATGTTTGAATGCTTTAAAATTTTGTTCTGTATAGTATTTGTACATTTTAATTTAGAAATACTTCCATATCTGCAGTTTACATACAAATGTATGAATTCTCTTTCTAATCTTTTTCCTGTCTCTTTTTTTTCCTGTTGCTTCAGTGCAAAGTAGAAGAGGTGAGGTGATTAATTTTTTAATGGGGTTTGCTATATATTGGGGGCTCTACTTTACAGTAAGTTTAATAAGTAATAAAGCAGTTTTTTAGCACTGTATTTGTTGGGAAAACTGCTAAGTACCCAGAATAGTTTGAAAAATAAACCTAAAATATTGCATGATAGTTTCCTTAACAGATATATTTCAATTTTATTACATATGCAATTAATTAGAATATTAATCTTATAAAAGAATAGAAGTTTTTCTCCAATTGTAAATGAATTTTTTAAAAACATTTATTGTAAAGGTAATAAGGCCTCATTGTAAAAACTAAAGAGTACAGAAGCAAAAAGCTAATACCATTCTCTTGTATCCACTGATTCAATTTCTATAAGTAATTGGCATTTGCATGTTATTCTAAGTATTTTCTATACATATATCAGCTTATGTGTCTATTTTTGTTTTACACAGCTGGCATTATATCTTACATGTTGTACAATGAGTTTTCATGCTTTGAATATCTTTGTGATAGTTACTTATTTGATACTTTATTCTTTTCAATAACTAGATAGTATTTTATATAAATGTGTCATGATAGATTAAATCTATTCTGTTTTGAAGGATGTTTGTTATTTTGAGCTTTTCAATTTTAAAATTAAACCTGTAATGAAGAAGCTTGTCATATAGCTATTAAGAGGTGGAGCCAATATTCAGATGAATTTGTGCAACTAAATGCTGTACTATGCTACCTAAAGTGGTAGTATTATAAAAGTGAGTGAAGCAGAATGATCAAATAGTACTCAATGTTCATATGTAAGTATTTATTTTAAAAAAACACTAATGAAGATACTTATTTTTAAATTTATGGGGTTTAATATTTTTTTCATATGTATTTCAAAATGATTACCACAGTAAGTCTAGTTAATGTCCACCACTACGTGTAATAGTAATTTTTTTATGATGAAAACTTAAGATCTACTGTCTTAGCAAGTTTCAAATATACATTATAGTATTGTCAACTATAGTCACCACGATAAGCATGACATCCCATGACTGACTTTATAACTGGAAGGTTGTACCTTTTGACTCCCTTCACCCATTTTTCCCATTCCCCACACAGAATAATTTCTAAAAAGTAGAACAGTTAGGTCTAAAATTACACATTTTTAAGGAAAATATCTCATTTGCTTCCCAAAAGATAGTGCCAATTTTTATTTTCACCAATGTACAATATTGCCTGTTTCTCTTCTCACTTATCATTCTCAAGTATTATAGATATTTTAATCTGTCAGTGATAAAAATGACATCCTTTTTTATTACAATTAAAGATGACGTTTGGCTTCTTTATACATATTAACTGACCACTTAATATTTTTTTGTGAATTCAAGGCTTTTCTTGGTTTACAAATTGTTTTGCTTGCAAATTTGTTTACAGATTGAATTGTTTTCCTTATTTCCATATTACTCAGTGAATTCTCTATTGAAACATAATTCAAATTTTTGTAATTTGAAAATGGCTGGAAGGTACATAACACATAAAACCGCAATCCTTTATTGCTATTATAGCAAACCCTGGGAGCCTGGAGGCCCCAGATGAAGCCTCATGTCCTGGGAAATCAAAGGGGGTCCTGAGAGCATTTCAGAAATCAGAGATCTAGAGGGTGTGAAGAGATGTGTGTAGCTGGCAAAAACATGATTATTTTCTATTTCAGAGTGCAGATTTCTTTTTTTAAATACAAAAGTCATTTTTAAAACTTCTATAATATGAGATACTTTAAATTACAGATATGACATGTTGATGTAAGAAACATCTAAACCTGTAGAAAAAAATTTTTATAGAATTTATTTGAGGCAAACTAACAATATGCAAGTAAGGAAGATCTCAAATGCTCTCCAGAATGTACAGTTTGCAGTTTCTTTTATACATTTGGAGTTAAGGAGGGACCTTAAGGAAGGTTATGTGGAGTGGAAGAAAGCGAGGCAAGGTAATCTTTTTACAGGATAGTTAACAAGATTATGTGCCCTTTTGAGGGCGATTACACTTCTGATGGGTCTGAAAAGGAGAAACAAAAACAGTGGACAGGGTATTGGTCTTTCTGGTACGTTTCGAGGTGACCTACTGATCACACTGAGTAGTAATAAGGCTCTAAAAAGTCCAACCTGCCAGATTTGTCTTTTTTCCTAGTGTCTTGAGCTAAAAGTTATTTAACCTGGAAGATAAATCTATGGGCTTGATTAGACTTAAATTGATCTTTTTGGCTAGTAGAATACCTCTACTATTTTCAACCTTTTCATCTCATAACACAGACAAACTGACAAAAATTCTGTGGCACACTAAAAAATATTTTTTCACTGATCTGACAAGAAAAAAATAGGTAAGATTTTTATTCATTCACACCAGATGACAATTGTGTTGGCTGTTGACATTTTTTATTTGATAATCTAAAGGAAAAGGGGTCAGTGTCCTAGACTAAATAGTTAGGTATTACATGTTTTAAAAATTCTTGAGGCATACGGGTTGAAAATTTTTGGCATACATCATAGCTCATAAGTATATCTTCCTGTATCACATCAAGTATCATGTCCCATCATTAGGGATGCTAAATTGAGCACTAGATTAGGGTGGTAGCCATGTATTTCCATGTGACAAGGAAAGATGAGCTCTTTCTGCTTTCAGCCAAAAGTTACTGTGGGGTGTTAGTTTAGCATTACACAGATGTCCAGTTCTCTAAACCACTAGTTGGTAATGCTCACACGAATCAGTGTTCCAGAGATTGTGATGATTTCCAATTGACATTTCTTTGATTTTTATTAATTGCTATTCTTTTGTTTTAAAGATTTTTTTAAAAATCCTCACTGGAGGACATGCTTACTGATTTTTTAGAAAGAGGGGAAGGGAGAGAAACACCGATGGGGGAAGAGAAAAAATGATAGGTTGCCTCTCAAACCCGGCCTGATGGGGACTGAACCCACAACCTAGGCGTGTGGCCTGACTGGGAATCCAACCCACCTTTTGGTATATGGGATGACACGTCAGCCAACTGAGCCACACCCTCCAGAGCCATGCCATTATTTTTTTGTTCTTCACCTGAGGACGCTTTTTCATTGTTTTTTAGAGCAAGAGGAAGAAACATTGGTAGAGCTTTCCTTATCACCTGAAACTTTGGTTACCCTAAAACACAGTTTCTACTGAGAAAGGCTAAATGCTAAATTCTTGTATTTATTTTTGAATTTTCAAAGAGGCACCCAAATGTTGACAAATGAGGTTTTTTAAAAAAAATTCTCCTTTTTCAAAATTATCCCCTCTAAATTCAGATTTTCATAGAATTGGTGTATTTAACTATTTTTTCTCTTTTTTAAAGATTTTATTTTATTTTTAGAGAAATGTCATTGATACGGGGTGACATTGTTTCTAGGCCCATTCTGTGAACTGAGATAGAAAATACGTATTTTTCAAATCATAAAATCATAGATATTTTCAATTCAACTTTAAAAGTATTTTTACTTAATTTTGTGTGCTTTTTTTCTCTTATACTTTATTGGTTAGAGCAGCAGGTCTTAAACTTTAGCATTCACCAGAATCACCTGGACTTCTAAGGTTTCCACCTGAGTTATTCTGAGGTAGGAGCTAAGAATTTGCATATCAAAGGGATTTTGAGGCTGCTTCTTCAGAGCACACTTTGAGAACCACTGTCTTAGAACATTGTTTTCCTAGCTTAAAGGGGTTAAGCCAAATGGCAGGTAATTTAGAAAAACTAGCCATTTCTTTTGGATAAGACATGTACTTTGCATATTTGAGGACAGAATGGAGAAAACCTAGAGAAACTTTGAAGATCTTGGAATAGGAGATATGTCTGGAAGGTGCCTCAAGCTTTGAGGAATTACTTTTGGAGGGGGGTGGTGTGAAGAGGAGGATATATAAGAGGCCAATATCTAATTTGTCAAGAGCTTTTACGCATCTCTGTCTCACTCATCAGAATGTAAACAAAGAAAGGGTGGTTTGAAACTATTTGAATCTATTACTACTAACTTTTTTTCTTCTAAGTTTCACTAAGAGTTTACCTTTGTCATCTAAAAATGAAGAGAGTTGTAGTGAGTTGTGATTTTACTACAGTTACTTCATTTATAAGGTTTTTTAGGCTTTGTGGTGCTTCTGGTAAGTGGGAAAGTGGGCTGAAAAGCATCATTGTACAACTTGTTCTTTGCTGAAATAAATGCTGCTTTTTGGGCTATTGAGATATTTGGAGCCATTTTCCCAAAAGCTCAGTGACTCCGGAATGCTCTGTTTCTCATTTGTCTGCCTCCTAACTTTGATATACTAGACAGGTGGGTGATGAACGGTTTTTTTCCCATGTATTCCCATCTTTTGAAACCAGCTGTAGGTGGTTGAAATTGTTGGAAGTAATCACCACTTTAGCTATATTCACACAGCTACTAGATTCTAAAATACTTTTTGAATCCTCAAAAATTATGTTCAGCATATTGTTTAAGAATTATTTGCAAACTAGTCAACTGTGTGAAGGTGGTAGTAAATTGGATGAGAGCTGTAGGTTATCTTCATCAGAAAAATGATTCTATGATCAGTTTGGGACGAGATGAACTTCTTAAACACAACATTACTGATCTATTTAATAAAGGTCAGACTTGGTCCAAGATGGAGGTGTAGGGAGACACACTGTGCCTCCTTGCACAACCAAAATAAGGACAACAAAAATTTAGAAACAAAATAACAACCAGAAGATTGAACTGTATGGAAGTCGGACAGCCAAGGAGCTGAAATAGACACATTCATCCAGACTGGTAGGCGGGGTGGAATTGGGTGGCCAAGGTAACACCGGGCGTGCAAGGCACCCTGGGTGGTGTACAAGACGCAGTGGGTGGACCATGGTTGCACAGGTGGCCAGGCAGACCCAGTGAGGTAGCGATTGAGAAGCCGGGCACCACACGCAAGGCAACTGGCTGACCATACAGAAGTCCCACATTTAAGCGCAGGTAACTGGGGAGTGAAACAGACTGCGCAACCCAGGATCCTTGTGCTGGGAAATAAAACCTCAAAACACCGATTGAAAATACTTTGGGGGTTGAGGTGCAGAGAGAGACTCCCACCTTCATAGGAGAGTTCATTGGAGAGACCCACAGGGTCCTAGAACACATACAAGCCCACCCACACCGGAATCAGTACCAGAAAGGCCCAGTTTGCTTGGGGGAAGCGGCAGAAGGGACTGAAATTTGACAGAGTGGAGCAAGCATCATTGTTCCCTCTTGGACCCCGTCCCTACATACAACATTAAAACCCAGTGACTGGGTTGTCCTGCCCTGGTGAACACCTAAAGCTCTACCCCTCACACATAACAGGCACGACAAGAGCAAAAAATGGCCGAAAAGGAAGAACAGATCAAAGCTCCAGAAATAATACAATTAAGGAACCAAGAGATAGCCAAGCTATCAGGCACACAGTTCAAAGCACTGATGATCAGGATGCTCACAGAATTGGTTGAATTTGGTCGCAAATTAGATGAGCAAATGAAGGCTACACTAAGTGAAAGGAAGGGAAATGCACAGGGAACCAATAGTGATGGGAAGAAAACTGGGACTAAAATCAATGGAGTAGACCAGAAGGAAGAAACAAACAACCAAACAAAAGAATGAAGAAATAAGAATTCAAAAAAAATGAGGAGAGGCTTAGCAACCTTCGGGACATCTTTAGACGTTTCAACATCCGAATTATAGGGGTACCAGAGGGGAAGAGAAAGAGCGACAAGTGGAAAACTTATTTGAACAAATAATACAGGAGAACTTCCCCAATCTGGCAAAGGAAATAGACTTCCAGGAAGTCCAAGAAGCTCAGGTGGACCCAAGGAGGAACACACCAAGGCACATCATAATTGCATTGGCCATGATTAAAATGAAGGAGAGAATCCTAGAAGCAGAAAGAAGTAAGGGGACAGTCACCTACAAAGGAGTTCCCATCAGACTGTCAGCTGATTTTGCAAAAGAGACCTTACAGGCAAGAAGGGGCCGGAAAGAAGTATTCCAAGTCATGAAATCCAAAGACCTACAGCCAAGATTGCTCTATCCAGCAAAGCTTTCATTTAGAATGGAAGGGCAGATAAAGTGCTTCTCAGATAAGGTCAAGGTCAAGGAGTTCATCATCACCTAGCCCTTATTATATGAAATGTTAAAGGGACTCATCTAAGAAAAAGAAGATAAAAATATGAACAGTGAAAGGACAGCAAACTCAATGATTAACAATCACACCTAAAACAAAAAGAAGAACAAACTAAGCAAACAACCAGAACAGGAACAGAACCACAGAAATGGAGATCACATGGAGGGTTAGCAACAGGGGAGTGGGAGGAGGAGAGTGGGGGGGGGTACAGAGAATAAGTAGCATAGATGGTAGGTAGAAAATAGACGGGGGCAGGACAGGAATAGTATGAGAAATGTAGAAGCTAAAGAACTTACGACACATTGACATGAACTAAAGGGGGGAATGTGGGTGGGAGAGGGTATGAAGGGTGGAGGGGAATAAAGGGAGGGAAATGGGGCAACTGTAATAGCATAATCGATAAAATATATTTAAAAGATAAATATAGGTAAGTTTTATCTGATTTTTAGATTTAGTCTTAATATTTCTGGGTCATTAACCCTTAAGCAGATTTTTAAAGTAATTTTTATTTTCTAAATATGCTTGATAAAAATCTATTACGTGTTTTTTAAATGTAGGCATGGTCTAGTAATTTTGGAAAAGTAAAACTTAAAATCTTTTAGGCACATGATATTTTTAATACCAGTGTTCATGAAATGTTTACAAATGAACCCCATGCTTTGATGAAAACATTTTTCCAGTCCTTCACTTTATTAAAAAACTGGAAACATAATTACTTAGTCCACCAAGAGAACTTATCTTGCTAATTTGAAAAGTGCTCATACAAAATAATAAGATAAAATGGTCAGAGAGAAGACAGCCCTTCCTGTTTTAAAAGACACTTAAGATGGCCTCTTTTACTGAATGGAAATAGAAGAAACTCACCAATTTATTTTTTGTTTGATAGATGCCCCACTAAGACTCTTAACATAAGCTATAAAAAGAAAAGATTTTAAAAAATGTGTGTGTAGGATGGTTCTAGTATTAATAGTCAACTGCCTCATTTCCTTAATCCTGCTTTCCGCAGATAATTTATGAAATTGCCAGTATTACACAAACTGCATGGATGCATTTGTAATTCTGTCTTAATTTTGTAACCAGTGTAAGTTTTTTGAGCTGCAAGTTTCATGCCTTTTACTCTGTTTCTAAAGTGTTTACTTATGCATGCATAATCATGTTCAGTTGTAGAGTTCAAGAACATTTTGCATGGTAGCTTCAGCATTATAGATAACCAAGAGTAGCTCTTTTCCTAGCCTAATTGCAAAAGGTTCCAATTTTAGTTGCTACCTCTTGAAGGATTATTTTAAAGGGTTGTTAAAATGCCTAAACTAGATGAGAAGCATTCATTATTAGATGGTATGTGTATTGTTTTTTGAACTTGATTGTAAAATTGAAGGGAAATTATTTTTAAAATATCTTTTGAATCTGACATACCTGTAATAGTCAGGCAAGTTAAAACTTTCTCTTTTCTTCCAGATAAAGCATCACCAAGAAGGTTGCCCAGGAAACGGGCACAGAAGAGACCAGTGGGATCTGATGAGTAAATGTTCCTTTGTGCAACAATTCAGTCTTTACTTAACCTGCCCTAATGTTTTTCGGCCTGATGGGAATTAGTGCAGAGAAGCCATATCACCATAGAAGGCAACTACTACTTATGTGTGGACTGAGCAATCGGAGTCTGTGGCGATAATATTGTGGAAAGTGCACTGCATTCATTTTTCTAAAGTAACAAATTTTTTTAAACCATTAAAATCTATGTGTGTGCGTGTGTATGTATGTGAGCAGTTGGTGTTACCAGAATCATTGTTGAACTACCTGAAGCATGCCTTTAGAGTACTGAATATAATGCTCTTGTCTCTCTTGCTAATATTTTCTGGTATTTTCTCCCAAAAGTCAGTATTTTTCCCATATGATTATATATGTCCCACTTTGGACTATCTAAAGAAAACAGTTTGTTTCTTCCTTAGAATCCCAGTTGATGGCACAGATTAGCATTGGTCGTTATTGTTGCTGTATTACAACTAGTATTCTAAAGGCACACGCAGGAGCAGCTGCTTTTTAGCAATAGAGTTGTTTTGGTATTTTGCTGCTGTTTACTATAATATGCACCTTCAGAACACTTCCCAAATGAGTTCAAGAGATTTGAGGATCTCTAGAAACAAAATTGTGAAACGAAAATTCTGCTGATTTTGATGTGTATCAAATCAACCACATTTTTTCTTATCAAAAAGAAAGTGGTATGTTTGTAGAAACTGAATTGTTTTATCCATTGTTCTATTTGATAGCCTTGGAATGATTTTAGACCCACTGAGGGTTTTTTGTTTTTTTTAATTTGTTTTTTAGAGATATTTTGTCTTCTTAATAGAAGCATTTTGCCTAAGAAATGTTGCCTTGACTAGAGATTAAGCAAAAAGTCAGTATAGGGGCAGAGATATATTTCAACTAATTCTAATCTGTTAAAAAAAATTAGTAGGGTATTTTTTAAATGGTTAACCAGTTGCTTTTTATCTAATCCTTTGGGGATTTTGGTTGTTGATACAACCTTTTTTAGTTAATCTGAAGAATTCCAAAATTTTAAGCACTCAGTATCTAAAAACCAAAATAAATTGGATTTCATAAAATCCTCTTAGAATGTTAGTCTTGTCCTAGCTAATAAATTAAGTTTGGCATTATTGTCAGACTGAATAAAGGGTAAAGTACAATAGTATGAGCAAATAAGAGGCTTTTCCCCTCTATCTTTAAGCCATATTCTTCCACATATATTTTGTAAGAAAATGCTAAGTAAAGTTTTAGAGGCTGTTAAATTCCTGGTTGTCTCTGTTACAGTGAACCGACTACTCTTCATTATAATCCCCACCCGCACCCATGCCCACACAAAAACAGCAAAATACACACAAAAAACTTTCCAAATTGTTTAAGTATTTAAAACATCTGAGCCAAATTCAGTGACAATAAAATAGAAGTCAGTGTATAGTTACTAATCACAATGCAAGTAGGGGTGAAGGTTTCAAATTATGTATGTTGGCATTGCTGAACTATAAACTTTCTACACCTGTAATATAATATGAAGTGTTGGAGTTTTTAATTGGGCTGTATGATCAGTAGTTTATTTTGAAAAAGCTCTATGAGCTCTAAGAAACTGCATGGTTTTTTGTTTAATGTAATAAGGAGACCCCTCTACCTTTCCAAGGAATGTATTCCCAGATATTTTTGTGAAATTCCAAGACTGTGAAACTATTAGAACATAATGCAGTGAGAAGTAATTGAAAACTCTCAGTGACCTCCAGAGAATTTTATTGAACACCTGGTGATGCTGAGTCAATGGCAAAGCCACATTGAGTTACAGGTGCCAACCCTCTGAATCCCGAGTAATTTGCCCTACATACTAGCCCTTCCACTTCTGAGGTTCAAGTTAGTGCCTCAGAAATTATTTGTCATTTTTGTTTTATTATTTTTTTTTTAGCACAGATTGGGAACACTTGAAAACTCAGATGCCAGGGGTCTTCTCTAATGTCAGTAAGTGTTTAGCAGAAACTAACTCCATAGTAAATGGAATTCAATTCCACACATGGTTTGTTCAAGCACACTTAATAAGTAGCCTAATTTTTAAATGTAAATATTTGAATGAAGTTTTTGTTTGTTTTGATATATTCATTTGTTACATGGACCATGGTTTCAGAATTAACCTTTTGAACAACTTGGTTTCAGAATCTGTAAAATGAACTAAGAATCTTGTGTATCAATTCAGACTTGAGAGTATGTGTTTATAAAACGTGGATCTTGCTTTGGTTGTATAGCTTCATCATTCATTTCATAGATTTCAATAGCAAGTAACTTTAAACTTGTCTCTGCCATCTAAGGTGCTCGGAGTGGGTGAGGAGGGGAGTTGGGCCTCCAAAGTAGAAGCCTGTGGGCAGCAGTTCAGAAGGAGCCTTGGCTTGATGATGTTAGTGATGTTTTTAATTCTAAATAAGCTTCATAAAATAGTGACATTGACAGAAAAAGACAAATTTAGCTCTTAAGTGTGTATTTAAAAGTCACTGCCTTAAAAATGTATTTGCAATGCATCAGCCTGGAATTGTATTTTGGCTCTGTTTGGGAGAAGTACCATATTTTTCAGACTATAAAATGCAATTTTTTACCACATTTTTTGCTTCAAAAATTTTTTTCCTATTTATCTCCTCTAAAACCTAGGTGCATCTTATGGTGTGGACCCCAGGTGCACCTGGGTTTTAGAGGAGGAAAAGCAAAAAATGTGTGTGTGTTTTTTTTTAGTGTGTCTTATAGTCTGAAAAATGTGGTAAATGGTAGTGTGATGTCAAAACTTTCCTTTAATGACTTGGGTTATTTTGGAACTATAGTAGTAGATAAATGTAATATAATGTCCAAGGCTCTTATATAGCACTTATCTTTGGTTGTACAATGGTATTCATACCCTTGGAATGAAGGAAAATTTAGTTGTTTAGTGCATTTAAATAATGAGTTTTTTTTTAACGATGAACGTGGCAGTTGTCTTTCATCAAGATTTTTATAGGGTACACCCTTGATTTTTCAGTCTTTATTTTAGTTCCAAAAATAGATGTTAGCTTAAATTTTAAAACACTTCTGATACACCTGAAGTAATTACCAGTTTGGGATAGCATCATTTATAGCTGTAAAATTAATAAATTTCTTCTGATTTTATTGAATAATATCCTACCCTTTTTTTTTAACTGTATCTCCAGCTTACTGAGGAGCAAGCTGACACCAGTATAAGTGGAATGTTAGGACATCGTTACAGGATGTTAGGAGGGATGAACAAAACTGAAGAACTAACTTGCAAAGCAAAATAATGGTTTTTATAGGACTCTTAGGTACTTTACTAATTAGTATTTGCACGATTTTATCCTTTTTTTAATTTATATAAAAACCCAGACTTCAATAATAACTAATTATGTAACCTGAAAATCTGGAGCTTTTCTTTTTTTGGATTTAGAAATTATTTAAGAATAAGGTTTAGCTGCCTTTTTTAAGGCATTAGGAAAGGGACTCATTTCTTAAACATCAGCCATGCAGTGGTTTTCTATTGGAACTTAATTCATCTCATAAACCTTCACAACAGTTCACTAAAGGAAGGTGGTA
This sequence comes from Sturnira hondurensis, assembly GCF_014824575.4. Taxonomy (NCBI): domain Eukaryota; kingdom Metazoa; phylum Chordata; class Mammalia; order Chiroptera; family Phyllostomidae; genus Sturnira; species Sturnira hondurensis. Next base: position 3,890,331 of record NW_028076902.1, on the reverse strand, counting down.
TTGTTCTCATTTTGGAGATGGAAAAAAAACCTTTTGAGTTTAGGTTGCTCAAGGTTACACATTGAATATGAATTCAGAGCTGTCTTATTCTAAAACTCACATGTTCTCCTGCACAATGTTTAAGATGGAAATTTTTTAAAATAAAAATTTTATAAAGGCAAGCATTTGGGCAGCTTCCAAGTACTTGGTTTTCCAGAATTCAGCAATCAGTTCATATAATGCCAGTATGGAATATACTGTATGTACACGCTGGCTGTACCGTACAATAGTGTGTGAATGCCACTCAATTCCAGAGCACAGTTAAACCCCATTCTTCTTTGTTATACATTTATTTGTGTGTTAATGTTTATGGTATGTATATATAATTTTGGGGAATTTGATACTGCATTTTTTATAATTATCCACAACACCCTAGATAATCTCTAACAATGACACATCTCTTTAAATGTCCCCTTGATTAATAAAATTGTAGTTTTTAAAAACTTTTCCTTCAAAATAGATTTTGTAGTTTCATTGTATTTGCAAGTTTTAAAGGGTTGAAAGATTCATTCTCATGTTAAGAGATGGGAGTGAAGTACCTGTTCTTCAGGTTATACGACCAGGCAGTGATAGAACTGGGATTGTAGGTTAAATGAATAAATCATAGCCAAAGATGATTTGACTAGGGCTTTTTTTATTCCCCTGCTGTCCCTTACATAGATTTCTGTTGGGGCACCTGTGACCATCTGTCATCTTGTTGACATATCTGTCCCCCCTCAGCTGGACTCCCTCTTTTCTCTTGTTTGGTTTTTATTCCCAGTTTCCAGTTCACAATGTTAAGGTGGAAAACCTATCATAGGTTTCAGAGAAAGAACAAGAAGATGTGGGCCAGTTTTCATAGGCCATTTGTCCACACATTATGTTCAGAAGTATTTCTGGTGCTACCCAAGCCCATTGCTAGTTTTGTGAGGTTTATGAAGAGAGATGCTAGAGTGTGCTTAGCTTGGGGGTTAGGATGTGGTCAGCCCTCTAACCCATGGTGGCCTTCAGAAGGCAGCTTATCTGTAGAGTCTGGGTGTGTGCTTTTCAAATTTCAATTAAGAGATACTTGAAGTGTGGGTTCCAAATTGTCTGATTCTGTTACCTATATACTCTTACCTAATTCAGTGTTAGGTGATTCTTCCTTAAATCTAGTTTACTCAGCAACAAAAAAGAACTAAGGTATAGAATGGACTCGTGTCAGGCTGCCTTCCCTTAGTTGGAGGTGGATAACCTCACTGGGCTTTAGTTTGGGCTGCTTAGAATGTTGTCCAGGACGCAGGAGGCCGTGTGAGTGGTTGGTTGCTGCTGCTCTGGTAAAGCACCATGTCATGACATTCCGTGAAGCATGTGGAGGGCAAGTGTATGTGGTACTTTTTTGACTTTGACGTGGAGTGATAGTTAAATTCTATTGAATAGAAAAGTTAACCAGTATTCTATTTTAACAAAAGTGTAAGTTTTAAGATGGACATGTAGCTAGTTCTGTGGGTTTAGTAATGAACCAGAACCAGAGTAATAGGGCTACCATGGGAGTTCTTGTAATAAATCTGTTAGAACCTGCACACCCGATTGAGAGTTACCTTTTTCAGAACACGTGGAGAGGCTGCATGTGTTCCAGGGTTTCCATTTTTGGAACTTAGACTTTCTTTCGACTTCAGACTGTAAGCCACCCAAAGAGAATCAGTCTTATTTATTTTTCAGAAATCCGTTTGGTCACCCATCCTGTTTACCTTGTGGCATTTTAGAAAGCAGTGAGAAATGCTTCAGTCAAGAACAGTATTTAGATTGAGGCCCTGGCTGGTGTAGCTCTGGGGATTGAGCACAGGCCTGCGAACCAGAGGATCGCGGTTCAATTCCCAGTCAGGGCACATGCCTGGGTTGCAGGCCAGTTCCCTGCAGTCCAACTCCCAGCAGGGGACGCAGGAAAGGCAACAGTACATTGATGTTTCTCTCCCTCTCTCCTTCCCCTCTGAAGATAAATAAATAAATAAATAATCCTTTAAAAAAAATCTAACAATTTAAGAACTTCAAAAAAAAACTGAAATGAGCCCTGGCTGGTGTGGGTCAGTGGATTTAGTGCTGGCCTATGAACTGAAAGGTTGCTGGTTCAATTCCCATTCAGGACACATGCCTGGGTTGTGGGCCAGGTCCCCAACTGGGGGTGTGTGGGAAGCAACCAATTGATGTGTCTCTCTCACTTCAATGTTTCTCTCCCTCTTCCTCCTTCCCCTCTCTCTAAAAATAAATGAAGTCTTTTTTTAAAAAAACTGAAATTATTCAGTGTAGGCAATATACCTCTGGTTCAAAATTTATCTTTTTATGTATTTTCCTAAAATCTTCAGGTGTTGGGTTTGCTATTTTAATTCTAATGCTTACACACTTATACTGTGGTTTCTAGCAGTGTGTTTTCATCAGGCTGCTTATGACGAAACTTGTGCAATGTGAGCTTTTATCTGTTGACTGAGAATGTTACCTGGCTAGTGAAAGTGAGGGTTGTGAATCCAGAAAACTCTTGTGCAGCTTTGAGAAATGTCCCTACTGAAGAAGTATGTGGAAATCACAGTCTGGTAAACCCAAGAGAAGCTTTTTTTCTTGCTTACTTGCATCAGTCTGACCTAACACTTAAACTGGTCTGCTGTCCTGGCAAATGCATCTTTTTTATTTAAAAGCCCTTAATTAAAGGTGATCTTCAAATTATTTGTGTGCAGTACAGACTGTTTCCTAAAATGCCAATGCATATTACAGTTGGGTCTTTTTTCCTACATCTTGAAGATGAGAAGCACAAAGGAAATCTAAAACACTAAGCAAAAAAGAAAAACGAAAATAGTTTAAATTATCCCCTGGAATTTGTAAAAAGCTTCACACCTTTTCTGCATATAAGATTTAAATATTGTAAGTTACAAAGTCTTGTTGTTTAACAAAGATGATTAAGGTGATTTTAAATGTGCTCTTTAGCTGTCAGCTAGTTGACGTTTCAGGTGAGGATCATAAGACACGTAGTGAAAGTTTGCGTTCCCAGTAGTCGTGGAGACTGAGTGCTCTGACCATTCCCACATTTTTAAGTGAGCAGAGGTAGGCCTTTGATTTAACTTCCTTGTCTGTGTGTCAGTGAGTTCCGCAGTACCTAGACACTTCTTTACAAGATTTGAGAACTGAGTTAGAAAAAATAACTTTTGATTAAGGTCTCTGAAAACTGGAGAGTTAGTCTTTTTAACTATGTGATGTTCTCAGTTTTCTGCTGAAAGGGAATAGGAAGAATCAAAAGTATTTAATTATGATAGCAAGAACCATCATTTAAATAGCTTCTCTACAATGCTTAAAGTGCTCAGGATTAAGTAAATTTTAGATTTGTCCAGAATCTGAAAAGAAATATACAAAATGCTAAAGCAGTTTATGTGGTGAGGTGGTGGATTTTTTTTCCTGTTTTAAAGTGTTTGTAATATACATATATTTTATAATGGAAGAAGTAAGTGTAAATATTAAATTTATCTGAGCCTTTTACAATGAGTGTGATAGTCACAGGGCTTGTGCGCAGCTTTTCTGTAATGCAAAAAAGAAAATGAGCCCATTTTTGAAACTTGAGTGTTTTGTCACTACATATTCAAAGAAAATCAAGGTAGATTATTGCTGGAAAATACTTGAAATTGTTTTTCTTTAAAGGAACCCAAGCTTCTCATCTGTTGTTGTTATTCCTGGAAGTGTTGCATTACCAGGTTGATGTGTGGAGTGGATGGAGCAATGTCCTATTCCATCTCCTAGTTCCAAAAATCCATTTAATATATTGTCCTCAGATAAAGGACATATCAGATATTAAATTAATAAGAACAGATACTATGCTTGATGTTAGTCCAAGGCTGAGAAGCAAGCTATCCACTATTTTTTTAAATCAATACGCCGCCTTTAACTACAGCTGGCTTTGTGCCAGGCAGTGTGCTAAGTGCTGCTGCTACTCCTGTCCCACCCTTTGCCTCTTGGTCCCTCTGCCCCTGTATAGCGGGAAACCCTCATCTGGCCTCGTCTTACACTTGTGTGAACTTGGAGTCTCTACCAACCATCATCCATAGGCTCTCTGGGATCTTGGTCCTTACCTGCCTCTAGCCTCTCCTCTGCTTTCTTCCTGCCCTGGCCTTGGCAGTGAGTCCCTCTGCCCCCATCTCGGCCCCCACATCATCCCTTGCTTGTTCACTAGCCTTTCCTGACATGCTTTACCTCATTGAAGGTGAACACTTGCCTCACACTGCTCGGCCTATTGTCCTTAATCCCCTCACCACTGTCTGAAATGACTTTGTTCTTCCATTACCTGTCACACTCTTGAAATACAAGCTTCATGACAGCAATAATTTTAAGTCACCAGAACACCAACTCTGAAAACAGTACATGGCACATGGTAGATGTTTAATCAATATGAATTACTTAATTATCACAACCATACAGTGAAACGGGTACACATCCTCATTTTGTAGATGAGGAAATTGAACGCCCAAGTTAAATAACAGTCACTCTGTCAAGTGGCAAATCTGAGAACTGGAACAGAGGCACATCTGTCCAGAGCCTTCACATGATACTGCTGCTCATATATGGAAGTTCTAGAATTGAATTGTCACGCTCTGGATTCGCATATTCCAAGTCTCTTTTGCACATAATGCGCACACCTTGCAGGCTCATGCAGATGGGGGGGGGGCACCTTGGTTTTACATTGCAGCTCCACTAGGAAGCACTTACAAAATGAAACCAAGGAAACTGGCCAGCAAGCACCCAGGAGCTGCTGTGTGGTTCGTGCGCAGTCCCTTAGGTGAGTTCTAGAAAAGAAAGTGAAACAGCCACAGCTTCAAAATGAAAAGTTCCGGAATTGTGAGTGAATCACCATATTTTGCAGACTATAAGACGCACCCCCCCCCCCAGTTGGGGAGGAAAATAGGGTGCATCTTATAGTCCGAATGTAGCTTACCTGGCTCACTTTGCGGGGAGGAGGCGGTGGCCTATGTTATTTATGTTATTAAATATTTTACCACATGTTTGCTTCAAATTTTTTTCTATTTTCCTCTAAAACGTAGGTGTGTCTAATGGTCTGGTGCATCTTATAGTGTTAAAAATACAGTACAACTTTAAATATTTTTTCCTTAAATGCATAATGCCAAGCTTAGCAAATTATATACCAAGTTTAAACAACTAAAGAATCTCATTTTCATTTTAAATCTGTAGTACTACGCTGCAAGAATTTTCCAAATGATTTGAAAGCATTTGAAAAGTATAGCAGTTGTTCCCAGCCCCCCCATAACATCAGTATGTGTGTGTTTTGCTGCCCTCTGCTGCTCATGAGTGGTATAGCAGTGAACACATTCCCAGTGCTGCTGCTTGGCATTGCCAGAAAGGTACAAAAGGATTCTGATGCATGCCTGTGATCAACCTCACACCCCAAAAGTAGACATCAAAGTGAAAAATACTGCTTTTGCTAAGACACCAATGAAATGGTTTGGGCTTTTAAGTTATTTGAATGATCATGTCAGTAGAGAGATGAATGCTGTCAAAGGCCCCCTGTGGATCACCTGAGAGCTAGCCAACACACTCAAGGTGTGTTCTCTAGATTTATCTTACCTCCTGAGAGAGAAATATTGTCTCAGAGGATAGACAAAGCCAACAGCCCCCTCCATCATGTTTATTTTGGGTGAATTAAATGTTTCATTCATTGGACATCAATTATAGTATAATGGTTAATTGCTGTTGGAATTAGCATTTAATTGAATCAAGACTCACCCACTTACAGGCATGATAACCTTAGCAAGTCATCTAACTGGTCTTACCCTGTTTCTTCATCTTTAAAATGTGGATAATAGTGATTAGAGTTGTTGTTAATATTCAATGAATATAAAGCCCTCACTATACGTCAAATGTGTTATGTTGAATTCTTAAAGCTATTGCACCTAAAAAAAAAAACCAGCTTGATCACAGCGCCTAGCCCAGAAAAACCTAATTTCACTTTGAGGAATATTTCTGTTCCTCATTGCATAAGAAGTACCAGTTTTGCCATGTAAAATGCACATCCGCGTTTCTGTGTGCATTATACAGGGGGGGGTTATAGTCATGGTATGTGCGCATTATATACAGCAAAATATGGTGGTAGTTCGACAGTCAGCTAAGAATGTTTTTTTTTCCTTAGAGCTGAAATTCTGTTAAAAGGTGCGATCCTTTTAATTTTTTTTCTGTACTTAATGGAGCCTCATATAATATTAGAGTGGGCAAGAATCTTAAGAATGATTGCAGCATTTTGCCCCATATAGGGCCCCCGTAAGGACACCTCCACTTGGCTGGGTGGCCCGTCCCATTACTGGACAGCTCAGCCGTTCTTTCTTGAACCCACACAAACTTCTTGTGGTAATTGGCCACACAAAAATTTTACGTATTTCATTGAATTATATAAATTAAAGGGTGCAAATGATTATTTGAGACACAGGATTAAAATAATTGCCATTAGTTCTCCCTGCAAAATGCGTTACTACAACAATTATTTCTCAGTCTGAGGCAGCATTCAGAAACTTAGTCACCCATAAGGTGAGGGAGAGTGGGGTGGGGGGGAAGGGGCAGGAGGACGCGTGTTTGAAGTGCAAAGATCTGGGCACCATCCCCAGATCTTCTGACTCTAGCCCTGAGCTGTGACCAGGAATCCGCATGGTTCTCACAAAGCCCCCCTGTAAAACATTCCCCAGGAGCCTGAAGGCACTGCCTGGCCCCAACACAGGGAGCCGGTCTGCTGTGCCTACCCCAGGAGCCCATGCGCACATGCACCACAGCCGTGGGAGAGAGCCTGGGCCCGATTAGCCTTTTCCTTGTGCAGGTGGGGCTGCTCCACTGGCCCCTTTCTGTTGTTTCCTATGCTCTAGGGGATACCTGAGAGGGCAGCTGGAAGTGGTGGTGGCAGCGGTTGACCCTTTTGAGCACTTCCTCTGCTCTGGGGGCTTTTCTAAGCATTTACTTGTGCTCATTTCATTCTCTGTGCAACCAGCCCTGCCTGAATTAAGTTCTCCTACCACCATGTTACAGCTGAGGAACTGGAAGCACAAACAACAAACTTGCCTGTGCTCTCCCAAGTAGTAAGAGAGAGTGAGGCCCCCCAGAGTTTGGGCACAGGCAGTCCAACTCCCAACAGTCCTGCGCACCGGCTCTGCCACAGCTCCTGGTCTCTCCTGGGAGCCTGAGATGCATGCGCCAAACATCCAGTGTCACAAAGGCCCCTCCAACTTCACATGGGAACTGGACCTCTTCCTTCCCTGAACTGTTTCCTCTCAGTAAGAGAGAAGGTCGCACTCTCGGTGCCATCACTTCCACAGGAAAGTCCCTTTTAAAAAAATGTTTAATATATTTTATTGATTATGCCATTACAGTTGTTCTATTCCCCCCTTCATTCCCCTCCACCCACCCTACACACTCCCTCCCCCACCATTCCCCCTGATTTAGTTTATGGCCATGTGTCTCGAGTTCTTTTTTAATAATTTTTCTATTTAATTCTTGTTCAAGTACAGCTTTCTGTCTTATATTCAAGTTCTTTAGATTCTATATTTCCCCTACTATTCTTGCCCTCCCCCTATCTATTTTCTACCTACTGTCTATGCTATTTTCTGTACCTTCTCTCCCCTTCTCCTCCTCCTACTCCCCTGTTGCTAACCCTCCATGTGTTCTTCATTTCTATGGTTCTGTTCCTGATCTAGCTGTCCTCTTGGTTTGCTTTTGTTTTAGGTGTGGTTGTTAATAACTGTGAGTTTGCTGTCCTTTCATTATTCATACTTTTCATCTTCTTTTTCTTATGTAAGTCCTTTTAACATTTAAATAATAAGGGCTTGGTGATGATGAACTCCTTGAATTTGATCTTATCTGAGAAGCACTTTATCTGTCTAAATGAAAGTTTTGCTGGATAAAGCAATCTTGGATGTAGGTCTTTGGATTTCATGACTTGGGGAAAAGAAACAGCCACGAGTGGAAAACTTATTTGAACAAATAAGGAGAACTTCTCCAGTCTCTCAAAGGAAATAGACTTCCAGGAAATTAAGGAAGCTCAGAGAGTGCCAAAGAAGTTGGACCCAAGAAGGAACATACCAAGGCACATCATAATTACATTGCCCAAGATTAAAATGAAGGAGAGAATCCTAGAAGCAGCAAGAGATAAGGGGACAGTCACCTACAAAAGAGTTCCCAGCAGACTGTCAGCGGATTTCTCAAAAGAGACCTTACGGGCAAGAAGGGAAAATCCCTTTTTTACAGGTTCTCCATCCTACCTGTAAACAGTCTGCTAATTCCAACTTCCCTGTCCCCCAGGCACGGAGGTAGGCAGGGCCCTGCTGCCGGCCCTCATCCTGGATGCAGGGAAGCCCTTAGCTCAGTCCCTGCACGTAAGGAAGCACTTGGTGAATGAGCAGGCCTTGGTGGTGCTGGCGTGGCCTCAAGTGCTTGGCCCCAGCCTCCTGTGCCATTTTGTCCTTTCAAACCCACCCCAGACAAAGCCGCTGCCATGGCCTTAAGATGGCCTTCTGATCCCATGCTGCTCCTCTGCTCAAACCTTTCAGCAGTCCCCACAGCCTGTAGGTCACACACCCAGCCCGCTCCTGTCTGCCTCTGCCAAACCTTTCAACCTGACCTCTCCTAGCCCCTGCTTTGGGCTTGTGCCCCAGCCGAACCGCTCTGTTCCTGGGCACGACACACATCTGCCACTTCCCACGCTTGCACAGCCCAACCTCACCCTAGAGGGGCCGTAATGACTCCCTGCCCCTATCTGCTGCTTGGGGGTCACCTTAATTTTGATACAATTTTAAACCTACTCAAAAGTTGCAAAATAGTACAAAGAAATTCCCTGTACCCCTCACCTTCACCCAGATTGGTGTTAACATTTTGTCACATACACACACACACACAAACACGCGAGCGTTTTTTTCTGACCTATTTGCAAGTGAATTGCAGACATTATGCCCCCTTTTCCCTGAACACACCACAGTTGATCTAAGAACACAGTCTCTGACAAAGCCAAGTTACAGTTATCAAAATCAGCAAGTTTCACACAAATGCAATGTTTTCTAATCCGCAGGCTACAGCCAGATTTCACCAGCTGTCTCAGTAATGCCCCTCACAGCTATTTTTTCCTGGTTCAGGAGCCAGTCGCAGACCACGTGTTGCATTTAGTTGTCATGTCTCCTTAGTCTCCTTTCATCTGAAACATTTCCGCAATCTTCCGAGACACTGCGTTTTTAAGATGCACAGGCTCCTCTCTTTGCTGAGTGTCCTCAGCCAGAGCTTGTGTGCTGTTTCCTCGTGATTAGATTCACATCATGCCTCCAGGGCAGGAACAGCATGGAAGCGACTCAAACCCCTGTCAGTGCATCCAATCAAGAGGCACCTGGTGGGCTGGCTTGTCCCTTTACTGTGGTGTTGATACTGGGGACTTGGGAAAGGAGGAGTCTTGCTGAGTCAACCTCAGTTTTTCCTGTCACCTCTTTGAGGGAAGCTTTGTAAGGACCCACACCCCCACCCCAGCCACACACACTTAGGTCAGGTATCTACTCCTGTAACAGGCCTGATAACTGTTCACAACAACTGACGGGATCCTGGTGGTGGTGTGCCCACCCTCCCCACTCGGCAGCACAGGCCGTGGGAGCGAGGCCCACACCTTGCTCCACTGGCGGCTTAATAAACATTTGTTGAATGAATGAAGGAATTAGTGAGACAGTTTAGGCGCTGATTCAGTTATAAAGCAAAACCCTCCGAATCTGTCCAGATGAGTCTTGGTGTGTGGTGCTTCCTGCTTTATTCGTGGAACTCCACGAATTTAGTCAACTGACTAAATTCTTGGATTTCTTTTTATGCCAGATTATTGATGAATGCATGAATGTCTGACTGAATCCCAATAGAGAAGCGTAGTATTTATCCTTCCTTTTGGGAATCACAGAATGGACTAATTTTAGAAACTTGGGACCCCAGTCCTAGAGTTTTCCATTTGTTTCTTCATGGGGGAAAAGGGGTGGAGTGAGAGGAGATTCTCTGGTTGTTGTTAACCATTAATCAATTGTGTGAAATACTTGGACTTGTAAGCACAGCATGAAGTGTCTTTCATAGTGCCATGCTGGGAGGGAAGTGATCAAGGGCAGCCCTGGAGCCTCTCAGATCACTGTCTCCCTTTGTTGTTTCAGACGCAGGAGGAGGGAGACACACTGATGTCGTCAGGCCTCTCTGCAGCTCTGCCCTCTCATGGTCTCCAGGTGCCCAGGCAGCGCGCTCCGCCAGGGCTGCCACAGGAAACCCCCTGGATGTGTGGTTCCTGGAGCCCAGCCATCCTTTCTGCACCGTTTTGCTATTTGTGAAACTTAGGAGAGCAGCAACCCAACTTTGCTAGATTCTCAACCGGCTCCTGCTGAGACATCATCACTGGGAATGGCTGTGTGAGCAGGGCTTTGTGGCTTACGAACAACAGTGGTTGAGATAAGCTGTGGGGGCATTCAGTTGGGCCTGCTCTTATACCATCATGTCGACGGTGACTGAGGTCAGGAGACAGACAGCTGTGGGTGAGGTGAGCTCGAGAGCCCCCTGCAATGTGATGTTGCAAAGGTACCTTAGCAGTTTCCAGTTGCATCTTAAGGAAATGTTCCAGGTGAGCTGGGTGGGGAGGGACCTCAAAAAGCCCTGGGTAACCACAGCAATTACTGAGTCTCAGGTGGAGGAGGAGGAGCTCTGCGCCCTGAGGAATAATGCTTCATGTGAATATAAGTCATCATGCCTTATCAGTGAATTGGGGTCCTTCCTCCCTCCACTTTCTGAGGCCTGGTTTCCAAAAGTGGGTGCCCATAAAGGGCTCTTCAGGGCTCCTTTATTCTGACATGAATTGAGTTGCATTGCATTGTGTTGAATTGGACTGAAATAAATTGAATTGAAAGGCCTACAAACAAGTATGAATCTCTTGCTGAGATCCTGGCCCCAGGGAATCACAGACAATCCCTGTCTTCACTCTAGCTGGGCCTGTAACTATAATACCGTGGAGAGAAGGAGGTAAAGGCAAGAAGGACTTTATGGACCCAGAAAGTAGCAGGAGCAAAGGCACGCTGTGTTTGAGGACTAGAAGGGGGATGGCATGAAGCGGCCAGTAACTGCCCAGCTGGTAGATGATACAGATAGACACACACACAGTGTGTTCCCATGGCAAACCCACATCTCACATGCAGCCTGTGAACCACATGCCTCAGAATTACTGAAATCAGAATCTTGGGGAGCTGACCCAGGAATCTGCACTTTGGAACAGAATCTGCAAGTGAATTTAAAGTTGGAGACTCATTGTGGGGGGCTGTGGATTGAGCCTCTGCTGGGTGGTAGGGAGCCATTAAATGATCGGGTGGGAGGGAGGGTCAGGGTTAGTTCCTGTGCCCAGTGACTGACTGACTGCCCCACTGAGTGCACATCAGGATGCTCTGGAGAGCCAGTGGACGCGCAGGCTGCCAGGCCCACCCCTGAGATTCTGAGTCAGCCAGTCAGGGGAGGGGCCTCAGCACTTGCTTTGCTGGTAAGTTCCCAGGGGGTGATGCTGATTCAAAGCAAACTCCTCTGAGTTTGAGAGAGACTGAGTTGAGAGACTGCCAGGAATCCAGCCAGACTGAAGGGGTCTTCTGAGACTCTCAGGATTCAAGACACAGTTTATGAACATTTAAATTTGACCAGATGAGCCTTTCTTATCTGTACACGGATTCTAGGTTTTCAAAGCCTCTGACAGAAGCGTGGCACTGGGGCATGTGACAGGCTAGTGCTTGCTGATCTCCACGGCGTGCCCGGGCCAGGCTATCAGTGGTGCCTGCCGGGGTACTTGGCATCCCGTGCTCGGGCCGTGCTGTCTCCCGAGCAAGCCCTGCAGAGGCCTGTTGCTCTGAGGCCACCCAGATCCACCTAGGGATCCATGCAGTGCCCAGGTTCCTGCAACCCGAAATGGTTTTGGTGTTCCTGAGGTAACAGGTGAAATTCCCAGGTGCTCCTTGGAAGGGCATCACCCCTGGGGCCTGATCACTGCCTAGGTCCAGAGGCATTTATTTATGAGCAGCCCACACAACTGAAATCAGGCTCCACCTGAAATGACAAGTCTGTTCTTGCCACCGTGCCACTTCCCACTGACGTGGAGCTCAGCCCAAAGGCACAATCAAACCAATTCCCGAGTCCCAGCTTTGCAGGTCTGTCTCCAGGGACTACTCATGGTATCAGTTCTGTCTGTACCAGTCAAGGATCAATTAAGAGAGAGGAAACTACCAATTAATTTGAACAGGGAGCCCTGGCTCATGTGGCTCGGTTGATGCAGCATCCCATGGACCAAAAGCTTGTGGGTTCGATTCCTGGTCAGGGCACAGACCCAGGTTGTGGGATCAGGCCAGTTATGGCATGTACAGGAGACAGCCACAAGCTTCTATGTTTCTATGTTTCTCTCTCTCTTCTCTCTCTTTGCCCTGCCTCCTTCCCTCCATCTGACAAGTCGCTGGTGGTGCCACATGGGTGGGTGGGGCTTGCTGGAAACCCAGCTTCTAGGCTCCCAGGGCAAACTGTTCACGGAAGTATGTTTGTGGAGGGAGGACTGGGAGCTGCGACCACTGTGCCCTGCAGGAGCCTGGCACAGAACCTCCCGAGTGAGTCCAGGAGCCCTCCTCTTTCAGTGTCTCTCCACTGCCCTCTGCTGACAGAATTTAGCATTGTGCCAGTCAGCAAAGGACAAAAATTTAAAGGGACCAGATCCACTTTCTCAGAGCAGCCAACAAAGGGTAATCTTGGAGCTGCACTAAATTGACAAGTGGCACAATTCCCGAAGATTGTGTAGTTCTTGACAGGAGAGTCCAGGTTACAGGAGTTTGGCAAATGTATTCTTTGATCGGAGGAACCAAACTGGGGACTGGAAGGGGCCTAGGAGCTTCTCTGTCAAATCTCTTCGCATCATAGATGCCAAGTGACTTCACTCAAGCCACACAGCCTGTTCTCCTCCCTGCTTCACTCTGTCTCCCGTGGGCTTTGCCATTTAAATAACGAAGTAGACCATGAACATCTGTCTTAAGCGAGGCACCCCGAGTCAGATGACCTAACCCTGAAACAACCTGAATCACAGGTTGTCTAGTTATAGGCCATGGGAATATCCAGACTTTCAAAACACAAAGACAAAAACTCTTGTTTTTCTGGTTTTATAAAGATATTTTAGTGAAATGTGAGGGAAAGACAGTGTGACACATACTCTACCCATTAACCTTGGCCCTGTTGGCCCAGCAGATTTGTTGATTTGATTCACCCTCACCTGGCACAGCCCTTGGACCGTGGGCCGTGTGTTCTCCTCTTGCGAATATCAAGATAACCACTAGTAGTAATGCTGTAATGACCCCAGTGTTTATCAGTGCTGTCTGAGTGCCCAACCTCTGCTGTGTGCCTCACAAGCAGAAGCTCATGGGAGTCCATTTTCTTCTCTAACTCGAAAATAACCCAGAAAGTTAAACCAGGGAAGTGTCTTAGTCTGCTAGGCAGCCATAACCAATGCCATAGTCAGTGTGGGGGGTGTGGTTTAGACAACAGACATTTATTTCTCACAGTTCTAGAGGCTGGAAGTCCTGGATCAAGGTGTTGGCAGGTGTGGCTTCTTCTGAGGGCCCTGTGCTCAGCTTTTAGGTGACCCCCTTCTCCCTGTGTCCGCACATGGTCTTTCCTCTGTGCAGGCACATCTCTGGTGTCTCTGTGTCCAAATTCCCTATTTTTAAGAACACCACGCAGACTGGATTAGGGCCTACCCCATCAGCCTCGTTTTAACCTAATGCCTCTTTAAGGGCCCTGTTTCCCCATATAGTCGCATTCCGACATACTGGGTATTGGATTTTGGAGGCATACACGTTCTTAAAAGTTTAGAAACAACAGAAGTAAAACTTAAATCACCAAAGTATCATAGTAATTAGTGAAAGTTTACTGTGCAGACACTAACAAGAGTTTGCAAATGAGAGCACTTGAACCAAAACATAGAAGGAGGCTCAAGGAGACAGTATTATAAAGCAGCTTATATAGTGAGGAACCAAGTCACTCTCTTCTTCCCAGTGGTTGGTCATAATGTCAGAATTTTCAGTGCCCACCTCATATCAGCCTTGGGAAGCAGTTCAAGTTTTTCCTACACTTTCCAGAGACACAAGCAAGAAATGACCCAAGTTAAGTTAGCCCAGCAAAATAAGCTAAAGTAAGCTTTATTTGTGTGACCAAACTGGTTCTGGCTCTCAGGGGATATTCAAAACTTGTTTCTGATTACTCTTTAACAAACTGAACATATGAATTTGGAGGTGGGGGATACAATTTGGCCCATTACAGGCAGTATTTCCTTTACTATAAATGAATATATACGTGGTGAAGGACTTTAAATAATAATTTAAGAAGTAGACTTTCAGCCAAGATGGAGGCATAGGTAGATACACTGTGCCTCTTTGCACAACCAAAAGAAGGACAACTACAAAGTTAAAAACAAAAAATAACCAGAACCAACAGAAAATCAAACTGTATGAAGTCCGACAACCAAAGAGTTAAAGAAGAAACATTCATTCAGACCAGTAGGAGGGGCAGAGATGGGCAGTTGGGGTGGAGAGGACATGTGGCAAGGTGGTGGCTGGAGGACTGGGGCAGGGGAGGTGGAGGCTGGCGGAGCAGGTGGTCCCACATTTGCATGCAGATAATCTGGGAGGAACAACTGGGGAGTGAGACAGACCGTGCAACCCAGGGTTCCAGTTCAGGGAAATAAAGCCTCACAACTTCTGAGTAAAAAAACCTGTGGGGGTTGCAGTGGCAGGAGAAACTCTCAGCCTCACAGGAGAGTTTATTGGAGGGACCCACAGGGTCCTAAAACATACACAAACCCACCCACCTGGGAATCAGCACCAGAAGGGCCCAATTTGCTTGTGTATAGCAGGGGGAGTGACTGCAAGCTGGTTGAGAGCCCAGCAAGTGGCACTGTTCCCTCTCTGCCCCCTCCCCTACACACAGTGCCACAACACGGCTACGTGAGTTGCCCTGCCCTGGCAAATACCTAAGATTCCGCCCCTTACAATGTAACAGGCAGGCTGAGAGAAAAAAACATGGCCCAAATGAAAGAATAGATCAAAACTCCAGAAAAAATACTAAGTGATGAAGAGACAGCCAACCTATCACATGCAGAATTCAAAACACTGGTAATCAGGATACTCACAGAAATAGTTAAGTATGGTCACAAAATACAGGAAAAAGTGAAGGCCATGCAAAGTGAAATAAAGGAAGATGTATAGGGAACCAACAGAGACAGGCAGGAAACTGGGGCTCAGATCAACAATTTGAAGCAGAAGGAAGAAATCAACATTCAATCAGAACAGAATGAAGAAACAAGAATTCAGAAAAAGACTTCCGGCCAAGATGGAGGCATAGGTGGAAATCCTGTGCCTCCTCACACAACCAAATTTAAGGACAACAAAGATTTAGAAACAAAAACACAACCGGGACAGAAAAGTGAACTGTACAGAAGTCGGACAACGAACCATTCATCCAGACTAGTAAGAGGGGCAGGGTCGGCGGTCGGCAGAGAGGGGTCCTGGCAGGAAAAGGCGGTGGTTGGCAGACCCCACACTGGGAGGAAACGAGCAGGGTGTGCAAAGCGGTTGGCTGATCTCGGACACACATTCGTGGGCAGACAAACCAGGAAAAAAATGGGTGGTGAGACAGACCGCAAAACCCAGGGCCCCAGCTATGGGAAATAAAGCCTAAAAGCACTGATTGAAGAAACTTTCGGGGGTTGAGGTGCCAGGAGAGGCTCCCAGCCTCACAGGAAAGTTCATTGGAGAGACCCACAGGGTCCTAGAATGTACACAAGCCCACCCACCAGGGAACCAGCACCAGAAGGGCCCAACTTGCTTGTGGGAAGCAGCAGAGGGGACAAATCCAAGAGAGAGTGAAACAAGCGCCACTGTTCCCCCTCTGACCCCGCCCCCACATACAGCATCACAGCCAGGCCACTGGTTGCCCCACCTTGGTGAACACCTAAGGCTCTGCCCCTCATACATAACAGGTGGGACAAGACAAAAAAATTATGGCTCAAACAGAAGAACAAATCAAAGCCCCAGAGCCAATACTTTTAAGCGACCAAGAGATGCCAACCTATCAGATGCACAGTTCAAAATACTGGTGATCAGGATGCTCACTAACTGGTTGATTTTAGTCGCAAATTAGATGAAAGAAATAAAGGCTAAACTAAGTGAAATGAAGCAAAATGCACAGGGAACCAATAGTGATGGAAACAAATCTGGGACTCAA
This sequence comes from Sturnira hondurensis, assembly GCF_014824575.4. NCBI lineage: Eukaryota > Metazoa > Chordata > Mammalia > Chiroptera > Phyllostomidae > Sturnira > Sturnira hondurensis. Next base: position 3,874,020 of record NW_028076902.1, on the reverse strand, counting down.
ATCAATGGAGTGGACCAGAAGGAAGAAAGAAACAACCAACCAGAAAAGAAGGAAAAGACAAGAATTCAAAAAAATGAGGAGAAGCTTAGGAACCTCCAGGACATCTTTACACGTTCCAACGTCCGAATTATAGGGGTACCAGAAGGGGAAGAGGAAGAGCAACAAGTGGAAAACTTATTTGAACAAATAATGAAGGAGAACTTCCCCAGTCTGGCAAAGGAAATAGACTTCCAGGAAGTCCAGGAAGCTCAGAGAGTCCCAAAGAAGTTGGATCCAAGAAGGAACACACCAAGGCACATCATAATTACATTAGCCAAGATTAAAATGAAGGAGAGAATTCTAGAAGCAGCAAGAAATAAGTGGACAGTCACCTACAAAGGAGTTCCCATGAGACTGTCGGCTGATTTCTCAAAAGAGACCTTACAGGCAAAAAGGGGCTGGAAAGAAGTATTTGAAGTCATGAAAGGCGAGGACCTCCATCCAAGATGACTCTATCCAGCAAAGGTATCATTAAGAATGGAAGGGAAGATAAAGTACTTTCCGCATTAGGTAAAGTTAAAGGAGTTCATCATCACCAAGCCCTTATTATATGAAATGGTAAAAGAACTTATCTAAGAAAAAGAAGATGATCAAAATTATGAACAGTAAAATGACAAACTCACAACTACAAACAACTGAACCTAAAAAAACAAAAATTAAGCAAACAACTAGAACAGGAACAGAATCACAGAAATGGAGATCACATGAATGGTTATCAGTGGGGAGGGGGAGGGGGGAGAATGGGAGAAAAGGTACAGGGAATAAGAAGCATAAATGATAGGTACAAAATAGACAGGGGGAGGTTAAGAATAGTATAGGAAATGGAGAAGCCAAAGAACTTCTATGTACGACCCACGGACATGAAATACAGGGAGGAGAATGCTGGTGGGGGGAGGGGTGCAGGGCAAAGAGGAATCAAAGGGAGAAAAAATGGGACAACTGCAATAGCATAATCAATGAAATATGTTTTAAAAATAAGTAGCGTCTCTCAAATTTAAGCTGCCCTTTCTTACCTCATGATCCTGTCTTTAGATAAACACGAAAGATTTTCAGCCTCCTAACTCTTGAAAATACGTGAAGTCCATCCTAGTTTTAGAATTCTAAGCAACTTCTTGGTGAGCTTCTCTCTAGTATAACAAAACTTGAACTCTGTCCCAGAATTTCCCGGCCACAGTACAATGTACAGGATCTCGTCCAGCTGTCCTGGGACATCAAAGAGACCCATGCCTGCCACTGGCCAAGGCTCCCAGGGGGGTCAGGAATGTATTGCCTTCCACAGAGAGTGCGGGCCAGAAGAACGGCTCACACTCCTTCGGGGAGAGAGGGGAGGTGGGACATTCCTCAGAGTCCAGGACCCTGCTCAGGGCTGGGGCTGGGGCAGGGCCAGGGGCAAGACTCACCAGCAGAGGGCCAAAACACCTGACTTTACAAGATGGCCCGACTCAGGGTCTCCCAGGGCCTATTAGAAAAAGAGAAATTCTAAAATGAAGAGATAATTTTGTTAACATACAGAAGAATTTAATGCGTCAAGTTAGGTAGACTATGAATCCTTTTTTCTGTAATCAGAAGTCAAATTAAGGCTTATCTTTCCCCATTTCTGTGAAATGACTTCAGCTGCAATCATCTGAGTCACAGCACTCACAGGGTTTTGTCGTCTCCACGTGTCCCTAGATATGGAAGACTGTGGGCCTATCTCAGTGATGCACTTAAGGACTCAGGGAGGCCTGGGGACTGTCATTTTAGGGGGCTTCTACTTATTTGAAGCTCTGTACATACCTTATGTTCTGGACATTTTATACCCATTTTGGAAACAGATATCAAGGTCCAGAAGAGCAGAACTGTACACCGACGGTGGGGCTGGGATTTGAATTCGGGGCTGTTTGGCCCCAAGTCTGGGAAACTTTGTACTGTGTCACCCTCCAGGATACCCGTCAATGGCAGGTTCCAGTCTTCTACACAATGGAAAGCTCTGGGGAGCAGGGAGGGAGGAAGAGCAAGGAAGGGTGGAGGTTAAAACTCTCAGTGTGCCTTGGAACCTCAGCCACTGACGGAACTGGCCTGCGGTGGGCCCGTCACTTGGCATCTAAAGAGTCCTCAGGTGAGTTCAATACGCAAAGAACAACCACCTTCTTTGAACAGCAGGCGGGAAGGTCAAAGCGACAGTGTGCTCTCTGAGAGAGAGTGGGAGTCACTCATTGAAAACTGGTGTGTCATCTCGGCTTGGGCGAAAACACCAGAGCTGCTGCTGGCCTGCTTTGGGGATGAGCCAAAACCTGGAGTCCTGTCCACCGCCCAAACCACACAGCCCCTCATGGATGCTACTCACACTTTGTTTCCATCTGTGAAAGTAACTACTGAGTAGTTAAATGTGCAGGGCACTGAGCTAAATATTGGAGGGGGCACCAAAAAGTGTAACTGCACCTGCCCTGCCCTTCAATTTAGTTGAGGAGACCCAGTTCAGCCAAAAAAAAGGGGGGGGGAGGAAAAGACAAATATAGTAAGAACCAAGTGAGGGGTCCTTCAAGAGCCAGAGTAGTCAAGGAAGGCCTCCAGGAGGAAGTGGGACTGAAGGCACAGAATTGGATTTGGGAAAATCTGGGGCGTGGTTATGTAAGGGAGCAACCTCTCAGGAGACAGGTTGTGCCAGATTTGTGGAATAGGGTTTACAGCTCATTTTCCAAGCCCTGGGGCCATTGCAGATGTGGGGCAGGGAAGACTTCTGAGGAAGATTTGGGTGTGTGCCAGCTTCCACATGTCAGTGTCCCCACCCCTGGGGCCCCCTATAGCCAAGCACTCACTCCTAGTGTCAGTGGCCGCTGGGAAGGAAAAGGGAGGTGTTTGCTGTTGAGAGTCAGGTGACTGTAAGCTTGGTCTGAATCCCGTCCCCGTCCCCCTCCCCACCGCATACTGTCTTATCACACACACTGGCCAAGGCTCCAGTGTGAGGGGTCAGTTTACATTTTTTCAGGGACAGGAGAACGTGCTTCTGCTTCTGGTGGCTCTGCAGGCAGGAGAGGAACTGACAGGGCTACTTCAGCTGCTTCCCTCATCTCCCAGAATGCAGGCCAGGACTGGGCTGGAGCGCTCCCCTCAGCTCTCACTCCGGCTCCTGCTGCTACTTCTGGCCAGGATGTGGGGCAGCCTGGCCTCTGCCTTCAGCAAGGCCTGTCTTTGGAGAAAACCTAGTCTACCCTTTCCACCTTGTTCATTCTGGCTGCTCTGCTTAAAGGCTTCAACTAACTCCCCAGTCCTGCTCTCAAGGAGGCAGCTGGCTTTCCCCTGACCATCCTCTCTTTTCTGGAAATACCCCAGTGCCCAGGGTAGACCCTGTCCTCGTCCCTGGCCATAACTGATTGACTCAGGGTCCCCCCTGACCTCGGCCAGCTCAATCGGATGCCCTTGCCTGGGAATTCAAGAGGTAGCAGGGAGAGACCCAGAGACCCTGAGGTGTCCTGCAGAGAGAAGGACCTGGATACCCATAAACTTGAGTCTATTTCTGCTGTTTTGCATTCAAAAGAGCCTAAGCAACTCCACTAATCCTTTCCTCCACCTCACTGTCCTGCCAGCCTTCTCTCCTCTGTTCCAGGTGCCCCCCCAAGTAGCCCCTCCCAACCCTGGAGGGGTTGCTCAGTGCTGCAATGAATGAAGGCCCTGTTCCTGGACACACTGTGAGGCTTGTCTTGAACTGAGTTGCATCTTATGTTGCAAAGCTGAGCAGGGTCCTTGGTGCTCATCACCTGCACTGCTACTGACCCAGCCCTAACTGGTCCTTGTCACTTGGTCTCTGTGGGGGCTGCTCCGTACCCCCACCCCAAGGACCCAGCCCTAACTGGTCCTTGTCACTTGGTCTCTGTGGGGGCTGCTCCGTACCCCCACCCCACAGGAGGGTGCCACACCCTCCTGCCTTCCACTTTGCAGATGACCAGGGGCTGCACCACAACAAGGAGCCGTCTCACCCGAATTGCTCACATTCTACTCCTCAGCCCCAGGCGGGTCAGGGTCCGATCCCTGCATTTTCCTCTCTTCCTCAGTTCCCATCTCAGAGGAATATGGTGCCCATTCTTTTTCTTTTCTTTTCACTAGGACGCTTTTTTTATTGCTTTGAGAGAGAGAGAGAGAGAGAGAGAGAGGGAGAGAGGGAGAAACATATGGGAGACCTCTGTGCCTACAGGTTGAGACTCCCACCAACAGAGCCACACTGGCCAGGGCGGTACTGCTCCTGAGAGCCAGGCCATCCTTTCCTTCCTGCCTGCCTCCTCCAGGATCTTGCTCAACTTTTGCTCTTGCCTTATCAACGATTTCCTCACCACTGGGAGACAGAGTTTTCTTCACTGCCCTTCCCAAACCCATGCTCTTTCTCTTGATCCTTAAAAGCCTCCCCAGGACCCTGCAATCCCCTCTGGTGACCATCTTCCCTGCATCCCTCCCGTCTCTGCCATATCCCACATTCAAATCTTCACCTCCATTCCAGTCCCAGCTGCTCCCGTCAGGCTTCTGCCTCCACCCTCTCCTGTGGCCCCAAATCCAAGGCCTGGCTTCATCCTCCCTGCTGATGGGAATGGTCACCCCACCCCCGCATCTCTTCAGGCGGTGCTGTTACTGTGCCCATTGCTTCTCGGGTCTTTTCATCCTCTTGTCTTCTGACTCTCTCTTTCCCGGGGTGTTGTGTCTCCTTCTGGCTCTCCTCCTCCCCCTCCCCCTCCCCGTTATGGTCTCATTCATTCCTACAGGCAGCTCCCACAGGCCTCAAGTGGGTCCTGACTCTCCTCGCCCCCGAGCTACAGACGCCCAGCCCGCACTCTTCCTCCCCTCCTGGGGCGGCCCCATGGTTTCCCGCTGCAAGTGTCCCATTCAGGCAGTTTGGGGGACATCTGACTCACCCACTGCTCCAAGGATGGCCTGTGACCCACAGATGGGCATGTGGCTCATGCCAGCCAGACAAATAAATCTTGTGTGAACTTAGACCTTGCGGCCGGGCTGGCAAAACAGGTGAACGTGAGGGCCGGCTGCTGGGCCCCTTTGCTGCCATGTCCGGGACCCTCCTTGAGGATGAAAGCAGTGTAAAGACAGAAAAAGGAGGAGAAGGAAAAAGGCAATTCCAACACTGTTTATGAATATGTGGATGCTGTGAGCAAAGCCTCCACTCCAGGACGTTCGGCGACGGGGGCTAACCCATTCCCACTTGCGCATAAGCTGGTCTGGGTTGGACTCTGTCACTTGCCATCAAAGTCCTCCTACAGGCGCCTCAGACAAGACTGAATCTCCAGTCGCCATGAGCCAGCAGCGCCGCTCCTCCTCCTCCGGGTGTCCTGGCTTCGTTCAGGGCCCAGGCACTTGCTCCTCTGACCGCGCCTCTCTCCCACCAACCCTTGTTCTCTGCAGCCTGGACCATTCTAATACTCCCTTCAGAGGGCTCCCTGTCTCCACTCTACCTTACACTCTGCTGCTTGCATGCGTCCAGAATGCAGCTCGGACCTGCTAAGTGACATGCTGCAGGTCTTTCAGTGGCCCCACTTGCAGTCAGAATCTGGCTCCAGTATTCAAAGCTCTCCTAATTCCCTAACTCACTTGCTCGGCATTTTTCACTGTCCACTGTGTGGGTCAGGCAGTGTCCCCACCTACACTTCAGCCACGGGCCCACCCCACTGGCAGGCCCCACACCCTGCACCCCAATGCCATAGCACTCTCCCCAGGTGGCCTGGCCCTGGTCCCACCCTCCACCTTGCCCCACCTCTGGACACTCTCCCAGGTGCCTCTCTCCAGGGCGTCTGAGTCTACAGCCGACAGTATCCTTCCGCCTCTGAGCGCCCAGTCGCCCAGTGCTCCTGCACCTTGAAAATCGTCGTCCAACTACCAGGCCACTTGCCCACGTCTTTCCCTCCCACACTCCTGCTGAGCAGAGTCGGCGACTCTCTCATCTCTGGATTTCCTGCGAGAGCCTGCACCTCCTGGGCGCGCACAGGTATTTGCTGAATGAGCACAGGCGTGGGCACCCCACCACGACGCCCCCGGAGCCCCAGCCCCCTCGGGTCCTCTGGCTCCGCCCTCTGCGCGGTGATTCCGAAGTTCCAGAGAGCCCGCGTCCTGCCTGGCTGGCTGGCATCCCAACCCTTGATCCTTTGTTTTCTTCCCCAATTAAACATAAAATTTGTTCTCTGTGTTCTCCTGGTACCACTCCCCCCCGCCCCCCAACCCTTGCGCTGGTGTCCCAACACAACCCAGTGCGAGGAGGGAGGGGTGAATGGGACGAGCATTTTTAGGGCAGTGAAACTGCTCTGGGTGATACTGTAACAATGGGTTCATTACACATTTGTCCAAACCCACGAAATGTGCAAGACCAAGGGTGCTCCCCGGCGTCGGCTACGGACTCTGGTGACTATGATGTGTGTGTGGCTTCATCATCGCAACAAATGCCCCTCTCGGACGCGGGGTGTTGATAATGGGGGAGGCCGATCATGTGTGGGGGTAGGGAATGCACGGGAAGTCTCTGTATCTTCCTCTCAGTTGTGCTGTGAACCTAAAACTGTTCTAAGAACAGTCTTATAAAGAAGAGACAACACATAACAGGAAAATTGGGCATGGTGAAATTCAGATTCAATAAAAAAATTACTAAGTGTTTTCCTTTTTCTGCTTTTAGGACCCACATCCTCCCTGGCTTTTGCTTTCATTCTCTCCTTTCGCAGGGGCAGAGGCCCCGGGCCCCTCTCTGACTCCTGCCTCCTTTTACTCCCGTCGTGGTACCGCCCCCCCCCCCCCCCCCCCCCCCCCCCCCCCCCCCCCCCCCCCCCCCCCCCCCCCCCCCCCCCCAGCCCACCCGCACTGCAGCCCCACCTTCCCCCAGCAGGGTGCAAACCCCTGAGAATCCGGACATACCCAGGGCTGGCCAGGGAGTTGAGGCATTTCCACTGGCTGGTGTGGCCCCTTGCGGCCTGCATGTCCCAGAGCGGGAGGACAGGCATCACTGGTGAGAGGGCACAGGCCACACGAGTCAGAGTCCTGCGCTGGCACCAGGAACTGGAGACGGGCTCAGCACAGGCCTGTGTGGTGAAGATAGGAAGTAGGCAGATCCAACCTGACTGCGGCGTGGCTGAGCCTCACAAGTGCTGAACGTGAGACTACGTTTTTAGGAAAGCACAAACGCCACTGGGTGCAGACCCAGGGACAGCAAGTGAGTTCTGGGCTTGAGGTCAGTGGGGGGACAGCAGCGTCCAGGCAACCAGCAGCCTGGCTGGAGACACTGAAGGGGTGCTGGGCATTGGGGAGGGCCGGTGGAAACAGGGTCCTGGGTTCTGGACCTGTGGGGGAAGGGCTTCAGAGAGAGGAGAAGGGATACATGTCCCGGTACCAGTTCAGGGACACAGGCCAGTGCTTGGAGTTTAGTGCCCTGAGGTGCCATTTTGAAATCCTTTGTGATTTGCCTTTGAACTAGACGTTGTGGGTGAAGGGCTGTGACACAATAGAGTGTGCTTGGACCCTTGGCTCATGTGTGGGCCTGCCTCCCTCCACTTCCCACCCACTGGGGTCCTGGCCACTCGCTGCCCACCCTTGCTTAGAGATGGCAGCTCCCTCGGTCCCTGGTAGAGGCCTGGGTGTGGACAGAGGAAAGGTGGGCAAGCGTATCCCATGGGCCTGGGTTCCAGTGAGGCCCTAGGTGCCTGCAGCCACAAGGATCTCTGTGTCCAAGGGGATGCAACCTTAAATAGCTAATTTAAAAAACCATTGAGAGAGAAAGAGAGAGAGCAATAGGGAGAGAGAGAAAAGAAAAAAGGTTCTGCCTACTTTTTAAATCAGGGCTCCACAGTTTCATTTTCCAGAGGGTCCTAGGGGCTAATGGACAAGCAGGTGTCAGAAGCCAAGTCAGCCCAAAGTCCCAAGAAGGCAAGTCAGGGAGTGGTGGCACTTGCTCACAGGCCATGGTGACAAGGTACAACTGAGGACAGGAGCCTGGGACAGTCTTTAACTCCCCAGGGCTTCAGAACTCTCTGAATGTCCTGAAAATGCAAGTAGCTATGTCCCACCCCCTGAGATCCTGAATCAGGAGGTGTGAAGTTGAATTTTTAATAAGTGATTCAGGCGATTCCTTTTAGTGGAAGGGTTGCCTGCACCGTGGAAGGGAGAAACTGTTCAGGAGGTTCTGGCTCAGCAGATGCTGGCGGCCGGAGGGGAGCTGTCCCTGCAGAGCCCTGCCCACTGCCCAATCCTGACTGGAAGTTTGGGTGTTGTTGCTTCTGCAGCAAAATCGAGCTGGAACAGTTGGGAGGTCACTGAGTGGCCTTAGGAGCATATGGATGCCACCCAAGTCACATCCGTGTGGCAGAAGCATGTGTTGGAGGAGGTCCTCGAGAGGGCCTGGCCACTGGTTGACCCTCGGGCAAGCTGAGGCTCTCTGCACTGCCCCTGTCTTTGAAATGCCTGTTCTGCCCACCATTCCCACAGCAGGAGCTGTTTCCAGGGTGCAGCCTGGACAGAGTGAGGTGTTGTCAAGACCCTGGACGGTGTTCATGACTGACCTGGTTCAGGCCTCTCTGTGAACTTGGCAGGTCGGGGCAGAGAGCACGTCCCGTGTCTGCCCAAGACAAGCCCCACACGTAAGCCTTCGCCCCCCAGTCTGGAGCGGTCTGCCTCTGCGTTCGGTCCCTCCGTGACTCCGGTGTACAGGGGTGATTTAAACACATACTCTCAGTTTTCTGTGACCGCCCTTTCAGTGGACAATGCACCCCGCGATGCCCACACCAGCCACGCTCGGATTGGGGGGTTTTCTGGTGGGCAGTGTTGCCCTAACAAGGCCTCATTAGCTGGCAGACAGGGGCAAACCATTTCAACTCTTGTCTCTGCTCTGAGGCAATAAAGATTTTTTCCTCCTGGCTTACTGGGTGTGGGTGATGACAGAAACCAAAAGGCACAGGAAAACACTCCACAACGTGCAAAGTGCTGTAAAAGTGCTGTAAAAACACACCCGAACGTGAGGAAGGGGGAAAAGCTGGGCTTAATTAAACAGTAATTTTCAATGAATAAAAATAGTATCTGAGAAGCAAGATGATGACTTTAATATTTTTCTTTCTATTTTCCTGCAGCCTAAATTTTCTAACCTGAGCAGGTATTCCCTCTATTTAAAAGCCCTGTAAAAGAGCTGTCACAGGTCCAAGGACAAAGGAGTGCCCCGCGCTGGCCTCTGCCGGCCTGCACTGACCCTGCCCGGACAGCCTGTGAGGCTGAGGCAGCCACCGGCCAGGGCCACCAGGTGCATCAGTCCACATTTGGCTGTGGCTTCCTTCCCATAGCAGTCAATTGGGAAAGGAGTGCCCACTGGTTTCTAATTTGGGACAGCGACTTTGGCAGCCTAGAGTAGCAGGGGACTGTGTTGTTGCTGTTGTTGAAGAGCAACCTTCAATTTCAAGTTTAAAATAAACCCGGCTGTCCACCCTAGTTCCTGGCCCCTCGGGGGGTTGGGGGTGGAAAAGGAGGGGCCTAGGCCACTTGGCACCGGATGTGGGGCAGCCAGCTGAGCTGTCCTTCTCGCTACTTGGCCTCTTCAAGGAGCCTGTGGAGTCTGTGCGTAGGGTGGAGGTGCAGAAGCTGTGGGGAAGATCCTGGGTGGCTCGTGTGTTCAGGCTGTGGCTGCAGCAGGGGCTGGGGGAGTGGCCACCAGAAGGGCTCCAACCCCCACACTCTCAAATCCTGTCTGGCTTTGCAGTCCTCCCCGTGAATTGCTTTCTGTCTTTGGAGTGAGACTTTGTAGCTGTCTCTGCCGCCGCTGCCAGGGCCATCTCCCTCAGAACATGGCTTTGGACTCTGCACCAGCCTCTCACACATTCAGTGTGTGCAAGGATCCCCTGGGCTCCTGCTACCAAGTGAGGGCAGGTCTGGGCCAGGCCTCACCCAGTGCTGGGGCTGCGCCCATTCCACAGACCAGGCCTGCACTGAGGGGGGGCCGAGACAAGGGGCTTCCTAGGACGCTGCCCCGTGTGAGGGAGGAATGAGAGCTCAAGGTGCCTCTCTCACACAATCCCAGGGTTGGGGGGCAGTGATAAACACCAGGCCAACGCGGAGTCCTGGGTCCCCCGGAGGCTGGTGGCTGGGAGCAGGCAGCTGACTGAACTACAGCCAAAGGGCCCAGCCGCTCTCTGGGACCCTTATCCTTTGCAGGGAGCGTTCTGTCGGGTTCGTGGAGTTGGGACCCCATGCTTCCCCAGCCCTGGGTGGGCAGCCAAGCAGGTGGCCCAAGGGGCTGGCAGGAGGTTCCTAGAATTCTCTCTTGGGCCCATTCTTCTCCACCACTCAGACTGGCAAAGGCTAGGCGGGCCAAGGGGTGGGAAGAAACCTGTGCATTCTGGGGACTCCTGGCTGACTGCGGATCCCTGCTTGTCTGTCTCCCATGCCCTCGCCCTGGGCATCACACAAGCAGGGGCTGGGAGGCAGCCAGGGCGGAGGAAGTGGTCCTGAGGGCAGTGCCTGAAGCCCGGTCATCTTCCACAGCCACGTCCCTAGGCGTCCCCCAACGTCTGTGGAACAAGTGTGTCCTGTGGAAGTTCTGCCCTCTTGCCTCTCTGGCAGCCAACGCAGCATTCTTGTGAGGACAGGTCCACGGAACCCACGTCACGAGAGACCACGGCACGCCCATCACACCTGCTGGGTAAGCGCTGTCCAAGTCCCTGGTGTGTGTTAACTCACCTGGTCGGCACCACAGCCCTGTGAAGCAGATACTGCTGTTACCTCCTTCTCAGAGATGGGGACACTGAGGCCATTCATCAGGCCTTAGAGGAAGAGCTGGGATTTGCTCGCCAGCCAGCCTGCCCTGAGACCTGGCTCTTGGCCACTTCTCCACTCCGCCTGACGCAGGGCACGTGGCTGGCTGTGTGCTCAGGCGGGATGACCTGATGTTTGAGACCCTTCATGCAGGGCAGGCTCTCTTCCACCTGCGCCCTGGGTGCTTCCCTCCAGGCATCTCCCCTGCCCGAGCCCCCACATTTCTCAAACAGGGGACAAACGTTCTCTCTGCTTCCGAGAGGTTCCCAGAGTAGTCAGACCAGAGGCAGAAAGCAGAATGGTGGGTATCAGGGGCGGGGTGGTGTGGAAAGGGAACGGGAGGCAGTGTTTAGAGGGGGTGGAGTTTTAGTTTTATAAGATGAAAAGTTCTATGGATGTATTAATGCCACTGAACTGTACACCTGAAAAAAAGGTTAAGATGGTAAACTCTAGGTTATGTATTTTATCACACACACAAATTCACACATGCTGTTCTAACCTGGGACCAGTGGCAAGAGGTCAGTACTCACTTCTTGATGCCATTTCTGGGGTGGGGCAATGATGAAAGGGTCTGCTTGGACCTCAGTCCTCAGGGCACACAGGGACTGATGGTTGCCTTGGGGGGTCTGGAGCACTGACCGTGGAGTCAAGCAAGCCAAGGTCGAGCGCAGCCCCACATTTATTGGCCTTGGCTCCTCCAGCAAGGGCCAAGTGAGAAGACATGTGAGAGCACTCAGCACACCCACTGGGTCCCAGACACGCTCCTGCATCTGTTATTGTGACCCTTTCCCTGCCTGGGGACAGCCCTGGAAATCCAGGGCAGGGCCGTTGGGGTTAATGTCCACTCAGCCCCTCGAAGCTCTTCTTGCTCAGGCACAGCCACTGGGCTGCAGGACCAGTCCCATCGGGGACAAGCTGCCTGGTGCTCCGGCCTGTGGTGCCGCCCCTTGTCCCTCGGGCACGTTCTCAGGGAGAGACCCTGCGGCCTCTGCTGGGTTCATGACCTCCAGAGGACAGTGGGAATGCCAGGTGAGGAGCAGGTGCCAGGGCCGGGCGAGCAGGCCCAGAAACCACACTCGGGGAGGGAGGGGTTGCTGCTGCTTTGGGAGCCGCCACAGGAAGGCTCATGTGCCCCTGGTCACGGGGACGTGAGCAGCCACAGCGAGGTGCTTACGTGGGTGGACAGGAAGGACCAGGGAGTGCTACCCTCTCCTCACCCTTGGCAGCACATCCTCTACCGAGGCTATTTTTCACGAAGGGAGCCATTTCTTTCAGAATTCCAAACCCCTAGGAGTCACAGCCAACCTGCGAGCCTGTGCTCTGGGGAGTCTCAAAGCTTTGACTTCTCTGCAGATGTCTCTGATCTGCCCTAACACTTTTTGGCTCCCTTTGAAAACTTACCCTCAACTCACCCCTTCTCCACATCTTCACACCCGTCCCTCTGCTCCAACCCTCTGCCTGCTCTTGCCTGCCTCTCGGTTGTCTCCCTGCATCTGCCCCTGTCCCCATTACCCCACTGTCAACACGCAGCCAGCACGCCCCGCCCCTCCCCCCCCACAGCCCCTCCTCCCCCTCGCTTGCCCCTCGCCCCACTCCAGTCCTGCTACTTCCTGCAGGGCCCACCGTGTTCGTCGGGGCCTTTTCTCTGGGTAGGTGACTTTTTCTTAAGGGAGAGAAGGGAAGAGGGAGTGGTAGGGGGAGAGAGAAACATCAGTGTGAGAAACACCAGATGGGCTGCCTCCTGCACGCACCCCAGTTGGGGATCAGCTTGAAGCTGGGGCACGTGCCCGGGCTGGGCCCAGGACCAGCGATCTCAGGGTTACAGGATGAGCCTCTCACCGGCTGAGCCCCACTGTCAGGGCTGGCACGTGCCTTTCCTACTGCTTGTCCTGTGGGCTCTCTGGTCCACCTGCCCATCTCTCCCTGGCTCTGCCCCTCACAGCCTACCTTTCCCCTTGGACTTCGCACATCCCCAGTCTAGTTCGTCTACTTCATCTACTTTGCACATCCTTTCTTTCCACTGTTAAAACCCAACTTTCGCAGGAAAGAAATCTTGGCTCCTTGCTGCGTTCTCTGTGCCTGGGACAGTGCCTGGCTCACAGTGCCTGCCCAGCCAACGAACGCTCTGTGGAATGGGCAGGGTCAAGGTCGTCTGGATCCTGGACCGGAACAGGAGACCGAACCAACCTCAAGGCTCAGCTTAGGTCACAGGCCTTAGTGAGGTTTGACAACTACAGAGCTAAAACTGATTTTTAAACACAAGCTCCTTTCATTTTCCTCTTCTCATCAGGAAAGGCGTGTCAACGTGGAGAACGGGGTTGAAGGGAGGCTGCGGAGCGGCATGGCCTCAGGCGGCCACCCCATCCTGTGACGGTCACCTGTGCTTGGCTGGGACTCTCTGAAGGCACAGCAGGGGAGAACACCCAAACCCATGTTTTAAAACTTAATAAATGCATTATTCTTGATGATGAGGCTGAGCCATTATTGGAGTTAATAAACTCTGAGAAAAATGCCTCTGCACCTGCCCAACTCCTTTTTTCAGGACCACTGTCTGGGAACTGAATGTAACCCGATACCTGGGCTTTCTCCAAGTCTGTCCGGAGTCAGCCCCTGTGGGCCTGGAGAGGGACACCTGAGGGAGGGGCCATGGAAGAGGGTGGGGCAGGGACCGGGTGGCTGGGGGGAAGGGCGGCTCGGGCCTGGCTACCCCAGTCAGCCCACGGCCAGAGGTGGGAGAGGCACCAGCCCAGAGGGACCCCACGTGCTCGCAGCAGATCACTTCCTCACAGGCAGAACTCCTGACAAATTCCATCTTTTCCCTCCCGCCTGCCGCCTCCCAACCCACCCAAGCTGTGGCGTTGGGTGGGTGAGGGCCTTCCCCACCTCCACACTCCCCTTCACCCTCACATTGACCAGGGTCAGTCCGTATTCCATCAGGAAAACGATTCCATCCACTTGGGGCCTGGAAACGGTGCTCACTGGTGGCCACCAGCACTGCCCCCCCAAAGGGAGAGGTTGGGAGGCATGTCTCTTGTTTCTGTCATAACCATTCCCAAGTTGCTTTGGTTGTTTCACTGAGTACAAGTCGGCACCCCTCATTGGCATCCCAGCCCAGCCAGCCTCCTGGGGCTCGTGTGTGGTGTGCAGGGCAGCAGCAGGGCCCCCGCAGAGGAGGCCTTCAGGACCAGAGCCCAGGGCAAGTCTCGTCTTGATGAGGCCTGGCTTCCCAGAGCCCAGGTTCCTCCGGAGTTGGGCTTTGAGAGCTCGGCTTACAGCAGTCAGGACTTTAATGTTACTCATTCGCTGTTTTAATGACAGACTTTTTGCAAACGTGCATGCGCCTGGATCTCCTCTGTCCCCAGTCCGGGGATCACTGTCCCATACAGGCCCCTCCCTTGAATTATGGGGGTTCCCCCCCCCACAGGGGCAACTCTATCCCTTGTAACTGGCAAATGAAGGGAAAGGCAAAGTGCACTTCTCAGCAGTTGCTGCCCAGAAGACAGAATCCCTGGCTTCAGCTCTTGCTAACCCACCTGGGCCCACCCACTGGCCCTGGGAGGGGCCTCCCTGTGCTCGTGCTTCCAGACCAGGCTCTCACCCCAGGTGGCCTCACAGCTGGGGCTGAGCCTGAGGGGCCAGAAGGCGACGGTGTTCGACAGTGTTCATGGGAACCACGGGCGCCCAGCTGACAGGAAGCAGGACAAACTGATGGGACCACAGCAACTCACAGGACAACTGTGTGACAAGCGATCTGCCATTTTAAAAATATAACATTTATTGCTTAGATGGTTTGATACAGAACAGCTTTTCTTCTCATTCTGAATTTGAAAGTACTATACAACTGAATACAAAGAGGAACAAAAGTACCAAAACTAAACTTGTGATTCTGTTCATGTGGCATAAACCAGTTTTGTACATAATATGTAGCAGCAGTTTTTAAGTTCCCTTTAGAAAAATATGAATTCTACATATTTATTATTGTTTCCTGTTTAATGCATGGGCTGAAATCACTAGGATCAACTTCCTTCTTGAAGAAAAGAGAGGAGAGGAGACGAACAGAGGGTTGAGGGTACGACGAATCTTTCTGAAACTGGCATCCGACTGTCACATAGCTTCCCCGGGGCTGCTTGCAAAAACAGCCCTCTGGGTGTTTCGTTTTGTTTTCACAGCCAGAAGTTTCATGTAGTGATTGAATCTCAGCATTGTGTCCACAAATCAAAGAGAAAAACAAGAGAGAAACTTGCACCTCAAAAAAACTTTTCAGAAGATCCATATATATATATTTTTTGTAAAAGCCCTGAGAGGAGAAAGAGAATCAAACAAAATGTATAGAAACAAATTAGCTGGACATGCAACTAAGCTATGATTCACCCAGAGTTTAAACAAATCACAAATTTCACAGTTTAATACAGGGGAAGGGGCAGAACAACAAACAATACATTTCTCAGCCTCACTAATAAAATGTGGCAAGACCTCACTGACTAAGAGGGCACAGAGTAAGGCTAAATAAAGCTTTAAATCAATAGTGATTATTGCGGGCCGCAGCCCCGGCTGCGCTGCTGGGGCTGTTCCTGCTACATCTCACTGCAGCGTTGAGTTAAGTCCCGGCTCCTCTCCACAATGTTGTGAGTTTTAGCGTGGAGAGTTGCAAAGAAAAAAAAAACAACAAAAAACAAAAACAAAACTAGAAACCCCAAATAATAATAACAAAAATAACAACAATCGTCATAAAAAATTAAGGGATGCATGGACTGGTTTTAACTAAGCAGACCACACTGGGTATGAAGTGATACAGGGATCCTTGGTTCTGATGTGCATTCACCTAGAGCAAATAACCACCTTGTTCTGAGACTGGTTCATACACCCCTAATACAGTTAAAAGTTATATATATACCTCAACTTGTTTCCTTTCACATGCAAAGATATCACTTTTCATTAATTCAAGACTATGTATCTTCCTTTGAAGTCTGGGTGGCTGGATGTTGGCCACCAGCAACTGGTGAGGAAGTGGGAGAAAAGGGTCCGCGTGCCTCTGCTGCACACTGACAGGGTGTCAAGGAGGTGCGCGCAGGGCCCTGGGGAGGGAGGCAGGGGTACTCGGGGGCTCCCCGGGGCAAGGCAAGAGGGTCTGAGGGGTGGAGCAGCACAGAAGGCCCAGCAGCACTAGGCCTTGGGCGTCCTGGGGGTCCCAGCTGCAGGACAGATGCTGAAGAATCTCAGCTACAGTAGGTTATATTTCTCTTCACTGCTGGCACCTGCAGCAAGGGAAGTCTATTGCCTGCATAGGATGCTTCAAACAAACAAACAAACAACGGCCCCTCCCCCGCCTTTTGTCACCCAGGGGTTCGTTATTTCAGAAACTACAAACAACATGTTTATCTTCAAGCACCAATCCCAAATCGCAGGAAGATAAATATAAATCTATCTATGTCTTGTCTTCAGTCTTGCATGTGCAGTTTTATTACCAGTAGTAGTATTTTCTCGCTTTGCAAATGACAGTAGCACACGCGGGTAAGGCTGGGCTGGGTTTGGCAGAAGACCAGTGAGTGGCAGGTCTCCTCACTGCCTGGCTTCCTCGGAAGCCCCGGGCGCATGTACTCTCACTCTCCCCTCTGAGCTGCTCTTCAGCCACGCGTGGAGAACCTGCTGGAGTCTGCAGTCACGGAAGAAAGGGCTTGCCTAAGTACAGTAGAAGGGCCACCCCCTAGGGCGGCAAGGAAAGCTTCGGGCAGACGCTTATGCACGACCCGGGCACCCAGGGCTCCAGGACAAATATTGCCCATTAGTTTCTGCTGACTGCAGAGACCAGCAAGCTGATGAACCAATAATAATAACAATAATAATAATAATATTAATATATATATACCGAAAGGGGGAAACCAGATACATGACGTCTGTGTGTGTTCTCCATACATTAAATTGCCAGGGTAACTCTTCTCTGTAAGTTAAGAACAAATGTCTTGAGTGTCTTGAACAGAAAACAGCTTGTCTAATGCTGAAAGAGTGGGAACAGGTATGAGGTGGAAGCTAGAATCTGTCCTGGTTTTGGCCTGAACCAAATTGGAAACTTCCATCAACTACACCTTGCAATACCAAGGACGAAGTTACAGCTCCACCCCCATATAGCAGACAAAAAAAAAAAAAAAAAGAAAGTCTATTTTAGAAATGAGCATTTTATCCACATTACCCCTGGTAATTTACATGAAATTCACATCATTTTCTTCCAGTTATTGGCTGTGGGCGTCCCAGGGCACATTTTTTTCTTCTGTTTCCAGCTCACAGAACAGACGTTACTATCACAGACTCGCTGAGTCAAGCTCACACAGCAACACAGAAGGTCACGTTGATGCTTAAATGGAAGGTTCTCTCCAAATAATTCATCACAATATTTGCTTTGTGTTTTAAACTCATCTGGGACAACACAACACCCAGGACGACACTGAAGGACCGGTAAGTAGTTAAGGCACTTGAATTGTCTGTGCTGGTGTCCTGCGCGGGCACAGGGTGTGGCCGTGGCCCCGAGGGGGCTGGCCCTCTGCGGCTGGCCTCTCCCCAACAGCCGAAGGGCCCCCAGGGAACCTCATGAAACCTCGTGTCGATTTGGGGCTCTGTGCCCTGCTGCCTATCTGTGTGCCGGGGCAGCAGGAGCCATCACTCCATCCCCAGCAGTGGCGAGGTGCCGTCCGCGGCCAGGCCAGGGTGGGCAGGCCTCTTGCCATTCAGCTCCAGCAGGTCTTGCACAAGGGCCACCGGGCTCTCTGGGTCAGGGTCACCCTGAGGCGCCTGCTCCTTGGGGCTGCCTTGAGGAACGGCCTTGGGCGCACCCCTGCTGGCTTCAGCCTGCACGGCTCCAGCCGTCCGACCCATGGCCCGGTCCTCCCTGCGGCTGGTGTCCTTGGCCAGACTGTCCTTCCGGCTCCGGGTGACAGCCACGTGGTTGCTGGCCGGCAGAGCCAAGTCCGCCTCGTTCTCCGAGACAGGGTTGTTGCCACTGTGGGTGGACTCGCTCTCACTGTCCTCCTCACCCCGCTCATCCTTGTCACTGTCCTTCCCGTGATGTTTGGCGTGCCTGGCTTTCTGGTGGACCCGCTGATGGCGAACCAGGCTGTGCTTCAAGGTGAAGGTTCGCTCGCATGTCTGACATTTGTATGGCCTTTCTCCTGAAGTAACGAGGGAAAGATGTTAGGTCTGTTAATGGTAAGGCCACCAGTGATGCCTCTTGGCTTTGCCCAAGAACAGCTGTGCGAGAAAGGCAAGGGGCAGCAGGAGGCAGGGGTCAGGACTCCGTCCTGTGCAGGGAAACCCTCTTACTCGTCTGAACTGGCAGCATGGGGAGGCAGACACGCCAGGCGCCAGGCATGACTTCCCTTTCCCTTCCATCACTTCATCCAGGAGCCAGGGTCTCATGGAAGGACGGCAGCAGCTCCTCCCACAGGGGCAGCCACGGGTCCTGAGGGCTCTACCAAAAGTGGCACCTCCTCCATCAGAGGCACGAGATACTGTGTGTCCTGATATCAAGCAGCTGGGGCTTCCCTCTGGCTTGAAAATGCCAGGCCGTGAGCAGCTGAGACCCCCACCTGCCAGGAGTCCAAGAAAACCTCTCCTGAGGAGGGCTAGCCCCAGAGCCCTCCGAATCCGCCAGCCCAGGGCAGAACGGACCGCCTGAGGTGGGGCAGTGTGTGGGGAGCAAGTGCGTGCACGCTGCTGGGTGGACGGCAGGAGGAAAGCCAATCTAAGACCAGGGTTTGTCCCCTTGTCCCAGAAACAAGGGGCAACATGCTTGCATCTCTTTGCTTCGTGAGTGTATTTGTACACTCACCCCTTCTTTGTACCAACACTACAGCCTCTGCTACGGGGTTTGTAACCTCAACCTCACACCCGTGAGTCCCAGAAGGAGTGAAAACAGACTGCCCCCCCTCCAATGGGCCTACAGCCCAGACAGGAAAAGCCCCTCATGGGCAAACTTCCCACCTGAAGGTTCATAAGATAAACCCAGGAGCCCCCAGAGCCCCAGAGAGCACCTGACCCTACTACCTGTTCCCCAGGCCACACCGCCCTGTCCTTCCAGGCTCAGGACTTAGTAACACCCCAGGCCCAATGCAGCCCTCACCCCCATTCTAGGGACAGGAAGAATGAAGCTTCGGGGGGAACTGATCAAGGTGTTCTCAAGAACAGCGCTGCTGAGGGCCCACCCCGCGACTCCCTGTCAGGAGCCTGTTTCAGGTGCTCAGGAAATAGCTTGTCAGACTCCCATTGTGCAGGGCTCAGCGGGCACATGTGCTAGCTTTGCCACTTCTTTCTGCCCCTGGTCGCTGCTCTGCCTCTTTGCCATTGCTTCTGGGGAGGCACGTCCTCCAGACAGGTGGGCCAGAGGGAAGAGATGGAACCAAACTCACCCCCACTTAGCAGGCTGGGGAATGGGCCCCTGCCCTGGAAAGAACCCCAGGCCCCCCCAAGGCCAGGCCGCCCTTACCGGTGTGGGACCGCATGTGCCGGGTCAAGTCCTGCAGAGACCAGAACCTCTTGTTGCACACAGTGCAGACCTTCTTTCTCTTGTCTGCCTTGCTGGACAAACTTCTGGAGGTGTCTGTCTTTGGCTTCTTGTCGTCGTCACTCTTCTCTGAGGACTTCTTCTCAGCTGTGCCCTCCCCATCAGAGGTGCCCTCGGCCTCCTCACTCCGCTTCTCTGACCCGCCTTCCGACATGGCTTCCCCCTCGGCCGGGGGCTCAGGCTTCTCCTCTGGCTCTAGGGCAGGGGCAACAGCAGCGGGGACAGGCACCGGCCCCTCGGCCACCCCACTCTCACCTTGGCTCTCTTGTGGGAGTGCACTCTCCTCCCTGGGCACCTCACGGCCATGGGCCTTCCTGTGTCGGCTCAGGGTCCCGAGGAACTTGAAGCTCTTGCCGCAGGTGTTGCAGGTGTGCTTCTGGTCCCGTGGGGCAGGGCCTCCGCTGCCCACAGCACCAGAGCCACCCTCGGCCAGCTTGAAACCCATCAGTTTGCTGGCAAGATTGAGGTCCAGGCTCTTGTTGCTGACTGTGTCTTCCTCCGGGCCGTCTGCGTCCTCATCCCTGTCCTCTGCACTGTGCTTCCCCTCAGGTTCTGGGCTCTCCTCGGCTCCCCGCTCCTCCCCATCCACAGGCTCAGCCACTCCCTGAGTCAGCTCCTCTACAGGGAGCTCTTCATTGACCTGGCTGGGCTCAGGGGCCCCCTCTGCCCACGGCTGGTCCTTCTCTCGAGAGGTGAGGTCCAGCACTTCGCCTCCTGCAGATGATGCCTCCACGTCTGATTGGCTGTCTGTGGGAGCAAACACAGGGGCACAGCTGAGAGAAACACCATCACACATGCCCCTTCCGAGGGCTCTGCTGTGACTTTCAGCTGGACCCACCCCAAATCGTCACCCCTTGTATCATCCCTGAGGGCCCAAAAGAATCTGGGGCTAATTTATAAAAGGCAGAAAGGCCTTCCACGTACACACAGGCTGGGGTCACAGGACTGGCTGCGCTCCCCCTTTTTTTGCCCACTGGTGGCGCCGGGCGCCCTCCCCTGCCGCACACAGGGATGCTCAGGCCCCAGGGAGGTGTGAGCGACTGCGGGCAGCACAGACAGAAGGAATGGCGAGAGGAGAGCTGGTGCATTCCAGAGATTCGCAGTGTGAGGGAGGCTGAGGAAGCTGAGCTGTAAGTTATTTCTGAATGCAGAGATTATACAAACATGCAACAGACACGGAACCACCCCCAAACACGGTGTCTGATGACAGAATGGCCCAAAGTGCTATAGTACATGATCTTGCCTGACGCCTAACTTCCACATGGAGTTCTAAAGCAAAAGGAGACATGTGAGCACTGGCGGGCCTCCCTGGCTCCCGTCAGGGCCCCATATAGGGAGTAGAAGCATCTCTGTCACTTGATGTGTTCCTGCTTGTCCACTCTATACAGCGGAACCAAAGGCAGGGAGTCCATCAGTTTTTAAGACCTTAAGGGATGGTACTGTGGCAAAGCTAACGACACAAAACAAACCTGAAGGGCATTTATCATCTCCCTTCAGGTCGGACAGGGCTTACTGAGCTTTTAATTACATACAAGAGCAGTGAAGCTGTCTGCCGAGACCTGCCATTTAACTACAGATCTGATGCCCAATTTATTAGGCCGATGAAAGTCGCTGTTTCACATACGTAAGAGGCACCCCCATCCTGGGAGAGCCCTGATTACGCAGGGCGTGAGCCAGTGGCCTCGCAGTTCGCCCGGACCTTCACTGGACGGATGTGATGCACAGCCATGTCCACCCACATCCATCGCTCTGACTCACACACTCGATCTGGCAGCACGGGGGTCCTGGGCTCAGGCGAATGACCTGGCACCGGCCCTCCCGGGGCACACCTGCCTCGGGCTTTGGTTACCCTACCACCATCTGCTCGGCACCTCCGCTGACATCACTTCATTGGTTTTATTCTGCCTGTGCCACCTGGCAGCCACTGTCTGAGTATCTCAAGAGGTTTCAGAAGGAAAACAAATAATTATGGTGTGACTATATAATTTGACAGTGAATTTAAAAAATTATCCACAAGTTTAAAGAAGATGAATCCTGAGCTATACACACCAGTGCCTAGGCCATATGCTAAGGATAAACCAGGTGCTAATTTTCTTGAATCATTCCAATAGGGAGCATTTAGTAAGTGGATTTGGGTGTAAACTCTTCAATAAAAAAATATGAGACACTCAGTTTCTTACTTGTCGGCTTTGTAGTAGTTACTAAATAAGAGGCTTAATCTCTAGTTACTTCCTATTTGCTCCAGTACATTCTAGGTTGCTTCTCCTATAAATTTTTTTTTACTAAAGAACATGGATTATTTTAAATTTCAATTATAGAATCTATTAAGATGACTGTGGGAAAAAATCATAATGAATTCTGAAGCTAAACTCAAGCAAACGTACTAAGATTAGATCATTCTAACTCCTGGGTCTTTCTTTAGCGTGGGTACTGGAGCATTCGCCCTGAATTCAGTGAAAGGCCAGCCAACTGCTGGTGAACCAAGGGGCTTGGCTGTGCTCTACCAAACTTCCACTAGGGGGAGGGTGTTAGCAGGGCAGCCTGGGCCCTTCAAGGACCAAGCAACTTTTATTAGTGATTCTTGAGAACAATAGGCTTAACCTCTTCTCATCATCTTGTGAATATCCAGTTTATAATACCAGGTCCTGTTTTGATCCCTGCCCTCCTCCACCACCCACACTTCCGAACAGAGGCAGCCAATGACTTTTATAAGCAACGCTACCTACCTTAATTTAACGCCTTATTTCTTTGTCCCTCTCTCGTGGTGCTATACCTAAGAACAGTGCTGAGAAAGCAGACAGAACCTGGACAGCACTGCCTCCTACGGGAAAATGGGGACTTCCGCGTCAGCTCAACAGGAAAGTGTGTACTGTCTTCTAGAAGTTCCAAGTTACTCAGCCGATGTGAAGAACCACCAACCCACATACCTAACCTGACTGGGCAGGGGCAAGGCTGCTCCGGCTGCTCCGACTGTACTTCTCCCACCAAGAAGCACCTGGGGCTTCTGGGCTGCTAAGAGGAGCCAACCATTATGGGACAGTTCAAAACATTTCACATTTATGCCGATTTGAAAAGTCGCATGTAGGTGCCCACGAATGTGAAAGCTCCTAAAGGCATCATCTGAGGGGAAAAACCGTGCGAGAATTCCCCCAGAGTGAAGTGAGCCCTGGTACTGCTGCTGTCAGAAGTGAACGCAGCGGCCCAGTTCAGCTCTGGCCTGGTGGTGCGCTGCACAAGGCTCCCACCGCAGCCTTTCCCCTGCTCCCTTGGGGAAGGTCTAGGGTATATTTTTGTGAAAGGCCTCATGTGATGGAGAAAGTCGGACCTACGTTATAAAACACGTTTAGGGATTTGGAGAAAATGCAACCCAGGCGTATAAACCTAGAAACCCCGTCCAGAACCTCCTTGGCCATTTCCTGCCTTTGTTTTTTTATGGTCTTCCTCTAAGGCCCCACTTTTAACTTCATGGGAGGGACAGCCCGAAGGAAACCATCACCCCCCATCATGCTCACCTGGTCTGAAAACTTCTTGAAATCACCAAACCCCACCTCCCTATCCCCTTTCCTCCCCTTCTTAAATCTCAGTCCTCTTTCCCAGCATGGACTGTGGCCACAATGAAACCAAACATATATTTTCTCTTTGCCAGTTCTCACGTTACAACTTCCAGTGAATTCTCTTTTTCCAGAGGCTGTCTCCTTTAAAGAAAACCTACAGGGTGGAGGTGAGGAAGGACTCTGACGGGACTTGGAAAAACGAAAATCTTAACTGCAATTCAAAAACTAAACACACCACAATGTAAAACTTGGTGCTAAACCAAAGCGAACATACAAATTCCGATTAGCTTGGTATCTGCGGGTTTCTACAGCAGCCTCCCCCTTAGGCGTCAGCGGGAGTCCCAGGCTTGGTGTTGCTCAGTGTGATCAAGAAGGTGAATTCCATGTGTGCATCCAACACACGGTTATTACTCTTTAAGACCTGTCTGTGGAATATGGAAGCCAAGGGCACCCCTCGACCACCTCGACTGTCTGCTGCTTGCCCTCCTTTGGAATCACTGTGGGTTGGAAAGAATCACATAGCCACTTTCTAAACCGGGCTGCGCCCAGGTCACGCAGCACCCACTGTTAAACATCAAGAGCAGTGTTTTTGCCAGCATCGCTCTGGGTTTCCTGGGGCTAACCAGCAGATCACCCACCGCCTCTGGCTCAAGGGGATCCAAGTCACAGCAAGATTCTGTAGGCATCCACATCTTTCTTTCCTCAAAGATCCTGGCAAATTACGTGGGAATGCAAGCTAGGGGAGGAGCCAGCAAACTGGCCTACATTCTTATACCCTTAGAGGGTTTGATTTTAACTAAAGGGCCTGGCAGTTCAAGGGATTGCTTCACTAGGGCTCAGTGGGAGGTATGAAGTTTAAAAAGCAGAGGGTTCCAGATCACATCCTCTTCCCGGACATGCTACCCATCCAGGTGTGCCCCTCCCGGAGTAAATAACTGAGATAAGGATAAGGGGGCCTGAGATTAAAGTCCACACTGCCTTGGCGGGAGGACTGCCAGACAACGGAGCACCCCGTCTCCACCCAACTTTGAGGGAGGAAAGCACGGGACAGAATTACAACCCTAGAAAAATATATCTGGGGGGAATCTCATCAGCTCCAAGCAACGGAACATCAAGCTTTCAAGGTTTGCAGAACTGAATCCATACAACGGCCAGGAGCCTGTGTGTCTAAGTGACCCGCAGGAGCCCGTTTGTGTATTGTCTCAGGGGGTGAGAGCGCTGAACCCCAGCCACTGCAGATAACCAATGTACTGAATAGAGAACATGAGTAAATACAGAAGCTGTAAGGGGGAAAAGGTGGCAGGAGACTCACTGGGCAGCTGTTAATTGCTCTGTAGGGGGCTGGAGGAAGGAAGCGCATATCAGCACAGGAGAAGAATACCCGGATTCAGGTCAAGCAGAGATGTGATTAAGGAAAGGACATGCAGAGTGCTTTTTCAAACAAGACAAAGTTTTGTTTTACTGGGAAGAGAGTTATTGAAAAGGAAACACCACACCCCACAGTCCCTGACAAGGGCTGGGCATTCCTAGTCCCTGCAATACCCTGACATCTGTGAGCCTGTCCCTGCTCAGCAGGGTTCGTTTGGCACAGGCTGGGCCTGAAGAAAACACTCCCAAGCCTTTAAGGTTGTTGTTGTGTTGCTACCAAGAGCTAAAACTGTAGACCCCCCCTCATGTCCCACCTCCAGCGGGGCCCACAGCCTGAGCAAAGAGGCCCGCTGGGAGGGTGGCAGATCGTCCCTAGCAGTGAAAGAAGCAGTCCCGGGGCACTGCCATGGTCCCCCACATCCCCACCCGGCTGCATGCTCCCAGCCCTAGCCAGGGCCCGCCTTCCTGGGCTGTGGAGTCCTACAGTGGCAAAGGCAGCCTGCCATGCTTTGGAGGGCCGGAGTTTGCCAGGAAGCTAAGCAAGGTTAACCTGGCTAAGCGATCAGTTCTCCTCTGTCCCTCTCCTCTCCATCACCTGGAAGCACTACCTGTGCTATCATGGGGTCCAACATCACTCTCTTTTGACTGGGAAATAAGCCCGTTTCTTCTCAGGGAACAGTTGGTAACTCCGTGTTTGCGCAACTGGTGGCGTTCACAGTTAGATTTGGTAGAAAAGAAGGCATCGCATTTTTGACAAGGGAAGGGTTTCTGACCTGAAGCAGGAAAAAAAATAGGTATTTATCTGGCTTTCTATTGCAATAAAAAACTTGCTTTCAATTCATTTTCCTGGGATCATTGGCATTTGCTTCTCCCTCCACCACCCCATTCTTTTAAGAAAATAAACAAAACACACATAAAAAAACCAAACAAACAAACCCTAAACACAAACAAGCCAAACGATCGTCTTCTCTTAGTCTGAGTGGGATGGAATGAATGTTTTTTGACTTCAAAATACTAAAAGTGAACAATAAAACCAAGATACAAATATTTAAACAACAGTATTACAATTAAAATCTTAAATAATTACGTGTGGAGGGATTTTAGGGCACAGCAAGAAAACATGTATAGTTTGTCCCTGGGAGAAGAGTTCTGAATAATTTCTAGCACTGCAAGTACTAACTACCACGCAGGCTGTAAGTACCACGCAGGCTGGAAACTTGATGGGACACCCAGCCCTCCTGCTGGAATCTGGAGCCCCCCCCACCCCCCGCCCCACGGGCCTCCCACAGAGGGGGGGTGGTGAGTTCTGCCTTCCAGGACTCCTCCTGTCTGACTTGACCAGACGCCCTGCAGTGACCTCTGCCCAAGGTCACCGTGTCCCTCAGTCGGCAAGTCAGAGGAGGTCCGGTCACTGCATGAAAGGTTCTTTGTTCCACTGCTTTAGGCTCTGGCTAGTAGTAACTAAGTGACCAGCAAATCCCGAGTCTGCATTAGGCCATCACATGTTCCACTCAACAGACCTGCCTTTGGAGAGAAGTCACTGAACAGCCCGTGCCCCACCCAACTCCACCAGTGGGTCACCTGTTGAGAGAGGGGCATGCCCTTTCTTCTCCCCAGGAATGACCTGCTTTGGTTTGCCTAGCCTCTCCTTTTTGTTTTTGGATTCCTTTTGTGCNTGACCAGACGCCCCGCAGTGACCTCTGCCCAAGGTCACCGTGTCCCTCAGTCGGCAAGTCAGAGGAGGTCCGGTCACTGCATGAAAGGTTCTTTGTTCCACCGCTTTAGGCTCTGGCTAGTAGTAACTAAGTGACCAGCAAATCCGGAGTCTGCATTAGGCCATCACATGTTCCACTCAACAGACCTGCCTTTGGAGAGAAGTCACTGAACAGCCCGTGCCCCACCCAACTCCACCAGTGGGTCACCTGTTGAGAGAGGGGCATGCCCTTTCTTCTCCCCAGGAATGGACTGCTTTGGTTTGCCTAGCCTCTCCTTTTTTTTTTTGGATTCCTTTTGTGCTGTAAACATGATGTTTTAAAACGCAAGCCAGGCTCCTCTGCCACTTGTGTCTTGTTTGCATGATGGGTGTGAGGCAGAAAGTGTGGACAGAGAGGGGCGGGGGAAGGACGTGACTGGGTGGGCCTCGAGAGAGAGAAAGGGGCGATAAATCATTGACTGTATCATTGGACTCTTCTGTTTCCCCCCAATCTCCAGATTCTAAGATCCCAGGTTTTTATTTTACAAGATAAAAGGTCTGTGTACTAACAAACACAGATTCAGAGCGGCAGCCCAATCTGTCTGCTTTGTAACCTTGGGAATGCCACAATCAGACACATGTCAAAAAATGACAGAAAAAACCCCCCAGAGTTGCCATATGATCTACAATTCCAGCAATTCCATTTCTGGATGTTTGTCCAGAGAAAACAAAAACAGTAGTTGGAAAAGATGTATCCACCTTATGTTCACTGAAGCATGGCGAGAAACAGCCAAGGCACACAAGTCACCTAGCTGTCTGCCCGCAGATGAAGTGGCACATGCAAAGAGCATGAGGAAATACAGAAGCTGGATGGGGGAGAAAGGCGGCAGGAGACCCCCTGGGCTGCTGTTTGTAGCTCTGCAGGGGGCGGAGGCGGGAAGCGCATATCTGCCCAGGAGAATATACATGAGTACACACACAGCAGACTATTATTCAGCAATAGACAAGAATGAAATCTTGCTATTTGTGACAACATGGATGGACCTAGAGCAGGTTATGCTAAGTGAAATAAGTCAGACAAAGACACATATTGTATGATTTCACTTAGATGCGGAATCTAAACAAAGCAAATGAATAAACAAGGTAGAAACAGACCCACAGATACAGAGAACAAGGTGATGGTTGCTAAAGGGGAGGGGAGTTGGGAATAAAAACTAATAATCATAAAGTAATTTTTAAAAAGCATGATGCTAAATGCCATGCATGAATCCAAACTGGATTACAGACTAGAAAAAAGTAGCTCAAAAGGACACTTTTGGGTTAGCTGATAGAATTTGATTATGACTGTGGATTAGGGGGAAAAATGAAGAACTGTCAGGAAAGTCAACTTGCACTGTTTGTTTATTTAGTTTTCAAGATTTTACTTATTTATTTTTAGAGAGAGGGGAAGGGAAAGAGAAAGAGAAAATATTTAATCAGTGTGTGGTTGCCACTGGCATGCCCCCAAATGGGGACCTGGCCTGCAACCCAGGCATATGCCCTGACTGGGAATCGAACCAGCGACCTTTCCGTTTACAGGCTGGCACTCAATCCACTGAGCCACACCAGCCAGGGCAACCCTGCACCACTTAGATACCATGAATGAGGCCTGAACTAGCGCAGATGCACAAGCCCAGGCACTCACTGCAACGTACACAACGGCTCCTGGGCTTCTCTAGTGCCATCATCTCCCTGCTGCGTAACTCCTGGGGGTGCCAGTCATGCAGAGGGGGCTGCTGTGGAACCCAGCACCATGGAAACCACTGCCCGGCTAAGTTCAAGCATCAATGCTAATCAAAGAAAGGGGATGTTCACCCCACCCTGAGCTGACAGGCTCTTGCAGGCAACGGTTCCAAATCACCCATGGGACTTTTAAAAAATATGGATGTCTGTACACATGAAGTATTACAGAATTATACCTCAGAAATCTATATAATTTTATTAACCAATGTCATCCCAATAAATTTAATAAAAAGTAAGTAAATAAGGGGTGGGGGGGAAGAACTCAGATGCCTGGAAGAGTGCAAGACCAGGGAATCAGAAACCCGGGGGTGGGGTTAGGGGTGGAACCCACTCATCTTTGCAGAGCTCAGTTGGTGGTTTGATACTATTATTAAAGACCAATAAAAAAATCACACTTTTGCATAAAAACTAGTTTTAAAAGCATTTTAAATTGAACATAATATTTAATTATTTGGACTCTGTTTTAAGTAAGAAAAAAAATGCGTTTGCTTTAACATTTTATTGTGGAAAGGCAACATCACTGCTTCTCTGAATGAGGCCGGATAACAGGGAGGGCACCAGGCCGAGAGCAGGACAAGTCAGAGGCTGTGACTATGAACTATGATACGACTCTTGATCCCAGACAAAACAATTGGTTTCTTGCTTCTACCTATTACACAATTTATTCTATAATATTTAATTTGGTAAATGTCTTACTTTTAGACCTGGGTTGGACAGCCAGGATAAAGATTCATATTAATGCTAAATTCGGAAAAGAATTCAGTGACACCAAAGTACTGTATCAAGTTATGAAGATTCTCAAAGGGACACTAACAGGTTGCATTCTAAACAGCAGTGTGCTGTGTGACTGCATGGACAGGGGAAAACATGAGCTCTTTCAGTGTTTTGTAACTGCACAGGTTTCAAACTTGTTGACCGGTAATCTACATGGAAAGTATCAAATGATTTTATTTACTTGGCACTGCCACAAATTAATGCTTTGGTGGGGATGTTTTAAAATGTACCTGTAACCACAAAGAGTTACGTTGTGCCAGGACCTGGGACAGCCCTCCACCCCACATTGGGAAAAGCCATCGCCAGCCAGTTTTCACTCTCACAAAACAGCCAGACATGAAAAGAGACACTGTACTAAACAGTGCTATCTGGCAGGCACTGGGGCAACAGTGAGCAGAAGAACAAACGTTGAGAATGAGGTTCATGACGTGGCTTCACACCTCACACTTCTTTTCTCCGCCATCCCTCCGCCATTGTGGGGAAGGGTTCTTTCTGTGTTTGCAGAGGTGCACATTGGGCATGGCTGGCTCAGTTAAAGGGCCAAAGCTGCCACTTAGGAAAGTTACAAGCAGCCAGACACACTTGGTGTCAGAAGCGACTCATACATTGAGGTTTGCACATCTTACTGATTTTAACTGTGACATCTGTGGCCCATGAGCAGTAGGTAGGAGAGATAAGTGGGGAGGGCCCCAGGCTGGTAATGAAAAAGCGTTAAAACCAACGGTGAGAAAGTGAGTGAGCCAGGATCCCAGAATGTGGGAGCTGGTGGGCACATGGTCCTGGCCCCTTTGTGCTGTGGGGAGAAAAGGCAGTAGAGGAGAAAGAAGGTGAGGATAGGGCGGCAATAGACTGGCTGTGCTTCTGGCACTCAAGTCTTCCACCTGTAGCCTAAAAACACACAAAAATACTCACAAGGGGGAAAAGGAAGGAACAGTAAACTGCCCTCCCCCAACGCTGGCCAGGCAGATAAAGGTAAGGAACCAGGAAATGCCCCTGAGTGACAGGACACTGTGGGCCGGGTGAGGAGTGGAGGCTGGAGATTCAGCTGTGAGTGGAGAACACGCCAGGGGATATGCAATCTGACAGCCAATGCCAGCTTCCTTGTAAGACACAATTCCTAGAACCTGAGCCACGCAGAGAGAGGGCCGAGACCAGGTGCCCCTTGCCCACAGAAACATTAAACCCCTAGTTGGACACTTAACACCTGCTTTTCCCAATGCTGCCCATCTGGGTGGTGGGGTAGGCTGGAAACATATCTATGAGACAACAGACAGACACGATGATAACTCTGCATTTGCCGAGTGGTCAGGAGAAAGCTGATTTGCAAGATACAGACACAGTTCGCCCATGTGCAATCTAAAACTGGACGTTGCCCAAAGCTTCTGGCTACAGTGCAGCTAGATTTTACTGGTAGAATTGAAAAACCACCACAACAAAAACAAACCTCTTCCCTGTATAACATTTGTCTGCGAGATCATCTCAGAGTCCATGTTAAATTTCCCTGTTGTGTGAGCCTTTGGCTTATGTAAAAGTTTTTGGAGGGAGCATGTCACAGAAAGCCGGCAGACAGGCAGCTCTGAGATTCCTCAAGAGCAGAGTCGCCTACCAGAAAGACAGCAGTCTCAGGAAGAGGGGGTGGACTGATGGTTTCCCCGGCTCTGTCCAGTGCCAGCGCCTGATGAACGGGCAGT
Source organism: Sturnira hondurensis (assembly GCF_014824575.4). NCBI lineage: Eukaryota > Metazoa > Chordata > Mammalia > Chiroptera > Phyllostomidae > Sturnira > Sturnira hondurensis. The sequence goes on along the minus strand of NW_028076902.1, from coordinate 3,843,822 downwards.
GTTCTAACACAGCACCAGGCACAGCCACGTGCTCTGTAAAGTGATTTAGCAGAGGTGATGGGGAAATCATAGCTGAGAGCTAAAGCAGTGAAACAGCAAAGGAAGTCGACAGCCTGATGGGTGCTGACCTTTGTGTCTGTGTGTGGCTCACACCCTTCCGTGGTCATTAGTCTCTGGTAGCAGCATTCTGGTCCACATCTGTCTTCTAACCTCTTCTCAAACCTGTTCAGAGTTCCACACCGGGCATGTGCGGGCATGGGGAGGGCGGAGACACGAACTGTCCTTGTTCAGATAGAGGACCAGCAGCCACACTGCCCTGTGGGGAACTTGCAGGGATCTTGACCTTGGCTTTGAACTCTAGCTCTGCTGCTCTTTGTTCATTACTCACATGACCATAAGCAAGTTGGCCTTTCTAAACCTCCACTTCCTCACGGCAAAATGTGGACATCATCGTCCTCATGGGAGAATGAGGAAGACTGGCTCTGAAAACCTTCTCTACCAGCCCTGAGCACTCCTCGCAAGGGTCAAGGCCTGCAGCCTCATTGCAAGAACACAGTGTGACGGGATGTCAGGGATGGGTCTAAACAGACACAGCCACGGAGGGTGTAGGCAGAGCATGGAGAGTAGTGGCAGAATGTGTTTCCATCTCCCCGCCCTCCCTGCCCTGTCTCCAACAGTCCTCCCACATCTTCCTTGCTTGGTTTCAGATGCTGCCAGATTTTAAATCAACTAGACAATGTTTGGCATTCAAAAGCCATGCAATCAAAATGACTAGATTCACAAATGGGAACTTATATCAGACATCTTCAAAGACATGGGCACAACTCTTGAAAGGAGTTCCTGGCCTCAGGAGTCCTCCTGGGGAGACTGACAGTTTGCTAGGAAGAGAACGTCTAGGAATAAAAGGCTCATCTGAGGGTAATGAGCGTGGGATCCATCTACTAAGCGCAGGAGGCCCAGGTGGAGGGAGGAGGTGGGGAAGTTGACCTTGAGGGGAAGAGGGAGGCCGAGCAAGAGCCACACTCACTGTCAGGTCCAGACCACCTGCCTTCTAAAAAATGAGAACAGAAATACTCCCTTCTCCAGACTCTGCAGGTGACCAAAAAGTGTCACCCAAAAAGGGCAGCAAGAGAGATTGTGTGGGGCAACTTCTCTCTAAGATGCATCTCCTCTTCTGAACTGCTCCATCATTAGAACCATTACTTCTCTTTGTGAGGCTTCAATGTTTTCCAATGTAGAAAAAATGACAGCCTGCAAATGCAGCACATAATTCTCAAGTCTAGAAGTTCTGGTTCCTGTTAAACAAGTCTTCTGAGGACGTGCTGGCCTGACGTGCCATCACCGGATACCACCGCCAGGAGAGAAATGCCACATCTGTGTGACCACCAGCCTCAGGAAGACCCCACAGCCTGCACCCCCCCCCATCCCCTCGCTGCACCCTCTCTGCCTCCGCCATTCGCAGGAACAGCCTTCCTCTGAGGGTACAGGAGGCAGAGAGGGTGCAGCTTCTCCGAAGCTTTGAGTGATGACCAACCCGAACGAAGTGTTTCTACCTGGGTGACAAGCATGGCTCATGCCCTGGTCCCACCACTGGCCCCTCACCACACCATCACAAGCCTCCTAACTGCCTAGGGTTGCAGGCTTAGCAACTAAAAATATAAGCCACCCAGTTCATCTGAATTTTAGATGAACACCACAGAAGTTTTTAGTATATCCCAAATACTGAATGAAAAAATAGTTATACAAAAATTATTTTCTTATTTATTTTATCTGGCAATTCTGTACCACATACCATTTTATTTGGTTTTAGGTACTATCTGTTAAATATTTGGGTTATCCAAATATTCAAAGGTTGAGGATCCCGCCCAACTTACCCTTTGTTCAATGACATAAACCCTGTATAATTATATAGTAAATTACAATTGAGAGATGCTTGATCTTAACACAAAGTTCCGCTTCTCCCAAGCCACCTCCCACGGGTAACCACGTAGATGACCTCGCTGCCTTTCCAGCAGGGATGGGATGCATGGCAGTGAGTGACTGATGGATCGAGGACCATTTCACCTAAAAACCTTACTTTTAACACCTCCCCTCAGCAGCAGCCCTCAGAGGGCTCACACAGTAGGAACCGGTCATTCTGGTTACATGAGCACATGGCCTCCAGAGGCAAAGCCCCTGCTTCTGAGACTGAGGAGGAAGAGAAACTGGGAACGGTGCCACGAGGAAAGGGTCTCACACTTTCAAACCACCCCTCACTCTCCCTCTCACCCTGGCCAGTGGCCAGTCTCCCTGCCAGGAAGTAGCGCCCACAGCCTGGTGGGCTCTTACCAGTGTGTGTGAGCATGTGCCTCTGGAGGGAGCTGGCCCAAGGGAAGACACGGGGGCAGTGGGGACAGTTGATCTTCTGCAGGCAGTTGGCGTAAGAGTTCCGCTTTGCCCTCAGCAGCTTGTCTTCTGGGGGGCTGCCCTGTTCTTCATCACTGGGCCCGTTGTGGTCAGCGGCGGTGCCGGCCACCTCGTCCTGAGCATCATCCTCTGCTGTCTGCAGAAATGGACTGAACTTGTTGGTGTCTGTGGTGGCCAGCATCTTCTCAATGCTGGCAAATTCCCCGCTGGAGTCCAGGTCCACCCCGCCACTGCTGGTGCGAGGGCGGCTCCTCAGCCCCCTTTTCCGGCCCCTCTTCTTTGACAAGCCAACTGGCCCCTGCTCTGTGGGTGAAGCTGCCTCTGGACTGTTGGCAGCAGTGGGTGGGTCGCTGGATTCTTTTGGGCTGGTGGTGTTGGTGGGGGCACTGGCCGCTTTGGCGACGGTGCCTCCTAAGCTGTCCGAAGCTGTGGTGTTACTGCTGGTGCTTGTGGGCCCTGGGTCGGCCACCTTGGTTTTCAGCAAGGTGGGGGCTGAGGACACAGATGAAATGATCTGGGCGATGGAGGCCAGTGGGGGAAGCTCTTCTGTCACCGGTGGCTTTGGCAAGAGCAAGGGGGGTTTGGGACGTAGGGGCCGCAACAAGGCCGGGCTGCTTATGAGGGTGGAATTGCCCAAGAGAGGGGAGCTGTTGATGACGGCCGATGAGTAAATAGGGACAGCGACCTGAACGGAGCCCTGCAGTGGCTGAGCATGGGCTTCTGAAGTAGTGGCTGCTGAGGCTGCTGCTGAAAGGGCCAGAGGTTTTTCCAAGATCCCGTTGGGCCCCAGGGTCACTGGCAGAGGGGGTGGACGGGGAGAGGATTGCTCCCTGCTCCCTGGTTCTTGCTCAGGCTTCTTGGCTTCACCAGGAGCAGCAGAATCCTTGTCTCCTCTTCTGAAGTTCTTGGGGATAGACAGGTCAATGGGCTCCATGGAGCAGTCGTACGGGGCTGAGGAAGAAGGGCTCAGGAACAAGGCTGTGTTTTCCTGCTTCACGTGGACCAGGGCCAGGCCCTTCTGGGAGAAGTCCAGGGGCTCATTGAAGTCTGCTGAGAAGTTGCTGGTGGGCTCCAACTTGATGGTGACGTGGGGAGGTGGAGGCTGGGTGGGGTTCCCGTGAAGATAGCCGTTCTGGGACTCCAGGAAGGTGGCGAGGGATTTGTGCCCGCCAAAAGCCCCGCTGCCCTCCTCTACCCTCCCCGAGGCTTCGGCAGAGGGGGCCTCCTTGGGGCTCAGGCCATCCACTGCCAGGACGTAGCTCTCAATGTCATGCTCTGGCACGTGCAGGTGCTGCTTAAGGATGTGATGGATGCAGTTGCGCTTGGCCGAGAAGGCGGCGCTGCACTCCTTGCACTCGAAAGGCTTGTGGCTTTTGGGGCAGCTGCCCAGGCCGGGGCCGCAGTGTGAGCGCATGTGGATGCGCAGGGCTCGGTAGTGCTTCAGGTCCTCCCCACACAGTCGGCACACTGTGTCTGGGGAACAGAAGGCGTCCACCATCTCAGCTGCGCTGCTGGTCACATACTCGATGTTCTTCTCGATGTCCTTGCGGGTGGCCTTGAGGTGCTTCTTGCGCAGGTGCCGCTCACAGTTGGCCTTGACAGTGAAGGGGTAGTGGCAGATCTTGCAGATATAGGGCCGCTCGCCACTGTGTGTGCGCAGGTGGCGGATGAGCGCGGCCTTGTCGGCTGCAATGTAGTCACAGATGTTGCACTGGTAAGGAGAGATGCCCAGGTGGGAGCGCACATGCGCACGCAACACCCCCGAGAAGGCAAACACTTGGTTGCAGAATCGGCAGGGGTAAAGCACCTTGCGCATGGCTGGAGATTTCTTGCTGCCAGGACCTGTCATGATGGCCTTGAGGTCTCCCTCTGTGATCTCTTGCTTGATCTTGGTGTCCATGCTCAGTGGCAGCAGGGCCTCGATGATGCTGTCCTGCTCCAACTGCGTCTTCATCTCCGCCTGGCCCGGCAGCTCCACGCCTGGCTGCTGCAGAAACAGCTGCATGGCTGTGTGTGGCTGGGCCCCAGAGTTGGCCTGCAGCAGGTGGGCATTGGAGGCCACCTCCACTGAGCCTTTGAGGAGCTTTAGGGGTGGCGGGGGCAGGCTGGGACTGATACAGCCGGGGGAAGCCTGCTGGGCATTGATGAGAGGGGGTGGTGTTGAGGTGGCCACCACTGTCCGTGGTGTGACCAAGGGCTTTGGCTTCAGAGGGGGCATGTGTTTGAAAATCGCCTGCAAAGGGGTGACAGGGGCCTTGGAGAGAGGTGGAAGACTGATTTGAGGGGGTGCTGAGGCTGCCATCTTCAGGATCTGCTGGATATCAGCCAGCTCGATGGCTGACTCCCCGGAGATGGGCTTGACCACAATACTACTGTCGGGCTGGATGATGAAGCCTTTTTGGAAGGGCTGCAGGGACAGGTGCTTCATGTTCTCCTTGGTAGCTGGGAGGACCGTGAGAGAACCGCCCAGGGAAGAGGCTTCAAAAGGAGACAGCCTCAGCATGTTGGTGCAGCCAGGGTCCTGAGGTAGCTGACACTTGAGTGTCTGGAGCTGTATTGCTTGGTTGTCATCTGGCAGGGGCTCCTCAGCCAGGACAGGCCTGACATCTTTGGTGTGCTGCAGGCCCAGCAAGGCCAGGAAAACCTTCTGGTCCAGGGTGTCACCAGATACGGTCTTGGCTTGCAGCCTTTCCCGTCCCTGGTCCCCAGTGATGTGGGACTGCTTGTGCAGGGTAAGCGAGGAGAGCATGGGGAATGCCTTGTCGCAGATGTCACAGACAAAACGGTGCTGCTCGCTGATGCACCTTCGCAGGTTTGTCTCACACCAGGCCTGCAGAAGCAAGAAAATAAAGAAGAGGATTTAAACATCTTCGCCAAACTGAGAGGCAGACAGTATCTGTTGTACAGCTGCCCCAGTATCCAGCTTTCTCCTTAATGTACATGGAGCCGCCTTTCCCTGCTCACTACCTCCTGGACTGAATAAGGAAAACTACAAACACCTTAAGAATCATGTTTTCTTGAATGACATCAACTCCTAGGATATCTTTGCAGACAAGCAATGAAGTATAGTTAAGTAATAATACCATGATGGTAGGATTTTCTTTTTAAAAACAGGTGCCCTGCAACCGTGGGGGCTATCTACCGTCAGTGGAGAACCAGCTGTCTCTGTGCTATCAGGGGAGAGGGAGTGCCAGCTGGGTTATGTGAGCGCACACACACAGGTGCCTGTATCTGGAACTGAACTTTCATTCACTGTTATCTTCTACCTGAGTTTTTTAAAAGACTTTATTTACTTTTATTTTTAGAGAGAGGGGAAGGCAGAAAGAAAGGGAGAGAGAGAAACACCAATGTGATAGGTTGCCTCTCCTATGCCCCCAACTGGGGATCTGGCTTGCAACCCAGGCATGCACCCTGACAGGGATCGAACCTGCGGCCTTTGGTTCATAGGTCTGTACTCAATCCACTGACCCACACTAGCCAGGGCTCAATTTTTAAAAACTGAAAAGAAGTAGACTCAAAGTAGCTTTAGCAGGCGCTTTATAAGCAAAGAATAAATATAGCTCGGGTTAATTAAAGACCCAAAACATTTTTACAAAAACTATAACGCTGAAAAATATTTAGCTTGCAATATAATGAAAAAACATTAAAAAATAACACAAATTCAGTTCTGATAGGGCTGGCATTGGGGTGGTGAACAATTCATAATTTTAAATCCAAATGCCTGAAGAACAGGCAAAAGCACTGATGGGCTAGACTCAGGGGCAAGTGAATCTGAAATTCAAAAAAATGAAAGGTCACCTGTGCTTCCCAACCCAGCAACTCAGAGAAGACTAAAAGGGCCAAACTGAATTTCAAGAGAAAAGGTGGTGTTAGAAGAAAACCCAACGGACCTCATTTTTTAAGAAAAGGGAACCTCAGGGTGAGGAAGTGAAGTCCAACGATGTGGACCATGGAGGAGGAGGCTGCTGGCTCTGCTGGCCAATGAGCATACCTGAGAAATCCGAGGAAATTTCCTGCAGGAGAAGTCAGTGAACCCCAAGTCGTGGAAGCCAGCGGGAATGGAAGGGTTGTTCTGGATGAAAGGCCTTCCCATCGCATCTCTGGGAAGCTGTTTGTGGACAAGTGCATTGTGGCGTAGCAATCCTCGATGTGTTCGAAAGGTGACACAGCAGATGTCACATCTGGGAAGAAGAAAAGGACAGGATATAAGGAGGCAGCCAAGCCAGAATCTCCACCTGTCCATTAGTACTCCTGCATTTTTTTGTCACTTCATTTTTAAGTAAATAAAAACAAAACAACATATCATTATAATAAATGAAAATATTAGAAATGATATGACATCAAGAAGCCAGTCTGCTCATGGTTAGCAACAAAACACTCTGCCTTAAAAAAAAAGTCTGGATATCAAAGCTTTGCAGACAGCATAGGCGTATACCGTATACACTGTCACAAGCCTACTCACTCTTACCCGAATTATGTACCAGAGGGATCATTTCATAGGTTTTTCTCCCTCTCTCTGCTCAGTGGCTCCTGATCATAAAACATGTTTGAAAGTCAAAAAGCATAGAATTACGTATCTTGAGCAATCACAGCAACATCCCTGGTATGTGATCAGGATAAAATGATAATCAAATTCGCCCTGGCTGGTGTAGCTCAGTGGATTGAGCACAGGTCTGTGAACCAGAGGATCACAGTTCGATTCCCAGTCAGGGCACATGCCTGGGTTGCAGGCCAGTTCCCAGCAGGGGACCTACTAGAGGCAACCGTACATTGATGTTTCTCTCCCTCTCTCCTCTCCCTCTAAAGATAAATAAAATCTTTAAAAAATGATAATCAAATCCTTTAACTGAAATAGTAACAGGTGACGTTAATTCTGTCATTATTACCACCATTATCTGACAAATAACCGCAGCTTCCACCTATTACGCCCACACGACACACAGGGCACCCCACAGAGCAGCCTGCATGCTCTTGGCAGACCGATGGACGAGCAGCCTGACCTCCTTCTCACAGGTAAAAACACTCAGGCTGAGGTCACATAGCTTGTAAGAAGCAAAGACAAAATGTAAGGCCTGTTCATGCTCCCTCCACCACTTACTGTGAGGCTGTCTCCTCTTCCTGGAAACCCCCCACCAACGCAGTCCCTCTAAAGATCATTGCAAATCACTTTAGAGATGATGCCCCCTCCTCCTTCGTCTTAAAGGTCCTGGGACACACATGCACCAGAAACACCATTTACAAATATTTTTCCACTTTTCACACCTGTGTTGTCTTTCTTCTAGGTCTTCACTGAGAACCACCATGTTATACAATCACTAGGATATTATCAACATCCTCTGTACCAGTGATTTTCAACCATTCTTATCTCATGGCACACGCAAACTAATCACTAAAATTTTGCAGCACACCAAAAAATATTTGTTTGCTCATCTGACAAAAATATACCGAATTTTTTGGACTATAAGATGCACTGGACCATAAAATGCACCTAGGTTTTAGAGAAGGAAAATAGGAAAAAATGTGGTAAAATATTTAATAACATAAATAACACAGGGCATCCCACTCTGCCACAGTGAGCCAGGTAAGCTACATTTGGACTATAAGATGCGCCACCCTTTCCCCCAAAATATGGGGGGAGTGCATCTTATAGTTTGAAAAATATAGTAGGTATCATTTTGAATCATTCATACCACATGGCTATTGTTATGTTGGCTATTATAATTTTTTTATTTGACAATATAAGGAGAAAGAGGTCAGTGTCCCTGACTAAATAGTCAAGTACTGTATTAAAAATTCTTGTGGCACACCAGTTGAAAATCTAGTCCATCACTAGAGCTACACGGGGCTATCACCATGTGCCAAGCATCATTCAGCACTTCCATGGGTATGTGCATCTGTCCCACACAAAACCTCCAAGGCAGGTCCCATTATTGCTTTACAGAGAAAGGATGTGGGAATAAAGCAACACTGCATATACCTCAGTGGCAACTTTTTTTGCTTTGAAATTCTTCTTTGGAAATAAAGAGATAACGAAGTCACCTGTGAAGCAGCTAAGCTCATTTTCACCTGGTGATGAAAGAAAGAAGTGCCAAGTATGTGCAACTCTGCCTCCTCCATCACACACAGGCAGGACACGGCCAGTGTGGTCCTGCTGTACACCTGCCTCTCCTATCTCCACTGCCAACTCGCCTGCATCTTGCCACCAAGATTCCTGTCATCATCCAATTAAATTTAGAATACTGGGTTCCTCCAAACCACTCAAAATGAGAAACACCTTTTGAGGGAATTCTGCTCAAGCTCACCATCTGCTCTAGGGGAGAGATGGCTCCAAAGAGCCCCAAACACCTTTAGGCATTGACAGTTCTCACAGCAGTGGGCCCAGGCAAACCTCAAACCCCAGAAACCATTCCCTGCCCAAGTACCAAAGGGCAAAATCACAGACTGTGGGCCAGTTACGTAGGGAAGCAGAATGGTCGCAGCCACTCCAGGCTAGGCTCTTTCTGGCCAGAACACTGTCAAGTCCCAGGGAGCTGCCTCAAGTCCAGGGAGCTGCCACCCTCGCAGCCCCACAGCCACTCGGTCCTGTCCTACTGCCCTGGAAAGGGCACTTCCTCTCCTATCGCCCTTAGTCCTCCCAGGCTCAAGTTCAGTGACATGCTCCATGTGGCCACTAATCCCCATGCCACCATCTGCTGAAAGCTTTGTACTACATTGAAAGGATGAGAAAACATCTGAATTGGGGAAATTTAACACTAACCAGACATTAGATGATATTATGATATTACTGTTAATTTTTTAGATCAGCAAGTTTCAACTGGTATGCCACAAGAATTTTTAAAATAGACAATATCTGGCTATTTAGTCAGGGGCACTGACCTCTTTCCCTTACACCGTCAAATAAAAAAACTGACAACAAACAACACAATAATAGCCACGTGGTGTGAATGAATAAAAAATCTCATTAATAATGGTTAATGAGAGTGGGCTGACTTTTTGACTCTTTTTTTCCAGGTTTCAACAACATCCAAACCACTATTTGCAGGTGTGTGTGCTGGGGATCAATGTATAAAAACTGCAGAAGAGAAGGCCCTACACCGAGTCTCGCCGTAACATGGACAATGTGAAGGAGCCTATGTCTTCAGCAAATGCTCTGGACAGAGGGGCCGGGAGCCTGGAGGGAAGCACCCAGCCCAGGGCTCAGGTAGTCCCCATGGCATGGGATTTACGGGCTGGCAGAGTGAGCCACACCCAGTATGGGCTGGGTGGTCAAGCCTATGGGCCATCTGGTTTGGTACTTGCTATAACCCAGTCTGCCCTACAGGCACCCCCCATTTGAACTCTACACTGAAGCACACTTCTCAAATTCATAATTAGCACTGCCTACATACATTTTGTGTAGAACATTTTTAGTGTTTTAAATTAATTTTTACCAGTGCTGGGCACTATCCTGGATGCTGGGACTGCAACAAATACCTAAACTCATTTCATCCTAACGACCAGTGAGACAAACAGCATGTAATGATTGCGTGATCCTTCGATCATGCCTGAAAGCCAAGGCCTGTTCCTAAGCTCATCTTTCCCCTGTGAAAACTGCAGGGCTTACTTTGCCTTGCAGAGAGGAGCACATTAACCAAAGTCAGGTAAAGGTGGGGATGGGCTCATAGAAAATAATTCACGCACACCTTAAACACTTTACTTAACCTACAGTTAAATAAACTGAACACTGAGGACTAAGAAGGACTCCTGGTTTCTAACTGGGCAAATAAATAAATTAATTAATAAATTAGTGTAAGCAGAGCCTAGCAGCCATTTCTGCACAGGGGCTTTTCACACAAATTGCACATAGAAGAGAAGCCTCCTCCCTAAGCTGCCAGTCTCTGCACTGAACTGCCTGCCTGCACTGTGTTGTTGCAGCCAGAGCCAGCCCTTATTAGGGTTTCCTGGAATCGTATTTCAACCAATAGGACCAAGGCTTTCCCTAGCCAATCAGAGCTGCACAGGCCTGACCAATCAGAGCAGCTGCATTTTGAAAAATCAGGGACCAATGGAGAGGTCTCCTGTCTATATAAGGCAGCTCCCCTCTGGCTCTGGGAGCCATACCTTCCACAAAGACTGCCTTTCCTTGCCTTGAGCTAAAACATGGATTCCTCACTGTAGCAGAACAGACCTACACAGAGCAGAGCAGACCATCACCAGCTGCCTAGCTGAAGCGGGGCCTGGTCCTGGGGCTGTCTGCATCCCAGGCAGCCTCACAGCAAGCTGTTGCATAACAGTGCTGTTTTCACAGCCAAGCTGTATTCCTGTTGAGCTGTTTGCACTAAATAAAGTTTCCTTCTTCACCGCACCCCAAATTGGGGATTCCTGTTGGTGTTTGGATTGGCGCCAACAACCATCAGATGACAAAATACATTCAGTTGATCCTCATTATTTTTGGATTCTGTATTTGTGAATTTGCCTGTTCATTAAAATTTACTTGTAAACCCCAAATTAGTACTTGCAGCACTTTCTTGGTCATTCATGGATGTGCACAGTGCTGTGAAAAATTTGAGTTGTCCTAGGCATACTTTCCCAGCTGAGTTCAAATGAGGAGACACTCTGTCTTCTTGTTTCAGCTCCGACACTGTAAACAAGTGTCTTTCTTGCAGTCTATTTAGTGCCACAGTCTATTTATAGTGCTTTTTGTTGGTGATTCTGCTGTCTAAAATGGCCTCCAAGCATGGTGCTAAAGTGTTGTCTGGTTCCTATGTGCAAGAAGGCTGTGAAGTACCCTATGGAGAAAGTACCTGTTTTAGATAAGCTTCATTCAGGCATGAATTATAGTATGGTCAGTTCTGAGCTTAATGTTAATGAGTCAATAGTAGTTATTAATTAAGGTGTCTTTAAACAGAAACACACATAAAATGAGTGCTGTGACCCTGTTTACTTTAGGATCAATGGGTCAGTATTTCTGTGTTCACACTGCCTTTACAGGAAATAACCACAGTGAATAACAAGAACTGACTGTACACTCATCCACCCATTGTACGTGTGAGTCTACATCCACTGAGTGAACTTCCAGGTTGCCATTGCTGCATGAATCGTACTCATAACATCTTTGATTTCCAGCTTAGATTCCTTAAGGGAGAGCATGGACCTACATTTTTGCAAACCAAGCTAAACCAGAATCCTGTATTTTTATGATTATTTCTTGCGACTGTTTATAGGTGTCTTACCTACCCTAAGATGACACCAATTAAAAAAAGGGTCCAGTTTGGACTTCAAACAAGTCTGCCCAACTTAGGCTATTCTTTTCAAAAAAACATTTCAGTGATTTATATAAAATTCAATAAAATTACATCAAATAATTATAAGTATTACTGAAACATACAGGTTGGGAAGAAATAATATTGACTCTTAGAACATGCAAGTCAACTGCAAAAGGGTGCAGGCCTCAGAAGTGGGTTGCAAACTCTGTGCACTGTACACCTTATAATTAAAACATTTTTGACCATGCATCTCATATCTATTGGTTGTTTAACTGAGAAATGTCTGTATTATGTATGAGATATGCCAAGTCATTACAAAATATAAAAACAGAAAAATTTAAAGGGTGAGATAAGAGAGTTCCACTATTTTTTCTTGTACCTTAGAGATCTTTCTGAACACCCTCCACTTTTGAGACTACTGCACTAGTGCACAGCCTACTGGCCATGAGTATTTAGGGGGAGAGGCAACATAAGCAGGTTTTATAAAAAAAACAAAACAGATTAAACAGGGGCTTCCAGCCAAGATAGAGGTATAAGTAGATACACTGTGCTTCCTCACATAACCAAAAGAGGGACAACAACAAATTTAAAAACAAAAAACAACCAGAACTGCCAGAAAATTGAACTGTATAGAAGTCTGACAACCAAGGAGTTAAAGAGACATTCATTCACCAGTAGGAGGGGTGGAGATGGGCAGCTGGGGAGGAGAGGACTCTTGGCAAGGCGGCAGCTAGAGGACCTGGGCAAGCCAGGTGGAAGCTGACGGAGTGGGTGAGGTGGTGACTGGTGCACTGGGTGGTCCCACATTTGTGTGTAGATAAACTGGGAGGAACAACTGCCAAGTGAGACAGACCATGAAACCCAGGGTTTTTATGCAGGAAAATAAAGCCTCAAAACCTCTGACTGAAAAAACCTGAGAGCATTGTGGTGGTGGGAGAAACTCCCAGCCTCATAGAAGAATTCGTTGGAGAAACCCACAGGGTCCTAGAATGTACACAAACCCACCCACCTGGGAATCAGCACCAGAAGGGCCCAATTTGCTTGCGGGTAGAGAAGGAAGTGACTGAAAGCTGGCAGAGAGCTGAGCAAGAGGCACTGTTCCCTGTTGGACTCCTCCCCCACATACAGCACCAAGCACAGCCACGTGGGTTGCCCCACCTGGTGAATACCCAAGGCTCCGCCCCTTACTATGTAACAGGCAGGCTGAGACAAAAAAAAAAAAGTCCCAAATGAAAGAACACATCAAAGCTCCAGAAAAAATATAGCCAAGACATGGAGAGACAACCAACCTATCAGATGCCCAGTTCAAAATACTGGTAATCGGGATGTTCACAGAAATGGTTGAGTATGGTTACAAAATAGAGGAAAAAGTGAAGGCTATAAAAAGTGAAATAAAGGAAAATATACAGGGAACCAACAGTGAGAGGAAGGAAACCAATACTCAAATCAATGATTTGGACCAGAAGGAAGAAATCAATATTCAACCATAAAAGAATGAAGAAACAAGAATTCACAAAATGAGGAGAGGCTTAGGAACCTCTGGGACAACTTCGAATGTTCCAACATCAAAATCATAGGGGTGCCAGAGAAGAAGAGGAAAAGTAAGACATTGAAAGCTTATTTGAAAACATAATGAAGGAGAACTTCCCCAATCTGGCAAAGGAAACAGACTTCCAGGAAGCTCAGAGAGTCCCAAAGAAGTTGGACCCAAGGAGGAACACACCAAGGCACATCATAAGCACATTACCCAACATGAAAGATAAGGAGAGAATCTTAAAAGCAGCAGGAGAAAAGGAGACAGTTACCTCAAAGGAGTTCCCATTAGACACCCAACTGATTTCTCAAAAGAAACGTTGCAGGCAAGAAGGGGCTGGAAAGAAGTATTCCAAGAATTCATGAAAGGCAAAGACCTACAACCAAGATTGCTCTATCCAGCAAAGCTTTCATTCAGAATGGAAGGGCAGATAAAATGCTTCCCAGATAAGGTGAAATTAAAGGAGTTCATCATCACCAAGTCCTTATTACAAGAAATGAGAAGGGACTTATCTAAGAAAAAGAAGATAAAAAATATGAATAGTAAAATGACTTACAACTATTAATAACTGAACCTAAAAAATACAAAAACAAAAACAAACTAAGCAAACAACTAGAACAGGAACAGAATCACAGAAATAGAGATCACATGGAGGGTTATCAGAGGGGAGGGGCATGGAGGGATGGGGGAAAGGTACAGGGAATAAGAAGCATAAATGGTAAGCACAAAATACATAGGGGGAGGTTAAGAATAGTATAAGAAATGTAGGAGCCAACAAACTTATATGTATGACCCAAGGACATGAACTAAGGGGCAGGAGTGCAGGTGGGAGAGGGGTGCAGGATGGAGGGGAATAAAGGGAGGAAAAATGGGACAACTCTAATAGTATAATCAATAAAATATACTATAAAACGAAACAAAACAAAACACTGGAGGGTCCGTCTTAATAGGGCAATCAGAATTTACTGCACTTCTACTGTAACAATGAATTTTTAGTAAGACTAAGTTTTCATCACATGTCTATCTCTTCCTCTATTCTCTAATTTGGTTTATAATCTCTCTTGTTTCTGGCTTCTAGGACAGAGGTTCACACATACTAGGTGCTCAGTAAATAGGTAACAGTATAAATCAGTGTCAACCACAGTGCTGTGTCCTCTGTGGAAGGCACGTGTGGACTGGCAGGGGGATGGGCCCAGGGACCAGAGACACTGGGCAGGGAAGTTCAAATTGTGTGACCTTGCAGGACTTACTTCAGCTGCATTTTGTTGCTTGCTACGTAAAATTTCACAAACATTCCTGAAATAAGAATCCCCTCATGAACTTGTTCAGAAATCACAATCCGACTAAGGAGGACAGGCCTAGGAATCTGGATGTGAACAAGCACAGCAGGTGACTCATAGCTAGACAAGTTTGAAATACAAATTATAGTGAGAATTAAGTGAAAGGATCTTGAACCTATTAAGTGAAAGGCTCTTTTAACCTTAAGCTACAAGCCTATGAGAGCTTTCCCTTCCTTCTCTAAGCCTGTTTTCTTTCTCATCTGTAATATGGGGACCTTCAGAGCTCCTATGAATAACAGCTAACAAAATGACTGGAAAACTCCAAGGTGCTTTTGCAAATCTAACCATTATTTGATATTGTTAGGGACAGCAGCAACAAGAAGAAAAATCAGGAACCGCTTATTTCCTGGCAATCAGAGCAAAAGGAAAAACGGAGTTTTTATTTCAAAAGGATGTATTCTCTCTTTTCACTCTCAAGAACTTCATAATCATTTCTACTACTTCTGTTTAATCTTGAGGTTCCTGGGGAGAAATGCATGTTCTTCCTGGCCAGCTGTCTGTCCTACCTATAACACCTGCTTCCTTGTCACCCCCGCCGCCCCCCCCTGGAGCCACAGCTCACCAAGAGAAGCCTCACGCACTGAGAGCCTTCTAACAACATCTAAATAAGGCCCTAGATCTACAACTTCACCCCTCTGTTTCCACGCGATTTCAACCATGGGGCTCCCCTTTCACTTTTGAAGAGATATAGCATGTTATCTCACAAACAAGTTGCTTGAAAGCGGCAGAGAAAAAAATCTGCTTTGAAACCAAAAGCACTTCATGAGGCTGGTTAAAAGGAAGGAAAGAACACCCATAGAAAAACAATACCTCCCCTCTCACACTGGGCACCTGCAGACAGACCTTAAATAAAACCGGTGTGGAAACCCATCACCCAGAAACAGTTTGATCAGCCTTTGTCAGTCGGAGACACCCCAGTTCAACCAGCACCCCCCCCAGGGCCCCAGGAAGAATGCTCTGCAACTTTTTTTCTGAGCAGCTCTTCAAGGACAATGAAGGTCACTGTAAATCTGTAAGCGATGCTGCTGGACGCAGAGCCGGGGCGGGCACAGTTGCTGGGGTTTTTGGTAACCTTACTTGGGCCTGTCTTCATAAAGGTCACAGCCCTTGGGGTCAGGTGGTCCTCACAACTCTCCCCTAGTTTGGGGGATCTCTTGACTCTGCCAGAACTTGTGAATAACACAATTGCAAAATATGTCAGTGGAGGACTGTACTTAAGAGTCGGAGAGGGGAGCCCTGCAGGATGACTTGATTTTGCAAGTGATTCTGACCATGTGCCGGAGGGAAATTTTACAAACCTAAGAGGCTGTTTTCTGATTTTCTGGTAACAGAGATGGCCCTATGTGGGAAACCAAGGGTAACTTTTCCAAAATGGAAACTGACTTTGCTCTCAGTAGGACAAATGCATTTGGGAGAAAGTGTGTCTAGTTGTAGGATTTAAACAAATTAAAAAAAGTCCATCGACTCTTCTAAAACCCAAACTTGCTTCCTCTTTTTTAAAATCACACATGGAAATAGGTTACTCTAAGGAAAACAAAAATTCATCAGTGGAAAACCTGCAAAGGACAATTTGAGTAAAGGTGAGATTCCATAAACATGAATGAAAGCTACTGTGGGCATTCAGCTCGTCCTCAACCTACAAAAGGATGGTCCAAAGTGAACCATCCAAATCATCTGCTCACGTCAACAATGCTCTCTGTCCCCCAAGGAGTTCAGCAGAGCCTTCTTCACCCAGAAAGCTCCCGAGTTCCAGCACATGTTAGCAAGTGCTTCTACAAGAGTATGAAAATTTAGAATACTGAAATAGATTTTAGTTCCCCCACGCCCCCACATGCAATATACCAGGCCTGGTCCTGCCTCTTGCAGGGCGGCCCCCTCGAGGTGGTCCCGGTGACTGGGGCAGGGGATCCAGCAGCTCTGTTGGGGCGGGTGGAAATGAGAAGCTAGACTTTTGGGGGCATGCACAGTTGAGCTCTCTTGAATAGCAGAGGGGAAAAGCAGCTGCCTTCAACTTACCTTGGCTCTTCCTCAGTGCCACTTGTAATGTCACTGAAGAGGCACGGGTAGGTGTGAAAAACACCTAGGAGAGGGTGAGTGGGGGTCTGGGGGCAGGGGAGTGCTCCCAGGGAAGCATGGGTGGTGAGCCCACTTTCACTGTTGCCCCGGGTATGGCAGGATGAGGTGGGGGGTTGGGGGGAGAGGGGTAGCGGGTGTGTGTGTGCGCGCCCGTGTGTGCTGTCAATGCTGGGGGCTGGAGGAAGGTGTCTGATCAGAAAGAGCCTTTAGCGTATACTTGAGCCTTTCTTGTCCCTTCTCTTTTGGAAATCCAACAAAACAAACAAAATCCCATAGCACACGGGCTCTGAACTTAACATTGGCTGGGCTAGAAAGCACAATGTTACCATGGTAAAGAAGTCTGACTCCCACAAGAATGGTGAACTGCCATGGTCCTGAAGCCACAGAGGGGCCTAACCTGCCAGCCGGGGGCTGAACCTCCGCTTCTGGCTGCTGTAGGCAGAGGGATGGCAAGGTGAGGTTGGAGTTAAGCCACAGCCGTTAGGCCAAAAAAAACAAAACAAAACTCTTCTTTGTCAGCTTAAGGTTAGTCCTTTCAATTCTCAAAGGACTTCATTGCAAATTAGTGATGCTCTTGTCATAGCCAGATCCATGACTAGTCTTTAAAAAAAAGTTAAAATTTTAAACTCACTGAATTGAGAATGATCATGTACCACAGCTTGCCTAATGAGGTGCCCTGATACCTGTTTTTAATTTCCTTTTCTTTTTTTCTAAGAAAACAGCATAATTCTGGGCTGGGGTAGAAATGCAGTGTGACAGGCATGCTACTCTAGTGTGGGCATTCTGCATGAGTGAGGTAGAGAAACCCTGGTAGAGCCAGCAGTTCTGATGGCTCACAGTAGGACTAACAGGAATAATTGTCACCAGTAAAGGTATCAGCCCTGATAAGCCCTATCAAGCTTCCAAACCACATTCCCAAACCACATTCCCAAAACAGTAAAAATGGGCGGGAGCATGTTTACACATCAAAGATTAAGAGTCAGGCCTGAAGGCAAATTCATCAGCAATGGGGTTTATAGAAGTGGAAAACAAGGCCACCAAAACGCACCAAATAGCTTTTTTTTTTTGTCCTGGCTGGTGTGTCTTGGTGGACTGAGTGCTGGCCGGCAAATAGAAAGGTTGCAGGTTCGATTTCCAGTCAGAGCACATGCCTGGGTTGTGGGCCAGGTCCTAAGGTGGGGGTGTGTGAGAGGCAACCGATCCATGTATCTTTCACACATTGATGTTTCTCTCCCTTTCTCCCTCCCTTCCCCTCTCTCTAAAAATAAACATAAAATCTTTTTTAAAAGCCTAAACGATATATATATTGTTGTATGTATGTATGTATGTATATATATATACACACACACACACACACACACATACATACACCTGTAGCTAAACAATTTTGGGATTAGCTCCTCCCAGTGCTTATTACAGTAACATTTTATTTATCTGGTGACCTTAATCCTCCACAACAAGATGAAAACCTCCAAGTCAACAAAAAGCTTCAGAACAGCCCAAAGCAATAAACTTTGGGTGCTTGACTATGATATCATTCTATCAAGTCTACCATTGTGGCAGTTTAGGGTCAGACAAATGACACCAGATAAGGTCAAATTCAAGGAGTTCATCATCACCCAGCCCTTATTATATGAAATGTTAAAGGGACTTATCTAAGAAAAAGAAGATAAAAAATATGAACAGTGAAAGGACAGCAAACTCACAGTTATTAACAACCAAACTTAAAACCAAAGCAAACTAAGAGGACAGCTAGATCAGGAGTGGAACCACAGAAATGGAGATCACATGGAGGGTTAGCAACAGGGGAGTGGGAGGAGAAGGGGGGAGAAGGTACAGAGAATAAGTAGCATAGACAGTAGGTAGAAAATAGATAGGGGGAGGGCAAGAATAGTAGGGGAAATATAGAATCTAAAGAACTTGTGACACATGGACATAAACGAAAAGGGAGGGGGAATCGTGGGGGAGGGGTGTGCAGGGTGGAGGAGAATGAAGGGGGGAATAGGACAACTGTAATGGCATAATCAATAAAATAAATTTAAATAAATAAAGTCTGCTAAAAAAAAGAAAAGAAAGGGTGAAAAAAATAATTTCCCCTATGCCAAATGTATTTTCAAAAGAATGCTTTGGCAAATTTCAAACATCAGTGTACACACTTCTTTAGAATCTCAGGTTTTTCCAACAATTTAAGGAAAATGATGTGCAGTGCTTGTCTTTAAAGGTTATCAAGTCCCTTCAAACTCCTAAATATCTGGCTTTCAACACAGATGGATTACAAAATTTTGGTAGGTAGGACTCAAATCAAATGAAATAGCTACTCAGTTTTCCCAATCTTTACAAAAGCAAAATTAGATAAAAGCAGCTCTTTATAACAATAAAGTCTTAAAGGACGACCTGCTTTCATGTTTTCTGTGAAGTAAACAGTACTTGGGCCAAGTCCGGGAACTGGACTCTTCCATTTATTTCACGGGAATGGGGTGCCCAAAAAGTGGCATAAAACCCTAGATGTAAATGTTGTAAGGTTTAAAATATTAAAAAGGACACATTCTAAATAACAGTATCAAAGGTACATGTTTATTCAGCATCTTTAGTCTAAGGCCTGTCATTTGTCCCCTTTCCTGTCACAACAGTCCTGAATTCCATTTTGCAGATGGTGAAACTGAGTCTCAACTCACTGAGACCACAGAGCTAACAGGCAGTGAGGATGGAGCTAAGGGCATAATTCCTTCCTGCCACCCTGCTAACGCTGTCTATTCAGAGGACAGTAATGTGCGCAGATGTCCAGCTCCTTCTACAACCCATGCCACATTCTTGATTCCTGGACCCTGGGCAGGGGCTGCACTGGGGGCATTTCTGAGCACTAACAACCCCAAGCAGCCAGCACGCCCAGCTCCCGTCGTCAGAATCTTGTAAAATATCTTGGTAGGAAAGCTGATGCTCACCCTGGCCAATTCCCTGAGATACTGGATTTCTTGCTCATTACAGTGTTTTAATGAACAGACTGATGTTCCTTTTTAAAAGGGATTTCATGCTTCATTTTTCCTGCTCTGTCTCTAGAGGCAAGTAGGGCTAAGTGCAAACAACCTCTCCTCGGAGCCCTGCCCAGCTCAGACATTCCTCTGCCCTCCACCCCTTCCTCCCCTCCAGTCCCGTCCCAGCTGAGAACTGACATCCGACAGCTGCACTAATCTCTCTCAGTTGCTGAGAGCAAGAGTGCGGGCCCTGGAACAGGGCCCTGGCCAGCGGTGGGCAGCAGCCCGCCCTCCCCATGCCCAGGAATCCGCCAGGCTGCACGCCGCGTCCTGACATGCTGCACGGACTGTTCAACCAAACCAGCGTGGCATGATGCCCAGGCAGGTCTAGGGCTGGGGTGAGCCTAGAAGCTGGTGGCTGTCCCTGCCTGGAACAGCCAGGTGACAGAGAAGATCCTTGGGCAGGGTGAAGAGGGGGCAGTCCTGACAAAGGTGTGTCCAGCTACCAGGCCCACTGAGAAGAAGGGGGAGAAGGGAAGTGTCCTCCTCTCCACCCTCAGCCACTGGCATCACTTTAAATCTGCTCCCACCTGGCCGAGCCTCAGTCCCCTGAGAATCAAATACAAGACGCTGACAAGTATCCCGCGATCCCCTTTCCCTATTTTTAGAATGGCATTTAAAAGGTATGGGACCAATGCTGTGTGAGTTAGTCCAAGGGTCTTCCTGCAGATCACAGTGTGCGCGCGCGCGCATGTGTGTGCAGTGAAGGGAACTGAACTCTTTCGAACACTTGAGAATCCCCCTGTCAGAGCCCACCTGGGTTCCCTGTATACTAACTTCTGACAGATTTACAGGCATTGCATTCAAATGTGAAGTCACCTCACAGACAACCAAGACCCTAATTCAATCAGATGGAGGAGGGCTCTGCTGGTGGAAATGCAGGGAGCACATCTGACACAAATGCTGAGGGAAGCTTTAGACTAGCAGGATGGGACTCCCTCTGCTTGAACAATGGGCACTGTGTCCCCTGGACTCTGAATTCACCCACCTTGCTTTGTTTTACTGCCCGTTTATACTTGTTTTCTGACTGGCTCTTAAGGGCCCTGTCTCAAACATCACTATTATATTCTCAAGTCTAGTCAATTGCCTGACACATAATAAACATTACATCATTTGCTGAAATGACTTAAAAATTATTTATTACCTCATCTCCTTCAATCAAGAAGCCATGTAAAATTAAGCAATAACTACTGCCAAGTTTTGCCTCCATCTGCAGTCACACTGCCATGGTGACCACCCAGCTACACCTGTCCAGGCCCAGCCTCAGTCAGCCTGAGATAAGTCAGTCCGACACAAGACCAGAAGCTTCCAAAGCAAAGCCGCTCGCTGCCTTGGAGCCTTCCCTGCCATGGGCTTGGCCCAGACCGCGCCTGCGAGGTGGGCTGCTGAGCACTTGCCACTTGCTTGTGCAAACTGAGAAGGGCTGCGATCACACCACATACCCTGGACTTTAGTCAAGACTTAGCACATGAATAGGAATGTAAAACGTATCACTGACAATTTCTGTATTGAACCTACGTTGACATTACATTTTGGACATTGGTATAATCAACAAAACATGATCAATTTCATCATCTGTTCCTTTTAATTTTTTTTAATGTGGCTCCTAGATTAGCCCTGGCTGGGTAGCTCAGTTGGTTAGAGCATCACTCCCACAGGCCAAGGTTGCAGGTTTGATCCCCAGCCAGGGCGCACACAAGAATCAACCAATGAATGCATAAGCAGGTGAACCAACAAATCAATGTTTCTCTCTCTCTCTAATCAATAAAAAATTTTTTAAATATGGCTACTAGCAAATTTACAATGACGTGTGAGGCTGTTATCCTGTGTGGGTTGGCACTGACCTGCACTTCCCTCCCAGCTAACTTTATTCATGGCAGTGTATGACCTGCTACTCTGTTCTATTCTTACAACCAAGCAAGACATTCAACACCCTGAAACATCCGCACACAGGGATGTCCTTTTTGTATCCACCTGCTCGCTGAACACTCTTGTCCATCACCTCTGATTCCACATGCCAGGTCTCAATAAGCCCTGTGCTTCTCCTTGTCTGGGGAGCTGTACAGAGAGGTGGATTTACTGCTGGTCATGCCAGGGCCCAGGCAACAACTGACAGGCGCTAGAATTGCTACAAGTGGCTTTGTGTCTTCCTGTTGTTCTTTGCTGACACTTCATTAATTTGAAACACAGGAGAATGGAGGACAACAGCCTCAGCGTTTACATGTGTTTGGATTTCCAACACTTTTTATTAAGGAACAGCGGGCATCTTGCCAGCTTTTGGGGGCGGGGGGTTAGGGGAAGGAGAGAAGAGAAGCCAACAGCTGTTTTGAGTTACAAACTTTCTGCCTAAACTGGTAGTATCTATCCCACTGTGGTTCCGCTGCCTTTGGGGTTTGCAAATGGAGCTGGTGCCTATTTTAGCTCTGGGTTAACAAGCAGTTTCTCCCACCAGCTACTGTCACAGTTCACTGCCTGGCTGGGCCCCACTGGCTCCTGCCTGCTCCATGGCCTCCTCTGAGAGTAGGCTATTATGCGGAAAGTCAGGGCAGTCAGGAGAAAAGGGAAATTAACTATGTTCTGTAATCAGCTCCTTTTGGTTTCCAGACACAAGCCTCACCCCACCTAGCAACAGCCACTAGACAGGGGATGGCCTCATTGTCCCCCACAATGGAAACCAGGCAGCCCCTTCTTGTGGCCACTGCCAGGCACTGTGGGTGCAGCACCCAGCAGTTCCATGGGAGGGAGGCCTGCTGGGAAAAGCAAGTCCCTGCCAGGCTATGAAACTTCTTCAGTCAACCCATTACCAAACACAGAGCATTACTACTGAGAAGGCAAAGAAACCAGGCAGAACTTGAGTTTCAACATCACAGCCCACTGGTGGCCCTGGAGGCCTTGGAAACATGGTGAGTGAATTACCCACCAAACTGTACAGAATGGAACAACCTGTGTCCAGTGAGATTCCCTTCTCCACCCTCTCTGAGTAGCAAGCACAGCCTACCCCTGGGGAAGCAGTTTGTCTAGAAGGCTCCATTCCAGGAGAGCTCGCACCCTCATGCAGGCAGGCCGGCCTTTAAGAAGGGGACACCTGGTCTTTGTCTCTCAGTGCTATATACTGTGCTATGCAGGCTCCAAACACCCAGAAACCTCTACAGAGTCAAATTATTTTCCCTGTGAGGCAGAATTATCTAGAAGCGGGCAAGTGCATGGTTCCCAATGACATGTGAGCACAGATTAAAAAAGCATGAAGTGAAATAAAGTCGTATGAAGGAACTCGGAGACTAGCAGTGTGTTTACCTCACAGTGACAGGAGTTGAGCATCCCACGGGCTATTCCTGCCTCTGCCCACAACTCGCCATGTGAGGCTCATCTGTTTGCTCAGGTCCTCAGTCTAGAGAACTATCTCAATATTCACCACCCACCACAAACCCACATCCAGGGATGCTGTGGATGTTAATGAAGCCATGAACTCAAGTTCCCCAATCTCTCAGAACTACAGGACCTGTAAGACAGTGCACCAGACGCTTTTTCTTGGTAAACAAAGAACTGTTAAGAGACAGGTTTCAGAACCACAGAAATTAAGGCCTGAAAAAGAACAGCAGGATTATCTGGTCCAGCTCTCCTTCAAGGTTCACAAGCAGCTGGTCAAGGTCCCATGTGAGCAGAGACAGTACTAGGATCTGGGGTCCTGACAAGCAGCCCTTGCCCACTCCCACACATTATGCAATTTCCCAAGATGGGGGAGTTATGTAAAGACATTTTATAGCACTTCAACTGCTCAGCAGTTTAAACTCATCATAAATCCTTTCACCCCAATGGAAAAATGTCAAGCTAATGTGACTTAAGATAATGATATTAGACACAGCTTTAAGTTATTGTGCAATTAATTAGGCTTTTCCCTCAACACAGAAGTCTTCAGCTTGCTCAGACCCTTTCACTCCTAAGTCTAAACCAAACATATGCCTTCGGGAAGGAAATCTGGTCCACATATCAGTGAGTCACATGCGTAAGCAGATGCCCAGGGTTCTACACTCCCAAACTGTCTTCTGCAACCCAACACTGCAGTCACATATGTGCTCGCCTCCGCCCTGGGTGACCCTGGAGGACATGTCACTTTGCAGCCTCACACTGCACTAGTGGCTCTCAATGGTGCCTTGTTCATTTCAATGCTCAACAACGGTGGCATGGCCGTTTAAAAATGGTAGTTCTATTGGAAAAGCTTCTAAGCCTACCTGCTCACTAAGAACACAAGGCTTTCTGCCTGATGTAAAAAGTTCTCAGAGAAGGTAGGGATAAAAGCTGAGTTCCATGCCCCCCATAGCCTCAAGTTCTGTTGGGCAGTCCTTACCATCTGTGTTTTTGCATGGGAAGGCTGAGGATCAGAAAAACCAGAGCCAGCAAAGAGCTGAAACTGAGGCTGGACCAGCAGAACAATCACTTCCCTTTAGGTGGAATGCCTTGCCTGAAGTAGAACTTGGTGTCAACCCAAAAGGCATTCTCAGTGTTCTGTGTCACCAGTCCAGTCCAGTGTAAACACCTACGGTTCCTATCCTTGCCACATACTCTTGAACCACTAACAATTACTGGATTGCAACACCTTTTGCAAAGACTGTGTCTGTTGCCTAAAAGCCCCATGAGAGGAGACCTCCTGTGTACAGGGGGCTCATAGTGACAGCTTGGGCTTGCCAGGGGTGAAGGAAGCAGAGTGAACCTCAGTGAACACATTCTGTGGCTACAGCCACCTCCTGTTGCACACCTTTCAGCCTGACTTCATACACCATTCTTATTGGCCTTACTAATGTCCTCATATCCAAGTTAGATGATTTCAGCCCAGTATGCAGTAATGACAAAAAGGAAATGTCATCTACTAGAAAAAACAGGAATGGAAACAGTTTTCCAGAGTGCAGGTACATCCCACCCTTTCTCCTACCTTAGTGGGTTATCTGAGTGGGTCTCCATGTGGGTCTCCAGTCCATACTTGCAAACAAACTCCTTGAAACATACTGGGCAGTGAAATACTTCATCAGCCTTCGTCTTCAAGTCACCTGAGTGCCCACCTTCTACCATCTTAGGGGAAAGGAAAAAGTGAAGTCATGAAAGAGGCTTCCCCAATGGGGTTGCTTCTGAAAGAAGTTTACTCAATCCAGAGGCTATCTAAAAGGAACGGGATACCAGCTCCTAGGTATCTAGGATCCTACTGACCGGACCTTCATTTATGCAACGAACACTCACTAAAAATGCCATCTACCCTCTCTCATCCATTCAACACATACTTACAGAGCACCCAGTATCTGACTGGCACTGGGAATCACAAAGTGAAGACAAAAGAGTCTCTAACATATATGAAGCCCCCATTATAGTCAGGAAAAAAAGAGAAGTAGAGAAGCAACAGAACAAGCTCTTCATTTCATCAGTGGGCTCAGCCAGGGGCCTCCACAGAGAAATGCATGGGCACTTTTTTTTTTCTGTAGACACCTTACAAAACAGTGGGGGAAACAGGCCAAAAGCTTAGGGAGTATGGCTGCCAAGACCCCAAACTGCGAAAACAAAGACTAGGAGTATTTCGACCTAGAGTCCCGTGGTTGGGCACATCCAGGCTAGGAGCAAAGGACCTTTTTAGCAGGAGCTGGGTCTTCTTTCTCTGACTCAGCATCGTGACTGAATTTCCTTTTGGAGGACAGCCGCCTGCGCTTCAGCGGGGACGGAGGGGCTGCAGCTGTGGCACTGTTAGGGTCCTTCTCATGGATCTTCATGTGTCTGGAAAACACACACACACAATGTGATTTAGCAAAACATTGAGTTCATTTATTCCTTTTAAATTTTTACATTTTATATTTAGGTGTTCATAAATTTTCTTAAGAGATATGAAGTATAATTTATACAGTGACTGCTCTCCTTTAAAAACCTATAACTTCCTTTAACCCTCTTACATCTTTTGCAAGTGCAATTCAAAAATGTCACTTAATACTTTGTTGTCTGTTGGGAGACATTCATGAAATTCACTGGCACTAATGAGATAAAAGACCCATTCTTCTTATCAGGCAAAATGTATTCAGCTAGCCAAAAAGTTCATTTGTTTTTTCCCATAAGATGGCTCTAGTAATGCTTAGTTGTCTTTAATGTCATTCAAAACAATTTCGTTAGATAGTATGGTAACAGCTATCACATCAACATGCATTAAAAAAAAACTTATTAGGACTTCTGGTCAAGATGGCAGCACAGGGAGACAAGCCTCACCTCCTTGCACAACCACATCAAAATTACAACTAAAGTATGGAACCACCATCACTCAGAACCGTCAGATCAAGTTGAATGGAAGTCTTACAACTATGGAATTAAGGAAAGCACATCCACCCAGACTGGTAGGAAGAGTGTAGATATGGAGCACATTCATCCCACAACCACGTGTGGTGGGCAAAAATTTGGAAGGTATATCTTGGGAGTGAACAGTCCCAGTCCCACACCAGCCCCCCCAGGCCAGGGTTCCAGTGCCAGGAAAATAAATTCCCCACAACTTCTGGCTGCAAAAATCAGTGGGAATTCAGTCAGTGGAAGAAGCTGCTGGAGCCCCAAGGAGTTCTTAAAGAGCCCACACATGGACTCACCTACTAAGACTCACTCCCTCTGAGCTCTAACACCAGGGTAGAAGCTTGAAAGGCACCAGTGGTATACAGGGAGGAACTGAAGTATCTGGCATCAAGACGAGCAGAGGCCATTGTCCCTTTTCTAAACCCTCCTCCCTCCTTGTATTTGAGATTCCATCAACCTGGCTGACACTGTTTGACCTGACTTGGAGATCCCCAGAGAATATTTCCCATCCAATTTACAGGCCCACCCAAGCTACTTTTCCATATGAATGGTTGGTCCTGGCTCAACTGCTTCCTAAATCCTATCAAACAAGCAACAGCTGTCCTCAGTGAGCCCCAGGCCTGGCATTAGCAGCAACCAGCCTAGATTCACAGCTTGTCTTTGCCTGGGAATCTCCAAGCCCAGCACAAGTAGCAGCCATCTCCGATTGTTTTACAGCTCAGGCAGGGTGCCCCAGGAAAAACAAAAGTGGTGACTGACGTTGGCCTACAGCACCCGGAAAAATCCCAGGATCAGCCCACCGAGTGGACAGCTACAGACCAGTCTTGTACCACCACCCTGACCCTGCACAGCTGATCCTCCACAGAGGGCAGTAGTTGGTGGTCAGTGGTCACAGCCAGTCCATGCAACTGACTGGCCTGGGTAAATCCTTTGCATTGATTTGCCTATAGTAATCAAGGCTCCACTACAAGAAGAGGGTGTACTCAGCCCACACAAAGGGTGCACCTTGAAAACCCAGCTTGGGTGATAGGGGAGGCTGTGCCAATGGACCTCATAGGACATCTACTGTATTAGGCCACACTACCAAGTCACGAAGTCAAAGCAACTCTACCTAATACATAGAAACAAAGACAGGGACGTTGCCAAAACAAGACAACAAAGAAACACAGCCTGAATGAAAGAACATATCAAAACTCCAGAAAAAGAGCTAAACAAAATGGAGATAAGCAATCTATCAGAGGCCGAGTTCAAAACACTGGTTATAAGGATAAAACATTGCTCAAGAACTTAGTGAGGGCCTCAACAGCATAAAAACATCCAGTCAGAAACGAAGGACACACTAATTGAAACAAAGAACAATTTACAGAGAAATAACAGTAGAGGGATAAAGCTGAGAATCAAATCAATGATTTGGAACATAAGGAAGCCAACAACAACCAATCAGAACAACAAGAAGTAAAAAGAACCCCCCAAAACGAGAATAGTATAAACAGCTTCTGGTAAAACTATGAATTGTACTTGAAAAAAACAATGGAAGAAAACTTCCCTAATTTGAGGAAGGAAATAAACATACAAGTTTGCAAGTCTAGGAAGCACAGAGAGTCCCAAACAAGATGGATGCAAAGAGGCCCACTCTAAAATACATCATAATTAAAATGCCAAAGGTTAAAGATAAAGAGAGAATCTTAAAAGCAGCAAGAGCTTTGGCTGGTGAGTGTTTGCCTGTGAACAGAAAGGTCACTAGTTCCCAGGCAGGGCACATTCCTAAATTGTGGGCCAGGTCCCCATTTGGAGGTATGTAAGAGGCAACCAATTGATGTGTCTCTTGCACATTGGTGTTTCTCTGCCTCTCTCTTCTCCATCTCTTCCCCTCTGTCTAAAGATAAATAAATTTAAGAGAAAAGAAGTTAGTTACCTACAGGGGAGTTCCCATAAGACTATCAGCTGATTTGTTAAAAGCAACTTCACAGGCCAGAAGGAATTGGCAAGAAATATTCAAAGTCATGAACAATGGAGACCTAATGCCAAGACTGCTCTACCAGCAAAGCTATCATTTAGAATCAAAGGGCAGATAAAGTGAGAAAAAGGAGTGCATATTATTATACGAAATGCTAGAGACTTACTTAAGAGAAAGATCAAAATTATGAACAGTAAAATGGCAAAAAATATGTATGTAACAACAATTGAATCTTTAGATTGTTTTTTAAAACAAACTAAGCAATCGAGAACAGAAAGCAAACCAAGAGAATCATGGATACAGAGAGCTTTTCGATGGTTGTCAGGTGGGAGAGAACTGTGGGGAGAATGGGTGAAGAGGTGAGGGGATTAAAAAGTACAAATAAGTAGTTACAGAACAGCCATGGGGATGTAAAGTACAACAAAGGAAATGGAGTAGCCAAAGAACTTATATTCACGACCCAGGAACATGAACAATGGTAGGGGCATTGCCAGAGAGAGTGGGTAGTGACTGGTGGAGGAGGGCAAAGGGGAAAAATTCAGGACAACTGTAATACCATAATCAATAAAGTATAATAAAAAATGAAAATATCAAAACTGGTGAATTTTTGTGTAGCTGTTTTAATATAAAGATAGAAGAGCCCTGGCTGGTGTACCTCAGTGGATTGAGTGCAGGCCTGAGAACCAGAGGATTGGGGTTCGATTCCCAGTCAGGGCACACGCCTGGGTTGCAGGCCAGTTCCCAGCAGGGGACACACAAGAGGCAACCATACATTGATATTTCTCTCCCTCTCTCCTTCCCTTCTCCTCTGAAGATAAATAAATAAAATCTTTAAAAATATATTTTAAAAAAGATAGAAGAAAAAGTGACATTTTAGCATATTATGCTTTATTATTTCAAGAAAAGCAAAAATGCAAAAAACAGATTTGTGCAGTGGATGGAGAAGGTGCTGTGACTAATCAAAGATGTCAAAAGTGATTTGTGAAGTTTCGTGCTGGAGAGTTCTCGCTGGACAACGCTTCATGGTTGGGTAGACCAATGGAAGTTGACAGCAATCAAATTGGGACCAATCAACATTATATTATTCAGGAAAGAGCCAACACACTCAAAATATCCAAATCAATTAAATTACTGATGAAAATAAAAAATGTGTTCTACTTCATGGAAAAATCATAGAGTTTTTGGCCAACCCAATACTACAAGGTCTGGCACAAATAATGCCATTTATGACATTTTAGGTGAAATATTCAGGTTAAAACTATAAATTATTACAGCTATATTACTACCCTACCAACCACAATCAAGCAGGCAGTTACTTCTGCCAGACCCTATATTTTTAGAACACATAATTCTATAGAATAAAGAATTCCCAGATACCACTAGTTCATAAAATAAGTAATCACTCTGTATTTGCCCCCGTAACTCACCTCACCTCTACCAGTACTGTGCGTTCTCTCTCCTCTGCCTTCCGGAAAAACGTTGGGGAACAAATCTGAGAAGTGCTGACTGAAACAATATCTGGGTTGCTTGTTAAGACCCCAAAACCCTTCCGTGTTGTCCATGTAGTATTACATGGATTAACAGCTCATGGAAAGACTGGGACAATAAAATCAGTAGGTTACATGCTACAACCCTGCTATGAGACTAGGAATATGTATATATATTATAGTAAAGAGTTTTACGGGTTCCAAAAAGAGAGTTTTATGGATACCTTGATTTAGCTCAACAAGTTCTAAAACAAACATCCTAAGAACAAGGTCCCCAGACGTATAGAGAAAGAAAAAAAATGACATTACAGATAGTCATCTCCATTTCCTTGCTTTGTGACATAAAACGTTTAGTTTTCCTGATGACAGTAATCAGCAGCATCATCGTCTTTGACTGGGGTTACACTGCCAAATGTTAGAAGGTAGCCACGGCTTTTTAGAAATAACTTTTACAAGATTATTGTACTGGAGTTCTTAGGAATGGGAAAAACAACCAAGTTTTCATAAACTATCCTGTCACACTTGTAAAAAGAAGCTCAGCTCTGGCTGGTGTGGCTCAGTGGACTGATTGCTGACCTGTGAACCAAAGGGTCGCTGGTTTGATTCACAGTTAGGGTACATGCCTGGGGCGCAGGCCATGTCTCCAGAAGGGAGCATGCATGAGGCAACCACACACTGATGTTTTTCTCCCTCCTTTTCCCTTTCTCTAAAAACAAACAAACAAAATCTTTAAAAAAGTTCTTTAAAAAAAAGTTCAGCTGATTTTCTGCTGGGCCATCTTCAGAGGAGACCGGATGAAGATGAAAAGGCAAAGAAGCTGGTGAACCAGAAGCAGCAGCAATACAGGCTCTCAGGCCACCGTCTGTCTCAATGCCAGCTAAGGTAGAGTGCCCTTCCCTCACATAGCCCTGCCCTGCAATACCTGGGAGTCCTTGTCGCTGAGCGCGTGCACGTTAACATGCTGACCCCCCGTTTCGGTTCACAGACACACTCTAGAAGATGAGCCCCTGCCTAAAGGGCACCAGCCCAACCTTCCACGGCAGGTTAGATCTGGCCTAACCCTTGAGGAAATGGGCCTCAGAGAAGAAGGCTGAGGTCAAATCTCTGTCCTCCTGGGGGGAATTGGTGTGGTGGGGCAGAAAGATCCAGTGGGACAGAACAGAGAAGAATCCCAACCACAATGCCCACATCCACAGAATTCTTGCTTAGACTTGGAAAGGATGCTTTATCATTAGCTCCAGGTCACCTAAAGCCTCGGGAAAGTTGATGAAAACAAATACCCTTATTCTAGGTACTTGCTATGTTCTAAGGTTACTTATGGAGATCATCCATGTTGAAGGGAAAAAGAAAGGCTGGCAAGTTTCTTCTGCCATTGAATGTATGGCACACTCCAACTTTAGAAAGGGAAACGATTTTTTTCATTGCATCTAAGAATTGAGGAAGCATGCTAATACTAAGGGATGCAAATTAGTATGAAACCTACCCTTTCAATAAATAACTTGAATACCCTTTTCAACAGTCAGTAGGTTATCTGTGCAGATGAACATGAGGCTACAATAACCTGTGAGAATACTGCAAAGCAGAGGTTGTCAGCTGTTCACTAGCTCATGTCAAGTTGCACCTTTTCTATCACATGATACTACTACTTGCAAAATGATATTTGACTACCTAGTTATTAGGATTTAAGACAAGTTGTTTCCACAGAGAGAGGAACAAGAGGGACTAGGGCTAGCATTCAGTGTCTGGTGGGAAACTGACACAGATTATTATTTACATTTCACAGATGAGGCTGTTGAGGTGTGGAGACACTGACACACCCAGGGCCTCACGACTGGGACGGGATGGACCTCAGGGTGCCACCGACTTGAGTCCGTGCCTCCCCTCCAGACTGCCTCCCCAGGCCAAGCCTCTGGATCTGTGTTCTGGATGATGGGCTACAATCTTAGGGCTGGAATATGAGCCAGGAAACTTCCTTTTTGAGCGACTGTTGCCCAGGGCCTAGCAGCTGATAGCAAACACTAACAAAAGTCAACAGGGAGTGAGATATCAAGTCCAAGGTCAGGCAAGAATATTCCCACCTCCAATCCTGCCTGTCTTATTCTGAAAAAAAACAAAAACAAAACTGGGACTGCATCACTGTCAAAGGCAGGGAAAGCAGAGCAGCTTAGAGTAGTCTCAAGGGTTGGTGGCAAGTATGAGGGTGCCGAACACATCAACCCATTCCTGTTTTTGGACTGAGCCTGCTTGGAATCCTATGTCCGAAGCTCCAGCAATATCCATTCTAGGGTTCAATCTCCAGTTGCTGGCCAAGACACAGGGCATTCCCAATCTGTTCTTTCAGCTACCTGTGGACCAACAGCTGCAGGCTTCAGGCAACAGTAGAGCTACCAGGGTTGGGAGCTCCAACCATTTCTGGAGTTGACTGTGCTCCGTGGTGAACAATGCTCCCCATCTGACCCCTAGGCTCCTTGCCTGGCCTCCAGCTGTCCATTTCTGCCCATACCCTCACAGGAAGTGGGGCGAGTCACCATGAGCGGGTCATGGCCTCTCCCCCACAAAACATGGCCAAAACAGAGAGGAAGGCTTGGGTCTATTTTTCCCTCAGGTTTTGTTTCAAGGGTTAGTTCGTTTCATTTCCATGTGCCCTAAGAATCAATAAATTGCAATGAACCTCAGAACTGCAAGGGCACTGGGATGATATCCAACTTCCCACTCAGCATAGAAAGTCCTTTCCCCCTTTTTTGGATATAAGCACATGTTTAGTTCTGACTGAACACTTCCAGCCACAGGGACTTTTCCACATTCAGCACTGCTAACTATTAAAGTCACCTTCCCCACCTTGAGTCAAAAATTCCGTTTTTCCTTTAAATGTCTACCTGTCCTCAGGGGCAACACAGAATCGGTCTACATTCTCTTATACATGGCAGCTCTTGCCATGGTTCAGGACGACGACTGCCTTTCTCCAAAATGTCCTCCATATCGAACAACTCCAGCTCCTCTGGTCAACTCTCCCAAGCTCAAGCTCAAGCCTGTTAGTTATACCACTCACTGTTAACCTTGGAGCACTCTCCAGTTGGTGACTGCCCTGCACAAAATGTTGGATGGGAAGTGAATAGCAATTTTCAGGTGGTCTGAGTGAAAGCCACAGGGCCAGGACCACCTGCCAGCAGCTCCGGAAACCGAGCTGGGGTCTCCCTGTGCGTGTTTCACAGCAACATCACATCCTCAGTTCAGAAGAGCGCCATGATTTCGTCACTCAACTGCTACCAAGTCATGTCTCCTCCATTCTGCACCTGAACACTTTCACACTTTCCAGATTGGCAAGGATGAGAAATACAAAATGTTGGTGTGGTAAAGTATACTACTCTGCAATAGTCCCCTGGGGGCACATAGTAGATGGTCAATAAATACCTGCCAAAATGGCGGAATAGACAAACTAATGATTAAGTGCTGAATCACTGAATGGAAGGAAGGAAGGATGAAGTAAATGCAGAAAATCTGTTACACTTCCAGCATCACTACAACGTATGTCCTCGATTTCTAAGACAGCTAATAATTTACTTTACTAAGATTTACTGTGAGCAAACCTAATATGAAATGGTAAACAGTACTGTACTGAAGAGACTTTAATGAAAACCACCCCAAATGTGAACACTCAGGACACACACAGATTTTTTCTCTATTGGGGTTAATCTGTGTTTAAACATTCAAAACTATACCTACATTCATAGTAGAAAGGAATTACTGTAAATGCAAAGCAAGCGTCTGCTTTTTGCATAAAATTCTAGAATGTTCTTTTACAGGCATGCCGCTTCGACACTAGCAATCCTGCCACACTGTGGTCTAAGGAAGGAATTTTATCGGAACTCTTTCAGGAGCCAAGTGAGGCTTTCTCCCATTCACAGCGCTCTGAGGAGCTTTTACAGTAATGACTCAAAACCAATGTGGCATGTTAGGGTGGCCAGTGACACAGGCTACGAAAGAATTCACAATGAGAAGAGAGTGCACAGAATAAAGTTTTTATACACTTTCTTCTTTTTGTGAATTCTTTCACAGTCCACATCACCAACCACCCTAAATTGAAGATGTTTCTTGAACTAGGAAAAGAGTCTGAGTACTTTCTAGCACTTATAGAAGCCTACTTTGAATTTTGGGATGGATGCTGATTTTCAACTCAAAGTTTTACGCCTGTGGATGTAATCATTTATTTTCTAAAATGTGAAAAGATACTTTGGAGCTAGGCTAGGCTGTCTGTGACAATAAGGGATGTATCAGAGCTAAACCAAATACACCTTGTGCAAGAGTAATTCAAAGGACACAGACCCATTTCTAAAGCACATCCCTCCCTCCCTCCCTCCCTGAACTTCCTGATTTCCAGTTCCACACCAGTAACTTTCTGCTGACCTTTCTTAGGTATGCAAATCTGTTGTCCTGGGAATTGAAGCAAACTCTTGACCATTCAAGCACTGACTTGCTCTGAGAAGCAAGTAGAATTGGGATATATGACAAAAAGCAAATGTGAGTGGGAAGATGGTATAGGAGACAGACAGACCACGTGATGGCAATGAAGGCTTGGGGCAGTCTGGGAGTGCGAGAGATGTCAGACACCATATTCTGGTTCCACCATCTAGTAACCACACTGACTGCCTAAGTTACTTCGGCAACCTCAGCTTCAGTTTCCACATCTGTGAAATGTCCCAGGAGAATACAACCAGTCTCCTAGAGGAGCAGTTCCCAACTTTTTTGGCATCAGGGTCCAGTTTCGTGGAAGATAGTTTTTCCATGGACCAGGGTTGGGGGGGATGGTTTTGGGATGATTCGTTCAAGCTCACCTCCTGCTGCACGACCCAGTTCCTAACAGGCCGGGACCAGTACCAGCCCGAGGCCTGGAGGTTGGGGACCCCTATCCTAAAGCACTGGTTTTCAAAGTATGGTCCTCCAACCAGCAGCACCAGCATCCCCCTGGAGCCTGTTACAAAGGCAAGTTCTCAGGCCTGACCCCAGTGTCCTGGGTTTCCACAAACCCTCCAGGTGATACTCAAGTGGGAAGGCCAATGGATGACAGGGAAATCCTAACCCCTCACACTGTTCACAGACCTGGTTAACTTTCCGGCTAAGGTGCTGACATTTTTTGGACATAAGCATTAAGCCTCTCCCAGGGTCATCAGTAGTTCCTGTACATGTTTACCAGGTAAAAATACATAACAAAAAAAATGTAAAGTTTAACATTCATAAAATTATTTTTGGGGTAAAATCCTTTAAGAAACTCTCAACTAGTAGCAGGTGTCCTCACGGCAGGTCTCAAATATCCTTCAAGTGTCCCTGGATCTAATTTACTTGCAAAGGTCAAAGTTCAGGAGAGATTCATGTACTTTCAGCATTTGCTAACTTTTCAGTCTTGATTTCCTCATGGATTTTATTTATCTAGGAGCTGAATTATCTGATCCTTTGAGCGAATGGCATTACAAAAAAGGTCACTCTTTCAGGACACACACTGTACACAAATTGTAGTCAGCACTGCTCAGGGCCCACAGACTGGGGTCAACAGGTTCCAAACAGGTTTCCACACCCTGGGTATGGGCATATCCCCACTCCTACCCATACCCTGTGCTACCTTTGCTTTCCCAACCAAGCCATGTGACAATCAAAGAGAGAATGAATTAGATTTGAAAGCATCACAGCTCTGTAACCTACGTTCTGAGCCAAAGAAAGCCTCCAGAAAGGTTTGTGTATGTTTCTGTAACAGATGTGTGGGAGGGGGTAGGGGAGGGGAAGGGAGCTGTGATACCTGTAATGTCAACTGAGTCCTGTGCACCAAACGAGGGGCTGGGCGGTGGAGATGGAGGTGTACGCGGGGCCAGGGACAGGATGGCAAAGCATCAACCCAGCCTTTCCCAGTGGGCCCCACCTGTGAGCTCAAAGGCACCTTCTAGTAATTTGGGTGTTGTTCAGGTTCAGTCATGCTTATCCAGAGGCAGGTCACACCAGCTCTGCCTGGGTGTGGAGGAAGGCTGAACAACAGTGTAAGCAGCCTTGCTGACCGAGGAGAGAGCATTCTCAGAAAGATCTCAAAGTCAGCTTAGCATGAAGTACCTACTTCAGGGAGGCGTTTCTGCTGTCTGCAGGCCAGTTATGGGGATGCCTCCACCAGGCTGTTCCCAAGGCTCTGCAGATGCTGTGCCCACCCCAACATGAGCCAGTGATAGCCCACGTCCTCTGACACAGGCAGTGTGACCAGCAAGGGCAGGACGAAGGGGAGGTTTGCATCTTGGTCTTGAAACTCAAGCGTACTCCTGCTGCCTTTGCTTACCCTCAGGGGCAGAAGATGAGGGAGGTGTCTACAAGACCACATCCCACATGGTGCCCTGTTGAATACAGCCTGACACTCTGGTGGTACAATCAACTGAAACTGCAAAAAAGTTAAAGAATCTTAATTCAAAGTGGGGATGTGCCAGGGGTTCAGTTTCACAAACGTGTCTGCACTCTCTCTCTACTACTCCTCAGACCAGAGCTGCTCACCAACCCCAGCTCCAGGGTGCAGTTTCAGCCAGACCCCCCACTCCACCCTGCTCTCCTGCTCCATCAGCGCCCGTCTCCTTGGTCACGCATGACGGGGAAGGCAATTCCTTCCTCGTCTTGGTCTCATGTAAGACCTTGGCGTAAACATTTCCTTGTTGATGGACAAAGCTGGGAGGATGATGCCTGAAGAATGTTTTCCCCTCAATGTTCCCAATCTCTCAGCCATCCTTCAACTGGGAGAAAAGTGACGTTTTGGCTATTACATTCTTTCCCCTCACTTCTTTGCTGATACTGGAAGCCGGTGACCTCAGAACAGATTCAAGGTGCATTTTCCATTTATTGACTGTCTCCCTGGAAAACAGAGGGCTTTTCATTGCTCATCCTGAAGCGCCTCCCTCCTCTCTCGACTTTCAGATACAGTGCAGAAGAGCCTGGCAGGTGGCCTGTGTCAATAAATATCAACCTTTAAAAAATCTTGACTCTAGACCCTGTTCCTAACTACTACTATGCCTTTAAATCAGTACGCCCTAAACCTCCCTGAACTATTTTTCCTTTGCCTTCCCTTGTCTTGCTAAAACAAATTTTCATTTGTTACAACATGCTTCATAACTTATTTGGCTCCCTGAATACCAGTTTATAATACTCACAAAAATACATCATCTACATATCTAGGTAAAAATCACAAATTCTTAAAAAACACACAAAAGACCTCAGAGGTAGAATGAGCTGATCTCTATCTCACCCAAAGAGAACCCCCTCATTCCCGCAGAGCTGAAACTGGTCTGCCTGGACCTTCCCTGTGTTAATCCACAAAAGCAAGTAGAAAGTTACTACTTTCCCTCAGATATTTCTGGGCAGGTGCTATATTGGAATGGGCTCTCCTTCCCCAGGCTATACTTCCTCCATTTCTTCAATCTTCTCATACAGCCTGGGGTCCCAGTCCCACACCCAGAGCTGGCCCTGTAGCAACCAAGGGTCCCTTGCCAGATGCTGACACCCACCTGAGGTTGACATTCTCAGACCCATTACCCCTGAGGAAAGCCATCCTATCTCCACAGCTGGAGAAGGCCCTTCTATGGCAAATAGTTAAAAAACTATAGTTAAGCTAATCCCCAAGATTTAGATTCAGGGTAGGATGGAAACACTCAAGTCACTGGTCACTGAGACCCGTTCTCCCTTCAGCCCTGAGGAAACTAGCTTCAGTCTTCTTAAGATGGCAGAAGCTAGTTATTCACATCCTCTTTCTTATAGAGGAGGAAGAGATGATGATTACCATAATAAGGTGGTGACAAGTCACTATTTGCTGCTCCTCAGCTGCTTCCAAAAGAGGAACAAGTAATGCTTACTTAGGTGGGGTCCTTCGAGAGGGCCTGCTGCCGCAGAGGCACCTGGGATGCTGGGTGGTGGGAGCAGGGAAACAGGGAGGAGAAGAGGAAAGACAGCACCACAATGGGGGCACATAGCACGTTACTCAGGGGCTGTGAGAAAGAGCTGAGGAGGAACAGGGTACCAAAATCAGTCCAACCCTGAGAGAGAAATGATGAAAATGAATCCAAAGAGAAACGTCACCTGTGAAAACCAATGGCCCTGCTTGACAGCAGCTGTGCAGTCACCATTTACCAAAACCGGGATGGAGGTGGTACACGCTGACCTCTGCTCACTACAGGTGACATGTCACCAAGTGATGTGCTCCAAGGAGGGGGCCAAGGTTACTTCTGATCTCAGCTGAACCCCGTAAGATTGCAGACCTCAGTTCTCCCATCTGTAGAACTAGAACAACCCTTCCAGGTAAGCTGGGCTATATATGCGTGAAAAATTAAGTGCTAACACCACATACCAAGGAACCCATTATGCAACTGAATCTCTGGTTTAAGGAAATACAAAATCTCTCCCCACTGAATGCCAACAAGCTCTCCATCAACTCAGCATGTGGGAGGACACAGAGGAGAAAGGCCCATGGGCACAACACACACGCCCAAGAGGAGGTGAGGGGAACCCATATGCTGCATATGTATACTGAGATTTCTGTGCGGCTTGTTCAATTTTTAGTGTGTGGGGGGGGGTGGGGGGCAGATTTTGTTGCTAATCACCTTCTTCAACAAATCAGAAAAACGTTGACAGTGAGTGGGCATGTTTAGATGTTTGCTAGCACCAGCTTGTTCAGCCCAAACAGGTTGGACAGGTTGAATATTTAAACAAAGGAGGAAAAATGCAAGGCATAAACCAGGACGTGCTGAGGTGGGACTGCGGCCAGCACCTGCAGGTTTACGTCTGTGATCTGACACTGGTGACCAGGCCTGTTCTCTCTTTACTTCAATACTTTCGTATTTTAACACTGAACTGGACCCACACTCAAGATCTAGTCAACGTGCTCAGGCAGCAGAGAGTGGCACCACGGGAGGGGAGTGTGGGCACTCTGGAGCTGCGGCCAGCCCGCCACGCCTCCTCCTGCCCCCAGCAAACACATACCTTCCTTTCTGTGACCTAATTTCCAGCTCTCACAAATGCCAGGCTGTTCAAGTGCGGGCAAGCTGAGGCGCTCCAGACTGTGATGCCATTCATCAGTCTTCCCTGGTGCAACTGAGCTTTTGAAATATTTCAACAAGATATGTCAAAACGACCATACTGCCTGGATGCAAGAACTTTTTTTTTGCATCTGCTTAATCTCCAAAAAACAAATACACAAACGCCACCTCTGCCAAAACAGAAGAGGGCCTGACTTATAAACATCAGTATCCAGTCAGCCAAATGATAACAAACTATTTAATTATGAAGCAGGTTGTAAAGTCGAGAATCATTTCAAGGATGAAAAAGGCTTCCCTGGTGTGCTGAGCTTGGGTAGTCTTATGAGTGAGATCTTTGGTCTGTCCTTCACAGAAAATGCAGACTCAAAATACCCTTTCAAAGAAAAACAAACTATTTTGTTTGTTAATGGATACTGGAAAAGAAAAAAAATTAAAGTGGAAGGGAAAATGTTTGAGAATGTTACCAAACACAAAAAAGGCAACATGAGAGACTATCAATTGAAATGCATCAACTTCCAGTGTTGTGATTTCCTCATGCTTTTTATCTTACTTGAATAATAAAGTCCTGTGGCAAGTCACTCTGACCTGTTCTTATTTTTAAGCTGAGGTACCACTGACACAGCATTATATTGGTTCCAGGTGTATGACGCCATGATTCGCTGTTGCCACTGACCTGTCCTTTTTCTCAGGGAATAGTGGTAGCTTCCTACTTTGGGCAGATTTCTAAAATGTAAAGAATTCTGAAAGAGACCACGGATGCTCGTCTAATAGTGTAAGTGCTAATCCACGTGAAAAAAATGTAAGAACACCACAAAGTAAGAAATCCCCAAAAAGGTGTCCAGGTAATAAAGACCTGCACAATTTGGTAGAGGAAATTTAGGCATAAGGCACACAGCTATGATACACTGTTCTCAGACTGTTGACTACTGTCAAGGATGAAGGGCACAAGAATCTATTTTCTTGGCCTTGAAAATACACTTGTTTACCAGCTTGCAGAGGGACTGATGCAGTACCCTAAGTTTTTTCCTAAGGGAGATGAGAAAGGAAGGGAACTCCAACTGAACATCTTACGTGAACCAGAGACTTGGGTATATATTATAGCATTTAATTCTGACAATAACAAAATCTGTGAGCAAAATGTCACCCTGTTAAAGATGAAGAAAAGAAGGCTCCCTTCGCCATTCTACGGGGCATCTTTATTGGCCCTACCAGAGAGGACACACAGACAGGTTGCCTTATATATAAACCATTATCGAAGTTAAAAATAAATGCAAACAGGTTTCAATTCCAGTGAATGAGATGTAAGGAAAGGCTAAAGACATTTAATTATAACCCGACAACAGCACAGAATTTCTTTCTGGTTAAAAGAGGAAAGTTTCAATGCTTATTAAAGAAATGTTTTATAAACTACACCCGAAGTATGTCTGTTTCAGTACACAGAAAACTAAATGTGGTGACACGGCCTGGATACCCAGGAAACTACCAAATACTCACTGAACACCCACCACATGCGAGAGTTGCATGTCCAGGCCAGTTCGCATGGTCACCCTGTGTCTATACCGTTAACGTCTCGTGTACACAAACCCATGTGGACCAGAACACTGGATTCCTTTGGTCGGGGGAGCAGGCACCTGGTGATAAGACTCATTTCAAGGTGAACTAGCTGTGCCTTTGAGTGGTCAGCTCCACTCCTGAAAAGTAGCAAGTACCAGTGCTAGGTACAGTGTGTCTTTAAATTTGACATTCCTACGACAGAGGTTCACGGAGCCCTTCTCCTTGCTGGGCTCTGAACAAGAAGTGACCATCCCCTTCCGAGTCACTGTCCTACCTCTGCTCCTTCTGTCCTTTAATGCTGGCCACCTGTTCACATACCCAAGTTCAGTTGTACATGCCAGGGGCTGGCTCGGCCTAAGTGTCAGAGCAGTGCACTAAATTCAGAGACGTCACGGCCTCATTTGTCATGGAGTAGGTCACACTGCTGTGCAGTGGATGTTTTCTTCCAGCATAACAGGAACCCACAAACCCCTGTTTCTGAAGACTGTCCATTACCCAACAGCATCCTCAGGGTCTATGTTCCCTACTTAGCAACAGAAAAAGTCACACTGTCTGCATGGTGAAAGTCCACGGCAAAGAACTAGAGAAGGTTCCAGGGGGTTCCCTCCCTCCTCTTCACCCTTCTGATGCCACAGCAGAAATGAGCACACACCCCTGTTCTCTGGAGAACAAATGGGGAAGTCAGTCAGGAAAGTTTGCTCCTGCCAGTCTTCAGGGTGTTCTCACTGTAACACATATCCCCCAACTGTCTTTGCAGCTTAAAAGCCTACAGTTTGTAAAACGAGGAGCAAAGTGGGAGTTAATTTTCTATTTTCCCAAGGCCATTACAGTTTACAACACACACACGCACACAAAGGGACACCCATGTCAGAGTCAGGATTTCTTCCAAATGAGGCCTGTTTCAATCCTCTCTGTCAAGTGCCACCACTTCTTCACAGCTCTGCAGCCCAGCACTTTCTGGAAAGTTTTGCAGATCGCCAAGCTCAGTGCCCTTTTTCCTACATCCAGCTCTCCTGAGGGCGGGCTCTGGCTCAGTTTCCCAAGTTTGTTTTGGAAGACAAGCACCGCTCAATCCAAATTTTCAACATGCGAGCAGCTGATAAAGAGTTCTGGGAAGTTAAAAGCTGGAGCCACAGTGATGTTTCCATGATACATATTTTGTACTTGA
Source organism: Sturnira hondurensis (assembly GCF_014824575.4). Taxonomy (NCBI): domain Eukaryota; kingdom Metazoa; phylum Chordata; class Mammalia; order Chiroptera; family Phyllostomidae; genus Sturnira; species Sturnira hondurensis. The sequence goes on along the minus strand of NW_028076902.1, from coordinate 3,802,673 downwards.
TGGCAACCTGTTACTCTGCCCGGGAACTAGGCTGTGGTTAGAAACGTTTGGGATAAAGGATGTTCAAACCTCAAACACACAAAAATCCGCAGACAGGGAAGTGGCAGCTTGAAATACTATGCCAGATACAGTAATAAGCTGAGATGGTGTCTTCCCCATCCTTTTTCAGAATGAGCTGGAATTTGCATCGCTCTTGTCTCCCTACTTACCAAATACAGAATTACTTTGCAAATATAATGTAAATTTATTGACTAGAATTAAATTGTAAGAAGCCACGGACTTGATCAGAGCTACAGTGCAACTGTCAACATGAGCACACCTAACTTAATAAGCTACCGATTCTGTGAAGTTTGTTTTCTTTACTAACAGTTCAGTTGAGTTAGGTGCTGGCAGTCTTTTCACAAAACTAAGATACAGGAAACTTAACAAAAAGATGGACTCACCTTATAAACAAAGATAACTTAACAAAAAACGACTAGTGGTCAAAGGAAATAGTTTTTCTATGAAGTGGGTGACTACAGAGAATACCTCAGTATCAGTTAAGAATAACCTGAAACTGAAAAGGATGGAGTTCCTGGGGTCCTCGTTATACGTGTTGTAGGATGTGTAACGAGCCCTCCGCGAGCTGCAGCCAACACAGATCTGCGGTGGAGCCCAGACGTGTCTCCCACAGCAGCTGCTCACAGTAAACACTGGCAGGCAAGGCTCCCCTGGAGGAATGTGCACACGCGGAGATATGTGTCACATGTGCATGTGCAGGCGACCTTCAGATGGGGTGCGGGGGAGGCCGGGGCAGGTGCACTACGTGCTTCAAAATACACTGCGCTCCAGAGCAACCTTGTGGAATTGAGCCTTGGAGAAATGCATCTTGAAATCCACACAAAGGGAGCCCTGTCACAGCAGGGGCCCTACTCAATCTGCGGTGCTCAGAGGAGAGACTGAGAATCAAAGAGCACAGGAAGCTGACAGAGAAGTAGGGTCCAGAGCAAGCAGGTTATTAACCAGATGCATACAGACACTGGCGGGCGGGGCAGTGTGCTTAGGGCTCTCAGGGAGGCGCAGGCTTGGAGGGTCTCTAACTACGCAGCTCGGCAGGGAATCCAGGCCCCAGCCAGTGCTGGTTCTCCTCAATCCTAGCTGAGCCGCAGACTTCAGGGAGCAGAAACAACAGAAGGAAAATGAGAAAAAAACTTTGGTCTTCAGCACAAAACTCACAGTTGACGGACTCCCTTCCATGCTTTCAAAATCAAGTGAGGAGGATACAGCTAATCAGTTTGGGTTTTGACGATTCAATTTTGTTTCATTACTGCACACACATGTCCCAGGGCCGCTCTGGCCCCTGATTAATGTTACACAGGTGTCTGCTCACCATTTGAGTTTCAGATTCTAGTACGGATCCATCGGGACCAAGAGATCTAACTCACTCTCTCTGGCAGATCTTTGTAACTGTTTTCCCATTTTTATAATTTTTTTCAAAAGTACAATTTCACCAACAAATGAAGATGTTAATAATTGTGATTGATTACCAAAACCCAAATATTCTTTTTACACATTATCTGCAATTTTCTGCAGAGAACATAAAATAAATGCAGTGTGATAAACTCAAATATTCTAAGTAAGTTTTTTTGTTATTTAAGTTATATATTTTGAGTAGCAAAAAGCAAAACAAAAACAACCTCTTAATTTATTCTCTGGATTCTATGAATGCTTCCTTGGTATTTCCCTCTGTGGCGCATAACAACAGTATTAGAGACCGTTTATTTATAAGCTCTGCTTCACAAACACCACCCTCAACACTCTGCATGTACTAGTTCACGAGTCGACACAACGCTCCCATGTTAGTGCGGGTGTCACCGCCATCTATGAAGGAAGTGACTGGAGCATGGAGAGGTCGAATAGCCTGTCTGGGGTCACAAAGGTAAGAGCGGCGCGCCTCTTACAGGTGACTGCAAGGGTGCCTTCAGCTCTGACAATGCAAACTCAGAAGCACCCTCCACCACAGACACTTCCACAGCACACCATAGGCCTTCAGAAAGTTTTCATAAACACTGCATTCTTCAGCATAGTTCTAAATGAGATTTTACCTCATTTTACCACTTTGTTAAATTAGTACAGACATATTAGGAGATTTCTTCAGTTCTGCAGACTTAGAACTAGAACTTGGTCCCCAATAATTAGTCCTCTCCTCCAAATCAAGATGACTCACAATAAATAAAGTTAGAACAAAAACAAAACCCCAAATTACAGAAATACCACGAAGGCCTGCTTTAAAAAATATATTTATAAGCAGTAATTTACCCACAACTCCAACATACACTATTCACGAGTTATAAATGTATCTTAGTGGAAAAAACGTGCGATACCACTGACTTTACAGAGTAAAACAGATTATTGGGCGGGGGGGGGGTGCGGAATACTAAGAACAACTGTAAGCCAGCCAATTAGATAACATACGAATGGCCAAATCCCCAGAAAAGACATAAACTACTGACACTGACTCAAGAAGAAACAGAAAACGTGAACAGACCTATCACAAGTAAAGGGAATAAATTAGTAATTTAAAAACTTCTCAGAAAGAAAAGCCCACAAGGCTCCATCAGTGAATTCCACCAAACATTTAAAGAAGAATTACCAACTCTTCACAAAGTCTTCCAAAAATTAGAGGAAGAGGAAATACTCACTTTATGAGGCTTGTGTTATTCTGATACAAAAGCCAGTTAAGGACACCCTAAGAAAAGAATACTACAGATCAATTATCTCTCATGAATACAAACAAAAAATCTTTAACAAAATACTAGCAAATCAAATCCATCAATATATGAAAATGATTACACATTGTGACCAAATGGGATTTATCCCAGGAATTAAGTTAAACACTCAAAACAGAATAGAATCTTTAAAGGACAAAGCCAACTTGACCATCTTAGTAGATGCAGAAAAAGCATTTGACAAAATTCAACACCCTTTCATGATTAAAAAAACCTCAGCCAAGCAGGAGTAGAAAGAAACCTCAAAACCGATAAAGGGCATTTATGAAAACCCCACAACTACCACTATATTTAATGGGGAGAGGCTGAATGCTTTCTCCCTAAGGTCAGAAACAAGACAAAGATGTCCATTCTCCTCATTTCTGGGTTAACATTGCGGTGGGGGATCTAATGAGGGCTAGCAGGCAAGAAAAATAAAAGGCACAAGATTAATTTCAAAGAAAAAATAAAACTATCTCCACTTGCTGATGACGTGATCTGGTATACGGAAAAGCCTAAGGAATTCACTAAGTAACAATCAGAATGAGTAAACAAGGCCAGCAAGGTTGCAGCAAGTGAGATCAATACAAAGTTTGAATTGTATTTTTATATACTAGCAATGATTATTTTTTATACAGAATCAAAAAATAAACTTGGAAAATAATTCCACTTAAAATACCACAAAAAAAGAATACAACACTTAGGAATAAATTCAACAAAATATAAAACCTGCACTCTGAAAAAACTATAAAACAGAGTTGAAAGAAATCCAGTAAGATCTACATAAATGGAAAATACTCTATGATCAAACATTTAATATCATGATGGCAATGCCTCCAAATAGATCTACATGTTTTGCAGTACCTATAATTATTCCAGCTGCCTTTTTTGAAAAAAAACTTACAAGCTAATCCTAAAATTCATAAGGAAATGCAAGCAATACAGAATAGCCAAAACAATCTTGAAAAAGATGAGTTAGAGGACCCATACCTCCTGATTTCAAAACTTACCAAAAAGCTACACTATTCAGTGTAATGTCAGCCTTAAGAAAAGATATGTAGACCAACAGAGCACAACTCAGAGTACAAATATAAGTCCTTACATTTAAGGTCATTGGACAAGGATAGGAAGACAATTCAATGGGGAGAGAAAAGTTTTTTCAATAAACAGTGCAAAAGACTGAACTTGGACCCCTTCCATATACTATATGCAAATATTAACCTGAAACAGATCACAGACTTAAATGTAAGAATTAAAATCACGAAACTCATGAGATTCCACTTCATACCTATTAGGACAGCTATAACAAAAACGACAGACATAGTAACAAATGTTAACAGAGATGCGGAAAAAACAGAACCTTCGAACACTGCTGGTGGGAATGTAAAATGATGGTTCAGCGGCTTTGGAAAACAGTGGGGCAGTATCTCAAAATGTTACACATGGAGTTACCACGTCATTCAGTAATTCTACTCCTACGTATCTATGCAAGAGAAATAAACACATGCATCCACAAAAAAATCTGTTCAATAAAATTCATTGCAGCATTATTCATAATAGCCAAAAAAGTAGAAATGACTCAAATGCCCATGAATTGAAAGGACAAGTAAAATGTGTCACCAGATTAACAGGCCATTATTTGCCAATAAAAGAGAAAAGAATGAAGTACTAATATATGGTACGACATAGATGAATCTTGAAAGCATTATGCCAAGTGAAAGAAGCCAGTCACAAAAGGCCACATATATTTACATTTATATGAAATGTTCAGAACATGAAAATCCAGAAGCAGAAAGTCGATTAGTATTTTCCTAGGGCTGCAGGGTGGGAAGTAAGGGGAAGTGACTGCTTATGGGTATGGGTTTCTTTGGGGGATGATGAAAATATCATTAAATTGATTACAGTGATGGTCGCATAATTCCGTGAATATACTAAACACACTGAATTGCATGCTTTAAATGGGTTAAATGTAATATATGGTACATAAACTGTATCTCATAAAGATGTAAACAAATAAAACAGAAATTGCTCAGCCTAGTGCCAGACGCAGAGTGCACCACAGCTTTAGTGACGATTATTTGTAAAATACGTTGTCAGAGACACCACTGTAGAAGGCGGTAACTACGCCTTTTATAGGTGTATTTAACAGGTGTCATGTTCAAAAACAGATATTGTCTCAAAATGGAAATTTGCAAATTGGAAGTGATTGGGTCCAAGGCCAGAGATGGCTGGTGTAGGATCCTATGCAGTACGTGGTTAGGGCTAAAGCAGCCAAGAGGAGGGTATTTCTCACTAATGCACCCCATCATCTTCTGCCAATTTGCAGGTGGCCCCTGGGGAGTCCACTGAGCAAGCTCAGTAGGAGCAAGCAGGGGAACTGCCCCAGAAGGGACACACAACCAGATTTTAGGAGGGTGAATAAGTAAGGGAGGACATTTGATAGGGGGAAGCGGGAGGTAGGAAAGGCAGGGAAAACAAAACAAAATGGCAAAGAGAAGGCAACATGCTACTAATGGGCTGCTATGGTGGTAAAAAAGCAAAAAGCTAAAATGTAAAATATATTAAAAATGCCAAAAGTATTCACTTCCTTCTTTGTACCCCAAAATACTCCTAGGAGGAAATGAGGGGCAAATAGAGAGATGTGAATTTTTTATATGGAAAGAAAACACATTGTAAAAAATTCTTTAAAATGTTCGTAACTTTCAGAAAGTCATATTATACTCTAACTTACAGGACATCCCACTGTGTAATTCACAGGCTTTAAATTTTTGCAATGTTACTTAGAAACATGAGTAACAGCACTTACCAAGTGCTTACTGTGTGCTGGGATTGTGTGCTGAGTTTATTTCCTAATCCTCATCCTGGTGTTCAGTATTAACAGTCTCATGTTAAAGAAGAGGCAAGTGAGGTACAAAGATTAAGTAAGTTGCTCAAGGACAGAAAATCTACAAGTGGCAGAGTTGAAATTTAAAATCAGGTGCCTAATTTCAAAGTCCAGAAATTTACTATCATACACACTCATGTGTCCCAAGTACACTATCAGTATTCATGAAACAATTTTAGGTGGAGTAGACTGGACCATCTCATATTAGCATTTATCTATAAGAAAACATCAACTTCACAATACTTACATAAAGCTTTCTTTTCAAACAAATATGTAAAAAAAAAAAAAAAAGATGTTAGTCAACTTTTAAAAAGAAAACAGCATAACGCCTAAAAGGGAATATAGAAAAAAAATGCCCGATTTTCTGAGAAGCTGAAATTCTGAGTACCTTTAAAAAATCTTTGTAGAGTTCTAATGTTCCTAAAATGTTCGTGTTTTTTAAAAAGCATTTAAAACATTTGTTTTAACCCCCTCGACGAAACATCTGCAACCATCCTATAAAGTATATTTTCCATTGGTTCATCCCACAAAATGTTTATATGCCCACCACTCAGCTTCCTCCCACTTCTGAGTGAGCCTCTTTCTCCCTCGAGAAAGTAAAAATTCCTGACATTTATCAGATTTGTTATTTCTTCATTTCATCCTATCTTACCCTGAAGCTCCAGGACCATACAACTTAACTATCTATTTGAAGGTCCTAGAAATGTCTCTTAAGACAAAGACCTGCAGGGAACCCAGTAGGCATATGCAACTAGTTTTTAAAAGGCAGGGGTTACTGTGCTATTCCTTGAGGGCTCCTCTGTATCTGATAAGCTGCCTACCTCTGGCACCCAAATAAAGAAACTGTAATTGGCAAAGGGGGAGGACTCTGTTTCATCCTCATCCCCAAAGGGCCAGAGACCTAGCCCAGGTACTTCAGTTTCCCATGAAGAGACACCTCTAATACTTTGGAGACCATATCACAGGCAAACAAAACCATCTCTGGCTTTTCCATACAGTCAACAGGTTCAGAACTCTTAGTTTTTAGGCAAGTCCTCTTTCTGATGATGGCTCAGAGGGCACTTTACTTTTTGTCAACCTCCAGATGCCAGTCACCAGGCCACGGTGGCCCTCACCCACCTGTGCATGTTCCCATTGGTGGTAAAAGACTGGCCACACACGGTGCACTTATAAGGCCTCTCGCCAGAGTGCACCAGCATGTGGCGGTCCAGGGAGCTGGCTGAGCTCAGCGACTTCCCGCAGATGCTGCACGAATGGTCGGCCCCTCCAGTGTCCGTGTTGTGCTGCAGAAAGCAATCACCACAGTGGTCACTTCAGGTGGGTCAAAACTTGAACATGCAAATTTAGATATAATAAAACCAGTAAAAGTTCTCAGCTATTTTTTTTCTGTTTCATTTTAAATATCTTCCCAAATGTCAAAATTTATCAGGAACACTGGCAGATATATATTCTGTACAATTTTCTTCTATCCCCATGTTTGTTTTGAAAAGTACTTCTGTAAGGCTCAGAGAGAGCTGGAATCTTTGAAGGTCTCTCTTGGAGACACATACAGGTTAACTGACCACGTACATCACATGAACAGGAAAACTGTCAACTATGAAGCAAGTGTGTGAAACATGGTTCTCATGTTAAGTCGGTCTCCATTCCTCCAGTCTGATGACTCCGGCTTACTGTCGGGGGAAGAGAACTGAAATCTGCAGGGTTCAGAGAGGCCTGACAGCTGAAACATGTTAAGAAGGAATCTATTTATCCAAACCCAGTTACTAAATGATGTTGTTATTCGGTACCATGTTATAATTTTAATAATGTCACTCCTTCACTGTTCCAGATTTATCAATGATTCATCATGAATCAGTTATAGCAGGCAAAGGAGAAGGAAAAAATCTCATTAGGAAGGAGGAAAGCCAAGGGATCCCCAAATCAAGTCAATTCCCTGCTGGGTGACGTAAGGTTGTAGCACTACAAAGAGTGCGAGTGTACACCTACAGTCTCCTGTACTGTAGGGATTTGGTTCATACTGACAAGCCATGTATGATGCAAAGTCTCCTGTTATATGCGGTCAGTTAATGCAATATTTGCTAAATTCTGAAATGGTATTCTGTACTGATCTGGGACTTTGTCACAATAACACGGACACAAAAATTATTTCATAACCATCTCTTGAAATAATTAAAATATTAAATGTAAATTAAACACAGCCACAATTCATACACTGAGATCAAATCACCTTGCCCTCTTAATAAATGATTACAACAAAAATATAAAGCAGCGCAAACCTGACGAATGTGCATAGTTAACTGATGCTGTGTAGTGCAAATCTTTTCACACAGGGGACAGTTATAGGAAGACTTCTCCTCTTTCGTTTCCTGAAAAGATAATAAAAAGGAGAATCACTCTCACCTCAGTGTACTAGCGCCTCCTTGTCTCTGTCACGAGCACCCGTGTCTCGAGCTGCAGCAACGGAACAGCTGAGAGGCTGGGCTCAGGAGCCTGCCTGTTGTTCTGAGCCTGGGCACGTCACCGTCCCGCTGGCCCTCAGTTTCCTCATGCAAAATGGTAAGAATAATAGCTTCTATCACATCACCCCGTGATGCGGATTAGCCCAGTCAACACGCACAAAGCACAGGAACAGCGCCTGGCACAGGGTAAGTGCTCAATAAATGTCAGTGCTCTTATTAGACGGACACCACTTGATGAATCATCAGTGATGGCGGAGAACAAAGCATCAAGTCATGGCAGAGGTAGGAAAGGAACCTCCTCCCGATCTAACCAGGCTCCAGCCACTCTCCCACCCATGAGATGTGATGGAGTTCTCATGATAAAAACCCACCCTCCCTACAGTGAGAGGCCTCGGGGCCCAGCTGTGTGCCCTTCCACTCCCTGTTGGTGCCTGCTTAACACTGCTCACAAATATTCAGTAAACAAGAATCAGAATGCTGGCCTGTGGAAAGTATGATAAAGAATGACAATGCAAACTGAAGGCTTCCACAGAGGTGACAAAGGAACCAGCTTGCTACTTGGAAAAGGGGCTCATTTTATGTTCCCTCAAAACACATAGGACAGGCTTCCTTCAAGCAATACATTTTACCTTTTAAAGGAAAATGACAGGCTCCTTCTCTACCTATACAACTTTTCTTTCAAATCCTTCATGGAGAGTTGTCATGCGTGTGCCTGTTATAGACACTTCATACACTCAACTCCAAGGCACCACAGGTCTCTGTCCTCATCCCCCAAACTAACGGGATCAAGGCCTGGGCACCTCTCCCCAGGAATGTAGAACTGAGATGCTGAGAGACTAAGATCCATGGGTTTCCAAGGATAATTTGAATCACCTGGGGAGCTTTCTGAACTACAGATTTCTAGATCAGACACACAACAGGTGAATCAGAATCACTGGGGTACGGGCAGCTGTACCCCTGCAGTGTTTCACAAGCTCCCAGGAGACCCTGGTGTGTGCCCAGGTTTGGGGATGACTAAGATACTAAGTTAGGTGATCGCCAGCACTTGAACTGAAAGTTCACGCAGGGTTGGGGCCAGACCCAGAGGCGTGGTGAGCCCAAGCCACACACACAGCCGGGGAAGCTGTCTGTGCTAACGGAAGTGGGAGACCAGGCAGGCCCAGACAGAGGGAGGGCTGGACTGGCGGGCATCTTTCAATAGCCTTCTTTTTCCTGGTGCTCATCTGAATGAGTTTCTGTTCCCTGAAAATAGTATCAATTATTAAACACTTACGATGTGCTAAACTCTGTACATATAAAAATGTCAGTTTTTTCACAACCGCTAAGATACATCCACTATTACAGGTCCCATTTTCTGGATGAGGAAACTGAGGTACAGAGTGGAAAGGAGCCTGCTCCAGATCAGAGAACTGTTACAGAGACTCAGGACTAAAACCCAGGCCAGCTTCTCAACAGGCCATGCTAACCACTGTGCTATATAAATCTGACAAAAAAAAAAAAAAAAAAAAGATGAACCCCAAGGCACAGAAAGGAAACACCGTGTGGTTGGCTATGAGAGATGATGAAAACAAAAGTCACCCTGAAGACTATAAAAACAAATGGCACCATAAACCAGATGGGGTGGAGTGAATGCACGCTGTCTAGTACATAGCTGCCTAAAGTAGGTCCAGCCCACACTTCAAAGACTGGCAAGCCTCATTTTAAGCACTCCGGTAGTGCCCCCTTTGCTTCTCAGAGTTTCAGCTACCCATGGTCAACCCCAACTCAAAAATATTAAATGGAAAATTCCAGAAATAAGTGATTCATACATTTTAAATTGCACGCCATTCTGAGTAGTGTGATGAAATCTCACGCCATCCTGCTGTCTTCCTGGGACGTGAATCATCCCTTTGTTCAGCTTCTCTATGCTGTATACACATTTGTCACTTAGTAGCTATCTTGGTTATCAGATCGACTATTGAGGTATCACAGTGCTTATGTTCAAGCAGCCCTTATTTTACTCTGTAATGCCCCAAAGTGCAAGAGTAGTGATCTGGCAATTCAAATATGCCAAAGAGAAGTCATAAAGTGCTTCTTTTAAGTGAAAAGATTTGTTTGTATAGAAAAAAACAAAGTACTGTAAATAAAGGGTTTAGCACTATCCACAGTTTCAGGCATCCACTGGGGATCTTGGGAAGTATCCTCTGTGGCTAAGGGGAGGACACTGGACAAACCTCTTTCTAGTCTGTGGCACTGCGTCTGAGAACTAGGTATGCTACACATTCTTTACTCTCAAAAATTTAAAAACTTACAGACCTGAATTCTAAGGAAGCTGATTAACCTAGAAACAATAAAACCTGCCAGACTCACTGAGTCATCCGCAGACTCCCCCTCCTGACAGGGGTCCAATGCATGTGCCTGGGGGTGGGGTGGGGGCACCCTGCCTCCTCAGCCCCGTTCCCCCACAGTCAGAATGGAACTGGCCAAGAACCACCAAAGAAAAAACCAAAAGGAAAAACTGCAATGACAAAATAAGATCACTCACTATAATAATGAAAAATGTCTCATAGCCAGGCCAAAACGCAATCTTGGTTGTTTTTGTTGAATTATTGGATTAGCAACACTACATATTAAAAAAAATTTTAGAGGAATATTCATCAGTAGGATGTAAATAAATGTTAAAAAGCCAGGTCTCCAAGTAACCAGCTTCTGGAGGAGGCAAAATTTTTTTTAAAAGAATCATCTTTCATTCACCCCAAGGTAGATGGCGCTAACTGGCACTGCTTCTGGGGTTTACTGTGAACTGGAACCCAACTTTCTCGAAGGCTGCCAGGGGCACACTGCAGACCACATTAGAGACCCCCAAAATCCACGGGGCTCTGGGAGAAGGACGTCTGTGAACTCAGACTTTATTTTTATAAAGAAACCAAACAGAAAAGACAGCATGATGATGCTGCAAGAAGCCCTGCAGGAGAACGCTGAATCCAGTTAGTGGGGCCATGCTAGTGGAAAGAGCACACTTCCTGAGATGACAGATAAAATTAGCAGCTAATGTGGTAACTAACCATTCCATAATGAAACAATCTGGCACCTGTGTCAGCGTCCGGCTGTGGCTAATCTGTCCTGGAACACAGTGCTAGCACTCATGGGGCTCCTCCCCAGCGCTCCCTCGCAGCCCTCCACGGCACTCCCAGGTGGGGACGAAGCATGCTCTCCCCTCCAACTGTATTCTGCTTTTGTTTGTTCTTCCAATGCACCCGACTGTGCCATGATACCTGTGGCCTAGACTTCCCTTTTGAAAACTAAGCCAGTGCCCAGGAACCTGGAGGCAGAGGAGGCAGATGAAAACTGCCCAGGTACACGCCTGTACCATCTGATTCACCCCACTTGCACAGTCACCCCCAATTAACAAGCAGAGACAGAAGGGCTCTACCTACTGTCTCTGAACCACTGGGAAATGCCCAGAGCCTGGACTGGCACCACCTCTGCCTAAGCTGGGCTATTTAAAGAGGAGGTGATCACTACCTACCACTTTCTCTTGCAAGAACAGAGAAGGAAGAGGAGACGATGACCTTATCTGTCTCATTCACCCTGAAATGCCTGACGCCCGGGTGCAGTACCTGGCCTGAAGCAGGAGCAGGTATGCACTGTGAATTGAGTGAATGGGTGGAGAGATGAACAAACAGATGGAAGGAAAGACAGTCATGTGAGAGTGGAAATAAACCTTTTCTTCCCAGAGCTAGTGCTCCTTCTTGACTCAGGCCACAGTCATACAGGCTGAGTATTTTCTCAGGGACCCATAGGAAGAGAAGCATGTGGAGACAAGGGAAAAAAGAGAGAGAAAGGTATCAATGTTCCAACCCTAAAACAGTTTAACTCTGCCAAGTCTTCAGCCTTGAGAAAGGAGTGAAGAAAATGAACACTCCCATGCTGTGGAGGAATTTTAGGTTGGCACAACTTTTCCTGGAAGACAAGTTATATCAAAAGCCTTACTTAATGTTTTGCTTCTAAGAATGCATAGAAAATCATTATAGATGTGCTCAGACAATTCTGTATAAGGATAGTCACTGTAAGATTGTTAGTTAAAAGAAATTAATTCCCCAAAACCCAACAGGTTTACTTTCATCTCCACCCCTGGTATCTAGGCAAACTCTTAAGACTGCCTGTTCGATAAGGGTTTGGTATGAGCCCATTAAATCAGTCAAACCAAAAACCAAATGTGGAGGAGCCGGTTCGTAGGCTATGGATTCAGAGAAGAAATGAGAACTAGTTACTCTCATTCCATGAGCTTTGTGGAACACGGGTGCTAACAGGAACGCAACCACTTTGCAAGTTCCCCCTTGGTACGTCATTTAAAGGTTCACCTCACTTCCCCATGGAGGAGACATGGGCTTTCACCGCACCATTAATCCTCCCAACCCCCGCCCACTCATTTACTCTTTCTCTCTTCTCCTGATCTGATGTCCCCTTTCAAAAGGACTAACTCGCCTTTGACGTGGAATTCTCTAGAGCCAAATTCTGTGCTTTGTCACAGGTGGAAGGCCGGGGAGCAGCCCCAGCGCGACCAGTGCTTATGTTTTCCCTAATCTGAAGACATGTTAAAAAAATAGCCAATTAAGGTGGCTTTGAAAACAATACTGTTTTTGTAAGTAAGGTAAGGAAACGAACCACCTCACAGTAGAGGACTAAGTTCTTGGACATCAAATGAAGAAAGCTGACATCCAAATGAATTTACAGAGCAGAGAATCAGGGCATCTTCACCCATACTGACACCACAGCACAGAAAATTTTTTCCATGAGTCAAGAAAACTGAAGTAAGCCATGAAAAGTTTGCACTTAAAAAATGATTACAACCTCTGGGTATGTTTATTTACTTCTCAGTATGAGGGGAGACCCCCCCCCAAAAAAACCCTGGAATTATCTTCTGGACAGCAAGCCCCTTGTATAGCATAGGCTTCTCCCACTAGGTGAGTGTTTTAGGAACCCATCTGTATCAGTGTTTCAGTGTACCAGCTGGGGATGTTCTGAGAGGCTGTACTGGGCTTCAGTGAGTTTTTTTAAGACTCTTTCACAAAGTTTGTCCACTTCATGATGGGCGATTTAAAGCGCACCTGCCCATATTGAACTGAATATTCAGCAGTTTTTTACCAAAACATCATGACCCCCGTGCCCCACCCTCCCTATTTACTTGGTCTCCCCCAAGTGACTTTGCTTGTTTCCCTGGATGAAAAAGGTCCTCAAAGGAAAACATTTTGCTGATGTGGAGGAGTTGAAACAAAAAAATGGCAGTTACTAAAAAGCATCAAAATTGATGAATTAAAAAACTGTTTTGAACCCTGGCTGGCAAGCTTAATGGATTGAGCGTGGGCCTGTGAACCAAAGGATTGCGGTTTGATTCCCAGTCAGGGCACATGCCTGGCTTGCAGGCCAGTTCCCAGCAGGGGACACATGAGAGGCAACCATACATTGATATTTCTCTCCCTCTCTCCTTTCCTTCCCCTCTAAAGATAAATAAATAAAATCTTAAAAACAAACAAACAAACAAAACCCCATTTTGAGCAGTGGAAAAAACATCTTGACAGGTATATTGCATCAAGTGGAGAATACTTTAAACATGTAAGAATAAATACAGATTTTTTAACAAATAAATTCCGGGTTTTTTGGGGGGGGTCTCCTCTTGCACATCCAAGATTTTGTCTTAAGAAGCTGAGGCTCAAGGAAACACCCATCTCCCAATGTTCTCAGAGACTGAAGCCACCAGATGTCACCACCTAGCACACGCGAAGCTTACCTGGTTCCTTCGGCCAATCCGATTTGGTCCTAGAGGCTTTGTGGGGGACTTGATGCTCTGGGGGCTCCCGCCATTCTCGGCGACCTTCCCTACACTCATTACCGCTGACATCATGGTGTTGATGGAAGACAAGTCTGAACCTTCCAAGCCAATGGGCGAACTTGACGTCATTGGGACAAGGGTTATGCGTCTAAGAAGCTTCTGCCATAGAACTGAAAATCGGAAATTGCTGATGTGATCACTCGCACATTTAGGCTCCCGCCAGAGCCAGCAGCATTGGCCAAGGCTACCATACTCTAAGTCAGGCCAAAACGCTGAAAGCCCGCCGTCTTCAGTTCAAGTCAACACTCATATCCAGAATGCCCTGAGCTTCCATCTAAACAAAGTGTTGTCACACCAAACAATAACCTCGCTCCTTTCTAAGCATGTGCCACTGACACAACTCCCAAAGCCACCTGAGGCAGGTCTCTTTGCCTTTCCCGATCTTTCACTAGGCAGAATGGCAAAGGGCGAGCCAACCATTAGAAAGCCCAGGGTGCTGCCATTGGGCCAGCACCCTCCCAATAACCTAACTCATTTACCACAGGAACGGTGTAGACCTGACAGCTGAGAATCATCAGGTTTCACTTGACTCCACTCCTGCAACCCAGTGATTTCAATAAGGAGCCCAAATCGTGTAAGACAACTGAGATGCGATCCCTATCAGGATTATAACCAAATTTCAAATTAATATAAAAAAGGCTGCTTCCAAAAAAAATATAAATAGGTAATATACCTATACCCCAGAAAATGGACAGAAGAAAACCCAGCCCCCACTGCCAATTACCTCCATTTTCTGCCCCAACTGATACACTATGAGATTTCTCCTTGCTATAGCTATCATCCACGTGGAGTAGGAAATGAGTCTATGCTTCACTTCTTTTTTCTTGTCTTGGTATCACTCGTTGACACTGGAAAGGAAGCAAAGGCAAAATGATTCAATCCATATCTTTTCACTTAGTTGAAGAAAAAATTGAAGCCATGTATTGGCTACAATCTCAGACCACAATAGTCACAAAGAACACAGGGAGCACAAATGAGGAGATATTCACAAGGAGATTTTTTAAGTCTCCTTTTTCTTCAAAACCATATTTTATGGTTGTTTTTCAACCTTCACTGATGTTCCCTACGGTGCTATCACCTTTTACTCCCAATAGCCAAAAGGATTTTGTGGTAATTTACATTCTGAAGCATATGTGTCAAATTTCCTTTCATACTCTACCCCATAACCGGTAAGGACTCTCAGACTCTGACTTGACTCACCTCCTACCTCTGCCTAAAACTGGCCAAAGACAAGGCAGCTGAGGAAGGAATTCAGTGAAGGCCCACAGTCTGGAAGGTATAGGTCAGACCTAAAGGAAAGCAGGTAATGTGAAAAGAATGATCAAAGGGAACACTGTGGCGCATGGCCACATCAAACCTGCCTCTTTGGCCCTTCCCTGGTTACACTCTGAGCAGAAGGATGATGGCTATAGGCATGGCCAGGTATAAGTCCACAGGTCAGGGATTTCCTTCCTTTTATCCTGGAATATATTTTATACCGGCAGCCCTGCCAGTGAGCCACATACCCTGCTATCCCCACAGCATGTGTCAGTGAATTTGACAGCCCACCACTGCAGTCAATGGTCAAGCTCATTAGCTCAGCAGCACAGTGAATGCTTAGGAAGAACACCAGAAAGAATATGATTTCTAGTGGTTTTCTCCTCCAACTTTAGGCAGTGAGACCTAGGATAGTACAAGTGGTAACACCCATGGCAGCTATAAGTGTGTGCAACACCAGGGCAGGAAAGGCCTGGGAATACAACTTCATTAAGGGATGTGGCCGTCCACTTGGAAGTCCTAAGCTAGAATCCCACCAGGAAAATCACAAAAGATCTCAGGAACAGCGCTTTCCTTGTCAAAGAGGCAGAAGATACTTTCTTCTCCCTCACTCCTCACACACTTCCTCATGAAGAAAGGGAAAGTCAGTAGTAGAGCAGACCCCTTGCTGAGGCAATCTGCTAAAAGTCAACCCTTGACACAAGGGTTTGAAGGGAAAAAAGGGAAGTCATGATCAAAATTAAACAAAAAATTTTAACCAAAATTAAACAAAAAATCCCAACCGTCATTTTTAAATGAAGTTTCTCCATGCTAGAAAACTATCTAAACTTATTAAAGACTATGCTTCAAACTTTCCATTTTTAACTGTCTTTGAAAGTTTATTTGGGAGATTTCTCTTAAAGAAGACCATGTGACATAAGTGCACACATGTAAGTGCACATGCACCTCACTTCTTTATTGACATAGTTTTAACTAAAGTATCATCGGTCCCCTAGAACTGTTGTGATCAACCAGCAGGTACTGTTTGATCCAAATAAGCAGACATCTTCAATCCCCAAATCATCTTTATTCTTTAAATATATTCCCCCCATAGTTTTAATGTACATCAAATTATAAAATAGCTGACTGGAAATCTTTACTATAAATATGTCAATAAAATTAACCTTCCTACCAATTTATAGAAGTTTAGAAGATGATCTTGCTTTTGTCCTATGACTCTACTTAGGAAAATGTAGTAGAGTCCACTAAAATCTGAAAAGAGGTTAAACACCTTTAAAACTAAAGTTTTAAGTTAAAATAAAAAACATTTTAAAATATTTTTGAAGATTTTATTTATTTATTTTTAGAGAGGGGGAAGGGAAGGAAAAAGAGAGGGAAAGAAACATCAATGTGTGGTTGCCTCTCATGCGCCCCCTACTGGGGACCTTGCCCACAAACCAGGCATGTGCACTAGACTGGGAATTGAACAGGCGACCTTCTGGTTCACAGGCCTGCACTCAATCCACTGAGCTACACCAGCCAGGGCTAAAAAATATATTTTAATTCTATCAACATGTAGGAAAAGAAAGTGAAGAGGAAGAAAACAGTCAATATGAAATTAACAAAAATATATTCAGTTAGCAGAGCCAAACTGCTAGTAAGAATTTTTGTTGCAGTCACTATAACATCAAAGACACATTCTTGCAGACTTTGTGTAGTAAATACAGAATGCCTAGCAATAGTCATAACAGCTAATCTGTATAAGGGCTGAAAGTCACATGGGCTTGTCCCAACTGGGAAAGGAAAAAAGTTGCATAAACTCGTTTCCCATTTTGTCCAGACAAGAAGACACTTGCTTAGTTTACTTCCTCCTTTGGGATAAAGCATGACATTACCCATTGATGACACTGAGATCACCTACATTTACTTCCTTTTCCTGGTTTAAAGGTAAGTAAACAGCAATTAAAAAGAAAAACAACCGAGATTTCTCATCTCTGTTCTGAAAATGCAGTTAACAAAACAAAATGACTTCCGGCCAAGATGGAGGCGTAGGTAGAAACACTGTGCCTCCTCTCACAACCAAACTTAAAGACAACAAAGATTTAGAAACAAAAACGCAACCAAACAGACAGAAAATTGAACTGTACCGAAGTCCGACAACACCGAACCATTCATCCAGACCGGTGAGAGGGGTGGACTTGACGATGGAGAGGGGTCCCGGCAGGAGGAGGCGGTGGTTTGCCACCCTCACGAGCCCAGACGTAAACCCAGTAAGGCTTGCAAGGTGGCTGTCTGACCGCGGACACACATTTGTGCGCAGATAAACCAGGCAGGTTTAAAAACAGTCAGAATGTGACAGACTGAACAACCCAAAGCCCCAGCGATGGGAAATAAAGCCTAAAAGCACTGATTGAAAAAACCTTTGGGGGCTGAGGTGACAGGAGAGGCTCCTAGCCCCACAGGATAGTTTGCTGGGAAGACCCACAGGGTCCTAGAAGGAACACAAGCCCACCCACCCAGGAACCAACACCAGAAGGGCTCCATTTGCTTGTGGGAAGCAGCAGAGGGACTGAAATCCAAGAGAGAGCAGAAAAATGCCATAGCTCCCTCACTGACTCCGCCCCCAGTCACAACCCAGAGACTGGGTAGACCCGCCTTGGTGAACACCTAAGGCTCCGCCCCTCATACATAACAAGCGAGATAAGACCAAAACATTGTGGCTCAAGCAGAAGAACAACTCAAAGCCCCAGAGCCAGCCCTGGTTGGTGTAGCTCAGTGGACTAAGTGCGGGCCTGCGAACCAAAGTATCGCAGTTTGATTCCCAGTCAGGACACATGCCTGGGTTGCAGGCCAGTTCCCAGCAGGGGACACATGAGAGGCAACTATACATTGATATTTCTCTCCCTCCCCTCCTCCTCTAAAGATAAATAAATAAATAAAATCTTAAAAAAAAAAAGCCCCAGAGCCAATACTTCTATGTGACCAAGAGATAGCCAACCTATCAGATGCACAGTTCAAAACACTGGTTATCAGGATGCTCACAGAACTGGATAATTTTAGTCGCAAATTAGATGAAAAAATGAAGGCTACACTAAGTGAAATGAAGCAAATTGCACAGGGAACCAATACTGATGGAAACAAACTACTGGGACTAAAATCAATGGAGTGGATCAGAAGGAAGAAAGAAACAACCAAACAGAAAAGAATAAAGAAACAAAAATTCAAAAAATTGAGTAGAGGCTTAGGAACCTCCAGGTCATCTTTAAACATTCCAACATCCGAATTATAGGGTTACCAGAAGGGGAAGAGGAAGAGCAACAAGTGGAAAACTTATTTGAACAAATAGTAAAGGAGAACTTCCCCAATCTGGCAAAGGAAATGTACTTCCAGGAAATCCAGGAAGCTCAGAGAATCCCAAAGAAGTTGGACCCAAGGAGGAACACACCAAGGCACATCATGATTACATTAGCCAAGATTAAAATGAAAGAGAGAATCCTAGAAGCAGCAAGAGATAAGGGGACAGTCACCTACAAAGGAGTTCCCATCAGACTGTCAGCGGATTTCTCAAAAGGGACCTTACAGGAAAGAAGGGGCTGGAAAGAAGTATTCCAAGTCATGAAATCCAAAGATCTACACCCAAGACTGCTTTATCCAGCAAAGCTTTCATTTAGAATGGAAGGGCAGATAAAGTGCTTCTCAGATAAGGTCAAGTTCAAGGAGTTCATCATCACCAAGCCCTTATTATATGAAATGTTAAAGAAACTTATCTAAGAAAAAGAAGATAAAAAATATGAACAGTGAAAGGACAGCAAACTCACAGTTCTTAACCACCACAACTAAAACAAAAGCAAACTAAGTGGACAACTAGATCAGGAGTGGAACCATAGAAATGGAGATCACAAGGAGGGTTGACAACAGGGGAGTGGGAGGAGGAGAGAGGGGGAGAAGGTACAGAGAATAAATAGCATAGATGGTAGGTAGAAAATAAACGGGGGGGAGGACAAGAATAATACGGGAAATGTAGAAGCTAAAGAACTTGTGACACATGGACATGAACTAAAGGGGGGAATGGGGGTGAAGGGGTGTGCAGCATGGAGGGGAATGAAGGAGGGAAAATGGGAAAACTGCAAATGGCATAATCAATAAAATATATTTAAAAATAATAATAATAAATAATAAAAATGGAAGGATAAAACAAACAAACAAACAAACAACAACAAAAAACCCTCCCAGCTACACTGTTTGAAGAATCACTATACTCAGGCCTGAAGAGCTGTTTCAGAAGCAACCCAAACCAGACCCTTGGAGCTATTTGCAAGATTTTACCCCAGTTCACACTCATCCTTGAATTCTCCATTGGGATGATGGTGATGGGGCAGGGAAGAAGGTAAAGGATCTGGCGTGTAACACAATGTACTGAATTACTCCATGGTGAGAAAAAACTACTTTAACACTGAGCTCATTTACGCGCTAATTTAACCAGAGGCCAGTTGCCCAGTATCAGTCAATTCTACCTACCCAATGCCTGAACCCTGACTGTATTGGAGTAATAACGCAAAAACTAATTAACCTAAACTTAGTGATACTCAATCGTAGAGAATGAAAGACAAGTTTAACAGTTTAAGATCCATTTATAAAGCATATTTTTCTTTCTTGATATTTACACAGTCTTAGTATTTCTTATTCTCTCCTTTGTCTCATTTCTTCTCCCTGAGAGCACCCTGCACATCAGCCTCACCACTATAAATAATAATATAATAATAAATAAAATAAAAATAAGAACCACTGGCTCTATTCTAATATGATCTCCTCCAACTGGATCAGAGATACCTGGGAACCCAGATGAAAATCCCAAATCACAGGTATGAAAAGAAATCATCATCTTCACTGACACGGCCCAGTGGACTGGCCTAGTAATCCAGTTTTTAACGCAAATAGTCTGGAATTGTGGGTGGGGAGGAAGAAGCAGGAAATGGGGTTGTCTGAAGCACTGCTCTTCTTTTGAGACAAAACACTAGGCACTCTCTCCGAGATTTCTCATCCCACACCTCAGGCCCAATAGGCCAAGAAGAACTAGCAATTCAGTTACAGTTTCACCGTGGTTTTCATCAAAGCCTTGGGCGACCTGAGAAGAGGGAGGACAACTTAAAGGGAACATGGGGAGGGAGAGAAAGGAAGACTCAACATTCAGAGTTACTGTGACTCAAGGAAAGTCAATGAAGTTTAACCAACCTGTTTGGTTTTTTTTTTTTTTGGTCTTATCACACTAGCTTCCTTACTGCGGAGCTGGCACTGGCTGGGCCCAAATGTGTGCAGGGTCACGCCTCAAAGCCACCACCCCTGGAGCAGAGCAGGAGCAACCTACAAAAATAAGAAAAAGGTGACATTATGAGGGAGCCAACACCAAAAATGATCCCATCTCTATATTACTCCACTCAATACCACCAGGAGGCACAAATTAAGGACAAAACATTTTCCACCCATTTCCTGCACTTCGTAAGCAAAGCTCCCAGCTCCTAGGCTGATTCCACCCAGTGGTCTGTTAGCATCCAGCAAGAGCAGTGGCAGTCAAGTGGGAGTCCAAGACAGCCAGGAACTCCCGAAGCATGTTCCAACAATGCCAACAACAGCATCACTTCAGAATGGCTTGGACCAATGGCTCCAGGTGGAGCTTCAAGAATCTTAATGACATGTTAATGCTGATGGCTGAAGGGCAAGACATCATTAACTACTATTGGAAACAAAGGGGAAAAAGAGCTGAAGAAAGTAAAAAACATAGAACATCCCTTCAACGTGAAAGAGAATTATCCATCTTTCTTTGAGTTATGGAAGAACTGTCCACAACAGTTCAAACAGGACCAAATACCTAATTTTTCTTTTCTGTAAAGAAGATGCAGAAAAACTACTCAAATTACATGTGCCCTTCAAGAGCCTGAGAATGTCTATTCTGGGTGCCAAGGGCCTCAAATGCCTGGCTGGGGAGAAAGCTGTGTCTGGCCCGCCACAATGCGAGAGAAAACTGGGACGCCGCATTTCCCAGAGCGACAGCGTTTGGCCACTCTCTAGGTCTCTGGAAACAGCATCCCATGACCCAACTGAAGAGTGAAGAACTGTAACAAAAACTAAGTAAGTAAAATGGACTGCCACACAGACAAAACCTGTTGAGCAATACTTGCTTGGTGTGTTTTCTCATGTCTATTCCCTTTGGAGGTGTCAAGAAAAGCTGCCCAATCATGTGACGTGCCCAGCGACACGCCTCTGTGTGCAGGGAGTTACTGAGCACCTACGCAGGGAACCTGCTGTTGTGCCTGGGGGGTGGGGCGGTGAGGGGGCCTCCGGAGCCGTTTCTGTCAGAAGCAGCTCCTCTCACTGCACACCTCACTGCTTCAATTCGTCATCTTTTTGGGGGGCCCCTTTCAGTTTTTGAAAAGATCTCTGGATTTTGAACAAAGTACTGCATTTTGCTGTGCATAATGCACTCCCGTGTATCCTGAGCACTGACATTTTTTGCCCAAACTTTCAGAAAAAAACCTTTCCTTTTAATGTTTTAATTCATTTATTTTTAGAAACAAAACTGATTCTTGTATTCCAGGGTATTATTTTTCATATGGATATTGTTATTGCTTTCCAGAGTTATACTTTTAATGCATAAGCATAAATAAAGAATTTAAAATTTATATGGATACAGAGTTAGTACTACCCATGTATAGTGCACATCCTTACTTTTCCCTCAAAAATTTGGGCAAAAAAAGTGTGCATTACATATAGCACAATATAGTATGAAGAAACACAGAATAACTCATCGGGAGAGCCCCTGAATGGGGCAAGGATCTGAGGAAAATTATGGACCCTCCCACAGACATATGCATAGTCTCTACATCTAACATTTTCTTTCAGTATCGGGAGGGCCAGGGACCTCAGAAACCTACCTGGGATAAATGGAAGAAGAATCCTGGTTTTACTTGATATATAACCCATGTTCCCTTAAACTATGAATTAAGTCAATTTTATTAAAATTCCTATGAGGTTTCAAAAATACCGGAACAAAATATCCTTTCAGATCATCCTCAGCCATCTAAACTTAAAGATGCCTAAGGCAAAGTAAAAAAAAAAAGCAAGATTTCCCAGTTATTATTCTTTTTTTAAATTAATGGCACATTTTGCTAGGAATAGAGTCTAGAGAGAAATTGTTGCATGCTTTTTTCTAGAAACCACCAAGATCTCCAAGTAACTGAACATTTCTATAAGTAATAAAAACATAGAGACAAGTCTCTGAAATTTTTTCAGAATGTAACTAAGAGTCTCAAAATTTGGATATACTCTCTCCCTTTATTTATTTTTTATGGCTTTAAAATTTTTTTTTATTTATCTTCAGAGGGAAGGGAAGGAGAGAGGGAGAGAAATATCAATGTATGGTTGCCTCTCGTGTGTCCCCTGCTGGGAACTGGCCTGCAACCCAGGCATGTGCCCTGACTGGGAATCGAACAGCGGTCATTTGGTTCGCAGGCCCGCGCTCAATCCACTGAGCTACACCAGCCAGGGCTCTCTCCTTTTATTTAGAAAAAGACACTTTAAAAAGTCCAGTAGCCTCTCAGTATACCTGGGGAAAGACCGGGGTGGGGGCTTGGGGGTGGGGGGAAGGGCCAGCCTGACAGACTTGACCCTGAAACTTTGATCCTCTGATCTCGAATGTAAATAGTTTGAATAAGCTCAGTAACAAGAGTCGCTACCCTGTTTACTCTGGGCTCCACAAGGCCGGAGGGATTCATGGAACTCAGAGTGGAAAAGTACAGGACAGTTCTTGGACAAAAACCCAAGACACCCCTTACTTCTATCAACACTACCTCAGGAGGAAAGGAAAAAAGGGGGAGGGGGGAAAGCCTGGTGACAGAGCCTGTGACCTAGAAGACGACTCCTGTAGGGAAATGTGACAGCACAGGCCGGGGAAGGGGAGGCTGCTCTGGCTCCTAAGGGAGGATGCCGAATTTCCGGGTCCGCATCCCCACACAGGCTTTGCACAGGTCCAGTGGAAGTGGGATGACTCGGGGGAGAGGGCAGAGGTTCCTCTGTGAGGATGACAGGAGGGGACGCCAGCCACCCCCACCCACCACAGGTGATATGGGACAATGCCATGTAAAACCTCGAAGATTAAGAAGGCTGTCCCTGGGTCCAAAATAGCAAAAAAAGAGATGAAAGATAAAAGGGAAGATAACGTAGAAACAAAGCTATCCAGTTTCTGAAAACCCGGCAGATTCTTAAGGTACAATCTAAAATCTGTCCTAAGGCCCCAAAGAAAGATGGGCTAAATTTAGATGCCTGGGATGACTGAAAAGCCACCCCACCCCCACCCCTACTCTGGGCCAAATGATAGTGAACTTTAAAACACCAATCCAAGAGAGGGGCTGTGCTGAGCCTGGACCGAAGTCCTCAAATACTTGGGATGGTTGGTCCACTGACTGGAACAGCCTTAACTAGGACGGCCAGTTCCACAGGACCCAGGACAGGCTGAGAGGGTTTAAGAGGGGTTTAGACACTAAAATGCTGTGAGCTACTATGGAGCTGAACAGCAACAAGGACATCTCTGGAAGGATGGGCTGAGGCAGAAAGGAAATATTCTTCCCTAGTCTTGGCTGGGGACAGAACCAAACCAGACTCGATGTTGCAGCACGGCACTGCCCATTCTCCCCTGCCTGCCAAGCTCAGGGCAAAAACCGTCTCCTCTAACCAGGACACCCTTCCGTGTGCTCTGAGGCCTGGGACAGCTGCGATGACAGCTCTGAGTTCCAGGAAGTCGATGTGTTTCTTGGCTTAGGGTGCAGCCTCTGCCTTGGATTGGGTGGCACCCATGCAAGTCACCCTCCCCCAGCTGACATGAGCTTTGGTCCAAAGGGGCCTTAGAGGGTCATGCTGAGTGGGTCCTGCACAAATAGGCACTGTGAGCTGTTCCAGCCAGTTCTGGAGACTGGTAAGAAGAAGGGGGATGCACCCTTAGGTCCACATTCAAGACAGCAAAGTACGAAGGGGTGGGGAAACTGTAATCCTAGGACCCAAGACCAGGTGTGTGGGCCTCCCCTTGGATTGTCTTCTGATCTCTGCCTCAAGACTACAGGAAACACTCAGACTTTTTAAACTGTCATTCAAAGCCTCTTCTGGCCTTTCTGCTTTCTAGTCTCCATAGTTATTTCTATTCAGTTTCTTCTCCCGGAACATTACTTTCTCCATCCCCTCCCTCAGGGGCCACTTTCCACATGCAGCCCAGCCTCCCTGATCCCCAATGACCCCAGGCTCTTAGTTCCAAACTTGAACTCTGAAGTAGTAGCACAGCTAATACTTTTTAAATTCTGTGTATCACATGCTTTAATGTTTGTATCAAACACCCTGTGAAGTGTACAGAAAAGAAAATGAAGGTGCAGACACAGGCAAGAATTAAGTAACTTGCCCCCAACACTGTGGTGGTAGAACAATGTGAATCCAGTGTCTACCTCTGTTAAGTTTCTTCTGGGCAAAATTTGCAACTCCTAGCACAGGGCTTGAGAGAACAGATGCGCTCCCCATAGTCACATCCTCTGACTTCTGACAATCACATTCTGAGTCACTTCTGCCCTTCCAGACTGTTCAGTGCCTAGCCTGCCATTTCCTTCTATTTCTAGCCAGGAGGAAGGAGCTCTCTCCTCCCACCCTCACCTCTGCCTTACTCTTTGTGCAGGAGGCAGCACTGGGCTTCCATCTCAGACTACAAAGTTCATGGTGCAGGACAAGAGCCTGCAACCACTCACTGCCCTCACCGCACGAGGGACGGGGAACTCCACATCCTACACAGGCAGGTTCTAGAAGAACTCGGGCAAGGAGACTGGAAGGAGGCCACCAGGCTCTGCTTATAGATACCACTCAGCCCAGTCCTGTCCGAGTGGCTGGATCTAACTGATCTACGAGTGTGAGCTCCCGCTGAGAAGTGACCTGTGTGCTCAGGTTACTTGTGCCTCCATGAAAATGGAATGCAGACCTGGAACCAAAGGGAACTCTGATGGGGATGCCCATACTTCAGGTGCTTGGCTCCCAAAAATGCATGTGCATGGGAAGTAGTGGGGGGCAGGCGATAGGGCGCATGTGGTGGGGAGTGAGTAGCCAGAAGTGCAAGGATCAAAAATTAAGCAAACACCAAGTCTGACACACAGGTTCTCAACACAGGGAGGTCATTATTTGGTACTACACCTTAACCGTACATGGGGCTGAAAAATTCAGACCCAGTGGTCTGTGTGTCAGCTCCCAGAGGACTGTGACCCAGCCTTGGGAACCAGTACTTGTCTTTTAGCAGAATTCTGGAAGAAGGGCAACACAAAACCAAGGATATCCCTGAAAACCCTTTCTGCCATAAAGACTTGAAAGGAGCCACCCTCAGGGCAAAAATCCAGGTACTCATTCTAACTTCAGCTTTATTTACCACAATAAAATAATAATAAACAAATAAGGGGTAAATTAATGTACGCGTGAGCTATTTTAGCTTCCTCAGAAATGGGCATGTGCCGGATGTTAGCTTCAGACAAGGCAGGGCCAGCAGCAGCTCTCGGGGAGCAAAACCACTCAGCCCAGCCTCCACCCAGCTATGGACCCTCAACGCCATCTTTCCCCAGCAGATGGCATCCACCAAGCTCATGCCACTTAAGGAAAAGCTCCTTGGAGGGTGCTGTTGAGCCCTTCAGCCAGCATTTCCAGAGGCCCTGGGCACCCTCACAGTACCCAGTCTCTCTGATGCCCCTGGGACATGAGTGTGCCACAGAAGCCTGTGAGAAGGGGGGTTTGGGGGAAGCCAGAAGGGGAAGCAAGCCTATACATGGCTCCCCTTTGGCCTCAGAACTACTTCACCTCCTACTGTGGTCTGTGTCTTAATGGGACTCACAGCTGGAGGAAGAAAAATCAAACAGAGTTCACCCCCCAGCTGCCTGGAGCGTGCCCTGTACTGATGAGGTTTCAGCTGCTCCAGTGGGTCTAATGGAAGCTGCTGATGTCCTTTCCAAAAGGCACGGTTGGTTCACTGTCCTTGGGTGAAGGAACCGTATTCAGTAAAGTGAGGGGGCAAAGTGGGGCTTATGGGAAAGTGACAGGTTCCATACTGGAAGGAGTTTCTCTCTTAAAAATAATTCGGACATTTTAATCGTCACATTACATACAATTTCAGCAGAAAGGCAAATGCTGATTCAAAGGACAGGGTTCTGCTTACCAGATTTCTCTGTGTAAGTCAGATTCCATTTACTATTTAAAATATAAACTGCTGGAAAGGTGGAGAGATTTTTCTGGTACATGCTAGATAAAACCATCCTAGGATACCCCATTCTTCTTCCTGCATCCCTCCGCAGGGCTCTTGGCTTCTTTCGAGGGAGGAAATGGGTCAAAGTCCTGACTGCAGGCTTTGCTGTCGGCCAGTAAGACTGTGACGAAGCAGAGCCCACACCTCGCAGCTCTCCTGGGAGCAGGTCTCCCAGCCAGGATCTAAGGACCACCAGACGCATGAAGCCAAGATGCAGCTGCCACGCAGCGGCCACGTGTCTTCTAGCGCCCCGCCCCCTCCTCCAGGTGAGCCCATCTTTTCCCACACACTGCTTTTCTGCCAGGCCTCCAGGATCTGGGATTTCATCATTTTGTTGCCCAACTCAGCAGAAACCTGTATGGTTTTCTATTCTGCCTGAAGAAACCAGTGAGAAAGGGGGTGGGCAGCCAAAGGAGCCCGAAGAAGGAAGCACTCGCGCTGGGCGGAGGGCCCGGGAGCACCTTCACCCGCCCCCCCCCCCCCCCCCCGGGGCAGAGGAGGGTCTCCGGGGTTCTGGTAGAGGGCATTTTAGGAAGAGTGTCCCGCAGGGGCTACACTGAGGATCCACCCTAAGGTCTACTCTGCTGGCTCATCAAAAACGGGTCAGGAGAGGCTTCCACATCACTCCTTGACTGAGAAGTTTAAAAACAGAAAAGATGCGTACTACCATAACAGAAAAAAGAATTTAAGTCAGAGTCTGCCAGAAGTCTAGTATATGTCCAATTACATGTCCCTTTCCCAATAACTATGGGGCACTGACTGCTTATGACATAAACTCTGAGCCAGAAACTTTATTAGGCACTTTACATATATCCCCAAATTCTTCCCCAAATCTTATAAGGCAATATTAGATTATTTGCTGGTTATTGCACAGCTTTTTGGGGTGCACACATACATACAGACACATATTTATTTAGGACTAGAATTGCTGGGTCACGGGGCACACACACACAAGCTATGGGAGATACTGCCAAGCAGGTTCCCAGGAAGGTTTTACCAATTCACCCTCCCACCGGCCACATGTGAGAGTTTTGGCTGCTCTGCATCCTTTGCAGTATCTGATATTGTAAATCTGTTTTAAAACTTTTATTTATTTGGTTTTCTTTTTTTTCCTTTTTATTGAGTGTATTGGGGTGACACTGGTTAGGTTTCAGGTGCACGATTGCACAGCACATCATCTGGGTACTGTACTGTGTCACCAACCCCCGTAGAAGCTCTTAAGGGGGAGGGTGAAAATTCTTGTACTTTCTGCTGTATCACAAGGAAGACCACTAAAAAACCCTTCAAAGAAGGGCAATTAGCAAACTAGAGAACTGGGAACCAAGTCCGGGAGGAAGTAAGAAATAGCTGCAGGAACTAGAGATGCTTAGCCCATGGAAGAGAAAGAACTGGACACACGCAACACTGGCTGCAAACACCTGAAGGCCTGGTGTGTGGAAAAGGGGCCCATTCTTCCCACATGCCCACCACGGCAGGAATGGGGTTTGGGTGGGAGGCACGAAGAAGCAGGTTTGGGCCTCCATTAGTCTTTATACCAGAGCTTTAAACAACTAATGCTGCCCACAATGGAATGAGGCTCCATAAGAGAATGAGCTTGCTGTCCCTGGGAATATTCAAGCAGAGGATCCTGCAGTGGGTGGGAGACCAAATCAAGATCACAGGCTTCTAAAAGGATAGCCCCCTTTTCATGATACTATAGGATTCTAAAGCATACACCGGGAGAATCAACCACAGTACAGTGTAGCTTACAGAGCACATGATGCGGAGTCTAAACCTTGGACTGGAAATTCCACTGGTCACCAATGGAGCAGCTTTAAGTCTCTGGGCCCCCATTCTCTCGTTTAGAAAACGAGGCCAAGAATACCTTACCTACCATACCCTACAGTACGACATCAATCAAAGGAATATTTATTAAAACACTTTACAAATGGTACGGCACCCCCCCAGGACAAGCTACGGATGCTGTGCTCTTTACCTTCCAACATTCCAGTTTATTTCGCCACTGGGCCAGCTCTCGCCAATGCTCTGATTCACCCATGGGGCCCCCTTGGGTCTCCACTCTTGGATTGACAGCGCTTTGAGGGCAGGGGCCAGTTTTTGGATCTTAAAAGTATTTTGGCTCCAGCCCCTTAGTTTAATAATGAAAAGTAAATATAATAGAGTTCATTACAAATGCAACCCCACTGACGATAAGTAGTAGAATATGCTGTATGATGAACAGGAAATAAAACCCCTCCAGCTTCAGTTTGCTGCTGGCATAAATACCGGTCCGCTTCACGTTTGCTTAATCAAGGAAGTTCACCCTCTGGCTCCCACAGGAGGAGGCCCACTCACCCAGTCCCCACACCTCTTCCCTCTCAGCTACAGAACCTGCCACAGTGCAGCTGACACCCAGCACCGCACCCAGCCTGTGAGGCAACTGGATCTTAGTGATGGGACTCTTTTGGACACT
This sequence comes from Sturnira hondurensis, assembly GCF_014824575.4. Taxonomy (NCBI): domain Eukaryota; kingdom Metazoa; phylum Chordata; class Mammalia; order Chiroptera; family Phyllostomidae; genus Sturnira; species Sturnira hondurensis. The sequence goes on along the minus strand of NW_028076902.1, from coordinate 3,773,718 downwards.
CCTGTGAAGTGGATGTCCTGTCTTCAGTCACATTTACAGCCTGAGGGAGGAAGGTGGGGTAAAGTTCAGTAGCAGTTTGCTGAGAGTTTTAGGCAATATCCTGCAACTGTTTCACAGGCCCTGAGGTTGTGGGGCTGGCCTTTCTGACAGGCTCTGGTAAAGGGTCAGCAGCTGCAAAAACAGGATTCTCTACTTTTCTCCTGAGGAGGAGCTGGATGCAAGCTAAGTACCTCTAGGGCAGGTGACTAACCTAGGATTTGGGCTTTAAATTCCCAGAATTCAGGGTGGTTCAGCACAGTGGGCCCCTATAAAATAAAAGTTACTTTGTTAAAGACAGTGTGGCTGGAAATGTTTCTACTCTACTAGCTCAGAGAAGGCAGTGGAAGGAGGAGATCACATCTTTCCTCGCCCACTGGAAAAGCGGTGAGCTGTGGTCAAAGTATCACAGCGGGTAACCAGACATCACAAACTGTCAGCTGAGAATGACTGTGCTTGGTGAATGTACAGAGCTCAATGGCCTGTTCTCTGTGCTTACTAATGGATGACCTCTTCCCCCTGTATTCTGCCTCTAAGAAAATTATTCACCACTATATCTATGAAGAAAAACAAATACTCCAAGATATATGTGTTTGATAAGTGGTTATCGTAAGCCAACCAACCAAAAAAACACTAGCAAGCCAATGGATTTTTCTTAACGTAAACTGAGCAAACTCAAGAGCTACCGAGGGGTAGGACGGGGCACTGGAAGGGAAGGCAGCACATGGGGCAGGTTTCTGCCCCCACCTGCAGCACTGAGCTGACCAGCAGAGGCACCTTGAAAGGAAAGTAGGGGTGTGGACTGGCATGGTCCTGGAGGAAGTCTGAGGTGCTCAGGCCCTCGTGGCATTCCTCCCCAACCTTCTGAGGAGAGTGTGACTACTTCAGGACAACTGCTCCGCTGGGGTATCTAACTGCACTGCTGCTGCACCCGCACCTGGGCTGAGCCCCCCAGCCCAGCAGCCTCCGATATTTTTGTGCATAATGTGCTCAAAGCACGTTGGTCCCTTTATGTGTTGACTAAGCTCACAGAGGGAGCCAACCGTGCCCAGGCTCTTCCATGTGGGTTCACATTCTACAAACCCCACCCTGAGAAACAGACACCTGTTTGCAAGCTCCTGTATGCCACCCCTCAACCCCCACAAGTTAAAAAGAACAGTTAGGAAACTCTAAAAGGGGAGATTAATACCAGGTTCCTTCCCTTACCCTCTCTGGTACCTGAGCCAGGTCACAGTGGCCTGGCCTGTGTTCCCATTGGCAAACCAGGTGGGACCACTCTCTTCATCGGCTCAGCTCACAGACAGCCTGACACTTCCACCAGGTTCGCGTGGGTCAAATACTCCACAGGGAGAGTCTCTGGAGCACAAAGATCTGAAAACCCAAGCTCATGCCTATTCACCTCAGCAGTATGTGATGCAAACACTCCCTGTGGAACGAACTATTTTGGTTGAAAAAAGACAGCCTCTACCAATATTTTCACAACAGAAATTGCTTTAGTGCACTTGTAATCATAAAGCAGATGATCTCTTGCTAACCCCCTTCATTTTACTTGAAATGTCTGTGATAAAGGAACCCTCCTGTTGTTCAGAAAGAACATCCCTACTCTTCCCTTTTATCTTTCCTTAACAGTTTGCCATCCACTGAGAGGAGGGGCCTTGCCTCCAACAGTCCACACTTTTATCTCCCGCTGACCACGAAGCAACACGAAACCAAGGGCTGGACTTCCTGCAGCTCGCCTCAAGGGGCTGTTTGACTTGTTTAAAATATTACTGGCCTCTAGAACCTTGGAACAATGCCTGAGCAACACCTACCCAGCACCCATTTCAGCTCCGACTTTGAAAGTCTCCAAGTCCAATGTACCAGCACTCCTTGTGCCTCAGTGTGGGAGAGGCTTGGCCACTTCCAAGAAAGAGAGCTCACTTTCTGGGCTCACGTATGTGTTTGCTTTCTTTCTGCAACAAATGTAAGAGCTGTCTTCAAAGCCCACATGCCCCAGAAGTTAGTTACAGTAGCTCAAGCAAAACTCTGGAGTTTAAACTACTAGTATTAAAACGATTCAGCAGCATTTAATAACACCCTTGAACCACTGGAACAGAGAACAGTACACCATGTGCTTCCTTGCATAAGCAAATAGCCTGGAATACACTGGTCCCCTCGTCTGCAGAGTAATGAGGACGTGATCTCCGATATCCCTCCCAGGCTCAAGTCTTCGGATGAGATTCAGCTCTGCTGGAATGCTGGCGTGTCTTTAAGTCTGGCGTCAAAAGCCCTTCCACCTGCCTCACTATGAGCATTCCTGTGAGTACCCAGGATGGGAAATGGCAGCAAACTCCACTCCTTATACAAGACAGTTGTGGGGCTGGGCGCCATTTACGGGGTGGGCCAGCCAGCCAGAGCTCACACATCCGAGCAGAGGACCCTGACTCCCCGCCATCTGAGGCCAGGAGTTCCGTGTTCTTGGCATCACACCAACATCTGTGAGGTTAACAGGTTCAGAGAACGATAAGATCTGATGTTTAAAATAGCCCCCCAGCATTCCTGTTTCTGGACTACACGGAATCTTTCCAAAGTCAACGGAAGAAAAGAAAAGCGTCCTTGCCTAACTACCGCATCCCCCGTCACAGTCTCAGAGGACAGAGGGCCGGGCAGGAGAGAAGTGGCGGAGTGATGACAGCAGAGGCAAGGCCATGGGAAAAACGGTGGCAAATAAGCAACAGGAACCAGGTTACAGATTAAATCCACATCATTAACCTCTATGCCAACACTTCAAAATAAGGCAATATTTTTAGGATCTTTTTTTATGAGGCCAAATAATGGGGCAACAAAGGGTGTTTAGAGACCAGAGCCGTGGCCCCTCTCCTATAGCCACAGGACTTGGCCCTGTCACTGGGACATCTGAGAACAGGAGCCAGCTAACCGGTTTGCCCCACCAGCCAAACGGCGAGCCCTCTTCAACATCCTCAACTTCCTCCCAGCCACGACGTCAGGAACAACCTGTACAGACAAAGAAAGTAGAAAACTTGCGAAACAACGGCATCTACCGTGCTCACTAAACATGCCCGAGGAAATTTTTTCAAAGCCCTTTAAGATGCTTCATTACAACTCTGAAAAGAAAAAGCAGTCCACCCAGGCACGTACATGTTCACACAAACCCAACCTCGTGCTCTGCCGGCCCCACAGACAAAATGCAGAACTCAAAATACACCTCGAGAGTATGGCCCTGGTCACCACTTAACAGATTTGGACTCAGAACTGACACTTTTCCATAACTCTGTTAAAGGCCAGTGACATCCTGGAATGTTCCCAATCTGGAAACAGAATTTTCCTCAGGGGGTTAAAAAGGTCTAACAGATTATACAACCATTTGTTACCTGACCGTGGTGAAAATGCCATTTGTAGGATATAAGGAAAAAAACCACAGTTTCTCTTTATTTCCTGTAGTTAACCCCTAAGGTTGTGCTCTGGCCAAGACAAGAATCCTTTCAAGGCTTTACACACACACACGCAAGTACTAACCGTGGTGATGATTTTTTTGTATGCTACTAGCCAAGATTCATTTAATGGGATGAGAGTCTGGAACACAGATATGGAAAGTAATTCTGGTTCTGCCTATCTTATATAAAGATTTTGAAAGAATTATGTTATTCATATATTCCATACAACCCAAATTTATAGTCAAATATTATTATTTTCATTCATGACATTAGGCAAGTGCTCCTTTAATTCCATTTTTTTTTTTTTTTTAGGTTGTGGAAAGAGAAAACAAAGGGACACATTAATCCACTGAAGTTGCCAGACCTTAAAGCTTTCACAGCTTCTTCACACTTACCATTTCTACGGCTTCAGCCACCAAACAGGCTTCATTTCAAAAATGGGTCTCTTTAGTTTTCTGCAGTTTGAGGTCCAGGGTCACCCCTACTGCTTTCAATGTGCTTGAAGCCAAGTCTAGCAGAGTGCACAGAACAATGTGCATTCTCTGTAACGGTTAAGATTAGTTACTCAGGATGCTCTATACTATTTTTGTACCCCAGACATAGGACAGGCAAGATGTGGTATCAATGTGAAGACCTAAAATAGGATGATGNGGCCTTAAAGCTTTCACAGCTTCTTCACACTTACCATTTCTACTGCTTCAGCCACCAAACTGGCTTCATTTCGAAAATGGGTCTCTTTAGTTTTCTGCAGTTTGAGGTCCAGGGTCACCCCTACTGCTTTCAATGTGCTTGAAGCCAAGTCTAGCAGAGTGCACAGAACAATGTGCATTCTCTGTAACGGTTAAGATTAGTTACTCAGGATGCTCTATACTATTTTTGTACCCCAGACATAGGACAGGCAAGATGTGGTATCAATGTGAAGACCTAAAATAGGATGATGATCTTTCTCAGACATTAGTCTACTGTTTTTTCAGATGTTAAAACCACCAAGAGCTGAACGACAGAGCCCCCTGGCCCTGAACACTGGTACTTGGGCTGGGAGACAGAGGAGACATGACACAAAGAGATGGACTCCAGTCCAGGGGAAAATGGGTTATGAGTCAAACACCAGGGCGTGATTTTTAACCTTTTTATCTCACAGCTGATTACTAAAACTCTGAGGTACATCAAGAAATATATTTTTTGCTGATCTGACAAAAAAAAGGGTATCATTCTGATTCATTCACACTAGATGGATATTGTTATGTTGACTGTTATTTTTGTTTGTCTGACAACATAAGGGAAAGGAGGTCAGTGGCCCTGACTAAACTCAGGTATTGTCTGCTTTAAAAATTCCCATGGTGCACTGTTTGAAAATCACTGCAGCAGGGCAGAAGCAAACCTGAGCTTGAAGGAAAGATTCCCCTTTCAGAAGTCGTTTCCTCTAGTTAGATGGAAATGCATGCAGAAAAAGCACAGAGACTCCAAGAGGTACTTCCAGATGGAGCATAGCATCGCAAAAGCATTAGCTCCGACCTGCCTAAGTTTTCACCCTTCTCAGGTGGAATGTAAAAATTTGTTGAGATTTTCACAATGCTGGTTCCATTTTTTCTAAGGTTTAAATGCCCTTTTAAAATGAGATGACAAAGACAGTAGATGATAGAGACTTTTTTAATGCCCTTATTTGGCACATACACAAAAAGGCAGCGATCCCATGTCTAAATGCAAGTTTCTGGCCCATTCAAGCAAAGCCCTTGGAGCCCCGACTATACCAGTCGTGTGAAAGGAGGGAGAGTGGACTGGGGGAAATGGCAAAGACAACACTGGCAAAGTTATGAGGAGGTCAAGGTTCCTTCTCACAGGGATGGACTTTAATACCCTACGGCTGTAGAATCCCACTGAAGGGTCTCCCATTTTTTTTCCATCCTGCAGTGAAATTCATCACATTTTTAAAAGCCATGGGCAGCAGTTTAAAATATGGGCAATTAGAGGCACATAACCCTGCTAGGCGGCTACTGTAACGCCACCTCAGGAACAGACATGAAGAGAGCAAGCGGCCAACCTGGCTGTGAGGAATGAGCGCCAGAGAGACACTGGGCTTCCTGCATTGGCAACAGAATGAGGCAAAGCAATTAACCAAGATACAGGGAATAAATCCCCTTTTTGGGAGAGAATCATCAAGAGAATACAGTAGGAAGAGACTGGTTGTGGATGGCAGAATTAAGCCAGTTCTGTTTAAAAGAAAACCTAATAATGTCCAGAGAGAGAAAGGAGCAGATGGGAAATAAGGTCCCGGAGGAGGTGGGACAGGAGGGCCAGGGGGCTCCCAGGCACTGGAAAATGAACTGCTTGTGATTACGGAATACCTAACACATGCAGCCCTAAAACATACGTACAACATCAGTGTCAAACCATGAAAATTGCTAATGGAAATGGGCCATCATAAAACAGCCGATGTGGGGGGCAGTGCTTAAAAAACCTAAACTTAAGGTTACAAATCTACACAAAACTTCAAATATAAAACAAGAACCAAACCCATCCTTCTCCCACTTTCGAAGAGCCTATCATATAAAACTAACATGGTAGATACTGAGTGAAAACAGCTGGTTGAACTGGTGTGATCTGGGGCAAAGCAGTCCAGTTGAAAGTCCTGCAAGGATGAAAACATTCTCTGTAGATACTGTCCAACATGATAACTGCTGGCCACACAACGACCAGCCGGCACTTGAAATGTGGCTAATGTGACTTAAGGAATTAAATTTTAAATTTTAAATTTTTATTTAAGTTTCATTTAAGCTCAAATAGCTACACGTGGCCAGCAGCTGTCTGACTATTGTACGGTACGTACAGCACAGGTCTATCGTATCTTTTCTTTCTCCAGTAATCCTGGGTACCAGATTGTAGTCCTTATTTTGTTTGCGCCTGGAGCTTTTAAGCCCTAAGGCAAAAATAAAGATGACCTTGCATGGTTTTACCTGCAGGCAGGGGAGGGGATAAGCTGATCTCAAAAGTAACTTACTCAGCCAAGATTCTTCCGCGAAAAGTTTATCAGGTTCAGTGTAAAATGGGAAATGACCCTTGAAACCAACAATGGAGGGATGTCTCCTAAACCAGACTTCCCCCAGGGGAGCCATCGCCACCCTGCTCCATCTTCCCAAGACCTGTTCAGGCCTGGTCCTACCTCAAACATGAAGGTCACTGTGTGAAAATGGAGAAAATATGTTTAAAGATCAAGCTTAAAAAGCAGGTATTGCTTTTTAAATGCAACCTGAAATACCATCGGAATATGGTAATTTTCAAAAAATGAAAGCATAATTTAATGTCACTATACACTTAATTTTTTGTAATTTAAAATTATTTTAAAATATATACAAGAAGGAAAATAATCAAACTGCACTTCTTATGGTATGAAAATGCTCACCTCCCTCTCATCCCCAATTTAATCTAGTGCGGCCCACCGCCTGGCACACAGTAGGCTTTTTTACTTAACTCATTCTGTAAATATGAGTCTACTGTGGGCCACCTATTAGGGCTGATATGCTCAGTTTCTACAGATAAGATTCATGCCCTTGAAACTATGTAAAATGTATGTGGTATTCATTTGTGGGGGTGGGGAAGATTCCATAAATTTGATCAGGCTTTAAAACCTTCCCTTTTCTTAAAAAAAAAAAAAAAAACCCTCCTTTTTCTTGTGAAGATAAGACCAACCATGTAATTCATCTTAAATGGCATCTGACACAACATGGCAGTAATTCAATAAAAGTTAGTGAAATCAATCCCCTGAACAATCTCCCAATGCCTGCTATAAACAGTTGTAATTTTAGAGCAGAACTCATCCTAAAGAAAGGAAGAGGGCGGAGATGCTTATGAGCCCCATCCATGTCATTTGGTTTCTGTGGTTTTGTTCTTTCTGAATACATGTGTTATCACAACTTCTAGGCCATAGATGCACCAAGGAGGTTTTTTTGTAAATCTACATATAGGTGTAAATGTGGCCCAAGCACTAGCAATTTCTGGGAATCTCAAAGGGGTCCCAGAATAGTGTGGGGTCTTGTGGAGGATGTTTGCTTTGCAATTAACAAAAAGTAATAGGTGTGTTACTGAGCCTTTTAAATAGAAGCCAAGAATTAAAACTAAGTCTTCTAAGCACAAACAGTTCTTATATAAATTGCAATGCATAAATAAAATAAATTGGTTATAAAAGAGATTATGTTAACTATAGGACTCAAGAGTCACAGAGAAGGGAGTGGGCAAAGTAACTGATTAAAAGGTGTTCAGGGAGGGGGGGGGGATGGCGGCTCTGTCCTTGCTTTCTCAGGTGTCCTCTGAAGGTGAGAACGAAAAAGCCTTTCTGAAAAATAAACAAATGAAGACTGAAATCTCCCTTCAAATGATTGGGGGGGGGCAATATTCACTTAAGGCTCTCAAACATTTCCTGATATTAAAATGCATCTGTCAGTCACCTCAATCAGTAGCAATGGATCTACTAACTAGATTAGGAGGGAGGGGATTCCAGGAGCTCCCCACTTGGCTGAGGGGGAAAAAAAAGAAAACATGAGAAAGTAAGAGAACTAAGTGTTGTCAAAACAATACTGATTTTAAGCCCAGATTAAAACTGGAAGAGAGGGTGGAAGGAGCTGATACCCAGTAAGGACCTGACTATAGAGGGGGTGTGTGTGGGGGGTGGGGATTATGGGGGCAGGGTGGGGGAAACTGGAGTGGTAGGGGGAAATACCCTCAAGAGTTTTGAGAAAGCCTGTTTGAAGGTGGTATGGATACTAGGGGAATGAGATGGAGCTACAATGGGAACAAAAGGAACAGATAGGGAAAGGTAAACCTGCACACCTTTCAAAGTTCTGCAGGGACCTGAAGAAGCAGGAAGAGCTAAGGAGTAAATTGCTCTTGCCACAGGCTAAATTTCCTGAGGCACCAGAAAGGTGATTGTTAATCGGGTTGGGAGAAACTCACTTTTAGACACTTGGAAAACAAAGGCAAGGAGAGGAATCAGAAGGGGGGGTCTTGGTACTATGGGATTAGTGAATTGGTGAGAAATCAGGGATAATGAGTGCTTGTGGGATTGACCCATCCACAGAGAGGTGAGGAGGCTTAAGCTAGGTGAGCAGACATTCAGAGATAAGAGGGTCCAGGATGGAAAATGAGGAACATCCATTTTAAGCCACTGAGATGGCAATGAGGGCTGGTAGGAAAGAAGTCCCCAGGAAGGAGAGTGTGTGGTTTCCAAATAAAATGTGAAAGCATTAGCAATGAAGGGGTACAACCCTTCAGAGGCTGGAAAGATAAATGAGCACACAGTAGGCACTCAAATTATTTTAGTGATTACTAATCTCAAGAAAATAGGCAGTGGATCATATGCTGTGAGCTGGAGGAAGAGAAAAGGGGAACTGATGATGTATGCAGCATAGGAGCACGGGAAGCAGGAGGAGGACAGTGGCAACTAGTAACAAATAAGGCCTCCCTGCGGCAGGCCCGAGGAAGCTAACCAGAGGAGGACTCTCAGCTTAGGTATTACAACCACATGGCCTTGAGGTGTTCTGGAAGAAAAATGGGCTGGGGGAGGCAAAGCGGCCCTCGGGAAACCTCTCCTCCTACTCAAGGTGAGTCTGGCATCCTGTTTCCCACTCTGAATGGCTGGCTAAGGAGAAGGGAGGAAAACTTATTTCTAATGGTTGCATCTTTTATTCCTGCTTTTTGAGGCAGCCCTGTTACATTTCTTCCAACAGATCCTCAATTCACATATGTAGCTGCTCTCCTAAACAGCAAGGACAGGGAAAAAACAAGTGGATTCTCTCTACAAAAACCAAGAGCACTAGGTCTCGAAGAAGGGAGAAAATGTTTTCCAAACACCCAACCCCAAATGGCTTTCACTTTTTTTTTCAGGCTGAACGTTGCAACTCTGACCCAGATATACCTCAGCGCAGAATGCCACTGGGACACCACACGGGACTCAGAGGAGCTGGTTCTTAAAGGGGGCACAGCCCTTCACAGGCACAGGGTTCCCACATCTTCCTCCCAGGCAAGCTGGTCTGGCAATCTGTGCTCAGGGCTCAGCGATTCAATTACTGCGAGTTCAGTTGCTCTTTTTTAGGTTAGTTCTTTCTTCTTTAGTTTAGATCTGACTCAAGATTTACTCTAATTATCTGCATCTCTGTTAAAGTACCTAAGGAAATTAAAACATTTTAAGAGAGACTGGAAAAGGAAGTGATGAAAGGAAAGGAAAAGAAGAAACTGGATCTTTAAAACAGCTTAGGCAAATAATCTCCCCCCTTCTCCCTTCCACCATTTCTGTTCTTGTAAATTACTAAACTCCTAGACAAGCAACTGTTTCTCAAAGGGAAATTCTAGGCTCCAAGTGTGAATGTGAAAACCCCATGGTTAAAGCCCTAGCTTCCAGAAAACTAAAAATTTCAGCAATTGTGGAATGAAATGTTATGTTCAGAGCTATACAAAGCATAGCAGCTGTTCCTGGCCAACATGAAAACCGAAAGGGCCGATTCTATCTTTATCCTTTACCTAGAGTCAAAGCTGGTACCGTGCTGCACAGAGCTGCCAAGAAGCTGTCTCAGTTCTACTCTGCTGAGCGCAAGAGAAAAAGAAGGCAAGGGAACGCATGGGCCAGCAAAGTACACCTAAACAACAACAAATAATAGACCCACCTGTAAGAAAGAAAATGCAGTTAATAATTTAAAAACTTTAAAGGACCCAAGGAAAAACAACTTGCTTAAAAAGTACTTCTCAATGTCATTTGAAAAATCCTTTTCAATCAAATCAGTTCAAAATTCAAACGATTATATCACATCTGCCTAACTCTACCAGAATTTCACAAGTGGAAGAGGATTAACCTTTTATCAATTTTCTTGGAAGTGAAAACACATTTTCTCTATTAAAACTCCAGTCCAGCTCATACAAACTTAACCAAAACCTGGTTGAGGCTGCCTCATGGAATCAGGCCTCTGATGAGCATCTCAGAGAGGGCAGGTGATGATGAAAAATGAAAGACCCGAGAAGAATCAAAAGGAAGCTTATGAGAACAGGTTTCTCTCATAAGCCTGAAGCTCGCACACAGTTTAACTGAAGAAAATGTTTTCCTGGTGTGACCGAACAACCTCACTCTGAGAAAACACTTCCCATTAGCCACACTGCTCTACTCCTAACAAGCCCATTCTATTCATTGTTCGGTTTTAAATGGCGGCCACTGCTGCCTAGCCATGCGTTTTCAGATTGGCCAACACTGTCACCGCCTTCCCCCTACCACCACCACGCAAGTAAACCACCAACGAATGAAGCTGGTGGTGAGGGGGCTGAACTTGTAGTGTGAACTGCCACTGACACACCACACTTCCTGCTAGTTCTGACCCAGTCTCCATTCAAAAAAAAGTGAAAAACTACTGCAGGGCATACTAGACTTCCACCCTAGGTTCAGCAAGCAGATTCACACAGCAGGTAAGTGGATTGGGGAGCCAGTTGTCCAGGTTCAAATCCCGCTTCTTCCACTTGCCAGCAACGGTACGTGGTTTGACCTTGTGGCACCACCCTTCAACAGCTATGAAACCACTTTCTGCCTCAGTTTCCTCATTTATAAAATGGGGGCAATAATACCTTTAACACATGGCTGTGACAAACACAGATGGGTTAAATCTGTAAAATGCTGAAATACAGTACAAACTCTCAAAGTGCTTCCTATTAACATGTATGTGCTCACGTTAGAGCACATGTTTACTACACAAATACATTAGAAAGTGCATATCAGCACTGCAGGACTGATTCACTGACTACAGTTCAACAGGTGGGAAAGACAATCCATTCACCTAGGGGAATGATTTTCAACCGGTGTGCCATAAGGATTTTTGAAACATGCAGTACCTGACTATTTTTGAAACATGCAATACCTAAAGAGGTCAGGGGCACTGACTTCTTTTCCCTTAGACTGTCAAATAAAAAAGTGACAACAGTCGATACAACAATGGTGGTTCAATATCAATGAATCAAAATCATACTTGTTTTTCTCATATCACCAAAATATGTATTTTTGGTGTGGCTAAGACTTTTAGTAACTAGTTTATGTGTGCCATGAGATGAAAAAGGTTGAAAATCACTAATGTAGGGTAATGGTTCTCCACCTTGAGCCTGCACCGAGAGGGCTTTTTGTAACACTTTCTGGGCCCCCACTCTATAGAGTTTCTGATTCAGAAGGCCTATGGGGGTGGGGCTTAAGAACCTCTGCTTGTCACAAGTTCCCAGGTGATGCTGATACACTCACCTGGAGGCCATTGCTCTCCGGGATAGTTAACTCTTTATGTTCTATGCTTCAGGCCTAACCTTACCTAGTTTATTTATGTGCAAAGTGAGCATTAAGGAGGTAAAATAAGGAAGGAGAGTGGTAAATATGCCTGTGGCAAAGAGGTTAACTGCTCAGAGAATATCCATGTGTTCCTCCACATTGCCTAGCACCCCTACACCTCAGCACATGGCAGGCCGCACGAGAAGTTCTGACCAGCTGACCCTAGGCAAAGATGAGCATCACTCCTGAGTCTGAAGCTTTTAAAAGCTGATGTGACCCACTTTCCTTACAGTGGTGACCTGGAAGCACAGATGACAGCAGGCTGGACCCCTGGGCCACTGCCTAGAAGGGAGCTACACTAGAGAGCTACTAGCCCTGTAGTAAATCTCACATGGACAGGCAATGGCATGTTAGGGACTGAGCTACTGAGATCTCAAATAGAGTTGGTCTGATACTCAGCATAGCTTAGCTTACCCCAACTAAAACAATTCCTATCCTCACTAGAAAAGGGACCTCCACATTAGCCTTATTAGGTCCCACTGAGCAAACACACATGTGACGTTAAAATCAGTTAGCTAGGGTTTCTACCCCACTCTCACGTCCACTTTCACAAGTTGTTTTTTTTTTAATCTCCTAATTGGGGTCTGTTTCTAACCAAATGTAAAAATGCTTCGCTGCAACATGATTATGTAACAGTTGCCGCCAATGGTTTAGAAAGCTGAATGTGCTAAGCAGTATTGAAAATGTGAAAAGTAAATAGATGGAAGGATTCAGACCAGGAGCCTGTGGAACAAAGCACACGCACTATTGGAGTCCCTGACTCCAGCGCTGGCCAAAGGAAAGGGTTTCAATTTCATTCATTAAAGCATGTGCAAACTGATAACAAATTTTGCCCAAATGGGAGAAAGTGGTCTCTTTAAAGTTAAAACATCACCGTTTAACCACAAAATTGCTCTTTAAAAAATATAATAATAATTTCTAGTCAACCTAGAAAAAGTCTGCAATTTACCTTCTATGCCATGTATAATTAAACATAAAAAAAATTTCTCTTCTCACAAAAATTACCAACACACTGAACCAAAGCAAGGTATAATTTAAAACAACTTAAACTAGAAAATTTATGAAATACAAAATTCAGCAACCGAGGAGAGAGAATTAAAAAATATGTACTGGAATCACATGGGTCCTTCCTGGTCTACAGAGCCAAAGAGCACTTTCTCGCAGGGCTCTACGTGAGGATGACTTCGGTTGAGCAGAATCTACAACCAATCTCACAGGTGAGAGATTCTCCCTAACTCCTTCCACAAAGATCAGGGGAACACGTCTTTGTGTAACGGGGCACACACACACTCTCAAACTCATCATCCCGGGAGCTCAGTGGCTCTCTGCTCCCCAGTTAGCACTGGCAAAGCTTGGTGTAGAGAGGAGGGATCCTGCTGCTCCTGGCCTTCTCAAGTTCTTAGGTCCCTTGAGTGCCTCATTCTCCGGGTGTGTCACATTCCATCTCTTTAGGTACTTCCATGAGGCCAAAAAGAAAAAAAAAAAAGCAAACACTCATGTAATGCATTTGGTCGCACATTACAACTCAACTGTAAAATCAGAGTTGAAAATAACAAAAAGGCCCAAACACTAAAAGCAGAATTTCTCTAATTATTCAGCAACTACTGTTTTTTTTGGGGTGAGTGAATTTTTTTCTTTTCTTTTTCATTTCTTTCAGGAGACTTAAAAGTCATTTAAAAAAATGAAAACCTGAAAATTTAAACATTTCTTTTTTTTTAAATCATAAGACACACTACATTTAGGACACTAAGGAGACCAACAATCTCCATGCATACCTGAAAACAAGGTTACTTCTTTATTTTTCATTAAGGAGCTAACACCAGGGAACAGTCCCTTGGAATACCAAAGATAATAAGAATAATATGCATTAGGTAAGAGGTGGATGTATTAATAATCACGGAGCTTAAAAAATTTCATCATCACATCTTGCTAGTATTCTCCTGTAAATGTAAAGCCCCTGAAAACTCTTTACTATCTAGCAAGTTCATTTTCTAATACTCATAATAATGTATCCTCAAATTAGACACTGTGTGCATCTGTAAGAAATATAATGGGAACAACCACATTTAGAAAATGAAAGCCATATAAAAGTGCTCTCATGTGATTTTTAGAGTCTAATTTGTCTAGTTTAATACTTCTAAAGTTGCTTTCATAATGAATCAAGCTATAAGTAAATTTCTGGGAGTTTATAAACACTATGCCTCATATAGCCAAGAGCCCCTTTTCATTTACTTATGCCCCAAGAGGTTTGTGGTTGCAGACCTCTATACATTGTCCACATGTTGGGAATTGCTCTGGGAGCTGAACAAGCTGGTTCTCTCTCCCCGCAGCCGCAGCCCAGCAGGGCGGGCCACCCTCTCCCAGGCGGCTCAGGGAACTGCAGCCCGTGTCTCGGCCAGGCTGCTTCTGCTGCTCTCACTACCGCTGCCTCCTCCGGCTGGCACCCAGACAAATTTCAGGCCATACAAAAGTCATGTCCCCATGACGTGCAACTTTCAAGCAGATCTAAGGCCACGAGGAAAACCAAGTCTTGACTAAATGACTCCCAAACCAGCACATGCCACACACTCTGAAGTTCCTCCTCTCCACAGCCTCAGCACAGAGACTGAGGATCATATGATAACGGAAATCCCTTGGATAAAAGGGAGCACTGTCCATTTTTCCTTAAAAATCTTGAAATCAGCAATCAAGTAACATTTCAATCCTCCAAAAGCCTTAAATCAATCGATCAAGTTCTTCTCTTTGGCTCGCAACACCATCCCCGCCAATAAATAATACCATGTCCAGTAAAAGCCATTTTAGTCAGCTTTTAAATGAAAAATGAACAATGAACATGATGGACTGAGACTCTAAGAACTGCCCAACAAATTTCTGTCATGCCTTTAAAGAGCTCCGGGGGCATCAGAGTATTGACTGAAAACAGTCATGTTCATGTTCTTTCTTCATGTTCAGCCTCCAGTCGCACAGAGGAGTTCTCTGTGCCTGTGACTCGTGGAGGCTGATCTTCAGGCAGCCAGCAGCTGTTCAAATCCTTGCCTGGATGTCCTCCTACCCTGCACTTCCAGCTCCGGCTCCACAGTTGTCCTTGTGACCCGCCCCCCCCAGCGGGTGCTGTAAGCACGTCATCTCCAACTCAGCCAGTGCGAGGAGCTTCGGGTCGCACCGCAGGTTACATACAGAAAGAGGCACAGGCTCTTTCACCCTCTGCCTCAGTCCTCCTGTAAGCCCTCCCTGCCCTGTCCCCAACCAAAGAGGCACCGTAAAGACCTACCTGCTCCTCACTTCCTAGGACGTAAGGTTTTTATTACTTTTCCTTCTGCTGTGAGCATCTAATACCCAGATTACTAATTTCTATTTTTAAATGCAATCCACATACATTTCCCTTCCTTGACAGAGGCACCAATGTCGAGCCCCAGGAGAACACTTTCCCCCGTCCGCATGGCAATCAGGAAGCAGTTTCCATGGACACTCAGGAGACCACATTTCAGAACTAATTACATTTTCATGGGGAACAATTCCTCTGAGTTTTAAAAAAAGTATTTGATTCAGGGGCAGAAATTTTTATACCAACCTTATTCAAAAGTTAACTATGAATTACAGCAAATCTACGGGCACAAAAGACTTAAATTTAATACTATTAGAAGCTAATATGTGAGTAACTAAAATACATCTATGAGTATGATTATTAATGCTTAGGCCCAGCAATGTTCCATACTGCAGCAGATGAAATAAAAATGTTTGAAAACCATTAGTAGGTATTAGCTACCCAAGGGAGTTTTCAGTCCTGAGATTTCCATGAAAATATCTGTAAATACTTAATAATGGCGGGAAAAACTGCGGCATCCCACCATGAAGTACTGCCGTCAGCTCCATCTATAAAGTGGAGCTACTGAGAATAAATTAACAGCGACAACAACAAAAAACCCTAAAAAATATAATAGACTCTGTCAAGTAAATATGTTTAATATTTCAAGTTATGAATATTCTTTCCAGCCAAAAAATGCCACACAGACACTATTCCGGGTGACATGTTCAACTGTGGGCACAGGTATGAATTAAGGAAAAATACTGAGTAGAATGAAGGCACACTCAAAAACAGATCAAGTGACTGCTAAAGTCCATTCCAGCTCTAAATTCTATGATTCTTAGAATAAGCCTGTAGTTGGGATGAGGAAAAAAAAAATACCATTCCTTCCTTCTATTTGTCATTTGATGGTTTAAATTTAACTTGTTCAGATATTTAAGTTTTCTGAGGCCTCCTCTAAGACTGGAACTCCTTTGCCACAGAGACAGTGCCTCCCAGGGTATCCAAGACTTCTTTGGTACCCAACAGAGAGAGGGTCTTCTCTATCATCTGCTTGTTAAAACTCATGATATTTACATATTATTTTAGTAAAAAATATGAAACAATTCACATCAAGAATACAGATAAAGAATCTAGTAATAGCTGGGACATCATTTGAATCTGTTAATAAATCACCCTTTTCCTGCCAATCTGGGCAGCATAAATTGTGTTTTAGTGTCTATCTGAGTACATGGGAAGGTTCACGCTAACCCTTCATGTCAACGCATAAAGCAGCTGCACAGCAATCACTGAGGGGCATTGTGGGGGGAAGTATTCAGCAGTTAACTTTCCATATAAAACTCAAGGGTGTAAATCATTCTCAAGCACCTTTCAAACTTCCCCTGTCCTTAAGCAGAGCATGGTGAATCAATGTGTGATTAATCTAACTTTTTGGGGCAGTGACTCAGGATCATTGCAATGAACGAGAATTACACAAGGCACCTTCGGAAACTAGCGTAATATCCCTCCTGCTTCAGTTCTGCCTCTATATCAGAGGCCTTAGTTGGTCATGCTTTTTTTTAAAACTGAAATTTTTGTTGAGAACACATGGATACACATTCCGTTGTAAGAAATAACAGAGAGAGCTCCTCGGTTCGCTTTGCCCAGTTTTCCCCCAGTGGTAACCAGCTACACTGTCTGCATTTTTCCGTCTCAACCCCTGACATCCTTTCTTGTTACTATCAGGGTATCTCCTTCTGACAGCTTTTCTCCACCTCCAACCACCAACTTTAGCAACGGGAGAAACAAGGTGGTCCCTGCCATGGCCATATCTAAAGTAACCACATAATGCTAAAGTGTGGGCCTAAAGGATCATCATGAATCAAGAGGGTGGGGCAGGGGGCAGATTGGTACCAGGACTTCTGACCCTGCATGGCTTTTGAAAGTTTTTTTCTGCATAAAACCTCCCCTACACCTCCCGTTAGTTCTCCCTCACTCACATGCTAAATATTCTGGACCTAAGAATGCCAAATAAGTGACCTCCACATAAGTGATATATTACTTCTGAGTTCATCAATACTAGCTAATTAGTTGCTGTTTCCATACTCATAACTGGTACTCTGGCAGTGCCCAGTGGTGTACTCTACCATTTTCCTCCAAGCCCCACTAAGACTTTGAAATGGATATACATAGCCTTAAAAATTTACGATTTTTTCTTCTGGACTCACTGGTATTTTTGAGGAAGTTTTAACTCATCAGTCAATTGTACCACTCGGAACATATCAATTATATAAGTTGAAGGAATAAAGTTCTAAAAAGGAAATGATAAAGAACATAATAAATGTGCTTTAGAGACTTCAGTAAGTAAGGAAACTGCCACTTTGTTCTTCTACTGCATTAGGAACTTCTCAAACAAAGAGGCCTGATGGAGGGAGACAGAAGGAGCTTAACAGCTTAGGAAATGGGAAGGATGGTACAATTAACTGTCACACAGTCAGACATAATTCACTCTGATGAGGCCAAAGGAAAAAAAGCAAGGCAAGGAAAGTATCCATCTTGTCCCTTTACATAATACTCAGATATCCCAGCACTGCAGACCACCTTTTCAACAAAGGTTATAAAAATATACGTGTGACCTGAGAAGAAAAGCAATAGCCTTTGGAGGGAGCGGGGAAGGAAGAGAAAGAAAAAAGGAAGAGGAAGAAGTGTCTCTTATCTGAACCACAAGTCTCATTCCAACAAGCTGAAGTGCCCATCCTTAGATATTCCAAGGAAAAAAACAACTGCGTTTCTTTCTTATTACTATGTGCTCTGCTCCACAGACCAGCCCTGCCAAGTGGAAACGGCTGCCACCAGTCCCGTGGAGAGCTGCACACTTTGCCCTGGCGATCCCAGGGTGAAGTGTCGTAACCACAGTAAACACAAGAGGACAGCTTAGCTCAGAGAGGACCTGGGAGGAAGCAGGGGTGCTGGGGGGTGGGGGGTGGCACACATTAAAGCAACTTCTCCCCTGCTGCCAATAATTCACGTTACAGGGGAGATCACCCTCACAGTGTTAAAAGATGCTCCAAAAACAAAACAGTTGAAGGCCAGGGACCATAAAACACAAAACGTGTGTGGTGTTAAAGATTCTAAAAAAAAACAAGGTTTTTATTTTAAAACAGATGTACGACGAGAATCCAGTTTCTCTCCACGTGGCAATATAGTTTCTTTAGTTTTCAGAGTGCCAGACACAATGGGATCAGGAACATGTTTTGAACAGTGTAAAAATGGTGAGGGAAAAAAGCCCCCTTCCCCCTCCCTCCAAAAAAGAAAAGGAAACCACATCACAAATGGCCTGGCCCTGGTCTTAAGTACAGGGGGATCTGTGCATTAGGAGAGATTACCCTGTGATGTGTGTTATAGTGAGCTGGAGCATGCCTATATATGGTCTGTTTACTGAGGGGTGAGATACAAACACCACAAAGAACTTCTATCAGACCAGCACTGGCTTTTGAAGAGCTTGGGTTGTCCGTATTTATGGCCACAAGATATCCCCTAAGTCTAAGCTAACTTCAGATGCTTCAAGAAGCAATGTCTCATGATTTCCTGGCGCTCGGATGTAGGGACTCCCCCTCACTGCCCTCTACTCTCCAGCCCGACCTTGCCTCCTGCCCTCCCCACCTCCTACTGCCCCCTCACAGTGCACCCACCCCACAGTCCCACAGAGGCATAACTGCTCACTGAAGAATGTCTGCTGAATGGGGCCTATGTTACACGATGAAGGGAAAGGACAAGCACGCCATCGAATTCTCGAGAAACAGCTGGCAATGCTGAGGCCCCTCACACAGGCTCCTCATCAGCCCAAAGTATTTTCATCACATCAAATGTTCTGCTTTGGAGAGGGAAAGCCAGTCACTGGGGGCGGGGGGGGGGGGGGAGGGATAATCTGAAGATGTTTTGAAGTTCTGGGGAGGAAAGGGGGAACAGAGGAGGAAGGAGGAAGGAAGAAGAGAGGGAGACAGAGGAAAAGGGGGGGGGGAGAGGCTTCATCACTGGCTTTAACAGTCTTGCCCAACCTGTTCTGCGGTATGTTCTGTTAACTCCTTTCTGGCAAATGCATGCAAACAGCAATCCCTTTCTTTCCTCTTCTTTTTCCACAGCCATCCTGCAGTTTAAGGCAGACTTGTAGAGAAAGGTCTCAAAGAAAAAGACTAAACCCATTACTAACTAGACTCAAACCCATAATCTTTATCATATAGCACGAGACCTTCACTACTAGCTTCTAGCCTGTCATCTTGCTGGATAATATCAACCTCCTAACCCTCTCCATCTTCTAAATGTCCTCCCTACACCTGAAAATACATAAAGTAAGGTATTTTCTATATGTCCTCCAAAATAGGTAAGCTGAAGTTAGGCTGAGCTAGGCCCAGTTTTCATGCACTTGAACAAAGCACTATGTAAGAAGGAAATATATAAAGTTAATGGCTTTTCTTCTTGCTTTTTTTTGCCTGACATTAGGCATTTACAGGGTTAATAGACTGCAGACCAGAAATTTACCTGCTTAGCAACAGCAGCATCAACTAAGCCACACTGGTTGTTTTGACACAGGAAAATCAGTTTCTACCTGGTGAAAATACCTGGTGATGTTTCAGTTGCCATTTTAAGCAACACACATATTAATCACATGAAAAGAGCAGTCAAGAAACAACCAGGGAGAAATGTCCAATGAGAGTTCATCCAGCTTAAAGGTACAGATCAAACCAAGCATGAAATATGCAGGACTGCATAGAGAAAACATGCTCTAAAAGTTAAGAGCACACTCAGGGTTGAGAAAACTGCTTTTGGAATCAGTTAAACCTCGGCTCACTTCCCCCTGAACTTGTTTGTAACTGCTTAGTCTTTACGTGGACCTTAAGGACTTTTCAGGCACTAGGAGACTTAATTGGTACAGATACAGAAAGGCAGACAGACTCCACATCCTCCTCTCACCCCTACCCAAATAGTGAGACAAAAAGGAAAGCATGAATCTCACAAAATGTTACACTTTTTCCTTAAATACGTCTATCTCAATTTTTAGAAAATGCAAATGCAACCCCAGACCTCCACAGCCACTCTGAAAGACAAATACTGCCTGAAACCTAAATATCTGCTTTAAAACTCAACTACAGAAAACGACTTCACTGCCAGCAAATGAATGTTTCCTTTTTGGAAGCTCTAAGATGCTAAGGATTGTAGAGTTGGTTGCTGTAGGATGTTCATTGCTGTTTTAAAAGAAATTTCTCTCCTTAGCCAGAAGAAAGGAGGCCTAAAAGCGGTCAGAACCAACAACTGGGTTCAGTTGTCGAATATGTAAAACATAGCAGAAAAGTATGTTAATATACTCTTTTAACTAAAATACAATTTAGAAGACAAAAATTTTAACATTAGTGGTGTCATTCTTGGATAGGGCCCTATTTTAAGAGGAGAAAAAAATGGCAAATAACGATGATATCCAAATATTCTAAGACACCACTTTATAAGAGTTTGGTTTTGATAGCTTCCTTTAAATTCTAAACTGGAGACAATACTTGAAGACAAAAAGACTGTGTGTAAAGTTTAAAATGAAGGAAATATAATGACCCAGGAAAAAACAAAACTTCCTAACTTGGATGAAATCTAAAACACAATTTTAAAGTCACAGGGTTCTTTGAGATTATTTTAAAGAGTATGTATGCAAAACCAAGCCACAAAAATAATCTCATTTAATCCTTGAATAAAGTAAAAGACCTGCACTCATTCAGAACCCCTATATTAACATTCTGAGCAAATAAAACCTTACTTCTGAAACTTACATTTCAAAAATGTGAACTGAATCAAAAAAACTGTAGTGTGGATAAAATGGTGGTATTTAAAGCAAAAATGTGGCCTATGCAGAAATGAGAGAGAGAGAGAGAGAAAGGAAAAGAGAGAGAGAGAAGAAGAAGAAGAGAGAGAAAGGGAGGGAGGAAGCAGCGAAGGCAGTGAGTGATGCACTCTGGCTGCAGGCAGAGTGGGCTGCAAGGCCAGTTGTATGCAACAGTTGTGCTTGAAACAACAAATGGTGCATTCATAAACTGCGAAAGCCAGGGCTGTTAGAGGCTGTAAAGTCTGCACACGAAATGATGAGCAGCCGACTTTGCTGTTCTTCCACAGTAAAGGAGTGAAAAAAGGACTGAATTCAGTTAGAGGCACAGGCTGTCCCTTCTGCTGTGGCAAAATGGTGAGCAAGAGGATCTAGATAAAGAAGCCCCAAGTACCACATACCCTCTTCTAACAAGAAAGCCAGGCCTAATGATAATTGAGTAAACACCTGCACATAAGATAATACTGCAAGAACCTTGCAAGGGGAAAAGGCCAAGTAGAAACCAGAGAGTACATCCTCCCCTATGCATTTTAAAGAAAATATTCAGCATCCCAAAATCCACAGCCTCAGACTAAGGGATTAAATGCCAGCAACCTTATTACCTGTGACATCACCTCTCCAGGGCCTTAACAAAAGAAACATCTGGTACCAGCTACTCAGCATCCCCGATAATTGTCACAGCGCCAACTTCTTAAAAAATTAATTAGTAGCATTTACACTCACCAATGCAGACAGCCTATCAGGGTACTAGCACAGGTACCACAATACCTGGCTTAATAGAAAACACAGGGTTACAACAAGCAAGCATCGGATGGGCAAATTTCAAGGTTTCTATGTCATTTCCTAACTTTATTTAAAAAATTCCCAGTGGCTCAAATGTATTCAGTTGTCTCATTAGATATAAATCTAAAAGTAATCTGTTTGAGTCACCAGGAAAAGCATTTTCGAATAGACAAGCCTTAGCCGCACAGTAGACCTACCAAATCTGAATTTCCTGGAGTGGGCCCTGGCAGTTGTGTTAGAGGAACGTTTTCCCACACTTTAAGAATCACTGGTTTGGATGCTGCAGCCCGGTGAAAAGTGACCACCAAAAAAGCACATCAAAAATGAGGCAAGTCACAAATCGAAGAGGCTGTGAAAAGTAAGTCACTGGACTTGTTTTACCTACGTTGCTCATTGTGTAGGAGGAAGTCTCCCTGGCTCAGCCAGCCGCCTCGGGTTTTGCCCCAGCCACATGACCACGGAGAGAAGCAGGCAGAAGCTATGTGCGTTGTCCACTGTGCCAGCTCACAGCGCAGCCTGGAAGATAGGGCACACTCAGCAGGGTGCCTGTGCGGCAGGCCTTTGGATATCAGAAGGTTGACGGTTACCAAAGGACCTGTTGTCCTCACTGGTCATGTACTGGAAGTACAGAGCATCAAGAAACTGCATCCCTGCTGAATGGGATCATTATTAAAATACTGATTCTGGAGGGAGAATGGGGCGCCTCACTTTCAGAAGAGGCGCATAGGGTCTGACTCCAGCACTGTTAGGAAGTGGCTGAAATTTAAAACCTGATGCCACTGTGGCTTGTTTGGTTCTATTTTGCCCCTCTGCCTCCACTTTCAGAAGGCGGGTCATATTAGAAAGGAGAAAACAGTTGCTCAATCCTCTGCGTAAAAGGACAGAAACGACCACAAGCTGACCTGTCCTGCTTCCAAGCTCTCCGCTGCTGACATTCTCCCATCTCATTACACAGAAGCTGCTCTCCTTCTCCTACACACACTGCCTTTCCTTCTAGTTCCGGGTTTGCTGCTGGGAATGTCCGCACTCCTCCTCTTTGTAATAAAGGGCTCTGCGGGTAATTTTTTAGCTACCTGCTGTTTTCATTTTAAAATAGCAATTAGGTAAACCAAACGTCTTAACGCGGACTTCTGGGAAATACAAAATGCGAGTGAGCTAGCTCACGCGTATGCAAGACCACTAAAAATTATAAAGTGATCACAAGCTAAAGAGCTTCAAATTAGGAGGGGAAAAAAAGGAGGGAGGACTTCACTCTGAGAGCCCACATTTCCTAATCTCTCTCTAAGAGGACTTTTTTTTTTTTAAACAAGCTCAATTACTGAACGCGTTCTTTGAAGATCTCTGGTAGTTCCTTAAATTGCTGCTCCGGCTGACACGGGATGAGAGCGTCAAGGTCTTGGAAGACACACCGGCGCTGCCCACTCGGAGGAAGAGCCGCTGGCCTGCTGACCAATCGGCGCCCACCACTCTGACTGACAGCCTCACTGCCCGCTCAGGGCCCGCCCATCGACGGGCCCCGAGGTGGGGCGAACAGCCGAGAGAACCGGGGCGTGGGGAAGCAGCACCCTCGCCAACCCCAGCGGGGCGGGGCAGGGCAGGCTACCGTCCGCCCACCTCCCACTCGCCGCACTCTTTGGAACTACTTCGGCGAGTCCCCCGAGACCAGGGCTGATGCGCTTTCAGCTGTGCGAACACATCTGCTTAGACAGCATCCCCTGTGCACAAAGGCTCGAGGGCAAGGCCGGTGGCCCAGGCCGCCTTCTGCCCCTCTGTCTTCGCGGGGCCTCTCCCAGGGTCCGGCCAGCCGCCCCCCACCCCCGCACCCTCTCAGCCATTACCACGCCTTGCTGACGGGCGGCAAAGAACCGAAATCTTGCCCGACAGCCTTAATTCAGGGATTCCAGGAATGAGATGGGACTCTACGCACAACTCGTGTTTTTTCTTCCTAGCCTCACCCTTCAAAGCTGTCTGCGATATTCGCCACAGCAGATGCACAAATGACCAGATAGCTACGGAGCAAAAAGCGAAGCCCAGTGGCAAACTTTATTTGGATGCTTCCACACACACTGCACTGAAGGCACGAGGAGGATAATTTTTACTGTCAGTAATCTTTGAAAACTTGCATGCCCTTTTAATTAAAGAGCGTAAATCACATTCCTATTATGGAAAAGGATAGAGAGGCAAGAGTTTCAGAATATTACATGATTTCCGAAACAAGCATGTTTATTCTATATTTGGCAATATTTCATTCTAGCACTTGTTTTATGTGCTAACTCCGGAAATGAAATTAGTTATCAGAGGGCAATCCCAAATAATCTTTGAGAAGGAAAAAAGGAAATCCCTATCAAATTGAAAGATACCTTCAGAATTACTAAATTACTACAGTACTTCTTTGCTGAGACCTTGAGAACCTTTCATCCTAGCAGCCCTGAATACAACTGAGATTTTTTTTAAATGAAAGAAAAAACAATGTTTTAAAATCACTTGCCTTGCCACTCAGAAGGAGCATCTGAAGAAATTGTTTTAACTTTGCTACATAGAAATGACAGGCAAAAGTATTCTTGATAGGCTCACAAAACTAAAGAGAAGGTACATAGTGTGAAACTGTCTTTTCTCTAAATTCTAAATAATTTTTAAATATTCAACAGCCATGTGACCTTGGACTCTCGTTTTCATCTGTCTCTTGCAGTACACTCTCTTTGCTATCCATTCAGCACACTGCAAGCCCTGATAAAATAGTTAATGTTTACTGAAACCTGCACATGAACTGTACTAAACCTGATAGCAGTGAAAAGGCAAAGTTCTGTTAACAGCATCCATGTATAATAAAAAAAGGCAGGGGCAGGGACAAAAAGGGAGGAATCATTTTTCTTTCTGGTTTGAACTTAAAATTTCTTACTGATGAATAAGTTGTTCTATATCACCAACATGCTTTTTAACATATTTTGTTCTTTCTGAGAGATTTTCAATACAAGTATACTTCGACTATTTAACATTTCTTGAATTTTTTAAACAGAACTTAAAACTGAAACCAATCTCTTTACATCTCATGTTTTCTCTCACTTTTTGGAAGGCCCAGCTAACTGGTTTAAATTATATTCTTAAGCTACTTATTTGAGTGGCTGCTATTACAGATTATAGCTGAAGAACTATTTCATGCAAAAACTTAACATTTCAATGGTTACCATCTAAAATGTTTTCCTCCCTTAGTGACCCTTAGTTTTTCAAATGTGGAAAGTTAATTTCAGTCAAAGCAGATCTTTAACTCCAACACTTTTGATATTACATTCACTCTGGGTGTATTTGAATTAAATATCAGAAATTCCTGATATTTTTAACTTGGTGATAATGTCTTTTTCTCCCATCTCCACAACGTCCCCCTTTCTCTGATTATTTCAGTTAGAATAATATTTTCACTTACAGAAGTACCACACAGAGACTGTATACAGAACAGGATGCTCAGGTGTTCAAAGCCAACTTGCTCTCCCCCCCCCCCCCCCCCCCCCTGCTTAAAGGGCAGCAATAGAACCAGTCACCTTGGAAACAAACATCACCCAGTGTTTGCAGAACAAACAATGGTACCTTTTCAGCCAGTACCAGGCAGACAGGCCAAGGGGCAGCCGAGCAATTCTGGGCCATACAGGAGTGCTAACATATTGCATTCATTCAGTGCACGAAAAAGTAGTTCAGCACTGAAAATGAAGTGCTCTCAAACATGGGAACCTTTGGCTAGAAACCACAGACAAAGCAAGTAAGGTTTAAAGTCAAATAAGGCTACCCGAGTCAGAAAAAAAATTTTTTTCATTGTTTTTAGAATTGCTTTACAGGCTTTATAGATAAGGCAAACTACACTTCTGTCACTGAAAACTACCTTCTCCAGCAACTAGGAAGAAGTTGCTTAAAACATGTCTTTTTAAAAAGACATGTTTCATTTACTCCTACAAAACCATGATGGCATTTTTCTTTTAACATGCCACCACTGAAAAAAATATGTAGATTGCTGAACACCTTAACCCACTTGTGGATTTTTCATATTAAAAAATCTGTAAGCTAAAAATTAAATTCAATTTATAAAAATGGCACCAAACAGATACGTAAATTTATAAGGGCACTGAAAAACAATAACCGACTTTTGACCTTGGATAACAACAATTATTCAGCTCCCATTTGTTGAAGCCTTATAAAAGCTAATCGTTTTGGGTAGCTCAAGTTTTATGGGAGATTCCTGTTACTGTTTTTAAAAGCTCAACTGGATAGTTAATTAAAAATCTGCAAGTGTTTTTGAGATCCTTCAGAATGAAATTTTTAAATGCTAAATGCAAGTAACAGTTTCCTCCTTTTTTCTGGGTGTGTGTTGAAGTATTCCTTTTCATCAGTTAAGAGAGAAGTTTGGGCCCAACTGAAATATTTGAACAGGATTCTGAGGTCAGTTCGATAGGACAGTAACTGACATTTTCTATCACCTCCAGACTAAGGGACAAATGCCTAATTAACAAGGACCAACATGCAGCTTAAACTGGTAAAGTGCCTTTCCTTTTTCTTTCCTTTTTTTCTTGAAGACTTAGGTCTTTAACATCCTTGAGTTAAAGTACACAGAGGGTGTCTAATACCATCTGACTGAGGTGTAAAAGTCTAATTAACTAGTGCTTTTTTTTTTTTTGCAGCGACAGTAAATCAGTTAACATTATTAATCTTCCAGACTGGGCATAAGTGAGTCAGGAGGCCGACTGAAAGGGAGCTAAATGGTCATACTGGGTGCCCTGGATAATGAAAAGGAACTCTGCAAGTGATGACTGGTAATACTGAAAACTACTGAAAAATACTTTAAAGCACAACCACTGGGCATATAGTACCAGGCCTCATACTCTTAAAACTGAAGCTGCAGCTCCAGGGCAGGGAGAGGAAGAGGAGGAGTCAGGCGGCTGAGAAGTGACTCTCATCTCCCATCCTTTCCTTCTGCATCAGAGAAACAACAGAAAGACAGCAGAGTGGGCGTCCAACGAAAGCAGAACTGGAGCCTACCACTCCTTTATCTGGTAGTGCACCTTTTCAAGTAATTTTTTTAGTAGACCAAACAAAAATTCCTACCTGGAGTAGTTAGAGCAAATGACTCCCACAGTTTGGCCAGATAGACTAGTTTCAACTAATCAGTAAAACAACTGTTTTAACATTTGGCTCTTTAATTTCATTGCCTTTTCAGTACCCTGAAATATGGACATGCATATCACACTCACTTTAGCAAACCATAAAGTTATCAAATGCATTCACTTGAAGGCCAAAATCTGCAGACAAAATGCCAACAGTAGGACAACTTCTGACCCATAGCTTGGTTTGCACAGCAACAATGGCCAGTAACTGCAGTCAGCCCCTTCACCCTCTTCCTTTGATTCCAACTCCTTGTCCCCCTCCCTGCACCCATTCCAGTCACCTCCTTCCCTGGTGGCCCAGGGGGCTGTGGAGAGGCATGCCTGAGAAAGGCACTTTCTCAGTCCCGCCCTGTTCCTGCCTCCTCCTCCCAGGCCTTCACAGGAAACCCAGGGACAGGTCTGAAAGTGAGGAGTCAGCACTGGACTTTGGGGAAGCAACTCCCAGTGCCCAGCCACTCCCTTCTCCAGATCCAGAGCAGCTCCAGATCCAGGGTGATGACCCCAATGGCAAGTAGCTTCCTCCATCTTCTCAAAGAACACTGCAAAGGGGCAGAGTTGGGAAAGGAAGTGAAACAAGGAGGCCCAGGTGCTACAGCGGCTTTATCTTTTTCCCTCCTCAATATTTCTATCCAGTTTCTGTTTCACTGCCTCCTCCCATAAGGGGTATACAAATTGATGTATGCATGCCTTTTAAGTGAAATTCTGCAGGAAAATACAACAGGTTTGATTAACAACATACTTTTACAAGCCACCTGACAATAAAGCACTCTTGGAAGTGTCAGGGTTCAGAACTCAATCCATTCTGAATAAAGATATTTATCCTTTGTTTGTAGATTTAAATTTTAATGTCTTTAGATATTGGCATACATTACTTTGCGTGTGGACTATTATGCCTAAAAATCATCTTTTCTCCTGCTCAAAAAGTAAGAGAAAACTCTACTTGTGTATTCCTAAGTTTATTATGTACTTATAACTCCCTCCTCAAATAACATCTCTTACAAAAAGCTCAGTTATTTGCTGTTATTGCCTAGCCACTGGGACCTGAAGCAATCTACTGAAGGTGACTGAGTAATTCTTCACAATAAACTAAGACCCTGAAGACATAATTTGTAATTCATTTCTATTTTTAAAATGATAATGTATAACATCTATAATAACCAAGGCAAGAGAAGGCACTGATGGAATTCTTGAAATTATGTTTGGAGAGTTTTCTTCCTTGGAAACCCCATGTGTCCCTCAAAAGTAACTGTCACCTTCAATGCCTACACAGGAACCTCATGGTGGCTGATGCACCAGTCAGGGGTGGTACTGGTCCCGCTATGCAGATGGCCACTGCTCTGTAATTAAGGTCGGCTGAATCTAGTCGCACACTGCCTCTCTCACCAGGCCCACTTAATGAAGTACAGAACTCTTTCTGCCTGCTTTGTAAGAATATAGTTTTATTATTTGCAGAAAATCCAAACTGCATGGTCTTTTTAGGATAGTCGCTTCCCAAACCATACTCATTCCCAGCTCAGCTGATATGAGTATCCTGCTTACTGGACACCACGTTTTGCTAAGAAACTACTGAAGATTCCCTGGAGCAATCTTGAAAGTGCTACAGAAGCCTGAAATAAAAATTACATTCAACATTTCCCACATAAGTAGAAAACCTGCTCCCAGCCCTGATTCTGCAGCTTCTCCTACCAGCATTTTGGAGGCTAAGCCAATGCAAAAATTTTTGTGTCAGAGCCCAATGATATCTTTATTAGAGGCATCACTGTTCAATAACCATTACTAAGCCACAAATATCCACATTTTAAAAAGAAGAAAACAGAACCACAGGAGAATGGAGACATAGTTTTTGATGTAAATCACTCCACTGGCTGGTCTTTTGG
Source organism: Sturnira hondurensis (assembly GCF_014824575.4). Lineage (NCBI taxonomy): Eukaryota > Metazoa > Chordata > Mammalia > Chiroptera > Phyllostomidae > Sturnira > Sturnira hondurensis. The sequence continues at coordinate 3,744,957 of NW_028076902.1, read as the reverse complement.
CTGCTAACCTGCCTTAAAGAAGCTTTTGGGATGCTTAGAATTTCCTGAGTGTAAGGGTACTTCTTTATATAAAGAAACAACAGCTTCTAAACACACAAAGATTGTTGTCTGTTTCTGATTAAAAAGAAAATGCTGCCTGGGACATTATTACATCACCTCGTAAGAATATGATAAAGGAAAGAGATTCTGCCCATTTTACAGATGAAAAAATTGACGCACAAGGTAGCATATCTTCAAGGCTGGGCTTGGCTTAGGACCTTAATCTCCTAGCTAACAAATCCAGCCCTCTCTAATAGATGATATGAAATTAACTAAAAGGGCCAAGAAAGATGTCATGAGATATGCTGAAATGTTTCTGATTCAGTCACTTCACCAACAACATTCCTTCCTCTGATACGGTAAGGAGGATGAGGCAAAGCCAGCAGCTCTGGAAACTGGAGCAGTGAGCAGGGGGGGAACAAAACACATCTTCCTAACTTGCCATAGGAAGACCTTTAGATTCTCCACCTACACAGTGGATCCTGGAGTTAGAGAATGCCCCCTGTCCTTCAGAACTGATTTGTTACTTTCCTAGTACTAGAACTTAGAGTTATATGCAAAATCTATCTTCCTCAAGGGCAGGGGCTTCCAGGGAGCTATATTTCAGTGGACCAGGGGTCTACTTATTACTATGCTTATCAAACCAAGTATCTTCAAACCAAGTGATTAATACACATGCATGTACTATTACTTGGGAAGTATATGAGGTAATTAATATAGATAAATTCCACTAGAGGTATTTTTAAAGGAACTTTTTGTAAGCGCTTCCCAACAATTTCTAAAAATATAACTAAAAATTTTTTTGTTCTGGAACATTTTTTACATTAAAAAGGTGCTTTTAAAGCAAAGATACCCCATTAAAAATTCAACCATAGCCCTGGCCAGTGTGGCTCAGTTGGTTGGAGTGTCACCCATAACTGAAAGGTTATAGGTTCGACTCCCAGTCAGGGCACATGCCTAGGTTGTGGGGTTCAATCCCTGGTCTGGAGGGATTCCCAGGGTGGGAGTCGGTCTCTGATTTGGGTGTGTACTACAGACAACCCATCCATGCTTCTCCCTCACATTTCTCTCTCTCCGTGAGCAAAGAAAAAAAATGTCCTCGGGTGAGAATAGAAAAAAAAACACAACCACAAGCAATTAACACGTAACATCATCCATAAGATGCACAACACAGTGTCCTATAAGACAGAAAACAGCATCCTCTCAAGGGTATTTGATGCTTTAGAAGGACCTTCTGAACTTCTCAATTTATTTTTCATAGGCAATTCTAAGTTGTTTAGCGTAATAAGATGATAGAATATATGCTAATCAAAAAAACAAATACAGTTTGCCAGTGCAGTCTTTACCTCTTTAGAACAAATCAATTTATGATTAACTATGCACTCATATATTTTCAGTAAAAATTTTAATCCTCAGATTGACTTCATTAATCTAGAAAATACTCTCCTCACCATACACAGTAAATACCCAGGGAATGCACAATAATTCAAACAATAACAGCCTATGACTCCCACCCAACAAATTATCCAACATCAAAATAATGTGATTTTCATGTCAAAGAATATTGGAATACATAATACCACAAATTTTAATAGATATAATTTAAAGGCACGAGCAAACATAAACTTTTTATTGCCTACAAATGTAATAAATCTCATTTCTGTAATATGAGTATATATGCATAGAAGGCCAACTAGAAGGAGATATAAAGTAATCTTTGACTCATGAGAGTAACTTTAGTTTTTCTTTTGTGCTTTATTGTATTTTTCTTCCTTTTTGTTCATTTATAATTTTTTAGCATGGAAATGAGTTATGTATGTAATGAAATAAACACCTAACAGGAAAAAACTATTTTATACTCAGGAACATCTCTTCTGGCTAGTGTTCCTCGCCTGTATATTAAGGGGGTGTAAGAAGGACAACAGGCCAGTGATCCCTGAGGCCCTCTGTGGCTGTAAAGGGAAGATGCGAATATACTTTAATCAAATCTTGCCAATCAACCAGGGTGGGTTTAAACTAATTTTCACTACTTGTATTGACTGATTGATAGTACACCAAAGACAGGAACATTAGATTGATAAAACATGTCTTTTAAAAGTTTCAGTGGCTAGTAAATTTCAGCTTGCTGAATTGTACAGTAACCCTGCCCAAAACGAGGGCATCTGCAGAACAGAGGCCTGAAACCCAACAAATGCAATGTCACTCATACAATGTTTATGCTGTACCAGGTACTGGGTAAGTATTCATGGTGCTTTATGTCATGCTCTGCAATCCCATGACCTAAATCTGATTACTCTCTAAATTTCCCATGTGTAAAAAAGATCAGTTTTTAAAAAAGACCTGTGGTGTGAAGAGCGAACGTTTTCAACTGTGATGTATACCTATGGGCAAGTCACGCAACAACTGTGTCTCAAAGCTTCCACCTGTAAAACAGGTATGATAATCCCTACCTCGTTCGTTCATTCACAAATATCGACTGCACCTCCAGGATACGCCAGGCACTGAGGGTAGGTGCTTGGGGTCACGGGTGAACAAAAGACATGAAAAGGGACAAAAGGCTCTTGGGAAGCTTACATTCTAACCCAAGGAAACCAGACAATGTGTGCCTGAAATGCAGTGGGTGCCTGACGAATGCAAGCTCCCCCTCTCCAGGTCTTCCTGCGTTAGAAATGGGAACAGCATTAGAAAGCAAGTCCAACAGAAGCCATGAACTGTAAGAAAGCGCCAAATTAGAAAGGTGTATTTAGTAAACAAACACGAAAGAGCAAAGATCAAGAGCACGTGTACACAGGCTGGGCTCAAATTCTGACTCTTGTCCCTTACGGCTGGTGTGACCTCAGTCAAGTTATTTAAACTCTCAAAGCGCTTGCCCATATGTAAGATGGAAATAACCTCATAAGATCAATGCAACAATGAAATGAATCAAAGTACAAAAAGCAGGGGGTATAAGTGCCTCCTGTATATTAAAGCCACCTGGTATGATCAGGACCATCTCCTGCAAACCCATCTTCCTTATCTGCAAAATGTGGACAACGACACCAACTCAGGAGGGCTGCTATGAAGACTTCAGAGATAATGCACAAAAAGCACTTCACATGATTGGCATATGGTGGTCCATATGTGCTTCTTAAAAATAACTATTAACATTAACAAATGAGGAAGGGGCAAGGATGGCACCCTCCCTCCCAGGCAGAGCTCCGAATGGAAAGAGCTGGGGAGGCCACCTAGAGTTAGGAGCCAGGGAAGAGAACTTTGCTCCTAGCATAGGTGCCGAGTGTGTCCAGAACAGAATCAGACGCAGGAGGCTGTGGAATGACAGGTCGACTGAAAGTGATTCACCAAGGTTGCATCCGGAATGTGTGGATCTCGTAGGCTGCGGCTCTGGGTCACCTCTCCTTTAGACCCTTCCAGCTTTACCAGAGGGTTGAAGGAGCAAAAGAAAGGGGTGAGAAGGGATTTATACCCTGCATCTTTCTACAGGAAGGCATGTTGGCTGTGAAGGGTAAAAATGATTTGGGATAGTGTCAGTAAAACTCAGCCATCCTGGCCTCCTGTTGCCCTCAATTAGGGCAGGAGAGGGCACCCCTTCTCTCCTTTTGGGCTGCGGCAGATAATATCAGCTGATTTATCACCACCAGGAATGCCAAACACTAAAGACTTGAAAACTTGGTGGGGGGTGGCGGAGTCAGGCAGGGCTCAAGTCTCACCCAGGGCTGCAACACCTGGGCAAGGTGTTCATAGTGCTGCCAGCCAGGTCACCACAGACCTCATGGCAGAACACAGGAGCCAGGAGAGCTTTCTACCCTGCCTCCAGTAAACCAGTGTTATTAATAGACAAACCAACACATTAACATTATAAGCATGATACAGTATTTAAGTAGACAAAGCCCCAAAGACATAGAGCAGACCAAAGGGATCTTACCCAAAGCTCCAATGTCAGGGCCCAAACTGAAAACAGGTCTCCTGGTGCCCTTCATACCCTTCCTACCAGACCTCACCCTCTCAAAGGAGGCTCACCAGGAGCTGGTAGCTACGAAGTCAAATATTGAGCTGGTGTATGTGATTCAGCTTTTAAACAAGTCTATGGCTGTAAAGAAATAAAGCCTGACTGTGTGTATGCATCACTCCAGTGCCTTCAGGCAACTCGGAGACCCTTAGCGCTGCTTGGTTCATCCAGTACTAGCAGCTGTGGGATGCTTGCTCTCTGCCTCAGGCCAGAAATAAACAGCCAAGTGAGCCTCAACCCAAAGCACAGGCATAGCCTCGATCCCTTTCCAAGGATATCCACAAAGTCTCCTCAGGCCAGCCCATCAATTCTGTGCTCAAAACCTTAGGACTCCCACTTACAGAAGGAAAGCTCCAATTCTGCCCCAGCACTCCCTGCCCCAGGTAGCCCTCCCTCTCATCATCTAGTACAACCCTCGCACCTTCTAGTACAGGGTCCTCAGCCCCAAATTACACGCAGAACTCCAACCCACCCTGTCCCTTCTCACTTGGACTTCATCCATACTTTTGCTTTTTCCACAAGTCTTAGCCTTCCCAGGGATACCTGGTTCAGGGTCCAGACAGCACTCCCCAAGACAACCATGCTCAACAGTGCCTAAAACTAGCATCTAACACGCAGGAGTTGCTCCATTAGAGATATTTCAGACACAGTTTGAGGCACCAAAATAATGCTATGCTCAAATCCAGGCAAACTGTTAAAGAATCAAGACAAATGAACCAAGTCAAGGTTCGGAACTGTTGGGCTAGGACCTCTGCACTTACCCAGGACTAATGAGATTTTGTATAACAAAAAGTCCCTTAAGCCTAAGGGGATGGGCCATAAAAACCTCCTGGTAGTCTAACTCTAGCTGCAAGAAATGTGAACATCTCTAAGCGTGTTTCCCATCTTTAAAAAAGGATAGTGCACCTCAACCACGGAATAGCACGTACAACCCTGGAGGCACCAGTCCTGGGCATGGGGCACCTTCCTGCTCTCACCAGCATGCCCTGGCTGGTCACAGAGGCAAAGGAGCCACTCAATAGCACTTCCACATGCCCCCCACCCCAATTCCCCTCCTGGGACCCCCAAGCCCCACTACAGCTTACCAGCATCCCACTTCCTCCTGCATAATTCTAGCTCAAATGAGAGAACAGTAAAAAAACAAAACTAAACAACAACAAAAAGAGACTGCCAACGACAGTTCGTTTTACTGTAACACATATAAATCAGTTTTTGATGATGAGAATTACCAACCTACTGAACCCACAGGGGCTGCCCAGTTTTCCACAGCCCTCTTAGCCAGGGTTACAGACCTTGAAATGCATCAAGTCACACACAAAAAAGTGAATGTGTCCTCTGGAGAGGTCAGAGGACTCTAAAAACCCAAGGCTAAAGGCAACACTATGTCTCTACAGCAATTCATAAACCACTAAATGTCTTTGAGGCCTGCTATTTGACTCCCTTCACACCCCCTGCCCCAGATTTTTTAGGCCTTGGGCCGCGCACAGCACTCCCTTTCCTGGCTGAGCCAGACAGCTGGAATCCCAGCACAGGCCGGGGAGCATGGGTGAAGCGCAAATGCTATGCAGCTGAGCATGGCCCAAACAGAGTCTATTCCCACCTGTGGCTTTCAGCCCCTAAAGGACCATCAAGAAGGCAAATAGCTGCTAGCCCTCTGCCTGCTCCCATTCAAAGCCCACTCCCACTCCTCGCGGACAGCATGGCGCTCATAAGGAATAAGCACTCCCCCCTCTGACAACCTGCATCCATCCTCAACACAGGGCGGGGCAAAAGAAGGCATGCGGTTATTTGTATGGAAAATACAATAGTGAATAAATAATAATACAAGAATAAACTCTGTGCTTTGTGTACTCAAAAGTGTAAACCTATTTAGCCCCACCCTGTATTTTTGAGGGGGAAAAAGTCTCTTCTCTCTAATTAATTCCACTACCCTCAGTGAGCTTAAAGAAGTACCAATGATTAAAACACAACTAGGTAAGTTTGAGTGCTGTTAACTGAATTCCTTTTGCCGAAATAAAGGTCTCACCTTTTTAATCGCTTAATAATACTGCACATGGCTGCCCACAGAGCCTGCCTGGACTGAAAAATCTCTTGGGGGAAAAAAAGGGGGCTGCGGGGAGGTATTATTCTGCTAAATATGGCACCAAATTCTAAGTTCATTCTGCACTTTGCTGAATGTGTCTCTTCTACTGCCTCATTTTAACACAGGTTTAGCAGTGTTCTCTGAGACAGAGCTGCTCACACCACACCCTGCTTCAAAGCGTTGGATGGCCCATAACTGCCTACATAACAGAGCTGTCTGTTTTTCTGGTCATTTCTCAAAAGCCCCCTCGTCCAAACTCAGCAAAGCAACCCCCCTATTCTCTAGTCACACTCCTACCCTGCCCTGTCCCCCCAAACCTCGCATTTCTGTGCTCCAGCGCCTGTACTCACACTGTTCCTTTACCTAGAAATTCATTTTCCCTCCCCACAGGCTTCTCCACTGGTCAGCCCACCCCATCTGAAGACATCACTTCCTCTTTCCCTGACCACTTCCCACTTCCAGGTCCTCTGCCTGTTCTGATGTCTCTGCTGGTTTGATGTCCTGGTGAATTTTAGGGCAGAGACCATGTTGTCCTCACCCTTGTGCCCTTAGACCCTGATACCTGGAGCAGTGTTGAGAGGTGGTTTCCAGAACAGGGAAGCTGATGACAGTATTACACGGATGAGAAAGCACAGAATGCTAGTCTCCCAGTTCAGACTTCTTTTCACAACTCTTCTGCTGATACTAGCAAATTGCCATGAACAAAATGACAATGACAACCATAACAGTAGCAGTCAATGGAATAGAGTTTGGTTATAATTGAGCTTGTGGCACACAGGCTGAAATTCCCTATTTGTTACGAATTTCAAAATAATCCTTCCCCACAGACCCAGCAGAAACAGGGAATAGACCATCAAGTGCTGCGATAGTAAAGGTCTGCCAGTTTGGTGACCTGCTCAGGCACCCTCACAAAAGGGGAGGAACAATGCACACTGGTAACCTCATCCCAAAAACGTCTTAAGAAAGACTGGATGTCCTCCAGTGCACATGGCGTCTACCACTTAAAAAGCAAAACAAAATCAAAAAACCACCTCCTACAGGCTGTGTCCTCCATGTTTTATGATTAGGTTGGGAATTAGATCAATTCAATTGCTGCACCTACCTCACCAGTACCCCGGATCACGGGACCTCTTCCCTCACCAGTCCTGACCCATAATACCAATTTCAAGGCAAAATCTTGAATTTACATATTAAATAAAGTGACAGTAACCCATTACAACATAAAACAACAAAGGGCCCGTTTTCAAGGCACTGGCCCTATAGAAACCCACAGCAACACTCAATCCCCCAAGTGCTTACAGCACTGACAATTTCCAGGCTCCTCAAAAGTGGCTGACCGACTAGTCCTACTTCAAAACACAGTTTAAGGACTTTCAGTGAAGTTAAAAGTGAGTGTTCACAAGAAAGAATCTGAGACAGGCATGTACCCATTGCCCACCACACGTGGCAGAAGCTACCAAATCCAAGCGTACCTTCTCCTGCTGTGGAAGCACCTCCCACCATGTGAAAGACAACCTCCCTTCCACAGGAACCCCCTGAATGGGAACTTGGGGGCAATTTTACCCTCCAGCAGGACTTGTCCAGGGCCTCGCCCTACCTCTCCACAGGGTCTCTCCTATAGTGCTGGCCTGAGACACTCTGGGGTAGCCACTTCCCCACTGGCTGACCTGTGACCCAGCACTTCTTCAAGTCCCCCTCCTAATCTTCCACTGAGGCAACAATCTAACTCACTTACTTTGCCAAATGTCAGACAGAATGACCTGATTCATAGATAAGTTTTAATTGGCTATTTCCAGAAGCCAGCGGCCCCATCACACACTTGTTCTTGCCCTTCTTTTCCTGAAACATGCACTGCAGAGCTCTGCACACAGCAGGGGTTTGGAGGATGCTGACCTGGTGAGTATGCCATGGCTCCAGGGGAGGCAGTTTGGCAGTGGCCACAAGCTCAGGCTCTGCGGTTAGGCTGCACTGCTTGACTCCTACTAGCTGGTATCTACCTGTCTGGGTCTCGATTTCTTCATCTGAATAATGGGGATAATAATTGTACCTACATCACAAAATCAAAGGGTTGTCATGAGGAATGAATGAGATGACCCACGTCAAGGGTTTGGGACAACAGTAACTAGTATTTGCTCAATAAATGCTGTTTCCCACTACTGTCAGGCTAAAGAGTTTTCCACATGAAAAGCCTAACAACCAAAAACTGGTGAAAACTGAAGTGGAATAATGTAAGATGTCTGACTTATCAGATGGAGTCATACAGATTAAGTCCAGCAAGGGCAAAAGAGAAACTGAAAGACAACTTCTGGTTTAACTGACTTAAAGCAAATACAGGCAGCCCTGGTTGATGTGGCTCAGTGGATTGAGCACTGGACTGAGAACCAAAGGTTTGCAGGTTCAATTCCCTGTCAGGGCACATGCCTGGGTTGCAGGCCTGGTTCCCAGTAAGGGGTATGCAAGAGGCAACCACACATTGATGTTTCTTCCCTCTCTTTCTGCCTTCCTTCCCCTCTCTCTAAAAAATAATGAATAAAATATTTTAAAAAACAAAAGCAAATACAGGCAGGCTTTGCCTAATGATGTTTCCACCAAAGGTGGTCTATAACTCAAATGCAGTCTGTTGAACATATTTAAATGTACCTTACATAGATCTGTTTGTAATATGAATAACCACATCATCATAACTGTGGTTAAAGGCCAGATTTCTATGTCTGTTTTCTGTGGAGACACAGTAGCAGCACTGGCTTCTATTAGACTTCCCAGACACAAGCAAGCCAGAGGTGCCCTTCCAAAATTACACTTATCATAAGAATACGACGAAATAAAGCTACCAGGCCAATTTGATCATGTTCTCTAAATATAATCATTTGACCAATGCTAACCATACTACCTCCCCTATACACACACACTCCCCCGTTTCTTCCTCACTATACCACAACATGGACACATGACCACACACCATTTACCCTCCAGTGGACTCTCAAAGACTCAAAGCAAACTTTGCCAGGCATTTGCCATGATTATTCATGTACATCAACATTAGGAGCTGCTCGGAAAGAGACAAAAACAATGAAAATGAAAAAGGGGTAACCACCCCCCTTCTCGTTCTCAGCACTGGGGCCACAACATGACCGCCCCCATGCATGCACCACACTCACCCACTCTTCAGGCAGAGCGGCCACTTCCTGAGGAAAGAGGAATCCTTCCAGCATGCATCCTGACGCCATAGGCAGCAAGATGACAATGGCTTTGGGTTTACAATGAAGGGATGAATCACACACCCTAAAGAAGTATCACATGGCCTGGTCTGACTGATACCACTTCGAACTTCTCTGAGGAACGCTCACTAGAATTCCAAAGCATGTATTTCTTTAACTTGTTTCAGTAACCTCTTCAAGCACTTTACATAAAATATACTCAATTTTCACTCAGTTAATACCACAGCAGACAGTCTAGCAGAAGGCAGCTAGGTAGAAGACATTCCCATACCCCAAAGGCTAGGAAACCTAACACCACAAACCCTCAAAAAGCAACACCAAGGACGCAAGTACACAACTTTCTGAAGAAGGAGAAACCCCCGCCCCCCAGACACAGTGCAGTGTCACCACTACCTAGCAGTTATGGACAGTTCTCCGAAAATCTGTCACTGACACCGATTCTGGGTATTCAACACAAGGCCATTATCTCGTAAACTGTATTTACAACAAACTTCTTATTAGACCTCTTAATTCACACTTCTGCTTAGGTCACAGGAGGATGAAAGACTGAGCTATAACTTTACACAATACCTTAAGATTAAAATTTTCAAAAAACATGTTTAACCAAGTTTTAAAAACTTTTCATCCCAGCACCTCCTTACCAAGCTATTTATTTTAATTTAAAAAGTGGGAGGGGGCAAGGTGTTTGTTGAGGCTTTCCCCCTTATCAGTTGGCCTCATCAAAGGCAGGGCCAAAATAAAGTGTGACCTGTTCTATGGGATTTACAGCGGTGGTGACACAGGAACACCCATGTGTCCTAAGCAAGAGGTGGAAAATCACCTTCTCCCCAAAGTGGGCATGGACCAGGGCTCTATGGAGCCCAGTGAAACCTTCAGGTTACATTGGTCAGGACTGATGCCATAAAGGAGAAGCAGCTTTGGGGCATGCCAGGGCTCACCTGAGGTTTTGATGAGTCATTTGGATGACATCAGAGAAAAAGCATTACCCAAATCTGGGAGTGCTGCTATAGTCAAGGATGGTAACCCAGCTAGGCACGGGGTGGCAGACACCCCTCAGAAGCAGGAGTGGAGTGCGAGGGAAAGTTACTGAGGGTGGCCCTCACGGAGTTGCCCAGGGAGGATCTGAATGCACAAGGCAGCCTGCCTACACTCCAGCTTCTAGTTTTTACCCACTCAGCGGAAAACACACCACTTTCCATCTCATTCCACAAAGATTTTGTTTGCCTTGAAAAAAGAAAGTTAATTAAGGCGGTAAAAACCCAAGGCTGCCTGGGGTAGCAAGTCGGCTATCACCAGAGGTGTTCAAATACAGGCTACACAATCGCCCAGTGGGGACAGCCTCCATTCCTTGTGAAAGGGATTAAATCTTTTTCTTTGGCACCCACAGATCTAGTGTAAAGCCTGGTTCACAGTAGACACACAAAACCATTCAGTTTTGTTTACTGAATGAACTCTGTTTTCACACCGATTACTGATCAAGCAAAATACTGATGTACGTCTGAAACAGTCCAAGCATCAGGTGACCAATGAGAAACTAAGAAATAAACTGGAAAATGAGGTCACGAGATGACACTCCTGAGGACAAGAATCTGGAGCAATTCTGAGAGTCCTACCTCGAAAGCTCTTCCTCTCAGCACCTTGCTGTAGAGTCAAGCAGGTAAAGCATCACTAAAACAAACAGCAACTTCAAGGCTTTCAGATTTAATTGTGTATCTCATCTGAAAATCATTTAGAAGCTCAGGCTATCTACAAGAAATCATCCCTGTTCCTTTTGGCCTCGGGACATTAAAAGGAAGAAGGAAAAAGCCTGGGGCTGGGGTGGGGCGGGGCACTCATTTGTCTCCACAGGGAAGATCATGACTTTCCTTTTTCACTTTTGTAAGTACTTTTTGAGCTTCATCCATACCGGGTATATAATTTTTAAGCAATAGAAACAAATGCTGAAAAAAACTGAAAACATAAGTATTCAGCTATTTAAAGGGCAGGGAATGTACCTTCCTCATAATCCCTGCTTAATCCCACTATCTGACCTCAAAGAGAGGCATACCACCATCCACTCACTCCAAAAGCCAGAAACCTGAAAATCACCTCACTATTTCCCACCCCACTGCACGCCCACCCTGCCCAGCAATAAGTCCTTCCTTCCTTCCACTTAAATCTCCATCAAACCCAGCGGCTCCCACCTCTGTTGCCACCATTCTGCAAGCCATCACTGGTTTTCAAAGCTTTGAAAAACTAGCCTACTCACCTAGTTTATTCTCCACCTCCACTCTGGGCAGGAGTAATCTTTCCAAACACAAATCTCATCACACCATTCCTTGGCCTAACACCCTCTACGGCTTCCCAGAGTTAGAAAAAATAAATAAATAAAGGTGAGCCACAAGCAGTAGGCTCTAGTCCCTCTCTACCTCACCACACACATCATTTACTCCTACTGTGTCTCCCCCTACCTCTGTATGTACACACTCACACCTCACCTCGGTGATCATACCCTCCTCCTCTCCCACCTCAGGGCCTTTGCATGAGCTGTTCTACAGCATACCCTCCTTCCCTTCATCATCCTTGAGACATTAACTCATATGCTACTTCTATGGGGTGCCTTCCTTGACCTGCCTCCCAGCATCCTCTGCTTCTCCTATAGACAACAGAGGCCAAATTGTACTTCGTGTTCTTGTCAAACTTAACTTTTAGCACTTAGCACAGATGTAAAAATGACTTAGTGGTTACATGTGTCTCTTTCAACATCTACGAAGGAGGAAGCAACTGTCTCTTATACTAATACCCCTGTATTCAGACATATAGTAGGTATTCACATATTTATCGCATAAATAAGTTAATAACTAACAATCTATAAGTGTTAACAAAACAAAATAAAAAACACCATATGGATAGCAAATTTGGGGTTAGAAAACTGCCTATACTCCAAAAGGATATTGAATCTGATACTGAATCCAAATTAATATAACATTTTAGAAAAAAGGGGTTATGAAGTTTTACAAAGCTCTTGAACCACAAGTGGTTCTCATAAGTCCTATAAATTCAGAGACATAAGAGTTAAGCCTCCTTTAAATTATACTTGGTTTAAAGTTTTAAGCAGAACAGTTTAATCCAATATAGGTTTAACTAAGTCAGTGGTGGGACAGCTGTTTGATATGTCACCAAGCAGCTTCATATAATTATCCCTCAAAACAACTAAAAGCCTAAAAGTGGAAGAGAAAATGGCTTTTTAAATGTTTGTAATTCCTTTTTTGAAAAGGAAACTCATTCATATGGTTCAAAATGTAAAGGCATAACAGTGTCCATACGTAAAACGCCACTCACCCCATCTTCCTGGTTCCTCTCCTACTTCTGGAGATATTTGTACCACTTTTAAAAGAAAGGTAAGAAAAGATACTGAGATGATTTTGTATATTCACAAGTAGTTTTTCTCTTTTTTTACAATTAAATCTTGGTATAAACAAAGCTCCCCTAAAACAGTGAAATGATTCTGTCTATAAATATTGCGTATAGTCATCCTCACTCAAATCCGTATATTGAGCATGCATACACACAAAGAAAACAAGTCCCATATAGGTTTCTGGTTTGGTATTTTGTTTTAAATCCAGGGAGTAACAGAAAAAAAAGAAAAGTTAAATTATCCATAGACCAACACTCTTATTAACTCATACCACTAATGAAACAAAAACCTAACTAAACAGAGAAAATGGGCCCACACATTGGAGCTCTAAAATGATTTTTGGTCTTTGATCTGTGTGCCCACCTCTCCTATTTAACATAAACTTCAAACCAATAGCCAATCAAAAGTGGTTATAATTAGTATGGGCCCGAGTGTGACAGCCTTTAATGTAATCAGGCGTTAAGATAGATTTTTTTCCCCTCTTAAGTTTCAAGTAAATTAAGCTGAGCAAACTTTCATTTTAAAATGTCTGTAACTCAAACTTCTTTCCCACTAGTATGCACTTAACACCAAATTTCTGCATGATAGATGTGCTCAAAACGTTAGTTTCCTTCTCTTCATACTGATATTTAAGACTTAGCTTCCAAATTATATATGCTCTTCTCCAAAAATAACCTGCACCTCTTCAAAAACTCACTTTTGTATTAGAAAACAACTCCAGTCAACACTCATTACCAAATAAGCACCAACTACAAGATACTTGTTCTAGGTACAAAAGATGGGAAAAATAGGACTACAAGTCTCATCCCTAGTCTTGGGGGTGGGGGACATGTCAACAGGTAAATCACAACTGACAGGCTAGGCAGCTGGGGATAAGGACTATTCTGGGTGGAGGACCTCATTCTTTCTGGAGGTGCTGTTTGAAACGCATCCTGAAAGACTTAAGGAATGCCATTTGCTAGAAGTGGATGGGGATAAAACAGAATGACCAAACCATGCAAAAGCAGAAGTAGTGAGAAAGTATTCAGTGTGTCAATGGTGTAGACAGAGTGGCAAGAGCTGAAACTAGAAAGACAGTTTGGAAGCTGAGGATAAAGTTCCTTGTGTGCCAAGTTGAGGAGTTTGGATTTCTTCCTGTAGACAACAGGGAGCCAAGTGATGTTTTTCAGCAGGCAAACACCATGTGCAGCTTTAGTTTTGGAGGAGAGCAGAGAGTGAACTGGAATAAGGACACACTGGTGGCAAGAAATTAACTGAGGAGGCGTTTGCAGCATGATGAGGGCCTTAGGTCAGGAGCAGTGGGACAGTCTGTTTCAGAGTGAGACTGAAGTTTTAGGAAGGACCTGCTAACTGACTGTGGGGGCTGAGGGCTGAAAGAGTCAGGAGTCAAGGACAGCAACCTGCTTTCTAGCCTGGAAGACTGGGTGGATGGTGAATTTCAGATCATATTCTAGAAGTTAGGAAAATGCCTTTTATATTACAAGTTACCTCTGAGGTACCTACAGGTGACCTGGGTGACAGAAGGTTCCAGGTTGGGAAAAGCTGTAAATGGAGACAGAGAGCAGCGAGTCACCAATTTATAAGCTGGAGGAAAAGGCAGAAAAGCACCAAAACCTCTGGCTAGGGGAGGTGATGAGGGGTATTAGGCGGCCTCAGAGCAGGTCACTGAGCACCATCAGCACCAATGGATGTGAACTGGATGCTGACAGTCTTGTTCACTGGTTTAGGATGTTAAAAAAAATAAAGCTACCTTCGAGAGTTTCACATTTCTAGATGGTAAGTGGGAGTCCAGGTCATTTTGGGGGCAACTATCACTTCCCACCCAAGCAGCCCTCCCTCTTCTGGATTCTGTTAGTCTCTTTTTCTCTACACCAGAGCCTCGTCCATGCCTCCTGCTTACATGACAGGCCCAGAGCGGGGCTGGAGGGGGGAGGTGGGAGCACCCAGGACTGGAGGCACCTGTGGCTAAAAGATCACTCCTGTCACTATCTGAAACATTTTTGATTTGAGGAATTCAGTGTTATATTTGTACACCACATTTTTTTCTTTAAATCAAGGTCCAGCAGTCCCAAGAACACGAAAACAACCACGGTCTCTTCCCTGTGTTTCTTCCCCATTCCTTCCAGCCCTGGCAGCAGGTCTGCCATCCACCCTCTCGAAGAGAAAATGTATGCACAGAAAACCAGACTCCAATACACTGCCCGGTAAAAAGGGCGAACAGTTACGTAAGAATTTTGCGAAAACTTGAGAAGGCGAAATAAGGGAGCCTAGGAGTGCAGGAGCATTAGCTGTCAAGCGAGTAGGGGCTAGTTCCAACACTTGAAAAAAGAGCGGGGGCAGGGAGGGGACCGTGGTGGTACACTTCGTGTAAGCTGCAGTGGGAGGCAGGACTGGCAGATGACAGCAAGGGGCGAGTTTCCTAAATGACTGAAGAAGCGACTTGGAAAGCTGAGCCAACTACCAGAACAGCTTCCCCATGCCAATGAATCTGGTTTGCTTTAGAAGCAGATGAGTTCTAGAATTTTTATTTACTAAGAGGTTTTAAAATACATTTGATGCCACTTAATGTTTTCCCCAACCCCAAATTTTCTGTGAAACCTTGAACTTGTCAACCATGGTATCTTACAGGCATGTAATAAGACCTTACTTGCTTTATGAAATTTCAGATGTCCAAATATATCACATGTAATGCTGTGAGTACACCCAGGCTACCTGCACATAAGACACAGCACCTTTAAAGCATGCTTCCTTGTCCTCCACTGACATTTGGGACTGGGTAATCCTTTGCTGTGGGGCCATCCCCGCAGACTGCGTCTCTGGCCTCTTTCCGCTAAAGGCCAAGAGCACCCCTCCCCCAGCAAAGCAATTAAAAATGTCTCCAGACATTGCCAAATGCCCCCTGGAGGCAAAACCGACAAGTTGAGAATCACCGCTTTAAAGGGAGAGCCCAACACTTACAGTCTACCTCTTCCTTATCCAGTCCTTATCCACTAAGAATGTTTTGCCAGTTCCATTTGTCTCTTGGCACTCAAAGCAAAAAGAAAGTGCTTCCTTCCCTCATTTGAACACAAACTCCTAGGCAAATTCTGCCTAAAGTAATGGTGCTGTACCCAATTCTGGAAAGGAAATCCAGAGTGGACACCCACAAAGCTTCCTGAGCTCCAAATATACTACTTTCTTCCATATATAGATTTTGACTTTCTGGAACTTTTATTTCATCCACATAACAACCCCACCGTGTAGAAAAGCTGCTGAAAATATGTGTATAATGGTATTCATTAACTGAAGTGCTGCCAAAGGCTAAAAAGTTTCTTTTTTAATTGGCTTACATCTTCAGATTCAACCACAGAATTATTTTTAAAACGACCTGGTCCCATTTTAAAAGTACACACACACACACACCAGATAAAGAGGTATTTTGTATGTTTATTGCTCAGTCTTCTGAGGCCAAGGAGACTTTAAAAAGCAGGTGCTGCAGAGCCTGGCCGGATGGCTTCAGTGGGTTAGAGCCCCGTCCTGGGACCCCAAGGCTGCGGGCACAACCTCCAGTCAGGACACAGGCAAGAATCAATCAGTGAGTGCCTAACTAAGTGGAACAACAAGCTGATGTTTCTCTCTCCTTCTCTTCCTTCCTCTCCCTCTCTCTCTAAAAATCAACAAATAAAATTTACAAAAGAAAAAAGCACGCGTTGTACAGAGCTAGGCTGGGGTTAGGAATTCTGGATCCTAGGTTTGATTTATGACCGACCACTTGGTGGAAATAAGCATAGCTGTAAGATGGGTTAATGTACCCAATCCAACCCTCACTATGTTGCTGAGGATAAAACTGGAATCTTATTAAAGGTCTTCTTCACTTTGCCTAAGGTACACCCTATTGAAAAAGGAAATTTTCTAAGTAATTAAACCACTAAAAGTCTCTAAACCTTCGTATAACAATCCTGCCCCACAGTCCCTGAAAAAGGGGGGGAAAGAGATGAGATACCAAGCAGGCAGGGGAAAAACAAATAGAGCCATTTAAAAGCTTTATCTAATTACCCCCACTGAGACTTTTTTCTCTGCAGTCTGGCTGGCTCAACAAAGAATGCTGGGGTTTTCATTGGGCTTTCTCCACCCTATCAGGACCACCCGCCCTCAAGGAGTCTGAAAGGCCTCAGGTGAATCCTACAGGAGCAGTCAGTGCCCGGTCCTGGGGATTTTACAGAGGCTTTCAAATTCTCTTAGCATTACTTGCTTGAATCATACTGAACAAACAGTCTCCACCCTCTCCCACTCCTTTTGTGTGGAGCACCTATTCACTGGCAGCCACCTCTACTGATGGCTGACTGGCTCACCTGTATCCTGAAGTACCATCAGAAACAAGATTCACCAGTAACTGGAAGTAGCAGCTCCCTGTGCCCTCCTCCCCGGCCTCCCTTCCTCTCCACTGCACCCCATCTCTACCAGCAGTCAATGCCAGGGGAAGGCA
Source organism: Sturnira hondurensis (assembly GCF_014824575.4). Taxonomy (NCBI): domain Eukaryota; kingdom Metazoa; phylum Chordata; class Mammalia; order Chiroptera; family Phyllostomidae; genus Sturnira; species Sturnira hondurensis. The sequence continues at coordinate 3,727,749 of NW_028076902.1, read as the reverse complement.
AGCAGAGAAACAGACCAGCACCACTGGTGACTCTGTCCCACAGGGCAGCTAACACAAAAGGGAAAAGTCCATCACCCTCGCTCCCCATCTTTCTCATTCTTCTACCCCCGTCGTAATGCAAACACAGCAAATGGTGTTCCTCTCTGTATTCTGCCTCCAATGGGAGTGGAGGGGATTAAAAATAAGTGATGCATTTCAGGAAGCAAGCCGCATGCTTCCCCCCGGGGTTCATACAGTCCACCTTTTACCTCTAGTTTATGGGGAGGCCTCCCAAGATGTGGAAACCAGCATGTGACCTCTGCGTTTTGAAGAGGGCCATGGCTATTTCTACCCAAAAATCATTTCCTAAGTCAGAGAGAGAAAACTCACACACCCCGCCCCCTCAAAGGAACCCATCCAATTTCTTAATTATATTTGGATATAAAAAATATTACCCAACTCGCCTGTTCAGTAGGTCATATGTACACAAGTAACCTTGAGGCAGGGAAACTTTTGACTTCTAGAGGACTTGCCTTTCAACAAGGAGGTGATTACCACCCAAGGATTCAGTTAGCATTCTACCATTTTACCTCACTGGAAAAACTCAGGGCCCTTTAACACACTTCTGGTAGAAATGTAATGTAAATCACAATTTTTCCCCTGCTATTTGGTCAGTCCTTCCAAAGACATTCTAAACCTAATATAATTATTTTTAAAAGGTATTAAGAACTAGGCTGGGTAAAAGGAGATGGAGAAGTGGAGTGCAAAGGAGAAGCCCTATCGAATCCTAAGGGAGTAATAATCTCAGCAAAGGGGGAAGAAAACTGTGTCCTGTTATCAGGAGAGATTACATTGCATACTTTCTATTGATACTATGTTGCATTTCTATCTTTTAAATGCAAATCTGTTTAACAAGGAGTGAAGGCATCCCTGTATGGGTTGGGTAGATTTTCCAAAACAACTAAAAATTCTGTTATTAATAAATGAAGTACGGTGATGTTACTCACATGTACCCTCCAGCAGGGAAGGTTTAACCTGAACACACAGGTAAGGGACAAGAAGTCCGCCCAGACGAGCTGCCATCTGACACCAGAGTTGGTCAGACAGCGTGAACTTCAATTAAAAGACACTTACAAAAGAGAGATTATTTAAATATGATAACAAAAACAAAACAAACTTAACACCCTACCTTCCTGGGTCAAAGGACATGAAGGACTCAGAAACTAATTAAATCTAGTAAATAATGCAAAATGGGAAAGAACTCCCTTTCAAAAAAACGCTTTGGTTAATTTTAGCATCCTTCTGTTTAGCTGCTTAGCAACCCTTATCCTATGACCTTTTGAGCATCACCTACTTTTCAGAAGGATAATGAATAGACACATCAAAAGGATTCACTTCTGTTTCTAGTAAACACATTTAACCAATTTTTGTAGAAGCTAAATTTTTGTTGATTATGACATACAAAACCCTAAAGTGTAGGATTTTTTAAACTTTATAAATCAGAAAATCTCCTTTGCTAACAGTAATAAATGATGTTGACAACGGAGCATAAGATAGCAAGCAAAGATTTCCAAACTGGTCTAGGAAGTGAACCAACACAGCAATTCAAAAACTGAACATAAAAATGAAAGCTACATAATGAAAGCAACTAGCTATTGTAACTAATAAACAGCTGTTGATCCGGTGCAGGATTAACAAAGTTAGGTTTATTTTCAATATTCTGTGCCTGTCTTGCATGCAAATAAGACCTCAGAGGTCAGCCTGAAGAAATCTAAAATAAAAGACCCTTGAGTCAAAAGGTCACCTGCTGGATGATATGAGCAATTTGGAATGGATGCACCACCTGTGCCAGCTGAGTCAGACGCACATTCCCCATCAGTAACAAACACTTCTCTGCCATAGGGCTTAGATTCTGATTTTCTGATGAGAAATAAGTAGCACCTACAAAAACCCTGAGATTCATATGCCATATAACAGTAAGCAGCAGTAGCAGCAGCATTTAAGAGTATCACATAACCAGCAAATCCTCTTTAAAAACAAAACATCCTAAAAGGCAAGCAGCTTAACAGTATTTTTTCAGAATGATAAAACAGTGTAAGTTCATCAACAACCTAAAATGGAAGCACAAGCTAAACAACTAACTAAATCAAAGGGTTCTCCCATTCTTTTGTAAAAATGGGATAGGAGGGAAGGTATTTTTTCACACATTTAAAACTTGATAAAAGCCATTCAAATGTTTAATTCATCAGTGTAACCAAAGCTCAAAACACATCAAAGCAGGATCCATCAGCCGGTACCCAGAAGGCTCCCTCCAAAGAGCAGCAATAAAACAAACAAACAAACAAAAAATATCCCTAAAATTAGTGGTTCACCTTTGCATAAATTTGAAGAATAATTTCGAACTCAGTCCTTCAAAAGTTCTCTGTGACTCTTGAAGGAAGCACAGAACTAAACGTTGGCAAAAAAAAAAAAAAGAAGAAGAAGAAAGAAGTTTCAGCCAAGACAGCCTTAGACTTCCGGGTTACATTATGTGTTAGAACCATACCTGCCTACTCAAACAGGCACCAGATCTGGGGGATGCTTTTTAAGGACTGTGAAGGTGGTGTGTGTGTGGTAGTGGTGGTGGGGGGAGGCGTGGAGGAGGGGGACAACACCCTAAAAAACCCATTCTTTTCTTTGCAATTCCTCTCGCCCATCTTCCACTTCAATTAAACTTATTTCAGAATACACTCACGTGCATGCACAGACCACTGCATATCTAAAATCTTAAAAATATGGGATGCACATTAACAACTCAGTTTTTGCAGAAATATCTCAAGTCTCCTCTTCAAGACAGAAATACCTAGCTATTTCCAGCATCCTATCCAACAAGCAATCTTTAGTTCCATTGGCTTTCAAAAGGCTAAGCTTTAAACTCTAAAACAAGCATGAGGGTTATAACACCACTACTGATGAAAATCCTCAGACAGGTTTCTCAGGATACAAAAAAGCTGTATTTTTTATCCACCCTCTATCCCTCTCCACCACCATCACCCGCCCCCAAAGAAGAAAAAACTCCAAAGTGCCCCGAATGTGTGCTGCTGCTGGCTCTGAAGCCGTGTAGAATTTCGTAATGGAATGTGAACTGCTCGTCCGGATCTGGGCTCACGTTCTATCTTCTAACCAGTAAGGAGCGAGGAAGGGCAAATCTGCTGAGCAAGGAGAAATACTTTCCTCCTCTTTTATAACCCATCACGGATGCATCGCGGACGCAGGGAGCGAGCTGCACCACGGCGCCTGTCAACCAGCCGGTCCGCCTGCGGGTCCTCGAGCCCCTTGTGCCCCACCGCTACCCACCCGCAACCGCCCGAAAAGTAAAGTAGCCCAGCCGAGAAGCGGGCTCGATCTCCGCGTCCCGCACTCATGAGCCTCGCGCGGCCCCGCGAATGGTCGGGGAACAAGTCACCACATCCTCGACGCGACCCTCGGCCGGGTTCAGAAAACATGCCGCTTCCCAGGGAGGGGGCAGGCGACGGGAAGGACCTCCCCGCTCCTTAGCAACCATTAAGGTCGCAGTTTCCTAAGAAACCGCGAGCGGGGAGGGGGCGCGGGGGGCTGAGCCCGAGGGGGGGGTGGTGGTGGTGGTGGCGTTGGGTCCCCAGCCCCTGGACACCGCTCCCCCCGCCCCCACACCCTCGCCGGGCGCTGCGGGCCGGGATGGGACGAGGAAGGAAGCCCCAGGAACTCGCAAAAAAATTGGTCCAGCGGGCAGCGGACAAAAGTTTCCGAGAGCGCTCCACAGCTGGGCGGCGAAGCGGGCCCCGGCAGCCGGCCCCGCCTCGGATGCTCCCGGCCTCCTTCCTGTGCTCGTGACGGCGCCGGGCGCCGAGCCCCCCCACCCCCCACCGCGATGCAGGCTCAACTCCACACCGATGGCTCCCACGAAAACACGTACACCGCCAACGGAAGGGCAAGGAAACAATACGCGGACAGGGCTCCGGCCCCCGCAGCCCCTGGTCACCAGGGACGGTGGTCGGCTTGACCCCCCAGCCAGGAGCCCGGAACGAGCGAGGGAGCAGGGCTGCCCGCGGCCCCCTCCCGGCCGGCGCGGTCCGCCAGGGAGGATCAAAGTCCGCAAAGCAGGGCGCGGCGGATGCTCCCACCGCGCAGCCCTGAGCGGCACCCCCGAGCCGGCACCCTAGGCGAGCACCCCCAGATACCTTACGGCAGCAGGCGGGCGCCGTCATCTCCGCGCTGCTCGGCCTGAGAGGGACTCGAAAGTATGTAGGAGAAAAGTTTCCCCTCCCACATAGGGGGGGAGGATGTCGGGGGAGCGAGGGCGGAAGATGGAGAGCAACGCTGGGAAGATGTTTCAGGCGGTGGTGCGTGCACCATCCGAGTCCCCGCAGTGGTCGTTAAAAATAAATTGGGCGGCGGGCGCGGCGGCGCGGGTCGGGCCGGATTCCTGCGCTCGGACGGCTAATATGGATGCGCATCAGGTCTCGGCGGCGGGGCGCTGCGGCGGCCGCGGCGGCTCGCGCTGGGAGCTGGTTGGCAGAGCCGGCAGCTCGGGAAGGGGAAAGGAGCGGAGGAAGGGGAGGGGGAGGGGGAGGAGGAGGAGCGGCCCGGCGCGCAGCCCGAGGGGAGAGGGCTGCCCAGCTCATCCCGGGCCAGCCCCACCGCCCCGAGAGCACGTAGCGCGGCGTAGGGCGCTCGGGTCCTCGACTCCGGGAAACAGCAAGTTTGAAAAGTACGACGCGCTGTGCAGACTTCACCCTCCCCATCCCCAAAAGTTCTTTAAAAGGTCGCTCCCACTCAGCCCCAGACATCTCGCTGCCACCCGAGTCTAGGGAGCCGGAATCCGGGGCGCGTACTTACGGCCGGGCTAGGCGCTCGGCTCCCAGGCATGATGTTGTGGGGACTGATGGGCTTCGGGGAGAGAACGAGGAGAGATGCAAACTTGTTCCGGAAAAGGAATCAAAATGGCGTTTCTGGATGTGCAAAGTTCATCAACTCCGTAGTCACTTCCCCTCCTCCTCTTCTCCCACAGGGAGGGAGGTGGGCGAGGAGCTGGCGACCCCGGCGCCCCAGCCGTCGTCCCGGCCCCCGCCTCGGCCCCCAGCCCTGCTTCCTCGCCCGCACGCTCGGAGACTCGCTCTCCCCCTCTCGCCCTGATAAGTAGACACATCACGTGTTGCTCCTGCCAGTCTCCTGGGGACGTGTTACAGAACCGCCGCGGCGGCGGCGGCGGCTCGGGTTGGGGGTGGGAGGGACCGCGGTACCCGCCTGTCCCCCCGCCCCGATTTTAGCTGTGTGACCGCTGTTTCCATTCCAGGATGGATGGAGGTGGAATCGCCCACCCCACCCCCACCAGCTCCAGGTTTGCCCCAAGCCCTCCGCAGGCGCCCCGGGCCAGGGGGTGGGTCCGGCTGCCCCAGGGTAAGGGTCTCAGCCGCTGCAGCTGAACCTGATCCCAATCAGCCCAGAGCTCTCTGGCGGGCCACCTTTTAGGACCACCGTGCTCTCTCTCCCCTGCAGCCCTTCACTGCAGGCGACTCTCCTTACCCCAGCTTCCCATCACTTTACTCCGTGGTTTGTTCCACTATTTTAACGGAGGAGAGGAGAGAGGTAGCAATATCCTGGAGGCGTCAGAGGGGAGCCTCGGAGGCCCGGAGGGGGTGGCTTGGGGGTCCAGGTACCTGGCCTGGCGCCGCCCCTCTTAATCTTGGGGGTGAATGGTAAGGTGAACCCCACCCATGCCGTTCCCTATCCACGAGGTTCTCGCTCGGCATCCAGGTGGGGCGAGTAGATGATGGGGCAGGAGATTAAGGAACAGGCTCTTCACTCGGCCCCGAACTTCGTGCTGTTTCTCGCAGGGGGCGGTACTTGGTACTTTCAACTTTGATGCTGCCATCAGGGACGTGTTCCCCGTCCAACAAACAACGCTGACCTGGCCCTTGTCACTTTTTCCTCACCGCCTTCCACAACCGATGCTTAGGCGGGAGCTGCCGGCCCCCAAAGGGGCAGAAGGGCAGAGGTTTCTAGGACCATAGTGTCCCCACCCCGCGAAGGAACGGCTGATGCTGTGTCATCCACATTACCCTCCTAGGCATCAGGGAAGCCACATGCAATATCTCATTCTCCCAGAGGGCTCCTGTTTCAACTCTGAAGAGCAGGGGCCTCCTCCTAGCCACTCTCCATCTCTACAGCTCCCTCCACCATGCTTAGCCCTGGCTGCTGTGGCCCAAATTATCAAGGAGCCCAGGGAAACCAGGCCTGGCCTGTGCTTCCTCCTTAAAGCAGCTGACTTGTTTCCAACTGTTAATACTTTTCCTACCGAGGTTCTGAAAGGGCCTGTTCTCAGCCTTTGGAAACAATTTCAGACAGATAAAGGGTGACTGTGGGTGGAAAATAAACACCACCACACACCCCAAATCCTAAAGACAAACATGCTTCCTGACTGGTTGCAGAGAATACTACTGTAGAATTATGCACTTGAGACTAGTTAGGTAAGATGATGTTGTACATGTACAGAAAGGTCCCTACTCTATTTACTTCAACCTTTGACCATGACTCTGTCACACCAGCTCCTCTGAAGACACCTGCACACCAAAGTTTTAGGCCCAATCATAGGCCTTTAATTTCCAGCCTTCACTGGCATTCCAGTTTTCAGGGCTGTAGATAGAAGTGTCTAACTAGGGATGGACTAAATGGATGGGTTCTGGCCAAGACAGAACTCTAGAACCAAGCAAAAACAGTTGGACTATTACCTCTGACGTGAGATAAGGCTAAACCACTGCCCAAGAGGGAACTGATTCAGCTGGGTGTATCTCTGATGTCCAGATTCATCAAAATTAAGTTTTCAGAACCTGTTATTTTTCCCATGGTCTATTGTTTACTGAGGAAAACTGTGCAAAGAAGCTTTAGCACTTGAATTTTTTTAAGTTTCTCCTACCCCATGTCCCCAAGTGTATTATCCAATGCTTTTTTGAAGACAGATCTGCCTTCAGAAAAGGGAAGAAATGGCAAATCTTTAAGCAGGAGTCATAGTTCACACAGTCACCACAGAATTGGTGTCTGGAGCTTCCAAGCTGTAACATGTGCCAGTGACAAGGCAAAGGAAGGGTCATGTCGAGAATGCTACTTTATTCATTTGCTCTGTCCTGGACGGGGGGATCAGCCTCTCCTGGTTCCTCATTCAGTGGCAGGGGTTCCTCATTCAGTAGGAAAAACACTGAAGTTGGAATTTTGCTTGTGATTTAGCTTCTTCTATAGAATACATTCAAATCTGCAAAGCTACATGAGTTTTTCATGACAAATCACCACCTTTATAATGTCACCCAGGTAACACAACTAAAAAGAGAGAGAAAACAGTTTAAAAGTAACTTTTAAAAACTGAATTCTAATGATACTGGGTACTGTGTTCATCTTTTCTAGCTGATTAAGAAACTTGCAAGTCAAATGATCCATTGAAAGGTCTGTTTGTTCATATTATATATGAAGATTATTTATCTGACAAATACCAAATATCTAATAGTTAAAAAGAATCATGCTATCAAAACCACAATGAGATGCTACTTCATATCCACTCAGATGGCTAAATCAAAAACACATAATAAGTGTTGACAAGTGTGTGGAGAAACTGGAACACTTGTGCATTGCTGGTGGGAAGTAAAATGCTGCAGCCACCTTTGGAAACAGCTTTCTCAATTTCTCAAAATGTTAAACATTGAGTTGCCACATGACCCAGCTATTCCACTCCTAGGTACATATACAAGAAATGAAAACATATGTTCATATGAGAACTTGTACTTGAATGTTCAGAGCCATTATTAGACCATTATTCATAATAGCCTTTTAGTAGAAGCAACCCAAATACCTATCAACTGATGAAGAAACAAAATGTGGTCTATCCATACATGGAATATTATACAGCCATAAAAATGAAGTGCAAATATATGCTGAAACATGGATTAACATAGAAAACCTGCTAAGTGAAATAAGCCAGACTTGAAACGACAAATATTCCATGCTTCTGTTTCTGTGAAAAGTCCAGACTAGGCAAATCTACAGAGACAAAATAGTTTGCTTAGGGCTGAGGGTTTGGGGGAAATGGGGATTGATTACTCGGGTATAAGAGGTTTCTTTTAAGGGTGATAAAAGGTGTTCTGAAATTGAATGTAGTGATCACTGCACAGCTGTTAATATATTAAAAGCCATTGAATTGTATATGTTAAATATGTGAATGGTATGGTATGTAAGTTATATATCAATAAAGCTGATATGTGTATACCTATATAAAATTGTGTTTGGTTCTGTAGTGGAGAAGCCATACAAAAAATGGTTAATTTATAGTCTGTGTCTTAAGAGTTCACAATCTAATCTCTGTACATGAAGTAATCATGAAATGCAAATCCGCAACATATAAGAACAATGAAATAAGTACAAAATTCAGGGGTTCAGAGAAAAAAGGTCACTTCTAATAAGAATAACTGGCCCTGGCTGGCATAGCTCAGTGGATTGAGCGCGGGCCTGTGAACTAGAGTATCATGGTTTGATTCCCAGTCAGGGCAAATGCCTGAGTTGCAGGCCAGGTCCTCAGTAGAGGGCATGTGAGAGGCAACCATACTTTGATATTTCTCTCCTTCTCCCCTTCCCTTCCCCTCTAAAGATAAATAAAAAATTTTTTAAATAAGAATAACTGGAGAAAGCTTCATGGAAGAGAAAGCTATGGAGCTGAGCCCTGGAGAATGGCTAGAAATTTGGTAGGTGGAGATTGGATTAGAAACAACAGGTACAGAGGCATGACTGTAGCAAGTCATGGGTCCTGTTTGGAGATCAGTAAGGATTCCAGTGTGGCTGGACTATAATGTATACAGTAATATAGAGATGATGAGACTGAGAGGTAAGCAAGTTGAAGCTGCCCCACAAGGATTTTTAATACAATCCATGGAAAACCTTAGGTATGAGGGAGAACTAAAGTAGAGACAGAGGGAATGGAGAAGAGATTATCAAGAACCACTTCAGAGAAGGAAGTGATAGAATATCAGCTGACAGACTGGGAATGCGGGGGTGAATGAAGAAGTGAGGGCCAAGATAATGCCTGGGTCTTAGCCAGGTGACTGAGAGAATGAATGACAAAAGGAGAAACCAGGGGTGGGAGCACAGTGAAGTAAGAAGGTGTTAGACTAGGGGATATTGAACTCTGTGGAAAACAGAACTCTGCCATGTAAGAGAATCAAGAAGAAAAAGAATGTAGACATTGGAAAAGGCCACTTGGATAAGGTGACACATCTACTGAATCTCCTAAGATGTATAGGTGTCCTGCAGGCAGAGAGGAGGGTGCAGGGCCCTCCAGGCAGAGGGAGCTGTGAGTAGTAAGTGCAGGAGAATGAGGTGTAGAACAAGGTCAGTTTCCTGAACTGCAAATACCTCCCTCTGTGGCTAAAGCAGAGGGGGGAGGGGAGGCAGCAAGAGACTGAGCTGGAGAAATAGCCAGTGGGCCAGACCACCTAGAGCTCTGTGTATGTCACAGGTGATGCATACTTTATCAGTGAGGCCCTGAAAGGGCTTAAGGAGGAGGGTAGACAGAAGCATCCCTCACGGTACTGTGGAGAAGGGTCTGGAGGACTCAAGACAGGAAGGCTAGTAAGGAATTATTAGAAGAGTCCATCTAAGAAACAATAAGGATCTAGTAAACCACTGTCTGTAGAGGTGGAGAGAAATGGATTGATTTGAGACACAATTGGGACACAGATTCAACAGAATTTGACCAAGTCAATACATGAGAGAAAGAACAACAACAAAAAATCCCTCTGGAGCACTGACCAGAGGTGTCTCAGCAAAAGAAGGTAAATCATGGCAGCAGTGGTAGTGACCCACGACAGTAAGGGATTAAAGCAAAAACAGTGGGACAGGCAGAGGGACAAGAAGTAGATGTTAAAGAAATGAATCCACTGGGTTTGGTCCCAAGTGGTTGTGGCGTGAGAAGAAAAGAGCATGAAAGAAGACTGCTTCTCTGGTTGCAGGTTCAAGCACCCGAGTGGGTGGCGGGGAGGAGGAGGTGGTGTGTGGAAGATGAGAGGAGGTCCAGGAAAAATGCCTGGAGACACACTTGAGAGATGAAGAGGGTAGACATGAAGGGCTAGAGGCTGAACCCAGGGAAATGCCTGCAATTGGGTGGAGAAAGAAAAAGGAGTGACAAGTGCTCTCCCACGTTCCTGTAAAGAAGCAGAACAATCAAGGAAGGGGGTGGGGGGCACTGCCAAGGGAAAAGATGGTTAACAGTGTTAAAATAGAGAGAAATCAAGGCACATAGCTGAAAAAGAAAAAGAAAAGGTGAGATTGGAGAAACTAAGTTCACCTGAGAGTGGAAGGCAAGGCCCAGAAAACAATGGTTAAATAGTGACTCAAAGAAAAGGAAGTGAAGGCCATGATCCATGAGAAGTGCGGTGATACAAGGGACAGAAAGGAAAGTAACAAGAGCATGGGTAACAGCAGCTAATAGTTATTGAACACCCACAATATGCCAGGCACTGTCAAAGGCCTCGTGTATTATCTTGCTTAGTCTGCTCCACCTCCAATCTAGTAGGTGCTACTATCTTCCCCATTCCACAACTGAGGGAACCGAAGCCGAGTGCCAACATCACACAGCAGGTACACCAGGTACATCCCACAGCTGGGACGCACACCAGGCTGGCTGACCCCAAAAGCTGTTGCCACCACTTGTTAGTCAATTGTTGTTAGTCAATTGAGAATTAGTTTGCTAATAATGATGCCTACTTGACTGTCTTGACTGATCTCAATAAAATGCTCTGGATTAGAGTTTTGCAGAAGGGCCATTGTTGTCTGTACAGTTATTTAATGAGGATTTAGTTGGAAAGGTAAATGAACGTATATCATTCAGTATTGTTAATTTGCTTTCTAACTACCACTCCTTCACATCAACCTAAGGTATGAACCTCTTTCTGTTCTCCAAGTATTGCATTTCATATGTAAAGACTATGTTCTAAAGCTGTAGCTGAATATTCTCTGCACCCAGCACTGTTGGCTACAGATGACCTAGCAAAGTCTACCCTCATTACGTCTACATCAGTGATTCTCTACTGGGGGGGATTCTGACCCCTAAGGGATGATCAGCAATGTGATTGTCACAAGTTGGGGAAATGGTATCATTGGTATCTATGGGTCAGGGGTCAAGGCCAGAGATGCTACTTAGTATCTTACAATGCACAGGACAGCAACCAGAACAAAAAAAAATTATCCAGACCCTAATGGCAATAGTGCCAAAGTTGACACTCCTTGTGCAACAGTGCCTTGAAATAATCTCTAGGAACATTGGAGTCTGGAAAGGGGTTTTAGAGCAGGTAACCACCCAGCCCATTTATGTCAACAGGAATGGAATGTAGTTCCAGAGGGGAGAGAACACATATATGAGACAGAAACGAGGGGGTGGGTGTTTATCTGTCTGTCTATGGGAGAGAAGGAATGGTAGAGAGATCCTCCTTAGGAAAAAGGGCAATTTGTATTCTATGACAGGAGGGAAGGGGAAAAGAATATAGGAACGTACTGGGAAATAGCCATGGGAAGAAGGCAAGGTGCAGGGGTTCCTATCTGATGGTTCTGAATGTGGAGAAGCAGCAGTGCGGGAAAGCCAGAGAGAAGAAACCAGGAATTGGTGCTAGAAAAGTTCAGTTCTGCTTTAGCTTCAAAACCGTGGAGCCACAGAGGAAAGAAAACATATGGTAGGGATTACTGACGGTTGGAAATCGAAATGAGTAAAATCCATCACAGGGGGGATGACACGGGAAGGAAGCTGAGACTGTGAGAACTGGGAGTGGTCTGGGGACAGGAAGATGAAGGAGAGAAGCAGGTTGAGTGGCGGTGGGGGGGCAGGGTGTGAAGAAAAGAAGGGGGTTGAGAGTGGGGGAACAGGGCGGAGACCTCAGAGGAGAGAGAGCTCAATGGCTTGCGAGATGGAGCAGAAATCCTATTCACAGGGTTGAGGAAATGGAGAAAACTGTGAAAAAAGGACCAGACAGTGACCTTGATATGGATGGTGCTGTCACTGAAAATGAAGATGGGGACGGGCTGGAAAGGACAAAGGTGAAGTTAGTGTCTCAGGCTACAGTGAAGGAAGGGTATCTTGAAGATCAGCGGATGAGAGGGGTAGAGACGAGAAGAAGCAAGCATGAACAGATGTCACCAACATCAGAGAAGGTATTAAAGCTCAACTGTGTCCCCCAAAAGGCATATGTTGAAGTCTTAGTCCCCACTTCCTCCAAAGGTGACTGTACTTGGCGATAGGTCTTCACAGAGGTAACTGAGGTAAGACGAGGTCATTGGGATGAGCCCTAACCCAACAGGACCGGTGTCCTAGTAAGAAGAGAGTAGGACATCATGCTGGACTCGTCAAATCTTTAGCATCAGAAAATTTGAATGTACCTGGTGGAACCACAGATACCAGAAATAAATATTCCTACTGATACTTCAAACATGGACATTAATGAGCCAGAGAAAAAGCAGCAGCAGCATGAAAAATATCTACAGTCAACAACAACAAAAAAACCCCCTCAAAGATTGGCTTCCTTAAAAAAAAAGCAAGCTTGAGAGAACATTTTAAAAACTAAAATAAAAGAGAGAGAGGGGAGAGTAGGACACAGACACATGCAGAGGGAAGACCAAGTGAGGACACCGAGAGATGGGAGCGCCTACAAGCCAAGAATGGACAACTCAGAAGAAGCCACCACTGCCAACACCCTGGTCTCAGACTTCCAGCCTCCGGAATGTTGAGGAAATAAATTTCTCTTGTTTAACCCACCCAGCCTACGGTAATTTGTTCTGGCATCCCACGCTGACTGAAACAGGAAGTGGGTGCTGGAAGGAGACGGTGAGCCTGGCGTGGGAGGGACAGTAGAAGCTCATTCGTGGACTCCAAGGCCTCCCCAGTGAACTGGGAGAGCTGGCCTTCCTAAGGACAGGCTTTTGAAGGCAGTGATATCTCTAAGGAGAAACCAAGTTCCCACTGGGGTGTGGAAGTAGGGGGAGTGCTGTGGAGAAGCCTGAGAATTCGAGTTTCTCAGAACAAGGGGTTCCTCAGGCTTAATTGATGGGACATCTCTTGATAGTAGAAACAAGTCTTGGCTAAGGATCTCTCTACCCCAGTGCCTAGGACTGGCATATCACGGGTTCTTAAGGAATATATTTTGCAAAGTGTGCAGAGGTGGAATAAGCACATAGGAGGAGCGGTACCATGTGGAAAGGGTTGGGGGGATAAGGGAGTTGCCAGGAGTGGCAAGTAAGCGGAGGTTTCGAAGCAGAGGATGAGATGTCATTTAAAATTTCCAAATCCCCATAGTAATGCAGCCAGTTAAGCTCTCCCTCTCAGATAAACAGTCCTAGGGATGGGCTCCTGACAACATCTTTGTATAACTGTTATCCTAAGTACATCATTACTTTACCCAGATAACATGAGGTATGCATTATTTTGATGGCTAATGGTTTTCCCTCTAAATGTTAACCACTCGGAGTAGAATTTTTCTAAAATGTATTATACACTGCCTTATTTTTCTCCCTTTTCTAAAAAATCATAAAGTTAATATACAAACAAAATATTATCATAAACTTCAAATATTACATTGGATTGTCATACAAAGATTACTTTTTATAGCTAGCCCTGAGCATTGTGGCTCAGCTGGTTGGAGTGTCCTCCCTGAAACCAAAAGGTTGCAGGTTCAATTCCGGGTCAGGACATCAACGTTTCCCTCCCTCTTTCTCACTCCTTTCCCCTCTCTCTAAAATCAGTAAGCATGTCCTTGGATGAGGATTTTTTTTTAAAAAGGTTAGTTTTTATAAACGAGACTTATACTAGGCCACAAGATCATCACATCCTCAGAAACTACACATCTCTGAGGTAGCTATTGACCTCAGGTAGCTAGCATACCCTAGGACTCCACAGTAAATTCCAACTTGAGTTTTTTGTCTAGTGTTCTTTTTCCAACCTTACCATCTGGCTATCACTCATTGCTTCTTTCTGAACTCAGTAGGCTGCTAATAGCAACCTGCTTTTGCCTTTCTAATCAATCATTTCTCATCTACAGATGTTAGAGAACTGGAATATAGATAGATATCAGAAATACATGGAATTTCTGGTACCAGAGAACTGGAATATCAAGATGTCAGAAATGTATGGATAGTGAGCATGAGTACCGGCCTCACCTTTTGCTGCCCAGAAGCCAAATGTTGCTTATTTCCTGATTTGAATTTTACACTGGTGTGAATTTTCCTCAATTGAATTTTACACTGCTGAGTTATTATCATACTTCTAAACTGTTTCAAAGATATCAGAATGTCAGGGAAGGTTAAATAACTCTCTTCACCAACATTCCCTCCATGATATAACATTCATTGCCTACTAGAGTTTTTAAATGATTTAACTTCAGGGGACACAGAAAGGGCCAGTTGTTCCTGCTTCTGACTTCAAACCTGATAGCAAATATTAAAAAACACTGTTCTATTCTCATTGGATGATGATGCTTTCTGTGCCTAAAATACTTACAGTTCAATATTTGCTTCTTTGTGGGTGGAGCTCTTCATTCACAAGCCAGAATAGAAATAAATAAAAGAACGACTTCTTCAATAAGGAACATGTATGTGCACCTTTGTGTGTTCAGTGGATTCACTTACTTTGTAAGTAAGTGAATTTTACCCACTAAAGTAAAACTCCTGCAGGCTCAGTTAAGTGCACCCCCAAACGGTACTTATAAGTGGACACCGCTGACAGTGCTTTCGTGTCCCCAACGACCCTGTCCACACTGCCTGCCTCAGCTTGCTCACAGAACAGGTCCCCGTGTTCCCAGGTCCAAGGATCAGACCAGAGTTTTCAACTGTAAAAAGTGCTGAAGATGTTGCAGTAAATCCCACAACTGGATAGCCCTGAAAAACCCCGACCATTTGTAAACACGGAAAATAATATGTGTATAGCCCTCAAAAAGAAAGTCATATCTAATGCCTGTGTGTTTGTTATTTCACAGTGAGTAGAGAACTGGAGTGATTTTACCCACTGCCTCTGAATTCTACATGGTAATGAATGTGGCAATTTCAGGCACTTCATCAAATGCACACCTCCAGTAAGTAATGAAATACATGCAAAAAATTTTAAAAAATAAGTATGTAGATTGACTCTGTTACTTCATGTTACTAAAGAAGTTTGATGTTCATTCACTCATTCATTCCATCAACATTGGCAGACACTGATCATGTTCCAGGCTCTCCACACAACAGTAAGCAAAGCACACACGATCCCTGCCCTAGTGAGCCTCACAGGCGACAGATTTGCTAAGCAACAAATCAGCAGGCCTACAGATTTGTTTAACGTGTGTGACACAACAACATGTCCCGAAACTTTCAAAGCTGCATTACAAATTGCCTCCTCAGTAGGACCGTTTACAGCAAAGCTATATGCCTCTTTTGTGGTCTGAATGTGTCCCTGCCAAATGCACGTGCTGAAGTCTTAGCCCCCAGTGCCTCAGACCGTGACTGTACTTGGACATAGGGACTTTACACAGTAAAATGAGGTGTTTAGGGTGGGACCTAATGCAAATGGCTGATGTCCTTGTAAGAAGAGTAGGTAAGACACAGACACATACACACACCCAGAAGACCATGTAAGACACAGGAAGAAGAAGAGCATCAGCAAGCCAAGAGGAGAGGCCTCAGAAGAAACCAACCTTGCTGACACTTTGAATTTGAACTTTTTGTCTCCGGAACTGTGAGGAAATAAAGGTCTGTTGCTTAAACCCCTGGTCTATTATACCACCTTGTTATGGCAGCCTTAGCAGACTGATACAGCCTCCACAGCCAAACCTCACCTGCCCGACTGCAGGGAATAACTACAGAGTAGATGGGTTTCATTAAAACCATATGCTAGGATGTTGGGATAGAATTACCTAGAGTAGACACAGTGGAATGAGAAGAGCCTAGAGGAACAAGACACTGTTAGATATCATAGTAAGTAAAATTTGTGATAATCCCACAAGTAAAGGCAACTGGAAGCAACCGGTTTAAGAATCGGAAACTAACTAAACGATCATACATCCATGAAATGAATACTTTATACCTATTAAAAATGATCCTGGGCAGAAACCAATGGGGAGAGGAGGTGGGAGAAATGGGTGAAAAAGATAGGGGAATATAATCAATAATACTGTGATTGATTTGCACAGTGACAGATTATTACTAGAATTAGTTGGGTGAATGCATTGTAAGGTATAAAAATGTCAGATCACTGTATTATACACTCATGACTAGTATAACTAATATAATATCATATACCAACTATACTTAATTAAGTTTAAAAATGATCCTGGAGAATACTTAATTTCATTTTAAAAGTTCATGATATATTTTTATGTGAAAAAAATCTGGCTACAAATACATAATCCCATACTTGTAAAAAATTGTATAGTCACAGATAAATTAACCAAGATACAGAACTGTGGACACCAGAAAGTTAAACACTGGTTATTTCCAGGATGTGGGGTTATGAGGAACTTTTTCTTTCACCATTGTGTTTATCTCTGTTTTCTTATTTCTCTACAATAAACATGCAATGATTTTCTTATAAGGAAAAAATATTAAATCATTTCATTAAATCCATTACTGAAGTGACTATATTTTTTAAAATTCTTTTTTTTTTTAGGGGAGAGCATGAACACAGTCCCCCATTGCCACAAATCATGCAGTCGAGTTTCCCGCTTTCGGGGGAATCGCAGGGGCCAGCACATCCGGAGTGCAATGTGTAAGCCTCGCCCTGGGAAAACCACCTCCGTAATCAGGGCACCTTCTCTGCCAGGTGAGTTTGATGTGACTATCTTTAATGTCATAAATATCTCCATCAAAGTCAAAGATTCAAAGCAATCATCTACAGAGTATGATAGACAATACAGGCAATTCAAATTTTAAAACACATCAAATCCATTCATCTTCCCTAGAATTTACCTTTACACTGTTGTTGCATCAGTTCTTCAACTATCCTATGGATTACAGCCATAACATTGTGTATCAGATGATATTTTATTCCTAAACTGAAATCCAAGTGTCAGGCTTCCGCTAAAAGAAGTTTTTTCTTTCTCTTCCAGCTTCTCAGAAATTGGCTTTTACAAAGCAAAACAAGAACTACAAATGTACTTGGATGTGGCCGTGGAAAAGCACGGACTGGGCCATGAGACAGCTCTGGGTTCCATCCTGGCCCTATCACTTACTAGCTGTCAATAATACAGGTGTCCAATCTGGTGAACTTCAGTTCCTTCAACTACAAAACAGATGTCACTACCACCTGGGCACTGTCATGAGGATTAAAAGAGATGACATGCATAAGGCATTCAAAACAGGCCTCTGGCCCATGGCAGGCATACAGTAAACTGTACCTGTTAGTATACGTTTAAAAATTTGATATTTAATACTTACATTTTGCAGCCAAACATCATACATCTTAATCCAATGGAAGTGTTAAAGTTGCATCATACTTCTCATGTAATCTTTAAAAAAATAAACTAGAGAAGTGTGCGATATCAAGGTCCTTATTTCTTAACTGCCACATGATCATTATTCATTTATGAGTATGATTACGGAGCTGAATTTATACATGCATGATGTTTATGCATACGAGGTGCTTATAAATGGCTCATACCATCCTCATGTCATTTAAGTTATATTATGGTGACAACAGACAAAATACAACAGTTATAATCAAACTACTGATTTAGACATTTTCTGCAGCTTTAAAACACTGACTTATTTTGTAGAGCAGGACAGAAGGGAGCGATATGACTTTGATTAGTCTTGCTGCATTAGATGAATTTGGAGTAAGTGCTGATTTTCACATGATTACTCTAATAGAGAGCCCAAGGTACACAGAGAGGGAATGATCCGCCCACCTTGAACAATTAGGGAGTGGTGGAACCAAGTGTGGAATCCAAGTCCTAGAAGTCTAAAGCCCAGGTTCTCTCTACTGCACTGAATAGAGTAGCAGAAACATTTAAATCTTGAGCAGGCTGTGAACCTACAGTTACACACACAAACAAATTCCCAGTTTCAAAAATACATATACAGGAGGGAAAGGGGATGAGTGCACCCAGATATTAAAGATGTAATAAAGCTAGAATGCACATAATGCACATATGCTACATACACTATGCTATGGTGCCAATGTAATGATAGACAAATCAAAGGAATCAAGCAGAAATTCTGGAAGTATTGGGTATATGATAAGTATGGCATTTCAAATTGGAGTAAATTGCTCCATTTACTGGGGCAAACAGATAGATTAGTTAACGTAATTAGAACAACTGAAAGGGAAAAATCTGTCCTGGCTGGGTAGCTCAGTCAGTTAGAACGCCATCCCCATATGCCAAGGTTGTGGGTCAGATCTCGGGTCAGGGAACATACAAGGAGCAACCAATGGATGCACAAATAAGTGGAGCAACAAATCTCCCTCTTAATCTCTCTCTCTCTCTCCCTCCCTCCCTCCTTCCCCCTTCCTCTCTCTCTCTAAAATCAATCAACAATTTTTTTTAAAAGAAGATTATACCAAATAGTAACTTCCCACTAACTTTACACCAAAGGCTAAATAAAACTTATTCTAATATTTTAAATTTAAATGAAAAATATAAAATGATAAAAGAACCAGAAGAAAAGTAGGTACATATTTATCTGATCATCAGGGGTGGAGAAGGGTTTTTTAGGGAAAAGGAATAGTCATAAAGGAATAAGCCACATTCCATTTACATAATAACGGTAAGTTTAAATACATAAAAGACACTACAGGTTAAATCAAAAGAGAAATTACAAACTGGGAAAAAAGCATCTTTACAGGCAGAGTTGGTGAAGAACCTCAATGTGATAAAAGCCAGATTGTATTTAGTCCTTATTAGGTGTACGACAAGCTAAGTGCTTTGCACATAAGGTCACCTCATAACCCTATACGGGAGATACAGTTAGTGCCACTTGTATTTTTTATTTTTTGTTATTTGTTATCTTTAGAGGGGGGTAAGAGAGGGAGAAACGGAAGAGAGAAACAATGATGTGAAAGAGAAACAGATTTGTTGCTTCTCATACACTGAACCTGCAACCTAGGTATGTGCCCTGACTAGGAATTGAATTGGCGACATTTCAGTTGGTGGGATAAAGCCACACCAGTCAGGGCAGTTCCACTTTAAAAATAAAGAAATGGAAACACTGAGTGGCTAAGAAGTAACATGTCCAAAGTTTCACAGTGGATAAGTAGCAGAATGGAGATTTAGATATAGAACTCTTTCTCAGTTCCATGCTCCTAATTTTTTTGCTCTATTGACTTTTTAAAAAGTCAGTATTGAAAGAACACCTCAACTACAAGATGGGCAAAGTAATTTATAGAAGAACACATACAAATACTTAATGAACATATTTTTTGTTATACATCAGTGGTAACAAAAGAAATGTATATCGAAACATACTGTAAGATATTTTCCCTATTAATTAGCAAAAATATTTTAAAATTCCAATATCTAATTTTGGCAAAGCTGATGAAAATAAATATATGTTCAAATACGTTTTCCACTTGTGGCTGTTTCTTTCCCCCTTCTGGTACCCCTATAATTTGGATGTTGGAATGTTTAAAGATGTCCTGGAGGTTCTTAAGCCTCTCCTCATTTTTTTGAATTCTCATTTCTTCATTCCTTTCTGGTGGGATGTTTTGTTCTTCCTTCTGGTCCATTCCATTGATTTGAGTCCCCGTTTCCTTTCCATCACTATTGGTTTCCTGTGCATCTCCCTTCATTTCAATTAGTTTAGCCTTCATATGTTCCTCTAATTTGTGACTTTGTTCCTCTAATTTGTGACTATAATCTACCAGTTCTGTGAGCATCCTGATAAACAGTGTCTTGAATTGTGCTTCTGAGAGGCTGGCAGTTTCTCGGTCGCTTAGAGTGATTGGCTCTGGGACTTTGAGTTCTTCTTGCGCCATCTTTCGGGTTGTTCGTGTCTGTTCCATAGCAGGATCAGAGCCCTAAAGTGTTCACTAGAACAGGGCAACTCAGTCGCTGGGTTGTGACGTTGTACGTGGGGGCGGGGTCAAAGAGGGACAATGGCTCTCACTGGTATTGCAGGGCAACTAAGTCACTGGTTTGTGACGCTGTATGTGGGGGCGGGGTCAAAGAGGGACTATGGCGTCCTGTCTGCCGCCTGCTGCCACGAGGACGGCTAGATCAGGAGTGGAACCATAGAAATGAAGAACACATGGAGGGTTAGAAACAGGGGGGTGGGAGAGGGAGAAGGGGGGAGAAGGCACAGAAAATAGCATAGATGGTAGGTAGAAAATAGACAGGGGAGAGGGTGAGAATAGTGGGAGAAATATAGAATCCAAAGAACTTGAGACACGTGGTTATAAACTAAGGTGGGGGAGAATGGTGGGGGAGGGAGGGTGCGGGTGGTGGGGAATGAAGGGGGGGAATAGAACAACTGTAATGGTATAATCAATAAAATATATTTTTAAAAAAAGAAAAAAAAGAAAATAAATATATGTTTTGGGAATGATACTGCTTTCAATTACCTTAAACAGAGATTTTTTTTAAACAGATTTAAAAATTTAAGCATATTGTCCTTAAAAATGTGTACCACTTTCAGCCAGCCATTCAACTTCTAGAAAAATAATTCTAGAAACTTCCTCAGAGATATAACAAAGATATTAATATAAGGATGGTTATCATTACATTATTTACCATTATGAAAATTTAAAAACAAGCTAAATGTCTACTAATAGGGCTTTGATACATAAATGGTAAAATATTTTCATGATGGAATAACATGTTAACCATTAGCAATCATTAAGTATAAAGTTACTTAAAATTGGGAAATGTTCAAAATACATTAAGTCAAAAAATCTTAGAAAACTGTATGTGCCATTTTTAATTTTTGTTTGGGTGCTTATCCACTTTTTCCAAATTTCTATAATAAATATGGATTACTTTTATATCAGGAAGACAATTGTTACTTTAAAATACCAATTAACTTTAATAAGATGAATACCAAGTTTAAGATTATAAAATTTAAATATGGTTTCTACTTAAAATTTAAATGTTCTAAGTTTTGGTGTACATGGGAATTCAAAGTAAGAATCAAAGGTTAAAGGCTCCCATGTGACCCAAGCCAGATATAAAAGCAGGGCACGGATTTCTATATAAAGAAGCTGGCGGTCAGGCATTAAAAGGAAGGTTCCCAACCTACTACCATCACCAGCTCCCCCCCAGGAGATTAATTGCTTTTCAGTATTAAAATCCATAAGAGGACTTATAAAAACCTCAAACAGAGATAGGTATTTTTAGAGGAAATAATAACATGTATATTCAAGATAGGATTGATCCTTAATTTTCTACCTTTCCTCTTAGGTAACATCAATATTGTAATTTATAAATAAAGTTGTTCGAATTGTGTGAATCTTCTGAGATAACTGATTTCTAATTTTAAAACAGTTAAAAGATAAGAATGCCAACATATAAACAGTATGCATTTCAAACCACAGCCAACTTTTATACTTCATAGTGAAAAGATAGAGGAATTCCTTTAAAAATAAGAATAAAAATATCCCCAAAAGAAAAAAAAATTGTGTAGTATTGTTTTGCAAGTTTTTCTGGCCAATGTGATAAGACATAAAACAGATAGAGAGATTTAAATTTTGGAAAGAAAAAGTTAACATTATCATCAATTATAGATGATATCATTGTCTAAATAGAAAACCCAAAGACATGAAGGAGAAACTATATTCAGAGAAATCTGACAGTAATAGCTATCATGTATTAAAACCCTGTTCTAATAAAGGACACATGGACAAAAACTAAGGGGGGATGGAAATAGGAGGGAGGTGGGGAGCACGGGGGAGTGGGCTGGGATGGGAGTAAAAGACAGAAAACTGTACTTGAATAATAATTAAATAAAAATAATAATAAAACCATGTTTTAATTGTAAAATACAGTGGTACAATGTCCAACACTGTAACATGGTATTCTTGGGCTCAGGCATCTGTTAAGTAGCAGAGAGCTGAAATTCAAACTCAAGTCTGACCAATTCCAAAGACTGCACAGACTGTGTTCTTTCCAATGCTTTGCTCTATTAAATGGATAGTTATAAGGCACATGTGTGCACACACACATTTCCTATATGAAAGTAATAACCATCACAAAAGTCTAATTTAAAAAACCCCATTCACAAAGCAACAAATTCAACAAGGTTTGTGTATAAACAAAACAAGGGGAAAAACCCCTATGTGTGTATATACATATATATACATAATAAGAAATAGAGATGAGGCAAGATTTAGACAGGAAGAATAAACTTCAATATTTAAAATGTATATTCTAAATTCATTGTTATGTTAAATGCATTCTGATCAAAACCCCAAATATTTTGTAGGGAGATAATTCTCACATGTGTCTAAGGGAAGCAAGTAAAAATAGTACAGAAAATTTTGCAAAGAACTATAGGCAAAAGGGGTAGTATATATTAAAACAATTATAAGTCTATAATTAAAAGACCCTGGGACTATGCAAGGGAAAAAAGCAATTAATAGAAAAGAATAGATAAACTAGGACTAGATCTGTCTAATATACTTACTAGAAGTTGGTTTATGTTAAAGGTAGCATCAGTAACCATCAGAGATGGGAAGAACTATTCAGTAATTAATTATTGTTGGAACAACTGGCTACCAATTTGGGGGAAACATCAAGGCAAATTCTTACCTCACACCTTATACCAAATAAATTCCCTAGGGTCAGTAGTTAGAAATGTATTTTTAAAACAGAAAAGTAAGATTAAAATAAATAAAAATAATACTTGTCAAAATTTGTCATACTGCTGGGGAGAAAAAAATGTATCATAGCACTGGGAAGAGAAGAAACTTTAAAACTTTAATGCACATAAGGAATAGACTACATACAATTAGAAATTAAAGGGATATATAAAAAAGAAAAGAATATAAATTGCTTAACCCAGCGATTTCCAACCAGTGTGCTGCAAGAATTCTTGAAACGTGTAATTTACCTGACTGTTTAGTCAGGGCCACTGACCTTTCCCCACTGGACTGTCCAATAAAAAAATGACAATAGTCAACACAACAATAGCAATGTGATGTGAATGAATCAAAATTATACCAATTTTTGTCAGATTGGCAAAAAATGTATTTTGTGGTGGGCTACAGAATTTGGAAAATTCTGTAAAATGAAAAATGAAAAATGTTGGAAATCAGTGGCTTAACCATACAGAAATATAAACCATCTCTGCAGCTCTCTTTATAGAGCAGGTCTAATCCTTCCCCGCCCTCTTCCCCCAGGTGTGTTTTCCTTGCCTCCCTCTCTCTCCTAAGCTCCAAGGGTAGGGAGGATGGAAGGAAGGAAAGGAGGGCACTAGGAAAGAAGGAAGGAAGGGAAAAATAAATATGAACTATCTCTATGTCAAAAATAAAAAAGCAAAACACAAACTGAAACAATATTTTGTAACAAAAATTACAAAAGAAATATATATTAAGCAAAGTAGCTTTTAGTTTTTTCTTAAATTAGAAAAAAATGCCCAAAGTCCATCGAGGCATAATAAAATGAGAGAATACTTTCATATGCTATATTGTTAAGGCATTGGAAATGGGTATAACCCTTCAGGAAATTTTATTTACACTATATGTACATATTATTACAGGTACATGTTTAAAAATAAATGAAAAGGCCTGGAAATAAATTTACCAAAATAATAAAAAGAAGTGAAGAGGGTTGTATTTTTTCTATTTCCCAAATTTCATGTAACAGCATTACTGTATTTTACTAACTTAAGTAGAGAATCTTACACATATTGAACTGTATATGTTGTTTCCTTGTATTACAGAATCTGGGACTGGAGACACAATTTTCAATATCATCCAAAAAGCAATCATTCCACTTAAAACATAAACCCGTGATAAATAGGTCTTACATCTTTCTCTTTACCCTAGAAAACTAATGCTTTTGCAGTAGGTGTCTTTTTTCAAATCAGTAGAAGATCTTTGTAAAACTAAAAATGTGTCAGTGATGAGTTAGCCTCCCAATGAAAGCACACACCTCAGCAGGCTGGTCCAGTTAAATGCCTTGGCTCCTGCCTATGTGCTTGGGACAAAGATCTTCAAGGAGTCCTGACCATCCCAAGCTACTAAATCTCCTTTCTTCAGGATGGAGCTCAGAGCAAGTCCTGCTCACACATCTCCTCTCTGTAGCTGCCCGGAAGAGCCTCAGAGCTCAGCTAGAGCAGACAGAGCACATGCTTGCAGCCACAGACTCCAGGAAACAAAAAGGGTACAAGGGGCCTTCTCTTCAGGCCTTGTTGCATCACACAGAACCCAGCAGGAAGGTTCAGCTGTGCATACCAGCAAACACCAACACTACAGCAACCACTGTCCCATACATACCACCATGAGAGACCACCTTCTGCTCATGAGAATGCCTAGTATCAAAATGTCAGAAAACAACAACTGTTGGCAAGGATGTAGAGAAAATGGAATTCTTGTGCACCGCTGGTGGGGATGTAAAATAGTACAGCCTGTATGAAAAACAGTATGGCAGTTCCTTAAAAAATTAAAAATAGAACTACCCTATGATCCAGTGATTCCACTTCTACATGTCTACCCAAGACCTTATTGACAACATCAAAAAAGTAGAAGCAACCTAGGTGTTCACAGATAGATAAACATGATGTTGTATACACGTACAAAGGAATTTCATTATTCAGTCTTAAAAAGGAATGACATTCTGACAGACTCTACAACATGGATGAATCTTGAGGAAAGTATGCTGACTGAAATAAGCCAGATACAAAAAAAAGCAAATACTCTATCATTTATGAGACAGAAATTAGAATGGTGTGTGCCAGTGGCTGGGTGGCGGGGCAATGGGGATATGGATGGTGTGGTGATAGCATGACAACAGGAAGGCACTTAATGCCACTGAAAATGGCTAAAATGGTAAATTTTACGTAATGTATATTTTACTGCTGTATATATGAGTGTGTGTGTGTGTGTGTGTGTGTGTGTGTGTGTACTGCTGAAGGCACCACTCACATTCAGTGAGTATTTTACTCAAAGATGAAGACTGTTCCTGGCAACACTCAGTGACCCAGGTCATACAGGTAACCAGATGTGCACTGACTTGTAGCCAGTTCTAGGTAACGAGAGCAGGGTGATGTTTGCTTCTGAGCGTCACATAACTCAAATCAAAGAACATGGGACACCACAGGATACAATGCTAGAACCATAAAACAGTACCAAGCAACAGCAATTTCCTTATCTCTGTCTCTGCAACTTAGGATTTTTTACAAAAGCAATTTACAAAGGGCAAAGTTCTCAGCCCATGGAACTCCTGGGGTTTGTTTGGTTCCTGCGGGGCTGACAGAGTTCTCTCAAGTTCCATGGAGAACCCCCGCAATACCCTTCCTGGGGCACTGCAAAGGATGACACCATGCTCTAAATGAGGCTAGAAGGAGGCCAGCTGAGCAGTCTGGTCTGAGCACTTGCTTCCACAGTCTGAACTCCAGTTTGGGGGATTGTTTTGAGAACTTAATTTAGCTGTAGTCAAACATGTCCATTTGTAACTTGCCTAAATAAGTCACCTGTCCCTAAGCCGGGATCCAGAAGCCCTATTCAACTTCTCCAGCATTGTTTGCTGGACAAAGTTACAAGCACACTTTTCTTTCCAATGGCTCTCTGAAGCTGTCTTTAGTCTTTTAAAGACTCTTTGGCCACCTACTGGATTTTTTCAGTGTGAGAACTGAGCAGAAAAAGAGCAACTTACTGCCCTTGTTCAAAGGAAAGTGAGAAGAGTTGCAGACTGGAAGCTAGACAGACTTTATTATGCAGTCCCACCGGGATTTGCAAGAGAATAGCTCAGACACAGTCTGTTCCTACCCTCCTCTTAAGGAAAAGGCCAATTACTTTCCTACCTAAAGAGTGTGGCAGGAGAGTGGAACATAAAAGCTTCTATGACATCTTTATCCTGGGCACAAGGAGGGAAAAATAAAAGGCGACACAATTCGAGTAACTTTGCTATTGCTTCTAAGTTACCAGGAGGAAAAAGGTTTAAATGACTTGCCAGTTTTTTCACATATGAAAAAGGATTATCAGCTACTTTCACTTTCTAACTAACAACTCTAGTCTTCTGAGTTCTGTCTGTGTAAGGCATATAATTTAAACTGAAGTCATTTCGATTAATGGAGATACTGAAAAAGCTTTTTTTTTTTTTTAAATGAGCATTCTGTTGGATGTGGCTCTTGAGATCAGAGAGCAAAGCTAGAAAAAAAAATGAGAGTTACAACTCATTCAGGAAGAGCACAGCAAGAGCCAAAGATTCATTGGTGAGTTTCTAACTCTGGGCCGCGTGGCAGAGGAGAAGCAGGTTCCTGGTGGAAGCTGAGAGGCTGAACTGAGGGCATGCAGCAAGGCAGCTGCAGGGTGTGCTGGGCACTGGTGAGTTCCCAGTTCCAGCAACACTGGTCACAGTCGTGTAGAAGAGCACAAAAACTAAGTTTTCAAAAACAGATCAGGGTCTGAGATGTGCCGGTAGTTAGAAACTGCTCCTCGAGTACTAATCCTGACCGGTGGGGCTGCCTCTAAGGAGAAGGCCCTGAGAGAGGGTTTCAAATGCATACATGTCGGTGTGGGGCCTAGTGAGTGTAACTTTCTCACTCCTTGGAGTGGCCCCACACTCACTGGTGCTAGCGTCAGTGTGAGGGCAGCGGGACAAGGCCATGTTACTGCGTGCAAGCACCACCCGTGTCTGCTCTGTCGTCAGGAGGCGTGGCGTTGGTCCGGAGTCCCAGAACCCTGCCAAGCTCTCCAGTTGTCTGGTGGCAGCCCGTTCGGTAGTAAAAAAAGTCAGGAAAAGAAGGGAAAGCACCAACTGGCCACCGGCTGGGGCACAGACACACGCAGATGGCTCCCCTAGCCAGCACCTCTCTCAGTGCTTTCCATCCGCCTCCAAGCTTTCTCTCTAGCTGTTCTCCAGGAGTCCCAGGCTGCCTGAAGGACGGCTTCTACTTGCTCCACCCTTGTGGACATGGTCTCCTTTGGCCTTATTAATGCTAATGGGGAGGGGGGTATCAGAGCAACAAAAACTGGCACTGTGAGCAGGTTTAGATCATGAAGTTGGATACAAATAAAAGTTTGCATGTACCAAGAGCCCTGACTCCATCTTGAGCCCAAAGGTTTGTCTACATGATCCATTTAACCCTCACCACCGCCCTTGGAGGCAGATATATGCCCCCACTGTGCAGGAGACAGGTTTAGACAGGTTAAATTGCCTAAGGTCAAAATGATCCCAGCTCACTCCAAAGTCCCTACTTTACCATCACCGTTGCCAACGGGCTAACACCAGTGCAGGGGTCTCTCCAACTGGGTTGGTCTCTATTTGAAATAAGGATTCTGACTCTCTTCAGAGGGGCTGTGGTAAACCAGACCAACAAATCTAACCTGCTTTGTTAGGTGCCCAACTCTGAAGGGCACTGGTCTGCTGAGTACCACCCTCCCAGACAACGTGCCTTGCCCTGAGGATAGGACGTGACACAGCTGCTTAAGTGCCAGATGGAAGGCAGAGGCTGACTACCCATTTCTAAGAAAGGGAGTAAACTCACAATTACTGCTTGCCAGCTAAAAACATACTTAGCCGTAAATACCCTCCTGGAATTTCTCCCCCCAAACACAAGCCAGGATGCCAGATTTGAGAAAGCTGGGGAACGACCCTTACTTAAACCATGGCCCAAAGAGTTACAAGTGGTAAGGAGGAGACTGGGGAAAGAGACAGGGGAAACTGTTCTGAGTACAGAGGTAGTTTTCTTGCCTGCCCTGTGAATGTACCAAAAGTTCACCAAGCTAACAGTACAAAGGTTAGGGAGTGACTGATCAGCTGGGCAAGAGGTCTGCAGCTGAGACTGCCGTAGCTAAGTAATACTACGACGATCAGCCACAAAGAGGGCTGAGAGGAAACGTGGCATCACAGGTGAGGGGGCTTCATCGACAAGCTAACTGCAGTTTCAACAGGAGGAACCATCCAGAGAAACTGGTACACCTGAATGTTTTGAACTCAGCTACATAATAAATGGTGTTCCGCTCTGCACCACTCACCATTCCAGCTACCTCTGTGTGTGTGTCATCAGCTACACTTACAATAAGTGTTTCAAATTACAGAACAATATGCATGGAGCTAGGATGTCACTCAAAACTCTGGCAAGCAGAGGCCCTAAATCCCTCCTGAAATGAAGATCATTTGTGGGTATGGACGCATGTGCTCTCTCCATTTAGATTGCACATTTCCAGGTCTGGAGACTTCTGAAAGACTCCAGAATTAGGCAAGGATTTTGAATTTTCTTCCTGGAGGGGTAGATACATACACAAGAGAGTCACTACACAGGGCTCTGACCAGTGACGATGTCCTCTGGCAGGTATGGAGAGCCTTCTGTGGGAGGGTGAAGGGGCAGGGCAGCTGGTGCACCAGAAGGCTCAGAGAAAGCTCTTCCAGGACAGAAGTTTGCTGTGGCAGCTGCCAGGAAAAACCCAAGTGGCGAAACTTGGTGGCTTTGAAGCCAAGGTCCTACTATTTTGGGCACACTATACGTATCAGGATCCACATTGAGCCATTTACAGGTCTAGGAAGGTCCGCTCTAGGAGAGACTTAACAATATTCAGCTCTGGCAAAGAAAGAAAAGGTGTGAAATCTTCACTGGCCTTGGCAGAAAGGTGATATGAGAAAACGGACCTTGCAGTGGTTATTTTGTTGGCCGGCTTTGGTGGCGCGAGATTCCCAGCCTGGTTGTGAAGGCTTCTACACCACTGCTCCCTGCACCTGTGCAGGAACGTGGTCCAGAGACATGCTACCTTAGGACAGCAAGGCCAGTCCCTTCTCTAACTCAGATGTGGAGATTGTTCAAGGGGAAGTCTATTGTTTCCTTAAAAGAGAAAGACTACCTAGGTCAAAGATGCTAAAAAAATTCACAAATCCTGATTTGATCTCTTATTAGCCGACAACTTAGACACATTATCTAACCCCTCTGAGTTTCAGTTTCCTCACCTGCAAAGGCACACGATGTTATATACTACATAGGATTGCTATGAAGTTAACACATACACATGCACTCAGCACAAGGCCTGGCCCACAGTGGACAGGGCGGATTCATTCAGTCGGAGGTTCACTTTGTACCAATTCCAGAGTCACACCTGGATACCAAGTGTATGTATTTATCTGTAATATGTATGTATTTATCCAGTCCTGTAAATGCTTGACAATTCTGCTTTCTCAACACACATTTATTAGAAATAAGTTCCATGAAGGCTGAGACCTTTTCTGCTTTACTACTTGTTACAACCCCAACATTAACTAAATATCTATGAACACACTGATAAAGAAAGCAGAGATGCCTACACTATCTGGAACAATTGCATGTGCGTGCCTGCAGGTTCGTGTCCAGGCAGTGATGTGGAGGAACATTTCTTGGAACTTCGGGCCCACACTGCTTGGCGAGCTGTGACGGCTGCAGCACCACCACGGGCAAGGGCTCACACACTCCCAGCACGGGAGCTCTCACTCGTTTCAGTCTCAGGACTCCTTGATGATGTCAGTTACATACAGTGGTAGTTTCCATGTTGGAACTCAGTCTAAATCTATTTATCTAAAATAACAGTGATAAACCTATCACATGTTGACATAAATAGCATATATTTTTAATGAAAAATAGCTATTTTTCTACAACAAAACTTTATTAGAAATGTGTATTGCTTTACGTTTTTTTCAAACCTCTTTTAATTCCAGGCTCTGGAGAAGGTGACTGGATATCATATCATGTATCCTCTGGGTTAGTCTACAGAGTAAAAGAGTGTAAAAAACAAAACAAAACAAAACAAAACCCCGATAAATCTTATTGTTATAACAATAGCTCTGACCTCCCTCATGCATTCAGTGAAAGGATGCCAGGAATCCCTGGGGGCTCCTGAACCAGTCTTTGAGACCCACTACTTGACCACTGATTACAGTAAAACATTGTATTTGTTCCTATTAAGGGTGGCTTTTCTAGGCCCTGGCTGGTGTAGCTCAGTGGATTGAGCGCGGGCCTGCGAACCAGAGGATCGAGGTTCGATTCCCAGTCAGGGCACATGCTTGGGTTGTAGTCCAGTTCCCTGCAGGCCAACTCCCAGCAGGGGACGCACAAAAGGCAACCATACATTGATGTTTCTCTCCCTCTCTCCTTCCCCTCTAAAGATAAATAAATAAATAAAATCTTTTAAAAAAAAAGGGTGGCTTTTCTAAATAAACATCCACATTTCAAAACTGAACCCTATTTTTAATCATTTGCCTCAATGTACAGGCCTTCACTCAGCTGGAATCTGCCAGCTAGTGCAGCTAACATGACCATAAGGGTACGCGTGAGTGAGGGTGCGTGTGTGTGAGTATAACTTCCCACGCAGGGATGCTGAAAACCCAACGTGTCCAAAATGACTCCTATCCTACCCCTAAACCTGCTCTTCAGTTATTTTCAGTGAAGCATACTTTTCACCTTTCCGAGGTCAAGTCCTTCACGGGACAGGCCTATATCTCTCAGAATGGAGCTGACACCTAGAAAGTCCACTCCGCCTCAGCTTCTCCCAACCTCATTTTCCCAAGCACTTCCTAAAAATGATGCTTCCCTCTTTGAGTCTTCTTTAGAAGAGTTGTTAAAAATTCATTATTCCCCATCCAGCCTAAACATACAATTCCCGTTTACCACGCCACTGCTTGGGGGGTTTAGAAACTTCATAGATAGATTTATAGGACACATGTAACCAGCCTATACTGATTCGCATTGTATCATTGTAATAAAATGAAGAATAGAATTTTATCAGTTTATGATCATTTATAAGACTATTTGTACTAAATTAGGCATTTGTTTTGTGCCACCTGTACACTGAAGCAAAGCCTAAGACACAGTAATATAAACCAGATCATTTTTATTTAATATGGGGAATCCCACCACTTTTATATTCTCTTTGTGAGGACCCATGGA
Source organism: Sturnira hondurensis (assembly GCF_014824575.4). Classification (NCBI taxonomy): domain Eukaryota; kingdom Metazoa; phylum Chordata; class Mammalia; order Chiroptera; family Phyllostomidae; genus Sturnira; species Sturnira hondurensis. Next base: position 3,696,723 of record NW_028076902.1, on the reverse strand, counting down.
AGGTCTTGGTGCCAAGAATATAACTGTATTTCCCCTGCTTCACTGGTTTGTTTTCATATCACAAGGGCACTCTGAACTTTGTCACTAATCATTCCCCTTACTTGTTTTGAGTGGTACGAAGCTTAAAGCCAACTCCAAAAACCACACCTAGCAAACGATCTGAATTTGTGCCCTTTGTGTATCAACCATGCCCCAAGCTTTAGCTTACATTTCTACTTTGGCCTCCACTCACTTACTTATTTATTTTAAATACTGTGGTGTTATGTGTATTTCTGTAATCCCCTTTTGTTATGAAGCAGGGGATATATGAATAAATACATAGTGTGAATTTTTAATCTACCTCAAACTAAGTTTCTCAGATGAGCTTTGAAGAGAATGGGCCAAAATCAGTTATACCAAAGAAGCAGTTCACATGGTCCCATTTGCTTTCTATAGTTCATATCATTCATTACAATTCCTGATTCATATGAGTTATTATCAAACATCACAAACTTCAGCTTCCACATGTCTAATTCACTTTGAAGGATTTCATTTCCAGAACTTTTCTGGAATTAGGGAAAGGAAGAAGAATGCCAGGTAAATTACATGTATTATCTTTTGCTCCCCACAAATACCTATGAAATGCTTATGTTTCTTTCCCATTTAATAGGTGGGCAAAGTGAGGCTCAAAAACATTAAAACAGTTGCCTGACGTTATGCAGATGGTTAAGTGGTGAAGCCAGACTGTGAAACCAGGTGTGTGGTCCTCCAGTGCTGCCGGAGTGTGTTCATCTTGTGAAGGTCAGGGAATAGTGCATTTATAATATGTGCAGCTTTCTGTGTGAATGTCACACTTCAGTGAGATGTTAAAAAGAAAAAGGCCGTGGGGCTTTTCTACTCTCTCAGTGCAAAGTCAATGGGACAAAATTAGTATGAAGGGGGGGCAGAAGGGCCAAGTAATGAATTAAGAGGCAGGGGCCCTGTTGCTGCCTTATCTATTCAACACTGATGGGATTATATTTAATGAATGAAATACTGAATTTAATGAATGGATTCTTTATTAGGTCCCTTCTGCTCTTATGTTCATTCTCCAAGGACACTGGGTCAGAGGGATGGCATGAGTAACAACCCATGTGTGTGTGACCCAGGCCTCCACAATAAGGCAGGAGGCCTTGAATAGACTGAAAAATAATAATGATGGTAACAGCAATATATATCTCTTCCTTTACTATCTTTGTAAGGTTTTCTTCTTCACCATTAGATATATGTTTAAACAAATGTAATATCCCTAAGTAGGTTTTCCCCTTTGCTGAGTAGTACACTCTCCTGTGGGCTCGATAATATTTTAGGAGAGCTTCTCTCAGCATCTGCCATTGTATATTTAGAACTCTAAAATAACTTTATCACTAGCATTTAAAGGAAAGCCTTATCGTGTAAATCATTTTAAAATTAAAATTCTTATGGCTTATTCGTGACATAATTCATCTTAAGGCAGTGCCAGTATAAAATCAGATTAAAGGGGTAGAATAAAGGTACTGCTCTGGGTGTCAGGACATAGGTTCTAGTCTTGCTACTAGTTATCTTGAACAAGTCACTTAATATGTAGGTACTCCCTTCCCTTTTCAGTAAGATGGAGAAATTGAGCTAGATAAACTGTTTTTTTTTTAGATTTCATTGAAAAAAAAACCAGTTTATCTAGCTCAATTTCTCCATCTTACTGAAAAGGGAAGGGAATACCTACATATTAAGTGACTTGTTCAAGATAACTAGTAGCAAGAGGCGAGAGAGAAAGAGAGGGAGAGAAACACCAATGTGTGAGAGAAACATCAATCAGTTGCTTCTCGCTCGCCCCACACTGGGGACCTGGTCTGCAACCCAGGCTTATGCTCTGACTGGGAATCGAACCAGTGACCTTTCTGTCCGAAGGCCATCTCAATCCACTGAGCCACACCAGCCAGGGTGAGCTAGATAATTTTTAATTGAATTTATTTAGGTGACATTGGTTAATAAAACTGTATGTTTCAAGTGTATAATTCTATAACACATCATCTCTATGTTGTATTGTGTGCTCGCCACCCCCCGGTCAAATCTTACTCCATCCCCATTTATTCCCCCTTATCCTCTTCTATGTCCCACCACCCCCCTTTCCCTCTGGCAACCATCATACTTTTGTCTGTGTCTATGAGGTTTTTTATTGTTGTTGTTGCTTAATCCCTTCACAGTTGTCACAGAGGAGAGGGGATGGGGGTCTGGGTGAAAAAGGTAAAGGGATTAATTCACCCAGACCGCCATCCCCTCTCCTCTGTGACAACTGTCAGTCTGTTCTCTGTATCTATGAGTCTGTTTCTATTTTGTTTATTAGTTTATTTTGTTCATTAGATTCCACATATGAATGAGATCATATAGTATTTCTCTTTCACCAACTGGCTTATTTCACTTAGCTTAATCCTCTCCAGGTCCATCCATACTGTTGCAAAAGGTTTCCTTCTTTTTTGCAGCCAAGTAGTACTCCACTGTGTAAGTGCACCACTGCTGTGCCATCCACTCATCTACTGGTGGGTACTTGGGCTGCCTCAAAATCTTGGCGATGTTAAGTAATACTGCAATGAACATAGTGGGGCATATATTCTCTCAAATTAGTGTTTCAGGTTTCTTTTGATAAATTCCCAGAAGTGGTTTGGATGGGTCCAAAGGCAGTTCCATTTTTTAATTTTTCAAGGAAACTGCATACTATTTTCCACAGTGGCCTACACCAATCTGCATTTCCACCATTCATAATGCATGAGTGTTCCCCTTTCTCCACATCCTCACTAGCACTTGTTTGTTGACTTATTAATGATGGCCATTTTGACAGGTGTGAAGTGATATCTCATGTGGTTTTAATTTGCATCTAATAATTAGTGACATTGAGCATCTTTTCATATGTCTATTGGCCATCTGTATATCCTCTTTGGAGAAGTATCTATTTAGGACCTTTGGTATTTCTCAGTTAGATTGTGTGTGTTTTGGGTGTTGAGTTTTGTAAGTTCTTTATAAATTTTGGCTAGTGATCCCTTATCAGATGTATCATTGGCAAGTACATTCTCCTATTTGGTGGGTTGTCTTTTCATTTTGTTCATTGTTTCCTCTGTGCAAGCCAGATTATTACTAAGGTTTCTTCATGACCAAGAACTCTAAAAATAATTTTATTAAATTCTCACCTGCATATAGCACATTACCAGACTTTGAACATCCTCTCACGAAAATTAAGGAACCCAATTAGGGCACAGAAGGCCACCCCTTTTGTGGTAACCAAATGGAGTACTTATAGATAAAGCTCTAATGTTTCTTAAAAAACATCTGGTCCTCTTTCAGTTCCTAGACATCGGCCAGTCCTGTTAGGGGCCATGATCCTGGCCATGATAATATTAGCTTTGAAGGATTCTTACCTGTCCCAGACACCAGGCAACGACAACAGAACCAGGGGACAAAATGTGAAAGCCAAGCAAATGATCAATGACATTATAAGCCATCAAAAAGGTCTCTTTAACCCCCAGAATGACCTCAGTGATTAGGATGCCTGGGTTACTATCACATGGATGACAATTCTCTAGAAAACAAAAAATCCTATTTGATTGTGTAGCCAAAAGCATAAACTACAGTGGAATAAGGATAGGCTCTGGAGAGAGAGAGGCATTATCTTCATATCACAACCTCAATGCAGAAGTTGTATGACTACGGACGAGTCTCTTTACATCATTAAGCCTTAGTTACCTGTCCAACTGATTATTAATAGAAGTTAATGAAGACAGTTCTTTGAGAAATAAATGGGAAAATACATGTAAAACATGTATCACAGAGCCTGGTAACAAGGAAACAGCTCAATGAACAGTAATTCTTCTATTTCACGCCAAAGTCCTCTCATCTCTGCCTAGGCACTTGCTAAGAAGTTACTAGTTTGTCTGAGAGACTATAATTCCCTATAGATGCCTTCCCTTTGTGGAATCCTACCCCAAGCCATGAGGTCTCTGAATGTTCAGTGAGGACTTCCTAAAGGAATAATTTATAAGGCACATAACACAATACCAAGGCACTATTTAGGAGTTTAATGTAAATCAACCTTTTGGGCCCACTTCTGCTCTAGGCCAGCTTTTTTTTCTTTCTTGTAATTACTTTGCTTTGAGGGTCCAGGAAAAAAATGACAACTGTGTATCAGCTGTTCGACTCTAGGCAAGTTATTTAACCTCTCTGTTCTTCAGCTTCCTCTTCTATAAAGTCACACTAATAGTAGTAGTCTGTACTGTAGTCCTAGATTTAAATGTGAAATGCCTGACACACGTCACTTCACAGGTGTCGGCTACATTATTTCAAACCTGCTGTGAAACTTTCCATTACGTGGTATGTGATCAATGAAAACCTGAGCCTACCATCACTTCAGCCTTGTTCCTAGGTCCCGATGACTGTCAGTACCACCAGGGCACCTTGAACTATTTAAATCCCTGCCTCCTGGCCAAGAATCTGCATTTTCAACAAACTCCTTGAGTGAGTCCCAGCTGGTGCTCACTGAACTGACAAATATTACTCTGGAAGATGCTGAAGAAACCGGATCAGATGTTGGGTGATTCCCCTCTCCCTCCAAGAGACAGATTTATGGTTTGGGTAAAACCATTAAGAACACGTTGGTTTTTTTCATTGGTTTCATTTTGAGTTTCTGCCTCCGGCGATACAAAGTGAAATCACACAGAGCCTGGCAGTTTGGGTCTTCCCGCCCACGTAAGGTGAAATGCCATGTGACCAGAAAGCTTAGACCTGAGACCAGAGGAAGACACTAGTCAGGGGAATCTCTCTGTTTTTTCCTTCCCTTTCTTCCTTTTTATTAAGAGGAAAAACTGCCTTTTCTGGGGGGCTTCATTGGTTAGTGTCATCCTCATGCACCAGGGTTCTGAGCTCCATCCGCAATCAGTACACATACAAGAATCAAACAACGGATGCACAGAGAAGTGGGACAACAAATCTATGTTTCTCTCTCTTTCCCCTTCCTCTGTCGCTCTAAAATCAATCAATAAAAATTTAAGAAAGAAAAAATTATCACCCCAAAGAGATGCGTGTGACATGTCTGACAAATACAAAAGGAACAACATGAATTTTCATCCAGAGAACGCTTACTTATGCTGGATGTGAGTCAATGTACAACACTGTGACTCCAGTCTCAAAGATGTGGCATCTTTGGTGCAGAATTAAGGGGAAAAAATAGGAGCACTGGAAATAAAAGACCCCTACAAGGGTCTGAAGCACACTGTGGGTGGTCTGTAAGCAAATATTGATACATAATGATCTCATATATTGGAAATAAACAATGAGCTGGAAGTAGCCCACTATACAAGATAAAATGAGCCAGCCAGAGTGCCCAAACTCTCAGACAGATTTCAAGAGAAGTCAATGAGATACAGTGGTTTTAAATTATGCAAAATTTGTGAAATGTTCAATCCTGTGAAACCAGAGCAGCAACTGTGACGGGAAATCACCCAGATGGAAGTGTCCATGCTTCTTGCCTGCTCTTAACAACCTCTTAGGCAACACAAGCATTTATTAAGTAGTAATCAAATATTATCATAATTACCTCATAAAACATACTAATAAAACCACAATAACATTTACACCCACAAAAAACTCTAAAAGTACCATTTACGATAGCATTAAAAATTTTAAGTTTCTAGGATCATATATATTTCCATATATGTATATGTAGCAATATATTTTATGCATTTTGTAAAGTTCTATAAAGAAAATTATAAAGCTTTCTTGACACACTGAAGAGGTTATAAATAGACATAGAGAAATCAATGTTCATGTACTTATATAATGCCTGTATGTGCCAGACACTATTCTAAGCACTTTACACATACTACACGAACCACATTTAATCCTTAATCCTTTTAATTACCCCATAAGGTAGGTACTATTATGATCCCTATAATACAAGTAAGGAAACTTGCACTATAGGGATCTATAGTTTATTGAAATAAACTTTAATTTATTGAAATAAATTCTCCAGTGCCAGATCCAAACCCGGGAAGTTGGGCAACACCCTTTTGAAGATGGTGCCTGCTGCATCTTAGTGTGGTAGACTCCCCACTGCAAACAAGTCAGTTTCCTCACACTGGTCTGCAGACGCACTGCAATCCTGGTAAGAACTCCAATAGGTTCTGTTAGAGAATCTGACCTGTTTGTAAAATTTATACAGAAGGGCAAAAAGCCAAGGATAAGACATGCTTGAAGAACTAGGGAAGAACATGCCTCCCCAGGTGTCATGAATTCACTGGGAAGCTGTGATAATTAAGACACTGTAGGGTTGAATGAGGGACTGACAAAAAGAACAATGGAATAGAGCAGAGAGCGCAGACACAGATGCAGCGCAGATGGCCACTTGATAGATGACACGGGCAGTATTCCAGATTATGTGGACAAGAAGGGCACTTCAGTAAATAGTGGCTGAACAACTATTCATCCAGACAAGAAACAAAAACACACCTCTACCTTACAACTTCCACAATAATCAGTTTCAGATTAATAAAATACAGTAAAATAAAATATGAAAGGCGAAACTATAGAGAAGAATATATTCATGAACTTGGGACAGAAAAGAATTTCTTAAACTAGATACAATTTTTTTTAAAGATACAAAAATTATTGGCCATAAAGTCCAAAAATATTAAAGGTAAAAGTTTAAGAGTTCACGCGTGTATCCAAAGGCACCACAAACAGTAAAAAGACAAGTCACAAAGTAGTAGAAGATATTTGCAACACATATAACTGGTGAAAGATTGATTCCAGAATTTGTCAGGAGTCCTACAAATCAGTGAAAAAAAAAAAGAAGAAGAAAGAAAGAAAAGAAAAAATGGGTAAACATTTGAATAAATGCTAAAAGAAGAAAAGGGTAACCAAATGGCCAATAGGCCTTATTATTAATGAGGGAAAAGCAAATGAAAACCACAATGAAACACCACATCACATTCACCAGACTGATTAGAAGGTCTAACAACACCAAACTGTGGCGAAGATGCAGAGCAATAGGACTCTCACCCACCATTCAAGGAAATATAAACTGGAACAAACACTTTGGAAAAGAGTTTGGAATTACAGCATAAAGTTGAACATACAAATACCATATGACCTCACAATCCATCTCCCACATACATCCTAGAGATCTTTGGCATATCTGTGCTAGGAAATTATATATACACATACAGAAATGTTCTCACCAGCCTTTTTCATAAAACCAAAAGCTGGAAATTCCTATCAACAGTAAAATGGATTAATGCACCATCACAGTACAGAGTGATTGTCAAGAGTGAACACCTGTAAACCACACCTACAGGCTTCAACGTGGCTAAGTCTTGCAATCACATTGTTGATAGAAACAAAACGAAAAGTATTACATATCAAACACTTGCAAAACTAAATGATGTCGTGTAAGTATATCTACATAATTGTAAGCTTCCTATGGAGAGAAAAGGAAGGTGGTTTTGAAAGTAGAAAAGGTTCTAAGGCAATGTTCTATTTCTTAATCTGGATGGCACTACATGTGTGTCCACTTGCCAATTATTCATTCAACCATACATATATTTTGTACATTCTTCTGCATGTATGCTATAGTCCCCAATTTCTGATTATCCTCTTAAGGAAGTACAATTCATTTCCTGATTGGAAGAGATTTGACTTTTAAAAGGAAAGGTACACCACAAACTTCCAAATTTAAAAATTCAAAGATGTATTTCAGGAGATAATCCATTGAAGACAGCAAGAATGTTTGGTTACAAGAAATCCTGAGTAAAAGCAACAACAAGCTCATCGAAATCTGATTTTACTACCATTTCTATCAAAGTTAAAAGACAGGGCCTGACAAGTAACACGGATGTTGGGTGGTGGCAGATGCCGAAGGAATCACCACTAAAGAGTTAGAGGAGCAGAAAGAAACGCAGAGCAGAGCAAGTGCTTGTTGATGTTTTAGTCATGCTTTAAGGGCAGGCTATATTAGTTAAATACAGCAATACAACAATACTTTTATTTAATAATTTTTATATCTCTTCATCTTGATCTTTTCATCTTCTTCCTTTCTTAAAAAAAAAAGAATTAAAGAACCCTTGCCCAAACCTGAGACTTTCCACTCTGACTGTAGCTAAGCACAAAACTGTACAGAAGTACAAATTATTTCCCCAAACGTCTAAACTAACATTCTGACAGCAAAGAGATTTCTCGTCAGCCAGAGTTTTCCGAAGTTGGTTCTGCATTTGTTTTTACTAGCAGGCCACTTAAATTTTACCCACTTGTTTAGCTGCAAGGATGGAAACAAAATGTTTGCTGGCCAAACAAACACTGGTTTTAAAATTCTCCACTTGGGCTGCTGGATAAAACACTTGTTTACTGAATCAAATGTTTTATTTGGAAAACGCCTGCCAGAGTGGACCCTATCCAAGAAATACACCAGGATGTGCTAGGATGGTGATGTCACGCCCTTGATAGAAGCTGGCATTTTAGGGCAACATCACAACGTTTACTTTCAAAGAATAGAAGAGGAAAACCTATCTGTTAAAAAAAAATCAACCCAAGGCCTAAAATGCTCTTATTGGGTCATTAAACAGGGTAGTTCAATCGCCCCAAAAGCTAATCTCTTTACATAATCAAACAAATCTTATAAATGACATTCTAATCATTATTATTACTATTTTAAGCCAAGCCTCTCCCTTTAGATTTATTCTATACATTGTCGTTCTCCTATGTGACGTGGCATAAAAGACCATTTCTATCTGTTAATAAGATACACTAGAACCCTGAAATCCCATTATTAACCACAAAATAGGATTGAACATAAGGCCAGTCTCACTTGAAACCTATCCAAGAAGATTTACTTTCTTAAGTACCAAAAGAAAACATCCTAAAAGACAGCCTTGGGACCCTGCAGTTAGTTTCCCAGGGGGGCTCCAGTAAAAACATTATATTTGTTTAAAATCAGAATTGCTTAAGAATTTTCATCAATAGTTTCCTACTGTTAAGCAAATAAATGAAATGGATCATTATTATCGTCCATAATAATAGTCTCCAAACTTTTAAAAGTATGTCCCCCATATTTAAAAAACATGAGGCATATATCTAAGCATATGCATCTTTTTATTTATAAACTATATTCTACTATTAGACATTATAAAACATACATACAATGGACAATATAAAGGACTTAATAGACATTTCCCTAAAGAAGACGTACAATTGACCAATAAGCACATGAAAAGATGCTCAACATCATTAATCATCAGAGAAATGATAATCAATGCCATGAGATACCACTTCACATCCACTAGGATGACTATGATAAAAAAAACAACAAGGATTGGCAAAGATGGAAAGAAACTGTAACCCTTATACATTGTTGGTAGGAATGTAAAATGTGGAAAATAGCATGGTGGTTCAGAAGGTTAAACACGGAGTTGCCACACAACCCAGCGATTCTACTCCTAGGTATATACCCCAAATGGCTAGAAACGGGAATTTGAATGGATCCTTGCATAGCATGGAACAGCAGCATTATTCAAAATAGCCAAAGTATGAAAACAACCCAAATCTCCCTCAATAGGTGAAGGGATAAACAAAATGGGTTTATATAGAGATGGAATATTATTCAATTATAAAAAGAAAATGCTACAACATGAATGAACTTTGAAAGCATTCTGCTAAATGAAATAAGCCAGATCCAAAGAGACATGTATTGTGTGATCACACTTACACGAACTATCTAGAATGAGCATGAAAGGCAGAAAGTAGATCAGAGGGTAAAGGTGCGCGTGGGGAGGTGCTGCATAAGGAGTACAGGCTTCTGCAGGGGTGACAAAAAGTGTGGAAACAGACCACGGTGACGGTTGTTCAAAACAGTGACCGTAGTTAATGCCACTGAATATAACTCTTAAAATGACCATAATGGCGTTTTATGTTTGATCTACGCTACCACAATTTTAACAAAGTAAAAAAATAAAGTAACAAGCTGAAAATAGAATAGAGGTTCTAGCACTTTCTTCTCACATTCTAGTGGGTCACCTGCATGCTGCAGGCCCGGTGGGGGAGCGGGGGAAGAACTTCCAAAGCCAAGACAAGCATTAGGCAGGTGCATATGGGGTAGGGGAATATCAGGGAGATGACAGGGTCTGAGTTTTGGTAATGCCTACAACTCAAAAATAATTTTATTTTAATCCCAAAGGAAGAGGACCCCTTTTTATAACCTTCCCCCACAGCACCAAGTCCCGACCTTCTGTGAGTTCTTGTCACACCCCACCCCATGAACCTGGAGACCTGAATCACTGCAAAAACACCAGGGAAAGCCTCCCCATTTCTACTACAAAGTGTTCAAATGCTGCCTCACAAAACAGACTGTGCGCTTTCTTACTCGTCATTATGGTCTCAGGTAAGACCCAACTCCAACTTAAAGCGCTCCTTTTCAAAGCTGTTTTCAAAGCCATTTCATCACTTTCCCCCCCTCAGGCTCAAGAGCATCAATCATGGCAAAAGTGACAGGAAATAATAAAAAGATTAACAGCTCAACATCAAGAAGCACCTATACACAGCCTATGCGGAAAGTGTCGAATGTGAGGCTGGCTGGGGACCAAGGTAATCAAAAGCAAAATACACACGAGTCTGAGGGCTGACATTTCAGGAGGCAGCGGCTCAGCTCCACACAGTAATGACAAAGCCAAGGGGCATGGCTGCAGAACAATCTGTCTCTGTGCTAACACGCAGCACAGAAATGCCCTACGTTTATCATCGAGTTTCATCGTAGAATAGGCTCCTGCGGATTGCAGAGTGGCTGGATTTTAAAAACATTTTTCTAGTAAAAAGTAAAAACCCAGTTTTAAAAGTCAAATTTGAGGTATGCTAGACTCCCAGAATCATCTGAATTTGCATCTGAAACTGCCCTATGAAATAGTTGATTCATACCTTTCAAACTGACTCCAAGTTAATCCTTTAGAGAGAGAGCTCTCATCTGAAATACTGTATTTCAGTATCAGGAGACCACAAAGTATTAAAAGTCTGATTCTAAACAGAATCCGTCAACTGTCTAACCACTGTGCTGTACACCTGAAACTAATACAAAACAACATGGAAAGTAAAATTTTATTTTTTCAATTGAAAAATAAAATATGCCAAAAGAAAAAAGTTCAGAAAAGTCAAAAGTAGCAACTTACCTCATGCTACCAGTGTATTTTTATTTGCGTACAATAAAAATGAAGCGGTCAATTATATTGGGTATGCATGTGTGCAGGATTGTGGATTCGGCAGTACTCACACAGAAGAAACTATCTTCTGAGTTCTTAGTGAAACTCTCAACTGCCCGTGCCTGGTATTATTACATTTCCACTGGTAATTAAGTCCCACCATGAAATCTTGGCTTCTAAAAGATGAGTCCTCCAAGCACCGAGAAATATATATCATGAATATTCTTGTTTTAAACAATCATTCAGTTAGTTCTAACACTGACATTGTTTCAAAACTCCTTTCTCAAGGCCCTCTAGCATGCTATATAAAAAAAAAAGTTGCCAAACTGGTTTTAACACATCTTCTCAGGACTGATAAGCAAAAGTTTACCAAGGCAGTTTTGAATAAGGTAAACTCAGAAGGATTCTTTAAGTTTTCTCAAAGTTGGCAGCACTTTTTTTTTTTTTAAACAGAGGGTTGCTAAATAAGCTATAAACATCCACAGCCAGGAGAGATGAACCAGGGCGAGTCGCCCTTGGTAAAACATGAACCCACGACTCCTTTGGAACTGCAGTTGACATACTGTTGGGCCAACTGCCTTCAAACCTGTTTTGTGGGTATTATGAATGACCGAGTGCAAACAATAAGGGGTTGTAAAAATAAATTCCCTAATGTAAAAAGAAAAAAAAAAAAGAAGTGGGTCTACTAAGAACTCTGGTGAACAGCAATGTTTCCAGTCTTTCTTGTGAATCTTAACTATTTAACCTTAAAATTGTTTCATATAATGATATGACCATTTACATCATAATACATTTAAAGGTGCTTGCTCATTTAGAATTTTTTTATTGTTGATACCCATATTTTCATAATAAGATGTATTTCACCAGAAAAACTAGAACAGCAGCAAATATTACCTGGTCCTCAGTGTACATCAAAAAAGTATTTCCACAGATTAGACAACAACAAACTCTAGAAACTCTAGGAAACTATGTAAATTAAATTCTGTAAATTCACATTTGACTGAGCACCTTCTCTCATTCTACACTCACAACTTTAGAAAAACTTTAATCTCGAGCACAAAATTGTCTGTTCCCTCTGTACTGATTAACCACACGTCAGCTGCTGCGAAAGGGTGCACTTGGGAAGGCCGTCATGCACTGGCTTTACCTGCCTTCTTGGGAGAGAAAATATGATGCTCTATGTGTTTACACGTAACACTATTCTGTCCCATCCACAGTTTTTTTGGTGTGTAACCTGGGTTTCATTTTCTGACATTTTAAGAAGACTCCTTTGTATTCTAAATGGATTAAAAAACTTGGAATCTCTTGCACAACAAAGTGAATGTACTTAACAGTAGTAAACTGCACACTTAGAAATGGTGAAGATGGTAAATTTTATGGGATGTGTATTCTACCACAATGAAGGAAAAAAACCCTATAGTCTATCATCTCCTACTATTCTTCAATGAGGGGAAAAGGCTTAGCAACTAAGTAACCCACCCTTGGCTGCAAGAGTTATGGGCTTAAAAAATGGGGAATTTAAACTAAGTATGTGGGCGGAGGAGAGGGGCTGCTGTCCCCATAACCTCCACCATCAATTTTAATCATTAGTTTCTGCCTACTAGTCCACCAGACATGCAGTAATATGGACACGTGAATTTTTCTCTTTATAGTTATAAACAAGAAAGGAAAGGGAAGGGCAAATGGTCATCTGTAGCCAGACGATTGGCATCAGGCTAACTGAAAGTTGGCTGTGGCAAAATGTTTGCTGTTCCTCAGGAGAGACTTTTATTTTTCTGATAATAGAGAAATGTATATTACAGATACACGGGTATTCCTTGAGAGAGGTGTGAATAGTCGCCACCTTTCAGAAATCCAAGCCCACATTTCTGACTGCTCATTTCTCTCTAAACTGGAAGACCTGTGGTATGTAGAGCCAAGAGCTTGCCTTGCCTTACCTCTGCCTACTCTGTTCCCTAGGAGAGGCTCAGCCAGTCTCCTCCTAAGAATACTGCCAAATGCCACACCCTGAGTCTGCATAGCCAAGGGTACAGGAAGTGGTCTGCCCAGGGCCTGGGTTATTGCATCATCCTCAACATGCTTCGATGGACTGAGTATGAGTCACTCAGAACACACATGGCACGTCAGCCCCAATCCTTCCTACCTAGCAGGGCAGAGAACTTTTGACACATCCATCCAGGCTTCCAAACCAGTGCTAAATTTGGTAAGCAGCAGGTCATCAGGATATAAACAACTTCAAGCCCTGCCTATCAATGACTGTCCGTCAGATACAAAAGCAAAAGAATAGGCTGAAACCAACACATGAAAAGTAAGAGCTCTTGCTCTCCCGAGGGGAGACAGTACCCTCAGGGGGAGATCTTGAACAAGCTGGCTAAGGCACTGGTACCCCCAAAGGAATCCACACAAGACTGACCTGTAAAGTTTATTCAAAATGCAGCCAGCCAGCCCAGGACATTGTGATTCAGTGCCTACTGGGTGGGACCCATTAATCTGATGAGCCAGGTTAGGGAGCTGGGGGTTAAAGCACTTGGGTGAAGCAGTGCTGATTCAGGACGTCATTTCTAACTAAAGCCCCAGGGATGACTCCTTGTGCTTTTATGAGGAAGGAGGAGAACTTTGAAAATTTTATATATATATTCTAATGTTCCCTAAAACTGGTTTTTTGCCACCAAGTTCAAATTTAATTCATTCTGCACTTCTGACCGACATTCACCTACTTTTTGTAGATAGATTACATCCCGACTTTCAGCTAAGACCCATCCATCTTTCCTAAACCCAACTGCCAATCACGGCTTCAAATTCCTTTCTCAGATCAGCTCTTCAGTTTACTTCCAACACTGGCTTCCTGTTCCAATATCTGTTGACATACTACCTCTCAAGGCATCTAGATTTAAATCCTTGGTCACCTTGGACTCTTCAAGTCCACTGCCTACTACATCCAGACACTATTAATATTGTCCATTTTCTTTGGTAACAACTCACAAAGCAATGTCTCTCAACCAATTCCCATTGATAATACCCCTTTCCAGGCCTCCTTAGACCTCTGCAATAGCCACTGTGTTCCCTAAACTCCTATTCTACTCTAACTCACGAGATTAATTTTCCCCAAATCTAACTTTGTGTATTTCCCTTCCTCAAAATTCTGCCACAATTCTCCATCAACTGCAGACACAGTTCTAAATCAAACTTGGCTGAGCATTTATGGTTCATCATTGGCCTGTCCCTAAACTACCACTTAAATGACAGAATTTCATAGTTGCTCCATCGCCTGCAACTTTCTGCCTCTTGGTTTATTTCACTTCTACCACTACAAATGCATTTCTTTAGCTATAAAAATTGGGTGCATCCTTTAAGACCTAAGTACAAGTTCTACCAACTCCCTCTGGAGTACTTCCTGATGGCTGCCACCTGGCAGCTACCCTCCCAGAACTCGAAGAGCACCCTGCAACATCTCAGCCTTTCTTAAGTAAGGGTGTGTTCTCTTACCTTCCCTCTCACCCTCTGCTCTCTGCCTCACCCCCCAGGAAGTTCATGGGCACTTTATGACTGAACTTCCATTGACAGTCAACTATATAAAGGCTGCCTGGCAACATCTCCCTATAAGAAGCAAACCTTTACTCTTTTACAGAAACAAAGCAAGTTCATTGTTAACATTTTAGAGAATATGCAGAAGAAAAAAAAATTTAAATCTCATTATTCTACTTTTTAACTCATAACTTTTACCTACGAAGCCATCATCTCTTTTTACACATATATGCACATGTTTACCATGTTTTTATTTAATTAATGAACAGTTATACTTATTTTTTAAATCCTTATGTGAAGATATACTTACTAATTTTAGAGAAAGAGAATAAGGGGGGAGAGAGGAGAGGGATGGAGGGAGAGAGAGAGAGGGGAACACTGATGTGAGAAACATTGATGGATTGCTTCTCATACTCATACTCAAACAGGGATCAAACCCACAACCTGGGTATGTGCCCTGACCGGGGATTAAACTGGCAACCTGTCGGTGTACTGGACAGTGCTCCAGCTGACTGAGCCACCTGGCCAGGGCGTGAAGAGTTAAACTTTGTATATCTGTCATCTAGTTTTCATCCCCAACTAAACTATATTAGACTTGACTCTTTTAGGAACACGAATATGCTTCTCTATAATCCCCACAGTGCTTAACATAATTCTACATAAAAAAGATGGCTAAGATGTTTAACGCATATGTTCATTAAAAATATTTTGAGGCCAGTGAATGATTTTAAAGGAACTGTCCAAAATAATCTATGTAAAAACCTGCTTACATATAGGTGATTTCTTAAAATGTGCCCACAAACTTGTGTAACAAATGTTTTAAGTATACAAGAACATTTCATATTAAGAATCCTATTATTAATCCTTTAACAGATATTCATTCTTTAATTAAATTTGCTTTATAATCTGATTTATAACTAAACTGAAGATCACCCTATATACATTTCATTAATTCAGATGAAATTTTGGGGGTAGGGAGAAGGAATCAGAGCAAAAAGAAGTTTGCCACTTCATTTTTAACTTAAATTTCAATTCATTTCTACAGCAACAATTCTGGTTTGAACTAAGATTTTAAAGTCTAATCATCTCACAAAGAATGAAATCATGCTTTTTAAAAGAGTGACAAAATCTAAGATCATGAATATGTTCGTTTTTTTCAAGTTTCCAGAAAACCTTTGTATAACTCTGTCATTTTCACTCAGAATGAAAGACTACTGAATGTATGGTATTTGTCAGCTTCCAACTATGGTTGTTCTACAGGTTCAGCAAACACCGTAAGTGAAAATAAAGGCTTTTGCCAGTTGTACCGAAGATCCTCTGTCTAGACAGTAATGTAAAAAGGTCCAGTCTACCACTCCAAAGAAGGCCAACTATTATTATTATTATTATTATTATTATTATACTAATGAGCAACTCAGTGGTTTTTTTATTTGTTAAAGACAAATTGAGGATGGTGGGATGACTAGTTTTCACAACAAAATAAACTCTTTCACATATTTAGAATATAATTCAATTTATAAAAATTCAACTTAGTAGTTTTGCTCCCTATGAACATATACCCTTTAATTCAAAATACACCTAAATTTAGATTTATCTAGAGCTGCCTTGGAAACAGAAATTTACATGAACTCCTAAGTCAGTTATTCAGATAACTCTTAACATCTTTTTACAGGATAACACACATTTTGACTTCTGAATAAAACTCCAGCAACTATACATTTCTTCTGAGTTTTCAGCACCATGGCTGTTGGGCTTGCTTCTGCAGGCCTATCCCGTGCTGTGTCACTGAAGCGCACTGGACAAAACCAGCAGATGGAAAAATGGGACAAAACTTGGGAAAGGTGTTCCTGAAGAGTTGGCTGCAAACACGACACAACTAAGCTTTGTCTTTGCAGTCTCATCTCTTAGTTTTATTTTTTCCTGGACTTTGCCTGTGTCACCAGCATTCAAATCCAAAGCCCATTATTTTTAAATTTGGATCCCTCCCTCTCCTGATCACAGGTTTGGGTGTAAGGTACCACTGTGCTGGGGAGGAAACTAACTGGACTGCTCTCCTTCTGCTTTGAGGAGGCCTGGGGTTTGGGGTTGTTATTTTTCCCTCTTCTTCTTCTTTTTCTTCTCGTTTTAATAAAAGCCTTTTCGCGTTTGTTTCTCAGGCCTTCCCCAAATATAAAACTGTCACTGTCCCCTGCTTCTTCCAACTGTAGGATATCAACTTCAAAACTCTGTATCAACTAAGTCGGCATTTGCTAAGAACTTAGGTAAATTTATGGCAGCCTGTGACTGCATTTGAGAGACTTAAATTCTGATGCAATATCTTTCATGTTCTCTGAAACAGCAAAAAACAAACATGAAACAGGGCAAAAAAACACCTCCTCTCCAGCTTTCCTTTCACATTTTGGGTCAGTAGTAAGAAAAGTGAATTCTCTCCCTCCCAACCCCCATCAGTGCAACTGCAGCCTCCTCTCGGTCAGGCTCACCTAGAACACTCACTGTATCATTGCATCCAAGCCAAACTCGGTTACTGAGGTAACTAAGTTTTTCTTCCCCAAGGGTCACAGGGAAACACGTCCCTCGGGATCCCCTGGTAACCGTCCACCGATAATGCTGGGGAACCACAACAGTAAAGACTTGCTTTCTACGGCTGGTACTGGCCGCCTCTACCCGCAACGGGGGCAGAGAGGGGGCGCTGCGTTGTGGGTGCGCAGCGTCCAGTTACATTCCTGACCCACTTTTGCATCCCCTCCCTCCTCCTCACTCTCCCTCCCCTTCCTCTTCCTCCTCCTCCCTGGCAAGCCGCGAGAGCACCCGCCAAAACTCCCCAGGCCGCTACGGGCCCGGCGCGGAGGCCGTCGGGCTCCACTGCTGACTAGGAGCGAGCCGTCCCCTGCCCCCATCCCTGGCTTCCCCCGCGCGGCCCCTCCCTGGTCACATGGGCTAGCGAGCACCTGTTGGCGACTTCATCCTTTGGCTGAGCCCCTCCCGCCGCCTCCGGCGAAGCCCCCTGCCGGAGGGGATGAAAACACCTCCCGGTTCCCGTTCCGCACACCCCGTTTTGCTTCGAGAGGGCGCGGGGGCCGGCAGGCGAAGCAAAGTGCAAAAGCGCCACGGCGGTACGGCGCCTTGATGGAAGGCATCCTCCCCCCACTCCCTGTCCGCCACCCCCTCCACCCACGTCGGAGCGGAGAGGTGGGGTGCGTCCGCCCCCAGCCCGTCTCCGCTGGAAACCTGGGCTCCTCGCGGGCGCTGGGAGGGATGCTGCGGAGTCTCAGCGGGGGCCGCTGGGGCGAGGGCAGGTAGCGGGTAGTGACGGGTGTGTGTGTGTGTGTGTGTGTGTTCCGAGCAGCCGAGTCCAGGAAGGGGGAGGGAAGCTGCCGTCTCAGCTGCAACTTCTGAGCGTGCAAAGCAACTCAGCAACTTTGCTTGCGCCGCGCCCCTCCCCCGTGCCGCCGGGCTGGGCCGGGGGCTGTGCTGCGCCTGGGGCCCGGGCGCCGGGCCCGGTGGGGGACAGACCGGGGTGCGGGCGAGTGGAAGGGGTCTGCGCTGCAGCTGCGGCAGTAGCACCGCTACCCCAGGGTCAGACGCGGGGTGCGCCTCCACGCACTTCTGTCTTGGAAACGACGCGCGGTCCCCGCCCCGGTTTCCCGCGGCGCGTACGCCCCCCACGGCTCCCACCCGGCCGGGTTGGGCGCGAAAAGGGGGCGGAGGGTGGCGGCGGAGCCATGGAAACTGTGCGGGGTGGATAAATACGGGGAAGGCCTCCAGAGGCTGGCCCCAGACTGCCAGCATCTCAGTGGCGGATGCAGAGCCCTAGGAAGTGCGAATGAGCTCGCTCAAGTTTTTCCTCCCACCCCACAGTTTCCTCCGGGCTGGGGAAAGGGGGCGCCGCCTGGCGAGGCAGGCCCTGACGGGGCAGAAAGCCGGCTGGGGAGACCGGTCCGGGGCAGAGGAGAGAGCTGCGAGTTGCGGGGTAAATTCGAGTGCGAAGGTGACCCGGCCCTCGGGGGTTCATCTGCTGTTTGTTCTGGGCCCGAAGGACGGCGTGAGGGCCTGACCAGTCCCGTCAGCCCGGAGAACTTGAGGGAAACGCCAGGTGCTTGTTCGGGGAAAGTGGATACATCCAGTTCAGACTTTAAGAAGTGTCGGAGGGGCTGAACTTGGGCGTGCGGGGGGGCCCTGCGCCAGGCCGGGAGTGGCACACGCTGTCCAAGAATTCATGCCCACACCCTCCCGGGAGTTGGGTTAGCAAAATGGAGAGGGGTGTAAGTGGGTGGACTTGGGTCAGGCTGCGTGCTTGCATAGGGACCCCCTAAGAGCCAGGCCATCCACCGCACACTTTCATTGTAAGCGGATTTACTAATCTTCCAAACTATCCGCAACACTCACACCATCTGACTGATTGTAGTTACTGATACTCTATGCCCCAGCCTGTTGCCTATAAAGTGCTAGAAATTTTAATGATGAAGTTATGAAGTTGAGTCAGTCACTACTGGGTGTGGGGCTTTTCAGAGGCAAAGGGGTTAGTTACTTCAAGCGAAAGTAAACCACCTTTCTTGAGAAGCCTGTCAACCGGCTGAATGATTTAATTACATGGCACCTTAATTTAAAGAGCTTTATATGCTCACGGAGGACAGCTGGACAGTTACATCCTGATGTGGACCTGGAAATTACTTGTTTAACTGAACAAGATCTATTTCACACCAAAAACGGGTGACCAGTATTTCTTTTTGTATCTTCAAGTTTTTACATTTATTTTTCTTCTTACTATGAAGAAATAGGCTTTATCCTCTTCCTCTGAAATAACTGAAAGCTCTAGACTAGAGCATAGTTTTCCAGAGTGTTCTTCCAGAGGACAACAGATCCGCACTAGTCCAGGGATGATGTTTAAAAAAAGGGAGGGGGGTCCTGTGGTCATATATATTTCATCTATTCCAAGATGCACATACACATTTATAAGTTTTAACATCTCTACTGTCATTCGAGGCATCTTAGCATTGAGTCCTAGTTTAATTAACAGTGTTTTTCTTTCTTAGTGGTACATAAAATAAGGAAGTTTGAGAAATGCTGAGTTAAACAAGGTTTTTTGTTGTTTTACAACCAAAAATGCAATATAGAGCTTTTTGCAAGGCCTTTGAGAATCTTCTGTGTGCTAAGGTGTTTTTGAATCACCAAAAAAGAGGTTAAAATAAGGAAACTTTCCTAAATGTATTTGTCCACTTATCGTTTTTTTTGGTGAGCATTATTGCTTAGGACTAGATTCCTTTCAGGAAACGAGAACTAGATTCCTTTCAGGAAATGCTACTCAGAGGGTTGTGCCAGATTTGAACACAGTAAAGGGAAATATTCACCCATCAAAATGGTACCCAAGTGTAATCAGGAATCATTAATTTAGCATCATTACAAAAAGAGGCAGGCGCTCGCCAGGTGGAAAGTTGGCAGGGGAGACTGGTCCTGGGGCACGGGAGAGACCATTGGAAGACATAGTCAATGGTAGAGCTGGTCACATTCAGGTGTAGTAGAAACTAAATCAGGGTCGTCTTTAGGGAATTAGTTCCAGTGCATATTTAGGTCTTCAAAAGATTGATGTATCTGATACATGCAGTTGCTGTATACTACCTCCTGCATTACTTCCTTTTGTAGAAGTTCAAGCCTTATTTAAATTAGAGTTGGCACTAAGCTACTAACCAGTTACTAAAAAAAAATTCCATAAATGATTATCATGGAAAATTAAATGGTGAGTGTGTAGAAGTATATTTTTATATTTTATTTATTTATTTTTAGAGAGGGGAAGGGAAGGAGAAAGAGTGAGAGAGGAACTCAATGTGTGGTTGCCTCTCATGTGTCCCCTACTGGGGACCTGGCCCGCAACCCAGGCATGTGCCCTGACTGGGAATCGAACCAGGGACGCTTTGCTTCACAGGCTCGTGCTCAATCCACTGAGCTACACCAGCCAGGGCTGTAGAAGTGAATTTTAATTAAAAAGAAAAGGAGAAGGAAAGAAGCATATAAAAATTTCCAAAGAAATGAAATTTGGCATGGGAAAGAAAAACATGCCTATTGTTCATCCCTTACCAAAGGTTAAAAGCAAGGTTGGATTTTTATAAATGAATAAAATATTCTATTTTGAATATTTAAAATACAGATAACATTTACTTTTTAAAATATATAATAAAAAAGGTGCATTTTCATATATTAGCCCATTTCACCTCAGATTGCTTATCCATCTACTTGTTTATATAACATGCATATATCAAGTCTCTACCAGATTCCAGATAGGACACTAGGCTTTGATGAGAGAAAGACGAGTATAAGAAAATGTCACTGCAGAAGTTACATCTATAGGAGAGATGGATAAGTAAGGTAAATAATTGTAATACAGTGTGACAGATTTAGAAATGTGCATGACTTACCCAAGGGAACTAGAGTTCAGGCTTTAACTGGTCTTATCAGTTAAATCCCTGCTCGCTTCTACAACAGATATGCTCTTATTTTTGCAAATGACTTCCTATAGATGTAGTTCTTGAAATTTAATGTGCATTGAACATATTGAACCTTAGGAGCCAGAAAGAAATTTAGAGATTTTGTAGGCTCATGCACTCATTCTACAGGCCTGGAAACTGAGAAACAGAGAAGAAAATGGGTGTGCTCAAGTTTACACAGTTAATGTAGTGACAGAATTAAGATTAGAATCAGGGTTTCCTGACTCCTGGGTTTTTTTCTGCACCATAAGGTGCTGCCCTACAGTTAGAGATGGTGAGAAACAGGCTTAGTGGGGTCTGTTTCCCCAGTTGTACAGCATTTGCCCCACCTCAGTAAAGGCCTAGAGTGGTCGTTAAATCTGTGATAAAATGTCCCATGACTAAGCACTTTCTGAAAGAAATATTTCTAAGAGGAATTGCAAGGGGATTTCAGCAGTGTGAGTTCCTTAAGAACAGCCACTGTCATTAAAAGTTGAAGATGTATTTGATAAAAAAGAAATATGGGACATTTGGGGAAATTTGAACACTGTCTATATATTAGACAGTGAGAATATTAGAGAATATTAATATTAATAATATTAATATTAATTCCACAATATTAGAGAATATTAAGGAATTATTGTTACTGGTTAAAGTATGAGTTAATTTGTGATTGTGCTATTTTAAAAAAGGAGTTTCGTGTCTTAGACATATGTAGTGAAATAGTTGCACTGAATTTATGTGATGTCTGCTATTAAAGTAATCCAGCTTTCTTTGCCAGAGGGAAAGAAAGCAATGACTATCAATGAACCACGATGCCACATGCTGAAACTAGGAGGTACGTATGTGAGAATTCATTATACTATTACCTCTGTTTTTGTGTATCTTAAAAAATTTCCACAGTCACACTTTTATCTTTGTGACAGAAAAACTTGTTACTTCCCTCCCCACCATCCCAGGAAGAAAAGCTCTTTGTAGTGTTGGGATACCTTCTTGTTGGAAGTTTCAGAAAGTTCTTTTCCCTAACAGTTGAGTCGAGGTTAGAAGAAGCATAATCAGTCATTTTAATTGCTGACATTTGCATAGGCTAGTCCCTTATAATTTACAGACTTACTTCACATCAACACAGACCTTCCTCACTCTCCTGATTTGTTTAGGTCTGAAGTTGAAGGCAAAGGATCTTACCGTGTTCTGTACAGAACAATGTCTGAAGTCCTGTCTGAAAAATTAAATTTTCCTAGCACTTTTAAATGGCAATAAAAATCTGAAGGATTTCCAGGAATATGGAAGCCAGGTTCATGCTGAGCTGCTTCTGCCTTGCAAGAAGATATTTTGCCCTTCATTTTAGGTATGTGAAAGGGGACGCGCTAGGATTTATTTCAGCCAGCTAACGTTCTTCTTGTGGAGTATGAAGTCAGTCCCAAAGCCACACCATCACGGAATCTACAGTATTATTAAGGGCCTCTCTGTGGCTAAGAAGAGTTGGTGTGTTACTGTTTTTATTATAAGATTTATAGAGCTGGTTTATAATACTGTATTCTTAATTGTATGGGTAATATATTTAAAACACATGTGGGAGCTACAGTTCTGGTTCTATTTGGAGTAACTTTGGGTTTTCCCCCTTTCTATTCATATATTATACCTGCATCTGGAAACTATCAAAATATCACAAAGACAACACAATGAATGCAGTTAATTAAAGGGATAGACACCACATAAGTTATGAGCAAGATCATTATCGTTCAGTAAATATCTTATTGGCAACACTTCTTGTTTGGTAGAGGGCTGGAAAACTGTAACATGGGTGGGATTTCCAAGCAGATAAAAATGAGACTGGTTTCAAGATGAGACTAACTTCATGTGCACAGGTGTTTAGGGGAAAGTAGTTGTGTCCCACCTTGCTTACGTGCAGAAAACACTTTAAGGATGTGTTGAGCATCCCTTCCTGTTTCCACATCATGTTTCAAAGATTCCCAGTTGTCCGGCTGAATACCCCTCAGGGACACCAAGTTATTGCAGGGGGTAGAGAAGCTTTATGTGTATCAAACGCTTTCCATAGACTGAATAATAAAGTGACTGGCATGGAGATGTACTCTCTCCAAATAGAGGTGTTTGTCAATCAATGAACTAAAAATTTGCATTATGCTGAGTGAAATAAGCCAGGCGGTGAAAGACAAATACCATATGATCCTACCTTTAACAGGAACCTAAATAATAAAACAAACAAGCAAGCAAAATATAACCAAAGACACTCAAATATTGAGAACAGGCTGACAGTGACCAGAGGGGAGAGGGGAGGGAAAAAGGGGAAGGGTTTACAGGAACAAGTATGAAGGACACAAGGACAAAAACTAAGAGGGGTGAAAATGGGAGGGAAGTGGGGAGCTCTGGGGGGGTGGGCTGGGATGGGAGTAAAAGGCAGAAAACTGTACTTGAACAACAATTAAATAAATTTTTAAAAACCCGCTTAAAAGTTTTTTGAAATGTATGTTATCACCTTGTTCTTAAATGTCTTTTAAGTCAATGAGTACTGAAAGCACAATACAGTTGACCCTTGAACAACACGGGTTTGAATTGTGTGGGTCCACTTATACATGGATTTTTTCAGTAAGTATGTACAGTACTATATATGTATTTTTTCTTACCTATGATTATCTTAAAATACAAAATATGTGTTAATTGACTGCTTATGTTATCAGTAATGTAACATAAGGCTTTTGGTCAACAGTAGGCTCTCAGTTAAGTTTTGGGGGACTCAAAAGTTATGCATGGGTTTTCAATGACAAAGAGGTTTGGCACCCCAAACCCCCAAGTTATTCAAGGGCCAACTGTACCATCTTCTGTATAGAGGAGGGCCAAACAGGAGAACGAGCTGTCTAGGTGAGAGGCTGTTCTTCATCAATTTGGTGAAGCAAACTCTCTAGCCTTATTCTGAGTAACATAATTTTTTTGTTTACTTACATACAATGGTATATACACAATCTCTTGGTACCAGGAATAATTCAGTGCACTCATATGATTTGTTTTATTATTTGGCTAAAGACGGCATACCTTCTTTGCTTTTTCTTTACATTCTAGTGTCCAAAGCCAAGAAAAGTTTTTGCCATCTATGCATACTATCAGACCTGAAATACCCAGGACACAGATCTTTGCAGGAACTTTTTACAGCAATGGAAACTTAAAATTAGGTGATACTGGTCAGAAATACAGATGTTCAGAGTGTTTCAGAAGGCTAATACAATAAATCTGTAGTCTCTAAATTTCTCTACTCGCTCTTCATGCACTCTTCCTTCAGCAGGGTATCTTGTTGTTTTAGGGGACGTTAGTCTTGAATTATTACAGCAAACAAGCAGATGGCATCATTGCTGAGCAGATCCAGCATGGAGGATGATACACTGAGCTCCCAAATCACAACTGGAGGTGGGATTAGTTGGGAGAGTCTAACATTAGTTGTTCTCTAACAAATCCTCTTCACTTCATTCATTCACCAATAATTATTTGCCGCTTATTAAGTAAGCCCTTACTCTGCATCTGGCGTGTTGTGCCAATCTGTGCAGCAGCACTACAAGGTGAGCACTATTATTCTTCCATTTTGCAGATGAGGAATCTGACACTTAAAAGAGGTGAAGTAATTTATCTGAGGCCACACAGCTGACAGGAGTAGAAGCTAAACCTAGGAGTGGGACTCCAATCCCTTAGCCGGCACAGACGACTCCACCTCAGACAGGAGTTCTTGTGGGGCCTCCTTTCTAGCTCTTTGGTTTAATGCCTTAAGCACCTGCCTGTTCTTATCTTTAGAGAGGCAAGAAGTGCTATAAGCTGAACCAAAATATTGGCAGCTGTTTCCTTAGACCATCCATCATTAGTCACTTTTTCCTTCATCGTTTCCCAGTGAATAGTAGGTAGTAAGTGGCTTAACTGTTACCAAGATCATCTGTGCATTTTATGCACAGATGGCACTGGCTAGTCGTGACTTAACCTAATTACTCTGGCCTTTCTAACGTTTCACTTCTAGAGATAGTCATCAAAAAAGGGGAGATTTCAAAAGACTTGCTTAGGTCTTACTCCCTTAAAGAAGGGGGAAATTATTTTTGAGGCAAATGAGTCCTAGTTTTTAGAAAGGGGGATTATTTATTATTTGTCTAAGTAGAAGTTAATTAAAAGGATATTGCACACAATAGCTATTAAGTCAGTAATGACACTTGAAAACTGAATGATCCCACTATTTAACACACGGTGGCTAAAAAACTGGGACATCTTGGCCCTGGCTGGTATAACTCAGTGGATTGAGCGCGGGCCTGCGAACCACGCGATCGCAGTTCAATTCCCAGTCAGGGCACATGCCTGGGTTGCAGGCCAGTTCCCGGCAGGGGACGCATGAGAGGCAACCATACATTGATATTTCTCTCCTTCCCTTCCTCTCTAAATAAATAAATAAATAAATAAATAAAATCTAAAAAAACCCCCCAAAAACTGGGACATCTTGATGTGACTTCTCCCCTAGGCTCTCGAGGGCTTTGACATGAACTCACTCTCTTGACTCCTAATCTCATTTCAGGACCCTAAGCCGTTTTGCCATCACAGCTGAGGACTGTATCTGGCCATTCTCGTCAGCGTACCTCTCATGTTTAGATGGATGAAGAGTAAGCCTTTCTAACCACTCCTACTTTAAATTCAATATGACTGTCTGCCAGAAATAAACTCTTTCCCTTTTTTATCAGGAAGACCCAAACAAAATACAGGCAGTAGCTGACATAATATCTTTCATGCACTGCATAAATCATCGTCACTCCTTTGGCGCAGAAGTAGGAGGAAGCCACTTACATTTGGGAGTTGGGAAGAAGGGGAGTATCTCAGCAAGGCCAGAAACAGTGGTGTCTGGGTCCTAGGAAGCAGTGAGACAGCACAGCTGAGAGCATGTGCTAGCTGTCAGGTAGCCGACGGCCCTGGGTCTGTGATGGTGGTGGTGGTGGTGCTGGTGAGGGTGGGGTCAGGGGAGAGAGGGTGCAGGAAGCCTGTAGGGAGAGAGGTGGGGAACAGGACAGTGGGAAGACCAGACACCACCTCTCAAAGCAGCTAACAACCCTCAGTGAGACTGAGAGGCTGCATGCTTTGTGCAAGTAGCTGAAAATACAGCGCAAGGTTAGGCCCAGAGTGCTGGCTGCCTGCCAGAGGCAAGGAGAGAAGCCAGGGTCTCCCATACATAGGGCCAGAGGACAGCCCTGACCTGACCTACCTGCCTGCCTGCCTGCCTGGGATTCCTGCCTTCCGCCCTGCCTTGTGGAAAGAGCTCAATTTTCAATACTGTTTGTCCTCTTGCCGGAATAACCAAGAAATTGAAATAAAAATGTGTGTCTATGTTTCTCCCCCCTTGTAGGTTGATTTGGGTTACAGTTGCAGTTTGCACCACGCCTCTGAATTTCACGTGGAAGAAAATGCAGTATTTCAAACCACATTCAGCTGCCAAGAGACCATTTGCTCAGGCGGTTGTTCTTGGCCAGATGAGGCAGGTTAAACCCTTGTCAACCGTTCGTTGACTTAACACTATCCATGTCCCAGGTAGCAGGCTCAGATGGGTCTCAAAATAGAGCCAGCACACATGGCTGATAAGATGCCAGTGGGCAGAAGGTAATGTTACACCATGTATGACATAACTTCTAGAATAATCACTGTTGCCCTTTGCTCCAGAATCCAGCTCTAGTGCATTTAAGAAGTGGAGAGTCTTCAAGCAGTTGGGGGTTTAGTGTGTGTGTACTTGCTTTGAAGTTGGTTAAGCTTCCACTGAGCTTTGGAAACTTATAATAAGCAGTTCATGGCCTTTTTTTTGTCTTTTCCTTTTTTGGCTTTAGAGGGACAGATCGCCAACTGAAGTTTCTGGTGGCCATTAAGAAGGACAAAGTTCTTCGGTGAAGCCCGTGCCAACATTTTACAATCACAGCACACATCAATGGGAAGCTTCTAGCACACACTAGGGCACGAGTGGACTCTGGAGCGGCGGGGCCAGAGTGCTGCCAATTTGCACAGCCACCGCTTTAGAATGTGAGTGGGGAGGATGCCCAGTTAAGAAGTAGGAAGTCGGGGCAACAGGTACATTGATTTTCTAGGCTGGGTAAGGCTGGTGAAGGAAAGGGAGAGCCCCATCTAAGAAGCAGTTTCAGTATCTGCTGACCCATGTGCCTGATGTCAGGTACCTGCCCCTCCCTGGAATGACCTGAACCTCCACTTCCCTCCTGGAAAGCTGCCTGTCTGAAGGGAACTTACTCTAATATTTATAGAGGAAACCAGGAAGTGACAGTCACAGACCCAGCTTCCTGGTCAGGCTGCTGACTCACACTGTCATCCTTAGGCGATATCCTTCTGCTTTGCTGTACCTCAGTTTCTTGGTTAAGTGAAGGATGAACATGGAATTCCCCTAGAGGCATTGGGAACACCTAATTACTGTTTATGCTCCTTTGAGATAACTGGGATTAAGAGGTCCTATTACTGCAAAGCATCATTACATGGAAGATTACATCTTTATTGTCAACTCCAGGCATACGCGGAATAGCTTCAGTCTTCCAGGCAATCTTTCTGCTTATCCACTCAAGACATTCCTTCCCCCTGTCCTTTTATTCTGTTCCCTGTTGACTTCAGGTTTTCTTTTGCATGGTTTTGTTTCTAAACAGGAGACTTTCTTTTCAGTCATCCCAGAACTTAGATGAGAGAAAGAGAGAGAGAGAGAGAGAGGGGTGTTTTTGAGGAAAGGGATGGATGCTGCTAATTGCAGACACAACCCTCCATGTTCTTTTAGAAATTTCTGCTGTCCGTTTGTACTTGATTTTCTTTTCTCCTTTCAAAGTGTTGGCCTCATTGTTTGCCTAGGGTGGGTGAATATATCACTTCCTCTTTGGGGGAGAGGGTCCTGTGTTTTGTCTCCTGCTCGGTTTGAAATGTCATGTAATTTGTTGGGTTTTGCTGAGTTATGTTGGTGGTTTGTTTGTTTTTCGTGTTCCCAAATCATCACTGGTCACCAGGACCCTCACCACATCTACCTCCCGATTCACAGTGTGATAGAAATGTATAGGCCTCAGGACTTACCAAGAGATAATGCCTTGTGTGTAACTGCCCGCTTGGTTTTGTTGCCTGCAAAGGGAGTTCCCCTGCACGGGCAGAAGCCAGCAAAACCCACACTGCTGTTATCTCTTCTTCCTGCTGTTCCGTCGGGCTGCTCTGCTGCTTTGCTCATTATCTGAACCTCATTGAAGAGTGGACCTCCATGCTTCTCACCCAGAATGTGGTGCCAGCCTCAGATCTCCTCCTTTTCAGACTTACCAGCCTTTCCTGGGCTCCTCATAGATGACTTTGCCATTCCTGGAAGGAGTGTTTCTCTGTTTTCATCAGTACATTTTGGTAGATACACTAGGAATTGATTAATTCATTCCACAAGCGCAATTGACTTACTGCATGTGCGAGGCACCCTAGACTCATGTGTGTGATGGGAGCTGTGAGGCTTGAGTCCCTGCTGTCTAAGAGCAGTGTTCTGGGCAGGACAGGGGGGTGGAGGTGCAGGATGATGGGGAGGGTTAGAAAGATGCACTGACTCATAAGTTACAGTGCAAAGAGAAGGTTTCTAGAGGTACTTGGGATCTAGTACTAATAATGTTCCTAATAGTCATTTATAGCATGATGTTCTTATTTATTATAATAAAGATATTTCCCTGAGCTTTTTCTGTGTGTTAAGTAATCTCTTTTAACCTTCACTCAGTCTTTGTGCTGAATTCTATTCTTTATTTTCCTAGTGAGGGAATAGAGACTTGCGGAGGCTAAGTAAGAGTGCAGGTTATTAGCTAATTTCAAACTTAAGCAGGGAGGTTGTGCTGTTCTGGGGAAAAAAAGCTGACCAGGGCCCTTTTGGGCCTGGTCCTGCCTGTACCTGGGATAGCACTAGCTAGAAATTAAGTCCTCCCCTCCACATTTCCCTGAAAAAAAAAAAAAAAGAACTTTTTACTTTTGTCTTAGGACACTGTTGGATATAGTGTTGTGTTCTGAACCCTATCGATGCCTTGGGTTCTAGGCTCTTCTGACCTAGTGCTTCCTCAGGCTTATCTTAGTGAGCTCTCTGTTGGACTCTGGGCCATTCTGCCACTGCAATGAGGGGTTATCTCCTTAGAAAGGGAAATTTTGGGGTGGCAAAGTAGCTCTCCCTCACCTATTCATGAAGAAAAATATTTTTATAATGTATTTAAAACTATTAAGATTACATTGTAGATCTCAGACGAGCATCCCTGAGGCTGATATGTTTACCAAGATCATCAACAAAGACCTTGTTGTTATATTCAAGGGGCACATCATGGTTCCCATTATTTGCCCTTTAGTATAATGTGCTGCTGACTGTTGTCTTTTGAATGAATCTATTCTCTCTTTTTAAAATTTATTTATCTTTAAAGGGGAAGGGAAGGAGAGAAGGAGAGAAATATCAATGTATGGTTGCCTCTCGCGGGTCCCCTGCTGGGAACTGGCCTACAACCCAAGCATGTGCCCTGATGGGAATTGAACCACGATTGTGTGGTTTGCAGGCCCGCGCTCAATCCACTGAGCTACATACACCAGCCAGGGCTGAACGTATTCTCTTGATTTCCTGATTTTCTTCTCATGTCTCTGGAAATGCTTTATTTGTCTCTTTGGCATCAGTGCTCTCCAAAGATATATTGTCTCGTTCCAAAGTACTCTCATCCTCAGAGATCTCATTCATTTTCTGGGTTTCAATTAACAGCTTGATGTGAAGGGCTCCCAAGTCTTTCTCCAGACTGGCTCTTTCTTCCGAGGTGTGGAACATATGCCCACCTAGTCTGTGTGGTTCACAGTCACCTCAACCTCAGAAGACCCCACACCAAACTTGTCCTCTTTACCCCAAACCCTCTTCTCACGTTCTCTTTGTGAAAGGCGCCACTTGTCCAACCAGCGGCCTCGATGATTGTGTTCTTGATTCTTCCCTCTTTTCTCCCCACAATGGCTATTCCTCCAACAAATTCTGTTGTTGCATATTCTCTAACTACTGAAATATTTTGCTTTTCTCCAACCAATTGCTATTGCCATTTTCATTCATGCTGCCATCATCTGCTGCTGGCTTCTTGCAATTGCCTTCTATGAGTCTTTCCTTTGTGAATTCTTTCTCTACCAATCTAGAGTGGATTTTCTAAAATGCAAATTGGATGATGTGACTCCCCTATTTAAAACTTCCCAGTGGTTGCTACTGCTGTGGGGATAAAATCGTAATGCTTTAATGTGGCTTATAGACTCTGTGTGGTCTGGGCCCTGTTTATGCTGTATTCCCTTGCTTCACACTCATAATTCTGCAACTGGAAATGCTATATCTTGCCTATTTAGTCTTTAATACACACTAATCTGTGTATTAAAGATCTGCCTGATCTATTCTCTTCTTTCCTAATATGCTTCTACCTGATGTTAGGGGCTGAATTGTGACCTCCTCCCTGCCATTCATATGTTGAAGTCCTAACATTCAGTACCTCAGAGTGGGACTTTATTTGGAGATAGGTTCCCTGTAGAGGTAGCCGAATTGAAGTGCGGTCATTAGGGTGGGTCCTAACCCAATATGATTAGTGTCCTTATAAAAGGCAGACATTTGGACACAGATATGAATAGAGAGAAGATGGGGTGAAGAAACACCTAGAGAATATGGCCATCTCTAAGTCAAAGAACAAGGCCTACAACAGATTCTTCCCTCACAGCCTCACCTTGATCTTAGACTTCCAGCCTCCAGCACAGTGAGGGAATGCATGTCTGTAGTTTCAGCCACCCAACCTGCGGGACCGTTACGGCAGCCCTAGCAGACTGAGACACATGGATATTTCCTGCTTATCCTCTAAATCTCAAACTCGGTAATCACTTAGCTATGACCTCCTAGACTGGACTAGATGACACTTCTCTGTGCTCCTCTGAGGCTCCCCCTCACTGGAATCTCATTTCTTCTATTAGAGCATGTGTCACTCTATACTAACTGCTTTTTGTCTGTGCTGCCTAAAAAACTGAGCTCCATGAGGGCAGGGATAGAACATCTTGTATCTTCTCTCCAGAACCTTACAAGTAGTAGAGTGGAGGCCTCTCTGAGGTGTTTATTGCTGCATAAAAAAAGACCCACAACTTTATGGCTTAAGACAGCAAATATTTACTGTCTTATAGTTTTTGTGGGTCAGGAATTCAGGAGCAGCTCAGCTGGGCGGTTCTCTCATGGGGTTGCAGTCACAATGCCACCCAGTCGTCTGTAGGCTTGACTGGGGCTCGAGGCTCTTCTTCCAAGCTGGCTCCCTCACATGGCTGTTGGCAGCACGCCTTAGCCACTCACCCCATGTGAGCTTCTCCAAATGCCTGTTTGAGTAGCCTCATGACAGGGCAGCTGGTTTTTCCCAGGGAGAGTGATTTGCAAGAGAGAATGTGGAAACTGCTTGTATGTCCTAATTGCAGGTAAACCACTATTACAGCCAATGGGCCACATTACATTAATTAGAACTGACTAAACACAGTCATATTGTATTTAGCAAACTTTGATAGGCAAGAGTATCAAATAGTGTATGAATCTATTTTGAAACCACCCCAGGACTTGCTGAATAAATTAAACATTTTGAATAAATGCACCAGTACAAGGCCCCTCCCCCCCATTCATTGATTCAGCCAGATACTTAATGAGCACCTATTACTGAAGGACTTGCCCTGGGTGGAAAAAGGCTGAAAATTCCCCTGGGAGAGTGGAAAACATAGAAATAGAGTTGGCACTGCTGCCTCATCTCTCAAACGTGTGTGACAAAGGCCAAACGGCCGCCGCTCTATGCCAGGAGTCCCGTCATTGCTGTCCTTACACTGTGCCAGTTCTGAGTCTATCTTCACCCATCTCCGTTGCTTGTTTCTCATTACCCCTGTGCTTTTCGTGATAGCTCTTCCTTGTTTTTATTTCCTAACGTACATTTTGGAACCATTTTTTCATGATTCTTTGTCCTCCATCTCCCCAGACCATAAGCTCTTGGAAGACAACGCTGAGGTGTATCATGTTTAGTGCAGAGCTTTGCACAGACCAGTTGCCAAATAAATATTAACTGTGTAGGTACAATCTATCTAAGATGTGTGAGGGCGTGCACATCACAGAAGCTTCGGTTTGTACAGCACAGAGGTCTGCCACTACTGTCATTGTTCGGAGAGCTGGGGAACCACCCAGGGCCCTTCTCCCACCTCCGCTCCTGTCCCCAAGCCCATGTAAAGAGCTGTAACCTTGACTTCACTTTTTGATAGGTTGCCAACCCCTGCCACAGCCCTCCCTACTTTTTAACGCTTGTTTGCAAAGATTGCCTAATTTCCTTCCCCAGCAATCCCTAATACTCAGGGAAGTCAAACTTGCGGTTGCTGGAAAACCAGAATAGAAAATAGCAGTAGAGCATAGTTTGGCCTAACATTTTCAGATCTTCCTCCATGTTACTCAATATCTTAGAATGAGCTAGTGGCACGTATCAGAAGTCACGTATCTGAGGCCAGGTCAGTCTCCTGACTCCTATCATGTGCTCCATCCCTACTGTTCAACAGGGAGGCAATGGTTAAAAATATGGGCTGTGTAGAAAGACTGTCTGGGTGTGTAGCTTGGGGCTGCCACTCAGACAGTTTAAGCCTCAGTTGATCATCTGTAAAATGGGAACAATAATTTCTGTGAGGCCAAAATGAGATAATCCACCCAGAGCTTGGCATATAAGTGCTCAGTGAATATTGGCAGTATAATATTATACCATCCTTATGTATTTTTTATTGGGGGGTGGAGGTAGGTGTTTAGAAAAAATTTTATATTACCCATGTCAGTTGAAGATCAATACTTCCTCATTTTTGTTTCCTAAATCAGCAACTCCAAATGAACCATTCTTTTTATGATTTATATATATATATATTTCTCTGAAATAGAAATCTTGCTAGTAGCTTCTGACAGTTTAAGAGCAAGGTGGTGGCAGCGCCATGTGTGTACTATTTGTTTGACACATTGCAGAAAATTTCTTACTGTCAGAATGTCCGCTTTTGGTCGTGAGACTGTGGGTGGTGCTACGCTACTGAGATCGACGGACGGAAGACTCCCGTTTCGTACCTATGCAACTGAGATGCTGGCAGAAACTTCGGCTGGGACAGAGGCTGGCTACTTGTTGCATGAGTTATGGAGAGTGAAATGGGGCCCATTTTCCTTAACTACTTGGATAAGAAGAGAAAGGGAAAACGAATATTTTTCTTACATGTATTTTATTGATTATGCTATTACAGTTGTCCCATTTTTTCTCTCCCCTTTATGCCCCTCTGCCCTGTACCCCATTCCCACTAGTGCTCTGTCCCCCACCGCCACCTTAGTCCACAGGTTGTGCATATATGTTCTTTAGCTTCTTCATTCCTTGTACTATTCTTAACCTCCCCCAGTCAATTTTGTACCTACCATTTATACTTCTTAGGGAAAGGGAACATTTTTAAAGGTGGGTATTAGCATCTGAGGAAGGGCCCATAAAGTAAGTCAACAGTTACCAAGTATTTTAAAGTTCCTTTGTCATGTTGCTTTCTGTTTGATTAATGACTTTCCCTCTGCCAATATGTTTTTTAATTAAAGCAAGTTGAGAATAATTTTATTTAAGGATAAACCTGTATCACAATTCCCTAAGGTAATAATCAAAATAATGAGATTCATTCAAATGAGACCCAGCAATGCCTGGGCAAATTTCTCCGCCAGGTGTTATTCCCTGGATGACTGAGGTGGGATCCTGTGGTCGTGATGCCCTTTCTGGTGCGTCGTTATTTTCCAAAGCATTGGCGTTCTTTTTCCTTTTAGTTCTTCCAAAGGGAAATTTTTCCTTAGAAAATTCCCTGTAGCTGCTTTATTTTTCCCCCTGTAGCTATTTTGCAGAAACAGAGTCCAAATTTCTACATAACCCCAGTAGCTTAAGCACATAGCTTACATTTCTTTTGATTCTCTTATCCCCATGCAGATAACTTAAGACGTAAGCTTCAGATAAGGTCTGAGTCAGCAAATGGATTATTTGTGGCCCAGACCAAATAGGGTCAGGAACTTGGATGGCTTTATTTAACCCCAATTCCAACTTTATTTTACTAAGGACATTTAGAGATGGGAGGAGGAGGGTGGGGACAGTGGTTTGTTTTCTGCTTTTGAAGTGCTGAAAGTCTCTTTCCTCCTCTCCTTCCCCTTTGTCCCTTGGCAGTGATTCTTTTTTGCAGTCCAGGGTATCCTCACTGTTCTCAGTGCCTGCTGTATGAAGCACACTCTTTTGAAAGGCAGTAAAGGCAAGGGCTGCTATTCCTGAAAACTCAAATGTACTTATTAGAAAGGAATAAGTAATTCCTTACTTATTAGAAATAAGTAATAGCCTGCAAACCAGATGATCGTGGTTCAATTCCCAGTCAGGGCACATGCCTGGGTTGCAGGCCAGTTCCCAGCAGGGGATGCATGAGAGGCAACCGTACATTGATATTTCTCTCCCTCTCTCCTTCCCTTCCCCTCTAAAGATAAATTAAAGAAAATAAATAAGTAATAAACTTATTTAGAAAAATTCCTTTCTAATAAACTTATTAGAAAGGAATTTTTATTTGGGAGGTTCCTTTGAATAACTTTGGTTGTTTTTCTTAGTGTTGCCTTCATTTTATTTTGTAAATTCTGGGGCTAGATTCTGAAAGTCATATGTATCCGAGTGAGTTGCATGATGGAGTAATGGCTTTTAACAGAGGAGTGGAGTGATCCAGTGCCTAGAACTTTGGCTGGGAAACCTCGCATGTGGTGCCCAATAAATGTGTGAAGTGACTTGGGTATGACAATTTTCTCAAATTTCTGCGACTTGCATCTCTTATTGGAGAGAGGGTACCAGTCTCAACAGTTAGCAAGGACCATTTTCACTTTACACCCCTTATGATGTTCATTTCTTGATTTTTCTGTTGATCATTTTGCACTTGATCATTTTCCTTTTACTTTCTGCCCACATCACTGCTCAGCACTTCATTTTTCAGAGTTTGGTGCCAAGTAGCAAGAGAGCACAGAGCCAGGAGCAGTAGGGGAAACTGCTAGGAAAATATTGGCTTAGAGGGCTTAGAATTCAGGGTCAAGGTTCCACATCTTGTCCTTCACTGACAGGCAATATCAGGTGTGAGGGAGCTGCTTGCTGTTCACGGGGTGGAAGGGGGGTATTTTTCAACATTACTATGTGCAAAGATGTGGGCTGCCTCAGAAACAAGGCCCCTGTTTTGTAAACTCATCAACACTGTTTCAAACACCTCAATCTGCATAGCAAATCTTGCTACACTTGAAAGGTGCTTCGTTTCCAGAGATCCAGAAATACACGAGAATCCGCAGTTCCCAATTACTAGGCAAAGATAAGGAGAATCCTGCAAAAAGAACTTGGGACACACAGGACAAATAGCAATGACAGGTGCACGTGAGTTGTGCACAATTCAAACCAGAATGGAATATTTTACAAAAGCAAATAAACTATACTATCAGAATCTTTAAGAGGTGGTTTCATTACTTTGCAATGATTTTTCTTCTTTGCAAGCTTTGTGTTCTTGTGTTTTTCCCTAGACGAACTCATGTTCTTTAGGATGTGTTCATTCACTAAGTAAGAATGAAGGCTTTAGAAGAAAATCTCTTTGGTGGTGAGGTTGAAAGATTATCAGCCACGTATAGACCAGAATTAGAACTGTCAGTTATATCAGTTCTATTTGATTGTCAATATATTTCTTGCTATCTGGGAGCCCCAGTTCTCTGTTTTTTAAAAAATACTTTATTTATTTATTTTCAGAGACGAGGAGAGGAAGGAGAAAGAGAAACATCAATGTGTGAGAGAAACATCAGTCACCTTTCCCATCCCCCCCTACTGGGGACCTGGCTTGCAACCCAGGCATGTGCCCTGACAGGGAATCAAACCAGTGACCTTTTGGTTCACAGGCCAGTGTTCAATCCACTGAGCCCTACCAGCCAGGGCTCAATTCCCTATTTTTTTAAAGGGAGTGTGTCATTTATTATATTTAAGATTAATTTATATG
Organism: Sturnira hondurensis; assembly: GCF_014824575.4. Classification (NCBI taxonomy): domain Eukaryota; kingdom Metazoa; phylum Chordata; class Mammalia; order Chiroptera; family Phyllostomidae; genus Sturnira; species Sturnira hondurensis. The sequence continues at coordinate 3,660,467 of NW_028076902.1, read as the reverse complement.
ACAAATTTTCTAATTTTTTGAAACGAGACCAAGAATATCGTCCTTTTGAGATTGTCATTGTGAGTCAATGAAAGAGTGAATAAAGGTACAGCGAATGTCGCAAAGAGATTCTCAGCCAGTTCAGTCTCCTTCTTCATGTTTATTGTACTGGGACTGTGCCTTACTGTACACAACAAAAGGTTGTGCACACATTGTTTTTTATTTAAGGGCTTTAGAGCAACTTTCTAGGAACTGGTGAATTAATTGGTACAGTAAAATTAAACTCATAAAACCACAAACTTCATTGGTTCATATTTGTTTTATCTACTACCTGGCAAGACTTATGGAGAAACGAATGAAGCAACGGAGGCTCTGCCATCAAAAGCTCTTGGTCTTTTAAATTGAACCACATGAAATTGCCATTTTGTGTGTGTGGGGGTGGGGTGGGGGATGGGCAAACCCAGTGGACTGTTGTCAGTTTTGTATGATTTGGCCTGGTGGTAGGAGAGAGGGAAGTGGATGTTTATAGCTGACGATCTGGGAGAGCTTACTAGAGGAGGGGTTGTCCAACGTGGCCGATGGCCCTTAAGTAGCCACCCCTCTGAGTATCGGGTGCAAGGTTGTAGGGGAACTTCCACGCTATTGCTATGTTCACAAGCTTCCTCCTGAGCTGTGCTCACACTGCTTGCTCTGCCCTTCTCTGCTCTGGAGTCTCAGTGTCACAGCCTAGTCCTTGGGACAGGACATAGCCACGTGGGTGTTGACCTTGGTCTTCTTTCCAGCTGGCTCAGGCTCCTCCTCCCTCTGGACTGTATTAGGAAAACAAGTTTTCTAGTTGAACTTGGCCCCAGCACCCCTTCCTCGAGGTCACCCATTTGGGTACATGGGGTGTCGTTTTAGGTGCAGAGGACAATATTCTCAAAATTGGGGGCATGGAATGGGAGTGGGAATATTAGGGCTATCTGGGAATTCTACCTACCACACCCACATTCAAGGATGTTTCTGCCAAGCAGACTTTGTAAAAATGAAAAAATTAAGAACAACTTAGAAATCATCAAAGAAAGTACAAATTGTTGCATAGACCATGTACATCTATACTACAGAATATTGGGAGGCATCAGCAAACTGAGATAGATCAATATGACATAATATTTTTTAAAAAGGCAAGTTGAACAATATATACTATAGACCCCATTATATATAAATAAATAAATATTGACTTTCTGCCTCTACTCTTGTACTCTGTAGTACTCTATTTTGCTGTCAGAATCTTGTCCTGCACCTGCCCTGTACCATCCTCCCCCCGCCCCCACCGCCCCCGCTCAAAACCTGACCTTGGATTCCCATCATGCCTAGGAGAAAGCCTAAACAAATCCTTATCCTGGCCTTTCCCCTTCTTCACTGCTGTGCTCCAGCCACAGCTCCCTGAACGCCTGGTTTCCCCTGAACCACTGAGCACTCACCAGCCCTGTTCCCCTGCCTGAAATGCACTCAGTGAACCCCTTTCCACCTGGCTAACTCTGACTGCTTCTTTAAACCTCAGTTCTTCCTCCACCCCCCAGACCAGCCAGGTCCTCTGTCAGCTCCCCATGCTCCCTCATCCTTCCAACAGTTTTTCCATATTCATTATTTTTGTGCTTATTTGATTGATAATCTGTCTCCCCCAATAGACACTAAACTCCACAAGGGCAGAACCTTATCTGATTTTGCTTATCATTGCATCCCCCGGGGACTGCCACAAAATAGAGGCCCAGTCAATATTCGCTTCATGAGGCAGCAAGTGAATTCCCTTCTCAGTCTTCCAGATTCCCCTTTTTGTGGGAGCTTTGCCTTTTTGTGCTGTCAGACTTCCCCTCATCTGTGTGTCTGTATCCCAGCACTCAGCATCTATACCAGATCATTTGCTTGCAGGCTGAGCTGCCCTGGCACACTGAGCTCCCCTCCGTCACAACCAGCCTGACACTCAGTTCAGCAGAAGAGAAGAGCTCAGCCCAGAGAAGAGCTCAGGAACTGGGTGATAGGTGAACAAATGGACAATCTGCCTCGCCCTTGTCTCCACTACACCCCTGTTTGGGGGTGGCCCTGGGCCTGGGGGGCACCCAGCAGGGAGCCAGCACTCTTGCAGCAGGAAGGCATGGAACAGGCTCTGGGAGAGGCAGTCCCATTGCAGTGGTTGGGAGGGAGGGAGGTCCTCTCAGGAGGAAGATGGTCAGTTGCAAAGGTCACAATAGGTGATAGAAGTTTAATCAGCATCCAGGAGGACCCAATGCAAGGAACAGGGTGTCTCGCCTGGAAGGCGGGGCCCTGAGAGTACACCCCATTATGAATAAGAGATCAGTGGGATCCCATAAGGCCTGTCCCAGGACAGGACTCTGCTGCCCAACTGGACCACAGACCACATCACAATCATCCCCCCACAATTTTGAGAATATTGTCCTTTGCACCTAAAACGACATCCCCTGTACCCAAATGGATGACCTTGAGGAAGGGGTGCTGGGGCCAATTTCAACCAGAAACCTTGTTTTCCTCATACAGTTCTTTCAATAGGGTGGGATATAGAACTTTTATGATTAGATTAATGAGCCTGAGTTATTCTGGGTGGGCCTGGTTTAAGCAGGGAATCCCATAAAAGCAATCTCTGAATGGAAAGATCTAAAGTGTGAGGAGAATAAGGGGGTAGGGGGGCCACTTGGCAAGTTCCTGAGACCAGACTGCAGTTGCTGAGAGTGGTCTGTCTCTGACACTAACAAGAAAACAGGACCTCCCTACACAACTGCAAGGAAATTCTGCACACAAGCTGAGGGAGCTCAAAAGCAGATCTTTCCTGAATTGAACCTGCAGATTGTAACACACCAGGCCGACATCTTGACTTCAGTTTTGTGAGATCCTGGGCAGAGGACTCAACTAAGATGTGCCTGACTGTTGACCTTCAGAAACTGAGATAATTTTGTGTTGCTTTAAGCTGCAAAAATTGTGGTAATTTGTTATGCAGCAATAGAAAACTAATATCATGACCATTTGAATACATTTTCTAGTATTTCCCTGGGGCAGACATAGAGCAATGGATTTCTTGGAGTTTGAAGGTATGCACATTTACATTTTTAATAATTATTTTCACACTGTCCTTCAACTCATATTCCCACCAGTGGAGAATAAAACCATCTATTTTCTCATATTCTCACTGATTATTATCAGTTTTTAAGTTTTGTAAATCTGAGAATAAAAATGGTATCTCATTTTTGTCTTTTAATAAAAATATTCTTTGTTTTTCCCTCTATACAGTTTGGGTATTTTTCTTTTATGATGAAAAAGATATAAAAAGGTTCTGGTAATCCTAAGTGCTTGATAAAGGTTAGTGATCATCATTATAGATTTAATGCAATACCTATTAAAGTGCCAATGGCATATTTCACAGACATAGAACAGACACTTCAAAAATTTATATGGAACCATAAAAGACCCCGAATAGCAGCTGCAATTTTGAGAAAGAAGAACAAAGTAGGAGGGATCACAATACCTGATATCAAACTGTATTACAAGGCCACTGTAATCAAAACAGCCTGGTACTGGCACAAAAACAGGCACATAGACCAATGGAATAGAACAGAGAGCCCAGAAATAAACCCAACTCTCTACAGTCAATTAATATTCGACAAAGGGGGCAATAACATAAAATGGAGTAAAGACAGCCTTTTCAACAAATGGTGTTGGGAGAACTGGACAGCTACATGCAAAAAAATGAAACTTGAGCACCAACTTACACCATACACCAAAATAAATTCAAGGTGGATAAAAGACTTAAATATAAGCCGTGAAACCATTAAAACCCTAGAGGAGAGCCTTGGCAAGAAAATCTCAGATATTCCACGCAGCAATATTTTTACTGATACGTCCCCTAGAGCAAGGAACATAAAGGAAAGAATAAACAAATGGGATCTCATCAAAATTAAAAGCTTCTGCATGGCTAAGGAAAACAGTATCAAGATACAAAGAGAAGCAACAGCTTGGGAAAACATATTTGCCAATGATACCTCAGATAAGGGTTTAATCTCCAAAATATACAAAGAACTCATTCGGCTCCACTCAAAGAAGACAAGCAACCCGATTAAAAAATGGGCAGAGGACTTGAACAGACATTTCTCCAAGGAGGACATACAGAGGATCCAGAGACACATGAAAAGATGCTCGATATCGCTAGCTATCAGAGAGATGCAAATTAAAACCACAATGAGATACCGCTTAACACCAGTCAGAATAGCTATCATAAACAAAGAAACAAACAACAAGTGCTGAAGAGGTTGTGGGGAAAAGGGGACCCTAGTTCACTGTTGGTGGGATTTCAGACTGGTACAACCACTATGGAAAGTAGTATGGAATTTTCTAAGAAAACTAAAAATGAACGTGCCTTTTGACCCAGCAATTCCACTGTTAGGAGTATATCCTAAGAACCCTGAAACACCAATCCAAAAGAACCTATGCACCCCGATGTTCATAGCAGCACAATTTACAATAGCCAAGAGTTGGAAGCAACCTAGATGCCCATCGGTCTATGACTGGATCAAAAAGCTATGGTACATTTACACAATGGAACTCTATGCTGCAGAAAGGAAGAAGGAACTCCTACCCTTTGCAACATCATGGATGGAACTGGAAAGCATTATGCTGAGCGAAATAAGCCAGGCAGTGAAAGACAAATACCATATGATCTCACCGTTAACAGGAATCTAAACAACAAAACAAGCAAGCAAAATATGACCAATGACACTCAAATACGGAACAGGCTGACAGGGTCCAGAGGGAAGAGGGGAGAGAATCATAGGAAAAAAGGGCATGGACTCACATGAATAAGTATAAAGGACACATGGACAATAACTAAGGTGGGGGACGGAGATGGGAGGGAGGTGGGGAGCACTGGGAAAGGGGACAGGGCTGGGAATACAAGAAAGAAAACTGTACTTGAACAAGAGTTAAATAAAACATTTTTAAAAACCCTACTAATTAAAAAAAAAGGTTAGTGATCATCACCATCATCACATTTACCACTATTGATTCATAGAAATTAAGTATATAAATATTCTTAATAAAATATTAAGAACATAAATATTTAATATTAAATATTAAGAATATAGAATATAAGATATTCTATATAAATATAAATATTCAATGTCTGTGATTATATTTTACTTGCTTGCTTGTTTTGTTAATTAGGTTCCACTTAGAGGTGAGATTATGTGGTATTTGTCTTTCACATCCTGGCTTATTTCATTTAGCATAATGCTCTCCAGATCCACCCATGGTGTTGCAAAGGGTAGGAGTGCCTTCTTTCTTTCTGTTGCATAGTATTCCATCGGGTACTGTAGGATCAAGGGTGGGAGGTGAGGATGGCTGGGTTGGGGGGAAGTGGTGGAGGGAAAATGACGACAACTGCGCTTGAACAATAATAAAAAAATTTAATGTTAAAAATACATAAATATTTTATTACTCTCATTATAATCATTGCATATGTTTTATTTCAGTGTGATTTTTATGGAAAAAATTCCATTTTAAAAATGTTGGCAACAAATTCAGCCAATCAAAATTAATGGACAGATCAACTCTATTTTAATTTAAAAACATTGATGGAGCCAATTTTACCAGTTAAACAAAACCACCAGTGTGCTCCCCATGTTCCATTCCATTTTGCTCTCCTTACTCATTTTTTAGTACAATGATATTTATTTCTATTAAATGAGCCAGGATGCCTTGGGTCATTTCCTATGTCTGGAAATAGTTTATAAGTATGAATTATCTGGCTTTTGTGAAACTGGAAGAAATCACCTATAAACCTATCTGCACTTGTGTTCCCTTTTTTGGAAAAGGTATATTTTTGGTTACCTTAAAAAAAAGATTTTATTTATTTATTTGTTTTTAGAGGTAGGAGAAGAGAGGGAGAAAGAGAGGGAGAGAAACATTGATTGGTTGCCTCTCATAGGCCCCCACCGGGGACCAATCACAACCCAGGCATGTGCCCTGACCGGGAGTGAACAGACGACCTTTTGCTTGCAGGATGATGCCCAACCAACGGAGTCACACAGCCCAGTGCTATCTTTTTAATTCCTTGTGTGCCCATTGGCCTGGTCCATTTTTCTATCTTTTCTTTGAGGCAGTTTTTAACATTTATATTTTCCGAAAAACTACCCTTTAGATTTAGATATGTATTGGTACAAACATTTAAATGAGGTTCTCTGAATACTTCTTGGATTTTTATCAGATTTATAGTTATGACTCTTTTGCCATTGCTAATGTAATTTCTAATAAAATGTTTTCTCTGTGAATGTTATTATACATGTGCTACAAAATTCAATATGCACACAGGATATATAGTAACAATATGTACACAGGGGTACCCCTGTCTCTTAGTTGTCAAGTTCTCCTTCTAGAAGTGACAACTGTTATCTGTTTCTTGTGCAACCTTCACCACATTCCATTTTAGAACATTTTCATCATCTCCAAAAACCTTATATTCATTAGCTGTCACTCTCCAATTTTCTCCAATCTCCCCACTCCTGGCCCTAGGCAACCACAATCTACTTTCTGCTTCAGGTTTTCCATTCTGGATATTTCATATAGTAGATATTATGTAGTCTTTTGTGATTGGCTTCTTTCACTTAGCATAATGTTTTTAAGGTCGATACCTATTTTATGGACATACCATATTTTGTGTATGCATTCATCATTTGATGGGTATTTGGTTGTTTCTACCTTTTAGCTGTTACAAATAATGCAGCTGTGAACATTTTTGTACAACCTTTTGTGTGAATATGTTTTCATTTCCTCTAGGAGTGAAAAGAATTTCTGGGTCATGTGGTAGCTTCACCTTTAACATTTTGTGGAACCAGCAAACTGTTTACCACAGTGGCTGAACCATTGTACATTCCTACACCAAACACAAGGGTTCTGATTTCTTCACGTCCTCGCCAACACTTGCAATTTTCCATTTTTTCCAATATGGTCACTCTAGTGACTTCAATTTGCATTTCCCTAATGAGTAATATTGTTGAACATTGGCCATTTGTATGTGTTCTTTGTAGAAATGTATGTTCACATCCTTTGCCCATTTCCATTGGGCTATCTGTACTTCCATTGTTGCATTCCATTGTTCCCTTTGGAACGGCTTCTTAGCAGTCACAGCAAGTGTCACAGCCATACCATCCCCAATTATATATGCCATCCAGTTGAAATACGATGCTAGCCACAAAGGCCGGCTGCATATGTAATTAAAATTTTCTAGTGGCCACAGACACATTAAAGATAAACAAGAAGAAAAAGAAAATTAATTTTAATAGTATGTTTTCATTCTGTTTTTTTCTTGTATAAGGTCTTTTGAAGGCATGATTTCCCTGTAGAGCACATCTAGGTTCACGCTAGTCACATCCCCCAGGCTTGACAGTCTCAGGTAGCTGTTGTCTACCATGCTGGACAGGCGTGTTTAGATCTTACCACAAATTTACCATAGTAAAACTATTGCTTTGCTTGCTGCTTGTTGTTGTATTCCATATTTTCGTCTATGTTGACTTCATATTTTGGGATGGAAAACGGTACATTTCCAATCGAGTGGCTTCTTTGTGCTCCGAGTGGCAGGAGGCCAGTTGGAGGTGGTGTTGGGACTTGAGGGTAGCACCTAGAGACAAAGGAAAAGCTTTGTGGACTCGGAGACCCAGTGTCAGGCACTTACAACAGGGCAGAATGACAGCTGCAGTTGGGATGGTGGCTGCAGAAAGGGAAAGGAGGGGATGTATTCCAGAATAGTTATACGGATGTCAAATACAGTATAGAGAATATAGTCAATAATATTCTAATAACTATATGTAATGTCCAATGAATATAAGATTTATCAGGATGATCACTTAGTAAGTTATATAATGTCTAATCACTGGGGTGCATACCTGAAACTAATATAATATTGTATGTCAACTGTAATTGAAAAATAAAAAAATTATTTCATGTCAAAAAACCCCCAAAAAACCAAAAAACAAAGACACTGAGGAGAAAACATAGAAGGGGCTTAACCGACCGATTGGGTGTGGAGAGCCAGGGAGAGGAAAGAGTCGAAAATGATAGGGGACTCTCATCTGGGTGAATAGAGGCCACATACCCAAGGAGAACTTCAGAAGAAGAAAATGGTTTGGGGAAGATGCTGAGAAGACTGACTCTCACAGAACCTGAGAAGCCGCTGTGACATCTAATAGAGCACCAAGGTTGGAAACCTGGGTGTGGCACTCAGGGAGGCGGGTGGGACAGCAGAGCAGCAGAGGTGGGTGTGAGAGTCATTCACAGAGAAGTAATAGCTGAGACAGCTGCAGGGGTGAGGCTAGGGAGGAGGGAATGAGGCCAGGGCTCTGAGGAATGGGAAGACGAAGAAGAAGAAGAAAAATAATCTGAAAAGGAGCAGCCAGGAAGAAGGAGGAATGTCAGCATGGTCTAGAGTTTGAAGAAGAAAGTGAGTGATCAGTGTGAGATGCAGTAGAAAGGTAAGTAAAAACAACAATAAAGTAGTGATATTAATCACCTCAGGGGGTATTTCTCTCTACCCGCTGAACCCTGGAGAATGAGAAAACCATTGTTTTTGATGTATAAGAATGTGGTAACTATTAATACATTTTGGTAACTCTGAAAGATAATATACATTTTGGGTTGTTAAAGGTATAATTTTTAAAAAAATATTTTATTTATTTATCTTTAGAGAGGAAGGGAAGGAGAGAAGGAGAGAAATATCAATGTATGGTTGCCTCTCATGAGTCCCCTGCTGGGAACTGGCCTGCAACCCAGGCATGTGCCCTGACTGGGAATCGAACCGCGATCGTGTGATTCACAGGCCCGTGCTCAATCCACTGAGCTACACCAGCCAGGGCTGTTAAAGGTATAATTTAATCCACATGCTGGGTCCTTGCTGTTTGGGGAATCCACTACCCACCAATCCAAAAGCTATTGGGTGAGCCTAGTAAATCTTGATTATGTCAGTCCTGCTTCAAGACCTTGAGAGCCTGCCTGGAGCCTTCAGGATGAAGCCACTGCATATGGTGTGGAACATTACAAACCGGGGGTCTGGCCCTGGCCTGTGTCTCCAGCCTCACCTCTCTGCATTCCACCTGGTCCTTTGCACCCAGCCTTGCACACATCCCTTGGAATGGGCTATCTCTTCAAGGGCTTTTGTACCTGCTGCTTCTTTCATCATTCTTTTCCCCATTTTCTCATCTGCCTAAGCAACTGGGTTTTACAACACAAATCTAATTATGTCACTTTCTCCTTAAACCCTTATAACAATTTCCCATGATGTATACAATAAAATCTGAACTTGCAACCCCAATCTGTAAAGCCTTGTGTGATCTGGTGTTTGCTTATCTCAGCCCCTTCACACCGCTCCTTGCCCACTAAATTCTAGCCACGCTCGTCCTGTTTCTTCCCTACTCCAATAGCACACCAAGCCTGTCCTTGCAGGCCACTTTCCCTTATTGAAAAACCCCTCCCTCCTTCTAATTATTAAAGTCTTGGCTTAAACAGCACTTCCTCAAGCCTCCCTGGCCATGAAGTCACTCTCTGTCACATTATTCTGTGCATTAGTGGGTCTCTCCCCCCTGGAATGTAAGTTCTAGTGAGGAGGATCTTGTGTGTCAGGTTCACTGCTCTTCTCAGTCCTTCGAGCAGCTCGGGGCACATGATAAGTACTCAATATCAGTTGAATGGATGTAGGCGCTAGGGTCACCTCCTCCAGACAGTCTCCCCCTGACTCCTGCTCTAGCTCAGTCTGGTTTAAGCCCTACTCTGACATGCTTACATGGAATCTTGCCTTCTTCAGTCCAGCACCTTCTACACTGGGTTGTAACTGCCTTCCCATCTGACCATCCCAATGCCCAGTGAACCTGGAGGCCCAGGATAACTCATCTTGCTATTCCCAGTGTGTGGCTGAGCTCCTTGCCTAGTACAGACCTGCAATCAATGTCCATTGGATGGACAAGGAAGGAGTAAGTACAGTGACTCAAAGAGGAGTCCCTCTTCCTGAGACTCCTAGAAAACAGGCTGAAGCGAGAGGCAGCCATTTTTCTGAAGTGAAGGATCTGCCTGCACTTCTGTGTTTGTCATTTCCTGGTGTGTCTGTTCCAGATAAATGCCAGCAAGTCCTCCTGGGAGAGCCAGGTATTCAGTGTCTGTAGGGGAATAGTTCAAAAGGTACAGAGTGCTCTGGAGGTTTGTCCTGTTGGGGAGAAAATAATGTCCAAAAACTGACCCGGCTGATTTTTCTCCATCTGCTTTTTAGTGAATTATATGGTATAAAGTGTAACAAAACAATTAGTTAGCAATCACTATCTGCAAAACCATTTCATTTTATTTCATTTTATTTATTTATTTATTATTGTTAGAGAGAGGGGAAGGGAAGGAGAAAGAGAGGGAAAGAAACCTCAATGTGTGGTTGTCTCATGTGGTCCTCCACTGGGGACCTGGCCTGCAACCCAGGCATGTGTCCTGACTAGGAATTGAACCCTTTGGTTCACAGGCCCGTGCTCAGTCCACTGAACTATACCAGCCAGGTGCAAAATCGTTTCAGACAAAAATGGTTTTACTCAACCTGAACTGGGTGAGGTAATCGTAAAAATTTAAAAAATCAAATACCTGGATTTAAGTGGCAAACATTATTTAAGAATTAATATCACTAAAACTTAGCTTTCTGGTTGTTTTTCTTTTAAATGCCACTGGAGGCGTTAACCCTGTTTCCTTTTTGTAGGGGTTGTGCTAAGTTTGAGGTGCTGGAGCTAACTACATAGCATGGGGTGGGAGACACTGGGTTTTCTTGCTAAGGGGAAATGCAGTAAAGTAGAACACACTGAAATCAGAAATTAAGAAAAGCAAATCCAATGAAATGAATGGCTTTTTGGTTTTCTCATCCCCCCTTCTTATCTGTGCATTCTCATTTCTTGACTCTCTCAATCCCTTCTCCTCACTTCTCCTCCACCAATTCTTACCACTAACTCCTCCAAAAAAAGTTTTCAAGTCATACTTCCTTGTTCAAAATTAGAGCCCTAGGCACTGCCTCAGAGAAGGTGGAATCCAGGATATAAATCTCTCTCTGACAAAAACAAGGGGAACATGTTTGTGGCAGAATGGAGCCCTTGGAGAGAATACAATGAAATAATTATTATTCACCTAGAATTATATACAGGTACACAACTGCCCAGTGACAAACTGACTCGAACACTGGCAAGGACCTTCCACCATGGCACCCTCACAAGCGCCCACTGGGACAGGGTGTCCCAGAACTCTGGGAGATGGGCTGCTGGTCCCTAGGAAGGCCTGTCCCTGGTTGACTCCTTAATGCATCTGCAAAAGTGGAGGCAGCCACGTGGCTTTATTATAACTATCATTTCTACATTGCAAATGCTTCCAACATTTTCCCTCCCCCTCCTTACTTGTTTTTGAGAAACTTGTTCTACTGTTGGTTTTTGGACAGACTGGAGTGGGATGAAGGCTCCCGGAGGCCGTAACCCCCACTCCTGGCAAAGTCTGCTTTTTCCTCAACAACTTTTTAACTTCATCTTTGCTCTTGAATTTTACTGTTCCAGATGTTGGCTAAAATGGATGTCCTTACTGCCTTTTGCCAGTAAATCAGTCTGGCTGGTTGGATGAGCCACCTGGTTGACCTTGAATCCAGGTCCTACAAGGACACGTATGGAATCTTCTTCCAGGTTTGGATATGCACCATGCCACTCAAGATCCCAATTTAGTCTGTCAACTTTCATATTTGCTCTCATGCCAAAAAGGAGTCACAGTGTTTCCAAATGTTCTGTGGGGCTTTAAAGCTTGCTAAACCATGGGGGTTTTGTCTCCCTTTGCTTTTCTCCCCTAGGCATACTTTCTTCCACTTATATTTTTGTAAGGGCTTTCTATGAAGATGGCCTGGAATTTCTCATTTCTGTCTCTTTTGCATAGTCTATCCTCATCTTTCCTTCCCCCCCCCCCTTCCTTTCTGTGGCTTGGCTGTGACCAGGACATCTTATACAGATTCTATCCCATGATCATTGGTAGGCACTTCTCCCAGCAGTCTGCATTGCACCTTCTCTGGGTGGGTTTTCCTTGGAAAACTTAGGTGGGCTTCAGAGCCTCTGTTGTTATGACCACAGTTGCAGATGCCACTCTAAGTTAGGTATGAAGGATGGAGATTTTTCAAACCTGAGATTTCCTTTGAATTTTCTATAAAGTGTTATAGGGGGAAAGAGAAATTAGGCTTTTCTTAGGGAGCCCAGAACACAGTAGGGAATAGACATTAGGCAGGGACTATAACCCAAAGAATGGTGGGCTGGGGCTCTTTAGGGCAATACAGGTAACCTGCTTTCTCACCTAGACACCGCTTTTCTTCATGGATTCACTATACTAAATAGTGTAAGGGAGGAAAGAGAACCAGAAGGAAAAGCCTACTATTCTGTTCTCCATTCAGCACGTTTATCTCACCCATGCCTTCCAGAGCTGTCCAGGCCCTGACTTCCCCATTTTTGTGCCCGCATCACCCTCCACCCACTGTGGGTCGTGTGGGACTCCTTGCTGCTCTCACTCGCCCAGGGCCTGCTGGGGCAAGTCCAAGAGCTGTCTTCTTCTCTTGAAGCTCTCTTCTTCTTTCCCCACTTTCCCATTCCCTTCCCCAGGTTCCAGTGGTCTGTTCCACCTTGAACTCTTTAAATCTGGCTGACCAGCCCACACATCACACCTTTCCTTGCATGTTCGCACTCCATCTCTCCTTTTGCTCTGGGCCCTTGGCTCTGTACTGCAGCTCAGTCCACAGTCTCCCTCTCTGGCCTTCCTAGATGTGGCTCTTGATCTCTCTGGCTCCCTCTGTTTGGATCTCTGGTCTCCAGCATGCTTTCTGGTCTGGCCAGAGCCAAGCCCTTCTGGCACAGCATTTTGTAGAGACAGGCAATTGCTTTGCTTCTATGAGACTTTTACTCAATTGAGAGGTTGAAAGGGCAAGTTCTGAGGAGGCAGTCTAGTAGCCAACCCCTCTCCCATTTCTGTTAAAAAGCCTACAGGAAACCTACAAAAGACCTAGGATCTGAACCCCATTTCCTGAACAAAACACACCACTGTAGTTATAGAACAGTGAAAAAAAGAGATGTATAAATGCTTAGAAAAGATGCTAGAAGAATATAGTATACCAAACCAACAAAAGGAATATTCTGTTCTTCCTTCTATAGTTTTTTATATGAGAATATGCTAATATAGTGTGTTTTGTATATATAATTTTCTTGACCTTTGTTGGCATCCCTGACTATCCTGACCCAGTCCTTGGTGGTGGCCAACGACAGGACAGGATCCATAGGGAAGCCAGTCTCGGGCCCTGTCAGCAAGGGGTTAGCTGCCAGCAGCCTAGGGTGCTTGCCTTTGCTGTGGGAGACAGAGGATAAGAAGACCTCTGGGAAGGCTTTTAATAGGTAATGTGAGCTTGCCCTACTGGGAACTGTGAGAGAACAGAACAGATGTTTGCTCAATTGACTTGCCAATGATGCAAACTAAACATCACCACAATGGGAATTGGATTAATGTCGCTATTTTATTTTTATTGTTTAGGTTAATTTAGTGTGAACATATTTTGTTAGTGTGGACTTACTTATCAGATACTATACACATTATTATGGCTGAACTCTGGAAATACTGTGTTCTGGATTATCATGAGAGTATGATAGATTCCTAGTTTCGTAATCTGTAAAGGTACTGTGTATAAACTTCCCTAATTACTAATATCTGGCTCTGTTTTAATTACTCAATTTCAATATCCTCTTGACTTCTCTGCAGATGTAACATTAAATCTATGTCCTTTTGCGTGGTTAATTGTTGTTATTTTATTTTTTTTTAATTTTAAGATTTTATTTCGTTTATTTATCTTTAGAGAGGAAGGGAAGGAGAGAAGGAGAGAAATATCAATGTATGGTTGCTCTTTGTGAGTCCCCTGCTTGGAACTGGCCTGCAACCCAGGCCTGTGCCCTGACTGGGAATCGAAACGCAATTGTTTGGTTCGCAGGCCTGCGCTCAATCCACTGAGCTACACCAGCCAGGGCAATTGTCATTTTAACAAGTAAAAATGTCTCCGGGGTCACTGGCCTTGATTTTCAGGAGTGCAAAAATCTCTATAGGTCACTTGTATTGATTGTCAAATATATTTGCATGCATGTGCTTTCCTCAGGCTACCATAATACTATTTTCAAACTTCTTACACCGGCTTAGTGGAACCATTGCATAACACTCGATTAGAGGTAGCAATGACATTCCTCTAAAGAATCAACCTTTTAATTATGAAGCCAATATACTTACTGAACCTACAGTAAGCACTTTCTGATCAGAGGAATGTTCAGATGTTTGTGCTAATCATGGAGTCATCACAGAGTGCTGGTCTCTGAACACTGCCTTTGACAGAGCTCCCTCAACTTCATCCTGAAGCACCTCTGAATGAGAGATTGAAGCCTGTTGAAGCAAAGTGATTCCTCAGTTAGTGATACATTAGCAACTCCTTCATTAGTGAGCATGGTTTTTTTTTTTTTTTTGCTAACGGGAAAAATATGTCATTCCTATATGGCTGAGGAAACCTAGCAAAATATTTTATTAACATTTAGAATTGACTCATGGTCCCAAGTCATTAATGGAAGACCTATACTTTGGCATGAAGCAGGCATATAGTAAGAAGCAAGCGAGAGAGAAATGGTAAAGTTGCCCAAGTAGGTCTGTAGCTTTTTCTAACTTCACTTTTCTGGGTTTTAAGACACAACACTGGTATGGACTGCCCCTGGATGCTTGGAGCTCCTCAGGAGATGCTGGTCTCCTTGTGAGGTATCTGTGCTTAAAATTCTTTGGGACACCACCTCCGGTCCTTTCACTGAGCTCTCCTGTGCAGCCTCTATTCCCTAAGAACCCCACCGAGCTTATTATTGGCCTGTGGAAAACCAGTCTTTCCAGGCAAGGCATAGGGGACAATAATGACTTTCCCTCAGACCTAGTTTTGTTTTACTGGAAGATTCCTGTTAAAGGTTCCAGTGCCTTCATCTAAGTAAATCCGTCTCTGGTGTTGGGAATTTGAGGTATGCAGCAAGACGAGTTGGGTAGACATTTTTGCCCGGGAGAGGGGTTATTTGACTAAAAAAGTGTAGAAACCAAACATTTTACAAACCTCCTAGTTAATCACTTCATGTTCATTTCCTCATCTGTTAAAAAATATAGCTGATGATTTTATAACAGTTTCCTGCTCTGATTCCATGAAATGAGTGATTTCTTGGCACCAGTGATATAGAGGTCACCTACTTAACTTTCCTGGACATAAGCAGCTCACCAATTCTCAAACCTTGCATTGACTATTTGTACACCATGTTCATAGCAGTGTTATTCACAATAGCTGAGAGATGGAAGCAACCTGAGAATCCATCAATGAATAAGTGTATAAGTAAAAAGTGGTATATACAAATGATGGAATATAATTCATCCTTAAAAAGGAAGGAAATTCTGACACAAGCCACAGCATGGGTGAACCTTGAGGACAGTATGCTGAGTGCTGTGATCCGGACACAAAAGGACAAATACTATGAGATTCTACATACATGAGGTACCTATGGTAGTCGAACTCATACTGACAGAAAGTAGAATGGTCCCTGCAAGGGGCTGGGACTGGTGGTGATAGGGAGTTAGTGTTTAATGAGCACAGAGTTTCAGTGTGAGAAGGTGAAGGAGTTCTGGAGATGGATGGTGGGGATGGCTGCAGAGCAATGTGAGTCTCCTTAATTCCATTGAACTGTGCACTAAAAAATGGTTAAAATGTTATGCCTATTTTGCCACAATAAAAATTTTTCATTGAACGTAGAGTGAGTACTGATACTTGATAATTGATCAATACAAGAACACAAGTGCATCGCATTTCAACTTGTAGTTATTTTATTTTGCCCTGTTGGTTTGTACCTGCTAAAAGTAGTGGAACCGTGTTACCACAGCTCTTCAGCTGGTTTTAAACAGCAGGTCTTCCAACCACAGTTGGCCTGGAGAGGCAGTGGTCTGAACTGTCATGATTCTGCCACATCTTTGTTTTTCAGATCATTGAATGGGGAGGGATAGCACATTTTGCCAAGTATTATCACTCATCTAAATGGACCAAATGTGCCCTGGCTGGTGTGGCTGACTGGAACTGAGTGCCAGCCTGCAAACCAAAGGGTCACAGGTTCACAGTCAGGGCACATGCCTGGGTGGCAGGCCAGGTCCCTGGTGGTGTGCAAGAGACAACCACACATTGATGTTTCTCTCCCTCTTTTTCTCCTCTCCTTCCCCTCTCTGTAAAAATAATTCAAATCTTTAAAAATTTCCTATTAAAAATAAATGGAACAAATGTGACATAATATAGGAATTCACAGGTAATGTGACACTAGCCTCAATTTCTTTCTTATGATTATGAAAATTTTTATATCTTTTACTGTAAAGTACTGAGTTTAAATTTGTAATTTTCTTTATTTTTTCTCTCTCTCTTTCTCTCTCCCTTTCCCCCCCTCTGTTAAGGGGAAGTGTTAATATTTAGTATAAAATATTTAAAAAACTTATTAAAAGGAAATAAGTAGGCTTGTCCTGGCCAGTGTGGCTCAGTTTGTTGGAGCTTCCCTGTAACTCAAAGGTTTCAGGTTGGATTCCCAATGGGAGTGGTCAGAGCTGTGAGAGCACATGCCTGAGCTGAGGGTTCAGGCCCCCGTGGGGGCACACGCAAGAGACAACCAATTGATGATTCTTTCCCTCTCTCTCTCTCCATTCCCCTCTCTCTAAAAATCAATAATGATATCCTTTCGTGAGGATAAAAAAATAATCAGGCTTAATTCTTTCTACTTAATTAACAGCCCCTTTATACATCTGAGTTTTGAGTCTGAAGCTCTCTCTTTAGCTCAGCCTTGGGGCTCTCACCATGTTTATGCTGAAGCTGAATGTTGAACATGGAGTGAAGACAGGGAAGGCTGAAGCTTGAAGGGAGGCCATCTAGTCAAAACTAGCGTTTTCATTTAATTTTTTTAGATTTTATTTCTTCCCTGAGTATTGGAGTAAAACACATACTCATTATAGATATTCTTCTTTAAAGTTTTCTGTTTTGGTAAAATAGACATAACTTTAGTTTGACATTTCAATCAGTTCCATAGCAATAAGTGTATTCACGTTGTTCTGCAGCCATCACCACCATCCATCCCCAGCACCTTTTCATCTTCCCCAAATGAAACTCTTCATCTGTTAAATACTAAGTCCCCAGCCCCTCTCTGCCCCAGCTCCTGCAAACCACTGCTCCGTTTTTCGTCTCTATAAATTTGACTACTTTAGGAACCTCATATATGGGACATACTGTACTTGTCTTTTTGTGACTGGCTGAGTTCACTGAGAATAATGTCCTTAAGATTCCTCCAGGTTGTAGCAGGTGTCAGGATTGACTTCCTTTTTAAAGCTGAATCATATTCAATTTTCTGTGTATATCTCATTTATATCTCATTTTGTTTATCCATTCATCTGTTGATGGGTATTTGCATTGTTTCTCCCCAAAGATAATTTGAGAAAGACAAAGGCACATGAAGAAAAAGAAAAAAACAAAGTTTTAGTATCCTCCCGTCGCCAAGAGGCAATCACGGTGAACACTTGGCACATTTCCTTCTCATAGTGAACAATGTCACTATGGCTAACTCCTCCTAGTCCTAAAGGAAGATGTCTCCACCAACGTTTCTTTGTCTAAATTTCTGATAATATTTCTTAGAAAGGAAGTGATGGGGCCAGTGGGTGTTAACATTTTTAAAGCACTTGATGGATAATGCCAAAATGCTTTCCAGAAATAACTGCAGTTTTAACACTAGAAAATTGAGTAGCAGAGAGTCTTTCTTTGTGTCTTTATGGCTGTCTTTACAGTGAAAAAATATTCTGATAAAAACCAAACTTACACATGCAACTGAGTAATTTCACCACACAAATCAAGTATCTGGGTACTTGACTGATTTCTTTCCCTCCATGATCTGCCAGAGAGTTGGAACTTGGACGTGTGTCTTTATGCAGGGGCAGGATTATTAGTACTATGTGCAGGTCTGGCTGGGATCCAGGAGCAGGGACCGGGAAGGACTCAGGGATTTGTACTCTGTTACTGGAGTTGGTGATAGCCTGAGGGGGGGGGTGTGAGATCTGGAACAGCATGTGGGCTATGACTAGCCTCACTTTCTGCTATCCTGAGGCTGAAGCTGGGATGGAGGGTCTCACAGTGGAATGGTTTTGTGAGGTCCTTGCTGCATGGGGAAAGGCTGGGCACTCAACCCTATCCTCTAGAACTCCCCATGCCATGTTACAAGCAAGTCCAGCAGCAGTCCTGGTCCTGACTAATCCTTGTCCACAGTGGGCAGTGGCTTAGTGATTTGGGTCTGCCCAAACTAGCCAGTCTCTTTCCAGAGGCCATGTGGTTTTGTCGATGGAAACACAGATTTGGAATCACTCGGATTTGGAAGTTCAGCCCTGCCATTCATTAACTTGGTGACCTTGGGGACATTGCTCCCTTTTTTGAATTTTGGTTTTTCCCTTGGTTTCCTTAGTGAGAATCAACTCAGATGGCTCTTTTAAAGGGATTTGGAAACCAGAAAAGGTCTATATAAGTATCTTGTGTTATTGTGAGGCCAGGGGCAATTATTTGGTGATGCAAAGATGGTGATAGCGTCGATCAACTTTAAAAACAACTAGCTCTCTCAGATTTTATTATTAGAGTAACAGCATCACTTTTAAAAAATCTAGCATTCCTTACATTATTGCTGGACGTGTTTTATTTGGTATCATTTTACATTTGTACAGTTCTGTTACATTTAATCCCTATAGCAGTGTGAAGTAGCTGCTGCCTCTTCTAGTACAGAGGAAGAACATGCTGTCCCATGAGGTTTAGTGATTTATCCCATGTCACACAGGAGCAGAGCTGGGGGGGAATGCTCCGACATTCAAGGCCATTGTATTTCTACCAAAGCCCCAGAATCTGAAGGTCCCTGGCTGGAAAGTTTCCATGGGTATTTCCTCTTTGCCTTGTGTGAACTTGGGCAAGTTACTGCAAACTGAGGACGAGGCAGAATGGAGTTCAAGGGATATGAAGGTTCTTTCCAGATCTACATTCTGAAGTCCAGGCAGTGTTTACTCTGCAGGCTCTGCTCTTGCCACGACTTTACGTGGCCCTGCCTAGGGGCCCTGCCTCCCTGTTCTATGCGGAGTAATGTGAGGACAAGAGCTGAGGCCTGAACTCCTGTTATGGCCCTCACCCCTCCCAATGAAACCTACTTCTTACTGTAGTGCCCCAAATAGTATGCTTCTTCTCTGTTGTTAATTTTGAAGGCAAGATGCTTATTACTTATTAGTCATTCAGAGACAGTCTATTTAGAGCAGTTATTGCCTATTTTGCAAACACACTTGAGTGATATGTACATATTGTGGTGTTTGACCCTGTAAATAAGAGTTTATTATTATCCTCAAATGCTTACACTGCTGTATAAAAAGGCGACATTAATATCTTACATATTCCCTCACTGTGGTTAATGCTAACTAGCAATCTGTGTTAACCTTTTTCAGACTGTTCTCATGGGGAGGAAGAAAAAGGACTTCTTGTGCTGTTTGGGACTGGAAAATGGCACAGTCGGAGAGAAGGTGAATGGTTAAGGTATTAGCACTTTTTCCATTTTCAGAGGTGTAGAACCCCTGTGGAGATCCTTGCTGGGCACAGGAGTGGGAGTAACCAAACTTTGGTGTGTTGGATCTGATTTTAGGCAAACCTGTAATACTGCCCAAACTTGGTTTCAGCATGAGTCCAGACAGCCTTCTGAGGACTGTGGCTGTGGAAACCGTCTGCTGAGATGAGCAAATCCAGAGTTTCCTAAATGCCAGCGATTGTCCTGCTGAGACCAGTTCTATGCTCTGTGGGGATGGGTGATGCAAGTCATGGAAATTACAGGCTGCTCAGCCACCAGACCTTCTGGAAAGGTTATGGGGTGACTTACCAATATTTAGGTGGGTCAGGGGTTTGGGAAGAAAGTTAGATTTAAAGCATTCAGTTGGAAAGTCTGAGCCTGGAAGCTCAGAACGATGGAGAGAGACTGGAGAAAGTTCCAGGCAAAAAGAGATCTGGTTCTGCTTCTGATTCTGTGGGTGGGTCGACCCACTCGGAGCCCCTGGGCAGCTGCTGTGCACCCCTCTGTCTTGCTCGAACTTCTCCTGTTAAGTGGGGTCAGAGCCAGGACTGCAGCCCACATGCCTCAATGTCCAGGCCAGGGTGTCTTCTGTTACTGAAATTATTTGATTCCAGCGAATCTGCATCAGATTTTCTCTCCTTTGGCAGCTTTCCTGAGGCTTCAGATATTCCAGTGAAAGAGGTGTTACTACAGACAACTGCCAAGCAAGTGCATATGAGAGAAGGACTTTGTGAGGTTTCAGTGTGAATACTGTCCTCTGCCTCTTATTGTGGGATGAATTGGTCCCCTAAAGTTCATGTGTTGAAGTCTTAAGCCCAGTGGCAGAATGTGACCCTCTTTGGTACTGGACTTCCTCAGATGTAATTAGTTAAAGTGGGATCATACTGCAGCAGGGTGGGCCTTAATCCAATAGGCTGGGTGTCCTTATAAAAAGAGGAATTTGGACACAGACATGTGCACAGGGAGAAGGTCATGTGAAGACGAAGGCAGAGATCAGGGCGATGCTTCTACATGCCAAAGATATTCCTGCTACAGCAGGCCACTTGGAAGCTAGGAGAGGCCTGGGACAGATCTTCCCTTGCAGTCCTCAGAAGGAAGCAATCCTGACAACACCTGATTGGGACTTCTGGCCGTGAAGCAAGACATTCCTGTTGTGTAAGCCACCCAGTGTGCAGCCCTCTGTCATGCCCTCCCAGCAAATGGAGACGCTCCCCTTCCTCCGCGCTCTCCCGTGATGCGCACCTCACTGGCTGTCTGCTGCATGCTCTGTGTTAGCTTTTTCTGTCACCCACATAGTTAACGCTCCCTAGTATATACATCTTGAGTCCTGAAAAGTGCGTGGTAATGGAGCAAAGTAATTAAGAGAAAAATAACCACCTTGCTTCATTTTAGGATGTTTAGTTTAGTTTATGGAATTTTTGGGGCACAAAGTGAAAAACTCCTTCTAAAACAAATTATTTGACAATTTTTCATAGAGATTTTATTGACATTTTCACCAAGGTTATTTATCCTTCAATCCAGTCCCAGAGTTTCTATTGCTTCCAAGATTTGTGTCAGACTTGACCTGATAGGCAACGTGCTCCTCTTCTTTGCCTAAGTATCGCTCACAGTTCCTAGCTGTGTCAGAAGGGCAGCCAGAGCACCAGGGTCATTGGTTCTGTGAAGCTGCTGCTAAAAGGTCCCACTTCTCACTGTGGGTCCCTCTGAGGTCCACTATCCTTTTATGTGTTTGGCCTGCACCAACCACTCAGAAGCCAGGTCACAGAGTTGAGCAGTCTCCTCTGCAGTCAGGTCCTCACCATAGTGGCCTCACACATGACCCTCACACTCTTAAGGGCTATCCTCAGCTTTATAGGATCTGAAACTTAATTCTGTCCACTTACCCAGACTATTCCATAACAATGAAACTTTTAAAGGAAAGATGTGTAAGTGTGCATGTCAAAAGGTATGTGACTTTCTGGGAACTGGGGTACCCATGATCCTAGTCCAGTGCTGTTTAGTGAGGATGGGCTTGAATGAAGGAAGCTAGTAGCCCTGAGAAAGTCTCATGACTAATGCTGCCCCACAAAGCCACTGAGTTCTCATACTCCATGGAGACCACTCTATATCTGTTGCTAGAGTTCTCCGGACAGGTTCAAATATAATTCATTAGGTTAAAGCTTTCCTTTAGATTAATTATAGAATTAGCTATACAAACTTTGCTGTATTTGCGGGTCAAACACAACCCAGTATTAACAAGTTCAATAGTAGGTTTTTTGTAACAAGTTCAAATAGTAGGTTTTTTTAAACAAGTTCAATAATTAAATCCAATAGGTTTTTAAACTTTTCATTTTAATTTAATTATAGATGAGCAAAAAGTTTGGAAAATAGAAGTTCCATGAACCCATCTCCCAGCTTCCCTTAGCGGTGGCATCCTACATAATATGGTTCACCATCAAAACCAGAAAATTGACCCTGGCACCATACGATTGGCTAGTTTGCAGTTTTATGTACCATGTTTTCATTTATATCATGTCACTAAGTGAAAGACAAAGTTCCAAGAGTGATTGCCTCATGCTGGTTGGTAGTTCTGTCTCCTTTTGCTCCCATCCAGCCTCCATGCTGCAGGTGAGAGCATCTTCCCTGCCTTCTTGTCATTCCATTTTTCCAAAATAATCCCATGCTTTTCCACCAGGGTCTAAATTTTCAGTGTGAGCTCCTGGGCCTTCTGTAGTGGGCCATCTTCTCTGCTTTCCATCCCCACCCCACTCACCATCATGGCCAGCCACATGCACTACCAACCTGTGACCCCTCTCAACCTGCCGTGCATGTCATTTAGCATTTCTCATTTGCCAGACCTGTCTGTCTCCCACTATTACTAATTTGGAGCAGATTTATTCAGTTTCCATGGACTTCTGTTTCCTAATTTGTAAAAGGAGAAGGCTGGGTCATCTATAGGCTATGTGGTTTAGAGCAGGGGTGGGCAAATTTCTTTCTTTAAAAGGCTGGGTAGTAAATATGTTAGACTTTGGAGACCATATGGTTGGTCACAACCACTCAACTCTACCCTTGTGGCACCAAAGTAGCCATAGACAGTATGTCACTAAACAGATGTTGGTATGTTCTAGTAAAACACTGAATTTTGAGTTCCACATTGTTTTACATGTCACAAAGTATTCTTTAAAAAAACTTTTAAAATGTCAAAACTATTATTGACTCATAGGCACTACAAAATAAAAGTGGTGGACTAGATTCGGTCCATGGGCTGTGGTTTGGCAACCCCTGGTCTAGTGGAAAGAGACTAAATTGGCCAGACAGATAAGAGTTTGAGTTGCTTTTGTCACTTGCTAGCCGTGTGTCCTGGACAGGTTATACAACCCCCTTTAGCACTAGACCTTGCAGAGTTGCTGTGAAAATTAGAGATACTTTATGTAAAGTTTTTGCCATGCAGAGGGCACTCAATATGTGCTAGTTCCTTGTTCTTTCTGTTAAAGATCTTTCTAAAACTGGAGTTCAGTGACAAGAGCACAAAGTCTCTTTATGTCATGAAGCCTTTTCAGTTGGCTGTGGTGGATTCTTTGCCCTCACTGAAAATGTACGTCTGTGTGCTGAGAGCTTTAATGTTTACATCTGGGTTCCCTGCTTCTCCATGACAACAGGGAGAAATCACCTCTCATTATGTCCACCTACAAGAGGTCCTGAATTGTAGATTGTATGTGAAGTGTTTCAGTTTTGTATTCCTTAATCTTTCAGAATTTTAGAATCTTTATAGTGTATGTTATTTTAAGTCAGGCCATTTTAATAAAATTAAAAAAAATCAGTGTGTCTTATCTATTCTGTAAAAGAGACATTTCAGTAACTCAAAAATCCTATTATCTCTTTGTGCCCTGCCACAAAGTTCAGAGGTTAGGGCTCCTGAATGAGGAATCTTTTCAGTCACTTCCTTGTCCATCCAGGTTCCATGTTTGGATATTTCACCCCATTATAGAATTGAAAGTGATGTACCTGCATTATTGCATTTGACACCCAGGAGCAGTTTTATTAGTGTCTCTTTTGATGAGGAAGCAGCCTCAGGGAGGTTGAAATAGTGGCCAACCCCACACAATGGTGGGAGAGACTGGAGTGCAGGCCCTTGGGCTCTGGGTCTGGTGCTTTGTTTGCTACACAGTCTACTTTTAAATCTCGTGCCTGGTTCATTCTGCTCCAGCACATAGTTTCTGTGGGTGCAGCCTACATCTTTTTGTGTGTGTGTTCTGCGAGAGATTCTAAGCAACTTTATACAATGAATTTGTCCATTGGAATTGAATAAGTAATTGTTCATTTATTCAGACCTCCAGAAAGTGTCACTTAGTGGTTGCCCTTCAAGCCAGGGGGCTGTAAGTGTTTTCCAAGTGTTTTCATGAGCCTAGTGACGATATCATAAACACTGTGGAGGCTACACAAAGCTGGCCGTGTCTGCCAGGAGATTTTCGATGTGATGGTAGTTTGGAGTAAGAGCAGGAGCCCCTGGTGTTAAACTGATGCAGCTCTAGAACTCAATGCTGCTTCTAGTCAGGTGTGAGGTTATTTAGCCTCCTCCATTCTTGTATCCTCGTCTAAAAAGTAGGGAAATGAATATCTGCTTCAGAATGATGTAGGAATGCAAGTGTGTAGTTTCTAAACAGTGCTTCAAAATACTAGAAATTATCAGTAATAAGCAATTAATAATCATGCCGGCCATGACAAGCGAGGTTACACTGTGGCAAAGGGGCTCTAGATTTCAGTGGCTTACTGCTCTGTTTCCCTGTGTTTATGCTCTGCCCATTGAGGGGTAGCTTGGCTCTGCTCCGAGTCATCTTTCCTTGGGACTCAGGCTGACTGAGAGCTTTTACCAGTAATGCCACGGCACAGGAAAGAGAGACCTTGGCAAAGCCCAAACTAGCTCTAAAAGCTGAAAGTGACATACGGTGTCTGTCCAGTATCCAGCCATGTAATATTAAAAATACAGATGTTTACTGAAGAAGATACAGGATACAAGATACACCATATATAAGACAATGACACCTCAGTCCCCTTCAGAGTAGTCACCCGGGGACCTCACAACACAATTCTCCTGATCACTATCAGCTGCCCCATCGTATTTTTCTGACTCTCATCCATGGTCTGAAATCTCTTCCCTTTCAAAGGTGATTTTAGTTTTGGGAAAAGCCAGAAGTCTCAGGGTGCCAAATCTGGGCTGTAGAGTTACCTGGGTGATTTGATGTTTCACCAAAAACTCTGCATGAGACACGATACATGAGCGGGTGCATTGTTGTGATGAAGCTGCCATTCACCAGTTGCTCATATCTGTGGACTTGTGAATCATCCAAAGTTTCTGTGGAGGAATGTTCAAGCTTAACACAAAATGTGATGCAGATTCACAGCCACACAGTACATGTGCTCACTCAATGGCATCTACCACCGGTAGATGGCCGGTACAGTGAAGTCGTCATTGTTCACACATGCACATTCCAATCCACTCTCGGCTGCCAGATTACATCAGTGTTGTACAAACCATTCTTGTTATATTATCAATGACTGGACTTTTTCCAGACAGACCTTGCATGTTACTTCTCACCTTCTATTGGCCAAATCAAGTCACATAGCCAAGTCTGACACAATTGGAAAGAAAAATATAATTTCTTCTTAGGTAGAGGCAGTGAGTAGTATTGAACACTATCACCATTTACCACAATATATAATAACTTGTATATTATATTATATACAAGTTATATATTATATATTATATTATAATAATATTATTATAATTATATAATAACATTATATAATTATATAATATAATATATAATATATTATATATTATATATTATATAACTTGTATATTATATTATATAATATATTATAATATAATATATTATATTATATATTATTATATATATAACTTGTATTATATTTCTTGAGTGTTCCACACTCAAGAAAGTGTGGAACAGAAAAAACAAGTAAATGCTGAATAAACATTAACACTGGGCATGCTTTCAGGCTTAATTGCTTCCAGAATAAACGATTCTTTAAGAATTTTGTGAGAAAGGCTTGTCACTGTAACTCTCTTGTCAGTTTTGTATAAAACAAAAGATTACTGTACACACACTCCGGACAGTTGTCAAATACACAGACTTCTATGAAAGCCGAGCTCCTGTTTATCTGCTTGAAGGTTTTCAGAAGCAAACACCAATCAAAGCAAATAGTTCTGTTTTGCCAGCCAATCTAGGCTTTTAAAGTGAATTTGGAGAAATTAATGGCATTTGGAGACTCATTAATTTAAACACACACACAGGTACACAGAGGATTGTCAACCCTTTGGATTCTGTATCAGTCAGGCTCTGCTAGTTACAAACAACAGAATCCATTCTAGGGGGATAAATCTAGCAATGGCAATTAGGTATTTCAGAAACTTTCCAGGAGGGTTTTTCGCTTAAAAACAATGGCTGAATTACACTGATTACATTGCTGCTGTTCCAGGAGAGAAGTAACTGCTGCCAACCTTGGGCCTGAGACTCTGTTGCTAGAAATTCTGCCAAGTTGCCCTGAAAGCTTGATGCCTCCCTTCCCTGTGCTCTGCCACCATGGAATCTGGGAGACTTCCTCCTTTTTTATTAATTTTATTTTTTTAAAACAATATTTTCCAAATCAACATCTCATGTGTTCAGCCCCTTAACCAAGTGACCAAGTTTTGCATTTCTAATAGGAAGAAAATCTGATAAGCATGTCTCCCACGTGACACACTATGACATATGACAATGTCATCTCTGAAATGTTCTTTTATCAGGATGCATATGTGTCTGCTTATTTTTATTTTTGTGATGACATCAGCTATTGGCAATTGTTGCCTAGATCCATTAATTCATCAGGGGTTATTCTAATCGATGAAATTCTAATTTTACTATTTTAAAATAATTTTTAGTTAAAATAATTTAATAGAGATACTCTTCCTCTTATCTACTTATGAGTTACCTGGTTGTTCAGATCATAATGGAAAGGCAGAATAAATATTTGATTTTTGATTCTCTCCCTTTATTTATTAGCTTTCAAGATCATAAATTGGTTTCCTTATCATTCTGTAAAAATGACCAGTTTTTTTAAAGAAATACATTATTATGACTTTTTCCTCTCTTTTTTGGTTCTTAAATTATGATTTAAAAAATCATAATTTTAATTATGTACTTTATTGATTATGCCATTACAGTTGTCCCATTTCCCCGCTTCATTCCCCTACACCCTGCACACCCCTTCCACCCACATTCCCCCTCTTTAGTTCATGTCCATGTGTCATAAGTTCTTTAGCTTCTACATTTCCCATACTATTCTTGCCCTCCCCTATCTATTTTCTACCTACCATCTATGCTTCTCCTTCTCTGTACCTTCTCCCCCCCTCCTCCTCCCACTCCCCTTTTCCTAGCCCTCCATGTGATCTCCATTTTTGTGGCTCCGCTCCTGTTCTAGCTCTTCACTTAGTTTGCTTTTGTTCTAGGTGTGGTTGTTAATAACTATGAGTTTGCTGTCCTTTTACTGTTCATATTTTTATCTTCCTTTTCTTAGATAAGTCCCTTTAAGATTTCATATAATAAGCGCTTGGTGATGATGAACTCCTTAAACTTGACCTTATCTGAGAAGCACTTCATCTGTCTTTCCATTCTAAATGAAAGCTTTGCTGGATAGAGCAATCTTGGATGTAGGTCTTTGGATTTCATGACTTGGAATACTTCTTTCCAGCTCCTTCTTGCCTGTAAGGTCTCTTTTGAGAAATCCGCTGACAGTCTGATGGGAACTCCTTTGTAGGTGACTGTCCCCTTATCTCTTGCTGCTTCTAGGATTCTCTCTTTCATTTTCATCTTGGCTAATGTAATCATGATGTGCCTTGGTTTGTTCCTCTTTGGGTCCAATTTCTTTGGGACTCTCTGAGCTTCCTGGACCTCCTGGAAGTCTATTTCCTTTGCCAGATTGGGGAAGTTCTCCTTTATTATTTGTTCAAATACGTTTTCCACTTGTTGCTCTTCCTCTTCCCCTTCTGGTACCCCTATAATTCGGATGTTGGAATGTTTAAAGATGACCTGGAGGTTCCTAAGCCTCTCCTCATTTTTTTGAATTTTTGTTTCTTCCTTCTTTTCTGTTTGGTTGTTTCGTTCTTCCTTCTGGTCCACTCCATTGATTTTAGTCCCAGATTTGTTTTCACCACTACTGGTTCCCTGTGCATTTTCCTTCATTTCACTTAGTGTAGCCTT
This sequence comes from Sturnira hondurensis, assembly GCF_014824575.4. Taxonomy (NCBI): domain Eukaryota; kingdom Metazoa; phylum Chordata; class Mammalia; order Chiroptera; family Phyllostomidae; genus Sturnira; species Sturnira hondurensis. Next base: position 3,632,536 of record NW_028076902.1, on the reverse strand, counting down.
TATTTTTTCATCTAATTTGTGACCAAAATCAACCAGTTCTGTGAGCATCCTGGTCACCAGTGCTTTGAACTGTGCATCTGATAGATTGGCTATCTCTTGGTTGCTTAAAAGTATTGGCTTTGGGGCTTTGAGCTTTTCTTCTGTTTGAGTCATAATTGTTTTTGTCTGGTTGCACCTGTTATATATGAGGCGCGGAGCCTTAGGTGTTCACCAGGGCCAGGCAACCCAGTGGCTGGGTTGTGAAGCTGTATGTGGGGGTGGGCAATAGCACTTGCTCCACTCTCTCTCAGATTTCAGTCCCTTCACCTGCTTCCCCCAAGCAAATTGGGCCCTTCTGGTGCTGGTTCCTGGTTGGGTGGGCTTGTGTATATTCTAGGACCCCGTGGGTCTCTCCAAGAAACTCTCCTGTGAGGCTGGGAGCTTGTCCTGGCACCTCAACCCCCATAAGTTTTTTCAATTGGTGCTGGAGCCCTGGGCTGGGTTGCGCAATCTGTCTTGCTGCCTGTTTTTGCCTAGTTTATTTGCACGAGAATGTGTGACCGCAGTCAGCCAACCACCTTGCATGCTCTGCTCGTTTCCTCCGTGTACCCAGGGTCTGCTAGCCCTGTGCTACCTTTGCACCTGACTCTGCCAACCACTGCTTTTTCCTGCCGTGACCCCTTTCTGCTGGCCACCGACTCTGCCCCTCTTACCAGTCTGGGTGAATGGTTCGTTGTCAGACTTCCATACAGTTCAATATTCTGTCTGTTCTGGTTGTATTTTTGTTTCTAAATCTTTGTTGTCCTTAAATTTGGTTGTGTGTGGAGGCATAGTATTTCCACCTATGCCTCCATCTCGGCCAGAAATCCTATCATGTCTTCTTAAATAAAAACACATTTAATGCTTTTCAATCAAATTGAGCTTATCGTTTTCGCAGCTCAATTGTTCTCTTTTGCTAGTGGAAGCTTCTTCAATTTTACTCCTGCTGGGGTTTTTTTGTTTTTTTTTTTGATTTAAGATTTTTATTTAGTCCTGGCTGGCGTGGCTCAGTGGATTGAGTGCCAGACTATGAAGCAAAGTGTTGCCAGTTCGATTCCTAGTCAGGGCACAGGCCTGGGTTGCAGGCCAGGTCCCCAGTAGGGGGCAAGCAAGAAGCAATCACACATTGATGTTTCTTTCCTTCTGTTTCTCTCTCCCTTCCCCTCTCTAAAATAAATAAATAAAATATTTAAAATTTATTTATTTATTTATTTATTTATTTATAGAGAGACAGTAAGGGGAGGGAGAAAGAGTGGGAGAGTAACATTGATGTGAGAAACACCTATTGTTTGCCTTTCATAGGTGCCTGGCTTAGATCAGGGACCCAGCCCCCAACCAAGGCATGTGCCCTGACTATGAATAGAACTGATGACCCTCTGCTTTGCAGACAATGCCCGACCAACTGAGCCTCACCAGTTGGGACAGATTCCTGCCTGTCTTTTGACATGACCCTTTCGGTCTTTAATATTTTCCTCACTATCTGATATGACAAAGAGTGTCAGGCTCATTTTGTACATTTTGTGCCTCAATCTAAAACCAGTCATTTCTTCAAGAAGCCCTGGTTTCTTTTAGTGAGAATTAGCATTTGAAGACCATGATCTGGTCACAGATATTTGTTGTTACTGGGTTGGTATCATTCCTGAGTCTCTTCAGTGGGCAGAGCTAGAAGATCTATACATGTAACATGACACATGTGTAATATATACTTTTAATGATAAAATAAAAGGTAAAACAAAGTATTTCATGTGCTTCTAACTTCCAATTCAAATAATGATTAGTTTTTTAACTTAACCTTTTCTAAGTTAAATCTATATATTCTTCTTTTCATACTGAAAACCTGATCCTCAAAAATGCAGAGGATGGTATAATTACAATATCCTATGATTACTCCTTTATTTTTTCTCATATTGACCACACAATAGTCTTAGAGTCATGTTACTACTGCTACCACCACCACAAATAGAATTATTGTGAGTAGTTAATATCTTATTCATGTGTTCCTTTTTTTTGATTTTTAAGTAGTTGACATTTCTAATGTACCTGAACACATGGTCATTGCATACTGTAGTCTCTCCCTTTTAAGCCTCATTTAGTCTTAGTTCTACAAATAGCTGTGTGTTTAATGCTCATCACTAGTCCTAATGTCAATGTCTCTCTGGCCATTTTGGTCGTCTAAAGCTTATTCTCCATTACATTCCTTAGAAAAAGCTATGGATAGCAATCATGTTCCCTGATTATTTTACATGTTAGTGGTTTATGCTCTTTATACTTTAAAATCATTTTCTCAGGATATAAAACCCTTGAATCACATCTTTTCTCCTTAAGAATATTTTTATATTATTTTGTTTTCATCTGGCATACAGTGATGCTGTCAAAATGTTTAATGAAAATTTATTTTAAACATCACTACCTGTTTTTGCCTGGATGCACAAATGGACTTTTAATGTCTAGTAATTTTTTGCTAGAATATATTTTGGTGTTGGTCATTCTGAGTTGATATTTTTAGATACTCCATGTGCTCTTTCAATGTAGTTCAATTCTTTTTTTTCTTTTTCTTGGATACTTTTTGAAATAAAGTTTTTAGTATTTGTTCTGCTCCCTTGTTGTGGTTTCCTTCTTCAGTTTCTTCTATTACACTTCATGTTGGATCTTCATGCCGATTGTGAATATTTATTACTTTTTTCTATATCCCTTTTATTTTTGTTCATTTCTTGTTTATGAAAAATTTTCTTTATTTTTTTTCTATTTCTCATAAGGCATCTATTTCATTTATTCACTGTAATTTTCTCTTTATTTTTGAAATGATGTTTTCTTTTACACACAATTATTTCTTGAGTTCTGTCATCTTATTTCTGACTTTTTTCTTACTTCTAATTTATGTTTTCCTTTTATGTCTTATATCCTTTAAATTTATATTTTAGTTTTTTATATAGAAAGTTAAGTTTTTGATCTGTGTTTTTAGGCATGTCTTTTAGACATGTGGCTTTTTGTGATCTATAGAGATATTTTTCAGCTTCTCAATCTCTTTTTAAAAATATAATAACTTCATGTGTAATTTGGTTTTGAAATATTTATGTTAATAAATATTAAATAATATTTAAAATAAGTTAATGATACTTATTTTAAAAATTAATTCTCTTGAACTTTTAGAAGGGACCATAGTTGACAGTACTCTTTCTAACTTTTATCTTTGGTTGTTTTTATGTAATATTTCTGACTGTTCAGAAATAGTCAGAAACATTATATGCTTCTTTGCTTTTAACTGGACTGTCTCTTTCCTTTGTCTCTGTCGATCTCAATTTTGATTCCTCTTCTAGAAGTTTTCCTCTGTGTGGAGCCCTGTCCTGAAAGAAAGCCCCAACTTAACATTTTCAAAAATTCACAGGACCTTGACTTCTCCAGACCCACTGGTCCTTATTGAAAGCCTGTTGTACTCACCCACTATTGGAGTGGGAAAACCTTCCAGCTTCAGCTGTTCTCAGATTGTCCCAGTGAGCGCTCCTTTACACACCCGTTGGCTGTTTGGGAGTTCTCCCGTTCTCAGGTCCAGCAGATACCCTTTGGCCTCTCTCTGGTTTCTCATGCGCAAACACTGAGACCATGCTGATTGGGTGACAGTTGATGATCTTGTAATTTGCAGTTAGTTTGTGGGGGTAATGTTACACTCTAATTTTGTTGTAGATGTTCTACATGGCAGTTTGGTTTTGCTATCTAGTTACTTCATATGTTCTTATGTGGGGATTCAGAGAGATTAAAAAACTATACCCCTGTCTCTATCCTCCCAGAATTCCCTCTGTATGTATTTCTCTTTGAAACTTCCTTGCACAACAGAAAAAAAAAGATCTAATGCAGTTGTGTCTGTTTGGTTAAGTTAAAATCACATGTTTTCCCCTCATTGCAGAGGGGGCTGGGGAAGTAGTTTCTGGGAAAGTGGGATTCATAAGTTTGAAAGTGTTCTAATATAGGAAGAACATGGAAGCATGCGGGAACTATATCCATTATAGACGTATATGTCAAAGTTTGGCTTCTACACAGAAAAGCCAGGTTGATGTCATTGCAATGACATTTGACAGGCCTCACACGTCCCAAATGCCTGAAATATTTCTATTAATGACTGTCCAGGATTAAGGGGCATTAAAGTAACTTCTAGGGTAACAATATTATTTGTTAAAGACTCCAAATTTGATTTTAATAATGAAATTTTGATATTTAGGGAGTTTAAGTTAGTTTATCTGATTAGAGGACTGGGGAAATAGTTGGTTCATCTCACAAACCAGTTGTTTGGACAACTGGTTTTGGATTGACTTAATCACTATAAATTGGCTCTGTGTGTACATAGAAATTTTGATTCTAGAGATCAACAGAAGTACCCCAAATGTAATCTTGTGCCATTTTGGATATTTCTATGAATTGAGGACAAGCCACTCTGCTATTTCTCTTAGGGTCTTGTGTATTGTGTATGGAGCATCTTTTTTTTTTCTTTCTGTGATTGTACCACAGTTGAGTTGCTTTTGACCCTTTCCTGGTATATCCCAACTGGTTCACCTTCCCTACTGGCCTGCCACAGAGGTCCCAGCATGCTTTAGAGTGAACTCTCACAGCTTATAAATAAGGATATTTAGGAAAGAATGAAATCTTTACATATCTGCTCCTTGATTAGAGAACACAGCTTACTTCAGTTTGGCCCAAGTTGTGTAGGCATTAAATAAGGATGCAGTAGATGAAGTTCACAAATTTGTGATGGACAACATCTGCCTAATCTTTTCGGTAAATGGACTCCTCATTTCTGTGCCAGCCAAGGGTTTCTGGTAGAATGTATTATTTATAGCATTACATACAGTGCCCAGCAATACAATGTGGGCAATGAAACGTGGCAACTGGTGGACTTCTAGGGGAGGGAAGCTTCGTTTCACATTGCCTTGTTTCCTGTTTTGCTGCTATATTTGCTAAGAGTGTCTGAAGCATGTTATTTAATGAGTGTCTAGTCTGAACACTTTTTTATCCAGACAAACCAGAAGGATAACTACTGACTATTTTCTAAGGAGGTGTTGGCTATCAGCAGTAGAGAGCCTGCTGAGCAGAGCCCAGTACAGATTCTGAGGGCAAGTGGAGTTGCCCAGTGGCACAAAAAATTCTGCCAGGTATTGAGCATTTACTATGAGTCAGGCTTCTCTCACATGCATGTTTATCATTTAATCCTTCCAAGAACACAATGAACAACATTTATTTTACAGAGAATTTTAAAGCTTAGAGAGATTAAGCCGTTCAAATTCACAGCATGCAATCTGCGCAGTTGACACTGGCCCTGGAGCTTAGAGAAGGCCTGGTCTATGTGGGTTTAATGCTCTATTATTACCATCTTGACACTTTTAATAATTTTAAAGCAATATTTTAAGAAATTTAAAATAATTTTTAATGCACTACAGAATGAAGTCAATAATTTTCATTCTGTAGTGCATTCCAGAAATTAGGCAGTGAATCTTGTTTAAAAGCACTAACACTTATACTTTTCAAGTGCCCAGGTCTCTTTCTATGGAGGTCATAATTGCCCTCAACTTCCCAGACTTCAAGAGGCTGGTTGTGTACTTCTGCTATGTGATGATGAGAGGAAGAGTGACTATAGGTGGAAGAAGGAAGTGGAAGGAGCTCCCCCACAGGTACTGGCTTTACCCCACTCCTGTCTGATGCCTCTTTCTTTCTGCAGGTCCATTCCTTCCCCTTCTGTTCTGCTGGTCTTCACCATACAATGGAATGCTGGGATCAGAACCCAGGTCTCCTGATTCCAAACCCCACACTCTCCTGGCCAACCCTACCTGTGGACAGACAGGTGTGATTTTTAGTTTCAAATGTTTTAGCAACTATTTGATTAGTCCAGATTCACACCACCCACATCAACATTTTGTGTTCTGGCTGGATTTATTTGCAGTTGGGAAGATGACTCTCCAGCTTTAATCTCTAGTTGACAACTGCTTTCTGAATTCCAGACATTTATTTCCAAACACCAACTGGACAAATGCAGCTGGTATTTCTGCAGGTACCTCAAGCAAATCATCCGTTCTCTCAGCTTGTCTTTCTACCAATAGGAAGTCACTTTTGGGCCAAATGCCCTAGTTGAGTGTTTTAAGTTGTCTCCACTTCTTTCTTTTCTCTTATTCTCAACATCACTAAATTCTATGGCATTCCCCACTCCCCAAATGTCCCATCCCCTTTTCTACTGCCTCAGTGTGTGTCTTGATTATCTCTGCTAGATTTTACAGCTGTGGTAACTGGTCTCTCTCTCTCTCTTTAGTTGGTAACACTTTATTTTGTAATTAAATTTATAAAATATATATTCGATGTGTTAAGAAGGGGAAACTTTGTTTTTAGTTTTATTTATTTATATTTAAAATTGAGGTATCATTAGCATATAATATTACTTTAGTTTTGGGTATACCACATAATGATTCAACGTTTGTATACATTGCGAAATGATCACCACAGTAAGTCTAGTTAACATTTGTCACCTTACATAGGCTAACTTCTTTGCCCTATTATCGCCCCTTTCCAGGCCAGCCTCTTAGTATCTATTTACCTATGGATAAAACACTCCTGATCATTCACTCTCTTGCTTGAAACCTCCATGGGCTCCTTGTTGGCTACAGGATGAAGTCTTTTTGCCTTTCAGTGTCTGGCCCCATTCTGTCTTCTCAATTTCGCTTTCTTTTTTTTTTCTCTCTGGCACTCTATGCTTCAGCTGCTCAGGATTCCCTGTTCTGCAGTAAAAGTAACTTTATGCCTCTTTCTTTGCAGATGCTATTTCTGCCTGGAATTCTCCATCTTTCCTCTCCTCATCCTCCTGTTATGTATACATTCTTCAAGACTCTGCTCAAATGTTGCTGGTGCTAGAAAGTCTTCCTAGATCCCCGCCCCTTCCCAATCTCCGTCTTCTTTTCATACCTTCTCACACTATACTGTAAGCATTTGGCCATGCATCTGTCAATGGTATGAGGGTAGGAATAATGTCTATTCATCTTTGTATTTCCAGTGACTAGCACAATGTTGGGCACCTGGGAAGTGCTAATGAATTATATATGTATAAAGTATTGAGTAATTATATTGTTTTTAAAACTTATTTTGATGTTTTGAATTTTGAGACAGAAAGTTGACATGATATACATTACTTTTGAGTTTTAAAAAATGCCATCATTAAATGTGTTTTAAAAACTAATTTAAAATGGTGTATAATTAGTATACAATAAGATGCACATGTCTTAAGTGTTTAGGTTAATACATTTGAAAATTTGTATATACCCACAAAACCGCCAACTCAAGCATGAAAGACATTTCTATCACCTCAAAAAGTCCCTTCGCTTTCTCAGACCCACTTTGGACTTCAATCATTATGGGACAGCTTCGCCTGTTCCAGAATTCCATCTAAATGGAATCATATGGTTAAAACTTTTCTGTATCTGCCCTTACCCCTCATATCATAATGTTTTTGAGATTGTTCTGTTTAGCAACAGTTCATTCCTTTCTATTGCTTGAAATATTCTGTTGTAGGAGTGTACCACAACTCACTTATCCATCCTCTGAGTATGTGTGAGTGATCTTGAAAATCTGAGAAGCATAAGCCATCCTGTAAACTTGGATGGTGGCATCAGTGAGAGTAGAACAGTCCATTTGGTTCTTACCATGGCCCCTCAAGGTCAGGTGTTAGGTATAGTAAATGGCACAAGACTGATAATTTGTTTTATTGCTTCTGTTCTCTTTACTGCCATTAGATCGATATTTGACACATTTATCTGCTCACATTCAGCCTGTGTATGGCATTTCTCTTGCTGATTTGGGGCTTCTTTGTTGCAATGGAACACAGATAACCCAACATCTTAGAATCACATTCTCAAGAATGGTCTGAGAAGGGCTCTTTCATGAGGTCTCTGTCTATGATGTTGATTTTGGCTTCTCTGAGGTTTTTTTTTTCCTTCATAGTTCTAGCGTCTTAGCCATGTTCCAGATGAATGGAATAGCTTCTGGACTGCACCCTCTGGCTCAGTTTGTTCTCCGAGCTCCATATCCCTCTCTGCTATGATCACAGGTGTCCTGTGCCTGCTCCCTGGCTTGCATCCCTATTGACCAGCTCAGCCTGCACATCTTCCAAGCACTGCTTATGATCCTCTTGCGTAGGATTCTCAACACTGACTCAANCTCTGTCTATGATGTTGATTTTGGCTTCTCTGAGGTTTTTTTTTTCCTTCATAGTTCTAGCTTCTTAGCCATGTTCCAGATGAATGGAATAGCTTCTGGACTGCACGCTCTGGCTCAGTTTGTTCTCTGAGCTCCATATCCCTCTCTGCTATGATCACAGGTGTCCTGTGCCTGCTCCCTGGCTTGCATCCCTATTGACCAGCTCAGCCTGCACATCTTCCAAGCACTGCTTATGATCCTCTTGCGTAGGATTCTCAACACTGACTCAATCTCCTACTTCAGTATTGAAACTTGTCTATGTCTCTGAGCCCATCTTTGTGACCCAGACCTGACCTCACCTTTGACCTCAATACTTATTATATCTCACACCCTCCCGGCATAGACACCTTTCAAAGGGAAACTACATAGGTGCCAGGTTGTGATCGCTGGGAACAACCAATTGTATCCTCATTCATCACAGCTGCCCACAACCCTTCTTAACACTGCAAAATATTTTTCCTCTGATTACTTTATTATTTCTAAATTTTATTTTTCAATTACAGGTTATATTTAATATTACTTTGTATTAGTTTCAGGTGTACAGCATAGTGGTTAGACAATCATATACTTTACAAAGTGTTCCCTAATATTTCCAGTATCCACCTGGCACACTGCAAAGTGTTGACTCTGTGCATGTGCACAAGTACTAAGTACTTGAACTCTCACAACAGAACTGTGAAACTAGTGATAGTGTCACTGTTTTAGGACTAATGTAGGGAATGAGTACGGAATAATTAAATAGCCAAAAAAAACCCCTCTCACCCCCAGAGACTATGCATTCCACAGTGGGTTTCCAGTTTCACAGAATTTAATAGGGTGACCAGCTGTCCCAGTTTGCCCAGGACTCTCCCAGTTTAACACTGCATCCTACATCCAGGGAGACCCCATGATTGTTGGCGAACCTGGATAGTAAGACTTAAAAACAATGTTGAAAACAACCTGTTTTAATCAGAAGAACCTCTTGCATTTAGTTTCCTTGATGAAGCAATGATATTGTAATCCCCAAGTGCATTTATCAACCTGAAAAAGATAAACTTTAGAGTATCACTTTTACAGAGTATTCCATTCTCTAGGATGAGCCAGCTGCGTGTCAGTTTTTTCCAATGCTTCAGGTATAGGCCTGATTGAGGATAAGCACACAGGGTTTACCTCCCTAATGCGTTCATGTCTGGAATTGAACACGTTGTCCAGTTACTGATGCTTCAGGCACTTTGTCTCCATAACAAACATAATTACACAATACTGTGCTATCAGAGGGAACATTTACTCCATCTATGAAGACTCAGGCAGTGCCGGCTTGCAGGAACTCTTTATTCTGAATTTTTTTCTAGAAAAAGGCAAAAAGAAAGACAAGGAATGCTCTCAACGCTTTTCACACAGGAGTGCGTGACCTGGACAACGGAGAATGTGACATCTTGACTCCATGACAGGAGAGATTTATAGTTCTTTGTCTCATATTTTTTCAACTTTGTCAGAAAGACATTGTAATGTCACTGAAATTTATGGTGTTATTTGTACAATAATTTCTCCACAGGTGATAGCTGAGATGCAGGGAGACCTTTCAAAAACATATTTGGAACAGTTGTGGTTAGGGCAAGATAGAGCAAAATCCAGACTTACATCCAGAGCATGGCTGAGGCTGGGCAAATCCATGAAAACTGGAATCACTTTCCAGGCACAAAGCAATCCATTTTCAAAAGAGTGGTGGAGACTAACATTTCAGAGGAGGGCAAGGTCAAATGAGCTGCAGAGCTTTGTGAGAGAAGGAGTTACCCAACCTGGGTGCCAAAGGAATGGGCAGTGAGGTATGTCCTGGACAGGTGCACATGCACGCATGTTTCTGACTCCAAAGGCCATGTGCTTTTCACTCTGCATGGCACCTCTCATTTTTTATACTTTCACCAGCAAAGTGTCAGGGCAAGCACTAACTACACATGTTTGTAATTGAACTAGTAAAATTCTTTATTTTTGTTAAGGGCACTAGAATCCTATGACCCTGGATTTGAATTCTAGCTCAGCCACATACCAGTTGTGTCTCTGGATGAGTCATGGAACCCTCATCTGTACGGTGGGGTAATGCCTTCTTGGTGTCTCTTCAGATTTGTTTGTGAGGATTAAAAATGAGAATGCACATGAAAGTGCTTTGATGACTGTAGATTTCTATGCAAATGAAGTAGCAAGTCGTTATGGACTGAATTCTGTTTCCTCCTGCCCCAATTACTATGTTGAAGCCCTAATCCCCAATGTGACTGAGTTCGGAGATAGGTCCTTTAAGTAGGTAAGTAAGGTTAGATGAAGTCGTAATGGTGAGCCCTCATGCAATAGGACTGGTGTTCTTAAAACAAGAGGAAGAGACCAGAGATCTCTCTCCCTCTGTGCACACACAAAGAGGTAAGGCCATGTGAGCATGGAATGGGAAGGCTGCCATCTGCAAGCCAGGAAGAGAGGCCTCACTAGAAACCAGTGCTGGCACCTTGATCTTGGACTTGGAGATGAATGTGCCTTGTTTAAGACATCCCAGTGCTGGCACCTTGATCTTGGACTTGCGGATGAATGTGTCTTGTTTAAGCCATCCAGCCTGTGGTATTTTATGGCAGCCCCAGAAAACTAGTGCAGAAGAAAACCAATATTTACGTAGCCACAGCAACCAGACAAGAAGAAGAAATAAAAGGTATCCAAATTGGAAAGAAAGAAGTAAAACTGTCTCTGTTTGTAGATCATGTGATATTGTACATAAGAATCCCAAAGATTCCACCATGAAACTACTAGGACTGATAAATGAATTCAATAAAGGAGCAGGATACAAAATTAATATCCAGAAATCAGTTGCATTTTTATATGCCAGTAACAAATAACAGAAAGGGGAATTGAAAAAAATGATCCCATTTACAATGGCTTCAAAAGGAATAAAATAACTAGGAATAAATCTAACCAAGGATATAAAAGACCTGTACTTGGAAAGTTATAAGACCCTGAAGAAAGAAATTGAAGAAGATATGTGCTTCCTCTCAAATGAAGAGGAAGCACATACTGTTTTCATAGATAGGAAGAATTAACATCCTTAAAATGTCCAGACTACCCAAAGCAGTCTATAAATTCAACACAATTCCTATCAAGATTCCAATGCTGTATTTCACAGAACTACACAAAATATTTCAAATATTTTTATGAAACCACAAAAGGCCCTGCATAGCAACAGCAACCCTGAGAAAGAAGAACAAAGTTGCAGGAATCACGCTACCTAATATCAAACTATATTACAATGCCACTGTAATCAAAACAGCCTGGTAGTGGCATAAAAACAAACACATACATCAATGGAACAGAATAGAGAGCTCAGAAATTAACCCCCACCTTTATAGTCAATTAATATTCAACAGAGGAAACAATTACATAAAATGGGCTAAAGATAATTTATTCAATAAATGATGTTGGGGAAATTGGACAGATATGTGTAGAAAAATGAAACCAGACCACCTTCTTACACCACATGCAAAAATAAATTCAGAATGTATTGAAGACTTTAATGTTAGACTGGAAACCATAAAATTCATAGAAAAAAAAACATAAGCAGCAATATTTTTATCAGATATACCTCCCCAGGCAAGAGAAACAATAGAAAAAAATAAACAAATGGGACCATATCAAACTAAAAAATTTTTGTACAGTAAAGGAAAACATCAGCAAAATAAAAAGTCAACTTATAGAATGGGAGAACATATTTGCTGATATATCTGATAAAGGGTTAATATCCAAAATTTATAAAGAACTTATAAAACTCAACACCAAGAAAACAATCTAATTTAAAAAAATGGCAAAAGGACATTTGCCCATTTGGGCAAAAATTAAAAAATTTAATTTTAAATTTAAATTTTTTTAAAATTAAAAATGCTCAAATGGGTGTAAGAATAGACACTTCTCCTAAGAGGACAAAACAGATTGGACATACAGGTGGCCAATATACATAGGAAAAGATGCTCAACACCACTAATCATAAGAGAAATGCAAACTCAATCTGCAATGAGATATCATCACACACCTGTCAGAATAGTTAGAATCAATAAATCAACAAACAACAAGTGCTGGTAGGGATGTGGGGAAAGAGGAACTCTTCTGCACTGTTTTTTTTTAAAACTTAACAGCTTTATTGAGATACAATTCACATACCATATGTGATGGTTAATTTCATGAGTCCGTTTGGCTGGGCTAAAGGCTGCCTAGATAGCTGGTAAAACATTATTTGTGGGTGTATTAGTGAGATTATTTCTGAAAGAGATTGGCATTTGATTCAGTAGACAGAGAAAAGAAAATCTGCCCTCAGTGTGGGTGGGTGGGCATCATCCAGTCCACTGAGGGCTGGACCAGAACATAAAGAGGAAGAAAGGTAGAATTTCCCTTCTCTTGAGCTGGAACGTCCAGATTAGGAGTTACACCATCAGCTCCCCTGATTCGCAGGCTTTCGCACTCAGACTGAGTTATACCACGTTTTCTCTTGGTTCTCCAGCTTGCAGATGGCAGAGTACACCATCTTTAGCTGCTTATGCTTTTGGTATCATATCTAAAACACCATCTAAACCAAGATCCTGAAACTTTACCTTTATTTTCTTCTCTTAAGAATGTTATGATTTTAGCTTTTACATTCAGATCTATGGTCCATTTTGAGTAAATTATTATGTATAGTGTGAGGCAGGGGTCCAACTTTGTTGTTTTGTATGTTGCACTGTTGATGGGAATGCAGACTGGTGCAGCCACTGCAGAAAGCAGTATGGAGTTACCTCAAAAAATTAAAAATGGATCTGCCTTTTGACTCAGCAATTCCACTTCTAGGAATATATACAAAAGAACCCAAAACACTAATTCAAAAGAACATAAGCACCCCTATGTTCATTGCAGCATTATTTACAATCACCAAGATATGGAAGTAGCCCAAGTGTCCATTAATAGATGGGTGGATAAAACAACCATGGGACATTTACACATTAGAATACTAGTGGGCTGTAAAAAAAAGAAAATTTTACCCTTTGGGACAGTATGGATGAACCTGGAAAACATTATGCTAAGTGAAATTAATCAGTTGAGAATGACAAATACCATGTTTTCATGAACATGTGGAATCTAATTAGCAAACTGAACTAACATGCAAAATAGAGACATACTCGTAGATAGAGGGCAGGATGACAGCTAAGTGGGGGCAGGGGTAGAAGGACTGAGCAAAAAGGAAAGAGGACTTGTGGACATGGACAGCAGTGTGGTGATTGCAGGGTGGAGGGAAGTAAAAGGGGACTAAAGGTTGATGAAAAATATATAAAAATTATTAAATAAAAAATAAAATTCACAAAATGCATTCTTGTACATAATCTTTTACTTTTTTTTGACACAGTAAAAATTTGATTCAATTAAATGTGTGAATTTCTTGCATCATGAAGAGTTGCAATAGTTTTGTCTTGTCCTCCTGCTGCTTTGCATTCTATAGAGTGGGTGGACAGTTGAGTAGAGCAGCTAAAAGTACAGAGGAACCGGTATTATTTGGAAGAAACACTTCTTACCCTAAAGCCCCACTCACCGATTTCCCTGCATGTTGTTAGAACTGCTGGGGCTGATATGATGGTTTTTTGTTGTTGTTGTTGTTGTTTGTAGCTGTGAAAAATGGTGTGCAATGCTGGTTTAAGATAAGAGCCTATCATTTTGTGAACAGAATTTTCAGAAATATGAATTTCCTCTCTGCCACACTGACTTCCTAGACTAGCAAATTATGGACACAATTGCTACACTCTGGTTCCAGATTGCTGTTCCGAATGGTTTCCATGAATTTATCTGTCTTCCTTCCCCTCCTCTTAGTTTCCTAGTAACTTCTTTCCTCACTCACTCCCACACCAACACCCTGCCTCTCCCTCTTAATTTTAGTAAGGATCATAGACAGCTGGAATTAAGGGGGACCATCTCATGTTACTTTAATTTGGAAGGGTCTTGGAAAGCTGGAAAGAAAGCATCATCTTTGTCCTGTAGGTGTTATATACCAGGTACTTTGGCTTATGTTGACACTGTTGGGGATACTGATTCACTGACGAAAAATGAGGCCTCTTCTTCTCTTTTCTCTTTATAAAACATGTTAATCTTGCCCAGGTGGGGTGAGTTCCCATCTTCCAATGTCTTTGAGCATTTACCTGTCACCTACCAAGGCGGGTAACAATCTTAAAGGTCTGGCTGGGAAAGATCAGGGCCAGTGTGGCTACAGACATTAAGGGTTTTCTGAGTTAGCATCAATGGGAAGATTATTTTCAGAGTAAGCACTACTACCTTTCCTTCTTTTTATTTATTGTGGTAAAATATACATACATAAAATTTACCATCTTAACCATTTTTAAGTGTGCAATTCAGTGGCGGTAATTGCACTCACATTGTTGTGAAACCATCACCACCTTCCATCTCCAGAACTTTTTAAAAAATATTTTATTTATTTATCTTTAGAGGGGAAGGGAAGGAAAGAGGGAGAGAAATATCAATGTATGGTTGCCTCTCGTGCACCCCCTGCTGGAAACTGGCCTGCAACCCAGGCATGTCCCCTGACTGGGAATTGAACCGCAATTGTGTGGTTCGCAGGCCCATGCTCAATCCACTGAGCTACACCAGCCAGGGCCCATCTCCAGAACTTTTGCATCTTCCCAAACTGAAACTCTGTCCCCATTGAATATTAACTCCCCTCCCCCCGCCCCCAGTCCCTGGCAGCCACTATTCTACTTTCTGTCTGTATGAATTTGACTCTTCTAGGTACGTTATGAAAGTGGGAAAAGGACAATATTTACCATTTTGTGTCTGGCTTATTTCACTTAGCATACTGTCCTCAAGGTTCCCTGGTGTTGTAGCCCGTGTCAGAATTTCCTTCTTTTTTCAGGATGAATAATATTCCATTGTATATACCCCACTTTTATTCACCCATCTGTGGATGGACATTTTGGTTATTGTGAATAATGCTGCTATGTATATTGATGTATACATATCCATTTGAGTCCCCGCTTTCAATTATTTTGGGCATATATCCCAAAGTGAAATTGCTGGATCCAATGGCAATTGTATGTTTAACTTTTCGAGAAACTGCCAAACTATTTTCCACAGTGGCCGCACCAACCATTTGATGTTCTTACCAGCAATGATAGGCATCTTTGTAATGGCTGTGGTAATGTACTGAGCACCTTCAGATGATTAATTAAAACTATAAATAAACAATAGGTACATATTCTAGAAAGTACCATGACACATGGGCCTTTGCTAAATAAAGCTGTATTTTCTTCATGTTTTCCCATCCAGTCAGGTAGGAAGTGCTAGTGCTTTGGGTTTGGGAGGTTTAACACATAGAGATGTCTGATCAAAGACAAACCAAACTCCTTGTGCTCTGTTGAAAGTGATCTTCTCTTCTAGTAAGTAACCTCCACAGGTACACTTAAAGCCATATGCTCAAGCATTTATATAGCCAGTCACAAAATCTGTTTCTTTATTTATTATACAGGAGTTTATGGGGCTTATTGGGAAAAATTCTTCCTTAGTTTAAGTTTTTTCTTTGCCCTTAAAATCAAATCAGTATATACTTTTTCTTTAACTTAAAGTTCTATAAGTTGTAGGCATCTGGAAGGTCCCATGTAGGAGATGCTCAGTAAGTGTTTTCTGGAACAGAACACATGATTTTCTGAGTAAGGTTTACAACCAGTTGTTTATCAGCTCTCTTCCCCCTGCCGCCCAGAATTCTTGAGGAGTGGTGGGAGGGAGAATTTATTTCCATGTGTCATTTTAGAGAGATGTGAAATGTGACTACTATAGTACCTGCCAGTGACAAGCAGAACAGTAGTCTCTTACATGACCCTCTGCTTTGCTCCATGTAAGTCTTCCCCACAGTGCTGGAACATTGTTTAAATGGCCAAGTAAGGGGCTGACTGTCCCATTGGACTAGAGACTCCTTAAGGACGGGTTAGCTGGAGGGTCACTGATCCTGCTGGCTAAGCCCCAGGAAGGCTCAGCCCCTCCGTGTGACGTATCTGTACCTGATAAGATAGCTAGAAAGTCAGTGGGAGAGTATTAAAGGCCCATGAAAAATCAACGCTAGCTAATCCTGGGCTTGCTGGGAGAAGAAACAGGGGTACCCCTTCTCCACCAGCTGCTGCTGTGTCTCAGACCCACTGCCACATCTGGGCATCAAACTTGTTCTCCAGAGTGCACACTGCCCAAGAGGATCTTAATCTTCAGGGGAGATTACCATCTGATATGGTTTCCCTGTCAAATGCCACATCAAAAACAATAATCACAATACAACATTGATCTCTTGCAAGTGCATATTCATCTTAAAGGGGCTCATAGTGGCCCAAGGTGGTTCCATGAGCAGAGTCCTTGGGTGAAGATGCATTCCTCAGTGACAAGAGCATGTGGTCTCACTCACCAGCCTTCTTTGTGGCTCCTGTGCGGCTGCTGGGGGCCAGCAGTGACCTGGAGTCTCTTGGCACACAGGCCTTGGGAGTGAACTTCTTGATCCCTCTGCAGATGGAACAGGAAATCTATGGGAGTGTAAGGAGGAGGTCCATGGTTTCCAATTAGCTTCTTTGGCGTTGAGTCTGTTTTTCTTTTTCATCCAGTCTGTTTATTTGAATATCTGTCCTTCCTTGTGGTGAGTTTCATTCTTCTGGTTAGTTGAATGGCGGTCCAGGCTCTTGGATAAAGAGCCTCCTGACACTGACAGTGCATCCTTTTGGGTGGCATCTCGAGCATCCTTTTGGGTGGCATCGAGAAGACACTTGGTTGAGCTGGGTGGGACCAAAACAGATTTAAAAAAACATTTTTTCTCACTTTTTCACACATATAATTTCCTATTTGATGACTTTCAGTATCCTTCTAGAATTTGGTTGTTAGCTACATGGAGGAAGCTTTGCTTTGGGGAAAGTTTTGTCTTTTTCCTTCCACACATTTTATACCTAAGTTTTCACTGCTTGTGGTCAAGAGGGAGGGTAACAACTCCTGGGGCTCTTTCCTTTTTACAATCTCTCCAAGCATTTGTTCTGTTGACTGGTGTTCCTTCCTCTATTTCCTCCCTTTTCACAAGGCAGCACATACACTGAGAGTGTACATATATGTGTTTGTGATTGGCTAAGAGCACTTGTTGGTATTTGAAATACTCTTTTGACCTTGATGTACTGGCTCGCTGGAATTTGATTGTGTAAGCTGAAGCAAAACAAACAAGCCATGTCTAAAATATATGTTCTCTATGATACTTAGCACATTGGGGTCTTTATATGTTAAATGCCACTAATGGTAGTGTAAATAAGAGATGACGTGAATCTCGGAGGTAGACATTATTTTCAATACATTGTGTAACACTTTCTGGCCTAGATCAGACTCACTTTTCTTTTTTGCACGGCAGTCCCTGAGACCTTACTCTGTACCGGGTTCCAGTAGCATAAGAAGAAGACAAATTCCTTGCCTCTAAGAAGCTTCAGGAAGGGACTGGGGACCAAACATTCATATGCAACATGATCCTTGCTACTGCAGAGGTTTAGACCTGGTGCAGGGCGACTGCTTCTCTCTCTTTCGTGGAAGAAAGGAGAGCTTTTGGGGAGTGGGGTGAGTGAAGGTTGAGCTAAATCTAGACCAGGATTTCTCATCCTTGGAACTGTTGACCTTTTGAACCAGATCATTCTTTGTTGTGGGGGCTGTCCTGTGTATTGTAGATGTGGAGCAGAGTCTGGCTTCTACCCACTAGATGATGGGGATAGTAACCTTCTCTGTCCAGGCTACAGTAACCACAAATGTACCCAAACGTAGCTAAATGTCCCTTGGGGGACAAAACTGTCCCTGGTAGAGAATCCCTGAGTAACTAGGGAACTCAGAGAGGAAAAAGGCTTTCGTCCACAGGCATGGAGAGGCGAGAGAGCTGGCCCATTCAGGCACTGTCTAGTGGTTCAAAGTGGGTGGAACTCAGGTTGCTTAGAGGCCTGAAAGGTAAATTGGTCTGGGCTTGGAAAGTCTCCCATGCACAGTACAAACTCACCACTTAGGTGCAGGGGCAGCAACAGGGACAGCACTGCACAATCAACTCAGGGTGTTAGTCGGTGGCCTACCAATGGGTGTCATTAATACTGTGCTCCATTTGGCTGCTCCTAGTGTAACTAATTAGTCTTGCTAAGTACACGCTAAGCGTTACAAATCATTACTGTGAAATGCTTTCCACTAAAGTTTGGGGCCTTGGGGCAAAGCCCAGGTCTCAGGCCCTGCACTCACCAGGAACCAGTGAGGAAGGTTCAGCAGAAGATCCCATCATAGTAAGACAACCTGCCAAGGAACATCACACGGCTCCAAGACTTGAGTCTGGGAGACCAGAAGGCAACAGACATAATGAGGACCTTAAATGAAGACCCAAAGCACATAGGGTAGAGAGGAGAGCTGGCTTATGAGTCCATTCAAAGGTATAATTGGCCAGACAGGGGTCTGGGGAGGGGAAGGAGCAGCCCTGATTAGCATGGGTTGACAGGCTTGGACATCCTCCTTTGGTAGGTGCACAGAGATGGGAGTTCGAGAGAAGAGCCAAAACAAGTATGTGGGGAGGACAAAGATGACAAGTCAGAGGTGGGGCAGCAGGGAAATTACCTTACAGACTACTGGAATCTGGAGCCAGGGAGAGACAGGTTAGTAAACCAGGACCAGTGGAATAAGGAAACTGAGGCAGAGAGTTAAGCAAACAGCTTTCAGCCATCCAGTAAGTCCTACCTTCCCTAAACCAAGGACACTTAAGAGGAAATGGTTTGCACTTCTCCCCAATCAAGGATAAATGGCTTAGATCATCCTACTCTGGGAGACAGATAGAAGAAATCCAATTAGTGCCATTTGTCAACCACACTCTAGGGCAGATGAAGTTAAGGAATAAATCTCATTTTGGCATATCACCTTAAGCTGATGAATATTCTATTGAGATCGTCCCAAGACCTCTCCTAAGCCCCAGGCTTTAAAGGCTTTTAGGGCAAAGGACGCAGCAAGCTCTCCCTCCCCGGAGTCCACCCACACTTTCCCCTTTCCCCTCTTCTTCCCTCAGAGGCATGCATCCCATAAATCCTAAGGGACCCCATGAGGCTTGCAACCAGGGGAGCAATGGGCAGCAGCATCTCATCCTGAGATAAGGATGAGATGCTGCCCCCAAGGTCCCCTTTTCTCTGACTTCTCAGTGAGCTAAGGCAGCCCAGCCCAGGCTCATTTCCCCACCTAGTCCCTCTCCTGTTGATTCCATCCTAGGCCCTTCCTTTTATTCACTGTCCCCAGCTTTAATAAATATCATCTAAAACTCACCTGGACTCATATTGTAAAATCTCTCTTGCATGAAATCAAGAACCCACACACTATGGGCCAGTTCCAGGTAGACTTGATCAGGGCCAGGTGCCTTTTGCAGTAAAAAGAGGACCAGGTTGAAGATAGAGATTTGTGGGTCATAGTATTGAGGTAGCAGTTAAAGCTGTGGGTGAGAATGCCCCGGGAGAGTGTGTAGAAGGAGAAAGGGTGCAGAGGGTAGGAGGAGGTCCTGAGGAACAATAGCAATTTCCATTCCTATCAGATCCACTCCAGTCCCTGCTCCCAGGATCCCTTTCCAAACCCACAGCCCACTGTGTTTGTCTCCGCATTATGCCATCCATTTAAATCTTGAACCACTCATATGTCATCTAAAATAATCATGATTCTGGAGAAATTTTGGCTTCAACAGCTCTATTTCTGTCAGTATTTTCTGTATTTTGCTCCTGTCTTCTCAAATGCACTGGGGCTTCATTTTTGTGTCCTTTCCCCCTCAGTCTAAGTCAGTTAACCCTTGTACAGTACCCCCATGAGGGCTCTGGGAGCCTTAGTTGAAGATTCTGGGTCCAGTTAAATATTTTGACTAGAGGACAAAGTTCAGGCCTCCTGAAAAACCCCAACCCCATGTCTTTCCTCCAGCAGCTGGGGCTCAGGACTGATTCACTGAACTACCATTTCTTGGGTCTCTTGATGGATTCCAAACCCTGATTCCATGAGCAGCCTGAAAGGAGAACTTCCTTGGCCTTATCTCTGAACACACCCCTGGGAAGACTGGTGGTTTATTTTACTAAATATAATAAATGGGTGAACGTTTCCTTCTTTTTTTTTCAGTTTGAATAAATTAGATTAAAAAATGTAAGCTGGATGTTAAGCAGCATGTTGAAAAATAAAGTGCTGAAATCATTGTTTCTTTTGAAAAAAATATTGAAATTCTGTTATTCCTGTTGTAATTGGTGATCAGCACCAGAAAGACCGGTGAGAGGCCTTCATTAGGGAGGCTGCTGGAAGGACGGTGCAGAGTCCAGGTGTTCTCTCTCGCTGGGTTATTTTTCAGGAGGGCCACAGCTTGTCACCATGGATGTTTTCACCAGCCTGCCTCTGAACTTTAACCTACTGTTACAACTGGGGTCATTCGCAGGAAGAACAGGCTCTGGTCCTGGTACAGCTAACCCAGACTGCTGGCCTGCTGTCAACCGCGTGCTCCGACCTGCACAGCGGGAACAGGATGCCTGAGGCCCATTGGATTGTTGTGGTGAATTAAAACAGGCTGTGATGATAGCGGGAAGCAGCGACTCCCTGGAGAAGCAAATGTGGTCCAGGGGGAGTGAGGCTTCTCTACTCCAGGCCCCCTCCTCTTCGGAGGGAAAAGTCGCCTTGTCTGGGCAGAAGTGGGTCTGGCAGTCACACCATATGTACCATCCGCCTGCGTGCTCCGAGTTAGCACTTTCTTCAATTTCTGCCTCAAGTGCTGAGTCCTGGCTGATTTCACTTCTTGCCCAAGTAGCCGGTTTAATAATGGTGTGAATCAGAAGCAGTGATTAGCCAGCACCCACAAGCACGTAGCACCCAGACATGTTTCAGCGGAACAGAAGCTGTGGGAGCTCCAGCCTCCCGAAAGTCAGAACTTTGTTTCAGGACTGTGGCCAAGGGCTGCATTTACTACTGCTGGTGCATCTGGTCCCCCTCCTCCCTCCAGCTGCCTTTCCACCTCCCCACCAATAGCTCAGGGGTGGAGAGTGACTTTCCTGGCACTTACTGAGGTTTCAGATCTTCCTGGGTATCAGAGCTGAGAGGATGAATATACCTGGTCCAGTGAACCTGAGTCTGTCTCAGCATCTCTGTGATATTTTTAGGTTTAAAGACATCAGGAGCAGCACTGGGGCCTAAGCACTTCCATTCAGAAGAATGTTATTGAAAATCTGTGGGTCCAATGCTGTCACCTGTTATTTCCATGTGTGTGTCAAGTTTAGAGTGGTCAGTTTTCACAACCTCACAACTTTTTAATTTTATTTATTTTTTTGAAGGCACATGGAGTAAAAAGCAAGGTGCGTCAAGTCCTGTTTATCTTTCTACAGAGGTTTGCTAACAGCTTGGGGTAGGTAAAAGCCTCAGGCGCCTCTGCCTTCAGGGCAGGCCTGAATTTGGACGGAGGGAGAGGGTAAAGCAGAGGGGGAGGGAGACCGTGGGGGGTGGTTGGAGGGGCTCAGACATTTCATAGGTAGCCTTTAACCCTTTCTTGCTTTTGTCAGTGACTTTTTTATAACTCTTCATTCCATTGCACTCCAGCCTCCCTTTGCATGTTAGCTGGCATGATTGATGAAAAATGGGTAAAGACTTCGGAGATGTAGAAGGCAGAGGGAGGAACCAGTCAGAGGAAGCTTTTGCTAAATTCTCCTTCCACTGCTAACTCACCTCCACGCTTCCTTCTTTGAGGGAGACACTGAAAACCAGCCACTTCTCCCTTCTCACTGGATGGAGGGCTACCTTCCGCTTAGCCTGGGTTGCTCCTTGCTAGGTGCCGCTTCCTGGGAGCTGTGGAAACACATGGCAGTCAGAGAGGCAGTGAGTCAGCATCACACCTTTCTAAGAGGCCCTGGGAACCCAGCAAGGGTGTTCATCACCTCAGGTTAATATTAACTGTCCTGGCAGGCCCAAGGCAAATCCAGGAAGAGAGGTGCGGCATCCTCTGGGTGGCTGGCTGGGTGGCAGAGACAGGAGCCAAGAGTCCTCTTTACCTAAATGCTTCAAATCACCCAGGTTTTTTCCCTCCTGAAAATTCATGATCTCTTTCCCTTATAATGCCCAGGTTTTTAGGTGAAATACTACAACTGGCTTGCCCCATGTCAGGGAGGGTCCCAAGGGTTATAGTACGATCATGAGTTTTTAGAGGTTAAGAATGACTTTGGCCCTGGCTGGTGTGGTTCAGTGGATTGAGTGCCAGTCTGTGAAATGAAGTGTTGCTGGGTTGGTTCCCGGTCAGGGCACATGCCTGGGCTGCAGGTTTGGTCCTTGGTTAGGGCACATACGAGAGATGATCAATTAATGTTTCTCTCCCTCTCTTCCTCTCTCCCTTCCCCTGTCTTTCTAAAAGTAAATAAATAAACACTTAAAAAAAAAAGAATGACTTTGGTGTCAGACCCTGGTTGGAGGTCAATGTCTACTGTCTGTAAGTCTTGGAAAGGTTATTCTCTAAGCCTTTGCTTCCTTATCTGAGGAAAACAGACATCATCTTCTGTGCAGTGAGCGCTGCTTGGAATAGGTGGCAGCTATTATTTTTCTTCTCAGGCACAGCTGTTTCCTGGAAAGGGGCCACAAAGAGTTGGTTCACCTGCAGGGTGGTCTGTGGTGATCCTGAATTCACTCGGGGCCTGAGAAGTCTTGATTATGGAAGGACATCAGGCCTCTGACATTTGGATAGGTGAATTCAGACGGATTGTAAGCATTCTAGCCTTGGGGATTTGGGCAAAAGGGTCATTAAGTTGGCCTTGTCACGTCTTCTGTCCTTGGAGCCTTATCATCATCGGCTGATAGATAAACCAGTCTTGGCCAGATGACTCACTGAGGCAGTTTAACTCCTTCTGGGATTGTTCATGACCGGCTCCCTGGGGAAATTGCGGAAAACAAGCAAAAAAGGGAAGATTTAAAAAAAAATTCAGCATCATTATTGACCTGTCCTAAGCCACAGAAGAGGCAGGGTGCTAAGTGAGACAGACAAGTCCCCAGCTTCCATTCCAGCAAAGAAGAACAAGAAGTAAATAAAGCACTGAACTAAATAAACAAGAGGACTCAGCGAGCAGCAAGTACTGTGAAGATAAAGAACTTGGCAGCGGTTCTCAAACTTATACTGGGCTCCCCTAGAGGGTCACTTAAAACACAGCATTTCTAGTTCATTGTGTCTTGGGAGGGACCAGAATTATCTTTCTAACAAATCCTCAGATGGTGGACCATACTTTGAGAACCAGTGATAAGGGGAGCAAGGATCGGGGGTGAGGGCTAATTTAGAAAGCCGAGCTCAGGAAGATTAGGTCAAGGGCTGAGCACGGCATTCCTTTTAGTTGGGTGGAGGTAGAGGGGAGGGGGATGTATGTTATCTGCAGTTCTTCTGTGGAAAGAACTGCTGCAAAGAAAAGGAAAACAGAGTCTCCCTCCTCCCTCACTCTATTTTGTTCCTTTTCAGATTTCAGCTTTGCATTTGGAATCTCAGTGCTCTGGGAAGCTGGTCATTTAGTTGGTACTAAGGCAAGATGCTATGTTGTGGCTTAGAGTATTCTCATCTATTTATTAGTTCTCATGAAGCAGAAGTTTAAAGATCAGATCTGAGTCTAAAAATTTCAGAAATAACAGATACCAAAGAGAAGGATGTTCCTATGCTAGTTGTAACCAGCTCCAGGACTCACTGGGTCCCTTCTCAATAGTTCATTCATTGGGTGGCGTTTTCACTTTTTTTTTAATGGAAAACCTATTTGTATGTGAAATAAAGATACAGAGTCATCATGGATTAATAGATTATAATATATCTGAGGGCAGAAGACAAAGCTTTATCTTTTTATCCTGTGCCTAGTAACAGGCCTGTCCTTCATGGTAAGCCACTAATGTTTGTTGATTTCAAATATCTACTCAATCATTTATTTACACCTGGGCACTATGCTAGATACTGGAGATACAACAGCGAAAGAGGTAGACCCAGACCCTGTCCTCATGGAATTTATGGTTTAAACAGGGAGTAAAAGTTAACAGGTAACATATAAATGAGGGAGGTCAGGAGGGCTTCGTGGAAGAAGTGACATATAGCATGAGAGCAGAGAGAAGTGGACAAGGCATGGTGCAGAGGAGGGAACAAGCAGAGAGTTTCCTGGAGAGACACATGGCATATGCAAAGCCCAGAGGTGAGAGAGATCATGGCCCATCCCCCAATGACTGGAGCCAAGAACTGAAAATTATTCTGAAGGGTCTCATAGGGCTGCGTGAGCAGGCAATGTCAAGGCACGTTGAGAAAAAGTCTTGGGGACTTCACTGGTTTGTTGCTGTTTACACTAAGTGTAAAGGTTTGACTTATGCCCAGAGTGGGAATTAACCTAGTATGCAGTTTGGGAAAACTTGCTGTAGTGATGATTGGATTGCTTTGAGCTGGCTCTGCTTGCAGGTTCTGGTTCCCAGATTTTTACTTCCTCCCACCTGTTGAGTGAGGAGGTCTGGGCGAACCAGTCTGGATGGAGGAAGAGGCTTGCTGAACTCTTCACCATCAAAGAGCACTCTTGGAACAAGTGACAACTCTATTACAGTGAGGCTTGGGGGGAGATCAGGTCCAAAGTGGTTGTTGAAATGCTAAAATTATTATTTTTAGTGTTAATGGATTTGGCCTCAGAGAAGTGCAGATAGTTTCCTGTGAACTCTGCCTGGCTTGTGGGTCCTGACTAATGACTCTGTGACCTAGGGTAAGTCACTAAGCCTTTTGGCATCCTACTTTTCTATAGTTATAAAATGGGAATAATCTCTGCCTCTGTCAATGTCCTGGGAAATTGTCGGTGGAAATGAGATGGAGTTTGTGAAAACACTGGGCTCCTGAAGGGAAACTCAAACATCCAGGGTATTGATTTGTTAAAGGCATGCGTTTGGTGTCGCAATGGCCAGTACTTCCTAGTGTGTGTGCTTAATGGTTAACTATTCAGCCTAGAATCTGTATCTAGGTTATTTTATAAAAATGCGTTCTATCTCTGTGTGTATGTGTGTATATATGCACACACACATATATACATATATAAAATATGTATTTATTACAAATATATGTGTATATATGTGTATATATGGATTGACCCATATGTATATATATGAGTTAATAAAACATCCCAAATATTTAAAAGTGGGCCGAACTGAACTTTTTCTTTTTCAGGTAATTTTTAAAGATTTTATTTACTTATTTTTAGAGAGAGGGGAAGGGAGGGAGAAAGAGAGAGAGAGAAAATTGATGTGAGGGAGAAACATGAATTGGTCGCCTCTTGTATGCACCATGACCAGGGACTGAACCTGCAACCCAGGCATGTGCCCTGACCGGTAATCCAACCAGCAAACTTCTGCTTTCTCGGGTGATGCCCAACCAGATGAGCCACACTGGTTAGGGCTTCAGTTAATTTTTAATGTGCTTGGAAAAGTTATAATTCTTAGCTAAAAATTTGTGCTCTGTGTGAGAAGTATCTATTATCTCTAAAACTCTTTGCATCCCTTACCTTCCTTTTTTAAAATGCTTTCTTCATAGGCAGCACCCCTTTGAAGCACTTGGGCCTTGTTTAAATTTGAAGATCAAATAACACCCTCTATCCTCATGGACTTGTCTTCCTCCTGGCCAGTCTTCCTCCTGCTAGTACTGGCCTGGATTTTCTTCCCTCGCTTTGGCTTTTGACCCTATGAGATAATGAAAAGCAGAGTGAAGTTACCTGTAGGCAAAACGTGTAGAATTTTGTAATTGTTCAAGATGCTCAGTTTTTCACGCTGACTCACACAATTGTTTTGCAGACAGAAGATAAGTTCTCAACTTTGAGGGAAAGAGAGAGCATTTTCATGGGTGTCTCTTTTTGCCTGCCTGATTTCCTTCTGATTTTGCTTTACTGTTTTGAAGAATGGCATGAAAGGTGGAAAAGTGAACTTCCACCTTGAAATGTGAGCTATGTGTGTGCTTGATGCAAAAAAATATGAAAGCTACTAATTCTAAGTCGCTTGTTTTCATTTGTGGCTGAGAAGGTAGTTAAGTTCAACTTCTTTTTAAACCCTAAGTCCAATGTGCAGATTCCTAAAACAAAAAAAGAAAAACAAAACAAAAACACAACTAAGTATCTGTAACCAAACTTTGGATGAAGCATATCTAGCCAACTTCTGTTCTTCTGGTTGGTGTCAACAATGTGTTATTAGAAGCAGAGTTTTAAATCTCTGTATTAGTTTCAAATTCAAACCTGGTGTCAAATGGAAGAACATTGGAGGTTCAACATGATGTGGTTTATTTCAGACTATAGTAGGCTCACCTTGGAGTAGCATTTCTGATCTGGACCTATCAGTTTTTAAAGGCCACATGCCCAGACTAGCTAGCTGATCTTTTTGATGCTAGTCCTGCTTCCTTAGGTCATCTTTCAAACCACTACTATGGCTATATTAGAAAACAGGCAAACAGCAACAATAACAAAAACAAACAGCTGTTGTGTTTCTCTCCCATTTAATTTCCTTCAGTGGCTCCCCATGAACTATTTAATCCCTTCCAGGCTTCTTTGCATGCAGTCAACTCCCACCTTTCTTTCCCAACATCTAGTGTTCTGGCTATGGTGTACCTTTCACACACATGCCAAGAACCCCCCACCTGCCTTCCCACCTATCCTTTACCACTCAGTCCTAACAGGCTTTGCTCTCTGGAGCTCTCTATATCTTCCAAACAGGATACCTCTCCTCTGGGCTTGTGTAGCAGCATGCCTGCATGGTCACATTACCACCTGACTTGCCACCTGCCTTGCAATTCTTTGTTGACACCTCCATGTGCCCTACTAGACGGGGAGGTTTGAAGGTGAAGATGTGTCTGACTCAACCAGCAGATAGTCTAGTTCAGAGCTGGTGATCAATAATTTTATGTTAAGTTAATGATCAGTGGTTGGGATGGGTGAGGAGTTGTGGAAGTAAGGATTCATTAATGCCTTAAAAATGTCTCAGTAGAGCCCTGACTGGTGTAGCTCAGTGGATTGAGCACAGGCCTGCGAACCAGAGGATCGCAGTTCGGTTCCCAGTCAGGGCACATGCCTGGGTTGCAGGCCGGTTCCCTGCAGGCCAACTCCCAGCAGGGGACACACCAAAGGCAACCATACATCGATGTTTCTCTCCCCCTCTCCTTTCCCCTCTAAAGATAAATAAATAAAATCTTAAAAAAAAATGTCTCAGTAGAATGGGAACCTCAGGTAAGATTGCTGAAATTATAAGAATAGTATTTATTCAGATTGGCTGGTGCCTGGCCTGGTGGGTCCCCTAACCTAAGTCTTTGAAAGAAAACTTTGCTGTCAAAGATGAATGATTGTGGATGGAGATCAGGGAGGCTGGGTAGGGGGTAACAAAGAAAGAGAATTTGAAGCATGGAGAAAAAGGGGTGCTGAAGATGTGGAGACACTTTGGAAAATATCGTGAGAATAAGTGGAATTTCAACATGGAGCTGTCTGATTTTTGTGATTTTTAAAAATTGCATGCATTACCAGAACTAGAAGAGACTTTTCAAAAAGCAAATTTATCCTAAAGGTAGCTCAGAGTGATCGTTGACTTGGCTATTTAGGGTCTTTTGTGGTTTCATATAAATTTTAGGATTTTTTTCTATTTCTTTGAAAAAATGACACTAGGCTAGAAGACTATAGTCTAAATTTGTTCCCCCCTTTTTTCCCCTAGCTTTCCATTAGATTATTAGTGAATTGAAGTCAGGGACCATGTTCATTTTTTTCCAGTTATTTTCTAATTACTTTAATTGAAAGAGTGATGATGTTTGTTGTAAAAATAATGTACAAGTACACAAAATAAAGATGAAAGTTTCTCTTTGTAGGACTGTGATAGTCCACATATGTTTGTGTGAATTAGAAAAGGCACTCCTGCCTCTGCAGGAGAAAATCATATAACAATAAATATGCAAATCTACCATAAACCTATAAAATTGTCCTGTGCACAATTCACATAACCACACATGGCTGCCCAGCCCCTGCATGTCTCCCTTAACCCGCTCCCCTCCTAAAGGGGACCAGATCTTTATCTATCCATGTATTTACCTACATCTATTTGTATATATGCATATATAAATCATTTACACACAGACACACATACTCAAGAATGAAGAGGAAGTTTGTAGAAATGGGACCATATTTTACATATTATTTGGTCATACTTGCTTTTTATCCCTTGATAATATATCTTGGATGTAATTTCTTATCAGTTTATGCAACTGTACCTCATTCTTTCTAGTGGTTGCAGGTATTCTTTAGCATGGCTGTACTGTGTTTAACTATGCTTCTGCAGAAACACTTTGTGTTCGGTATCATTTTATTATACACAATGATGTAACATACACAAATATTTCAAAGTATGGGTTCATAGAGCCAGGGCAAAGGATTTATGAACTTTCACATTTTGTCCTCCAAAATTTACACTGAGTTATACTTGTGTTTCTTCATACCCCTGCCAACAGTTATTATTAATACTTTACATTTTTACCTGTTTGATGGAGGAAACATGGCATCTCATTTTAATTTTTCTGATTACTAAGTGGGGTTGAGTATCTTTTCTTGTATTTATGGACTATTTGACTTACTGAACCTTTACTACATATTGCACTGTAATCATTTATTACCTTATTTTGTTTTGAACATACATTCGATTCCTGTTAACTGTATTGGAAATAAATGACGAAGGATGAGTGAGAGAACGCAGTCAATTAGAAAGATCACAGCAGTTTGAAGTAAAAGGGGTCATGAACATCACATGGTCCAAATGCCTTCTTTTACAGATGAGGAAATTAGTATTTCAAGGGGCAAAAATGTCCAATAGCTGGTTCATGGCAGGTCCGAAAATTGGTTCTACTTCAGGTTTCTTTTCCCTTGTCATTCTTTTGTGAAACAGCATTTATGAAGAATATCATTGGTTATTCTTTTCTGGGTACTGTGTCTTTCAAGGAAATCTTTCACTTATCAGAAAGCAAATGCAGTTCTGTCTGTTGCAGGGGAGAATGAGTTGTGTTGGTCACAGGGAAATGGCTCTGAAGAGCTCAGTTACCAGGCAAAGCTAAGCAGTTTCTTAGATATATCAAATGGTGAAATAAGTTGGTTTGGTGGGAAAAGGGGTATCAGTAGAAATCATTTGAGTCAGGAACATCTTTCCTACTATACTTTAAAAAGTACTCCACATGATCTAGGGGCATGTTTTTGGATGTGCAATGGATTTGATTTTCAGAATACACAGAGTGTGGGCCTTCTTTTAAGGAAAGAAGAAACATGAAGGATCTGGTGGGACAGTCTTCAAGTAAAGTCCAAGACAAAAGCTGGACTTCCAGTCCAGGACCTGAGCATGAAGATGAAGACAGAGAACTTCCTCAGAGTGGAGAAGAGAAGACAGGGGTGTTAAAGGCAGAGAGAATGATGGCACAGTATACAACGTAAATGTTGCATACTGTGCACATGATTGGAATTTGAGGTGGACGTGTTTCCTGGGTTCCCACGTAAAATTACAAAGAAAGGAGACAGGATGGGCAAGACCAGGAACGTTCCCAGTCTGTTGGCCTACTGACCAGGGTAGCCTAGGGTTGCTCTTCCTGCACACATTGGGCAAGAATTTGGGAAAATCAAAGAAAGTTTTTTATTTAAATGCTTGTCTGTACCACTGGGACTGGAGGCCTCTCTGAATTCTCAGCAGATTCCAGATCTACTATCTCTTTCCCTAAATCATTGGCCACCAGAATGGTTCCGGAGTCTTATTATCATTCAATATCCTCTCAGCATTTACATTTTCTTGATTATAAGATGGTGATAATTACTGTTAATTATAAGACAGTTTACTTGTTTCAATCAGCATCCACATTATATAGTGGGGTTGATTGACATGTTTTTCTGATCTATAGATGACCATTTTTTTTGTTACAAATTTTAGAATTTTTGGTTGTTTTTGAAGAAACTAGGTCATTTTTCTTGTGGAATTTCCCACAGCTTTAATTTTGCTGATTACACCTACAGAGTGTTGCTTATCATGATGCTTTGTCACCTGGATTTCTGAACCTCTGATTGGTGGTGAGATTGACCACATCGAGTTTGATTTGTTGGGGCACACAACCCCCTGGGAAGTGATCTTGTCATCTGTCCAACCTCAGCCACACCAGTCCTTCTCGCTCGTTTTGTTTCTGCCCCTCTGGCCTTGAACATCCTAGGCTAGTTCCCTCCACAGTGCTGTTGCACTACTGTCCCACCTGTTTCTACTTCCTTCAAGTCTTGGCTCAAATATTCCCTCCTTGATGAGGCCTGCCATGGCCACCTACTGAATACATATATCCTCAGTCCAGCCCTCCTGGTTGTAGAAAAGTGCCTGACACATGGTAGTGGTCCATACATACATCTTGGATGAATAAAAAAAGGGGACACCTCTCCTTCCAATTCTTACTCTACCTGCGATGACAATAGCAGTAATAGCAAACATTTACAAAATACCCACTCTGTGCCATGTATACTATGTGCTCAATGCTTAGCTTATTTCATTGCCACAGTAACATAGGATCAATCCTATCATTATCATTCCCCTTCTACACACCAGTGTAGTGAGCACAGAGATGCACAGACAGGCCCTCCTGAAAGGAAAGCCTGTACTTCCTAGCAGCGGGAAGACTACTGTCAGCAGAGAGCCCCTAGCAGTCAGCCTCTTGTTCAATGTCATATGTGTCCTGGGGTGTCTACACAGATGATGGATCCAAGCCAGAGTGTAAAAGCCTGGCCACCCCAGCCAAAAGGGGCCAACTCTGATGCACCACGTATTGCCCAGGCTTCCCCACGGGGTTGACTAAAGCTTTGTTGCAATTTAGCTTCTTCTCCTCCTGCCCAACTTTGATTCCCCCCACTTCTTCTGTCTGTAGGCATCAATTCCTATGAAATGGCCTATGAGCCAAGCTCCACCTCAGCATCTTCACACTGGAAACCCCAACTTGTGATGCTGAGGAAACCAAAGTGTAGAGAGTGTTAACCTTCTGAAGGTCACAGTGGATGGTAGGGATGGTAGGGCAGGGATGGTAGGGCAGGAGTTTTACTGAGCTGTGGTCTCTCTGATGTGATGTGCTGTTTCTAGAAGTACCACACACCCTCCAGAACCTTGGATCTAGGGAAGGACCATCAGCACTGCGGTTCAGCTCCATTGCAGGATTTAGCTGCTTTGCTTAGGCAGCCTATCAACATATAACATGTTTCCATAGGAAATGGTGTTCTTAGTCACAAATGACTAACTATACTGCATTGTAGAAAGACAAGTTGTAGATTTCCTATTGAGTAACTAGGAAAATGTTCATCGAGTACCAGAAAGTGTGACGACTGAAAGGTGTGTGCAGTGTTGGCTGAAGAGTCAGGGATGGGTGGAGGGTTGGGCTGAGATGAAGGATAGGAGGATATTCAAATCTCAGAGAAGGGCCCCTCCGTGGAAGGCCTGGAAAGCTAGCAGAAGACTCCATCCTTGGGTAGCCTCTGAGATTCTCATGGAGTGATCTGATGAAAAGGATGCTTTAGTGACATCAACAGTGTTTAGAATGGGCTGGAGGAAGGGAAGACAGGGGCCAGGGGGCCACGTTAAGCCAGGAAAATAGGGGAGCAGTGATGTGGACTTGAACTGGGTTGGGGACATCAAGGTAGAGAGACAGGGACAAAGTAAAGAGACTCTGTCAGAGGAAAAATAACATGATTTTGGAGTAGGAACTAAAGAAGGAGGTAGCATATTAAAGGTAAATTCCATGCCATTAAACTAAAAAATATGCTTAATTTTACCAGTAATCAAAGACATAAAAATGAACACAACCATTAGATTCCATTCACCTATGAAAGTAGAACTCATTGGCTCAATGAAAGTGCCCAAGGATTTTAAGGGTTTCTAAAAATGGACATCTCATATTCTCCAGCAGGATCAGTACATCTGTTTCAGACAACCATTTCATAACTCTGACAAGAAACCTTAAAATAGTGATCTTTGATCTCCTAATTTCAGTAAAGTATGGAGAATGGGAAGAAGAGATGAAAGGGATCACATTTTAGAAGGCAGGGTCCCCATGAATCTCTGCTTTCATCCTGGGAGCTTTTGGTGATCTCAGGACCTTGAACCTTGCCTTTATCTCCTGGCCCCACAGGTGGGTCCCTCCTTTGTGTCCCATAACATTGGTTACTTCTCTTTAAAAAATAAAAACCTATTGGCACCACTTTGTAATCTGTTTACGTTTTCTTCTTTCCCTCTCTGGGGTATCCAGCTTTTTGGTGTCTCTGGGCCATGCTGGAAGAAGAAGAGTTGTCTTGGGCCACACATTAAATGCATTGCAACATGTAATCACAAAGAATTTCATAATGTTTTAAGTAAATTTATGATTTTGTGTTGGGCCACATTCATAGCCATCCCGGGCCACATGTGACCCGTGGGCTGCAGGTTGGACTTCCCTGTTGACTTTTGGACCCTTGCATCAGGAGCTGTGTGGTGACTATGTGTGTTTCTCTCACCTAACATGGAGTAGGCATTGATCACATATTTTATGAATAAAAGATTAAAAGCTATGTAGTGAGCAATGGCTGATTTTCAAGTCTGGCTCCCAGAACTCAATACCTGCAAGCTACAGGTGTGTGTGTTTGAGGGTACCACACTGGGCGGAGGGGGATTGTCCATACAGCTTTATTTAGTTTTAGTCCTGACTCCTAGAGCAACAAGCTCCTGATTCCTTTGTTGGTGCCAGGGGTCAGCCCCCGGGGCTTTTTTTCCACGTTTCCTCAAGATGTATGTTCTTCTGGTCCTGTCTGGATTCTGCTTCAGGTCCAGGTGGATCTCCTTTCCGGCTCATTTTCCTCAGGAGGAAAAAGATCCCTTGAGGTCCCTGGTGGTAGGGCACGTGTTTCCTTGGCCTATTTGGGCTCCGCTTTGATCTATTGTTTCATGGAAACTGGAGGTCCTAAGAAGACTCCTCCCTTGTTTACCTAATAGCAGTGAACTCTTAACAACTTTTTATAGAGTTCTCCAGCTTTGAGAGGGTAGTCTGAAGGCTGTGGTGTGACCGCCTCAGAGAGGTGACAGGGGAGGCTTTCGAAGTTAAAGAGAGCATGGTGTCATCCTGTTGAGGAAATGGAGGCAGCAGGCAGGGGCTGTGTGTGCGCGGACTGGCTGGAAAAGAAACCAGGGCAGTATGAGAGCTGTAAGGAGAATGAGATCAAGGGGAGAGTTCAGACCCAGCTGAAAGGCTCTGTCTCTGTGTGAGGTTAAACATCCCTGTCAGTGTATATGGGGTCTGGCACAAAAACCCTTTTTATTATAAAATCTTTTATTGCAGAATCATAAGCGTGCAATTCTATAACATAATAGTATCACACTCAAGCAAACCACATCATATTTTAGGTGAAATATTCAAATTAAAACTATAAATTATTATACCCATAGTATTACCCTACCAACCACACTCAAGCAGGCCTTATTTCTGGCTGGCAGCTGTATATATTGAACTCTCGGTAAATGAAAGCCAGGCACAGTGATAGGAAGCAAAGAGAAAAGCAAGCAAGCTGGGGATGGAGATGTAAAGGGGATGGGATCTGAAAACTCAGTAGATAAAGCAGGGGTGGGAGCAAGTGTAGAGGCAGAGAAGAGGCAGAGAGTATGGCAGCAGAGTGTCCCAGGAGGTGATATTATGGAATGCAGTATGGCTGGCTTGTGGGGTGTTCTAACCCTGGACCCACTTTTGAGACATCTGGGAATTTTTAAAAAGATTTTATTTATTTATTTCTAGAGAAAGAGCAAGGGAGGGAGAAAGATAGGGGGAGAAACATCAATGATCAAGAGGATACATCAATTGATTGTCTCTCACATGCCCTCAAACTGGGGACCTGGCCCACAACCCAGGCACGTGCCCTGACTGGGAATTGAACCGGCGACCTTTTGGTTTGCAGGCTGGTGCTCAATCCACTGAGCCACACCAGAACATTCTAATGTGCCAACTGGTGAAGAATGATGGCTTCAGACCTAGGAAAGGGGATAGTGTTTCTTCTGGAGGTGGGGAGGAGCACTGCCATGTTGAGAGGAAGAGAAGGCTGATGGAGATACTTGAAGATAGTAACACATATACGATATCTTATGTTTTTCTAGTTCTTCTAATCACACTTCTCAGACTCTAAAGTGCAGATGAATCCCCTGGGAGTCTTGCTAAAATGCAGGATCTGATTCAGTCAGGTTGGGTGAGGCCTGAGACTGTGCATTTCTAACACACTCCCAGGGGATGCCAGTGCTGCTGGTCCACACACTCAGATCGTCGAGGCTTAGTGTTTACAAAGTGCTCTCCTGTCCACCACCTGATTGCCCATATGGCTGATGGTATGGCTGATACAAAGCCGGTCTTACCATTCCGAGGAAGCAGAGGTCTGAGAAGGGATGAGGAGCAGAGGGCCCCTGGGCAGTGGTGCTCTGTGATCCTGCTGAGCCCTGGGCCAGGTCCTTCCTTCTGCTGCTCACCTACCCTGTTTCCTCAGCTCCCATACCACTAAGTGGTGACACTTGGTCTCCCATCTCCAAGTGCAGTGTCCATTATTGTGACTCTCAGTGGCCTTAGTTTCCAGGAAACAAGAGAACATAATTAATGAAAGGGAGAGTGAGAAGGAATGGGAGCTTACAGAGAAAGAAGGACATCTGGAGACACTATTATGGGAAATCACCCAAGGGACCAGGAATGAGGCCGAGCCAGGGTGGGAGCAAACCTGTTGGCATTCACAGTTCATTAGTGGAAGAGGTTCTTTGACTCCACTGGGGGAGGTCTCCAAATGTGCCCTCAGTGGGAGCCGAGGCGGCACATGGTAGTCTTGGTGCAGTCAGGGGATGAGAAGCTTATAATTTAGGAGAGCGAGTGTCATGTTGAAAGTGTATCAGAATAAGCTGGAGGGCTTGTTAAACACAGAGCTAGGCCCCATCCCCAGAATTTCTGACTCAGGAGATCTGGGATGGGGCCTGAGCACATGCATCTCTAATGAGTTCCCAGGTGGTGTGGGGACCTCACTTTGAGAACCACTGGTACAGCACCTGGCCACGGACTCCCTGAGGTCAGCTAGAGCCAGAGTGGGCCATTGATTTAAGTGGCTTTTAGTCTTGAAGTCCAGGATATGAAAGTTTGAAAGAATGGAAAAGGGACAGTTTGATGGACTCAACTCAGTATAAGTCAGCAAAGTTTGACCCCAGGTTCTCTGGTTCACCTGTTGCTATTGGAACAGTTGCAGGGTCTCCGAGTGATGATATTGATGGCCTCCAGGGAGACTAGACTTTTGGGTTGGGGTGCAGTGATGATTCAATGAGAAGGATGAAAAAGAGGGATGCAGTGAGAAGCAAGATTTGGGAGTTTGCCCTGATAAAGCAGGGGTTCCTGTCAAAGGAAGCAACTGTGGAAGGGCTTGCAAGGGGTGGGCTGGCTTTGCAGGTCTGAGGTGCAAGATGGCAACCCACAGAGGGTAGAGGGAAGGACGAGGGCGAACGAAGCTGCACAGAGCACTGTGGCAGCATGGGTGGGCCAATAGCACTGACAGGTAGATGGTAATTTATCACAAATGTAATACTACCTTCCATTTGCATGGAGTGGGTTCTTCAGACAACTTGCCCTTCCATAACCTCATCTGATCCCTTCCCAGCTTCCCCGTGAGTTTGTAGAGCAGGTACTATTGCTTTCAGTTTACGGATGAGGAAATGACTAGAAGGAAAATATAGAACTTGCCAGAAGAGGCAGGGACAGCTGCAGAGAATCGTCTTTCTGTTCTGGAGCATGTGCCATTTCTGAGAACTGGTGTGGGCCACAGGCTGATGTGTTCTGAGTCAGGCCTGGGCATGTCTCAGTGGACACAGCAGGATGGGAGGCCTGATGATGGCTCAGGAATGAACCCAGTCCCTGGAAAAGACCCTTGCTGAGCTAGTTTGGCTCTTTCAGGTGGTAAAAAGCAGAGACTAGGGCGGGTTGCCTCAGGCGCTGGGGTTTGGTGTAGGGATGCCCAGGGAAGGAAGGGAGATGGGAAACATTTCCATAGGTCTCATGGAGAATGGGAGGGTTGTTCAAGGTCTATTGTTCCTCTAGAAACCAGTCATTCTTCCCTTGAAACTGGGGAGATGAGGGGGGACCCTGCTACTTCTACTGTCTCTGCCTCTGCTCTCTTGCTGTTTAGGCTGGCTCTTTTTCCTGCCTCCTCTTTGGTCCCTCTGCTGCCATTCCTTATACTTATCTCTATTTCCTGTTACCACTCTGCTCCCTGTTGATTCTATGTGCATTATGGTTAGAAATCCTTAGAATAAAGACAGACTTTGAGAGTGGGCAAGAGGGTGGGTCATAATCTACCTCTCAGGCTGGTCTATAGGTGGCTATTTTGGGGGAAGGTCTGACACTGGGCTCAAGCAGAGCCCAAGGTAGCAAGGTGGTCTGATGGAGAGCAGGTGTTCCGAGCTGCCTGTGGGCCTGGTGGGCCCTCGGAGTAATGTGCCCCATAACTTGCAAAAGCAAAGCAAAGCCCCTGCCCAGGGGGTATTTGAGACAAAGTGGGAGGAGTAAGCCAATTTCCAGAAATATCAGACAAAGGGAATAAGATGAGGTTTCATTTTTCGGAACTGAAATGTAGGGTAGGGCTGTGGTGTCTGGAACAATCCACAAACTCACAGCTGGGTGAAATATTAGACCCAGCTGGATGAGATAGAGGGAGCTGATTAGTGTCAGAGGATTGGGCTAACAGTCCTTAAACCCCTCCTCCCTGGGGTGGGTCCTGATCCTAGGTGCTATAGCCAAACTGGGCTTGCAGGACAGGGACTGTAAACTTCAGCTGTGAGAACAGGTAGGCTAGGGACAGTGATGGACTCACCAAGGCCACAGTGGTCAAGTGCAAATGACAAGAACACCGTCTGTATGTGGAAAAGGGGGTTTTATTCATAACACATGCTGTGGGACCTGCTTTCAAAAGAAGAGAATTCTGTTTTCACTTTAAGCTCCTACAAACTGTCAAAAGCACCTAATCTGTGAACATGTTACTAAAGCCATTCCTCAGGAAATTCCTACCTACCCAGAGGATGTAGCTGGGTTTTATGGTCAGAAGCCCCAGCAGAGGGATACAAGGAGGGAACAGCAATGGGTGCTGAATGTCCTGAGAATATTCTAGGAGGGGTTGGAAGGTCCCTGGCCAGCTCTCTGGCTCAGGGCTGCAAGCATTGACTGGGGGCTGAGGCAAGAGTGAACCCCGTGGTCTTCAACGACCCTCTTTACTCTGCTGCTGTGTGGATTCGAGGTCCGGGGTCCTGTCTTTGCCAGGCCTCTGGTCACAGGGCTGCCCATTTCCTCCTCCCAAGAACACTCATTCAGAAGACTGTCCTGATGAATTCCCTGCTACCCCATAGGTAAATGACAATTCACTCAGGATACATAATTACTTGAGTAAAATACACTTCAGAGCAAGTACAAAGACAATAGAATGTACGTGTATGTTACAGCTATCTCTCATGTAGCCTCTCCTGCCAAGGCAAACTCAAGTCAAAGCAAATGTATTCTTTCAAAGTCCCTTTGAGGGGGACGACTGATGTGCTCCTCTGTCTTCTACCTGTGGAGTATGAACACTTGGTCCTCCTGCTCCCCCAAAAAAGAAGGAAAGAAAAAGGAAATGAATGACAGCCTCTTTGTCCTGCATTGGTACCACTCTTATGGTGGATCATTTCCTACCCTTGGGTGCAGTTACTGGTGGCCTTGTCTGTCTTCCCCTGCTAAACTGTGGTTCTCTGAGCAGAGTCCATGCCTTTTAATATTGACTTCACCTTGCATTTTTCACCTCTTTACAGAGACTGTATGTACCTTTTGTATTTATCACATCAGTAAACCCTCACTTTAAGAGGGGTGGAGTGGACCTTACCATCATATACTTGTTTGGTAGGTAAGGATTAAACACTTAGCCTCAGATAATAAGCAAAAATGCTTTTGAGTGCCATAGACTGGCTTTGAATCCCAGCTCTGCTTGCTACTCCCCTTGTGGCCTTATGCTGGGTATTTCATCTCTCTAAATCTTATTTTTTAACCTACAAACGAAGATACCATTTACCTCATAAAATGACTGTGAGTCTTGAGGTTGTGTGTGTATACATATATATGTATATATACATATATATACATACATATATATATATATATATATATGAAAGTTATATAACTTTCACAAAGCAAACAATAAATATTAGGTATCAGTGTGAGCAGAAAGCCCGAATCTTGTTCCTTAGTGATGCTATTTCTTATTATTTATTGGGCACTTACTATATGCTGTATCTTGTTATGTGTTTTGTCCCAGTTAATTTTCATAAAACTGTGAGTTTTTCTCCTCTGTTCTATAGATGAGGAAATAAAGACCCAGAAAAGTTAAATTCTTAACTGAGGTCACCCTACTGTTAGGTGATCCAGTCAATATTAAATGCATGTTTTGCTAACATTTATGCATGTTTTGGCACTATCTGCTAAGTTGCCTTCCCAGGTTTGTCATGCTAGTACTTCCCATAGGGCCTGAGCTCAGTCCTGGCGTCAAATTTGGCAAAATGACCTTCAGGCTCTGCACAAGTTAGTGGGACAAATTTTCACAGTTTGGTTTACTTGCAGGCCGCCCAAGAGCACAAGGGAAATATGAGTAATGGCTACAAAAGAGTCAGTGGACAAGCTCCCAGGGCCTCCTTCCCCCAAGATCTGTGGTCTTTTCCGCCCTCAGTGAGTGAGCAGTCTCCATCTGCTCCGCTGGAGGCTAGGCCGAGTCTGTATGCCTGGGTCTGCCCACTTCCTTGTGAAGCAAGTCCTTCTGTGGTTTTACTGCTTAGCAGCCACAGCAGGCGAGCAGGCCCACCTTGCTCTAATATAGAAGATGCTCAACAAATATTACCTGCAAGTGGATACATGAGTGATGAAGGCAAAACCCCATGTTTTATATGTAGGAGTTTTGAAGGGAGAAATCTGAAGGGATGCCCAAAAAATTATTGACCCTTCACAGAAGTGACTTTACTCAAACACATTTTGTTTAGAGGCCTGAAGGAAGCTAATACTAATAATATTGACTACTTATTAGGTGCTTGACTAGATGTATTTAACATCTTCCTCATAAAATCCTCCCAGAGCTGCCATGATAATAACCCTCTGTTAGATGCAGGGTGTATTACAACTAATGGGGGTGAGGTAGTGTTTGTTTTCTTGTTTATTTATTTAAATTATTTTGTTGTTGTTCAGTTACAGTTTTCTGCATTTATCCCCCCCACCACTTCTTCTCCACTTCAGCCAAACCCACCTCCCTCCCTTGCTTCTGCTGTACCCCCGCACTTGCCTTCGTTTTGTCCATGTGTCCTTTATAGTTGTTCCTGAAAACACTTCCCTTTATTATCCCCTCCCACCTTCCCTCTGGTTACTGTCAGATTGTTCTTAATTTCAGTGTCTCTGGTTATATTTTGTGTGCTTTTTCCTTTTCTTGATTAGGTTCCAGTTAAAGGTGAGATCATATGGTATTTGTCCCTCACCACCTGGCTTATTTCACTTAGCATAATGCTCTCCAGTTCCATCCATGCTGTTGCAAAGGGTAGGAGCTCCTTTTCCCTCTCTTCTGTGTAGTATTCGATTGTGTAAATGTACCAGTGTTTTTTGATCCAGTCACCTACTGATGGGCACTTAGGTTGCTTCCAGCACTTGGCTGTTGTATATCGTGCTGCTATGAACATCGGGGTGCATAGCTTCTTTTGCATTGGTGTTTTAGGGGTCTTAGGATATAATCCCAGCAGTGGAATTGTTGGGTCAAAAGGCAGTTCCATTTTCAGTTTTCTGAGGAAATTCCATACTGTTTTCCACAGTGGCTGCACCAGTCTGTATTCCCACCATCAGTGCACTAGGGGTCCCTTTTCTCCACATCCTCTCCAACACTTGTTTCCTGATTTGTTTATGATGGCCATTCTCATCAGTGTGAAGTGGTATCTCATTGTGGTTTTAATTTGCATCTCTCTGATGGCTAGTGATGCTGAGCACCTTTTTATATGTCTCTGGGCCCTCTGTATGTCTTCCTTGGAGAAGTGTCTGTTCAAGTCTTTGCCCATTTTTAATTAGATTTTTTTGTCTTCCTGGAGTGGAATAGTGTGAGTTCTTTATATATTTTGGAGATTAAACCATTTTCTGAGGTATCATTGGCAAATGTATTCTCCCATATAGTTGTTTCTCTTTTCATTTTAATACTGTTTTCTTTAGCCATGCAGAAGCTTTTTAATTTGATGAGGTCTCGTTTGTTTATTCTTTCCTTTATGTCCCTTGCTCTAGGGGACATATCAGTGAGGATATTGCTTCATGGAATGTCTGAAATTTTTCTGCTGATGTTCTCCTCTAGGACTTTTATAGTGTTATGACTTATATTTAAGTCTTTTATCCACCTTGAATTTATTTTTGTGTATGGTGTAAGTTGGTGATCGAGTTTCATTTTTTTGCGTGTAGCTGTTCAGCTCTCCCAACACCATTTGTTGAAGAAGAGGCCATTTGACTCCATTTTATGCTTCTTTCTCCTTTGTCAAATATTAATTGACCATAGAGACTTGGGTTTATTTCTGGGCTCTCTGTTCTGTTCCATTGGTCTATGTGTCTGTTCTTATGCCAGTACCAGGCTGT
Source organism: Sturnira hondurensis (assembly GCF_014824575.4). NCBI lineage: Eukaryota > Metazoa > Chordata > Mammalia > Chiroptera > Phyllostomidae > Sturnira > Sturnira hondurensis. Next base: position 3,591,609 of record NW_028076902.1, on the reverse strand, counting down.
TTTGATTACAGTGGCCTTGTAATACAGTTTGATATCAGGTATTGTGATTCCTCCTATTTTGTTCTTCTTTCTCAAAATTGCTGCAGCTATTCAGGGTCATTTATGGTTCTATATGGATTTCTGAAATGCTTTTCTATACCTGTGAAATATGTCATTGGTACATTAATAGGGATTGCATTGAATCTATAAATTACTTCGGATAGTATAGACATTTTGATGATGTTAATTCTAATCCATGAGTATGGTACATGCTTCCCTTTGTTTGTGTCTTCCTTAATTTCTTTCTTCAGTGTTGTGTAGTTTTCTGAGTATGGGTCTTTTACATCATTGGTTGGGTTTACTCCTAGGTACTTTATTTTTCTTATTGCTCCATGAAATGGGATTTTTCTCCTGATTTCTGTTTCTGATATTTCATTGTTGGTGTACAAAAATGCCTTTGATTTCTGAATTATATTTAAAACAGAGTCTCCTATCAATTGTGCTCTATCCCTGGACCCCAGGGGGACTCTGAAAAGGGGCGGGTGGGGGAGAGCAGCCTCCTTCTCCCAGCCCTCCTGTTGAGAATTCTGCCCAGTGAAATTACAGTGATTTCCCCTACTTGAAGTCTGAGGGTACAAGGTTCAGAAAGTTGCTTTTTCCCAACATCACATAGTTAATTCCGTGGTGGAGTTAGGATTAAATTGCACTTCTGTCTAGCCATTACCACACACTGCCATATGTTTCATGAACTGAAACTTAAAGAGAACTGAAGTTATCTCTAACTTTACTGTTGATTAGTGCCTCATCCTGATGAGTCTTACCATCTCAATCTCTTGGTGTTTTTATTGTCTCACCTAAAAAAAGCCTGTGTTTATCTGGTCCATTCCCTCAGAACAAAGTGGGAGGGCTCAAATGAGCAATAGTTCAGAGTCTTCTGAAGGTACTTGTGGTCAAGGTCATATTCAATATAAAATGAGCTTGCTACCCTATAAACATTTGAATCGTTGCTTTGCAAACATACTTTTGGCCACAGGAAAAATTATGAGAGCTGGGAAATTAAACTAGCACAGAAGCAAATCAAAGTTTTGGAGTATGTAATCTGTCTTTAGGACTCCCAACTTTGGGATGGAAATATTTAAATGATTGAATGTACTTACTCTCTTCCATTCTCAATGAGATGTTTGGCAGCATGTGAGTCAAACCTGAATTGGACTGTTACTATTATTTTAAAAAATCCTCACCCAAGGATATGTTTATTGATTTTATAGAGAGAGGAAGGGAGAGAGAGAAAGAGAGAAACATCAGTGTAGGAGAGAAACATTTATTGGCTGCCTCTGGTAGGCACCCCAACTGGGGATCAAACCTGAAACCTAGGTATGTACCCTGACTGAGAGTTGAACGTGCAACCTTTTTGGTATATGGGATGACATTCAGTCAGAGCCTGACTTGGTTTATTAATCCTGTTTTCTCAGTGTGTGGTTTTACGTGGGTACATGTCATTGACATGCAACGGATGCTCAAGCAGTACTTGTTAAATTTATGAAAAAAGCCTTGCCTGCTTATTTTTTATTTTTCTAAAATATACATAACCAAATTTACCATCTTAATCATTTTAAGTGTACAGTTCAGTGGCATTTAGCACCCTCATTTTATTGTGTAACCATCCCTACCATCCATTTCCAGGACTTTTTCACCTTTCCACACTGAAACTCTGTGCTCGTTGAACACTGACTCCCTATTCCCCCCTCCCTGCAGCTCCTGGCACCCAACATTCTGCCTTCTCTCTCTCTGAATATGAGTACCTCGTATCAGTGGAAGCAAGCAATATTTATCTTTTTGTGACTAGCTTATTTCATTAAACATACTGTCCCCAAGTGCATCCCTGTTGTAGCATGTATCAGGATTTCCTTCCTTTTTCAGGCTGAATCATATACCGTTGTGTCCATGCACTGCATTTCGTGTATCCATTCATCCATTGATGGACACTCAGGCTGTGTCCACCTCTGGCTCTCACAGCTTTTGGATGAGGCCCCCTTTTTTCCTTTCCAGCCCCTGCTTTCAATTTAGCCTGCTTATTTTCATATCCTGTGTCATCTTTCGCACTGAGAATTAATATTCTTTCCAGTTTCCCAGAATAGCATTCTGAGGTCCTTTTTCAATACTAAAGACTGTAAAGCCAAGCAAAAAATGATTGGAAAACTATTTCTGACAATAAACTTGTGGAAAAGCTACTTTGCTTCCTGCTTTGAATCTTGCTATTAAACTGCCCACTTTTAATTCCATTTTGGGGCGCGACGAGCCATTGATCTTTCTGCTTACTCACCAACATGTGGTTTGTAGGGAGGCTGGGAAGGGTGGAGTGCCCCCCAGGGCGATGCAGGGCTCCTGGCTCTTCTGCTCCTTTATGACATTCTGCACATGTTCACTTGAGACTGGCAGCTGTCCTGCTACATCACTCTGTCACTTCCATCCCTGTATTTCAAATGCTGCTTCCAGAGCCCAGAGTAGACTCCTGGCTGAGAAGTCGTTAACAAAATAATCGGTCTTAAAGAATAGCCCAGCTTTATTGACTCCCTCTAAAACATTTGGCTTCATTTGGGGCTCAACCATGATGCCTCCTGAACCCTCGCATCTGTGTATCTTTCTGCATTTCAGTTTCCCGGAGCCCTACACCCTCCCCTTAGTGGTGGGGGGAGGGGAGGAGTCCTGCCTTGTGCTTCATCACAGTGAAGTTATTCTGGGTCTCAAAAGGCCTCATAAATCTGCTCCCCAGATGGAAGTCTCCATAAAAGGCTCCTCTCTTTGTGCAAGTCTCAAATTTCCCTTCAATTTAAATTCAACAAATGAATAATCAAAAGGCTGAGGTAAATTGTGATACCAAAAAGAAAAAATTTTGAAAGCGAGTGCTATTGTGAGTTCTGACCTCCATTCTTGGTTTATGAAGTAGACGTGTCTATAGCAGGTTAACCAGCTGTTTATTGCTCAGAAACAAAAGTCAAGGAGAAGCTGAAGGCCATTCACTGACACAGAGCTTTGAGTGAGCAAACTGTCACCAAGCCTCCACATTTCAATCATTTAGTTCTCAAAAGGAATTTCACACCACAGGTTTGAGTTTCATGAGGGTAGTTTATAAAAGCCTAACATTTAATTTTTCTTTAAGGAAGAAAGCTAAGGGAAAGGTAGACCCAGAGGCCTCAGGCATGGGACTCACAGTGTGGCCTTGGGAGTGAAGGTGACTTTGGAGTGAAGAACAGGGTCTCCCTCCCTGACCTGCAGCTTTAGGGGGGGTTGGTGTGAAGTTTATGACTGGTGCCATGTGAGGCCACAGGGCATTGGCTCATGTCACCACTCAGGATACCAAGCATTGGGCTGTCTTCTAAGTCAGAAACCTGTCAGCAACCTAATCTAATAGCTTTCATTCCCTCCATCTCCCCACAGAGGCTGTTGGGGCTGGGTCTGCCCCACCCACCATACCCCTCCCCCCACCTCCCACCGTCCACCGCCCCACCTGGCACTGCTGATTTACACTAGGGAAATAACAAGCCCACGGTCCTCTTTCTACCTGGTACATAATTCTCTTGGCCTTATGTGACCTTTTTTTTGAATTATAAAAGGATCACATGTTGATTGAAACAACTTTAAATACAAAGAACAGCATAAAGAAGAAAACTTAATCCTCTCCTTTCCTTGCTTCTAGTTTCTCCCATCATCAGAGACTTGGATATGATTCTTGCTCTTTTCCTACTTTATAGAAAAGCAAATCGCTTACCAGGTTGGTTTGTATTAAAGAAGTGAAGTCATATTGTACCTATCATTTTGCAATTTGATTTTCACTTGACAATATATCACGAATATCTTCCCAGATCAGTGTGTTGAGACCTAAATCATTTGAGTTGCATGTTTCTATACAAAAATTTGCTGTAATTTATTTAGCCATATAAATTAGGGATATACTTCCAATTGTTTCTAGTTTTTCACTGTTATAAATAATATTGCAACTGAGATACTGTGTATATAAGTATTGAAGCTTTTATTTCTATAGAATAGATATTTTGAAGTGGGGTTTCTGGGTACATGCAGTTTTAGCATACATTGAAAGAATTTAATTTTTGAAAAATAGAGCAATTCACACTGCCAGCAACAATGTATGAGAGCCCACATTCTCACAAAAACTGATGCTGTCCGTATTTCAACTTTTTGTCTGGTAATTCATTGTTTTTGTTTCTAATTCTCTGAGTACTAGTGAGATTGAATATCTTTTCATAAACATATTGGTTATTTGCATTTTCTCTCTTGTGAATTGCATGTCAATATATTATTTTTCATATTTTGGAGGACTGTTTCTTTTTTATTATTCATCTACATGATTAAAAATAGTAAGGATGTTAATCCTAAGGTTGTCATAATGATACAAATATTTCTTTTCAAACTACCAATCATCTTTTGACTTGTGGTGTCTTTTGTCACCACGCATCACACCATGACAACATGGCAAAAAAAAATTTGTAGTCAAATTTCTTATTCTTTCTTTCTTTTGACTTCTGAGATTTTTATCTTGCCTAAGACCTTCTTTAGTTTAAGCAAACATTTTCTTCCAATATTTTCTTAAACTTTTATTGCTTATTGTTGATGTTAAAACTCAATCTCTCTTGGAATTTATTTTGTAATGTGGTATGGGGAACAGGCTTTTAAATTTTTTCCAGATACTTTCCAGTTATGCCAACATTATATATGAAATAATTCATTTCCCCCCTTGGAACTGGTGTGCTTCCTCTATCATATAGTAAGTTCTCATATACCCTTGGATCTGCTCTGGGTTCTCTTTTCTATTTTCATTGATCTATTTGTCTGTTCCTGTGCCAATTCTATAGAGTTTATAATGGCTATAAAATTAGTTTTAATGCGTGGAAGGGTAAGCTCCCTCTCCACTTTTGTTTTTAAACTTTTGGGGACAATTATTGTACATTTATTTTTCAAAGGAAATGTTGAGATCCTCTTATCTAGTATGTAAACATATTCCTGGTATTCTGATTGGAATTCTTAATAAATCATTATATTCATTTTGGAAGATATGTTATTTCATTGTCTTCTCATCCAGGATCATTTTGTTTTATGTCTTTTAATAAAATTCTATAGCTTAAGCTTTTATGTTTCTTGTTACATTTATTCAAAGATATTTTCTTTCTCTATTATGAATAAGATTATTTTTCATTTTTATTATTAATATTAGACTATTTTTAAGAGCATTTTTAGATAGCAAAATTGAATGGAAGGTACAAAGGTTTCTCATATATTCCTTCCCCATACATAGATGGCCTCCCCCATTATCAATATTCCACATTACAGTAGTAAACTTGTTATGATTGATGAACCTGCATTGACATACCACTCAAAGTCCATAGTTAATGTTAGGTTTCACTCTTGGTCTTTTTAAAAAAAATTACTTTATTGTTGTTCAATTAAAATTGTCTGCAATTTCTCCATACCACTACCCCCAACCCCAGCCAAATCTACCTCCCTTCCTTGTTTCCACACTCTCCCTTGCTTTTGTCCATGTGTCCTTTATAGCAGTTCTTGAAAACCCTTTTCCCCACTGTCCCCCCCCACTGTCCCCTTCTCCTTCCCTCTGGCTATTGTTAGATTGTTCTTACTTTCAATGTCTCTGGTTATATTGTGCTTCCTTTTTTCCTTTGTTGATTAGGTTCCAGTTAAAGGTGAGATCATATGACATTTGTCCCTCACCGCCTGGCTTATTTCACTTAGCATAATGCTCTCCAGTTCCATCCATGCTGTTGCAAAGGGTAGGAGCTTCTTCTGTCTCTCTGCTGTGTAGTATCCCACTGTGTAAATGTACCATTATTTTTTATCCACTCATCTGCTGATGGGCACTTAGGTTGCTTTCAGCACTTGGCTATTGTAAATTGTGCTGCTATGAACCTTGGGGTGCATAGCTTCTTTTGGATTGGTGTTTCAGGGTTCTTAGGGTATAATCCCAGCAGTGGAATTGTTTGGGTCAAAAGGCAGTTCCATTTTAAGTTTTCTGAGGAAATTCCATACTGTTTTCCACTCACTCTTGGTCTTGTACATTTATTTTGTGGGTTTGGACAAATGTATATTGACATGCATCCATAGTGTCATACAGAGTATTTTCACTGCCCTAAAAATCCTTTGTGCTCTGCCTACTTTGTCATTCCTCCTTGACTTTGTAACCAACCACTCATCTTTTTACTATCTCCATTGTTTTGCCTTTTCCAGAATGTCACGTAGTTGGAATTACACAGGATATAGCCTTTTCAGATCGGCTTCTTTTACTTAGTAATATGCATTTTTAATTTTCTCTATGTTTTTACATGGCTTGATGGCTTGTTTCTCTTTAGTGCTGATTAATATGCCATTGTCTGGATGTATTATAGTTTACTTACCAAAGTTTATCTTGGTTTTGACAATTATGAGTAAAGGAGATATAAACATAGTTGTGCAGGCTTTTGTGTGCACATAAGTTTCCAACTCCTCTGGGTAAATACAAGGAGTATGATTGCTGAATTGTACACTAAGAGTATGTTTAATTTTGTAAGAAATTGCCAAACTGTCTTCTGAAATGGCTATACCATTTTGTATCCCCACCAGCAATGAAGGAGAATTCCTCTTGCTTCACATCTTCATCAGCATTTGGTATTATCAGTGTTCTGGATTTTGATTATTCTAGTAGTTGTGTAGTGGTATCTCATTGTTTTTTTAATTTTCATTTCCCTGATGGTGCATGATGTGGAATGTGTTTTTACGTGTTTATTTTTCACCTCTATATTTTCCTTGCTGAAGTGTCTGTTAAGGTCTTTGGGCTCTCTCTCAATCAGGCTGTTTGTTTTTTCATTTGGGGGATTTTTAAAAGCATATTTTATTGATTATGCTATTACAGTTCCCATTTTTTTCTCTCCTTTATCCCCCTCCTCCCTGTAGCCCCCACTCCACCATTTCCCTCTCCCCAACCTCAGTTCATGTCCATGGATCATACATATAAGTTCATTGGCTTCTCCATTTCCTACACTATTCTTAACCTCCCCCTGTCTATTTTGTGCCTACCTATCATGCTTCTTATTTCCTATACCTTTTCCTTCCATTCTCCCTCTCCTCACTGATAACCCTCCATGTGATCTCCATTTCTGTGATTCTGTTTTTGTTCTTGTTATTTGCCTAGTTTTTGTTTTTTAAGTTCAGTTGTTTATAGTTGAGTTTGTTGCCATTTTACTGTTTATAGTTTTGATCTTCTTTTTCCTTAGATAAGTAAGTCCCTTTAGCATTTCATATAATAAGGGCTTGGTGGTGATGAACTCCTTTAACTTGACCTTATCTGGGAAGCACTTTATCTGCCCTTCCATTCTAAATGAAAGCTTTGCTGGACAGAGTCATCTTGGATGTAGGTCCTTGCCTTTCATGACTCCAAATATTTCTTTATAGACCCTTTTTGCCTGCAAGGTTTCTTTTTAGAAATCAGCTGATAGCCTTATGGGCACTCCTTTGTAGATGACTATCTCATTTTTTCATTCTGATTTTAAGATTCTCTCCTTATCTTTAACCTTGGGTAACTTAATTATGATGTGTCTTGATGTGTTCCTCCTTGGGTCCAATTTCTTTGGGACTCTGTGGGCTTCCTGGACTTCCTGGAAGTCTACTTCCTTTGCCAGATTGGGGAAGTTTTTCTTAATTATTTTTTCAAACAAGTTTTCAATTTCTTGCTCTTCTTCTTCTGCCACCCCTAAGATTCAGATGTTGGAGCATTTGAAATTGTCCCAGAAGTTCCTAAATGTCTCCTCATTTTTCTTGAATTCTTGTTTCTTCATTCTCTTCTAATTGGGTATTTACTTCTTCCTTTTGTGCCAGATCACTGATTTGAGTCCCAGTTTCCTTCCCTTCACGGTTGGTCCCCTGTATACTTTTCTTTATTTCACTTTGTGCAGCCTTCATTTCTTTCTTCATCTTGTGACTGAGCTCAATCAATTCTGTCATCATCCTGATTACCAGTGTTTTGAACTCTGCATTTGATAGGTTGTCTATCTCCCCCTTTCTCAGTTCCTTTTCTGGAGTTCTGATCTGTTCTTTCATTCGGGCCATATTCCTTTGTCTCTGTGCACCTGTTACATGGTAAGGGGTGGAGCCTTAGGTATTCACCAGGGTGGCGCAACCCACTTTCCTGCATTGTGGCACCATATCTAGGGAAGGGGTCAGAGAGGGAACAATGCCACTTTCTTGGCTCTTGTCCCACTTTCCTTCACTTCCCTCACTTCCCACAAGCAAATTGGGCCCTTCTGGTGGTGATTCCTAGGTGGGTGGGTTTGTGTACTGTGTGAAGATCTGTGAGGTTCACAATATTTATGCAGATGGAAAAATATTCATGGAGCTGTAGAGATGTCTGGCATGCCTTTATTCATGGGTGGACGAGCCATGCATGCTGCAAGATGCGTGTCTATCTGTGTGTCTATCTGTGTGTCTCACGTCATGGCCCTTGCTCCTGAGCATGGCACCCATCTTGGTACCCATCCCCTTTCATGTCTCTCATCATCATTGCCCCCAGCAGGGAGTCCCTACTTGTTTAAGCAGTAGAGGGGAACAAAGCTGGCAAGATGCTAGAAATTATATAACATAACACAATTCAGCACATGTGAGCCCACCTCATGTTATGGGAACAGTTTATCGGGCCCAGTCTCAAGGCTATGAGAACACTAGTTACAAGGACCCTCCAAAGCTATGGGAATACTGCTTCGCTAGCTACCCAGACACCTGGGTGAGGAAGCTAGACTGCCTCCACTTACCCTACATGTATGATCTAGGACCCTGTGGTCCTCCTCAATGGATTCTTGTGTGAGACTGGGAGTTTCCCCCACCACCACAACCCCCACAGATTTTTTACAGCCAGGGCTTATAAGTATTTCCCCATGCGGAAACTCTGGGTTTCACTGTCTTGTGCTCCTGTTGTTTCTTCCAGCTTATCTGTGTGTGAATGTTGGATCACCTATGTGGTCTGCTGCCTTGCTTTGCCACAAGTCCTCTCCACCCAGGCTGCCTGTCTCTGCCCCTTCTACTGGTCTGGATCAACATTTCTTTAACTCCTTGGTTGTTGGGCTTCCATGTAAATGATTTTCTGGAAGTTCTGGTTGTTCTTTGTTTTTAAATTGGTTGTTATTCTATCCTTCTTTTGGTTGTGTGAGGAAGCAAAGCATGTCTGCCTATGCCTCCATCTTGGCCAGAACTTTATGTTTGGATTTTAAGAATTCTTTGTATGTTTTGGAACTAGTCCTTTATCAGCTGTGTCTTTTACAGATATTTTCTCCCAGTCTGTGCCTTGTCTTCTCATTCTCTTGACAATGTCTTTCATGAAGCAGTAATTTTTAATTTTAGTAAGTCCAGCCTATTATTTCTTTCTTTCATGAGTGATCTTTTTGGTGTTGTATCAAAAAAATCATCACCATACCCAAGGTCATCTAGGTTTGTTCCTATGTTATCTTTTAGGAATTGTATAGTTTTGTATTTGACATATAGTTTTTAGGATCTATTTCAAGTTAATCTTTGTGAGGGGTGGAGATCTGTGTCCAGATTAATTATTTTGCGTGTGATGTCCACTTGTTCCAGAACCATTTGTTGAAAGATTATCTTTGTTTCACGGAGTTGCCTTTGCTCTTTGTCAAAGATCAGTTGACTGTATTTATGTTGGTCTATTTGTGGGCTCTCTAGTCTTCTCCACTGACTGATTTGTCTGTTCTTTTCCCAACACCACACTGGATTATGGTAGCTATATAGTAAGTAGTCTTGAAGTTGTGTCATGTCATTTTTTCAACTTTATTCTTCTTCAATATTTTGTTTGCTATTCTGGGTCTTTTGTCTCTGAATATAAATTTTAGAATTAGTTGATATCCATAAAATAACTTCCTGGGCTTTTGATTGGGTTTATATTAAATCTGCAGGTTAGTTTGGAGAAAACTGACATTCTGACAATAATTGAGTCTTTTTATCAATGAACATGGCATATCTTTCCATTTATTTAAGTTTTCTTTGATTTTGTTTATTGGAGTCATGTAGTTTTCTTCATATAGATCTTATATATATTTTGTTAGATTTATACCTAAGTATTCCATTTTGAGGGTGCTAATGTAAATGGTATTGTGATTTTAATTTCAAATTTCACTTGTTTATTGCTGACATATAGGAAAGTAAATGAGTTTTGTATACTAACCTGGTGTCCTGCAACTCCATACCTTTTAAACTGGTTATTGTTAGGATACATAAGAGCTTTAAAATTTTGTACTTTATTATATGTATTTACTTCATAACATTTTCTCAATTTATAATAGATTTTTTAAAATAGAAGCTTTTAGTTTTCTACGTGTACAGTCATATTCAGGGTAGAGCAAAAGTAGGTTCGCAGTTGTTCATATAGGAAATACCACAATCATTAATAAATAATAATACCAGAATAAACTCTGTGTTTTGCATACTCACAACTATAATTCTTTTTTGCCTCACTCTGTATATCTATTTCTGTATATTCACATCTATACAGTCTTATTTCCTCTAATATTAGTCAATTTCTTCTCTCTTTGCATTAAGGAGAATTCATAAAAGTAGATTGAATGATTTTGGTGAGGGAGCCATCTATGTGTTAGTCCAGATTTTAATAGTGTTAGTATTTCATTGTTTAATAATGTTTGTTTTTGGTTTGACAGTTTTTATCATGTCTTCTTAAAAGAGGATTGGCTCCTGCATTTTATGAAATGCCTGCTTTTCTTCAATATCAATACTATTTTTCCCTTTCCAAGTAAACTTCTTCTCAAAGGCCTCCACTTTAAAAACTGTTGCTATCAGATGTAACACAGTTTTCAGTTAGCAATGGATGTCACAGTTGGTTAACCTGAGGTATCCTCTGAAGGCCCTGGAAGCGGTCAGCCTGGAGATGTCATTTACATACTATGGGGCAGGGCACAGCAAGAAAGGAACTAGGGCCTTACAATGAGGGGTGGAGGTGAGTGTGTCACTGCTGAAGGGGCTGGGAGAGCACTCAAGTGGAGTCTGAGAAGCAGGGTTGGGAGAAGAGAGCTGATTAACAGCTGTCATCAATCAAAATGCCACATGAGCCTGTGAGGCAAGGGTGGGGCTGTGAGCGGAAGCCAGCAAGATCCTGCATCAAGTGTTCGGCAGAAAACTTAAGAAACCAGTGGAACAGATACCAGTATCTGGATGTGAACTTCAGCTGAGGTCCTGGGCCAGCCCAGATGAGTGAAGTACAAGGAAATAAAGCTTGAGGAGCAGATTTGTGTCATCCAAGGTAATCCCCATGGTTTAGGGCTCCATATTAAGGCTTCAAGATCCTGCTGTCTTGTCTTCTTTTGGGTTGTCTCAAAGACAAAGTTTGATGGACATCTGTCAATAAAATGCTAGGTGAAAAATATTGAACATGACACACAATAGTTTTTCACAATTATTAATGGATGCTTTCATCTTTACAAAGGAAGAATTATGTTAAGCCAAACATTAAAAAATAATACTTAAAAACATCAAAACAAAACACTGACAAAAATTTGACCTGGAAAATATAGAAAATAAAAAAAAATAAGAAGTACTAATAACTTTATTCCTTAAAGATATTGTCAATTGACATTTTAGTGTATTTTCTTTCAGTTTTTTCCTGATTTGAGATCATATAGAATCTATATAGATAAGCGGTTGTTTTGCCTTCTTCATTGTTGTTATACCGTAAGCATTTCTACCATATTAAGGTATGTGATCAGGGATTTTTCTCTGTGTTCAAGCTCTATCTCCAGTGCCTAGAACTGAGGATATTTATTGAGTGACTCTATTAAGTCATTAAAATGTCTTTGTGGACATAGCTTTTAACAGTTGCATGAAATTCCTCTTATGGAAATGCCCTAATTCACAGAAGCATTTGAGACTACCCCCTGCATTCTCTCAAGCCACCCATCTTCTCCTGCCTCGGCCTTCCTGCGTCTCTAGGAGGTTCTAGAATGCACTGGTTCTCCTTCTCCCCCTCTCCATTTATTATTATTTTTTCAGTTAGCAGTAATCACATCTCAGATAAACCTCACTGGCTATGATACTGCTACTGTGCAAAACTCACCCTTTCTGTTTGTTCTTGATATTTCCTTCACCCTTTACCTTCCAGGCCTGGCTAATTTGTCCTTGTCTTTTAGATTCTAGCTTAGGAGACACTTCTAGGAAGACTACTCCACACCTCCTCCCAGTGAGATCCCTCCATCAGCAGTTCTGTAGCACCTGAACTCAGGCTCCTGGCAGCAGACAGAAGACACCGTTTCGACAGGTCATCTAGGGGAACTGAATGACAACTTATTTACAAAGGTGAAGGGTTACATAAAGCCAACAAGGGGAGGTAGGGTACCTGGGCTACTAGCATCAGGGAAACCATGACCACCTCTGAGTCTGAAGGGGAAGAAAAAGAAGTTCCTGGAGCTCATAGAAGACTCCTACAGAAGTTTTGGTAGGGGTGCATATAAGGTGACAATCCCTGGCCTGGCAAGGATGGAGTTCTCCTTCCTCTCCCCTGTTTTCCCCTTCCTCCTGGAGCCTGTACTGATCAGCTCTGTAGAAGCCAGGAGGCAAGGGAAGCCTTGGGTAGGTACAATTCAAAAAGGCCAGCAACCTGGAGCTGAGAGCAGAGCAGAGAAGGGGAGGAGAGTGCACCTGGAGGTGACCCAATGTCCAGCACCTTCCCAACTGTATGACCTTGCATGTCGCCATCTTTGCGTCCCACACTGTCATGAAAGATCCTAGAGGTCAGGAACCGTGCCTCAGGAAATAACTTGAAAGGGGGAAGATCTGTCATGTGCACAGCAATATTCACAACTCTTCTGTGTATAAGAGTGGAGGATTAGAAATGTCACCAAAGGGGAAGGAGTCTGGCAAGCCAGCTGGGGTGTCGTTGCACAGCCATGCAACGGCTCTCTGGGCGGGCTTGTGAACGCCAGTGACAGGGAGCACAGGATCACAATGGCAAAAGCAAAGCCTGCTGATTAGCATAAATGTGTCAAAATGTGTAGATGTGTCTCATACAGTGATTAAAGACATCTATGCTCATAATAGGTAAGAAACACTGGCTAAATGTCATATCCTCTAATTCAAGAAAAAAATAGCAAACTTCTGGAACAGTTTGTCACCAAAGTTTATGCAAAGTGTTAAAAAGGGGCCTAACAGCTTATTTAAGGAGGCTTTATTGGGAAGAGCCACTTAGCTTTTATCCATCCCCCCCACCCCGTTTTCTTTTGGTGAAGAAACTCCTTTTCCAATACCCCAGGGTGGGGCTTGGGGTTAGCTTGTTGCTGACATGCAGAAAAGGGTATTGAAAGTTTATTAAACTTTATTGTGCATAGGAATCTCCTGGGGATCTTGATAAAATGCAGATTCTGCCTCTCTAGGTCTGGGTGGGGCCAAGCTTTCCCACTCAAAACAAGATCCAGGAGATGCGGAAGCTGGGTCCTGAACACCAGCTGAGCAGCAAGGCTTGGGAGGGCCTTTTGCTTGTTTGCTTCTTCTACCCTTTAAAACTTCTATCTGCCATTGATAAATATATAAACTACCCTCCTTTGTCACCCACCCCAGCCCCAGGGTGCTCTTAGGGAGGGGGACAGCATCTGCTGGGCCTCTAATAGCCAAACAGAACTGGCTGAATTTTACTTTTTAGATTTCAAAAACAATCCCTTTAGTGTGCTGACGTAAATACTACCGGGTTGAGGAGGATATTTCAAACTACATATGATTCCCACCCATTTTCTTTCTAGCTACAATTAGTTTTATGGTTACTACCTTGTGTTTCCCATGCTATTTTCATGTGAGAAACTTGAATTTTTCAGTGGTTCTTCACAGCTTGATGAATTCTTCACAATGACCCTGAGCAGATAGATGATGTGAGGCTCTGCATAGATAATGTTCTTTATGGGGAATTCCAAAGAATGTTGAGTGACTTAGTGTGATTCTACGAAACCATAGAGGAAACAGACCCGTCTAAGAGGTATTTGCTGTCTGTTTCCGTGACCCTCAAAGCTGGAGTCAGGCACCTGTTAGGCAGCTCCCGCTGCAGAATGATCCTTAGGTGGGAGGAAATGCTGTCCAGCCTCCTGTAGCCACTACACATCATCCTTTCTGGGCATCATTTTGTCTCCACCAAAATACCCTTATTTTTCACATGTCAGTGAAGAAAATATTTCTACTATGATTAAAGGTCCAGGTGTTTTGGGTTTTATTCTCTAGCCCTCACCTCCACTGAAAAAGTATTGAGAATATAAATTAAGTTCCTATTTAAATTAGTAGACTTTGTTCCTGATTATATTCGATAGCTAGAGATTTAAAAATTAACTTCTAGATCTAACCATCTGAGAATAACCCGCATAACTCTGCTTTATTTTTTCTTTCCCCTGCCTTATACCTCTTTGCTGTGTTTTCTTTTCTGACCCTGATGTTGCTGTTGAAGTGTTCTGATGGACAGGTGGTGAGTGCCCCTCCTGGATCCTGGGCTCACTTCCATAGTCATGGCCACCCACAACAATAGGGGGAACACATCTGAACACATCCCACTGGATATGTGAACAGGGGTGAGGAGTCCGTGGTGCAGGGGCTGCCTCCAAGGCTGATCCCTGACTCAGTGTGTGGCCTTGCGTACACGGTTCAGCCAGTTTGGCTAAGTCTCTTTGCTCAGGATGCTACCCATGTCCTACAAAGCTAGAAAGCCAATTCTTAAAGAATTAGGGCATCTTTGTCCTCACAGATGTTTTGTGTTAACAGATTTGTGCTCTGGCACCAGTTTCTTCCATTGTTTATACGTACACACACCTCTCACATGACGGAGGATCTACCCTTCTGGCTCCTCAGTGTGTGTGTGCGTGGGCACCTCCACACCGACAGAGAGGCAAAAAAGAAAATGGATCCCACAAGTAAATGGACATTTGCCTGGGACTGCATCTTTGTTATCACTCACCTCCCTGCAAAAACACTGCCCCTAGCCAGTTACCAGAAACTTACGTAACTCATTAAAAAATATCCCAGATCTGTTTAGTTTTCTTATTCCTCAGGCACCTACCTATGTTTCTGCTGTCCCAAGCAATTAAGTATGTTTGTATCAACATTTGCCTTTCTCACTCTCCTTTTAAAATTTAATACCTTTCCATCCCCCTTTTTAAACACTTTGAACCTCTCAGTCTTGCAACACAAACTAGGTAAAGGCCAGGTTTGTAGACAATAGAGGAGTGGGAACAAAGCTGTCTGCTGAAAGTTCTGCTTTTTCTTTGCTGTGAAAGAAGAGGGTTTACAGTGTTAGGGGCAGAATTCTTTTAGGGGCTTCTAGGCTACTATTTTAGGGGCTTCCCTGTTTTCAGAATTTCTCTCCCAAGTTGAGACTTCCGCAACTCATTGTGACCTCCAAGAGAATAAGGCCTGATTTGGAAATATTCTAAAAGTATGGAGTCGGAGCTGTGGGACCTGCTCCAACCCAGTGCAGTGGACTGTCTGCCTGTCTCCTCAGTGACAGGACAGTGCCCTGCATTCCTAGTGGAGGGAAGCACCTGGACTCCCGGGGCTTGGATAAAAGGTATCTGTCTAAATTAGAGATCGGAGGAAGGGGAATAAAACAAAAGTGAGGTCAATTTGCATTCAGATGTTTGCATTAAATATTAATAGGGTTTGGGGATGAGGGTAGTTTTTCCTTTATTCACACTCAGGTTGCCATGGCTGTCTGGGGTTTGCAGGGCTGGCTCTGGGAGGAGGGAGGAAAGAGGAGGGGAGAAGGGAAAGGGAGACCACACCCCTGTGAGCAGCCCAGGGTTCAGATCCTCACCCTATGCCCTGGCACTGTGGCCTAGACCACTAATAGCAAGTTCAAGGAACTGAGAGATGTGGAAGTTTCCAGCAACCAGAGAACGCCTGGTGGCCAATCTTTAACCAATGAAACACCCTCATGCCTCAGAAAGAAAAAATCAGAGTGTAGGGCCTAGAGAGAACACAGTGGAGGGACAGGAAAGTGTGATAGGATGGGAGAGCCCAGTGCAGATGTCTAATGGATTGAGGTGTCCCATGGGCCCAGAGACCTCGCAGGTAAGGGCTGGAGCATACCCTGGGCTTTCCCTCAGCCTGTGGGGCCAGCAGCCCCAGTGCTTTCTTAATTGAATTCAGGTAATCAGTGAAGAGGAGGTGAGGGGTGGGAGGGCCGGCAGCCCCACTCCATCCATCTGTTGCTTTTGAAAGGTCAAGAGGTTGTGCTGTTGTTGACTGTGAAAGTAGCTGCTACTTTGGGAAAATGACTGCTCTGTGCCCAAGGTGGTTTGGGAATGGTAGAAGTTCTTCTCAGAGGAAGCCCTTGAAGCCAAGTGTCTGATCAGGAAAGGCTTTGTGTTTTCTTTCTCTTCTCTTTTTTCTCTCCTTGGAGAATGAGGGCCTCACCAACTAATTGTTTGCTTAGCCTTCCTGCAAGGCTGCCTCTCACCCTGTCTGGGCCTGTCCCTGTGTTAGCCTCCAAGAGGGAAACTTGGAAATTTCCATCACTCCCCTATAGTTCAACTCTACCCTGTACTGGCCAGGCTGCCCTGAAGGGGTTGTGATCATACAGCCATGAGTTGTCAATCTTGGCTGCACACTAGCATCACCTGGACATCTCGAGAAGTTCAGATGCCCAGATGACACATGGCCCAATAAAATCAGGATCTCAAAGGGAGGATCCCAGGCTTAGTAGCTTTTAGAACTTCCCAGGGTGATTTCAGTGGCTGCCAAGGTTGAAAGCCTCTGGCATTGAGGTTATGAGCACATGCAATTGTTTGAGTTGACTCTTGGCACTGCTGCTGGTACTGTCCTTGAGCAAATTATTTACTGCTCTCTGCTTCAGTTTCCTCATCTGCAGAGTGGAATAGTAATATATGCAGCAATGATAGCACATAGTATTGGTGTGAGGATTAAATGAGTTAATATGCACCAAGGGCTTCGAAATGGGCAGGCATGTGGTAAGCACTCTGTGTTTGCCATTTATTATGCACATCTTTTTTAAAAAAAGATTTTATTTATTTATCCTTAGAGGGGAAGGGAAGGAGAGAAGGAGAGAAACATCAATGTATGGTTGCCTCTTGTGGGTCCCCTGCTGGAAACTGGCCTGCAACCCAGGCATGTGCCCTGACTGGGAATCGAACTGCGATCGTGTGGTTTGCAGGCCCGTGCTCAATCCACTGAGCTACACCAGCCAGGGGTTATGCACATCTTAAGAGGAACTTTGACACATGGACAGGAAGGATGGTGACGGAACCTGAGCAGATGCCTCATTGAAAGAGGTGTAATGAATTGGAGCTATTTCTTCTGGAAAGGAGGAGGCTTTGTTGAGATATGACTGTTGTCTTCAGATTCCTATCAGAAAGTAAAGGAATGTGGCTTGTTTTGCATCATTGATGCAAAGTTTCCAACAGCAAGACAGACTGTCGCGAGAGTGAGTTCCTAGGTGCAGGGTTATTCAAGCAGCAGTGGGATGGTTTTTGGTAGAAATGTTATAAAAGCAATAAAAATGGAACTGAGTGACTTTGAAGGCCTTCTTCAGTCCAGGCCCTGCACTTGCTAAGCACCTCTAAATGTTAGCTATAATAAACACTCTTTTGAAGTGGGTAAGGACTGGCAGCATTGGTGGTGGATGCTATAGGTGAGCCTAAAACTGTGTCCAGGCAAGGTTCATGGCCTAACCAGACAGAATCAAACTTGTCTTCAAGTCAAAGGAATGTGTGAACCTGGGCTGGCCATCGGAGATAGCCCATGCTGGGCTGGAGCAGGAGCTGATGAAGAAGCTGGCATGCATGATGTATGTGTGTGTATGTGTTCTGGGACTTCTGCTATAACAGCATGTGGGATGCCCAGAGGCCCTTTCTGTTGAGTTTTGGATAGATGGGTGGGTTAGTTTTATTTAAGGCAGAGGGTCAAAGAAGTGGACATTTTTTGGATCTGAAACTTTCAGCCTAAGCAGTTTTCCACCCATGACACCCACGGCTCGTTCCTCACCATCCTGCCCTCTTTACACACCCTTGCCTCCTTTGCGCTGTGCAGTTTCCTACTGTAGCTCATTTACTTTGGGAGAACTCTCCAAAGCCCATTTTACTTGCTTGCTCTTTTCAAGGGTGGGGTGGGGAACAGCAGTAGTTGTGACATTATTTCACTAGAAATCAAGTTCAACTTCCCTTTTAATAAGTTAACTCTTCTTTCACCCTTCCTCTGTCTAGTGCCCGACCAGCCCCATCTTTTGCTGGGCACTTGACAGAGACTGTCAGCACATGGCTCCTGATCCTCCCTCTGCCCTTGACCTGCCTTGCTCCTCTGCAATGTGTGCAGGACAATCTTCGGTCATATTGCTCCCTCTCCTCTTTGTCACCTTCACCTCCCTTCTCAGTGCAGACACACCCTAGGCCCCACTGCTTCACAGGGGACTCCACCTTTAACATCTCCCTATCTGAAATGCCATTTGTAGCCATGTCCCATTCACTCATTCTTATTGAACCTCCTCTTTACCTTTACTGTGGCCCCTGGAGCCCTTCCTAGTTTGGGAGCATCTTGGACCCATCCTGGTTGCATCTGTCCTCTCCCTCCCTGTTAGGTTTGGATTCCTTGATTTTGGCCAAGTCCTCAAAAGTGCCCCATTCTCTTAACATCTTGACCTTCGTCCTGTCTTCCTGGATGACCCTCTCATCTATTTCTGATCCCAAACTGCTGAATTCTGTTGAAGGGATTTGTGCATTGAAAGTAATTGGACCCACTGCCTATTCCTTCCTTTGGACTCTTGCTGTGCCCTCGGCCATCTTCCTTTAACTCCATTTTTAGCTCCCTATCAGATTCCCACAACAGCTGCCTCAAATCTTTTCCACTCTTCTCGAGCCCTAGCTGACCCCGCTGCCTCCTCGCCCCAGAACAGACTGCTTCATCGGCCTGGTAAAGAAACGCTCCCCTTCGTGCTACCGAGCTTTCTCTCCTTCCTCCCTTGCTCCCATCTCTTTCCTTTGACATGGATACTTATTATTTTTTCCTTCCTCCCTGTTTTGGGGAACATGTGTTCCTTATTTTCCCCAAGGCTAACCCTAACCCTGTGCCCCTTACTCTATCATCTCTTCTTCCTATGCAATCCTGTTCCTTGGTCACCTCTCCTCATCTTCAACCCCAGTTTCCTCTGAGCCCTGAGTCTCAACATTTTAATTCCTTCACCTTAAAACAAAAAACAAACCAGTGACAAAGCCCTTACTTTGTTTTCTCACTCCCTCTTTCCTCTATCGTCTATTTCCTTCGTTTGGTCCGGGTTCCACCATGGTCCACTGTCCCAGTGAACCAACCACACTGAGCTCAAGTCCCTGAAATGTGGCTTTTGTCTCCCTCCTCCCTGGGCAGCAGCCTTGTGAAGTGGAAAAGGCACTGATGTTGGACTCAGCCACGTAGGGGTTTAAATCTTGACTTTGCCCCCATATGTGTTATATAATCTTGACCCTCACTTAGCACATTATTCATCTTTTCAGGCTTCACTTACCTCCTCTGGGAAGTGGATGCACCTGGTTCATGGGGTTGCTGTGAGTACTAAATGATTATACTTTAAAGTGCCCAACACATCGTTGGTGCAAAACAAGAAATATTCCCTTCCACCCCTTACATTAGTGAAGGCTGACTCTTTTGTGTGATACACCTCTGCTTTTTTCCATCTGCCTGTTGACTTTTTGTCTCCCCTTCAAGGCCTGGTCACACCCTTCCTTCTCCACATGCTTGGCTCTAGTTGACTCTAGTTCATTTTCTCTCTGAAACTTGTTCCTCTATTATAGCATGTCCATATCAGGATGTATCAAGATCATTTGTATGTATTTGGCCTCTCATGAAATCAAGAGCCTCTGGGGGTGAGGATATTGAATTTATCTTTGGATCCCTCTAGAGTACTTATCAGAGCACCTTACATGTAACAGGTTTTCAGTAAGTGTTAAGTTTGAAAGAATTTTAAAATAATTTCTTGCTGCTAGATATATCTTTGTAATCAAAAAAAAAGGAAAAAGAAAAGAAAAAAGAAAATCTAAGCTGATCTCTTCTCAGTCATGAATATACCACTTACCCTTGTAGAATTTACAATGAAACAGGGATTTACAATGTAAATCAGTGTAAACACCTGAAAAAAAAACCCTCTTCATGTCTAGCCAGGTTTTTGTGGTCCTTATGCTATCTCATGGAAATTGTTTGCCTTTAGGTTATTGAAGTCCTATTTTGACAAGTAATTAAGCTGCTCCCTATGTGGTGGAATCAATGTGTTTTCATGAGGAAGAGGAAATGGTCAGACCAGCCAGTATCTAAAATTCTTTCAAGCTTGAGCAAACTACAACTCACTGATCCCATATTGTGAGTATGACAAAATTAAGACCTCATTTATAAAAGTGACCAAGGATGCATCTCATGTTTATTCTGTAATGAAAGTTCTTTAGGAGTGCTGTTTTCCACAGGTGCATACATTATTTATTTGTTCATGCAGTAAATATTTATTAAGCATGAACTGTTTGTGCCTGCTTTGGTGTTAGGTGCTGGGAACCCAGTGATGATTCAAGTCCAGTCTTAACAGAGTGCTGGCTGGTGTTTGGCCTGCTCTTTCTGGGAGGTGGGTGTGGGCTAGGCCAGGCGGGGCAGCTGCCTAGGCTTAGAGGCTATCAGAGAGGAAAGATATTCTTCAGCAGTAGCAGCACCTGCCCCTCCTGGCAGGACCCTCCACACAGTAACTCTGGTTGTGAGTCTCTGGGCTTGTCACATTATCCACAGGCAGCCTGACATGCCTCTTGCTATACACACCAGCTTCCCTCAATTCATCTTTCAATCTGGAGGATTTACAAAGGTTTATACCATTAAGAGCAAGGTCTCAACAGCATGCTGTATGGGAAAAACATGTTTTGCTCCTGCCCGTATACATATCAGCATATAAGCTCCTCTGGGCAGGGACCCATTTTATGTGTCACGGTCTCCGTGTAATGCTTCATTCCCTCACTGAGCTGATGTTTCAGAAATTTGGATCTATAACTTCATCTGAGATCAGCCTTCAGGAATTAATGCCAGTTCGTGGCTAGTGGTGAGTTGCTCATGTTTTACAGTGGAGTACGTGGATCTGAATCCTATCTTATATGCCCCAAGAAAACAAAAGACGATGGAGGAGAGAATGCCTATATTATTTAGAGTCAAGCCCTCTTCTTGGCCAAGGAGTAGCTGGTCTGACAGAGGTGCTAGAGGTTAAACCCCTCAGCAGTGCTGGAGGTTAAAACAGTGAGAGGGGAGGTTGTCCATGCGTGTGCTCCCCGGACCTGCTTACGTATCAGATGGGTGCGTCTCACCGGGGTATGGTTCGAAAATCATCCAGTCTGTCTCTGAGGGCAGGGACATCACAATAGGGCCATCTGGAGACCATGGATGGAAACGAATATGGGGAGTTTCTCCCAGTTCTGCCTTGGGGTAATTTGGGGACAGCTGATGAACTCCTTTCTTTTCTCCTCCTGGCTGAGCCTTCAACTGTGGACCACCTGTCAGAAGCCCGTGTGAGGAGACCCAGTTTATCACTTGGGTCTTGATGTAGGGAAGAGATTACAGACGGAGTAGAGAGGAGGAGAAAGCAGAGAATGGGAAAGGTCTGCGGCACTGCTGGCTTCTCTAAGTGTGTCAGGAAGGCAGAGTGCCATGGGAGAGAGGAGGGATGGGCAGGGTGCCCTGTCACACTTAGTGCTGGAAGCGTGCCAAAGCAATCTCCTAGATCTGAGACAGGCAAATCTCAAAATAAGGGGTCTTGAGGCCCCCCATCCTGTATTTCTGACACTTCACTTCATCAGAAACTGATCACACCCCCAAGTAGTTGATCTTTCTGTGCTTATAGCAAGTTTGGCTAAAGAATCCTCTCAAGCTTACTGCATGTCTCCAGCCTAAGTAATCCTGGCTCCCATTTGGGCAGAGTTTGGCGGCTCCCCAAGCCTGTTCACATTTGCTCTCATTCTCATTTGACTTGATCCTCTAATACCTGTAGGTGGAGGGCAGGGGAAGTATTACTCACCTCGGGTTTATAGGTGATGAATTTAAGGCTCAGATCTAGTTGCATGACGGAATCCTACAGAGAGCCACTGGTGTCAAAAATATTTAAAATTTTTTTTTCATTCTATGATACTGTTTATGTAGTATGGGGATAGTTAATGAGACACTTCAGTGGATGTGCCACCATGGAGATTCCGACATCTAATTTTACAGAAAGAGAACAACGACTAGTTCGGTTTTAAATGAACACAGCTTGGTGATGGAGAATCTGAGGGCCTATTGAACAGGTCATGAATTTCACCCTTGCTTGAGGGGATCAGTCACGTCCACCATAGTCAACCTTGGGCATTTCTCTCATTCTTTAAGAGAGCAGCTGACCTAGGAGTCCTCTCATCTCTGACCAACCCCACAGATTTAATCTGGTATGTGGCCAGAAGGCAAGACTCAGCTAAGTGAGCACGATGGCCTTACTTTTTATCTTTGAAATCTTTTTAGCTCCTCCCAGAGGACCAGCTAGAATGCAAAGAGAAGAGGACCGTGTACCACACCTGCTAAATTTCTGACCAGCCAAAGAAAACTTTACTAATAACCAACAGACCATATTGGCAGCCATTATAAAAAATCCAGGGTAAAGAGAAGGACTTGATTTGGCCAATGGGGAATAGTTAAGGATTGAAATAAAACAGCAAATTAGCCAGATATCTTGGTTGGAGTATTGTCCTATATATCAAAAGGTTGCAGAGGGGAGAGGGGAGGGAATATCAGGGGAAATAGGGGAGGGATTTAGAGGAACAAATATAAAGGATACATGGACAACAACTAAGAAGGGTGGAAATGAGAGGGAGGGGGGAGCACGAGGGAGTGGGATGAGATGGGAGTAATAGACAGAAAACTGTACTTGAAAAATAATTAAATAAATTTAAAAAAAACCGGTGGTACATTTACATGATGGAATACTATGCAGCAGAAAAAATGAATTCCTGCCTGTTGCAACATCATGGATGGGACTGGATACTATTATGCTGAGTGAAATAAGCCAGCCGGTGAAAAACAAATATCAGATGATCTCACTTATGAGAAGAATCTAATGAACAAAATAAACTAGTGAGCGAAATAGAAGTAGAGGCATGGAATTATGAAACAGACTGACACCTGTAAGGGGTAGGGGGCAAAGTGCGGACTGATTGAAAGAAGGTGAGGGGATTAGTCAAAAAAAGTACATGAAGGATCCATGGACATGTACAACAGTGTGATGATTGACTATGGAAGTGGGGGGCGAGCTGGGTGGAGGAGGGCAAAAGGGAAAAAATGGGGCATCTATAACAGCATAAATAAAATAAAGCAATTAAACATAAATAAATATTAAGCAGTAAAAAAAAGGTTGCAGGTTCAGTATCAGGTCAAGGCATATACCTACCTAGGTTGCAGGTTTGATCCCTGGTCAGGAAGCATATAGGAGGCAACCAACTGCTGTTCCTCTCTCACATCAGTATTTTTTCTCTCTCTCTCTCCCTAAAATCAATAAACATATCCTTGGGTGAGAATTAAAAAAGAGAGAGAGAAAAACTGCAAATTAGTTGGGATAAATAAATCATTTTATATTACCTTTCTTTTTCTGGCTATTTTATTAGGTATAATTTGGGTGTTGCTGAATGTTCACTCACTAAATATTACCATGTTCATACATGAAATTTGAATTCATATATATTGTGATTATAGAAATAGGCAATTTGTTTCAATTAGTATGATACATTTTCTATTTAATATAATATGAATTTTTGGTTAAAGATAAAGATAAACACATTCATAAATGTACTCTTTAGGGCAAAAAGAGATATTTTCTATATCTCAAAAACAAAAGATGTAACCAACATTTGTTCTGCTTGTCAACAAAAATACAGGGACTGAGACCAGCTATGGACCACTTACAGACTGTGTCGGCCCATTTCTCATGGTTCCAGGTGGATAGCGGGGTCTCAGCAGGGATAGATAGTCATAGATCCCTGACTTTTGCATATTCAGGGACTGAAGCAACAGTTCCAACACTGTAAGACCGATTTTCAACCGATGTGCTGTGGGTCACTGGTGTTTCACAAGAATTTTTAAGACATGCAATACCTGACTATTTAGCAGAGGCACTGACTTCTTTTCCCTTAGATTGTCCAATAGAAAAGTGGCAGTAGCCAACACAACAATAGCCATCTGGTGTGAATGAATCGAAATTGTGCCTAAGTTTTTGGTCAGATGGGCAAAATATTTTTTTTGGTGTGCTGCAGAATTTTAGTCATTAGTTTATGTGTGCTGTGAGATGAAAAAGGTTGAAAATCACTGTCATAAAAGACTTAGAGCAGAAAGTATATGAATTTGGACAAACTCTCTATATGTCATCATTAGAGTTAGGGAACCCTTTCACTACAGGTGCAGTGTGATGATGTGTGATGAAGACACACAGTAGGCTTACTGTGTGCTCACCACCATGAGGCAGTGGACGATGGCATTTGGAACAGGCAAGTGAAGCAACTGCTTGACAAATTGTGGGGGACAAGGGAGCAGTAAGGGACTGACCCTTCAGGATGGAATAAATGGGTGTTGACACTTTAAAAAGTATTCATTGAAATGGAATAAAAATATCAGTTGTGGGTACAACAGGATGCCAAATCTTCTAACATCTTAGATAACTTAGAGCAGAAAAGCATCACGTTGCTGGCTGATCTTAAGATTTGATGCAATACTCAGTTTCCAAAGTGAAATGTTTTCATGTAATGTATAAATAGCTTCTCAAGTCAAAGTTTGTTCATGATTCCAAACCTTAGTTGATGGGAGTAGAACTGCTATCCTTAACATTTCAATAAAATCAGTTGCTCTAGGAGGACATAGCAGAGCTGGCCCAGGCTAAGGAAATTAGAGAAACAGTCTTGAATGCTAACATGCATTTTAAACAAAATGTTTGTTTATCAGTATCTATTTAATCAGATGTCAATTAGTAAGAATGTTTATACATGCCATTTTATAAGACAAGGCAAATAAACACAAAACATTTTTTTAGCAAACAAAATGAAATAAAGAGCAACTACCATTTGTTGAATACTTATTCTGTTTCTAGGTACTTTACTTACAATAGCTACATGGTAGCTATTGTATCTTTTTTACATATGAGGATGCTGAGGCTGAGAGGCTGAGTAATTTATGGAGTCACAGGGCTAATAATGGACAGGACTATTTGATTTCAAAGCCCACTTTTTCCCCTTCAACTCTGCCTCTGTGAAGCATTTATTCAGAAAACCTTCCTTTGGGTCCATCCAGGGTCCATGAAGATTTTAACTCAATCTCCTATGGTTTTTTATAATTGCACTTATGTGCACATCTACATACACATGCATATACAAACTCATATATGCAAACATATAGATCTATGTACGCACATGGAATGGAAATGTAAAGAAACAGATTTATTGTTTGCTGCAGACAGAGTCTTCCTAGGGGCATTTCCTTAGTCATTACATTCTCAGGTTCTGAATATGGATTGTATCAGTTACATATTCTCTAGGGGAATGACTCATGCTAACGAAACTGAGGGACAAAACAGGACTTACTTGGCCAATTAAATATCAACAGAAGTGATAAAATTCACCAAGTTTCTTCCCCATTGTTGTGGTGATTGTGGAAGGAGGTTTTGAAATGGAGCCTCCATCAGCCAAGGGCCTGAGTGTCTGTGCTGAGCTGACCAGTGTTGGCCAATGGAGGGAGATAGCAATAAGCTTGTAATTTGATCCACATAGGTGATGGGATTGTTTGTTAGTTATATAACCTAGCCCTGACTGATACAATAAATTGGCCACTCCCTCTTATATATTGGCAATGAATGGTTAATATCTAGTTCCAAGTATGCGATTGAGAGGTGCATTTGAGCCCAAATGACGTTTTAAATATGACCTACACTAAAATCTCCATGACCTATAATCCAATTAATCAAAATTCCATTAATTTGTATTCTTACCACTCTCTTCAGTGTGCTGATCCAAGCCGTGTCATCTCTCTGGATTACTGCGATGTTCTTGTGTTTTTTCCCTTTGTCTATCCTTGTCACTCAATCTTCTTCCCTAATCCAGTCGGGGAGTAGACCCTTTACAAAATGTGTTTGTACTGTTTTTCAAACTGATATTTTAGTTAACAGTATATTGGGAACCCTTCTATGTCAGTGAAATTAATTATTTCTCATTGATAAAAACCTGGCTAAAATCAAGGCCAGTCATATGACGTAGGCCTTTCCTCCCAGTGTGCTGATCCTGGTAGGCTTCACCAAAGAGGAGGGCAACAGTGACTCGGTGTACAAAGAGTTAGAACAAACAGAACAGAGCCCCTGCAGGAAATAATTTCCTTCAGGCAGTGGTGCCTTGGTGGATTGTCAGGTATCCTGACCCCTGACTCAGTGCTCTGTGCATATAGTGCCTCTAACGCTTGCTTAACTGGAGCATGGTATTTTGGTTAACCGAGATTTCATGGTGCACTCTATTATGTAATAAGGCTATAGTTGCATTCCTAAGAAACCTCAGGTTATCAAAAACTAAATTAAAAAACAATTGCTTTGATGGTTTATAAAAAGTAAGAGTCCTGGCTGGTATGGCTCAGTTGGTTGGAACATTGACCTGTAACCAAAGGGTTTCAGGTTCTATTCTAGCTGGAGCACGTACCTAGGTTGCATGTTTGAGCCCCGGGCTGGATGCATACAATTCCTGGACCAGTTGTCTATGGGAGGCAACCAATTGATGCTTCTCTCTTGCATCAATGTTCCTCTCTCTCCCTTCCCCTCTCTCTAGAAGCAATGAAAAAATGTCCTCAGGTGAGGATAAAAAAATAAATAAATAAAATTTTGAAAAGCTAGACACATTCACACTAACTATAATAAAATTATTTTTCTTAGAAAATTTTAAAAAATTCTTTTTAAAAAAGACTTCATTAATTTATTTTTTAGAGAAAGGTGAATGAAAAGAGAAAGAGAGGGAAGGAAACATCTATGCGTGGTTGCCTTTTGTACGTCCCCTACTGGGGACTTGGCCCACAACCTAGGCATGTGCCCTGACTCGGAATCAGACTGGCTGCCCTTTGATTTTCAGGCTGGTACTCAATCCATTGAATCACACCAGCCAGGGCTCTTGCAAGACCTTTAATAGTAAAGACTTTTATAGATATGTTTTGTTACTAAAAAAATTAAAACTATGAACTGTTTAATCAAAACTGACAAAAGGGACCCTAACTATCACAGAGGCAAGCCTATATGGCATATAGAATGGAAAATAAAATTCATGTTTCCTGATTTGTATTTATGAACCAAGTGTGCCTATGACCCAAAGTCAGTTTTTTTGTTCCTTGCATGGTGCCAGTGCCTGACCATGCAAGGACCAGTGCCTGGGTGGGATCATGTTAGAACCAAGCACAATAGCTAAAATACTAATCATGTTTCCATAACTATCACTTTACTTTTTTGTTCACATGAGTGGATACATGTGCTGTAGGAGCTAGACCTATGCATATAGTCACTACTGCTTCTGTGAATTGGCCAAAACACAAAACAAAACAAGCAAGCAAACAAAAGAATATGCCTTTGCCCTTTCTAATGTGGAGTGCCAGTGTTTATTTCAAAGAGTGGTCCCTCAGAGAACAGGCTGCAGAAGCATGCACCATGGACGGCTCCGTGTAAGACGATCCATGGTCCTCTAAGCCGTGTCTGTTGTCCAGAGGGGGAAAGTACCTGCCAGTTGTCAGAATGGAATGCTTGCCAGAGTGTGTCCCTTTTGTCTGAAAGTGCTCCTACAAGGAAGCATTCCAAGTCACATACTGTGTGATATTTGGTGTTTTATCTGAAAAGAAGAGACTAAATGAGGGCTGGGGAGGAGTGAGGGTCAAGGGAAAGAGGCAGAATGAGAAAAAAAATGAATGAAATAAATTGAAACAATCTTCTTTTGTACCCAAAACTGCAACATTCAACAGAAAATTTTCAGAAAGCTTAAAGGAACTTTCTATCTTTGGGAACAGCAGAACATTTGAATCAGAAAACCACCAAGAAGAAAAAGCAAATTTTCCTCATGAGAGAATGTTCTACATAAATTCACAAAAGCTGCAAGACGAAGTATACTTTTGACCCAAACTTACAGGAGAAATGGGGCTAGTGGTAGATCTTGGGATTTTAGAGGGTATCCTTGTCCTGAGGGGGGTTTGAAAAAGCTAGTCTTCTGTAGGCTTCTGGTTTATCAGTTGCCATGGAAACCATTAATCTCATTGCTGAAGTTTTGAGTGATCTGAGATGAAGAGTGTTCAGTTGAACACATTTTACCCCTGACCCTTCTTCCTAATGTACAGCTTGGCCCTAGCAGTCAAATGCCTCCTGCTGCTATTGGGCCACAGGTGCTGCAAACTTCTGGCCCTTCCACAAATGAATACAAGCAGTCAGAATTGTTGTTAGGAAACTCTAGTAGGCAAATAATTCAAGCAGGTCTGAGAAAGTTGGTGTAAATTCTGGCATAGACTGGCTCACCTGTTGTATGATTAAGTCATGGGGTTGCCGCTTGTTCTCCTTGGGATGAAGCCAGGCAGCATTTGTTCAAGGGAAAAATAAGGCTCTGTGTGTGCAGTGTGACTGTATCAATAGAAATGGGCAAACAGACTCTGATAGAAGAAAAGAATGAAAATGTGGGTGGTGGGGATGATCCAGCAGCTGTGATGAAAGGTGTCTTAGTCAAGAATGGCTTGGTGGCAAGAAACAAAAACCTACTCAGCTTCAGTAAAGAGTGATTTGTTAGATGGTGTCAGGAACCCAACTGAAGGAAGCAGAGGCTGACATCATGGGAGCTGGAAAACTGTCTGCAGCTCATTGCACTCTGGCCTACGCTCTCTCATTTCTTGGGCATGTCTGCTTCATTCCTCTTTCTTTGCAGACTGGGTCTTTGCAAGAGCTCTTTCCCATCACATGGGCCTGCTGTGGATTTGTGTTGCCATGGTGCTTGGAGGGCTCTGACTCAAAGTAATCTTATGGCTTACATACTCAGTACTTTTTCACAGACCTGCCTGTATCACGAATTCTTTAGGCAGATAGCTACCATTAGTCCAATCACTTGTGGCCAGATGGTGGGGTCTCTGTCCGAGCAGGTGTGAGTAAGCTTTCTGAGAAAGAGCTAGAATTGTGGAATACAAAGAGTAACTGGTGGAAATGACAGATATCTGCAGAATGAAAGCTTGGCATGGGCACTGAGAAATCAACATGGGTCAGAATGTACAGTGGCCATAAACAATCATGTAGCCGGACCCATCCTTATTGGCTGAGTACTAGTGTTGGTATGGGGATCACAGGTCCTGAACAGGGAGCATGGCAGATGGCTGTGGATCCAGAGAGGACTGGGAGCCATGCAGTCAGGAGGGGGTTCAAGGGCTGCCCACTGCATAAAGGAGTTGAGTAATTGAAGGTCCTGGTGAAAATGAAGATTAGGAATTTGGAGGTTTGAGAGATTAGAGACAGCTTCTCTTAAGAGATGCCCCTAGAAGAGGCAGTGATTAGAGTGGGGGAGTTGGTGATATGTTAGACTTGGGTGAGGTCTGGGTTGTGGCTATGCTGGGTATGGTGTACAAGTACCCCAACAAGGGTCATAGATGTGGTCGGTGTTATGGGCTGAATTGTATTCCCCAAAATTCATGAGTTGAAGTCCTAATCTCCAGGATCTCAGAACATGACTATATCTGAAGATTGGGTCTTTGAGGAGGTAATTAAAGTAAAATGAGGTCATTGGGGTGGGCCCTAATCCAAGCTGACTGGTATCCATATAGGAAGAGGAGATTAGGACACAGACAGAGGAAATTCCATGTGAGAACACAGAGAGAAGGTGGTCATCTGCAAATCAAAGAGAGAGGCCTCAGGAGAAATCAGCTTTGATCTCTGACTTCCAGTCTCCAGAACAGAAGAGTAAGAAAATAAATGTCTATTGTTTAAGCCACCTGGTCTGTGTACTTTGTTATAGTAGTCCTAGTAAAGTAATATACATGGCATGAGAAGAGGGACATTTATTGGCCTAAAAGTAGCCCTGGGTTTCAAAGAGAAGGCCAATCATACCTGCCTTTCCCAATGAATCATAGGGAATGAGAAAAGGAGCAGGAGGAGGAGGCCATGTTTTTCCAGGAGAGTAAGGAGGCTGTGGTGAGAGAAGTCTGCATCAGAGAGACATGGCCCGCAGTGCAGAGGGGCAGGTGGTAGGAGGCAGCTGGGAGTGGGTGGTGGGAGAAGAGAAGCCAGGTGAAGTGGGCAAGGGTGGGGTGATTGTTAGGGTTGGGTTTAGGCAGCAGGGATAGGAGATTCAGTGCCCCATCCCAAGTACAGGATGCAGATAATTGATGTCACAGAAGCATTGGATGGGGGTAGGATAGAACCACAGGGACAGGAAGGAGTTAACATGGGCTTGGCAAAATTGTGTAGTTGATGGAGGGAGCCAAGTTAAAGAGAACACGCACACACACACACATGCACACACACACACCACCACCACCACCACCACCAGCACCACCACCACCACCACCTTATTTTGTCCAAGGAGAACCTAAAAATTCTGGAACAAGAGGAATCCTAGGTCCTGTGTCAGAGTGACCCCTTGCATGGGAGCCCAGAGCATGCCTGATCTGAGTAAGAAGGTCTGGCATCTTCTGGTGTGTCTGAATGTGGCTGGATCCATAAAGCCTATTAAAGTCAGGCTCTGTAACACCACTGCCTTGGAATAAAACCAGTTTCTAGTTTGATTTTTTTCCTGCCAAATTACCAAAGCATAGACTCTTTTCCTCCTCTAATTCTGAGGCTTATTTTGCTGAGGGCTCATTTTGCTCAATGTTTGGCTTCAGTAGAGAAAAGAGTGTGGTAGCTTCATGGAAATCTTTGAGAAGTATAGGTGTAGGTCAGTAAACTGATTCATGTAGGATTTGAGGGGGAGTTTTTAACTGGTAGCTGGTTAAAAAAAATGAGAGTGTATATGTACCTTGGGGATGTGCCCTGCAGTTCAGCTAAGACCTATTGCAAGTGCCACAATGCAAGTAAGTAGTAGTATGCTGTGGCATCATTGCATGGTGCCATGATGTAAGTAATGACATTAAAAAACAGGTAACA
Source organism: Sturnira hondurensis (assembly GCF_014824575.4). Lineage (NCBI taxonomy): Eukaryota > Metazoa > Chordata > Mammalia > Chiroptera > Phyllostomidae > Sturnira > Sturnira hondurensis. Next base: position 3,560,444 of record NW_028076902.1, on the reverse strand, counting down.
ATATATTGGTAGCTTAACATAAATAGATATCACCAATACCACTAAAATGTAAGCTCCATAGGAGGACTGTTTCTGTTGTATTTCCCAGTGCCTGTGTAACTGTGCCTAACACATATCGGTGTCCAATAAATGCTCATAGTCATGGAGTTCAAATATATTGTTAAGAAACTTGATTATTTCCATCCTCTTTATTGTGCCCCCATAAAAAAAATACTGGAAAAAGGACATTTAGAGAAAAATCACAGAAGAGGCATAGAATGGCTAAAAAATGTTCAGCATCACTCAAAATTGAAGAATGTGAATTAACATTATTATATGCCTCTTTAAAATTAGCGTATATGGCTTGACTAGTGTGGTTCAGTTGGTTGGGCATCATTCCACAAAGCAAAATGTCACCAGTTTGATTCCCAGTCAGGATATATTCCTGGGCTGCAGGTTTGGTCCCCAGTTGGGATGTGTGTACGAGGTAACTAACTGATGTTTATATCCTTTTCTTTCTCCCTCCCTTCCACTCTTTCTAAAAATAAATAAATAAAATCTTAAAAATTAGCATATTTACTCTTTTTAAATCAAAGAATAAAAATGATAATATTGAATGCTGGTATAATTTCAGTGACATATTCTCTTATATTTCAGATAGTTGTGTAAATAGGTATAACTTTTTTAGAGTCATTTGTAAATATGTATCAAAAATTATAAAAATATTTATAGGAATTGACACAGTAAGATATGATTATAATTTTTTGGCTAAATCTTGGACTGGATCCAGTTTATTAAACAGAATTCTTTATTACAGGAGGCTGTTTGCAATGGAGTGGCAGTGTATTTTTCGAAGAGAAAATATTGGTTGTAGAAATAGTGAGGAATTGGCCCTGGCTGGTGTAGCTCAGTGGATTGAGCACAGGCCTGTGAACCACATGATCGTGGTTCGATTCCCAGTGAGGGCACATACCTGGGTTGCAGGCCAGTTCCCAGCAGAGGACTCATGAAAGGCAACCATACGTTGATATTTCTCTCTTTCTCTCCTTCCCTTCCTCTCTAAAAGATAAATAAATAAAATTTTTAAAAAATTAAAAAAAATAGTGAGGAATTAAGACAAAAGTAAAAATGAGCAATCTGGAATAATGTCATAGCAGCCCCAGCAAACTAATACTGATAACATAAGAAGAGGGACATTTATTGGCCTAGGAAAATGCACTGGCTTTCAATGAGAAGGCCAATCACACCCACCTTTCCCCATAAACCAGAAAAAGGGAATGAGAAAAAGCAGGCAGGAGGAGGAGGTGGTGGCTCTGTCCTCCCTCCATCCAATGCTTCTGCCCATGCAGCAAGAGTTGTGGGTGTATGTGTGTGGAGGGGAGAGCGGGGAGGGTTGGGTACAGAATAAAACAACCAGAAGACCAGCTCTCAGTTAAGTGGTGGTTATGCCCAGAGCTCATACCAAATTATTCCTCATCACTTTTACAATGTTTTACCAACTTGCTTTAGTATGACCCAAGTTCATGCCATTAGATTGTTTCACTTTTATTTTTTTATTTTTATTTTTAAATATTTTATTTATTTACTTTTAGAGAGAGGGGATGGGAAGGAGAAAGAGTGGGAGAGAAACATCAATGTGTGGCTGCCTCTCATGTGTCCCCTACTGGGGACCTGGCCTGCAACCCAGGCATGTGCCCTGACCGGGAACCGAACCAGCAACCCTTTGCTTCACAGGCCCATGCTCAATCCACTGAGCCACACCAGCTAGGGCAGATTGTTTCGCTTTTAAAACAGTTTAGTAAGCATTTAGCTAACACTCAAAATTAAATTACATTAATAATTTATATTTGGTATAATGTGCTACAAGTCTTCTTTTAAAACACATTGTGATCTTTTGACCAAGGTGCTTAATAATGTTTGGCTCTTAGATAAATGCCTAGTGACATGGTATTTGCATTATTGCATTTACTATTTTAATACAACCTGTGTTTTATTTTATAGCAGTTTCAAAAATAGGACTTGAGTGACAGTGATGTGAAAATCTTAAAACTTTTTTCTTATTTAATTAATTTTTTATTACTTATTGTTCAATTACAGCCATCTGCATTTTTCCCTCACCACCCCTCCCCCCTGCACCCCAGCCAAACCCAGTAAAAAAACTAGTACATTTACACAGTGGAAATCTTTTTCTATTCAGAAATAGGACTAAATGTGAAATGTAAATCCTCATTATTTTATTAACCATCATTGTGCACATATGTGTGTATCTGATAAGACTTGTGGAATTCATTTGTTTTTAGATTTTGTTTAATGGGCAAGTAGGAATGCTTTGGGGCTAGCTATAAGTCATTGTTCATAAACCTCTGAGTCACAAATGTCACACACCTGTCAGCCACAAATGGCCCTTTCTTTCTTGAACTGCTGTGATGTCACTTTGCCTTTTTTGCTTCTAGCATAGCTTTTCTTTCCAATGGAGTTTTTAGTGATTCATCATTTCAGCATCTGCTCCAAGAGCCAATGATGTGTGACAGTGATTTGAAAATTGGAAACGGTTATTATGTGGGTGGTGGCGAGAAGATCTTGGTGTCTCGCATAAAGGACAAATGCAAGGGGTGATACTGCCACCCATACCCACTGCACACATTCCTTCTCAAGCCTGTGTTTGCTCATTACCTGAAAGTTCTCAGGGTGAAAGCTCTCCTTCTTCCTCTGCAAGACTACTGTGACACTTGGGTCAACAAGACATATTCCCTGCCTTTGGGGAGGTCACCATCTGGGACCTATGCCACTCACCACCTTGCTGCATTCACAGGCTCACTTTTCATCCATTCCTTTGCGTAATGCAAACTGGCTTCTTCTCCCTTAGGTGGTTCCACAAGCCTTAGATGGTTGAAGCTTGGTGGCCTCTTTTGGGGGACTGTTTTGCTTGATTTGTGTGATGGTGGACTTCAATGGAAGTCAAGTCATGGGCGTTGAAGTTTACCTTGGGTTTCTATGAGTTCTGTCCTTTTACTCCCCTTCTTTCACAGTCACCAGTCATTGTTCTTGAACCTGAGCATGGTAGTCACATCCTTGACTCCAGAGCCCAGCATCACTCTTAGTTACTTATGGTGTATGTTGCCAATTTTATTTTTAGCATGGCACCCCTCCCCTTCTTTTCTTTTAGTGTCACTCTAACTTCATGCATACTTGCTATTCCTTAAATATAATGCTTTAGGCATGAGTCCTTACCCAGTCTGTACACTTGGACCATAAGGTCTCACCTCCCAAATCCACACTCCTTTTCCACCCCTACCCCCACTGCTTTCATGGACTTCTTTTTATTCTTTACAAATAAATAACATTGTATTTTTTTATTTTAAAGATTTTATTTAATTATTTTTAGAGAAGATAAGGGAGGGAGAAAGAAAGGGAGAAAAACATCAATGTGTGGTTGCTGCTTGTGTGCCCCCTACTGGAGACTTGGCCCACACCCCAGACATGTGACCTAGACTGGGAATGGAACCAGTGACCTTTTGGTTCAAAGGCTGGCACTCAATCCATTGAGCCACATCAGCCAGGGCCTTCTTTTAATTCTTTAAGCTCCAATTAAAAACTCATTGTGGCAGCTTCACTGACCTCTACTCAAAGCCAAGTTTTTAGTCTAATATTCATTTTTTAAATTATATTTTATTTTGTTATTACAGTTGTTCTGATTTTTCCCCTTTGTCCCCCTCCACCTAGTACCCCCACTCCCTCAGGCAATCCACCAACCGTTGTTCATGTTCATGGATCATGTGTATAGGTTCTCTGGCTACTCCATTTCCTACTGTACTTTACATCCCCGTGGCTATTCTGTAACTACCTATTTGTACTTCTTAATCCCTTCACCTCATTACCCATTCCCCCACACAGCTCTCCCATCTGGAAACCATCAAAAAGCTCTCTGTGTCCATGATTCTGTCTCTGTTCTTCATGTTTGCTTAGTTTAGATTCAATTGTTGATAGATATATATTTATTGCTATTTTATTGTTTATACTTTTGATTGTCTTTGTTTTCTTAAATAAGTCCCTTTAATATTTCATATAATAATGGTTGGGTGATGATGAACTCCTTTAGTTTTTTCTTGTCTGGGAAGCTCTTTATTTGGCTTTCAATTCTAAATGATAGCTTTGCTGGGTAGAGCCATCTTGGTTATATATGAAAACCAAGGGGTTTTCATGACATTGAATATCTCTGGCCTATCCTTTCTAGCCTGCAAAGTTTCTTTTGAGAGATCAACTGATAATCTTATGGGAACTCCCCTGTAGGTAACTAACTTCTTTTATCTTGTTACTTTTAATATTCTCTCGTTATCTTTAACATTTGACATTTTAATTATGATGTATCTTGGAGTGGGCCTTTTTGCATCCATCTTGTTTGGGACTTTCAGTGCTTCTTGGACTTGCATGTCTGTCCTTCACCAAGTCAGGGGAGTTTCCTTTTATTATTTTTTAAATAGATTTCCAATTTCTTTCTCTTTCTCTTCTCTTTCTGGCACCCCTATGATGTGAATGGCGAACCTCTTGAAGTTGTCCCAGAGGCTGCTTATACTTTCCTCATTTGTTTGGATTCCTTTTTCTTCTCATTGTTCTGATTGGTTGTCTTTTGGTCATTGATTTGATTCTCAGCTTCATCCACTCTACTATTGTTTCCCTATAAATTGTTCTTTATTTCAATTAGTGTGTCCTTTGTTTGTGATTAGATCCTTTTTATGCTGTTGAGGTCCTTACTTAACTCCTTGAGCATCCTTTTAACCAGTGTTTTGAACTATACATCTAATGGATTGCTTATCTCCATTTTGTTCAGCTCTTTTTCTGGAGTTTTGATTTGTTCTTTCATTTGGGCCATGTTTCCTTGTCCTTGTTTTGACAGCCTCCCTGTGCTTGTTTCTATGTATTAGTTAGAGCTGCTATGACTCCTGTCTTGGTAGTATAACCTAATGTAGTAGGTGTCCTATAGGGTGTATTGGCACAGCCTCCCCTATCATCTAAGCTGGGCACTCAAGGCACCCTTTGTCTGGTCTGAGTATAACCTCTTGTAGTTGAGCCTTGGTGCTGTTGGTAGATCAATAGGAAGGATTTACCCAAGTCAGTGAGCTACAAGGATTGGCTGTGACCACTTACCAGCAACCTCTGACCTCCTGGACAATCAGCTGTGCAGGGGCAGGGTGGTGATGCTCTGCTGTGGTCTGTGGCTGTCCACTGAGTGCTCTGACCCTGGGGTTTCCCAGGGGCCATAGGCCGAGGTCAGCCTCCACCTTTTTTCTGAGGCTACCCTGGCAGGGCTATAAAGCAATCTGAGATAGCTGCTACTTGGTCTTGCTTCTTGGTCTTGCTATGTGCTGGGCTTGGAGATTCCCAGGCAAAGACAAGCTGTGAATCTAGGCTGGCTGCTGCTAGTGCCATGCCTGGGGCTCACTGAGGTCAGCTATTGCTTGTTTGGTAGGATTTAGTAAGTTGTGAAGCATGAGCCAAGACCAGCCCTTCACATGGAAAGGCAGTTTGCCTGGGTCTATAAATTGGGTGAAGTGGAGTCTGCAAGGACCTCCAAGGTCAATTTGTGTTAGCTAGATTGATGGAGTTTCAGATATGGCACCAGCTTGCCAGCTCTGTGCGGGGCAGGGAGGTTTAGAAAGGGACAATGGCCTCTGCTCACCTTGATGCCAGACACTTCAATTCTTCTCTTTACATCACTGCTACCTTTCAAGCTGTCACCCCAGTGCTGGAGCTCAGAGGGAGTGAGTCTGAGAAGGTGAGTCCTTGTGTGGGTTCTTTCAGAGGAATTGCATGGGGACCTAGAAGTTTCTTCCACTGACTCTAACCCTGCTGGTTTTTGCAGCCAGAAGTTGTGGGGACTTATCTTCCTGTTACTAGAACCCTGGCCTAGGGGGCCTGGTATAGGGCTGGGACTCCTTGCTCCCAATGCATCCCTTCCAAATTTTTATCCACCACATGTGGGTGAGAGACCAGCCTGCCCCACATCTGTGCCCCTCCTACCTGTCTTGATGAATGTTGTTTCTTTAATTCTGTAGTTGTCACACTTCCATTCAACTCAATTTCTGACAGTTCTGAGTGATGGTTGTTCTATATTTTAGTTGTAATTTTGATCTGGTTGTGTGAAGAGGTGAGCCATGTCTGCCTATGCTGCCTATGCTGACTTCTTGACTGGAAGTCCTAATATCCATTTATTCCAACCATGCTGTACCACTAAGAGTGCATTACAGTTATTTGTATATTTGCTCATCTTTTTCACTGAATTATAGACCTAATTAATTCCTGTCTTTTCATTCCTGGCATTTAACAAATGCTTAATAATACTTTGTTGAATATAAATAAATAACTTAATTCCTCTACTTCCTCCAATTGACTTGTCAGGGGCAGTGATTAGGTTTTCCTCTTTGTTTGCTCCCTTAAACTCAGCTCAGTGCCTGTAGAAGCTCAATAAATGTTGGAAGTAATGTATATATAAATAAAGTAACATATAAAATTTGCCTGGTAACATCCCAGTAAGGTGAGAGAAAGATGGTAATGTTACTCATTTTTTTTAAATCAAGAACCTGAAGAATGGAGAGATAGTATTGTGAGCACAGTTATTCAACTTTCTGTATTAGTTCTAGTTTTGGATAATTCCAAAAGTCTCACCTAAGGTCATGCTGAAGAATTGTGTAGCTATCACCACTCCCTGCTGGCCCACCATGAAGGAGTTTTAGAATCTTGGGAGAGCCATGGGCTCCACCTGTTCATTGGTCCATTATGTAAATAACCCCCAGCCACTCCTATATCTCATCCTCCTGGATATTTAGGAGCTTTTTGAGTCCCACAGCTCTTGTCATTTTTTTCCACTGGAGAGCAAAGTAGATTCTGGGTTCAGCCCAGCTTTTCCATTAGGGCAGTAGGTACTTGTGCGACCGACATGTAATCCCCAGTAGAAAGCATTGGTTTATATTTTTTAGCTTTTTTCTCTTTTTTTGAACCATGTACTTTCACTTCACAACATTTAACAGAGCTGTTTTGTTTCTTTGTGTGTGACTTTTTTTTCTGCAGTGTGTCAGGCATTCTGCTAGGGTAGCATACAGTGATGGATAAACTAAACCTGGTCCTTGGTCTCAGGGGCTCCCAAACCCATGACTACCATGCAGGCAGAAGGCTGGCTCCACCGTGGAAGTGAGGTAGAGTACACAGTGCACGTAGGAGAGGGCTGAGGCTGGAGCTGGGAATAGGGGTGTGAGTTGGTGTGAGTTGGCCCCCAGGGCTTTTTGTCTAGGGTGGATGACTCAGGGCAGCCAGGCCAGAGAGGCAAAAGGAAACAAGGAGGAGGTTGATGCAGGAAATGCTTCAGAGAAAAGGACAGAGAAGAGGAGAAAGGACATATGCAAAATGTCCTTTACTCTTCCCAGTGGAAAGATGAAATGCACCGCTTGGGTAGCTGTCTACCCCATTATTTCCAGCTCTGCCTGAATCATTCTAAACAGTTTAATCCTGTCTTTCTTTTCTCTACTTGCACATGTGTGCATGGGCACACACCCAGTACTGTGACCTCTGCTGCAACTTTCAGGATGTCTGATGCAGGCAAGGCGTGGGCTCACCTTTCCCATCTCAATTACTGTTTTTGGGGCAGCTGCTCTGCTGCCTCTGGCTCGTGACGTTTGCTCCTACTGAACCAGTGGAAAACAAATGAGTGGAGGCAGGCAAAACAGAGTTCAAGCAAACAGAGCTAAACTGCTTTGTCATGGAAGTTATGCAACCAAGCACTTTTCTAACATGTACCTGGTTGGGGGGCGGGGAATCTCATTAGCTTCATGGTTGCATTCTATTTTTGGACTGGTTAAGTTGGTATTGAAAGTGAAAGTATTAAATCATCCCGAAAGATGATTTGACTTTGGGTGGTGGGTATACAATGTAATATACAGATCATGTACTGTAGAAATGGGCATTTGAAATCTATATGATCTTGTTAACCAATGTCACCCTAATAAATCCAATAAAAATAAATAAATGAATGAATGAATGAATAAAATTGCAGCTATCATAAAAGCGAAAATGGCAAATATCAGTTTCCTCATTTTACGGATTTTGCAACTCAGGCAGAAGAGGAGTTAAACTGTTGTAGTGAAGGAAGTAGCAGAGCAAAAGTCACCAGGCAGTTTCTTGGAACTATTTCTGCCTAACCAGTCAGTTACCATTTCTCAAGCCCTCTGGAAGCGTGCCAAAGCTGTCTGCATAAGTAGCAACAGGCTGGGCAGTCAGCACTGGGTGTTCTAGTCTTTGGGCATAATGCTGAGCAGTTTTTACAGTTATTTTTTAATTGGCCTCTTATTTTCTTTTATTTTAAGCAACACCTTTGGTGGAAAGTACACTGAACTAGGAATCAGAATATATGGAACCTAGTCTTACCATACCACTAGCAAATGGCTACCTTCTGGAGACATCTGACTCTTTTTACCCATGAGAAGAGAAGCAATAAATCAGAGCTCCTTCAGATTCCTTCTAGTTCTAGAACAAGGGGTGGTGAACCGTGGCCCACAAGTGGGTCAATCTGGCCCACCACCCGTTGGTGTTCAGTCTATAAGCTAAGGGTGGTTTTTACATTTTTAATGTTTTAAAGAAATCAAAACAAGAAGAATATTCCATGACCTGTGAAGATGAAGGTGATATGACTTCCAGTTCCATGTCCCTAAATACAGTCCTTATTGGAACATGGACAAGCTCAGTCACATTGTTCTGTGATGTGTTTCAGGAGGTCTGGTGGCCACAGATCCTGCAGTGTTCACAGTCTGGTTAGTCTCAGGAGGACTTCTTGATAGGTGTTGGCCACAGTGCAACATGTGTTCTTATTTACTGCTTTTGCGAAAACAACACAAACTCCTGGAGCTTCTGTAAGAGTTAAATGAGATAATGTATGTAAAAGCATTTTGAGACTGTCAAAAGCATTTGTAAATTTTCACAATTCAATTAATTTTAATATTGAGAAAGAGTATCATGTACATAAATACCCAGGTCCTAGGGGCTGCTGGGCAGAGAAGGAACAAATGATTATTAACAATTTGTACATATGCAAGTTACATTTTTATCAGTGGCATTGAAAATGTATAGGATGGGATTGCAGGTGTATAAAATTCTGTGTGCATCTGGAAGGAAAAATAACAAGAACTTTCTTGCTAGCTTGGTATAATTCTGGATGAGATTTTTATGCTTCAATTATTTAAACTATTGTTATAACTGTGTTTTAAAATAAATAAGAAAAAAAGGAAAGTACCCACCCAACCATATTTTAACTTTGCTTTTTGTTTATTTATTTTGATTTTATTTTTTTTACATTTTTATTGTATTTTTCCCTTACCATTGAGTCCCCTTATACCCCCTATGCCCCGCAATTGCCACACTGTTGTCCATGTGTCCTTCTTCCTTTTTGCTCAACCCCTCCATCCCCCCTCTCCACAATCTAGCTGTCATCCTGTTCTCCATCTATGATTCTGTCTCTACTATGTGAGATAGAGGTATTTGTCTTTCTCTGACTGGCTTATTACACTTAGCACAGTGTTCTCCAAGTCCATCAATGCTGTCACAAAGGGTAAAACTTTCTTCTTTTTTTACAGCCAAGTAGTATTCCATAGTCCAACCATATTTTCATACTAATGCTTTAAAAAGGTTTTTTTATTTCCAAAGTCAATGCTGAACTGTAATGGATATTAGTTGCCTGTATATTCCATATTGAGGTGTTTATAGGCAACATTGTCCATACAATTGAAAGATATAGTTAAGATTGGAAACAAAATATACATTTAAAAGATGACATAGCCTGGTTTATGAGCTTTGTTACAATAATATTAGAATAACCTGTAATCAATAGATAGTTCATCATTTATTTAATTACTTAACAAGCAAAATTATACCCATTTAACATTTATCTTATTCGGAAAGTTGGGCTGGGGGATGAACATCTTAAATGAGATTGAGTCAATTTCAGTTTTGGTAAAATACACAAGGATTGAAATTTTTTATGAGAGGTTCAGAGCTTCAGTGTGCCAAAGACTAACCTAACAATAGTAGAACTTGGATTTTTGAATCCTATTTTCCAATAGAGACTGTCTAAGAAGTTTTCAGATCAACTCAGTCAGTCTGTGTTTTTGGTATATTTCCAGTGATGTTCTTTTCCCATTGAAGTGACAAGCTGTTTGGTTGAACTGGTGGAATTCACCATGTGGGCACAGCTTTACCGTGAGCTCTGAGAACTCCCTCCCCCAGAAAGCGGGAGTGCCCCCTCTCTCTGGAGGTGAGGACTGATGTGGGTAGTGAGCTCCCTCCTAGGAGGCTATGGTGCTGAGTCCTGGGCTGGTGACATGGCTCCTTCTGGTATTAGCAGTGGGGCCTCAGGTGAGCCACTTAATTCTGCTCAACCTTGACTTTCTCACCTTAAAAAGGGGAGGATAGTAGAACTTACTTTATGGATCTATAAATACTGACAGAGAAAATCAATGGAAAAGGGCTAAGCATGGTGCCTAGCAGTAGTCCTCTTTCAATAAATATTAGTCATTCTTCTTTTTGTGGGCGGGAGGTAGTTAAAATGCAAAAACAAAACAAATATTTCTTGGTGGTGGGGGCTGGAGCTCATGCTTTTCCGCTCCCTGCAGGCCCTGGGTCACGTGGTGGATGTGGGCTGTCCAGCTCATTGGGGCAAGGGATGAAAATGTCTGGCAAAATTCATTTTCAACTTTAAGTCTTTATAGAATGCCTTACACAGAAGATAGTACATTAGCACTCGATGAGTGATTTTTTTACACTAATACCCATCCAACGAAATGGTAAAGTATACACTGGTCATTTGATGTGTCAGGAATGGTCAATAAACAATGACAAAGGATCTTTTACATTCTCTCGATAAACACTGCTGCTCCTTCTCACCATAGTCCTCGATAAACACCATCTGGAGTTCGCTTTCACTCAAGGGGCAGCTTGCTGCTATGATGGAGGATGAAGTTGCTCGGTCACCTTCCGAAGATTTATTTTTGCCTTTTTTTAAAACCATGGTAACTGGTGGGGCTCTCCATTTTTGAACCCCGGAGACTAGTGGCCCCCTTTCTGACTTGGTATACAACTTTGCGTAGTGATTCGTTATTATTTTTCTTTAACTCCCTGTCATCCAGTCTCTTGCTTTTGCGTGAAAGGAGGGGCTAAGCTGGCTGTGAGGGAGCTGGGAGCTTAGAGCCAGCAGGATGGAGATCAGGCAGTTCCACAGCGTGAGAGTGGTGAATGTGAGGAGTGGAGGAAGGTTTAAACAGCACCTATAAAACAGGTGTGTAATAACGAAGGGACACTCCCTTTTTGGTGTTTTTATGAGGAACAATGATAAAGAACTAAATGTGTTCTTGGATATTGAACTAGTGTTTGATTAAATGCTGTATTGGACAAATGTGGCGCCACCACAGTCAGCTCCCGCATTATGCCCTGTGCCTAAAACAGGCCTCGAGACAGCGTAAGGGTTTAATAAATATTTGTTGATGAATTGCCACCATCCTGGTTCCAGGTATGTATCTCATGAAGTTAATGCCATTGATCTCCAAATGTATAAATTTAATTGTAAACGTACTCTGAATCTCTTTGCCAAGGAATGAGTTCCTTTTGGCGTTGCCTGCCCCCAACCCCCTCCACCTCTACTTCCACATCCTCGAAGCAGTTCTATGTGTCTTTAGAAGTGAATGTTCTTATGCTTTCTGACCTTGTTTCCTTAATAGTTGACAGGGGTGGTCATGACTTTGGAGGAATAAAAGCTACTTGGTTAGGGACCAGGAAATATGGTCCCTAGACCTGTGGCCTAGCCAGGGTTCCTTTAAAAAAGTCCCAAATGTGTGGGTGTAGCCCACAGCCAACTGTGATGTGGAAGGGAAGGTGATCTAATATGGGAATCAGGTCACCACCAGAGGGGAAGAAGAAGGATGGAACCACAGCCACTTAGAGGTTTGTCTTCTAATTCCTCCACATAGGAGCCTGAAACAAACACATTGGTGGGAGACACACTCTTGTACCTTGTGAGTGTGCTTGTGTATGTGTATGTGTGACGGGGGAAGAGGGCAGCTTTCTTATCCTTGGCTTTTACTCCTAATTCTGATTCATTCAGTGGAGGAAAGGGACAAATATGTGTGTATACGTGTGAGTGTGTATGTGTGAGTGTGTGTGTATGTGTGAGTGTGTGTGTATGTGTATGAAGTCCTGAGATCTCCTTAGAGGCTGAGCTTACTGTCTGCACATAGGTCACAACTGGGCCACTGGGGGCCCTTGTTGTGGGAGTGGAGGTCAGGAAGGCTTTAAGGGAACCAGTGCCTTTGGGATCACTACTCATTCAGGTAAGAATATAAATCCTACCAGATGGTCAGCATGAATTCAAATGTGTTCAGTTGAATAAACATTTACTGTGCTCCTACTGTGTGTCAAGTGCTAGGGCTGGAAAGACAAACAAGAAACAAAATCTACTCTCAAGTGTCCTACAGCTCAGTGAGAGAGTATAGAGTATAATTAGCATCATAATGAAGTATGCAGAAGGTGCTGGGGGATGAAAGATGGGGGAGCAATTCATTTTTGACTGGGGGCAGGGCTGTTAGGAAAGCTGGAAAGAGGTAGGTCATTTGAGGTGAACCTGGTGGATGGTGTGGAGAAGGAAGGACACTTTACACAGAGAAAACAGCAATGAACTAAAGTAGGGATATGCAGAAATGCATGGCCTTTTTCAAGAACAAAGAGTAAGTATTTTTTTTTTTTAAGGAATTCTAAGGTAAATGAAAAGGAGAAGATAGAAAGGATACATCCTATAACAAAGCCAGTCTGTTGTGGGTTGTGTTCTCCAAATGCAGAGGTGAAATTTGGAAAAAAGATGAAGGAGGAAGAAGTAAGATTGGGCAGAAGAAGTTGAATCACAATACAGACCCCACAAAACTTTGGCTACCCTGGTAGGGAGGCTCATCCATCCCTAGCTGTGAGTGTCCTCAGAAGAGTGGGAAGTCAGAGTCCCTGCGCCAGTCCTCTGATCTACTCAGAGTTCTCAGAGGGCCCTGGTTGGGTTAATGATATCCAGTGAAGGGTTGGCTCTTATCAGTTCCTCAGTGATAGTGACCTAGGTGCTACACCTAGACCAAGACCCAAGTGTGGTCAAGACATCTACCTTGTAAAGTCTATAAGCCAATTCATGGCTAAGTGGCACTGTAATTGTTGACTGGAAGTTGTGGGTTACTATTGATACCCTGAGGGCAGCCTGTCCAGAAGGATAGATGTTATGACCCACATACCTCTCATCTCAGTTGTGAACACAACTTTGCTTCCCTCCCTCTGTTGAATGATTATAAAATACTTGAATAATCAATGACCCTCCAGGAGGGTTGTGAGGACCATGTAATGGAGACATCAGAGTGTATTCCATATCCACTGTGAGTCCACTCTAAGGACAAAACTTGATGGAAGGGTGCTGGTTCTGTAGCTGTGTAAGACTGAAGACTGGCAGGGAGAGCAGAACAGAGTTGTTGTCAGTATTGGGTCCTCCAAAACTTATCCTTTTTAACACCAAAATGTCTGGGTTTATGTCTTGGTGCAAGAACTTCCTACCTGTATAACTTTGGTCAAATTACTCAACTTCTCTGTGCTACAGTTCTCTCATATTTAAAATAGGAACAATGACAATGATAACTTTATAGGGTTTGTGGAAATCGTTATGAGGATTAAATACCTTAATAAAAGTAAAACGCTTAGAGCAATGTCTAACATACAGTCAGTGTTCTATAAAAGTTAGTTCTTGTTATGATTATCTTAAGCCACTTAAAATACATGACCCCAACATTTAAGACCATAGAGATGCTTGAAGAAGAAGAAGAAAAGAGGTGAATGACAGGAATGGATGTGATACTTAATTCCTTCACTTGTTTATTGTTTTTGGAACATATCCCAGGTGTCAGGTACTGTGTGAAGAAGTGGGGTTACCTAAAGGAAGAAGACATAGCTTCTGCTCTGAGGACCTAGTTTGGTGGGGGACTTACACATTTAAGTAAAATATCCTGTGTGGTGTCTTATGTGCTATATTGGAGGTATTTAACAACAGCTGTGAGAAGCAACCACCTGCCTGGGAAGGCTTTGGAGAGGGTGGGGTCAAAGGTGAGGAGAAATTCAGCAAATGGGAAGAGGACAGATGTAGCAGGTGGAGGGTGGAGCGGTGAAAAAGTGAGGTGTGCCAGCCTCTCTGCTCAGCTCTGGGAGGAGCTGAATGAAGAGGGAGCTGCGCAGAACTGGTGCTGGGGTGCCCAGTCTTGAATTGCCAAGCTGGGAGGTTGTACTTCACCCTGACAGCAAAGAGCAGGGGTAAAATACAATCAGATTCTGTGTCTCAAAAGACTTGTTCAGCTTCATAGCAATCAGGAGTCCTTATCATGCCCTCAATAGATTTGTGGTACTCAAAGTGAGGTTTGTGGACAGCCCAGGCCAGCATTGCCTGAGAGCCTGTCAGAAATGCAGATTCTCAGGCCCTGCCCAGACCCGCCAAAATCAGCTTCTTAACAAGAGCCCCAGATGATCGGTTTGCACAGAGAAGCTGAAGACCATTGAAGTCTGGATGGCACTGCATACTTAGCTTCAGAGTGTTTGCCTGATAAATGCTGCTCTTTCATTCTGTTGCTGGAAGAAGTAAGCAAGAAATACACAGGACTGTGGGATGTTAGGGTTTGGGGGCTGAGAGTTGCTCAGGTGAGATGCTTGCTGTTGCTCTCAGATGAGAAGGGCTGTTGTCCCTGTAATGTTGGGACTCTTTTTCTGTCATCAGATTTTCATGTCCAGCCTCAGGCCACATTGGAAGTTAGAATCTGTCCCCATAGTTTTCTGTCCTGCCAGGCTTTCTCATGCATTATATTAACAGCTTTATTTGTGACCTTTATTTTCCAAACCTTCCTCCACTCTGTCCTTCTAGAAGTTTCTATACCTGTCTCTGTGTCTCATGTTTGATTTTTTTGGTGGTGGTGATGGAGTCATTTCAAACAGTTATTTAATCTTCCAGCACCCTTTTAGTTCATAAATAGCATGAGAAAGAAGCCTTTTCCAGGATGTATTACCCATCAAGAAACAAGACTGTGGATCTGGGGAGAAGGAAAAGCCATATCTTGATATCTGGGTGCTGCTTTTCTCTGGCTTATATCCAAAGGCCAATGCATATGAGGATTGCTCAAAGCAAATGAGCATTTAGGCATCAAAGACTTTTTAATAAAAGCTGAAAACATAGCTTTTCAGCTCTGCCCCTGCACTTTTTTAAAGCTACTATAGAATTGGTATATTTCTAAGTATAAGAAAAGGCAGGGAAATCATAAGAGAATTCTCTTCTCCTTTCAATTTACAACAATTTTAATACAATCTGCAAAGCTGCCAGGCTGTATCTTACCAAGGCAACCATGGCTAGGACATCTGAGTCTGAGATTCTGTCCTCACAGAATGGATGCTCTGCCAGGCAATTAACCAGTCCTGCCTTCCAACCCAGGGAAGAGACAAGATGAAGGAAACTGAGCGGGGGAGCAGAGCTTTCCCTCTCTAGTCTATCATGGGTGAGTTTGAAAGAGATATTATTAGAACCTATTCCAACAAAGACACCCTACCAAATGCAAAGACATGAAGACAAACCTCAGGATTAGAATATAATAAAGCACGCTAGTTAGACCAAGGTCTCTAGACATTGGCAGTATTGATATTTTGGGCTGGGTAATCCTTTGCTGGGGTGGGATGGGGTGATGTCCTGTGCATCACAGGGTGTTTAGCAGCATCCCTGGGCTTTACT
This sequence comes from Sturnira hondurensis, assembly GCF_014824575.4. Lineage (NCBI taxonomy): Eukaryota > Metazoa > Chordata > Mammalia > Chiroptera > Phyllostomidae > Sturnira > Sturnira hondurensis. The sequence continues at coordinate 3,544,651 of NW_028076902.1, read as the reverse complement.
TACTGTATTCCAGTAGCACTCCCTCAACTATGGTAACCAAAAATGGCTCCAGACATTATCACATGTTTCCTTCAGGGTAATGTCACCCCTGGCTGAGGAGAACTTGGTTATATACAGTACAGGCTAGCTGGATTCCCTTCTCATCTCTGCTACCTACTTGCATTGTGATCTTGGATAAGTCTCTTAGTGTCTCCTGATTTCAAAGTCTTCCTCTGTATAGGTCAGGACGCCACCCAGAATTACTATAGGATTAAGTACCTAAATATGCATCATCTAGCACAGAGTAAGTGTTCAATAAATATTAACTGTTTCTGTGATGATAATGACGTCCTCTCACCTGAGGTAAACTACTGTAACCCAGAAGTGGGAATGACTCATTAAGGACCACATTTTAGATGATCACATGAGGAAAAATTCTGCTGTAGCAAACAAAAGCATTGATTCTCCCTACATTCACGCCCAGCTGAAGTAAAAGAACTACACAGATTGGATTAGCCGAGTTGCTCTGAAGAACTCAATCTTAATAAGGGTGCTGGATTTACCCTTGGAAATCTGGAAAACAACAGGGCAGTGTCAACAGAGTGAAGAAAGAACAGAGGGCCTTTGAGAAGAGCTGTAAGGCTAAAACAAAATCCTCCCTCACTGTATAACACTCACACATGTGCCTCACTTAGAAAGTCCCTTTGAGATCTGAAGTGACTGGCCGTCCTCACTGAAGAATGTGGCAACTCCTCATTGCAGCTCTAACTTGCACATAGTCCCTGAGACAGAAGCAGAGATCCTGTATTTTCTGAGGTGTTTAACCAAGAACTCTAGTTAGAGCCTGGGGCTGAGGGTCGGGGGCAGGGAGGACCATGGAATAGAGTTAAAATGGACTTAACAGCCACCAGCTTTTGAGTGATTTTTATTATGGATGCATAAATCAAGCAAGATGTGAACTGTAAATTGATTGCGACACATTGCGTTATCAGTGTGTTCTCTGATTATTTAATTTCTGGTCTGATCTTATCTCTTGTTTCCCAGGATGCTTCTGAAGGCTTTCATGTCCATAGCCTAAATCACGCTTTCTTTTCTCCTGCCAGTGTTCTGTGTTCCCAGAGTGTGTGTGGAAGGGAAAAAGTTTTATATAGCACAAGTAAGCACTTTTGGGGCCTCTCCCTTGCCTAAAGCAAATTCCTTAGGGTTTGAAAGAAAAATCTGTCTCTGTCAAGTTTTCCTTGCTTTTTTTGCTATATCTTTAGTTGTTGTAGTCATTTCAAGGCTGTGACTTATTTTTACATGTTGCTCATCTACTTTTTCATTTTATCCTGTATTTAAGTCTTAACATTTCAATATCACCTTGAGTGTTATCAGGATTATTTGTCATGTCAAAAGGCTCAGAAATACTGATCTGCTTACGTAGCTTTACCTGGCAGTACTTATTCTTTCCCTGAGACACCATTATTAGCCAGGATTCTGGTAGAAAAAAAGTAGCTGAATTTAAAAGAATGCTTGTATTAATGAAGTGCTTTGGGCAGATTTAAGGGAGCCAGCCTGGGATGATGAGGCATCCAGACCCAGGAATGGCAAAAGGCTGTGACTACCGTGAGGATCTGAGGGACACTAAGGGATCTGGACGGGCTGTCAGAGCCTGATGAGAAATGAACAGGAGGAGGCCCCAACAGGGTTAGAGCCACATGGGAACACAGCCACCAGCAGCCCGAGAGAAGCATAAACTGAGCATGGAGAAGAATAAAAGCCCTAATTCTTTCTTCTCCCACTTTTTGATTTCCTGATGATGTCTCCAATTGACCAATCTGGATGGTCCAGTCCAGAGAGCCTAGCCTTCCTGGCACAGAGAAACATAGAGAATAGGTCTGGATTGAGGTGGGGATAAGGCAGAAACCAAATAACCAATATCAACATCTTATTCACTTTTGGCTGTCGAAATTCTCATTGGGTTATCAATAGATGAGCCTTTCTCAGTAGATTATCCATGGTGATGGGTACACAGGAATGACATGCCAATTCTGTTTTTGTTATGATGAAATCAACTTATGCTGTTCCCGGAGATACAGACACATTTTTTTTTTCATTTTAGGTAATTTCTTTTTCCTGCTTGATCGATGTTTTGTCCCTGTACAAGGGGACAGCTATCTTTAAAAGCCTTAATGAGCATATTAAGCATATTAAGCATATTAAGCATAATATGACAAAGAACATATTAGACATTCATTCTCAGCCCCTCCTACACATCGATTGAACCAGAAACTCTGGGGTGAGGCCCATCCATCTGCGTTAACAAGCCCTGAGGGGAGTCTGACGCATGCTCAGGTTTGAGAAGCACTGAGCTAGATGTTGTGTAGAACATCTTTGATGCTTCTCTCATACCACACCTTTTTTGTTCCAGGTGTTGCTGTGGCAACTAGCAGTGCACAGGTGTAGCCAGACCACACCTCACTTCAGCTGCACCATGTATACTTGTCTCCCTCTGGGCTTCTCTTCCATGGCAGTGTGGGATAACTGAGGAAGCCTGAGCAGCTGTTTTTGGGTGTGTGCAAACCTAGCACTGAGGAGTTGTTTAGTAGTCCTGGGGCAGCCCTGGGCCAATGGGGATTGGAGCCAGTGGGAAAAATCACTCCCTCTGATCTCAGGGCAGGGGTATGTTCTACGCTGCTGCTCAGTAGGTTCCAGTGGGACTGAGCCTCATTTGCCCAGAGCAACTATCAGCTCAGTGATAAACCTTAGGATTGGCTTTCCCTCTCCCCAGTCCCTTCCTGGGACCACTTCCCGGGATTCAGAATAAACTACCTGCATATAAATCCAAGCTAAAACAAATGTCTCTTCCCCATCCTTTATCAAGATTTTATTCACCTTTAAGAACCAGTTCAAATGTTACCTATAGCTTATAAATCTCTCTCTCCCCAGTTAGAGTAAAATACTCCCTCCCTCGCGCTCCCAAGGTTCTTATTTTTGCCATCATAGCAGTGGCCACAATCTGTCTGTCAATAAGGTTCCATAGTTATCTGTCTCCCAGCTAGACTAGTTTGTTTAGGTCCATGACAGTGTCTGTTTATTTAAGGAATACTCCTCCACCTGTCCCTGTCTTGCTGGGCTTTTGGATAGTGCTGAGCACAATGAATGTCTGTTGAATTTAATAGAATGTCAGAGTCATGTCTAATGGCTTTTAAAAGTCACATTATTTTATGCCCAGTGCATCTGACTTGGAATAGTGGTATTCTTTATTGTTCTAGTCTTGAAGCTATGAAGCTTTCTCTGTAAGATGTTCTCAATCCAGTTGTTGCTTGAAATAAGATGTGATTGGTTGTGACCATTCTGTACAGTCAGAGTCCACCTTTGGGGCATGTGACCTGTGAAGTTGCACGGGGTCTTGCATTCAGAAGGTCCCTTCATTTCATTTACTACTTGGCTGTTGCCATCCTGAAATTTTTAATAGTTTTATCTTTGAAGTTGTGTTTTGTGAGCAAAGTCTGAATGGACAATGGGACGTGCATGTGAGCAGAGAAGATGTATGTAGTAGCATGTTTACCTTCTCTGCTGCCTCATTCACATGTAGCATTCACAACATCTAATGACTCATCCAGAATCCTGTGGATCCACAATGTGTGGGGTTCCNTTCTGTACAGTCAGACTCCACCTTTGGGGCATGTGACCTGTGAAGTTGCATGGGGTCTTGCATTCAGAAGGTCCCTTCATTTCATTTATTACTTGGCTGTTGCCATCCTGAAATTTTTAATAATTTTATCTTTGAAGTTGTGTTTTGTGAGCAAAGTCTGAATGGACAATGGGACGTGCATGTGAGCAGAGAAGATGTATGTAGTAGCATGTTTACCTTCTCTGCTGCCTCATTCACATGTAGCATTCACAACATCTAATGACTCATCCAGAATCCTGTGGATCCACAATGTGTGGGGTTCCAGTGAGACTCAGAGTGAGTACAAGGCAAGCGTTTTGTGTCTGTGACAAATAAACCAAAGGAGGGAGGAAGTTGGGAGTGACAGGAAAGACTACACTTTCCATGAGAACCAGACTGTGCTTCAATAGCAGGAAGAAGGCGATGGCATTCTAATGAACACCAACACCAAAAAAGCCTATTATATCCTTTCTCACTTACAGTATTTCACTGTGTTAGCAAACTGCTTATGCTGAAAATGACAACACAGAACAAATGAAAAGATAGGGTAATCCACAGTTTCTTTTCATTTTAGTTATTCCTTACCTCTCAGTAAGTTGAAGATAGAAAGTGTTGGTAGAATGACCACATATGAAGAGGTGAAAAAAACATGATTTGGTTAATTTTATTCAGTGTTTCCAATGTTTTGATAAGAATAAAATACACATGGAGATGTTGGAACTTTTAAAGGTGTCCTGGAGGTTCCTAAGTCTCTCCACATTTTTTTGAATTGTTTCTTCATTTTGTTCTGGTTGAATGTTTATTTCTTTCTTCTGGTCCACATCATTGATTTGAGTCCTGGTTTCCTTCCTTCATGGATGGTTCCCTGTATATTTTCCTTTATTTCAGTGTTCAGAGCCTTAATTTTTTCTTCTAATTTGTGACCATATTCAACCAAGTCTGTGAGCATCCTGATTCCCAGTGTTTTGAACTGTGCATCTGATAGGTTGGCTGTCTCTTCATCACTTAGTTGTATTTTTTCCTGGAGCTTTGATCTTTTCTTTCTTCCTTCCTCCCTCCCTCCCTTCCTTCCCTCCCTCCTTCCTTCCTTTCTTTCTTTTAATTTAAGTGTTATTTAAGTACAGTTTTCTGTCTTTTACTCCCATCCCAGCCCACCTCCCCAGTGTTCCCCATCTCCCTCCCATTTCTACTCCCCTTAGTTTTTGTCCATGTGTCTTTTATACTAGTTCCTGTAAATCCTTTCCCCTTTCCCCTGAATTCCCAGTTAAAGGGATTTGTCTAAGAAAAAGAAGATAAAAAATATAAACAGTAAAATGACAGCATACTCAAAGTTATTAACAACTGAACCTAAAACAAAAACAAAAACAAAAACAAAGTAAACAACTGGAACAGGAACAGAGTCACAGAAATGGAGATCATGGAGGGTTATCCAGCAGTAGAGTGGAAGGGGGAAAGGGGGAAAGGTAGAGAATAAGAAGCATAAATGGTAGATAGAAAATAGATATAGTGAGGTTAAGAATAGTATGGGGAATGTAGAAGCCAAAGAAGTTATATGTATGACCCATGGACATGAACTAAAGCAGGTGAATGTGGGTGGGAGGGGGTATACAGGGTGGAGGGGAATAAAGGGGAGGGAATGGGACAACTGTAATGATATAAAATTTTTTAAAAACTAAAAAAGAGAACAAAATACATATGCATGTATGAGCTACAAAATACAAATTGTATAACTTCAGTGATTCTGTATACAAGTTGAATGTTCTTACATGTGCATTTAAAATGGCCATTACACAATATAAAGATGAAACATATTCATAAAGATATTAATTCAAAAATAAAATAGAAATACAGTAATTGATATTAAAAAATGTGCAATGAGCCAAACTTGGTATGTTTATAAGCACATAAAATGAGATACTTAAATAAATAAGAAGAAACATCTGTAAGGGGACCTGCTTTTCTCCCCAGTTGGAATGTGCCAGGCTTTGGAAATACAAAGATAAAAGCCATCGTCCTGGGCCAAGGGCTTAGCAGATTAGCAGAGGATTCAGACAAGCAACTCCACCAGCAGAGAGGAGGGTAGGGGTAGTGACAGCTCTGAGCAGCTAGCTGCATGGTGGGTGGGAGCAAACAGGGCAGACCTCTCAGTGTGAGCTTCATTTAACCCTGACCCCCGACTACCCTGTACCACAGGATTGGCACACAGCAAGCTTTCAAGAATCACAGGAATGGGGACTTCCGCCAAGATGGCGGCATAGGTGGAAACACTGTGCCTTCTCCTACAACCAAGCTTGAATACAACAAAGGTTTGGAGAACAAAGACACAGCCAAAGAACAGAAAATTGAATTATATAGGAGTCCGACAACAACGAACCATTCAACCGGAATGGTAAGAGGGGCAGAGCCAGCAGTGGAGCAGGGTTGGGCAGGAAAGATCCCCCGACCTAGGCACACAGGTAGGACCCAGTCAGGGTGTGGGGCAGACTGATCGCGGTCGCACATTTGTGCACAGTGAGATGGACCATGCAGAGGGCGAACCCAGTGGTGGAGGGCTGACTGCGGTGGCACACTCGAGTGCAGTGGGATGAAACTCGAGGGCCCCAGTGACGGTGGCAGCTGCGGCGGGAGGCGGCAGACGGGACGCCATTGCTTTGACCCCGCCCCCACATACAGCGTCAGAACCCAGCTACTGAGTTGCCCTGCTCTGGTGAACACCTAGGGCTCCGATCCTGCTACTTAACAGGCACGAACAGCCTAAAAGATGGCACAAGAGGAACTAAAAGTCCCAGAGCCAATAACTCTAAGCGACCAAGAGATTGCCAGCCTCTCAGACACACAGTTCAAGACACTGTTTATCAGGATGCTAACAGAACTGGTTGATTATAGTCACAAATTAGAGGAACATATGAAGGCTAAACTAATTGAAATGAAGGGAGATGCACAGGAAACCAATAGTGATGGAAAGGAAACTGGGACTCAAATCAATGGAATGGACCAGAAGGAAGAACGAAACATCCCACCAGAAATGAATGAAGAAATGAGAATTCAAAACAATGAGGAGAGGCTTAGGAACCTCCAGGACATCTTTAAACATTCCAACATCCAGATTATAGGGGTACCAGAAGGGGGAAAGAAACAGCCATGAGTGGAAAACTTATTTGAACAAATAACAAAGGAGAACTTCCCCATTCTGGCAAAGGAAATAGACTTCCATGAAATCCAGGAAGCTCAGAGAGTGCCAAAGAAGTTGGACCCAAGAAGGAACACACCAAGGCACATCATAATTACATTAGCCAAGATTAAAATGAAGGAGATAATCCTAGAAGGAGCAAGAGATAAGGGGACTGTCACCTACAAAGGAGTACCCATCAGACTGTCAGCAGATTTCTCAAAAGAGACCTTCCAGGCAAGAAGGGGCTGGAAAGGACTATTCCAAGTCATGAAATCCAAAGACCTACATCTTAGATTGCTTTGTCCAGCAAAGCTTTCATTTAGAATGGAAGGACAGATAAAGTGCTTCTCAGATAAGGTCAAGTTCAAGGAGTTCATCATCACCAAGCCCTTTTTATATGAAATGCTAAAGGGACTTATATAAGAAAAAGAAGATGAAAAATATGAACAGTGAAAGGACAGCAAACTCACAGTTGTTAACAACCACACCTAAAACAAAAGCAAACCAAGAGGACAGCTAGATCAGGAGTGGAACCATAGAAATGAAGAACACATGGAGGGTTAGCAACAGGGGAGTGGGAGGAGGAGGAGAGGGGGGAGAAGGTACAGAAAATAGCATAGACAATAGGTAGAAAATAGATGGGGGGAGGGCAAGAATAGTAGGGGAAATATAGAATCTAAAGAACTTGAGACACCTGGTTATAAACTAAGGGGGGGAGAATGGTGGGGGAGGGAGTTTGCGGGTGGAGGGGAATGAAGAGGGGGAATAGAACAACTGTAATGGTATAATCAATAAAAAAAAGAATCACAGGAATGAATTCAATTCAGGGTAGTTTTCTGGAGGTGGTTTCTTCTTAACTGAAAGTTCATTACTCCAGTTTGTGGACACCTCACTTGCCCAGTTAACCTCTTGACATGATAAGGTTGTGATTGAAGTCACCAAGGAGAGGACTAGGGGGAACATTTCCAAGAGAGTTCTCTCTTAAAATAGCAGTATTTATGTCCAACATCAGTAGACAAAGGAAATGTTAGGGCCCTGCCTTGTGTGTGATTTGTGTTCATAAGGATAGTTTAATTTTGCTAAATTTCATAGCTAGAAACTAGAAAAGTCTTTGTGTATTCCTTAGGTAGATGTAATATTTTGCAAACTCATCCATATAATCTATTATTCTCTTTTTCTATGTACTTCATATTTCTCTGCCACAAGAGATTCAAGAACGTTCACCCCTGGAAGTAAGAGTTGTTCAAGTCCTTTCTCAGATGTCCCTAATAGTCCTGGAAGATGATGTGTGGCAATAATTATCATCCACAGAGACTCTCCACCTGCTCCACTTTATGGCTCTTTTGCATGTTATCACCACTGTTTGTGCAGTAATTAGATTGGGAGTTTCTCAAGAGCACAATACCTTTGTGCCTGCCACCTCTCTGTCTCCCTGGGGACCCAGCACAGTGTCTGCTACCCAGGAGGAGCACAGTGCATGGGATTGGTTGAGTGAATAAACTAATACCATCCAATTGCTCCCAAGATTTGTTAATTATGCTCTTTCTTTGGTATTTCTCTTCTTTGCCTTATTTATCACTCTTCTATTTATTCTTTTCAGTATAGAACACACACACACACACACACACACACAAACACGTTCATTCCCTCCCTATCCCCCCTTACCCTCTTGCTTTATATATGCACAGCAGAGTACAACAAAAAGATTTGACTGAAAGATTTGGTTGGGACACTTTCACACTTCTTAAGACAATTCACAAGAACATAAAAATATTATGGCTTGCTTAGTCCTGGTCCCTTGCACATTTTAGCAAGATGGTTGTGCCTGATTTTAGAGCGTACCTGTACCTTGTGACAGCCTGTGCTCCCGAGTGGGTTTGGGAAAGCACATATTTACTATAAACCTAAAATTAAGCTACATGTTTCTACATGTTGTTTATCTGCAACAGCTGATGCAGAACGTCACCAACACAAAACTTTCCACACCTCAGGTTTAAACTTCAGTTAGTGGATTAATTACTGTGAAAGATTGGTGATTTTTGACACGGAAAATGAATACATAAGTTGGGAAAATTAAAAGTCTTGCCCTTTACCTTCCTTTGAATTAAGATCTTTGAATTTTAAAAGAATTTGGGTCACTACCCCTTTTTGATGCTTTTCTGAGTTTCCTTGTTCCAGCCAGGATACTGTGATCAAAATGAAAGTAGCCAAGTACTGCGAGTGGGCCATCTTTTCTGAAGCTGTTGGGGCATGTCCTTGTCTGGGATGTGCAAGGCTAATCTCTGCAAGCTCTTGTCTGCAGTGCTGAATGTAACAGTCTTTACTTCCTAGCCACCCACTCTGCTGCCCAGGCAGTTTTGCTGCTGGAAAATCCCCTTCTCTACTTGCTATGTCTCACTGTCCATCTTTGACAACATCCCCTGTTCACAGTGAGAGGTCCGGGACAAACTCATGAGGAATTCTCATTACAAGAGGTTCCTCCTATTGTAACACACTTTCGTCAAGAACAACCTTTGGTACACAATTTTTCACACAATTTGCACCTTGCAGCAGAGGAAAAAGACTTTTTTAAAAACACATACCATTACAGAGACAGCCAGGGGTCTCAAAAATAAGATGGGAACCAGGATATGTAAAAAGTGGTAATTGGAATTGAAAGCTAAAAGCTAACAAGACCCTCAAACTCCCCCCCGCCCCATTGCAGACTGTGTGAGCTGTTGGCAGGAAAGCCATCACTTGTAACACGGACAGTATGCTGCTATTATCTGTGGTTACTATGACTTTTACTCTACAATTTTTGACATTTAGATGTTATTAAAGTGCCTTTTATGTGAATGGTTGTTGTACTTTAACCGTAAGAACAAATGAGGAGACCAAGGTTTATGTAAGTAATCCTGTACATTGAAACTAAGTTTACAGGTTCTCTCTCTATCTCTCTCTTATCCTTACTGGAGGACATTTGTCATTGCTTTTAGAGAAAGAAAAAGGGAGAAATAGAGAACCATCGATGTGAGAGAGAAACATCAATTGGTTGCCTTCTGTAAATGCCCTGACTGGGAATCCAATCCACAACCTTTTGGTGATGGGATGATGCTCCAACCAACTAAGGCACACCGGCCAGGGACCCACATTTTTATTACTGATGAAATTAAGGTGTTTCCTCAGATAACTTTGGGAAGCAGCCAATACAAAAGGGGATTGACAGCCGTGTGAACTTTTATTATGCACAAACCTGTTACACAGTGCCAACAGTAGGATGATGAGCCTCATAGGTTCTAGAAAGAGAGGATGAAGCTAAGAACTGTTTTGTATTCCTGGGACTGTCAAAGGAGACATTGTGTTAAGTGAATAAGAACATTCTGGTCATTAAAAAAGTGTATTCTCCATTGTGGAAGAGAGATTTTTATCAGCCTCTAACGTAACTGTCTAACACATCCTATCAGATAAGGCAAGCTCCAGGTCACTTAATCCCCTTTGCTAGGTTTGGTATGCCCCACAAACATCTGGGTTATTAATTGTTTCATTAGTACTTAGCAGCTGGGAAGGGATAGGGTACCCTATATAATAGACTAGAAAATTCCAGTCATCAGAAAAGTTTGACTTTTGCTTTAAGAGTAAAGCATTGGCTCCCTAGTTCATAAGTTGGGCTCTTGGTGAAGTTGGTTAACATGAATCAGTTCTCCATCACCAAATCACTTCTGAGGGAATTAGACTTAACTGAGTTTCTGCAAAACTGAGCACTAGATATTAAACTCATGATGGTCCTATATGTGCAGCCTTCTGGGCTGGATCTCCCAGCTCACTTCCACCTGGTATGAAAACAAATCAATTACATGGTCCACTGAAACAATGAAGGAATCTTTGTAATTACCTAGTCTCCTCCCCAAATAGAGGTCCCATAAGTGCTCCTCTGAGTTAGCAGTGAGCTTATTTCCTCAAAATTTATTCACTGTTGAATAACTCTAATTGTTAGAATTTGTTTTAACTTACAGATCAAGTTGAAATTCTTCTGCCCCTCAATTCATTACTTTAGAGCTGCACAGAATAAATCTACCTCATCTAAATGAAAACCTTCAGAATGTTAGACTTGTAGTAATTATATACAAAGTGTAAAACTTCCTTACAACAGATTTTTCTTCTTAACAATTTAAGGACTGTTTGGCTTAAGAGAAGGAACTTGAGTGGGTGATTTTTGTATTTCAGGCAGATAAGTCTAACTGGAATAAGAGCTGAGCTTGTGAAGAGTCTAACTCTTTCATGATTACGTGGTGACTGTCAAGAACTGTGGAGGTTCTGAGATCTAACTTACTTGCAAAGTTAACAAGTTAGCCTGAGACAGGTCTATGAATACTGGAAGAAGACATGAGACTCCTGGGTTAGTTTAATATTCATAGCAATAGTAGTAACAAGAGTATCATCATTTTTCATGTTGGTCCCAAGGCCCAGTTCCCACCGGGTAGGCAGACAGGGCCAGATGCCATCTCCACACACAGAGCATGTATTACAGGAAAGAAGCCCGAGTTTAGGAAACCCCAATCTTTTGTAATGGGCAGTAAGCAAACCTGCCAACTTTACTCAGGGAACATATTATTTTTATCATGCAGAACAGCAAACAAACCAGCTCTGTGCTCCACAGGGAAATACTGGCTCTGGCTTTTAAGGCTATTCACTAAGAAAAGATAACCTGGAGCAAAGGTAGTCATTGCTTTTGCCTGCTAGATGTGCAGAAGCATGAGGGACCCATGGAGAATCATCTCTCAATAGTAACTATCTCTGGCCTCTTTCAAGACTTTCACAAAAAACTCCAAACCAAAATTTCATGTCAAAAGATACAGGTGCCAGGGCAAAGAAGAAGGTAGAAGGTGTGTGATGCATTTATTTTCCTATTAAGTTTATTTATAACTTCCTTTCTCAAGTTCTTTTTATTCATGTCCAAGAGATTATTTCTCCTCTGAATAATACAGATTAGAAGAGTCTGATTTCTAGCAATGTGTGGATTGAGTATAAATTGTATTATAGGTTATACAAAAACTAGTAGTTCTATATGGCAAAAATAAAATCAAGTTATGAAAAGTCAAGTGAGAGACACGGATGAGACACTGCAACATTTTTAATAGACCAAAGATTGATCTCCAGATGATTGCTGCTATTCTCTCCATACCAAAAAATGGTTCACCATTCCAATGGAAAAAGAACAGAGAATCTAAATGATTTGTGAAAAAAGAAATAAGGTGGCTGATAATATTATGAAAAGATATTTAAACCTCAAATGGTAATCAGGTAAATGCAAATTTAGAAAGTGAGATATCCACAATATATTGGTAAAAATGTAAAGGCCTGATAATCGCCAGCATTGTTGAGGGGGTTAGAAATAAATGCTCTCCAAGGGGCTGATGTAATGCGGGCTGATACCACCTATTTGGAGGACTCATCTCAGTGGCATTTCATGAGAATGTGAGCTTACTACTGTTGGTAATAGCAATAACTTGGAAATAACATAAATGGCTATCAGTAGAATGGGGAAATGAACTATGATATGTCTGTATCACAGAAGGTAGCCATGTAGTTTTAGAAAAGAATGAAGTAAAGTCCATTTATTGATTTTAAAGGATCTCTATGAAACATTGTTAATTAATAAAGGCAAGTAGAAGAATAATACTTATGGCATGATCATGTAAATACATATAGACACGTATCTATATGTATATTTATTTGTGTTTATGTACATGTGCACATATGAAGGTGCAGAAGAATACACATCACAGCTAACATTCATTAGCTCTGGGAGGAGATGGAATAGAGGTGGGGACATAAATCTTGACTTTTGCTTTGAATTTATTATTCTTCAGTGTTGCTTGTTTTAACACAATGTGTCACTATATTGCTGGTGTGATGTAGTATGTGAACTTGGTTATCCCATGGTAGCCGTGTTATAACAAGTGCCTCACACACCAGCAGCATCACTGGTTGATGAACAAGTTGAAAAACAAGTGAAAATTTAGAACAACTACATGGAGAACAAAGCAGGATTTTCACAAAATTCTCCCTTTTTTACACAGCACAAACTCTGGTTTTCCATGTCCAATGCAGAACTTCCTAGTGAGAGAGAGATAAAGAAATATGAACTAAATTCAAGACCTCAAAAACGATGGAAGAGTTAGGAATTAAGATATTCATAAAAGAATAGAGTAATCCCAGGGACTGAGAGGCCCAGGGCACAGAAAGAAAAGATGACGGACCCTCTGTGACCCAGGAAGTAAGGTATCACGAAACAATTGCTACGAGGAATACTTACCAGTGGTTCTCAAAGTGTGGTCCCTGGACAGCAAGCAGCATTATCAGCACCAGGGAACCTGGTAGATGCAAATTATCCAACCGTGTCTCAGGCCTACTGAGTCAGAAACTCTGTAGCTGGGGCTGCATTGATGTTTCAATTAAGTTTTCTTGGGAATTCTGATGCTGGCTAAAGTTTGACAACCACTGCGTTAGACCAGGGCTTCTTATCATTTAAAAATATATATGCATCATCTGGATAGCTTGTTAAGCAGCCCATTCAGACTCAGCAGGAGTGAAGTGGGGCCTGAGACTCTGCATTTCCCAAAAGCTGCCAAGTGAGGCAGATGCTGCTGTTTCTTAGAGGGCACTGAATGACTTTAGAGGGAAGAGTAAATATTCATTGACGGGAGGATTTCATAAGGAAAGAATCAGGGAAAATACAACTACAGTCAGCCTCATTTCATTTCTGCTGACATCTTCAAGGCTAGGAACAAGAATAACGCTGCTGTCTCTGCGGTGTTTGCTGTCTGGCATCTGGCAGATGCTTTCACGCTCACCACTGTATTTGTATACCTATCCCATGCTTCCTGAAAGCTCTGAGCATTCACTGCTATCCCGATCTTCTGTGAACAGTTCCGTTTTCCAGACGGAAGAGCTGAGGCTGGTCCACTGAGCTGTTTGTGTCCCAAGGTCACAGAGACTGGGGACAGAGTGGGCTGGCGAAGGCCTCCTGAACTGGCCGGAGGTTTTTCCACAAGCACCCTAAGCCTCTCTTACCAGCCGGTGGGAAGTGGTGAGGGAGCTCAGGGGATTAACAGCCCCACAGCAGCTCAGCGGTAAAACCCGGACCGGTCCACTCTCCAGGCTCGATGGTGAATAACAGGAATCTTTATCATCCTTTCCGTCAGAAAGCATTTATTTAAAACCCCTTGGCTAACTCACAGGGTGAGCTGGCCCGTCACACACCATCACATGGCATGGAAACTGGCAACGAAATTTAGCAACCCACCTCAGCAGATCCAGACTGAGATGTTTATAGCCAGCCTGAGAGGAGCCAGACATTTTCTCTCCTAAATCAACAGGTTTGCAGAGAAAGTGAAATAGGCCTCGGGTGGGTTATGCTGAATTACGAGCACCTGTTCCCATCAATAACTTGTTCTCAAAGTGCTACAGCGGGACTCAGAGGGCCAACAGTGTCCCTCTGCACGCAGCCTGATGGGGGGCCGGTGGTGGCCTCACTGCTGAGCTGTGGCTCAGAAACTGAGAGATGCTGACAGAGAGGTGTTTGCTCCCAGGACAACTTGTTTGTTTACCAACTCTGGGGGCTGAGAGAGACACATTAACCAGAGAATAAATGTCATTTTTCCCTGTACACTCTACACAGAGCACAGTGATTGCAGCCCTGAGACCATGGGCAGGTTTCTGTGGTGTCAAACAGTGGGGTGGGCATAGTGAGCGGTGAGCATCACTGGTTTTGGGGGTGCAATCAGAATTACAGCCTGGATTCACTGCTACAGCCCTGCCTATGGTCTAGGAAGTTGTTCTGTAATAAAGCTCTGCTTTCTGGAAAATCCCTTGGACTTAAAATTAGCAATAGTGGAACTTATGTTTCTGGATCTGGTGGTACATGTTGAGATATCTAAACTAGAAAAGATGATTGTTCTTATTTTAGCTAAGGACTAAGCCAGAATCCCATGCTCCACTCAGCGTGTCTGGGAGAGTGACTGTCAGAGTTGGGGGGAGTGTAAGGCCTTGTACAAACCAGACTCTTTACCCGCATTTTCCCCAATGCTTGGTGTGCCTGGGAAATTACGTTGCCCAACTTCTGTTGGGCTTGTCTTTGAAAACAGCCCAGGTATGCTGTGGGTAGGAAGAAGAGGATACTTGCTACCCTAAAGAAAGGCAACAGATGCCAAGAGAAAGCTTTCCGCTGTTCAGATGCAGATAAGCACTCCTGAACTGCAGCACACCCACCTGAGTATCTGTCCTCTTACTGTAAACAATACACCTTACAGAAAAGGGAATGAGACTTCAGGTGTCTCAAACTTAGCCTTGAGGGGAGGAAAAAGGCCCTGCTGATAATGAGAACCAAAGGGAGTGGCTCTTTATAGTGAATTCCCAGTAAGGTGAGGGATGGTGGGAGGCATCCCTGTAAGGCGGGCCAACCCCCCTCGCAAAGCCAGGTTCTCTCAGGGCTGTAATTCAGGGCAGTAGTGGAGCAGCCCCGTAGCACTGTGTTCCTATCTAATGTGCCTGTCACAGGGCCTTGCTTTCTCTTTGCTTTCTCTCCTGTTCCTCATTCCTTTGCTCCCTTGCCTTTTCATTCATTTTTTTTGCCCCTTTGTTGACCTAAAGGGTGGAACACATCACCCTACAGATGTTCCTTAACTGCACTTGGGCTTAGGAGGTAACTGGTCCTCCTTGGTTCAGTAGAAAGGCCGAGGCCGACACTCAAGTGGCCTGGAATCCAATGCCACTGTACTGGACCCTGTGTATTTTCAGTGCCTGGGATCCTATCTCTGGAACATGGGGATAAAAGTCCCTTTCTTCCCCTCACAGTGATGATTTCCAGAACGGATGAGGTCATAAAGAACACACCTCCGAGGAAGGGAGTGCTGTGAACACCGGGCATGGCCTCCTTGAGCATTCACGTTTCAGAATCCTGCGTGACAGCCTCGGTCCTGTCTTCCTCATCTTGTAAAGCAGGTTGGATCCTCAGAAAGTGTTTGGCTCAAGGTCACATGAGGTTGGGTCCTGAGCTGAACTAAACAAAGAACAATTGAGTGCCTAATCTATGCTCAACCCTTTGGACCACAGTGACCTCTGTACCTGGAAGCCCAGCCCTGGTGGAGGAAATAATGTTCCTACTTCTCCAGGTGGCGTGGAAACCTGTTATACTGCCTCCTCCTCCCCCAGGGCCAGCTTGAATCCAGCCACATATCACACCTGCCTGGCATAGCCTGCTCCTTGCATGGGGATGAGGTGTTAGTCAAGGAGACGTCGTGTAGTCTGGCAAGAGGTGAACCAGAGGACATGCATCCACCTTGGGAATTCAGAAGAGATGGGTTGGCCTGGCCAGTGTAAGCTTTAAAGCCATTCTATCCGACTTTAATTCAATTCCTTTGTATTTGGCATCTAAAACAGAAATGCCAGAACAAAACAACAACAACAAAAAAAGCAGAAAAACCCCTCTGAGGTTGGGGGACTTAGCAGCCATGGCTGGACTTGCTGGCTATCTGCCTGGCGTCCCTTGCCCTCTATGGAACACAACAGTGTGTCTTCTGTAAACTACATCACCCAGGCTCCCTGGCCACCTGGCTTTGGGCTGGCTTCAGCTTGGGGGAGTCAATGAGGACAAATTAGAGGGCTGGAGGGAGGGAATCACCAGGCTGTTCCGTACCATCTGGCTCTGAGTGGGGCAGGGTCTCCAACAGCGGTCTTCTGTAAGTATGCAGCTAGTGGACAGACCCTCTCCACAGTCCCAGTTCCACTAGACCACCCCTCCCAAACTGGGGGTGCATGGAAACTTCCTGCTGTTATTTCTGCCTGAGATGGGCATCTTGGCTCTCTCAACACCATTGTAACCAGCTCCGACACTACATTTCAGCCATAAAGTCCTTGGCTGGATGCTGTTCTAACTGATAAAAACACAAAACCTTGGAGGGCACCTGGCTCACTTTACAGACCTGAAACCCAGGAAAACCATGGGAACAACATGTAAGAAGTACTGGAACTCAGTGAGCTCAGTGTCAGACAGAGCCTGGGGGTGAGCCTCCATGCATCGGGGGCACTTAGGGTCTGAGCCTCAAAGTGAGAGGTGCTTTACTGGTGAAGAGAAATGCAGATACAGAACCGAAATTGCTAGGTGATGTATAGGTTGAAATAAAAATTTCAACACGAGTAAGAGTGCACAATGTAACAGTTTTCTTCTCCTCTGACCCCAGTTTCCTTGTTTCCAAATACTCTAATCGTCCAAATACGCTAATCAGCCACAAAGTCCCTTACTTTAACTTCAAAAAGACAAAAAAGACTGAAAAGGTAAAAAAAAGAAACTTGGATGTCAAAGTATTAAGGAAAGAGGTGGCTTTCTTATTCTCCTTTTTATTTGCCTCTTTGGATTTTGAGGAGGAGGACTAGGCTGGGGAACTGACTTCTTTCAAAGGAAAACTGGCTGCTGGGAGCTCCATGGCTTCACCCAGAGCATCTTGCATGACTCCTTGGGGTGTGGTGAGGAGCCTGACCCTTGTCACAGCCAGACCCCAGCTCCAGGAGGCCCATATTTAGGCCTTGATGCCACCAGCCTGTTCCATGCCAGACTCAAGCCCAGCACCTGCCCTCCCATACTAGAATCCCCAAAGGTCACTCCATGGTCAGCAGGGTCAGTGGAGCTGGAGAGGGGCCCTCCCCGGCCACCACCCTTTGACTCATGTATTACTCAGAAGTCCCTGAACAGGCACTGCCTGCCGCCTGCACAGTTCATGGAAAGGTTCAGCACAAGTGGCACAGGCATAGCCAGAGGGATGTGTGATGAGAGAAATTTTTCTTTTAACTTTATTTCTAACTGTAAAATACACAGTATAAAATTTACCATCTTAACCATTTTAAGCGTACAGTTCAGTGGCACTAGGTACCCTCACTTTGTGGGGCAACCATCCCCGCCCTCCATCTCCAGGACTTTTCCACCTTCCCACACGGACGCTCTTTGCCCGTTACGCACTGACTCCTTGACCCCTCCCCAGACCCCGGTGACTCCCAGGCTACCTTCTGTCTCTATGATTCTGACTGCTCTGGGAACCTCCTGTAAGTGGAACCTTGTATTTTTGTGACTGGCCTATTTCACTCAGCATAATGTCTTCAAGATTCATTCATGTGTCAGAATTTCTCTTCTTTTTAAGGCTGAATAATGCTGCATTGTATGTATTTATATAATTCAAATAATGCAGCTATAAACATGGGCTACACTTCTTTTAGGTATACCCAGAAGTGGAATTGCTGGGTCATATGGCAGTTCTACTTCTAATTTCTTGAGGGACTGCTGTACAGTTTTCCGTAGCGGCACCATTTCACGTTCCCACCGAGTACCCACAAGGGTTCCCTTTTCTCCACGCCCTTGCCAACACTTCTTGGTTTTGGTTGCTGTTTTTTTAAATAGTAGCCATCCTAAAGGGTGTGAAGTGTTTTTTAACTTTAAAGTTTAAAAATGTATTGTGAATGTGGAATAAAATTTCAACATGAGTAAGAATGTGCATAACATAACATTAGTTTTCCTCTCACCTGGCCCCAGTTTCCTTGTTTTCAGAGGCAAACACTGTTTCCGCCTTCGAGGGTGCTTCCTGACATGGTCTGTGCACAGAGGAGCTTGTGTGTGTGCCTGTCTTTTTAAAACATAATACACAGTATTTACATGTTGCTTTTTAAAAAACTAAACATGCCATTTCCACTTAACATAATATAACATTTTATAACTTCATCTGTAAGTAAAAAGAGATTTACATCTATATAGGACACTGAGTCTGTAACGAGTCCTCATCCTTCCAACCTATGCAGAAAGTTTGGACTTTAGGGGGATCATACAGCCTCAGAAGAAACTGAAGCTGACCTTGTCATCAAGCACATTAATATTTCTGTAAAGAAACATAAGAAGAAATTACACCAAGTGAGATAAATATTCTAAATAGCCACTCATTGGTTGCAGTCAGGTTTTGCAACCAAGTGAATTTAGAAATCTTTTAGTTTTCAGACTTTTTTAGATTTCAGAACTGCAGATAAGAGATTATAGGCTTGTAATATTCAGGAAGTGCCAGATTCTAGACTGGGAGCTTTACACATCTTATTATTGATTCTCAAAATAACCTCATGAGATAGAATTTTATAAGGCAAGCTGAGGCTCTGAGACAAAAAGTAATTTCTTAAGTGCTCAAACTACACCTTGAGCCCAGGTCTACCTGATTCCAACGTCTGAGTTCTTTCCTCTATGTTATGTGTGACTACATGCCATTGTCCCCTGTAATTACCAATAGTGCCCCTTCACTCTCAAAAGAACTGTGTCTTGGAATAGATATTGATGGCCATGCCAGCTATACTGTGCTGTGTGTTAGTGAGTGACCTGGACCTTGACTTCCATAGACACCATGAGAGTTGAAGACAGTCTTTGCACTTCACTGGCCTTGGTGCTCCACTCAGTCTGTTCTGCACAATTTGTTGAGAGAAAGGTGGACGGCCACATGAGCTTTACCGCTTCCATGAAGCTATAACCTGGCAGGATCTTGCAGTCTGCTGCATCGCTAACCTCTTAATTTTGTGGGATTATTTGTGCTCTTTCATTTGTTTCATTATTTTATTTTTTTAAAAGATTTTATTTATTTATCCTTTAGAGGGGAAGGGAAGGAGAGAAGGAGAGAAACATCAATGTGTGGTTGCCTCTCGTGAGTCCCCTGCTGGGAACTGGCCTGCAACCCAGGCATGTGCCCTGATTGGGAATCGAACCGTGATTGTGTGGTTTGTAGGTCCATGCTCAAACCACTGAGCTATACCAGCCAGGGCTGTTTCATTATTTTTAAGTTGTGGTAAAATATACATAATATAAAACTTTTATTAGCCATGTTGAATTGTACAGTCCAGCAGTGTTAAGCACATTCACGTGGTCATGCAGCCATTACTACAATCCACCTCCAGATCTTTGTCATCTTCCCCAAATGAAACTCTGTCCCCAAGGAAGAAGTAAAACTGTCACTACTTGCAGATGATGTGATACTGTATATAGAGAACCCTAAAGATTCTACCATTAAAACTACTAGAACTGATCAATGAATTCAGTAAAGTACCAGGATATAAAATTAATATCCAAAAATCAGTGGCATTTTTATACATGGATAATGAACTATCACAGGGAAACTAAGAAACAAATCCCATGTATAATTGCATCAAAAAATAATAAAACACCTAGAAATGAATTTAATCAAAGATGTAAATGACCTGTACTCAGAAAATTATAAGACACTGAAGAAAAAGTTGAAGAAGATACAAATAAGTGGAAGTACACACCATGTTTTTGGACAGGAAGAATTAACATGATTAAATGCCCATACTACCTGAAGCAATCTATAGAATCAATGCAATTTCTATCAAGATATCAATGGTATATTTCACAAAGCTAGAACAAATATTTCAAAAATTTATATGGAATCACAAAAGACCCCAAATACACATAGCAATCTTGAGAAAGAAGAACAAAGTTGGAGGAATTCTACTACCTGATATCAAACTATAGTACAAGACCATAGTAATCAACACAGCATGGTACTGACATAAAAACAGACATATAGATCAATGGAACAGAATTGAGAGCCCAGAAATAAACCCACACCTCTATGATCAATCAATGTTTGACAAAGGAGGCAAGAACATATAATGGCATAAAGACCATCTTTTTAATAAGTGGAGTTGAGAAAAACTAGATAGATAAGTGCTAAAAATGAAACTGGACCACCTCCTTACACTATACACAGGCATAAACTCAAAATGGATTAAAGACTTAAATGTAACATGCATAACCATAAAAATCCTAGAGGAAAACATAAGCAGTAAAATCTCAGACATTGCTCAGAGCAACATTTTTTTTTTCTGATATATCTCCCCAGGCAAGGGAAACAAAAGAAAAAAATAAACAAATGGTACTACATCAAACAAAAATGTTTTTTCCCAGCACAGGAAACCATCAACACAATGAAAAGACAATTCACTGGATGGGAGAACATATTTGCTAATACATCTGATAAGGGGTTAATATCCAAAATTTATGAAGAACTTATAAAACTCAACACCAAAAAACCCAAACAATTCAATTAAAAATGGGCAGAGGATCTGAACAGATGCTTTTCCAAAGAGGTCATACAGATGGCCAATAGACATATGAAAAGATGCTCAATGTCACTAATCATTAGAGGAATGCAAATTAAAACCACAATGAGATACCACCTCATACCTGTCAGAGTGGCTATCATCAATAAATCAACAAACAACAAGTGTGGGCAAGGATGTGGGGAAAGAGGAACCCTCATTCACTATTGAGCAGAATGCAGACTGTGGAAAGCAATAAGGAGTTGCCTTTGAAAAATTAAAAATGGAACTTCCTTATGACCCAGAGATTCCACTTCTGGGAATATATCCAAAGAAAACCAAAGCACGAATCTGAAAAAAATATATGCACCCCTATGTTCATAGCAGTGCACTGTTTACAATAGCCAAGAACTGGAAACAGCCTAGGTGCCCATCAGAAAAAAGACTGGATCAAAAAGCTGTGGTACATTTACACAATGGAATACTATGCAGGAGAAAAAAAGAAGAAACTTCTGTTTTTTGCAACAGCATGGATGGACCTAGAGAGTATTATGCTAAGTGAAATAAGCCAGTCAGAGAAAAACAAATACCATATGATCACACTCATATGTGGAATCTAATGAACAAAATAAACTAACAAAATAGAAACAGACTCATAAATACAGGGAACAGACTAACAGCTGTCAGAAGTAGGGAGGTTGGGGTCTGGGTAAAAAAAAATCAAAAGAATAAGCAAAAAACTTCTCAGACACAAATGACAGTATGGTGATTAACAGAAGGAAAGTAGGTGGGGTGAGGTAGGAGAGGGTAAAGGGTAAATAAGTGGTGACCGAAGGAGACTTGACTTGAAATGGTGAACACAAAATACAATATACAGATGATGTGTCATAGAACTGTACACCTGAAAACTATATAATTCTATTAACCAATGTAACCCCAATAAATTCAATTAAAAAATTTAAATGTTCCTTGTACACCTGAAACAAATATTATGTATATGTCAATTATACATCATTTTAAAATAGAGCAATAATAAAGTTAAAAACAAACAAATAGAAAAAAACACTAACTGCTCATTCCCTCCACCCCCAGCCCCTGGCACCCACCCTTTTAACCCCTGACTGGGCTATAGTGGTTCTAAACGGAAAGAAGAAAATGTCTCCATTTTTTTCTCCCACTTTTTATGTTTGAAGGTGTGTTCTCCTCCAGGAGGGTGGGAAGGAAGGTGCTGGATCAGGGTGTGTGAGGTCTTCACACATTTAGGGCCAAAAAGAGTCCTCATATCCACCACAGATGCTGATCAGCTTCTCACATGGGTCAGCCACTGTCCCTGTGCTTCCAGCAAAGGTCAAGGTGAGGGCTTGCATCATTCTGTTTGACTGCTCTGGAAATGGGTGTACAGAGAGGTTAATGGCGAGCATGTGGTCACACAACTGATTCGACAGAGGCAGTCTGGCTTTGTGGATGAGGTTTCTTTGGGACCAGGTATGGGGTTGATGTTTGGCTATGGAGCTTCAGAGGTATGAAGGTCCGTTTGACTGAAACTGCATCTGGAAATGAGTAACTGGTGGCGAAGCATCTGCTCCAATGGAAGCCCAGCTCTGGCATTGCCCCTCACAGCTTCAGACAGTGCCGGGTTCTGGCTGCACCAACTTTTCTCTTACCCATTCAGCTCACCAAGGAGGAGGGCACCTGAAGAAGGGGGCCACCAAAAGGTCCTGCCGGGTCTCTGTTTCCAGGGCTTTAGTCCCTCATGGCCTCGTATGCCACTAAGGACCTGGAGAGTGCTCTGAGGTTGTCTTGCAGTTCCAGCTGGGCCTGGTAATCCTGCAACTGTCTTGGTCCCCATATGGTGCCAGCAAAGGTCCCAACAGCCACTGATACTGCTGCAGCTGCTCAGAAGCCACAACTATGGTCAACACCAGGAACACTGCCTGTTCTGGAAGCTTCTCTTGCAGGAATGGGACATACATCATGGGGCTGGAGGAGGGGAAGTTGGTGTCAGTTGGGTTAATCATCCAGGCACAGTTCTCTTCCTGTTACCTGAGTTACTGAAAACCAATGGGAACCCCACAGAGTTTGAACAAGCAAAACAAACAAAACCCCAGGCTAGGGCACTGCCACCTTCAAGATGCCACGTGCTCAAATGTGTGCAGTGCCCCTGGAGTTGTGTGGAATAACAGGATTGCAAAAAGAGCTCTTGGTGGAAATGCAACTGGGGCCTTGCACAATCACTCCTGAACCAGTCAGAGGTGGACATGGGATTAGAACTAGAAAGGGGTGTGTGCGTGTGTGTGTGTGTGTGCGTGTGTGTAATAGTGATGTGTAAGTTCCAACGTTTCCTGAGATGTTGGGAAGAAGCCCTGCCTGCCTGGATATGCTCCCAGCCTTGCCAGGAGCCCCACAGATCCAGCCGGTAAAACAGGCTGTGTGAACCAGAGGCCTCTGGCTGTCAGGAGCTTGTTGCACATAAAGGAGCCTGTGCCTTTGTCCATGGGCAGCCCTGAGAGTGGAGGAGGAGGAAGCCTGGGGGGCTGGAGGGAGAATGGGCAGGGGCCTCAGTGGGTGAGAGGGCCCAGGGGGGTGGGGTTTGCAATAGCTTTTGACCTGTCACCCTGAGGATGGGACTCAAGCAAACAGCCTGCTTAGACAGAATCTAGGTCCCTTTTGAACCCTGTACAGCACAAAATGGATCTAAGACAAGCAGAGTCTGGTTTTACCCTTTCTGTTGATATGTTTTAAAATCTGTGGTGCTCATTTTACATTCAAACACTTACTGTTGTGCAGTGAGCTGTACACATTCTCTCAGCGCCTGGCCAACAGTGGCAGGTCATCTGAGGCTGGGTTTGTCCAAGCAATCCCTTAGGCTGACTGTGGGACAGAAGTCACAAGCCGAATGCACAACTGTCCTGGTACCTGCTCCGAGAGTCCCCCAGCTGGAGATGGCTGGCCCCAGGCCCTGGTCCTGTGCTCTGTTGCCTGTTCTGGGTGCCTCGCACCACAGCTTGAACTGGTGGTCTGTCTCCTGGCCAGTCTCTGACTTGAGGGCCGTGGGGCTGGGGGTGGCCCTGTGAGGTGGGAGTGACAGCTGTGCCTGGCATGGTTGGGAGCAGGGCTGTCCTCTGTCTGTGGAGACTGTGGGTCTCTGGAGCTCGCTTGCACAATGCTTCCTGTGAGCATTTTCATCATAATTGTAGCAACTGTCACATCAGCATCTGACCTTTAAAACTATTGAAAAGGAGCCACTTCTGGAGAATGTGCTCAAGAGGATCAGACCCTCTTTCTGCCCCCATCCTCCTGCCCAGGGAAGTGTCTGCCTGCCACACAAGTAAGGGAGCCCACCCCTGGTGGGATAAGTCAGCCACGAAGCCCAGTGGCTCAGTCACTTGACATCTTGCTTCATTGTACTTTACTAATTTTTTAACCTCATTTATCTTATGCACAACTGTTACAGAATTTGGCACATCTTCATCTCCATGGAGAGCTAAGATCCTTCGATACCCTATTTCTCCCTCTTACCCAGCTCACCTCCAGCACCAGCCTGTTCTTTGGCAATTGCCCCTTTCAAACACACATACCCTGTTATTTTCTGATTCTCAGTGGGGCTCACTGAGCCACCTTCTTCCAGCATCATCTGCCCTCCAGAAGATTCAGGGGAAAGGGAAGACTCAGGAATCCCTGAAGGGAACCAGGCAGAGGAGGTGGAGGAGGAGCCTGTGGCTGGTTAGGAAAAAGGGAAAGGTCAGGGAGTGCCTTAAATTTCCTCTAAGGCGTCAATGGGAGGACTCCCTAAATTCAAGGCAGACTCCAGGCCCACTCAGGGGGACTGATGGTTGGGAGACCCTTTCTCTTTCACAGTTTTGGCTGCTCTTCCCTGGACCAGTGCACAGCTTTGCATTGATTTCTGGGATGTTTCAAACTGGAAACATATGGACATATATTCCTAAGTCAACCTCTACTCCAGGGTGTGGGTACTGGTCTCGTCAGGTCCCCAGGTGCCCTAGTGCCCACCTGGGTCCTCCTTCCTCCCTCCTCTTCTTTTATCAAAGCTGATTCATCACCTGTGAATCGGTTCTACCTCTTAAACATTCTCTCAGCACATCCATTTCTCTCTCTGAAGCCCAGATCCAGGAAGTTGTAACTACCACCAGCCTGCAGGCCAAATCTGGCCTTGGACTTTTTTGTAAATCAAGTTTCAGTGGAAAATAGCCTTGCTCTTTCATTTGCCTACTCCCTTTGACTATTTTCTTGCTACAATGGCAGAGTTAAAAGTGCTCTGATATTGACTGTCTGGCCCTTTATGGAAAGTGTTTGCCAACCCTGCCTTAATTTATCCCTTATCCTCTTTCAGCAGGTTATGGAACCACTTTTCCAGCTGTGGTCCCCAGTCTGGCTGTGGCGCTTTGCTTTTTGCTTCCTGAGTTCCTCGTGTTCTCTGGATGAATGCTAATCACGGTATAGTTCGCGGGGTCCTTCCACCTAGCTCCAGTCCTCCTTGGTCACTATGCCGTGGTCAACCACACAGAGTGACTTTCTCTTGGCTCCTTATCTGGCCTGCCCTGACGCATTCTCCAATCCTCAGGAGCGCCTCATTCCTCCCAAGACTGGGTTAGGAGCCTTTTTTATGTGCTTTGAAAGCACCCCAGAATTCTTACTTTACAGGATTTAGCATGTTATATTGAAATTGTGTATTCATTCATTCATTCATTCTATATATCAGTCACTAATCTAAGAGCTCTGGATAAACAAAAAGAAAGATCCAAAGCTCCCTGCTGCTCTCAGAGGCTTACATTTCTTAGGGGGAAATAGAAACGAAACAAGATTCAAAAGTAAGATAAGAGAATATCAGAAAGGAGGATGTGCTAAGGAGAAAGGAGGATATGAAATATTCTGGGATTGCTGATGTTTTACACAGGGTGACCAGAGAAGGCCTCACTGAGGTGATTTCTGAGTAAAGGCTTGAAGGAAAGGAGGCAGGGAGCCACATCAATATTAGGAAAGACCATTTTCAACAAAGATGGGATGGCAGGAAAACACCCATCTGGTGTGTTTGAAAATGAGGCCAGATGGTTGGTGGGGAGAGAATAAAGAAGGGAGGAGGAGGATGAAAGGGGAGAAGTGTGGGAGGGCAGACCAAGTGGGGCTGTGGGGCTGTGGGAAGGACCCAGGCCTTTACTCTGAGGGCCATGGGAACCACTGCCAAGTATTGAACAGAGGAGTGGCATGATCTGATTTGGGTTTTAACAGAGTCATCCTGGCTGTAATGTCGCTTCCCATTAGACAGACAAGCTCCTTGAGAGCAGGCAATGTGTCTTGTTGACCTTTATTCTTAGGATATAGCATTCTGGCTCACAGAAAGCCTCAAAATACTCATGTTTTACAAAGGAACGCTAACTGAATGAATGCACGAACGAGTGCTATCTCCTGACAGTCAGGTCCTGGCTCCTGAGAGACTGAGAAGTCTTCTCACTGCTGAGGGAAAGCTCTGGAACAGATGCTGCCAGCAGCCAAGCCCCTAGGGCTCTTAGCTGCCTGCTTAGATGTCACTATGGCAGCAACACACATCTAAACCAGTTTTCCTTGTTGCCACAGAAAGGGCTGCTTAATGGATCAATGTCACCCAGAGGGAGGATTTCAGAGGTGCATCATACAGCATTGGCCTTGGCCTTACTTGGTGCAATGATCAGCTCGGTGACATAAATGAAGGCACAGAGAGAGTTATTGCCAAAACTACAGGTGGAGGTGGGAGGGGTACGTGATTTATGGATTGATATACTCAGGATTTTTGTAGATTCAAGCCAAGGGGCCCTATACATAAGAGAAGGTAAAAATAGGGGGCTGTTTATGGCTCTGTATCCAAGCCAAAAAATCAACTGCAAAAAAACCGAGTGGAGGATCTGTAGCTTTAGTAGGTGGGAAGCACTATGTGAGTTAGAAGTGTGGAGCAATCGTTAACAATCCTAAAGCAATCTGAGAAGCACTTCCAGAAGCAAGTCAGTAGATGCCTGCTACCTGAGAGTTGTAATCCTCCTCTGACTGTGTATGGCTACTCCCAAGACTTCTTGTCCTGGATAAGACACCTCACGCGCACTGTGAACATGCTGGGAGGCTGGCAGGAGAGGTATATTTGAGAGCACAGTGGGTGATTGGAGAAGAGAGTCGGGGGGTGGGGACTCGATAGCACTCTTCCCATACCTGAATTATCAGGGCAAGAGGGCTGAGATTTGAGAGTTATCCTGAAGGGCTTTAATGGGTTGAAATAAGACCAATTGGATGTTAGCTCAAGTAACAGAAACATTGTCTAAACACCAGACGGGTTGCTCCAGATCTCCTTGCAAAGGGGGAGGGGTACAACCAATGGGCATGAATACTTAGGCATCAGATCAGCACTTTACTAGAGGACTTTAAAATTCCTTTTCGCACTGGGGTGCTATGTATTTATGCTTCTCTATTACTGAGTGTGGTAATATCTGCTAGTTATTCCTTAATATCCATTTTTCACTTTTCCTTAGTAATAAAACTCAACATTTTTAACATGCTATTACAGAACAAGGGTTATTTTCCCCAACCTTCCTTGGAACAGTACGGCCAGGGGGTAGAATTGTGACCAATGGACTAAAAGTGGAAGTATCATGTTCAGCTTCTGAGAAGTAGCGAAGATAGAGGGTATACCGTTACTTCCCCTTCCTCCTTTCTATAGGCAGGAACGTGGACACGGTGGCTGGAGTTCCATAGACATTGTGGGCCGTGAGGTAGAACCCTATGTTAATAAGGACCCTGCATTCCTGACGATTGTAGACGTTAATACAATCCAAGACTGCTAACATTCTTTATTTATGTGTGAGAGATACAACCTTGTATTTGTAGCAAACCACAGTGACTTACGGTTTCCTGAACTAGAAATGAAACCATGCATAATGAATATAGCACGTGTCAATGAAAAGACACACAAGCGCACACAAAGGAACAGCACTGCAGTGAAGGACGTGGAGTCTCCAGGTGCGTGGCTTCCCTCCAAATTCCAGCCCTACCACTGCTGGCTACGTGTCCTTGGACAAGTTTCTTAACCTCTCTGTGTCTCAGCCTCCAAACTTAAAGCTGAAAATATTAGTAAGAACTGGGCAATTTCTGTTTGCTTTTGGACAGGATTAAATGAGAGAATACATTTTAAAGCACAGAACAATGGTTTAGACTCAGTCCACGTGTCTGTTGGCTCGTGCTTTGCCTCTTTATGTGCCGAGGCAGCTACAGAGCTGCGCTAACTCTGTCTTCCCTTACGTACTCACTCATTTGATGGCTTTCATTAATGCTCTAAAAAGACAATAAGATCAGTATCAGAACAGTCAAATGCGGTTTAGGCACACCTGTTCAAGACTTTTCTGAAGGCAATCTGCTTGAAGGAATGGGATTGCAGAATGAGCTGTGTGTAAGAGCGGTTGCTGGGCTACGCTGTGGGCTCTGAGTCCTCTCACTGTTCTGGTTACTCACTTTTAGATTGTATACAAATATAGAGTTCATAGTGGTAAACAGTAATTTGTACCTAGAGAAAGAGCATACTTGTTTGTGAAGGGTTGTCTCCCTGAGTTTCTTAAAAGACCTAAGTTTGCACACCATCTATTCTTTTGTTTATTTATCCAGTGAGGACATAGGGTCAAAATAGGAGGGATCATACCCTTAACATGCTCCCAGCTCCATAGAGAAAGCAGACATCTTCCTGTAGCTCTCTGGACATGCCTCTTATGTCTGACTCTGTGGGTCATGGGTGTCAGACGGTAAATAAATGTGTTCCAGGAAGAAAAGGCGGGGCAGCAGTTCTGGGAATTTAACCCCCAGAGGTGTCTGCATGTGTATGCAAGGATGTACATATATGGCTATTCATGGCAGCATCCCAGCGAAGTTTGGAGCCCACGTGTCTCTCTGTAGAGGATTGGATAGCCTAGGGATGTCCCCATGGTGGAATGCTACACAGCTGGGAAAAGAAAGGTGTTGATGTCTGTGCACTGATAGGGCAAGCTTTCCAGAACGTGCTGTTAAACAAACAACCACACAAAAGCAAGGAGCAGAGAGTATGTTTAGTTGGCCACATTTGGTGTGAGAAGAGGGGTTGGGGAGATCATGTATACATCCCTGGTTAGTGGCATTTGCAGAGACTGGAAAGATAAGCAGGAACTATGGAAGTATATTCCCTCCAGGTGCAGGGCGGTGAGTGTTGAGGTGGGAAAGGAGAAGGTCAGGTTTGGCCTTCCCAATCCCTCTTTACCATTTTGATTTTCGAATAATGTAAAGACAGTGTTGGAAAATATTCCAGTAATGAACTGAAAAGTAATTAGGAAGATGAGGAACATTCTCAGCAGAGAGAACAGCATGTGCAGGGGTTCAGAGGCATGAAACAGGGAGTAGCGACAACCTGAGAACAAAGTCCTCGCTAACTTTAATCCAGTGTCCCTCTGGCCTGGATTCCACGACTGTTTGTGTGTCTCTGTTTTTTATTTCTGAATACCTACTGGAACATAAATTCCTTAAAAGTATGGGATGTTGTCAGCCTTGCTTACCACCATACACAGCTAACATCATTTGCTTGATATTATGGACCGATTCTTTGAGATCTCTCTCTTTCAGATGTCCCAGCCAGCATCTTCTGGGAAGAAGGAAAAACGCCTTTCATTTCTGTAACCTGTTTTGTTTCTCAGTTGAAGTCCTGTGGTCTCTTCTTTCCTCAGTTTCCTGGACCAGGAATCATTCTCTTTTCAAGGAAACAAAAAGTATGGCTGACTGGTGCCAGAGAAATTATACATTTAAATAAAAATACATAGCTCTGAAAAAAATTACACATCAATGCAAATCTATATGCATATGTACATTAGAATGTATATAAGCTTACTTATATTTACACATACACACAGAGACCTACATAAAATCCACCATAGATTATATTTTACCTATTAAATAAATATGTGAGGGTTTTTTCTAGAACAGCAGTTTTCAAGAATTATAGCGTGCATTCCTCCTAAAGGAATTTTGAAAAAAATCCTCCCCAACATTTATGAGTCAACATCTAAAATTTTTTATCAGAAACTTAAATAGTTGCCAAGGATGTAATTTTTGGCATATTGTAAAATGTTGATATTTAAAATAAAAATATTACATGCCTTTAGAACATGAACCAAATGAAATTTAAATGCTGTAGTGATTTGATACTTAACATCTGAAATTGTATGAACAGTTCTAAGCCTTCAGACATTTTCCATCTTTCTTTTTTTTTCTCCTTTAATTCTTGTTTCTCTTCCATTTCTCCATTAGGTTTTTATCCTAATGTAATATGTTTTTATGCTTGAAAGTTTTATATTGGTCTCATAGTTGTCTCTATCAAATCTATGTGTGTAAATTGAAATGTTATATTTGTTTTATTTCCTGTGACCAGTTGCTAAATGTTTAAAAAAGTTTTTTTCTCCCTTCTGGATTTAGTTAGCACTACAATAAATAGTAAATAATTTGTCAAAATAAAATATATCAGCTTTCTCTGTCCTCAAAATGCTGCATAACAAACCATCACAGTCCTGAACAGTAAGTATTCTTTTCCCTAGGCATGTCTGTGGGTTGGTTGAGTGGTTCTTTAGCTCTAGATGGGCTCAGAGGATTTGGCAGGGCTGGTTTGCCCGCCTGTAGACAGCCATCTGGTTAGCTGGGAAGCCTTGTGTCTGGAGCACGTGAGTTCTCACTCTCCAGTGGGCTAGCCTGGGCCTCTTTGTAGGGCAGGGTCCCAAAAGAGTGGATGTGACCAAGCGGTCTCTCATGCACAGTTTCAAGACTGACCCATTGTCATTTCTGCCACATTCCATTAGCCAAAGCAAGTCACAAGGCCAGTCCACACTTAGAATCTGGGGAATAAACAGACTCATCTTTTGATATGAATGAGGAACTTCAAAGTCAGGGCAATATTTTGTTAGATTTGTACAAACATTTCATTTTGAGGGGTTGTTAATATAAATGACACTGTGTTTTAATTTCAAATTCCACTTGTTCATTGATGTCATGTAGGAGAGTGATCGACTTGTACACTAACCTTGCATCCTGCAATCTTCCTTTTTTAAAATATTTTATTTATTTATCTTTAGAGGGGAAGGGAAGGAGAGAGGAAGAGAAACATCAATGTATGGTTGCTTCTCATGCATCCGCTGCTGGGAACTGGCCCCTGCTGGGAATTGGCCTGCAACCCAGGCATGTGCCTAGGAATCGAACCGCAATCATCTGGTTTGCAGGCCCGAGCTCAATCCACTGAGCTACACCAGCCAGGGCCGCATCCTGCAATCTTCTTATAATTGCTTGCTTACTTGTGCCAGGTGTTTTTTTTTAACAATTCTTTCAGTTTTTAGACATTTTTATTTCTTTCTTTTGAACCTGGATACTTTTTATTTCCTTTTCTTGTCTTGCTGCATTAGCGAAGACTTCTAATATGATGTTGAAAAGGAGCGTGAGAGAAGACATTCTTCCCTTGTAATTGATCTTAGTAGAAAAGCTTCCAGTTTCTCACCATTAAGTATGATGTTACCTTAGGGGTTTTTTTGTAGATATTGTTTATTAAGTTGAAGAAGTTCTCCACTATTTCTAGTTTGCTGAGAGTTTTTTTTAAAATAATGAATGGGTGTTGAATTTTATCAAATGCTAATTTTGTATCTGTTGATATGACCTGTGGTCTTTCTTTTCTAGTCTGTTGATGACAATATGAAATGATTTTTGAATGTTAAGTCAGCCTCTCATACCTAGGATGAATCACACTTGGGCAGGTATATAATTCTTTTTATATATTGCTAGATTTGATTTGTTAGTATTTTTGTTAAGGATTTTTTGCATCTATGTTCATGAGAGATATTGGTCTGTACTTTCTTTGTAATGTCTTTTCCTGGTATTATGGTAATGTTGGCCTCCTAGAATGAGTTAGAAAGTATTTCCTCTGCTGGACTAAAATTTTAGTAATAAAACTGATAAAAATAAATTATAAACTTTTTTTGGTTGGGTACAGTGAACTTTATTGATGGTACATGACAAGGTAAGGTTCCCTAAGCCCTTCCCCTT
Organism: Sturnira hondurensis; assembly: GCF_014824575.4. Classification (NCBI taxonomy): domain Eukaryota; kingdom Metazoa; phylum Chordata; class Mammalia; order Chiroptera; family Phyllostomidae; genus Sturnira; species Sturnira hondurensis. Next base: position 3,512,657 of record NW_028076902.1, on the reverse strand, counting down.
TTCAGGGGTTCTGGGATGGAAACTGGAGGTCAGGAGATTCTTGGTGTGTTGGGGGATCAATTTGTGATGAGGACTCCCTGGTGGCTGAGGGCCTCTCTTCCTGTCACTGGGGCCAGTGGTCCAGGGGCTCTTACTCCTTGGAGGCCATGCGGACCATACAGTTTACCACCCTGCTGTTGTAGCCAAATTCATTGTCATACCAGGAAATGAGCTTGACAAAGTGGTCATTGAAGGCAATGCTGGCCCTGACGTTGAAGGTGGAGGAGTGGGTGTCACTGTCACAGGAGATAACTTGGTCCTCAGTGTAGCCCAGGATGCCTGCTCACCCCTTCTTGATGCCATCATGTTTGGCAGCTTTTTCCAGGTGGCAGGCCAGATCCACAGCCAGCACATTGAGGGTGGGAACATGGAAGGCCATGCCGGGGAGCTTCCCATTCAGCTCAGAGATGACTTTGCCCACAGCCTTGGCAGTGCCAGTAGAAGCAGGAATGATGTTCTGGAGAACCCCTTTGCCATCACATCACAGCTTTCCTGAGGGGCTATCCATGGTCTTCTGGGTGGCAGTGATGCATGGACTGTGGTCATGAGTGCCACCACAATGCCAAAGTTGTTATGGATGACCTTGGCAGGGGGACCAAGCAGTTGGTGGTACAGGAGGCATTGCTGACAGTCTTCATGGAGTTGTCATGCTTGTCGTGGTTCACACCAATTACAAACATGAGGACATCCACAGAAGGGTCAGAGATGATGAACCTCTTAGCTCCACCTTTCAGTTGAGCCCCAGCCTTCTCCATGGTGGTGAAGACACCAGTGGACTCCACAACATACTCAGCACCAGCATCGCCCCATTTGATGCTGGTGGGATCTTGCTTCTGGAAGATGGAGATAGACTTGCCATTGCTGACAAGCTTCCTGTCCCCAGCCTTGATTGTGCCTTTGAACTTACCCTGAGCAGAATCCTGCTAGAACACATAGACCATGTACTTGAGGTCAGTGAAAGGGTTATTGATGGTGACAGTATCCACTTTGTCAGTTAAAAGCAGCCATGATGACCAGACACCCAACATGGCCAAGTTTGTTCACTTTGACCTTCATCATCAAGTCTCAGGGTTGTGGCTGGCTCTGCACAGGAAGACGTGGTTGTCTGTCAAACAGGAGGAGCACAGAGCCTAACCTACTTTATTAAAAAACATACTAAATATGAAAGAAATTACATAAAACTTTCATCTCAGGGCTTTAGCTAATGTATCTTGAAAATTTTAGAAATTGTTTAAAACAGTTCAGTCACAGTTAAAATGAGCAGCATATCACCAAAACTATTAAAGTCCAATAGCTAGATGCCTTTAGCTATTTGAATGTACTTTTCTTCTCAGGTAATGACTCCTTCTATTGATGGTTCAAGAATAACTGCAAAGAATTTCTTATATTTAAAATGTGAAGAAAAAAATTCAACATTAAATAATTTCTGCGGATGTTCTCCTTGATTGCCTCACAAGACCAACTTTGAGAACAGTGAGTTTTCCCTTTTCCTCCACCCGCTTCCTTGTCCCTCTCTCTTTCTTTCTTTGCAGAGGTGAGAAAGTGAAGGAGGTGACTTTTTTGATGAAAAGTTATATTTATTCTCATTTCCCCACTGTACCATCTAACCGAATTCATATATCTCAACACAGACCAAATACTCAGTTTGAGTAATGGGCTTTCCCTTAATAAGCAAACAAGCAAGTGTGGAAACCAGGGAAATCCCAAAAGCCCTGAGAGTTGACTGGGCCTTTTGTTACTCACCAAAGGAGGCTTCCCTTTTGTTGGCCACCCTGGAGTTTTCCCGTCACTGGATAATGAACTATGGCAAGATGCAGGAGAGCTGACGAGTGTGTCTTTCTTTTATGAAGTTGGAGAATAGCTACTGTAAAATCTCAGCACCCTCTTGGTCCAACCACTTTAGGAAAGAGTGCACATAATAAGTGGGAATCTGCAAGCTGTACGCCCTGGAAAGTCTTCATGAACCTCAAAGATAGAGCATGCTCGGTAAGTTAGGAGATCTCTCAGATTATGAGAGTAAACAGGGAATATGCAGACAATGGAGAGAGAATATCACTCATCAAGTCCTGATGTGCAGGAGAACTGGGGACAGCTTTTCCAGGCAGCTCTGAGAAAGTTCCTTGGAAACGTGTACCGAGAAGCCACAGAAACTGTTTTTCTAAGTGGGTAATAAGCATTCTGAGTACAGTTGTGTATCTTTTTAAAGTGCTTTTTAGAAAAAGATTTTATTTATTCATTTTTATAAAAATGGGAAAGGAGGGAGAAAGAGAAGGAAATATTGATATGCAAGAGATACATTGACCAGTTGCCTCTCTCATGCTCCCAACTGGAGATCTGGCCTTCAACCCAGTCATGTGCCCTGACTGATAATCAAACCAGAGACCTTTCAGTTCACAGGCCACTACTCAATCCACTGAGCCACATCAGCCAGGGCAGAGGTGTATCTTTTTTTAATGTTCCCCCTCAGAGCTTGGAATTGTGCTGTACATAGGGTAGACTTGCACAAAAACACAGAAAATGGACTTTTCTATTTCATGAGCATGACAGACATGAAGAGAGTTCTAGAATTCTTTAGTTCACTCTCTCATGCATCTGAAGAAATGAATTTCAAAGTCTCAAAGACAGTAGAGAATTCATATGGGTTTTAAAATGAAGAGAATGATTCTAATAATGTCACTGTTGACCCAGTCCAGGGTTTAGTGGCCTAGAGTACAAGAAACATTTCCCGAGGTGTAACATAGGCCTGTTTTCTTTCCATCGTGGTCTAAAGATAGCTGGTCCCATCCTCAGTGACCTTTATCTTAACAGTTCACTTACATCTTCCTCACATACTCTATTCCTTGGGTTGGACAATCTGAGTTCCTTTTATGTCTCAGAAATGCAGCATGTTGTTGGAAGTCATTTTCCTTTACTTCTCTGATTCTGAGCTGGGGAGAATTTAAGTTTAAAAGGAAAAGGAATGTTACAGTTATTTTTCTAAGTTTTGAAGATCTGTGATATTCATGGAAAGTGCTCTGCACCTGCAGTTTCCTAACCTTCCCTCCCTCTCAGAGTGCTACTTGTTTACCCTGATCTGTTCTTCCTTAGCCACTGATGCTCCTGTTGATAGCTGGGCACTAGGCTGCCTAAATGAAGACCACACTCCCCAAACGCCCTTGCAGCTGAGTGTGGCAAAAAGACATAAACAGTAGTGTTGCCTGGAAGCACATGCTTTTTGGCTCTTCTTTGCCTCTCTTGCTTGCTGTTGTTTCAGCTTTCTGTTGCTGTGGACTAGTGCACTCTGATTATTGGCTAAAACCACTATGATTTATTATTTCCTATAACTCTATGGGCTGGCAGTCTGGTGGTTTCTTCTGATGTCCAGCTAACCTGTAGGGTCTAAGATGATCTCAATGCCATGTCTGGCACCTGGGGCGCTTCAGTTCTCTGTGAGGTGTCTCATTCTCCCATAGGCTAGATGGGCTTTATCACAACATGGTTGTCGTAGGGTTTCAAGAAGGAGAGAGAGGAAACTTCAAGATCCTGTAAGGCCTAACCTCTGGAACTCATACCATGCCACTTCTGCCAAATAGTATTGGTCAGTCTGGATTCAAAGATGGAGAAATAGACTGCATGTCTTTATAGGAGGAGAGGAAGTATCTTTGATATCACAAAGCTATGTAGACACAGAAAATGTGATTCACTGGGGACTGTTATTTAAAAAAAAACCTGTCACACTTGGCTGGAATATGGATGTGATATTTAGAACTCAGCCATCCTGATCAAGGTATAGAGACCACATGCTGAGAATGAGCCGTGAGATGGGAAGATCCTGAGTCCTCAGCAATTTTGTGAAGGCTCTCTATGAGCCATAGACTGTCTACCTCCACCATGGTTCTATGGGAGAGATGGATAAACTGCATTTTTTGAGTCGCTGTCATTTTGGACTTTTCACTTGCAGCCAAGCCTTCACACATTCTCCAGTGCTCAACCTCTCATAAATTTCCAACTCTACTTATCAGCCTAGGTTTCCACTGCTTCTGCAGTTGCAGGGGTGGAGAGGAGGAGGGAAACCTAACACTTTGGAGTTGCCACCATGATGTGCTGACGTAATTTTGTGTGCCACTTGACAAACCTGGGGGAAAATGAGGAAGGAAGACAGGAGAATGCTCCCATGAGGCAGGAAAATGTTAGGAATTGTCATGTGCATGAGACATCACCTGGTTCCTAGTTCATCATTTGAATGACTAGCCCAGGGGAGATCCCAGGCTAGCACAGTGGCAGGTCCTGGAACATTCCAGGCAAACTGAAAAAGCCAGACTTGACCATGCATTGACTTGTGGATCAGTGGTTCATTTGAATGTGGTAGGAAGCAGGTCTGCTCCTTGGTATAATGATAAGCTATGTATCTCAGATTCCATCTGGAAACTATTCCTAGATTTATATTATGAAGAGATGATTTTGAGTTGAGTCTCTTTTAGCTCATCTGTTTTGCATGTGCACAAGGGTGGGTTTTAGAGATGCACAACAGCTTTTCTCCTTCCCATTTTTCTTCGAGTTTTATGGCTTGGTTTGGGCTTTATTTATAACATGTCACATGCAGAAATACAGCAGACACTATCCAGGGGCCAAGCAGCATCGTATCATTTTACATATTCCTCCACTCGTAATTAGTTTAGGCTGTTTTAAGTTTGTATTTTTTTCTATAATGATATAGTAGACACAAAGTGTTAACTAAAAACAGGAATATTCCCCTCTACCTTCATCCCATCCTTTAACCACCCCCTCCTACATCACCTCCCTCTACTTCCCATCAATCCAAGGTTCATTCATCATCAGTGAAAAACAGATTGATCTGGAGGCTGCAACCACTGTTAAAAACTAAAAGACCTCAAACCCTTATCTCTGTCTCTCTCCTTCTAACAGAAGGACACACAAACAAGCCTGCATAGACAGAAGGCATCTATCATCTACTAAAAAAGCTCCATGGCCCTGAGTGGTGTGGCTCAGTGGCTTGAGTGCTGGCCTGTGGACCCAGGGGTTTCCAGTTCAATCCCCAGTCAGGGCACATGCTGGGTTGCAGGCTAGGCCCCCAGTTGTGAGTGCACAAGAGGCAATCAGTCAATGTGATGTTTCTTTCATACATGGATGTTTCTCTCCCTCCTTTCCCCTCTCTCTAGAAAAATAAATACATAAAATCTTTTTAAAGAGCTCCATGGACAAGCCTTTGTTACCCATTGCTGAGTGTAGAAGTCTCACTGTCAGGAATCATCTGGGGTTTCTGAGACCTCCAACAACGTGTAGTCTTTTGGTTACTCAGATCCTGTCACTGACTTCAAATGCTGCATCTTGCAGGTATTTAAATTGCCTATAGCTCTCCATGAAGGATGAGCTGGCAAGGCCACATATGGGAAAACCATGACATATGATGGACTTTAAAAAGGAAAGATGCTCATACATATGTATATTTGTTTCCAGAGGTCTTAGCTTAGAAGACAATTATGCAAATATTTGGGTGTAAATTTACATATATTTGGCACAGATTTGCATACTATGTTCATGAGTCTCTACTTCCAAATAAAGTTACATAAGAACAACTTCTTTACTATAATCTGTGTTCTTCCCCTTAGACCCATGATCTGTTACAACACCTGTGTTACCAATGTACTGAATTCCCCTGGTTTGTCCTCCATTTCCCAGAATTTGTTCTACTTTTTAGGAAATGTTTACTATCATCGTTTGTTGCGAAACTCTTCCCTGAAGGACAGCAAGAGGCATCTATGAACTGGTTATTGTTCTCTAGTGAAACTTCACAGAGCCCTTCAAAAGGTACTGGTTAGTACCAATTATATTTACATAAATTGTAACATTGTATTTGGGTTTATATAAAAAGGATTATAATAAAAATTATATATGTATAGCAAAGGGTTTTTACCAAAAGAATTGAACCTACATGACGGTTATTTTCAAATGTAATATTAGGTATGTTAGTCACTGTTGAAGAACAAGATTATCAAATCTACCAACATAATCATGTGTGAACTTGGGCAAATTATGTTACTTCCCTGAGTTTCAGTTTTCTCCTCTGGAAAATGAGAATAATGACAGTAATTTTGGTGTTTCCTAAACTTCAGACATCAAGGCATTACCCTAATAATTTTTTTTCATATTCTCATGTTACTTATACTATTATTTATTTCATATTTTTCTGGAATTTAATAATTTTTAACTTAAACGAACATCATCTACCTTACCTAGACCTAAGCAAAAGTATCTATGAAATGACAGGCTAGATATAATCTTCTTTTTTCCTATACTAAATAAATACATAGCTCTCAAAAAATTTTAAAAGTGCTCACCTGTGTTAACTTCAAAATTTCTCAGGTACCACTGCACTTTGAGAACTGTGGCCAAAACCCAAAATAACACATATAAAAAGCTTGGTATGAGGTCTGGGCATGGTGGCAAGTGGTAGCTGTGTTTATGGTAGCAGCTATGGTGACAGAGACAGCTGTTTCCCTATATCAACGTTCTCCTTGCTTCACAGTAACAGAATGCTAACTGACTGTCACTTGTGCACACAATTAAAAAAGTACATTTCCCAGGGGTTCTTGTAGCTAGATATAACTGTGCAACTACGTGTTGGACTATGAGATATCTCAAAATTCTTGGTGAAATTTCTAGGAAGAAAAAGAAGACTTATACTTCTAAATGTCTTCTATTTTGCTTACTCAAAGTTGGATGGGAAGGCAGCCATCTCCCACCAGGAAGATGAGGATTGTCTGTCTCCTAGGATGGAAGAAGCAAGAGCCAGGGAAGCTAAACTCTTGATTATTATCTGGGAAGGTTATTTACCTCTGGACTTCATTTACATAAGGAGAAGAAATAAACTTCTCTGTTAAGGCACTATCTTTTATGATTTTCTGTCATTTGCAGCTGAACATAATCCCACTGGTCATAACACTGTGCACACGGGTGAGTGGGGTGTCAGTGGTGAGCTGGGGCTGACTGATCATATAGGCAAGAGCTGATTGTTAAATTCACATGATTTTGAATGCTCGTGAATAGCACATTGGTAGCTTGAAGTTGGCTGGGTAGGAGTATTATACCACAGAAATTGGCAAATGGTATACATCAGGGCATTTTTGTCTAAGAGAGCCAGTTATTGAACATTTGCCATTTACTGTCATACCACCCATGAGATTATAGGACTTTATCTACAAATGTTTGATCATGTAATGAGTGAGGTGACCTGAGAGTGGGAAATGGTCTGATCTTTTTATTTGCTCTTAATTTGTTCAACCTTTAAGTCAGTAACTGTATCAAGCTAGGGTTCCTTGCTGTTTAGCTCTGATCTTGGTTGGAGGAAGCTTGAACGCTGCATTGAGGTCTGCTATGCAGAGATGTAGCCCAACATGTTGACAAGAAGAGAGCCCACCTGCCCCATGCTGTCAGAATAGTGGTTAGGAAAAAATAGAAAATTAACACTCTGATTTTGCCATCAGATGCTAAAATGGTAGGCATACATACTACAATTAACCTATCCAATTTTTTTCTTTTCCTTTTAAAAGGTGAAAGTCACTGCTTGGGAATAGATGGCACATATTTAGAAGTTACTGCCACACTATACAATATAATTGAATATAACGATACATTTAATTCAAATATATAAATATGTTTATATATTTAAATATAAATTATTTTACATATAATTAATTATATTTAAAACACGATATCTGCATATTGTTATGCATGAAGATAAAGAGTTTCCTTAAATAGAATTAATGATACAACTTTCTACAGTCAAATCATATCTCTAGTTATTCTTTTCTCACTTTTCTAGTAGGAGGTATAACATTGTCAACTGTTGATTTTTTGATACCCTTTCTGTTTAACCAACCCTCACTCACCATTCGGCCTCAACCTAGCAGATAGTCCCATGTTGTAGAGCATAAATAAGTGCACTTTCATGGGAGAGCAGAGGCTTTGATATAAACAAACTTATGTTTAAATTCTGGTTCGTCTGTGCTTAGGGTTGTATAATCTTGAGCAAGTTATTTAATTCTATTTTCCATTATCCATTGTTGAATAACAAACTACCCCCAAAGGAAGATGTGTTGTATTCATGATTCTGTGGGTTGGCTGCTGTCCGGCCTGGGCTTACTCATGGTACTGCATTCAGCTGGTGGCTGGGATGGAGCTGGCTCCTACAGTCTTGGTTTCCCTTCATGTGGTCTTGCTATGAAGACAGCTTGGACTTCCTCGCAGCATGGTGGCCTCAGGGTTCCAAGAGGGGGAAAGCAGAAGCTGCTGATCCACTGAAGGCCTGCTCTCAGAGCTCCCCGAGTGTTGCTTCTTCTCCATTATTGGCTGATATCATGTCCCAAGGCTAGCCTAGATTTGAAGAGGGAGATACAGACCCCCATTTCTTGATGGGAGAAGCTGCATGCATATTGTGGATGACAGGTATTTTTAGTGACCATATTTCAGGGAACCTACCAAACTCTCTCTGAATCTTAATTTCTCCATTTGTAAAAAAGGGGAAATACCCATTATGCAAGGTTATTGTGAAAATTCAATGAAATGATTTATAAGAAACGTAAACCTGACAACTGAAATAGCTGCTCAATAAATGGCAATTCCTTCTTCTTCCCCCTTCCTTTGCTGTGCCCAAATATACCCACCTGCCAATTCTTGTCATTTGTAATCTCACCTCTACTCCCCAAGCACAGATATACTTGAGATTTTGTTGGGTTCTGAGGTGCCTAATGACTGGGATGAAGGACAAAAGATCTGAGTATCAAAGTGAAAGACTAGAGGCTTATTTGGGGGTGTTTGGGAGTGGGGCTGATATCAGGGTTGTACGAAGGAGGAGTTCAGGAAATGGGTTTAGGAATAGGGTGGGGACAAGTGTATGACAGAGCAACCAGAGTGGGGCTCTCTGTTAAGCCCAGACCTGCCTGAGTACCTTCTACTTCCTTCTGATGCTAAAGAAAGTTTCTTTAAAGTGTTTGAACTTTTGCTGATGTGAGAACTTTCTCAGCTGCCAAATTTCTTCTTTAGGAGTTATGGCCTCCTTCCCTGTGCTTGTTTCCTCTTTTCCTCCATTGCTATTTATTTCTGGGCCACTCACCCATACTCTAAAACTTAAAATTCTTCCCATTATATCATGCAGAAAATTTAGCACCCCCATCTCATTCTCACCTACACCAGCTTTGCCCTGAAACAATCTTACCACAACTAAGATATTCCATATGGTACTAAACTGGATAGTTTCTTTGAGAGAGATTTACCACCAACATTTTTCACCCCTGAAAATATTCTACACAATTAAAGCAAAAAAAAGCCAAAAGAAAGAAACAAAAACAAAAAACCCACAACTAATTCAAATCTTCCACTAGGAAAGTTATAGGATGAAGGAAAACACTCTCCCACCTCACCCCAGCCTACTCCCTAAGAGTAGCCATGCATAACCATCTGGTGGGTATTTTCCAGAACTTATAAAAACACGCATACATACATGTGCAGAGTGTAAATCATGCTAGTGGGTCTGCAACTTCACTGTCTCACTTAAAAGTGTATTGGGAGTATATTTCCATGTTTGCTTCTTCCCTTTTCATGACCTTGGTAGACCATGGTATAAATTTATCTCAATTTACTTACCCAGTTCTCTAATAATGTACATGAAGGTTGTCCCCAGCCACCTTCTATTACCAGCAAGGCAGTGGTGAAACCCTTAGACAGGTAGCTTCGCCAGGGCTGGGAGGAGGCAGGGGAGGAGCTCAGGCACTCAAGGCAACTGAATGACCCTGAAAATGAGTGCCTCCTTCAAGTTTGCACTCAGAGAGTACCTCTCTTGCCCCACCTTAGCCCCAGCCCGATTACCTACTGTACCTCAATTTCTCTTAGAGATATAGGGAATGAAGTAGGGTTCTAATCACCCCCTCAATTATCCCTGTTTATTAGTTGCTTATCTTTTCCCTGATTAATTGAAATGAAACCTCATTTTATATTGGAATTGTATGTTCATTTTCTATTTTTTGTATTTTGCTTCATCAATCCATTTTTTTTATCCTCTTTGAGTCATATTATTGGTTTGTTCATTTTGTTTGAATGTAGCTCCACTTTGCATCCAAGCCCAACCAACCCAGCCAGTAGAGCTCATCCTTATCCAGAAGTTATGGATCCAGTTTGCCAACGTCCCTTACCTATTGTTCTACCACACCAGAAGCTCTTCACCTGGAGACCTGCTGTGAATTTGCATGTGGCCTGGCCAGCCAATGTTTGATTGTGACAATTCTATAGTAAGCCATTATATTTTTAAAAGACTTTATCTATTAACTTTTTTAGAGAGAAGGGGAGGGAGGGAGAAAGAGAGGGAGAGTAACATCAATGTGTGGTTGCCTCTTGCACACCCCCAACTGGGGACCTGGCCTGCAACCCAAGCTTGTGCCCTGACTGGTAATTGAACCAGTGACCTTCTGGTTCACAAGCTGGTGCTCAATCCACTGAGCCATACCAGCCAGGGCAACTATAGTGAGCTTTAATATACATTAGGCCAAGATCCCATCACATATTAATTTTTTTCAAAAATACCTTGGTAATACTTTCATGTGTATTTTAGAATCATTTTGACCAGTCCTGCTAGCATTTAGCTAAACTATTTAAAAGTCATGCATTATCTCCTTTAACCCTTGCACCAGCCTCATGAGGTACGTGTCACAAATGAGGAAGCTGAGGCTAGAGAATTAAGGCGTGGCACAGAACATGCCAGTACGGCACAGGACAGAAAAGTCACGTACCATCAAGAAGCCCTTTGACTTCACAGCATGCTCTCACACACCCTTCAACACTGCAGGAACAACAACGAGGGCACAGTGAGGAGTCTGTGTGGTCACCAGGATTGCAGACCTCTGACTGGGAGGGAGCAGGCCTGACTGAAAGTCCTCACCACCACTGTGTTGAGGCTGCACTTCCCAGGCTGCTCCTAGTTCAGAGTCTCCTGCCACAGAAGAGCAGACCCGGCTGGGTTTCATCGGTGAGGTCTCATCATCAGCCACTGAGAGCTAGAGCTGTCAAAATGCTCAGCACAAGTGAAATTCTGGGCCCTACTGGGCAAAACTTGGGAACCAATAGGGTGGAAATAGGAGTGGCCTTGCCATCTCTCCAGTGACTCGCTGGGGCTTTTGTGTTTCCTGTCCCTGCAACTGTAGGCTGTCTACTGGATTGGAGGTCCTGGTGGTGATAAAGGAACCATTGCATTGTAAGTTTGGCTGCCACCAGGGTATCTTGAACTTGGCTTTGGGAACAGTTGGTGAGAAGAGACACCATCCTGTCAGGGGTCAGTGACCCTGACCGGCAGCTGGAAGAAGGGCTCCTTCTATACATTTGGGTGAAACCCAGGGATCCCCTTGGTGCCTCTTGGTACCTCCTACCCCACACTAACCCCGAATAGACCCTTCCAGCCACCTAAGACTGAGAAGGGGATCAGTGCCCTCCAGGAATGAGGTTTGGGACACATCACCAGGTAAGCCAACAAGATCTTCTGAGATGAGGGACAAAAGTGAGAGGAAATCAGACTTTCTCTGAGTTTTCTCTGAGCAGCAGAGAGGCATGGAGGCCATGGAAGGACTGCTACCTGAAATGTGGGGAGAAGCAAATATGCGGCATGTTATAAACCGAAGTGTGTTTCTCCCAAACTTATGTGCTGAGTCCTAACTCCCAATACTTCAGACTGTGACTGTATTTGGAGGCAGGGTCTTCGAAGAGGTAATTAAGATGAGGTCATTGGGGTGGGCCTTAATCCAATCTGACTGGTGACTTAATAAGAAGATGAGATCAGTACATAGACTCATACAGAGAAACGACCATGTGGGGACAGCGAGAAGGCGGCCATCTATAAGCCAAGGAGAGAGGCCTCAGAGGAAGCAACCCTGCCAGTCCCTTGGTTTCTGACTTCTAGCCTTTTGAACTGTGAGACACACATTTCTGTTGTTAAACCATTCCATTTGTGGTATTTGTAATGCCAGCCCAACACACAGAAGAAAGGGTGGAACCATGGTGCTGGAGAAAATGTGTCTGTCACCTCTCCAACTGCAAAGGGTGTAACTGCCCGCTCCCGCTGCCTGGCTCTGAGTACTTCTAGGGAGCTCTGGGAGTCCTGTTCCCCTCAGACAGGACAGCCATGCTGGCTTGAGGGTTCTCTGTCAGCTTGGCAGGAAGTACACTGCTGTGCATACACCTCTCCCTGTGCTCCTCTCCTGCACAGGGTCAGGCCTGCTGTAGTCTGCCTGCTGGCTGCCAGCCTCCACTGCTTCCCACTCCATTTTTCTCTCTCAGATGTTTACCCTAGAAACTGCTCTTGTACACCCAATCTTCTCTTACTGTCTGCTTCTTAGAAAACATGTGCTAGTAAGTGTGAGGTCCCTCTCTCTTCCCATTTTACAGAGGAGGAAATAGAGACCTACTTTTGAGAACTCTTATCTGAACCCCGTCTCTAGGCCTGAGAGCCCCTGCTAAGATAGGCAGCACCTCCGCAGGCTGGTCCTCTTTGTTATAACTGTATTACACCACGCATGTTACAATAAAGGGATCCTTTTGGATATGATGTTCACGTTCCCTTCTCTGGTTTATTCTCTCCTGGTCACTCATTGCCATCTAACCTCCTGTAATATTTTGCTTATTTCTTTTGTTCATTGTCTGACACACAACAACTGCATGAATAAGTGAATGACCTCAAAATTTACCACCCTCACTGCTCCCAACGTTGGACGGTGGAAGTAGGTGAAAATTTCTCCCAACTTGGCATTTATCTTGTGCATCTTTAAGTGCTTGAGAACTTGTCCATAATATTTTCTACATTGAAAGCCCCATGAGGACAGTTTAGAATGAGTGAGAGAATGAGTGAATAAACTAAACTTCTCTACTTATCCTGTTGTGTTTGGGTGGGCAGGACTAGGAAAGCCTTGGGCTACTAATAGTTAATTTTGGTGTGGTAGCAGCTGTCCCAATGAGAACACATTTGGGTTGTTTTTAGTGATTGAGGCAGCAGGTATCCAAGGCCAAGTTCAAAGTACTTGAACTTGGTCAGTGTAATGAGTGTGAGTCAGAACACAGGTAGAAAACATCTGCAGTGGGGCAATCTTGTAGCTCAGCCATTGGGACAGAATCAGGATGTCATTATAATGAAAGAAAGAAAACGAAAGATAGGGAGAGAGATCCTGGAAGGCCACCAGCATGGCCCTGCCCAGAGAAACAATGCACGAGGCCTGGCATTGATGATTTAAACAGCAGGCCCTTGTGCTGACAAAATAGTCCTGAAGATTGGGAGCTGGGAGCTGGGAGCTGAGGCAAAGCTGGAAGGGAGGGGAGACCAGTTCATGCTCAGGGAGCTCTCAGGCTTCTCAAGAAACAGGGCTCAGACGTGTGGCCTCAGAGGTTCCTTGAGGCATAAAGGGGAGCTCCAGCTGAAGATGACATTGGTGAAGGAGCTTGGGCAGAGGCCAGCGCTGACCAGGGATAGAGCCCTTCTGCCCCCCGGCCCGCAGGCAGGTGCCATAGGGAGACTGAGTGCCATTGAACTGTGGGTGTGAGTGACACCCCTGACTGGTCTGGGAGGGGATCCCTTCCTGTTCCTTCATGTTCCCCTCCTTCTCTCACTTAAAGGAATGGGGCCAGTTCACCACCTCGTAGAGTTTAGGCCTCTGGCCCCAATGTCACTGAGCAACACGGCTTGGGCTGGATGTGGGTGCTTAGTGACACATTTACTTTTGAAGTCAAAGTGTGACAAGTTTGCAGTATTGGCTTTCAGTGAGTTCAAGCAGAACAAAGGTTATATGGAAATTTCTGTGAAATTAAACCCGTATACCTTCACCAATACTTTAAAAAAAGCTTATTTTCAGATTGAAAAAAATTACCTGTTACTCTTGGCAGTTGTTGACATTTAAATTGTATTTTTAGATAGGATGATTTAAGTGGAATGACAATAAATTAGAAATATTTGCCTCCCTCTCTCCCTTCCTCTTTCCTTCATTGTGTCGAGTGCCTGTTAGGTATGGTATCAGAAGAGATGTAAAGCCAGGGGTTTGCCTTCAAGAAAGAAAATGTTAACGGAGCAGCCAGATGGAAATATTTCTCAAAGACTCTTAGAGCCGTTATGTGTTTGGTTAGATCTACTCTGTCCAGCACTGCAGCCACTAGCCACGTCAGGTTCTTGAGCATTTGAAGCGTGCCTAGTCCAGACTCGGTGTGCTGTAATCATAACAAACACAATGCAGGTGGAGTATTTAGCATAAAAATGCAAAATATTCCATTAATAATTTGAAGTGTGATTAGAGGTTCACATGACAAAATTTGGGTTACATTGGACTAAATATATTAATAAAATGAATTTCATCTCTTTCTTTTTACTTTATTTTAATGTGGCTACTAGAAATTTTAAAATCACATGTATGAGTTATATTTCTATTGGACAGGGCTGGGCTAGCATCCCCTCAGAGCTCTTTTTTTTCCTACTTTCTGTGGAAACTTGAAGGTATAAAATCTTTATATATGTAATATAGATATTGGTATACATTTAGTATAGATACACAAGGGAGCCCTAAAGAGTTCATTGATCTAAGGCTTTTTGTCATAAAGTTGGGATTTTTCTCCCCAACCCGGAACTGTAAAACTTTAGATAACAATGGGTGTCTGTAAGGGTGTTGAGGTAGTGGCCTGGGGTCGAGGGGCTGGCTGCAGCGTGGGGTGGGTCACTTAATCCCAGAGTAGAAGGGGAAGGATAGTGAGTGTGGGGAGAAGGGCCCTGCACTAAAAGCAGGAAATATGAGTTTTAGTGTTCTTTCTGCCACTTAGAGGAAGAGTTGAGAAAAAACACCTTTTACAAAAATGTAGCCTCTGTGAAGAATGGAGTCCTGGGGACTGAATGGGGATCCAAGCCCTGGGAGAACAGAATAGATGAGAGCATTTTTATTCAGACTTTAAAAGAAAAATAAAGTTCCCTGAATATAGTGTCCCTAAACTCCTTGGAGCAGGGAGCTCTCCGTGTTTAAGAAATGTGCTAAAAAGTAGAACTAAGACAAATGTATAGAAAGCCTCGTTTGTAGCCAAGGACCCTGCAAGGCTAAACTGGAACACTAGTTTACTAGCTATCAGTTTCCAGGCTGTCTTCCCCCAGGAGCCTGCGTGTAAAATAAACCTTTGGCGCAGTTAAGTGAGGTGTGATTAGCAGAAGCGCACAGGATTATGTTTATAGGTGCCTGGGGGATTCCTAAGTTGAGTGTTGGGGCAACCTAGGGGAAAAAATAAATTCTCTCTCAAGTCTCATTTTGGAGACATTAATCCACTTTATTATTTAATTGCATTAGATGATCTTTTTGGTTTGATTTCAAATCTACAAAAAATGAGGAAGTCAACCCTAGGGATGTGAATGCAAGCTTAATGCTTGAACCTGAATGTTATTCAAGAGTCTTTCTTTCTAGAAAAGTGTTTGGGTAACTCTTTCAATGCTGAATGTGTGTGTGTGTGTGTGTGTGTGTGTGTGTGTAAGATTTAAGCCAGATTGTTGCTTGTTTCTGAGTGGCACCGGTTCTCAATACTTAAAGTATTTTCATTTTCATTTCATTTCATATAGTAATTTCATATTCAGTGGACATAATAATCCTGCAAAGAGGATTTTGTTCAACACTTTTTCCTGTTTGACACTGAAAGCCTGCTCACACTAGACCATTCCATATCTCCCTAATCCTATTTCCACATATCTCCTCTTTGGCTTGTGCAGTAGTGTGGTAATTTGAGTTAATTCACAATAGGTATGTGTCTACTATATTTCATAAATAAAAAGCAAAGACAAGTGTTTAGAGATTGGTTACCATATACTTTGAGAACATAGCTACGAGTCCCAGGGTGCAGTAGGGTGAGACAACACCTGAAATAAAAGAGAAATTTTCTAATCTGGGGGGATTTTAATATTAAATGTAGACATTTTAAATAAGTACAAAGCAGAGAGGAAAACAGGTTGTACTTTCTTTTTTCTTTTGTCATAGCTACTTTTCATCTTGATCGGTCCAGAAATTGAGGTTCTCCTGAGATCCAGTTGGGTCCAGTTATGGCTGAGTGTCCACCTTTCCCTTTGTGGTGCACATTTGTGTGTGGGGCTTATTTCTTTCCTGACCTTTCCTCTAGTTGCCAACTCATAACAGGTCCTAGTCAGCCTATCAACATTTCTTCTCTTAAGATTTCTCTTAATAGTTCAGGCACTGAAGTCAGGTGCTTGAGTCCAGGCTCACTTGTAAGCTATGGGACCTTGGTCAAATTCTCCACTCTTTCTTAGCCTCATCTGTTAAATAAGCAAAATAATGGTGCCAGCTCACAGGGCTGGGTGAGGATTAAAGAGATTATTCACATAATGCCCTCAGCCCAGAGTCTGGCACTCAGTAACTTGTGGCTATATTTATTCTCTTTCCCCTGCCAACCTCATCATCCTGGCTTCATAGAGAACTGTGAGCCCTGAAATGGTGCTCCGGGAAGCCTCAACACCCACACCCCTGGGAGCCTGTGAGAAATGAAAATTTCCTTCCCTGCCTCAGCCCTTCACAGTGAGACTGGACCTGGCAATTTGTGGACAGGCTCCCTGGGATATTTGCATGCATGGTCAGTCTGAGAGGCACTCATCTGGAGATCCTCGGGTGTGATTCTACTCCCTGACACTCACCTCACTCTCTCACCCTGCCCCACCTCATTCCTGGGAACAGTGCACGCTGCAGGTGTGGGAAGAAACTGAGGTGGGTTCTGGGAAAGGGCTGTTGACTCAGTACTTCCGGATGGATAGGCAAAGGGTGTGGAGGGTATTGGCCCATCCCTGCCTTAAGACCAGCCAGCAGAGAGGAGAACTGAAAAGAAGTTTCTGACTGTGCCCTGCAGGAAGCCAAGAAAAGTAAGCAGGTCTGCAGGGGAGAGCACCTATTCCTTCATAAGGGGTGGGGGGACAAATCAGCTCCCTAGCAGATTGGCCAGCCAGGGTGCCACTGGAGGCTCTGTCTAGTCAGATAGAGAGCTCTCCTTACCTTCTCACCCCCATCCCTTTCTCTCCACCCTGGAGGAGAGTGTTCTGCGCCCGTCAAGCTGCTGCTCCTGGTTCCCATCAAGGCTATCTGGGAGACATTCCTGCACTTCTCCCTGCAAGCAAGCCTTGGCCCTCACTGCCACCTATTTTGTGTCCTGGGTCTTATTTACATATTTACCTCTCCTGGGAAGTTGCAAGCTCCCTCAGGCCCAGATTTTAGTCACAGCTGCAAATTTTGTCATCCCATTTAGTCACTATTTACAAGGCTTTTTATGAAGGCTGGGGATACAGCTGAAGACAAGGAGCACAGCAGGATGCCCAGTCCTGGAGAGATCACCCAACAGCCTCCCCACTGGTTTCCTTGCTTTTGTCTTTTTCTAACTGTCCCCAGTTAGAAACACAAGTCAGTCCTGGCTGGTGGTTCAGTTGGTTGGAGTGTCATCCCATCCACTGAAAGGTTGCAGGGTTGGGGTGCATACAGGAGGCAACTGATCCATGTTTCTCTCTCACATCTATGTTTCTCTCCCCACCCCCTTCCTCTCGCTCTAAACTCGATAAAAAATATATCCTCAGGTGAAGATTAAACACACACACAGGCACAAATCAGTTTACTTCTCTGCTTAAAACCCTTTAATTGTTTTCCGTCACATTTCAAATAAAATCCTCACTCCTCTCCAGCCTCTAAGGCTCTGTATGCTCCCCCACTATTTTCTCAGCCTCCAAAGCTGTTCCTGCTGCAGGCTTTCCTTCCTGCTGCTTCCTGGAATGCCGTTCCCCAGACTCCCAAGGCTTACTCCTTCCTTCTCCTCATCTGATCACTCCATGTATATGACCCCACCCATCTCACCATCCCACTCTTGCATTCTGGTTTAGTTTTCTTCATAGCACTTATCGTTAGCAGTTCTACTACTCCTATTCTAAGTACTATTGTAGTACTTAACACATGTTTTACTTGTTTCTAGGTCTCCTGCAGAAATTCCCTGGAGTAGAACTTTAATTGTCGCTATCCACTATTCTATTCCCATGCCAACACTGTAGCTGGCACCCAGAAAGAACTTGACAAATACTTGTTTAAATGAATGAATCGATGGACAAATGATTGAACCTGGAGTTTATACAATCATCAGATACTAGATTCTGGTGTCAGTTCTTTTCCCCCTGCTCTGTCAGAAGAGGTAGATGCCTTTGAAATATTCAAGGCTGCTAACGTGATTCTCAGTCCTGAAGTTTGTTCAGTTGTCTGTGATTGAACCCTGGAGGTGCTTGCTGGCCCTCTTACAAGTTCAGGATGCCAGGAAAAAAAATCATCATTAGAAAGAAACAGCTTTAAGGGAAATTTGCTATTGACTATTAGCCTGAGAATAATAAATACTCACTGTTATTTTTCTTATAGTAAAGATATTACTTTAAGAGGCTTTGGAATAATCTTTAGGGTCCAGATAGAAACACAACATAGGTTTGTCTCAGGTTATTTGTAAGAGCGTACCAAGTCTGGGCAGGTGAGTTTTCCATAATAATAATAAAGCATCAACGGTCTTTATCCTAAAATTAAAACACAAATATGAAAGTCTCTGAAAGAAGACTTTCTCATGGGGTAAAAGGTTTATCTACACCTACATTTCGAGCATGGTCCGTAGAGAGAGGAAGGGTCTCTGTCTAAAGTTAGAGCAAAGGAAATGGTTCCCAAGGCTCATGTCTGTGTCTTCTTCTCTCTTTCATATTCCTCTTTCTTTCTTCTTCTTTTCCTTCCCTGTGATATGGGAATTTAAAAAGTTCCTTCTTAGCTTGTTGCTTTGAGGTCTCACAGGGAAAAGGAAATAAACTTCAGCCCTGTTAGCAGAGTCTGTGTCTGACAGATGCTCACTTAAACAATCAAATACACTGGCAGACCTGCAGGACTTTCACTGAGGAGGGCCCAATAAAGAATTCACTTCCCAGTGCCCAACCCAGCACAATTCTTCCTGATTTTTGAGGAACCTTTTATGCTTGGATAATGTAAAGAAGGTTTTTACAACATACCATTTTTAACATGTCAAATCACAATATACCCAAGGAAGCAAAGAGATGGGATTATTGGACCATCAGGAGAGTGTTTCTTTGATCTAGCACTTTTGTCACTTCTCAAAGCTCCTGAAAGAATTCTCCAAATTAGCTGAAGACACTGGTGGCCTGCACGTCTCAAGAGGACATCTTCCTTAGGAGACTATGGGTCCCTGCTTTCCTTGTATGTGAAGATGTTCAATTTTGAGAAGGACTTTGTAGCTCCTATTAGAGATAATTCTTTTAGTTGTAAGTGACAAGAAACTTGATCTAAGCAGGCGTAAGCAAAATGGGAACATGCTGGCTGGTGTTACCAAGCAGTCCAGGAAAGATGGGGGGTGTGGGAATGGCTTCATATAAGCATATATTCAAGCCTCAAATGATACAACCCTGGCCCATCTGTCTCTTGTTTTCCTCATGTCTGCCTTCTACACACTGAGCTCCCCCTTTACAAGATGGTTGCCAACAGCTCTGAAGGTAAGGGGCTCCTGGGTTCAAACACAGAAGGAAAGAGAAATCTTTAGCATGGCACTCCCTGGCGAAGTCTCAATGCATCTCATAGTCTCTGATTGGACTGTAAGCCTGCCCCTGAACCATTCCTGTGGCAAGGGTTGTGTGATATGCTCATTGGCTTAGACCCAAGGCCTGTAATCTATTCTAGAGCCAGTTAACTTCGCCCAAAGCCAATGGGATGAGAATGGGGGACGGCTAGATTGGCAGGGTATCTGGAGAGAGTTACCAAGAGAAAAGGAAGAGAAGCTGGCCAGTCAAAGCAGCAGATCTTTGCAACCATCTAGTTTCATTTTCATAGAGAAGACACACAGTGAAGAAGTGGTGGAACAGATACAATTTCTATGGAATCTAACAAATATGATTATTCTTTGGGGGCAGATTTAGCCAGAAGTTAAAGTTTCCTAATTGTCAGATTCACTATGGAATTTGGATTCAACAACTGTGGAGTAGAACCCATGAAGTATAGCAAATCTGGAAAATCTGGTCATTTTAAAGGTGATCCCAGGTGATTTGAAAGATCAAATGGAGTTGGACATCCCCCCTCCCCTAACCAATACACCCTATTCTCTGCAGGGTGAGCTCCATCAAGGGGGTGAAGTGGGACAGTTTGTCTGTGTCTGAACCTGTGTCCTCACTGCCTACAGGGTCAAGCCCAGACCTCTCGGCCTCCTGTGCTCTGGACTCATGCTATCTTTTCAGCTCAGTTTTTACTGTTCTTCTACATGTACTTTTTATTTTTCAGACTGGAAAGTTGATCACTCCCAAACCTTCTATTCTGTTCCTACTTTTCTATCATTGCTTGTGACATTTTC
This sequence comes from Sturnira hondurensis, assembly GCF_014824575.4. Taxonomy (NCBI): domain Eukaryota; kingdom Metazoa; phylum Chordata; class Mammalia; order Chiroptera; family Phyllostomidae; genus Sturnira; species Sturnira hondurensis. Next base: position 3,492,212 of record NW_028076902.1, on the reverse strand, counting down.
TTCTGAAAGTTCTTATCTTCTACCTATTGACATCCTAACCATTATTGAAAATTCACCCTTTTGACATCTTCCCTGATCATCCAGTCAGAATTAATCTTCCTCCTCTACCTTTGGTCCTGACCTTGAATATTCAGCCTTGTACTGCCACAGTGTTTCTGTGTGGGCTGCACTTCCCCCTTCACAACAATAAGCCCCTGGAGGTGAAGGCCTGTGCTGTCCCTTGAGTCTTGAATCTTCACAGGCCCTGCTACCATGTCTTATGCATAGGAGGCTCTTGATTTATTCCTGTTGTTCGGATCAAAGTGTGAGTGAATGGAACACTCACACCTCTGCTTTCTTCCTCTTTCTCTTGGTATTTGGCAACTTATCTTTCCCGAGAGGCCTGTCCTTGGGAAGCTCTAATGAACTCTGACTCAATTTGCTGACAAGGCCTGCAGAAGTAATACTGAAGATTGCCTGCGTTTTAAGAGGAGGTTGTTAGGAGACAAGAAGTGTTGAAGTCAAATAGTGAAGAGAAGCAGAAGAAAAGACCTAAACTAGAGAATTCAAGGACTCCTTTCTGAGAGCTCCTTTGTTTCCCGAATTAGCTCAACTGCAAAATGAGGATAGAAGCACGAGACAACAGAAATGGTAGGATAAAATTTAGGAGAGCAAGTAGAGATTCCTTTTTAAGGAAGGAAACCCGGAAATTATTCAAAGAGAAAAAAGATGTATAGATTTGATTACAAAAAAATTAGAAATACCTGCATGGAAAAATATACCTTAAAGTTGATAGGTGATAGGAGAACTAACTGACAATGCTTGTAACTACAGAAATGGACTATTTGATAAATGTTTAAAATTTCATGTGAGAAAACTAGCATCCCAGTAGAAAAATGGGAAAAGGCTATAAATAGGAAATTTTGGCAGAGGAAATACAAATGGCCAGAGTGTATGAAAAGATGCTGGGTCTAACTGCAGTCAGAGAAATAGCAGTCAAATTCACTAGATGTCAGTTTTATGCAGCCAATCTGCAGAATCTGAAACAATCCATAACACCCAGAGCTGAGAGTGTAGGAGAAATGGCATCTTTCCCACCGGCAGTGGGGGTGTGAATTGCTGTTTACCAAAGTTGTTTGAAAAAATACCTCTGAAATAAATGACAGTTATCATCTTTGATTGAACCACTAATCCTATTTCTAGCAACCCAAAGAATAAATATAAAATAAAAGCAGCAGTGCATAAGACTGCAGGTATAGAGTATTTCAACTTTGCTTGAAGTGTCGGAAAAAATATACACCAAATAGCCTATCATTAAGGAATATGCATTCATTCTATGACATATCTTGAAATAATAAAAAGAATGAGTTAGTTCTATATGTGGAAGGGGTTTAAGCATACCTTATATATTGAAATACCACTTTTATAAAAAAGTGATAGGTATAGAGGAAGAAACCCCTTCCGTATGTATTTATATTTCTATATATTTATGAATTCATAGGCAATGGTGTGAAGGTTATATGCCAAACTGTTGCCATTATTACCTCAGGAGGATGGGATTGCAATGGAGGAGGCAGACCTGCCCTTAACACTGAGAGGTGGTGGGCTCTAGGAGAGGACAAATGGGAGGTGGCCCCATCTGCTTCTCTGCTGTTCATTCTAGTTCCCTTGTGCACCTGAAGAGAACTTGTGCACATGCGTGTTGGCATCCAGACTACCCACACCCCACATGAGCTCCTGCACTCTAGTAGTCCACTCCTCCTGGGCCAGCATGCCCTGGGAGAGGGCTTGAGTTCATTTGGCAGGGAATTCTATCGTGGTATCCTTGGTACCCAGAGTGTGGTCTAGAAGGAGAGTCACAAACTCCAGGTTGACACATATCGCTGGTCTTGGAGACTCCTTGTTGTATTGGTGAGGATTGGCCTTGCAGGGCAGAGAACTCAGGGCAGGGGACCTAGTGGCCCAGGTCTAAGGGCAGGTACAGGGAACAGCAAAGGTGGTAAAGTGCTCATTCATACATCCCTAAATTATTTGACTCATTATAGTAAATATTCAGGAATTAAAAAATATCCCCCTTTAAAACTGAGAAGCAAAAATCTAACAGGGAAAAAGACACCCTGCTAAGCTCATCTCTGATGGACAAATACTAGCACCATGCAAACATGTAAGCAGGAGAAAGAGCTGTGAGCAGCTACCACTTTCTCACACCTCCTGACTCTTCCTTGTCATCCTAATTTGTTGACTTCCTGTACAGTCAAGGGGCACACAAGGCATGGGGTCAGTCACATATGCATGCATACGCAATTTTGACTGAGGGTGCCCATTTGATTTATCTGCCCATCAAATATTTACTGAGGGCTCTTCTGTCAGACAATGTTTCTGGTGCTAGGAAAGTAGCAAAGAATAAAATAGTAAAAATCCCTGCCCTCATGGAGACAAACATTAAACAAAATAAATGCATAAAGGTAAAGATGTATCAGAAAGTGCTAAAAATAAAGCCAAGAAAGAGGGCAGGTGGGAGGACTGCAGTTTTACATGAAGTGGCCAGGAAGGTCTTACCTGGAATGAGATATGAGTCCAAATCTATAGGAAATGAGGGAGCCAGGCTTGGATTTGGGAAGAAAAATAGCTAAAGTGACAGATTTGGGCAGCTCACTTTTATCTTCTGAAATTGATTAAACAATACACCAGACACGAACAGATGTAGAGAAAACTTACATGCATGTTGCTAGGTTAAAGAAGACAGTCTGAAGGGACTACCTACTATACAATTCGGATTATATGACATTCTGTAAGAGAAAAAACTATAGAGACAATAAAAAGATCAGTGGTTGCAGTGGAGAGAAAGGAGGCGTGAATTCGTGGAGCACAGGGGCCTTTCAGAGGGGTGGAATTATTCTGGATGACACTGTAATGGTGGGTACATGACATGATGCATTTGTCAAAGCCCATAGAACCTTCTAGCACAAAGATTGAACCTCAATGTATGGAAAGTTAAAAAGAAAGTTCATATAGGTCAGAGGGTCCCAGGAAGAAATGCAGACTGTGACAAGAGATTCTAATTGTATTCAACACTCATGAAACCATATCACTGAAGGGGGTAAGAGGAAAAGGGGCTGACCTAAGTAATATTGCAAATGAGCAGTCTGTAAGGTTAAACGCGGAAGGAACTGTACATAAGTATTCCACTTTAGTTGATAAAGTTGTTTTCCATGGTGTTCTGGGTTACCAATTCTGATACTGCTATATATGCATACTGGAACTGACATTAAATAAATGCATGGTGGGTGTTCGGAGCCAGGTTTCTTACTGTTGAGAGCTTTCCTTGAGGTAATAGATTAGAGTTGGAGACATCAGTGAAAAATTCATGTTTAATTAATGTTTACATTAATTAAATGTAGATACAGATGGTTACTTATAGAAATATTTATATATATATAGGGTGGGGCAAAAGTAGGTTTACAGTTGTGAGTGTGCAAAACAGAGTTTATTCTTGTATTGTTATTTATTCTTTATTGTATTATTTTCCATATGAACAACTGTAAGTCAACTTTTGCCCCACCCTGTGTATGGGTTGGTATATTCACAAATATTTCTTTTCTCTATCAGTTGACACGACCTTAAAAAGAGATACCCAGTATCAATGAGCAAAAAGAAATCTAGTGTCATATTTCTTTTTAAAACTGAAGTGTAATTGGTTTACAACATTACATGGTGTACAACCTAATAATTCCATATTTGTATAGATTGTGAAATGATCACCACTATAAGTCTAGTTAACATTCATCACCAAACATAGTTACAGTTTTTTCTCATGATGAGAACCTTTGAGATTTGCTCTCTTAGCAATTTTTAAATATGCAATATGGTATTATTAACTGTAGTCATTATGCTGTACATTACTTCCTCATGACTTATTTTATATATAGAACTTTGCAACTTTTGACTTCCTTTACCCATTTTTCCCCCACCCCTCATTGACTGCCTTTGGCAATGAGTAGTCTGTTCTTTGTATCTATGAGCATTTTTTTTTATTGCTTGGGTTTTTTAAATTAAATTCCACCAATAAGAGAGATCATACAGTATTTGCCTTTGTCTCTGGGTCTTATTTCACTTAGCAAATGCCTTCAAAGTCCATTCATGTTGCAAATGGCAAGATTTCCTTCTTTTTTATGGCTGAAAAATATTCTATTTGTACATGTATATACCATATTTTCTTCATTCATCTGTTGATAGGCACTTAGGTTATTTCCATATGTTGGTCATTATAAATAGTGCTGCGGTGAACATGGGAGAACATATGTCTTTTCAAGTTAGTGTTTTCATTTATTTTTTGGATAAATAACCAGACGTGGGATTGCTGGATCATATGGCAATTCTCTTTCAGTTTTCGAGGATCCTCCATACTGTTGTTTTCCGCAGCGGTTTCACCAATCTACATTCCAACCAACAGTGCACACGTTCTTTTTCTCCACATCCTCACCAGCTTTTGTCATTTATTGTCTTTTTCCATTTTCATTGTATTTTTTCTATTACTATTCATCCCCCTTATATCATCTTCCACTTATTTTTCTTTTTGCTTGATCCCTCCAGCTCCCCAAACCCCCATCTCCCCAGAGCTACCAATCTGCTCTCTATGAGTCTGTCTCTATTTTTCTTGTTAGTTCAGTTTGTTAATTGGGTTTCACATGTGAGTGAAATCATGTGGTATTTTTCTTTCTCTGACTGGCTTAGTTCACTTAGCATAATGTTCTACAGGTCTGTCCATGCTGTCACAAAGGGTAAAATTTTCTTTTTAATGGCCAAGTAGTATAAATGTACCACAACTTTTTAATCCACTAATTTACTGATGGACACTTGGACCACTTCCAAATCTTGACTATTGTAAGTAATGCTGCAATAAGCATAGGGGGACATATATGCTTTTGAATTAATGTTCTTATTTCTTGGGATAAATTCCCAGAAGTGGAATTTGCTGGGTCATAAGACAGTTCATTTTGAATTTTTCTAGGTAATTCCTTGCTGTTTTCCACAGTGGCTGTACCAGTCTACTTACCCAGCAATGGTGCACTAAGGTTCCCTTTTCTCCAGATCCTTGCCAACCCTTGTTGTTTGTTGATTTACTGATGGTAGTCATTCTGACAGGTGTCAGGTGGTATCTCTTTGTGGTTTTAATTTACATTTCTCTAGAGATTAGTGATGTTGAGCATGTTTTCATATGTCTATTGGCATCTGTATGTCCTCTTTGGACATACAGGTCCTTTGCCCACTTTTTAACTGGGTTGTTCTTTTTTTTTGGTGTTGAGTTTTGTAAGTTCCTGATTTTGTAAGTTCCTACTTTATAAATTCCTGATATTAACCCCTTATCAGATATATCAATGAATATGTTCTTCCATTCAGTGGATTGTCTTTTCTTTTTGTGGATGTTATCCTTCACTGTGAAAAAAATTTTTAGTTTGATATAGTACGATTTGTTTATTTTTTCTTTTGTTTTCATTGCCTGAGGATATATATATAACATCTGTGATTTTACTGCCTATATTTTCTTCTAGGTTTTTTATGGTTTTGAGTCTAACTTTTAAGTCTTTAACCCATTTTGAATTTGTTCTTCTGTATGGTGCAACACTAGATCATACATGGTGTATGGTCTAATTCATTCCTATGCATGTATCTGTCCAATTTTCCCAATACCATTTATTGAATAAACTATCTTTTAGCCCATTGTATGTTTTTGCCTCCTCGGCTGAATGTTGACTATAAAGGCATAGATTTATTTCTGGGCTCTGTTCTGTTCTATTGATTTATATGTCTGTTTTTGTGCCATGCTGTTTTGGTAACTATAGCCTTATAGTATAGTTTGATATCATGTAGTGTAATTCTTTCAACTTTTTTTCTTCTTCCCCAAGATTGCTGTGTCTATTTGGAGTCTTTTGTTGTTCTATATAAATTTTTGGAATATTTTTCTAGTTCTGTGAAATATGACATTGGGATCTTGAGAGGGATTGCATTGAATTTATAGATTGCTTTGGGTAGTATGGACATTTTAATGATGTTAATTCTTCCTATCCATGAGCATATTATGTGCTCCCACTTATTGGTGTCTTTGTTAATTCCTTTCTTCAGTGTCTCATAATTTTCTGAGTACAGATCTTTTAACATTCTTGGTTAAATTTATGCCAAGGTATTTTATTCTTTTTGAAGCAATTGTGAATGGAATAGTTCTCTTATTTCCCTTTCTGATAGTTCTTTTTTGCATATAAAAATGCAACTAATTTCTAGATATTAATTTTGTATGCTGCTACCTTGCTGAATTCATTTATCAGTTCTAGTAGTTTTTTGGTAGAACCTGTAAATAACATGAGTTTTACTTCTTTCTTTCCAATTGGTATGCCTTTTATTTCTTCTTCTTGTCTGATTGCTATGGCTAGGATTTCCAGTACTTGTTGAATAAGAGTAGTGAAAGTGGACATCCCTGTCTTGTGCCTGATTTTAAAGGGAACAGTTGTAGTTTTTGCCCATTGAATATAATGCTGGGAGTAGGTTTGTCATATGTGGCCTTTATACATTGAAGTATGTCCCATCTATTCTCACATTGCTGAGATGCTATCATAAGTGTGTGCTGGATTTTACCAAATGTTTTATCTATTGATACAATGATATGATTTTTATCCTTCATTATGTTTATGTGCTATAGCATGTTTATTGATTTGAAAACATTACACCAACCTTGTATCTGTGGAATAAATCCCATTTGATCATGGTGTATGATTTTTTTACATGTTGCTGTATTCGATTTGCTAATATTTTGTTGAGGAATTTACCATGTTTTTTCATCAGGGATATTGGCCTGTAATTCTCTTTCTTTGTAGTGTCTTTATCTGGTTTTGGAGTTAGGATAATGTTGGCCTTGGAAAATAAGCTCGGGAGTCACCCCTCCTCTTAAATGTTTTGGAATAGTTTGAGAAGAAGAGGTGCTTTTTCTCAGAATGTTTGATAAAATTCACTTGGGAAGCCATCTTTTTCAGGGTTTTTGTTTGAAGTTATTTGACTACTGCCTCAGTTTCACTAGTTGTAATCTGTTTATTCAAATTCTCTGTTCTTCCTGATTTAGTTTTAGAAGACTGTATGTTTCTAGGAATTTATCCATTTGATCCCGGTCATCCAATTTGTTTGTATAGTTGTTCATAATATTTTCTTATAATCCTTTGTATTTCTTTGGTGTCAGTTGTTATTTCTCCTCTTTCACTTCTGATGTTATTTATTTGGGTCCTCTCTCATTTTTTCTTGATGAATCTGGTTAAAGTTTTGTCAATCTTGTTTCCCCTTTCAAGGAATCAGCTCTTGTATTCATTGATCTTTTGTATCATTTTTTAAGATTCTACTTTGTCTATTTCTGTTTTAATCTCTATTATTTCCTTTCTTGTACTCACTTTGGACTTTCTTTGTTGTACTTTTTCAAGTTTCTTTAAGTGTAAAGTTAGATTGTTTACTTGAGTTTTTTCTTGTTTCTGAAGATAGGCCTGTAGTGTTATGAATTTCCCTCTTAGAACTGCCTTCCCTGTGTCCCACAGATTTTGGGTTGTTGTATTCTCATACTTATTTGTTTCAAGATATATTTTGATTTTTTCCTTGATCTTGTTAACCCATTCAATTTTTAATAACATGTTATTTAGTTTCCATGTCTTTGTGTATTTTCAGTTGTCATCTTGTGATTGATTTCTATTTTCATAGCATTATAGTCAGAAAAGATGACTGATATGGTTTTGATCTTATTAAACTTATTGATATGTTTGTGTCCTAATACGTTGTCTATCCTAGAAAACGTTGCATGTGCACTTGAAAAGTACATCTACTCTACTCTTTTTGGTGAAATGCTCAAGATATCAATTAAATCCATTTGATCTAATGTGTTAAGGCCACTGTCTTCTTGTTAATTATTGAATTTCTATCTGGAAGATCTATCTATTGAACTCAATGGGGTGTTAATATTTCTTACTATGACAGTATTTCTTTTGTTTTCTTCTTTTATGTACATCAAGATTTGCTTTATGTATTTAGGTGCTCCTGTGTTGGGTGCATAAATGTTTACTAGGGTTATATCCTCTTGTTGGAGTGTTCCCTTTATCATTATGTAGTGTCCTTATGTGTCTCTTACTATACCCTTGGTTTTAAAGTCTATTTCTTTGGACATAAGTCTTGCTACCTCAGATTATTTTCCCTTTCCATTTGCATAAAATATTTTTTTCTATCCCTTCATTTTTAGTCTGTGTGTATCTTTCTACCTGAGGTGGGTCTCTTGAAGACAGCATATATGTGATCTTCTTTTCTTTTCTTTTTTTAAAAAATGTATTTTATTGATTATGCCATTACAGTTGTCCTAGTTCCCCCCTTCATTTCCCTCCACCCTGTACACCCCTCCCCCACCATTCCCCCCTTTAGTTTATGTCCATGTGTCTCAAGTTCTTTAGATTCTATATTTCCCCTACTATTCTTGCCCTCCTCCTACCTATTTTCTACCTACCATCTTTGCTACTTATTCTCTGTACCTCCTCCTCCCACTTCCCTGTTGCTAACCCTCCATGTGATCTTCATTTCTATGGTTCCACTCCTGATCTAGCTATCCTCTTAGTTTGCTTTTGTTTTAGGTGTGGTGGTTAATAACTGTGAGTTTGCTGTCCTTTCACTGTTCATATTTTTTATCTTCTTTTTCTTAGATAAGTCCCTTTAACATTTCATATAATAAGGGCTTGGTGGTGATGAACTCCTTGAACTTGACCTTATCTGAGAAGCACTTTATCTGCCCTTTTATTCTAAATGAAAGCTTTGCTGGATAAAGCAATCTTGGATGTAGGTCCTTGCCTTTCATGACTTGGAATACTTCTTTCCAGCCCCTTCTTGCCTAGAAGGTCTCTTTTGAGAAATCCACTGACAGTCTGATGGGAACGCCTTTGTAGGTGGCAGTCCCCTTATCTCTTGCTGCTTCTAGGATTATCTCCTTCATTTTAATCTTGGCTAATGTAATTATGATGTGCCTTGGTGTGTTCTTTCTTGGGTCCAACTTCTTTGGGACTCTCTGAGCTTCCTGGATTTCCTGGAAGTCTATTTCCTTTGCCAGATTGGGGAAATTCTCCTTTATTATTTGTTCAAATAAGTGTTCCACTCATGGCTGTTCCTCTTCCCCTTCTGGTATCCCTATAATTTGGACATTGGAACATTTAAAGATGTCCTGGAGGTTCCTAAGCCTCTCCTCATTTTTTTTGAATTTTTGATTCTTTATTCTTTTCTGTTTGGTCATTTTTTCTTCCTTCTGTTCCACTCCCTTGATTTGAGTCTCAGTTTCCTTTCCATCACTATTGGTTTCCTGTGCATTTCCCTTCATTTCAATTAGTTTAGCCTTCATTTGTTCCTCTAATTTGTGACTAAAATCAACCAGTTCTGTGAGCATCCTGATCACCAGTATTTTGAACTGTGCATCTGATAGGTTGGCTATTTCTTGGTCGCTTAGAGTTATTGGCTCTGGGTCTTTGAGTTATTCTTGAGCCATAATGTTTTGGTCTGTTTGCACCTGTTATGTATGAGGGGCAGAGCCCTAGGTGTTCACCAGGGTGGGGCAACTCAGTCGCTGGGTTGTGACGCTGTATGTGGGGGCGGGGTCAAAGGGGAGCAATGGGGGTCCCCTCTGCTGCTTACCCTCTGCTGGGGCCTGTGTGGTCTGTTTCACTGCTTGCTTCTTCCCCTGGTTTATCTGCATGCGAATGTGTGACTGTGGTCAGCCTGCCACCTTGCGCCCTCACTGGGTCTGCCTGTTGCAACCCCATACCTGGGATCTGCCAACTGCTGCCTGCTAGCCTAGGTCGGTCTAGCCCAGCTTTCCTGCGCAACCCTGCTCCACCAGCCTCTGTGTCCACCCCTCTTACCAGTCTGGCTGAACGGTTTGTTGTCGTTGGACTCCTGTATAGTTCAATTTTCTGTGTTTTGATTGCAGTTTTGTTACTAAAATGTTGTTGTCTTTAAATTTGGTTGTGCGAGGTGGCACAGTGTTTCCACTTACACCTCCATCTTAGCTGGAAGTCCTGGCACTGGGACACCATGTCTCGAGCACCACCATGTCCTCCAGCCACCTGGTCTTGTTTTCTTATCCATTTAGCTACCCTATGTTTTTTGGTTGGTACATTTAAGCCATTTATACTTAAAGTGATTATCGATATGTATTTATTGTCATTTTACTTTCAAACTATTTTTCTCTGCTTTTTTCTTCTTCTTCTTCCTCTTCCTCTTCCTCATCCTCTACTTCTCCTTCTTCTCCTTCTCTGCCACCTTCTCCTCCTCCTCCTTCATCTTCTTCAAGCAAGCCCTTTATCATTTGTTGCAGTACTGGTCTGGTATTAACTAACTCTTTTAGCTTTTACTTGTCTGGGAAGCTCTTTATTTCTCCTTCAATTTTGAATGATAGCCTTGCTGGGTAAAGTAGCCTTGCTTGTAGGTCCTTGCTTTTCATCACCTTGAATATTTCATACCAAATCCCTTATGGCCTGAAATGTTTCTGTTGAGAAATCAGATGACAGTCTAATTGGAGTTCCTTGTATACAACTACCTGCTTGTCTCCTGTGGGTTTTAGGATTCTCTTTGCCTTTAAACTTTGTTGTTTTAATTACAATGTGTCTTCATGTAGGCCCCTTTGTGTCCATCTTGTTTGGGACTCTGCACTTCTTGGACTTGTGTGTCTTTTTCTTTCATCAGACTAGGGAAGTTTTCAGTCATTATTTCTTCAAATAGGTTCTCAATTCCTTGTTCACTCTCTTCTTTGTATTAGGTAGATTTGCAAAGACTCTGGGGCAGGCCTATGTCAGATGCTGCCTGTGACTGGCCCTGGGCCACCTGTTTAGAGTTATCAGTGGTCCACAGCTTGTGGTTCCTTCTGCTGGGCATGGGTATGTGCTGAAAGAAACAAGCTGTGCACCAAGGCTGACATTTACCAGAACTGGGCCCATGGAAGGGTTAGCTAAAGTAACATTCATCACCAAATGAATATACCCAAAGATCTGACATTCCCTGAAGACTGCCTGTTAGACTTAGTTGCTCAAAAAGCCTCCACCTGTAACTCTCAGCAGGGCTTGAGCTCTACAAGGTGGGGCAAGAGGGATTCCTGCAGGTGGGGTTCCCCTCAGGCTGCTGCTGTGTGGAGGGGACAAATGGTTTCTGTCATTTGAGGGAATAACTGTGCGTAGGGATCCTGGTGGCTACCCTTCTGCTCTCTCCCCAGATCTGCTAACCCCAGACTTTACCCATGCAACTCTAATCTGCTCTGCCCTCTCTCCATTGGAGCCCATGGTGTGTGGCTGTAAACAAATTGTTTTGCATTGGCCCTTTGAGAAGGGGGCTATGTCTCTAGCTGTCTGTCCTGAGCAGACAGAAACTGTTTTGCTTTTCAACGCTGAATGTTATGTGGGCACCTTTCCTGCCTCTGATGCTCTAGGCAGGGAAGCCTGGCTTGGGGTTTAGACACCACACATTTCAAGGGGGACCACTCATGCTGGCCACTGAAATATCCTTCTGGAACTTCACCTGCCACCCATGGGAGCCTATCTAGTCCTCTTGTGCCTCCACATTTCCTACCAGTCTTGATGTGGTTTCTTCTGTAATTCCTTGGTTACAAGGCTTCTCTTCAGCTAGTCTTCTGTTGGTCATTCAGGATGATATTTCTATAATTTAGTTGTGATTCCAGATTGGTCCTAAGAGGAGGTTAGTGTAGCTTCCACCTACTCTGCTGCCACCTTGAATCATTTATTCTCTTTTTTGATAATAGCTATTTTAACAGGTATGAGGAAATATCTATGTGCGATTGTTTCTTGTGCTCCTTCACACTGGTGACCTGGCTGGCACCCCAGACATGTGCCCTGACTAGGAATTGAGTCGTGACCCTTCGGTTCACAGGCAGGTGCTCAATCCACTGAGCCACACCAGCCAGGGTGAGTTGTATAAATTCTTTATATATTTTGGATATTAACCTCTTGTCATCTATTTGATTTGCATTTTTTCTCCATTCGGTAGATTGCCTTTTCATTTTGTTGATGGTTTTCTTTGTTATGCAGAAACTTTTAGCTTTTTAGTCCCACTTGTTGATTTTAGCTTATGTTTCCTTCACTTTTGGCATCAAATTCAGAAAAATCACTGCCAAGACTGATGTTCAAAAACTTCCCACCTACAATTTTCTTCTAGGAGTTTTATGATTTAGGCTATTACATTCAACTCTTTCATCCACTTTGAGTTAATTTTTTGTATAATGGTATAATGTAACAGTTTCATTCTTTTGCATGTAGTGGTCTAGTTTCCCAACACTATTTATTAAAAGACTACCCTTTCCCCAAGTATATTCTTGAGTTCTTTGTTGTAAATTAATTAACAATATGTATGTGGGTTTATTTCTCTGCTCTCTATTCTGTTCCTTTAATCCATGTGTCTGTTTTTATGCCAATACCATACCCTTTTGATTACTATAGCTTTTAATGTAGTTTAAAATCAGGGAGAATCATGTCTCTGGCTTTGCTCTTCTTCTTTTTTCCTTAGGATTGCAGTGGTTCTTCAGGGTCTTTTATGATTCCATACAAGACCCTGTAGAAATAGACTCCTTGTAGGAGTTCCCTCTATTTCTGTGAAAAATACCATCAGAATTTTGATAGGGATTGCATTGAATCTGTAGATTACTTAGGATAGTTTGGACATTTTAACAATAGTATTTATTCTTCCACAAGCACGGAATATCTTTCCATTTATTTGTGTCTTTTTCAAGTTCTTTCATCAATGTCTTATAGTTCTTAGTGCATAGGTCTTTCACTTCCTACATTAAATTTATTTCGAAGTACTTAATTTTTTCTGATGCAGTGGTAAATGGAATTGTTTTCTTAATTTCTCTTTCTGATAGTTTATTATTAGTATATAAAAATGCCACAGATTTCTGTATATTGATTTTGTATCTTGCAACTTTATTGAATTTATTTATTAGTTCTAACAGGTTTTTCATTTGGTGAAGTCTTTGGGGTTTTCTATATATAATATGTCATCTGCAAATAGTGGCAATTTTATTTATTTTTTTCTTATTTGGATGATGGTTATTTCTTTTTCTTGCCTAATTGCTCTAGCTAGGGACTCAAGTACTATATTGAATGAAAGTGGCAAGAGTGGGCATCCTTGTCTTGTTCACTAGTAGTAATGTATCAATATTAGTTCATTAATGGCAGCAAATATACTACACTAATATATGCTAATGTGAAATGTTACTAGTAGGGGAAACTGGGTGTTGGGTATATGGGAACTCTGTACTATCTTCTTCAGTTTTACAATCATGATTTTAAACCCTGATTTTGTTGAAGAAAAATGTAGCTAGGAACTTTTATACACGTGTACAACAGAAAGACATTGTTAGTATTTGGAAACTGGTGTCAGGGGCTGGCTCTTCCTAAGCCCACAGGCAGTTGGGTCATTCAGTGGCTTCATGAGGCTGGAGAACATGATGTGGCTCTCAGAATGTGGTGACCTCAAAACAACCCCTGGAAACCTCTCCTTAGATCTCCCTCTTTCCTTACTAGGCTTCTTTGTTTTCAAGAAGTTGAGAATTTTCTGACAAGGAAAGACTCACCCAGGCATTCCTGTAGTGGATGTTTACTAGTGAGGCATGGGTTGCTCCATATTTGGGTGCAGACGGTTACCTGGGAAAGTGTAAAGTTCCATCTCAAGTTTGTTATTTTAAAGCCAGCCTTTGAACATTAAAGAATTCCATTGACTTTAGGTAATTTTATTTTCTTCTATCTCCCAGGGGAAACTGTCAATAATTTACATTGCACATCTTTGGGTTATCTAATAACTCTGGATTTTCTGCTCTAAGGAAGGAGAGTAGGAAAGTGACTTTGTTTTTTAAAGGAAACAGAAATCACAGGTCTTCTCAGTTGGGGGTGGTAGAGGTGGCCCTGCCGGGGCTCATGAGGGCATCTTCCTGAGGAGTAGGCAGAAATGAGGTGGTGGGGGTGTAGGAGATGCTGGAATTCTCCCTCCTCCAAGGGAATTATTGCTTTCACAGATGACCAGGTGAAGTGAGGATAGAAACACTTAAAGCGATGGGATAGGAGGACTCTTCACTCCCACCATGGCAGGGTGGGTTTTTTTGTTTGTTTGTTTGTTTGTTTTGTGTGTATGTTTAATGGTTGTGCTTGTTTGCCTTTAAAAAGGAACTGAAAATGCTCAGCACATTTTGAGTGACTCATACCAGCCTGGTGTATTTGTAAATATCTTTCCTTGGAGAGATTTAAACAGGAAGCCTGGAAAGTTTGTTTCCCCAACACATTGCACTAGTATTTAAATTCTGCTTCTGAGAAAAAAGCAAAAGATACACTGATATTCAGTCTCATTCAAGGTGCTACTCCAAACCATCAAAGTTGCCCAGGAAGGAGGTACCAAAGTGGAATTCTCAGAGAGGCCCTGACTAACTATGGTGTGTTGTGATCATTCAAGGCCTTACAGGTCCACATAATTTGGGCAGATGGAAGAATATTCACAGAGCTGTGGGGATGCTTAACATGCCTTTATTCAAGGGTGGGTGAGCTACGCATGCTGCAAGCTGGTCATCTCTCTAGAGAGAAACCCCTACTTGCTTAAGTACTGGAGACAAACAAAGCTGGCTTCAAGCCAAAAAATTATATAACATAGCATAATTCTGCACATGTGAGCCCATTTTATGGTATGGAAACTGTTTATCAGATTCAGTCTCAAGGCTATAAGAATGCTATTTATCAGGTCCATTCAAGGTTATGGGAAAACTGCTTCCCTTAGTTACCCAGGTACTTGGATGAGGAAGCCAGACTGCCTCCATTTACCCTACACATGATGAATTACAAAGGAAGAGTTCTCTCTTATGGGAGGAAGACCACCTCCTTCATGTAGTCCTTCTGTCTTAAATCTCAACATTGCCCCTCAGATGATCCCATAATGCCTGGGCCACTTTTAAGTCCAAGAGTACTTCTGCAGCCTTTTTTAGTCTAAGTAAAAAGTGCAAATGAACAAAGCTATGACTATAAATGCCCCAAATGGAACTACTTAGCTTTATTTTGATTTCTTACTTTTCATTTAAGACTTGCCTTGTTAATCTGCTTTGTACATATTGTACATTTGACATTTGTATTTACTTCTGCCTTTTCCTGATTCTTTTTTTAAAAATCTTCGCTCAAGGATATGTTTATTCATTTTCTGAGAGAGAGAGAGAGAAACATCGATGTGAGAGAGAAATAGCAATTAGTTGCCTCCCATACTATCCTGACGGGGAGGCTGAACCTGAAACCTAGGTATGTACTCTGACTGGGAATGGAACTTACAACTTTTTGGTACATGGGATGATGCTCCAACTAATTGATCTACTCAGCCAGTGCCTTCTTCCTGATTCTTTAATGAATTTCTAAATTCAGGTAGATGGTAAGTAAGTCAGACCTATCATTTTGTGGAGCTATCAAGTGAGGGGGATGTCGGGGTGTGTACCAGGGTCTGAGAGGATGTGTGTATGAAATCCTCTAGGTTAGTGGGGACAGGGGTGACAGGTTGAGTGGCAAGGCAGACCTGGGCAGACAACCAAGAACAAATGAGCTGGTTGCAAAAGCTTTTCTTTCTCTCTCACCTGTCTTTTCCCAAGTACAAACATGTTTTATAGGACACTGTGAGTTAAGCAAAGTTGTGGTTTCTCTTCATTCCTCATGTGATTTCCAGACATGACGGTCCTTCTCCTGGCAGGCTGAGTTAGCTTCCCTCATGAGATTCTTGTATTGAATTAATTTCTATGTTTAACAAAGAATTCAAAAAAAAAAGAAAGAAAGAGAAAAAATAGAAACTTCTGAAAAAAATCTGCATGTGGATATGATGCTCATCTGTGGAAATGCTTTGTTTCCACATGAGTTTAAGTCAGAGTTTGAGGACAGGCAAAGGCAGGAGAGTTTCTCCCCCTCCCCTCCCCTCCCCCCTCCCCTCCCCTCCCTTTTCTTCTCCTCTCTTCCCTTTCCCTCTCCTCTCCCTCTCCTCCCATCTCCTCTCTTCTCTCCTCTCCTCCCTTTTCCTCCCCTCTCCTTTCCTCTCCTCTTCTCTCCTCACTTCGACTTCATTTGAAAGGACTGAATGTTTGTCCATTCAGACAAAGCTGGCTTAGGGAGGAAAAGCGCAGGGAGAGAGCAATGTGAGGAGACTGGAAATAGTAAGAATCGGACACACTTTGGTTTAAAGCCCTTAATTTGGGAGAGGAAGGAGCTGTTTTCCTTATCCTGGCTCAGATCTGGGTGGAAGGGCGTGCCATTCGTGCCTCTGGCTCTTGGGTGGGCTGGACAGGAGTCCCTGAGCTGTCCTGCCACATGGCAGCTGGCATGAGCCTACCCTCCCTCTGCAGGAACATAGGCCCACACTGTTAAGGATTAGGTGGAACATATGCACGTAAGATGCTTACAGCTTTTTCCAGACACAAGGCTACTTTCCAGCCCGAAAAGCAGCTTGAAGGAATGGGGGTAGTTAGATAGAGTCTCATGCTGGGAGTGATGGAAAGCTAAGCGCTCAGTTGAACCTGAATGCTTTGATCGCCTTCCCTTACTCGGCTGCTTTCCCTCTTCTCATCCCTTTTTCTTTTTCCACTTTTCTTTCTTTTCTCCCTCTACTCCTTGTTCACTTTTTTATTTATCTATTTGACCTGAATTTCTTTCCTTGTTCCTTCTCCACTTTTGTTCTACTTTGTTACTTTCCTTTGATCCCTTCTTTTTCTCCATACTTTATTTTCTTTGTGATACTCTCCATGCTTCTTCATGTTTATCATAATGTATTTTTCTTGTCTCATTTGTCAGCTGCAATGGATTTCAGTTCTTATAGAGACGAAAATGCAAACTGTCATTTAAAATCAGTGCATGCCTTCATAGTGCTCCAGAGAGGTGGTGGTGTGAGAACACAACGGTCCTGATGCTACCATTGACTGAGTACTGCTCTTCATTTTTCTGACAGCTCAGCTGAGCAATGATGGCCTCTGTTTTCCACATTGGAGATGAGCCTTAGACGGCAGTCGTGCACAGCATGTTAGAGTGTAGGTTGAACTCATCTCTGATTCTGATGTATCCCTTGCTTTATACAGCTTTTAGGACAGTGGATAAAATGGCCACAAATATTGGGTGGCGGTAGTGTATGTGGTTCAATTCAAATGTCTAAAGCAACATTCTCCAACTTTTGTGTGTACTGGAGTCACCCACCGGTTTCAATTCATTTCTGGGGTGGGGCCTGAAAATGTGCATTTTCCACCAGCTCCCAGGTGCCACTGCTGGCCTGGCAACCACACTTTGAGAACCACTGGTCTGAATGCCATTGACTTCAGAATTAGGTGGCTGGTCTGAACTCAGTCCCTGGGGCAGGGAACATTTTCTATACCCTGATGTGAATGCAGTACTTAAATAGTTTAATTCTGTCTCATTTCACAAAGGACTAGAGATTGCCTTATATACTAAAAGTACTCAGAATATTAAAATGATAAAGAGTTAAAGTAAAATGAAAGAAAAACCAAAATAGGAGTTTAGTACAAATAGTTGGAATCCAATACGAATAATTTTTCCTTCATTGGCAGAGCTATATGGACTTCCATTTATTTTCTTGCTGACTGTGTCCTATTTTCATTTTGGGAGGAGGACCCTTGAATTTTACCCCTTGAATAAAATTCTCCTTCTCCAAAACTGCCTTGCAGAGAATGTCTCCTTACTTAGATAATTGAGAAGGTAAGAGGTGATTGATTTTATCTTTTTATGACCTGTAAAAAGTGGCAAAGTGACAATTGTGTAAGATGTATTAATTGAGCAACTGTATTTATTGGATGTCTTTCACTTGCTTGTCATAAAAAAGAAATCTAAGAAATATAATAGAGAGACACACAAGAAAGCTGAAATAGGATTCTGGTCTTCAAGACACCACCTAGTTTGGAGAAGAAGATGTACATTAATTATGCCCTTTAACAGAGTTCAAAGTTTCTAACTATAGCAATTCACAAAAAGGAAATGTCAGAGTAGGTTAATGTAGGCACAAAAGAATGGATTTAAATTTGATAGAGAAAGAGGAGGAAAAAAGTTGAGAACATTTTGAAGAGTTTTACCATAATTTAGATATAAAGTTAGTATACTTTTGTATAGACAAAAAAAATCTCAACAACTGTTTGACACATAAACAGCTGTGAATAGGGCGAAAGAGATCTGAGTTTGCCATCAGAAATGGATTGAGTTGTAGATTTGCTGCTTACTACTGTGTGACCTTGTGCCATTCATTTGACCTCATTAAGTCTTGGTTTCTGCAAAAATGAAATGAGGACTTCCAGTATCTATCTGTATCACCTAAGCTTTAGTCAGGAAAGCAGAAACCAATATATGAGGCAAAAAGTGCATTTAAACTGGGAATTAGGTGTTCGAAACACAGGAAAGATTGGGAGAACAAGGCTTTCTGATTTGCTGGTGTGGCCAGGAGAGTCAGGAAGCTGCTGTTTCCATCCAGAGGTCACAATCAGGGCTAGTGTGGGCAGGGCGATCAGGGTCCTCTGGCTTCAGCAGCAGCTCTTGCTACTGCTAGAGGAAGAATGCTTTCTGTCTCTCTTCTGACTTCCAAATCCAATAAGAGCATCGTATTGGCAGAAAAGAAAGTAGAACCCTGGAGGCAAGATAGTTGAGAAAGTGCAGTTCTCAGGCTTCTGGCCTTAAATGTTCAGCAAAAGGGCCTAGAAGGGAGTAGAAGTGAGAATAAATGCCAACAGACAGTATTCAGCCCACTGACTGAAAGGGTAATTGAGAGCTGAGGATTCCAAATCATTAGTGAGTTGTGAAATCACTTTAGAAGGTTGTGACCAGCATTAAAACAATAGGATGGATAAAGTAGGAAATAACACAGAGCATTGCATAGAGTCATATATGAGTGTGTGCGTGTATGTGTTTATGTGTGTGAGATACATGTACTGGGTCATGATGTATGGAAGTCAAAAAGGTTTGGAAATCACAGAATAAAGAACCAATGAAATAAAACAATGTGTGCACTTTGCAAACTGTAAAGTCAAAGCAAACATTATGAATTAATAACACATTTGCCATTCCTGAGGTCTATATGTCATCTTTACTGAAACTTAGTGCTTCATCTGTAGTCCTGAGACCTCCTGTCTGCTCCAGCAAGTACACTCAGAATTCCCCACACTCCTGGAGACCCACAGAATGGCACCAATGGGCACAGACAATGGAGATTAGTATGTTAAAGGGGGCAGGGGGTGTGGAGGGGAAACTGGCCTTGGAGTTGATTTCTTTAAGACCCAGCCTCATTTCTGGCATGCTTGGTCAGCAAAAATGCCTGCTGGTGTTCAGTTGGGGAGAAAAGTACCTAAATGATCCGTGAAATAGCTGGAGAAAGATACACCGAATGCCCAACTCATAATAACAGAGTCTATTTTCAGACTGAATGATGTCCTCATTTGAACAACAGGTTCCTTGGGTAGCCTCATTCCCAACATCTGGGAACTAAAAGTATACTGCAGGCTTGGAAATTTTATTAACTGAAGAACCATTGTGGGCTCTTTCCTTGTAGACCCCATCATTCCAAGCATCCTAGTATCTTTGGGAATGAGTTGAATTTCATTTTGTTTGAGGGTAAATGGTGTGCCAATGTAATCTTTTTATTTATTGATTGATTTTTGGTTTAGAAATTCTTCCTTATCTCTCCTTCCCTGTACTCCCATCCCCCCTTATTTAATTGCTTGTAAGAGGCAGTCCACAGTAGAACAAGATAGAATAACTGGTTTTCCTGGAATAGCAAATACATAATAAAAAAAGCACCATTCACTCCTAACAATTTCCTGGTTGTTCTCTGAACCCCCTGGGAAGTGGCTGAATGTTGTGATGCTTCTCTTTCTAGCCAAGGATGTATGATAGGATTCAGGTCAATGCCAAGTAGGAATTCAAAACCTACGTGTGTTTACAGAGAACAGTATTTTCTGCCTCCCTGCCACCCCCCAACTCAGGTGAACAGAGAGCAGCAATCAGACCTGGCTGCGCTTATCAAAATGCCCCTGTGTTTTTCTAGGCTGGTGTTTGTCCCTAGGCAGCAGGGTGGCCAGGAAACGAGACCATTCTCTTTTTTTTTTTGCCACCCAGAAGAACTGAAGGTTATTAAGGGAGGTATGGATTGGGGTGTGGCAGGTGATGGCATGGGATAGGAAGGTGTAGTGAGTTGTGTAAAAATACTGGGAGCATTGAAAAATGCATTCAGAAATCATGAAGAGTAATTAAATAAGTCAGAAAACTTCTCATGAATATTTGTGCAGGATTAGAATATGGGCCAGGAAAGGGAGATTCTGATCAAAATAGGTTTGATCAGAATATCAAGTGCCCTGAGTAATTTTAAGCATTGTCTGTGAAAGGATTTTAGGCCTTTGGTGACTAGAGAAAAATGATATTAAATTTAAAGTGCCCCAAAGAGCTGTTTTTTTGAAATGAGAATAAAAGGGGATAAGGAAAGAAAGTTCCCATTTGTTGACAACACTTCAGAGACTATTCTAGGTGCTTATTCTTCCTTCTCTCCTTCCTTTCGTCCTCCCTCCCACCTTCCCTCCCTCCCTTCCTTCCAGAAAATCTCACTTTACTTCTCCCAACAATGTTAAATTGTTCCTACTTTAGAGATGAAATTTTAAGTTTCTAAGAAATGAAGTAGTCTGCTCACATTTATACAACTAAATGAAAAGGGAAGATTCAAATTGAGCTTCCCCTAACTCCCAAACCTATGTTCTTTCCAAAACATTACACTACCTCTCTTCCAGAAAATGGAATGGAAAATATCTGTGGAAACCCAATTACTGTTCCAAGCTATACTGCATAGTGACACTGTGCCTATAGTGATCTTCATACATGTGGCCTGTGCCCAAAAGTTCCATAAAATTTATATAGCTGCTTATATATTTCTGGGAGAGGACTTTGTGGAGTTGCAGCTTTGCAGGAAAGGTGAAAGGAGAGGCTGTGATCTGAAGGACACTGTCCTTGCAATAGAAATTCCTTTGCCACAGTCATTGTGAATGCTAGGTAGTCCTGTAGTTCAACGGTGGTATTTTAGTTTCATTAGTGTTTCAAGTAGGTCTACACAGTATGATTTAGGCTGGAGCTAATGAGGATCAGTAATACAATTTGCAGAGCCCAAAGCAAAATACAAATGAGGGGCTCCTTTCTAAAAAATTATTAAAGATCTCAAGATGACAAAGGAATAGTATTAAAAACAGGTGCAGAGACCTCTGACCTCTGACCTCTGACCTCACAGTGGAGCCCTGTGATTGCACAGGACATTCACCCATGAAGTTGACCCTGGAGATAACTGCTAGTGCTTTGGCCCAAGGAAGATAGTCCGAGAAGGCCTGCTGTTCTTTATTTTATGCCAAGATTAATTTTTAAAAAAATCTGGTAATCTGGAGGTGACATTTTGTTTAAAAAAAAGTTAAAACAACAACTATTATAAACTCACTTATTTCATCTTTCATTCCTGAAGTCATTAATTTAAAAGGCATTTATCGACCCCTTCCTGTATGTGGGGTACTGTGATGGGTGTTGGGGACATGAACGCCCCACTCTGAAACATGACCTGTATGTCCTTGCCTCTTCCAGAAGTAGCTGTGGCCCTGGAGACGGAGCAGCTTGGACACTGGACATGGACATGAATGGTTGCTTTATCTCTTGACCCAGAAGTATGTTCACTGAAAAGGGTCTCTAGATTCTTCCAGGGGGGAAAAGAAATCAAATTTGGGGGGAAATAGGAAAATGATATATTTATTGGAAAAATATGGAGAGCTCACACAATTGAAGGAAATAGAAAAAAAACCAGCCTTAGGTGGTACAGAAACTCAGACAGGTTTAGGCAATCTTGGTAGAAGACAAGATTAGAATTTTAGTGCTGCTTAGAATTGAAAACAAAAATTTAGATAGCTGCAGAGATTAGAGTTAAGCCTCTTCTCAGTTGGTGGCACCCTGCACTCATGGATCTGGGTGAGGCCCTGTCTTGTTTTATTTTATGTATTTTTCTTATTTGATCCCCGAGTCTCCCTCTGCTTTAAAAACAACTACTACTTCAAATGTGCTGGATGTCTGCCCTTGATTATCAATATGTTTTTGGTATATACGTGTATATTTAAAGTTTACGTAATAGGCTTTGCACTGTAAATATTGTTCTGATGCTTACCTTTTTCTCAATACAAATGTTCCTAAAGGCCTCCCCACATTGCTGTGTGCACACAGTGCAATGGCTCTAAGCTGCACGTTATTTCATAGAATTATCTACTGTACTTAAAAATCCATTTTCCTACCCTGGCTGGTGTAGCTCAGTGGATTGAGCGTGGGCCTGCGAAACAGACGATCGAGGTTCGATTCTCAGTCAGGGCACATGCCTGGGTTGCAGGCCAGTTCCCGGCAGGGGCCAGTTCCCAGCAGGGGATGCACAAGAAGCAACCATACATTGATGTTTCTCTCCCTTTCTCCTTCCCTTCCCCTCTAAAGATAAATAAATAAAATATTTTTTTAAAAAAAGGTATGTATATACGATTTGTTTAAAAAAAAATCCATTTTCCTGGTGATGGTCACCTTCTTTGGTCTCCAGTTCCCCACTACACAGTTCACTGTGATGAGCAGTGTCTGTGAGAATTTTTCTAGGACAGAGGTTTTGCGTGGTTGTAGGAATCACTTTGAAGGGAGATAGGGTGGGGTCTCACTAACAAGCAGATTCTTGGGCCCTTTGGCTGGAGATTCTGACTCAGCAGGTCTGAAGGGGGCCCTGGAATCACTAGGTCTTGCAAGTGTCCCATGTGAACTTATTGTCAGGTGCATTTGGGGAAAATTGATCCACAGCACAGCCTGGAATGGAATTGCTGGGCCACAGGCATAACTGTTCTTCATTTCACTTTTCTCCATTTGGCTGGTCCATTTGGCTTTTCACTACATCTACTACTGACTTTGTGTTTTCAACATCCAGCTTCTCCAGTGGGTTCTCAATTATGACTACTCGTTTTACATTACTAAGTTCTCCTTTATGTATTTGAAGAAGAGCATGATGCTTGTCTTTATGTTCTTTTTCTCCCTGGTTCATGATTGCAAATTCATCCAGCATCTACTGTTCCATCTGTTCCTCTGATCACAGTCAGGCTTCTCTGCTGTTATTTTTCTCTCTGAGTCATACTCTCCCGGAATATTGGGTGCCATGGCTGGTGCTGTGAACCTGCAAAGGTCTTTAGCTCAGGCCCTAGATTGTTCTGTTCCTTTTCCAGTTTAGGGAGAGAATGAGAAAGAAAAACATGTGTGTTCGTGCCTTGAGAGAGTGGTAAGAGGGGTGGGGTGGAGTCAGAAAGAGAGAGACAGACAGAGAGAGAACACTTAAGATGTTAATTTAGGTTTAACCTCCTTATCCTTCCTCCTCATTATACTCCTGCCTGGGAGGTCTGGTTTTTAAGGACCAGTCTCTGTCTTCCTTGGTGGTAACTACCTAATGCTTGAAATGTGATAGGAGGGCTGGAAAGCAGGATTCACAGAAATGGAAGGATCTCTTTGTCTTTATTGCCTTTTTGATGTAATATCTGGAATCTGTGTAGGGTCCCAGCAGTGCCCTGATGTCTCTCTGTTGTCTGCTGCCAGTCCTGGGTTAGCTGGGTTTTTCTCTCCAGGAAACGTGGCTGCAATGGCAGTGACTAGGGCAGGTGAGGAATTGAAGGAAGCAGAGATAGATGTTCCCCATCTGTGCACCCAGCCATCCTCTGCCTCTGGTGCTGTCTACCCATCTTTGTCTCCTGGTTTAGGACCCAACCAGGGTTATCTCACAGATTTCACATTAGCTTCTCAGATCTTTCAAGTTCCCTATGGCACCCCCAGAGCAGGGCTGCAGAGAGGAAAGCAGTAGCCATATTACTGTGCCCTCTTTTCCAGCTTCCATCATGTTTCAAGCTAAACTGTTCTGTTCAATATTCATAGGAGAGAGGGTCTTATGGGCCTGGCCTTAGCCAGGGCAGGACATCATGACTGATAGTCATGGCAAGACTAATATAAGCATTTGGGCAGGGAAACTAGGTAATGCGAAGACTTTCCCACAGCCTAGACCTCTGCCTTTTAAAGGGGAAAGTTAGAGAAGGTTTCTGCAGCTAATTAGGAGAGCTTCAAATCAATGGTTTAATTTGTATGTCCACTCCACTGTGCTTATGTTACAGTCTAATGGAGGTGAATCTTTTTGAAATAGTAAGAGTAGTCTGAAGAGTTGATGCTTGATATTGATTCAATGCTGAAACCCCATCAGCCCCTTATAACCCTTGTTTGGTGGTGATCTTTACTTTGCCTGACCTTGCTTAAGTTTATGAACAGCTGGTCTCCAAAGGCACTGTTGAACACGTCCAAGCAACAGTTTCTCAGAAGTGGCTGTTAAATGAAGGGAGCTCAGTTTAATATTGGGTGGCCAAAAGGTCTGTTTAGTTTTTTTCCAGAAAATAAAAGACACGTTTTTCATTTTCATCAGTGACTTTATTGATTTGAATATTTTGAGTATGTTGGCTCTCTCCTACATGGTATAATGTTGACTGTTCTCAATTAATGTCTCTGTTCGATCACTATCAACTTCAACTGGTCTACCTGACGGTGGAGTGTCTTCCAGTGAGAAATCTCCAGCACGAACCTTTGCAAACCTCTTTTGACACATTCAAGCAGTCACGGCACCATCTCTACACACTGCACAAATCTTTTTTTGTGTTTCAGTTTCGTTATTACCATTCTGGAAATAATAAAGCATAATACGACAAAAATGTTGACTATTTCCTTCCATCTTCAATATTAAAGTGGCTACACAGAAATTCACTGATTTTGATTTTTTTATGCATGCTGATATGACAGCTGTCACAATACAATCTAACAAAATTGTTTTGAATTGAAGTTAAAGACAATTAAGTGCTAATAGAGCCATCTTATGGGAAAAAAACAAATGAATTTTTTGGCCAACTCAATATTTCTCTTGACTAAAATTTTACAATGAATTGAGAAGACCCCAATTAAAACGTTCCTGCTTTGAAATGTCAAGTGTTCTAAGCCTGATATCTACCAAAGATGAAGCTGAGGCAAGCCTTCAGGAAGTCTGGCAATTGCCAGCAGTGCACTGGTATGTTGGGGCCAGGCATTGGGGTATGCAAATCAAGGCTCCATCAGCCTGTGTTGTCTGTGTTACCCTGAGCAAGTTACTTAGCCTGTGTGTGCTCAGTAAGTTTTATATTAAACCATACATTTAGAGTACTGCATGTAGAATGTGAAATCATTACTCTATTCTCAATACGTGATATACCCCTTAAGCAACTTAAACTAAAAAGAAACTTGAAGTTGTTTTTTTCTGCTGTCATTGTCTTAAAAATGTCGACACTACTTTTTTAAAATTCTCAAGAAAAATTATACAATCTTGATGTACTTATTATAGGAAAATAAAAAAAAGAGCTTTGAGCCTTGAATTTTCCTGGGACTACTTGAATTCTTCCTTTCCTGCCTTAAAAATGGCAGCTAAAACTAGCCCCCTCCATCATCTGCTCAATGGAACAGACACTATACAAAAAAATGTAAAAAAAAAAGAAAAAAGCAATCCAATGAACAACGTAGAATGTTGAAACCTAATTTGAAAACCTTTACAGTATAAGACAGCCAATTAAAAAAACTGCATTTCTTAGGAAACACACATACATACACATGCATATGTATCACATGAACTTCATAAAGTACTACGGCACAGTGTCAGTGTTCCATCCTTTTGAATTACTGTAGTTCAACAGAGTTAGGCTAGAGAACTTTCTTTGTGTTGTTTAGTAACTTCACACAGTTGCTTGAAGGCCTTTGTGATCCTGATTTGATAGCAACACTTGTTCCTCACATGACATAGCCCTGGGATCTCCTCTGGTGTCTTCTCAGAGGAACCATTTTCATTATTCTGAATATGAAGACAAACATGTTAGGAATCAGCAAAGTGGTTGTGGAGGTAGGTGTCATTAGTCCCCATGACATCTCTGCCTCATTCAATAACAGCCTAAGCAAAAGTCATTGGGGCCCAGCCTTTGGACCTCAGTTGGTTCATTACGCTCTAGTGACATCCAGCTGCCAATGTCTACATCCCCTTCCTGAGGCTTTTTCTGGAATTGGAGAATTCCACTCTGCTCTCATCCTTGACACAAGTTGAAAGTGCTATAGAATTACCACTTAGAAACAGCCCACAACAAAGGATTCTTGGTAGCTGGTGTGAATCCTAGCTTCCTTAATAATTGATGTGTGTAGTTTGCTATGTTTCTCAGAGTTCCCTTCCGGAGTCATCCACAGTGGTAGCTGCTTTGATGAGTCATCCTTAATCTTTATTGTATTTTTTCCATTACCTTTTAGTCCCCTTATACCTCCTCCCCACACAATCACCACACTGTTGTCCATGTCCATGAGTCCTTTTTCTTTTTCCTCAACCCCTCCTCCCCTAACCTTCCCCTACCACCTGAGTCATTCTTATTGGTGTCCTCCCTAATCACTCCCCCATTTCCTAGTTGGTGCTGCTTCTACCTTCCAAAGTAGCTACTTGCATTGTAATCCTTGTAATCAAGGGCAGCTTCTAGGGGGATGCAAGCAAGCCAGATGCCATTTTTAGCTTCCCCTTCCCCTTTATATTTCCTTCCACACACCACCCTTTGAAACTCTAAGATTGAGCTTTTGATAGCAGTGTGAGCCTGTCTTCCTAGCCACAGTTGATTAAACCAGGGAAGAGAATAGCTGGACCAGAGTCCCTTCCCTAGGAATTTGAAGATTAGTGGGAATAAATGCGAGTTGGACGTTGTGGAGGTCGGGAAAGAATGGAAAAAGAGAGTAAGGGACAGCCAGAGAACAAGAGGCAAAGATAGATTGATTGAATGAATCTTCCCCCCGGCGGGGACAGACACATGCACACTTGGAAGCTAGGGATACCTTCTGCATAATATCCCAGGGACCTGAGAGCTCTGGTGGTCTGCAGAGAGAAAACTGGAGCAGGTGTGCAATGGAAAGCATAGGCAAGGGACACAAAAATACTGCTGTGGTTTTGGCAACCTTCTAGTTTCTGGTTCTAGTCCTTTCAGAATCCTGGTTCCATTTCTGTTTTGACAAGCTACCTTTTTCTTAAGAAAAATGCCCACTTTTTGTTTAAGCTAGGATGGGCTGATTTCTTTAGCTTGAAGCCAGAATATCAGGTGGTGTACCTTTTACATTATAAGTAATTCTTATTAAAAATTATGTTTTTAGGGCTGTTACCATCTCAGCTCTGGAACTGAGATATTTCATTTTATATTTGCTCAGTACTTCCCTTAGGATACAGTTAGCAAAAGGAAGAGGTAATTTCTTCTTTTCCATAGGGCAAAACAAAGGGATTCTTTTATAGAGTTCTTTTATTCTCTGCTTTCATGGTACCTAGAGACAATCTCCTTTCATGCCCTGGATGTTGCAGGGCTGAGAAGTTGCATATCCAGAAGAGGTGTAGGCTGTGTATTTGGGAGGCTAGGTGGGCCCCGAGGGGCAGGAGGCTGCGGATCCAACCTGGGGAAGAGGACTGCGGTGTTTACAGGTCACTGGACCAGGGCACTCCTTGGCAGCACTTCTGAAGACCCGGAGTAAATGTGACAGGGAGGTTGGCCACTAGGTCCCATAGCCTTGGGAACATTGGTAAAGGAGAGGAAAGCTGTGAGGGGGCATTCTTGCAGCCTGCTCAGGGTGGCAGGGCATGACAGTTGGGGAGAAGCAGCCTCTAGCACTGGTCTAGTCAGCAAAAAAGAAATAGTGACTGTTTAGGACTGAAGAAAAAGTTCTTTCATCCATTTCTCTGAAGCAGCTGAGCCTGGGGATTACTATATGCCACCAAATGGTGGGTGGGGCATGAATGTTGCTTAACATTGGCCCCCCCTAACCAACCTTGGCAAGTAGGTGTCTCAGTCAACTTGGGCTGCTAAAACAAAAATACCACAGACTGGTGGCTTAAACAGCAGGCACTTATTTCTCATAGTTCTGGAGGCTGGAAGTTCAAGATCACAGTACTAACAGACCTGATATCTGGTTATAACCCTTTTCCTTGCTTGTAGACAACCACCTTCTTGCTCTATTCTCACCTGTGCAGGTGGAGTTGGAAGTCCAGAGAGAGAAAGAGAGAGGTGGAAGGAGAGAGAGAGAACACTAGCCTTCTTGAAGGATCACTAATCCCATCATGAGGGCTCCACCTCAGGACAGAAGTACTTCCCAAATCCCACCTCCAGATATCATCACATTGGTGATTAAGGCTTCAACAAATAAATTTTGGGTGTGGGGTGCAGATATTCAGTCCATAGTATGGGGGCTGGAGCTGGGATGTAATTTAATCAAGAAATTTGAATAAGACATTTTTCATAATATTGCCCTTGTGGTGGAAGAATTCATACCTGTTACATTTGTACATCTGGGTACTTGGTATGATAAAGGGCAATCTTTCTTTATGGCTGTATATTGCTTACAATAAAATTTCAGAGGTGATTGTTTCTTGGGGGTGTTTTCAGATAAAAATATGTAATCACTTCCTTAATCTATTACAAAGGTTAGAAAGGAGCGCAAAGAAAATAGAGTTACCTAAGAAATGGCAGATTGATGTTAGACCTGTCAGAGAGCCAGTTTACACAAGGGAAACTGACTCCAGGAAAGGGGATTTAGGGGAGAATGTCGGGAAGTGACTGGACAGACAGACTAGAGAACAAGGCTAAGAAAAGTGGCCCAAGGAAACCAAGGGAAACCAAGGAAACAAGGAAATGAAGGGAAGATGGACAGCCAAAACCCAGCCATGATCACACCTCAGCTTATAGGGACTCTGCTGTCAGACTCCAGCCGTGGCCACCCTCTGCCACCACAGGGCACTGATGGCATTGCCATAGTAGAATCTACTCTATGCTGTCCTTTGCTTCTGCATTACTTGTCTTGTGGGGAGACACAGGTTGGCCAGGTGGGTACTGTTTGTTCAGTTTCAGCCTCCAGGGCTTGGGGACAGTGAACATCTGGCTTTCTGGCTGCTCTAGTAGAAGGTGTGACTTCCACCAGGACAGGGGCAGCTTCCCTAAATATGGCAGTCTCTCTTCCTCACCTTGTCCACTTCCACGAGGGCAATCTGACTGCTGATCTCCTAATCTGAAATTGCTAGCTTTGTTGCTATCTCTCACTTCTCTTCTCTGAGTTTCAGACTGCTATATTTGACTGACTACTCCATACAGCACCTTAGATGTCCCACAAACTCAGCTGAACTCCTTATCTTTTAGAGAGTCTATATGGGAGTGGTTAAGGTTGTGGACTCTGGACCCAGATAGCCTGAGCTCAGATCCTAACTCTATCAAGTATTAGCTGTGTGACCTTGGAAAAAAGACAGAGTGGTCAATTGTTCTTATCATCTATAAAATGGGATTAATACCTATCTCATAATTTATGGTGATTAAATAACTCAGTACATGCACAGCATTTAGACTATCACCTGGAACATAGTAAGTACTCATTTAACTATTATTTTCCACTTCTCTTGACCTCCTTTATTTTCTTTTCTCAGTTAATAGTCTCTCATCACACAGGTTAGAAACTTCTAGGTCTCATTTGACTGTTTTTTTCTTTTCAATGACCATAGTTTGTCACTTCTAAAGTCTGTTGATTCAAATTCTCAAATGCCTCTTAAATTCTTCCTCTTTTCTGCAATCTCACTGCCACTCTCTTGGTTTTGGCCACCATCATCTCTTGCATGGACGACTGAAACAATCCTCTAACTTGCTTTGTAGCCTCCAGTTAGTTCCAAATAAAAGAAAGACATGTAATTATCTGACATGTTAGTAACAACTAACATTTTTGAGTCTCTACTATTAGCTGGGAAATGTTCTAAGAACCTTGCATGGATTAGTTATTCACTTAATTTTCGGAACTACCTTCTGAAGAGGTGCTCTTATTATGTCCTTTGTTGACGGGGAAACCAAGACACAGGGTGCCTAGGGGCCTTGTCCAGGGTCACACAGCAATAGTGGCCCAGGTAGGATTTGTATCAAAATATGATCCTTAAAGCATGGTATCATAAAATCCCAAACCAAAGTTTCAAAAATAAAGATTATTCAATCACAAAGTATCACTGCTCTATAGTATTAATACTATAATATTTACAATTGTTATCTGCCATTTAGAATAAATTTGCAAAGTGCTATTCCTACCAGTTCACTGGAATACAAACTTATTGCTCTAATTAAATGTTTACTTCTTGCTCTTTGTTTCTCTTGCTCACTTTTATATCTTTTCCTATATTTATATCTATATGTGTATATATGTATGTATGTAATGCATTTATATGGCCATGTTTCTAACTGGCCAAATTTGTTTTGCCTTCAAATTTTCAATCTCTTTCTATTTTCTTTTAAATCTTTTTTTAAAAATTAGATTTATCTTCCTTTGTATTGTCTGTTGTTCCCTAACCCTGTGCCAGTGGGTTCCTGTCTAGTGTTGCTCCTCTCTGCCTGGCCACTATGTCCCCACTTTCTTATCTTGTCTCACCGGGTTGCTAGTTTCAGACTCTCTCCTTTTCTCATCTGCTTTTCTGTTCTCCTTCCTCCATACATTATTCCTATGCCTCTCTGGAACACAATCAGTTCTGAAGGGAAGGTTGGAGGTAATGAGAGAGAATCACAGAGAAGTAGGGGGCCCGTTAGCTTTTACTTCCACTCTTAGGCAGAAATAGACACTGTGGGAAATGAACTGGCACCCAGGCTGCCAGGATAACTTATANGCCTGGCCACTATGTCCCCACTTTCTTATCTTGTCTCACTGGGTTGCTAGTTTCAGACTCTCTCCTTTTCTCATCTGCTTTTCTGTTCTCCTTCCTCCATACATTATTCCCATGCCTCTCTGGAACACAATCAGTTCTGAAGGGAAGGTCGGAGGTAATGAGAGAGAATCACAGAGAAGTAGGGGGCCCGTTAGCTTTTACTTCCACTCTTAGGCAGAAATAGACACTGTGGGAAATGAACTGGCACCCAGGCTGCCAGGATAACTTATAGGGCAGGACTGTGGTGGGGGTGGGTGGGGACTCCATCCACAAGGGCATCTGGATCTTGCCATTCTGAACTCAGTGCTCTCCCTGGTCCTCTACTGAGAGCTTGCAGACACCTATAGGTAATACCACAGAACAGCTAAATTCAGTTGTGTGGGTGTGTTGGGTGGCCCATAGCTGTCTTGGTCAGGCCAAAAGTGGTAGGCATTCAGATGTACCAATGGAAGGTCTGAGCTTTGCACATCTCAGGGAGGCTATACCCCGAGTGGATGAAATGGAGATGTAGAGGCACCTCGTTACAACAACATTTGTCACAGGGCAGGCATCAGTGTAACTTAGGCAAGCCCTGACTCTCTGCCAAGGGATTTTGTTTCCTGAGTCACCCCAAGCATTTCCCTTTGCAGATTGTCCCATGGCCCCCACCCCCAGCAGAGAATGTCTCCAAGGCCATTGCCCTTCTAGCTACACTTGCCAGTGCGGACCTGTCCCAGTAAGGAGTCTCCAAGGGGTCTGCTGAGCCCCACTGCAGATCATTTCTAATTGCCCTGGGTAACACTTCTCTGCCCTGGCCTTGAGGTGCCACGTCAGCACATGTCCAACGCCTGGAGTCACTTCACAGGGCAGCCGACTGCACATATGTGATGCAAGGGCTCACAGCCATCTAGAGTGGGGGCCGGATTCTTGAGGACACTGGGAGAAGACGGGGTGTCCCAGAGCCACATTAGGTGGTATGTCCTTCGGGATTTCCACCCCGAAGTCTCAGGGACACGCACCATCTGATTTTTTGGCTGCTGTATCCTGGAGTCAGTAATCAGAGTCCTGCAAGGCTGGTAGCCACAGCCACTAAGCCGGGGCTGCTCTGTTTTTTCTCAACCGTTAACATGTCCCAGTTCTTCTTCAATGTCAGAATGTTTTCCCATGAACCCCGGGGATAGCATTTCCCCACCTTATCAGCCCTAGCAACCAGAAGCCCAGTTTCCAGGAAAGCAGCCACTTGATCCAACCTGGTGAAACCCACTCCCCAGTCCAACAACTGACCTGGCATTGATGCCCCAGCACTCAGCTGCAGAGTGTTTTTTTAGCTGCAGCCACATGACATCATTTCCAATTGGCCAGCCTTCCTTCTCCTCCCCATGCAGCCTCCCCACCCCCCAGCCTTTCTCCTCTCTGCAGGCCAAGGTGGTAGTTTGTGAAAGCTGTGGGAAAGCTTTGGGTTTTCGCTGGTTGGAGGGGGGCATGTAGTAATGTCATTTGTTTCTCAAAATATTCCAAGCCCAGGCTCCTCAACTCACCCCCCCTGGTAGAGAAAAGGTGGCTCAGACCTCTGAGATTCCACTCAGCCCGCTGAGCTGGGGTTGCCGGACTGGGGGTCCCTCAGGAAGACTCTCCGTTTCAGCAGGGTGCCTCCCTCCCTGATGTGACGTAAAACACTGTTTCTCTGAACCCACATCCTATGAGGTGCTTGGGGAAAAATAGTGCCAACATGCAGTTGTTTGGTGCTTCCCGTGCCTGGCAGCTGTCTTTGAGTGTTTGGTGGTGTTTTGGTGAACCACGAAGAAGCTGTGTCTTGTGACATGAAGAGGTTGTTTTCTTAACCATATATGTCTTCCCAAGAGGACCAATAAATAATGTGGTCACTCTGGCTGGGTTGTCTTTCCATAGCTGCCCCAGGAGCCCTCTGGCTCCGAGAGCTGCTTCTCCTGTTTCAATTTCCATGTCCTCTCCATGTTGTAACTCAAGGAGCTCCTCAGGCTTAGGAACAGCTGACAACCCCGACAGATCTCTGCTGAGGCACCTGGAACAGGGGCGATGGGCACTGACTCTCAGGAATGACTCTCAGGAATACCCCAGAGGTGAGGGAGTTTCCTCCCTCAGGTGAGGGAGTTTCCCCTGTCCTGGCTGTCATGCGTCACTGGAAGGTGAGAAAGGATGTGTGCAGGCAGGTGGGTTCTGGAGAGGGAACCTCCAATGCCAAACCTTGAAGACCTGGCAAGGCCATGTGACAGAGAGATGTGAAGAGCATTTGTCATGGGAGAACCCCGCAGATAGCCCTCTCATCACGTCCTTATCTGCCTCTGTCCCCCACCAGAAAGGGGGCTGACTGCTCATTCAGGTGGCATGCGAGGAGAGACTCTGCTGAATATACACTGACACATCGCTGAATGAGAGAGTTGAAGGGACTTTGGGAATCTATCACACACCAGCTCTTTACTTTATAAATGAAGAAACCACAGCCCAGAAGTGGAATAACTTGTCCCAAGTCAGGGTAGAACCAGGCTTGAACTCAGCCTCCTCTTAGAGCCATGGCTCCACACACCCTGCTCCCCCTGCCCCAGCTCTATCCTGTGTGTTTCCATGCTGCACCCAGGGAGCTGAGTACCCTCAGGGCCATGTGGTAAGGGTCAGTGGACAGATTAAAGGAAATGGAAAACATGGATTCCATCACTCCAGTCAGGTCCCTGCACTTACAGCTCTGCTGACCCCTCTCACTGCATCATCCCTTTGACCCCTTCCAAAGTGATAGCTTTTCCTTCTAGGTCAGACTAAGTCCTCAACCCCCTTATCTGTCCCTGGGGACAGAGAGGAGGAGTTCCAGGTTAAGGTGACTGTTCCCTGCCTCCAGCTATTTTTTTTATTATTGAGGGTCTGGAGTGAAGGGAGCCAAAGGGCCATGGGAGCAAAGCATGTCACTTTGGGAGAGGCTGGCAATGCTGATGTTGGTGACTGAGAGTTACAGCAGCAGCCAAGAAGTCCTTAGGCTCTGCTTTATCCTGTCGCTGAGTGCCGGAGTAGAAATTTCTGAGAATGTCCCAAAAGGTGACAACATAGACAGTGCTGCCCTGGTCTCAGGATTTGTGGGGCATCTGCCCTCAGAGCTCTGGAATGCCATGCATTTGTTTATCTCGGGCAGCTACGTGCCCGCCCACTCTGCCTACCTCTGCTTCCTCTACAGCCCAGCATGCCATTGGCACCTAATAAATGTTAAAAAATAGCAACATTCGAGCCAGTGACCTTCACATAACTGCCCTAGAGACCCATACTGGAGCAGTTCCTTCTTTAGGGCCAGACAAGCAAGGCCTGGAAGAAAAAAGAAACGCAGCCATTTCTGCTGCCATGGATGCTGGGGGTCCAGGAGTGGTGTGGAGTTCACCCCAAACCCAGCCAGGGCTCAGAGGTCAGAAACAGGGCATGGGGCCAGATGCTTTAATGGAGATGACTGAGCAGTGCGGCCTTCACACACTAAGGGCGATGGCTTTGCTCCACGTCATGGACCCCTTCACACATTCCTGTGCTCTTCAAGCCGGTAGGTGTCAGGTGTGTTGGTGAGCCAGCGTGTCAGCCCAGCACTGGGCCGAAGCTGGGGTGCTCTGACACCCTCTCATCTTCGCCTGCCCCTCCCTCACAAAGTCTCTTCCCCTATTGTTCAGCAGAGGGACTTCCTTGTCTGGCGTCTGGTGGTGAAGGGTGGGAGGGACTGGGGTTTTCCAACCAGTCTAAGTCTTAGGTTTCGATCTCTTCCTTAAAAAAAAAAAGCGACCTTTTCTTTACTCCTCAAGGCTCAGCCAGTGGAGTCTCAGCACAGCCTTTCTAAGCCAGCTCTCTCCCTTCCTCTTTCTTCTTCCCCAAAGACTGGGAAAAGGTGAACATTCCAGGGGGAAGGGGACCTATGTTTCCAGAGGGCCTGCATCTGGAAGACAAACTTTATGTCATTGATTTACTGTAAACTCATTCCTGAACCCATTTGACAGGTGAGGGAGTTGACACTTGGGGACAGTCACTAAGCAGCCAGGGTCAGCATCCAGCAGGAAGCAGTTTCCAGGACTTACCGTTTGCACCTGTGCGGGGCTCACTGTGTGGCAGACTCTGCCAGGCACACTGATGTTCTTGCTCCCTTTTCCTCTCAATGACATGGCTTTGTGAGAAGGCATCCATGGCTACCCCACTTTAAAGATGAGGAACTGAAGCTCAGAGAAGTTAAGGACTTTCCTAAAATTGTCACTTCAGTCTCTGAGCCATTGTTATAGCAGCACCGGATATTTGCCAGGGGTGCTGGGTGTTACGGATGACTGGATTATTGGGGTGACCAGTTGTCCCAGTCTGCCCAGGACCCTCCCAGTCTGGGCCATGCAAGTGTCATGACCAGGGAAACCCCTGAGTCTTGGGCAAATTGGGGGGGTTGGCAGCCCCACTGTTGTTCCCCGTCTCTTCCTCTTCCTTTTCCAGAGTGAGGCCATTGATTTTGATCTTGACAACCTCACACTGTTAACTTCAGTCATTTTCTCAGGAAAGACAGAGAGGGGCTCTGGGTGTAGAGAGCAGATTCTAAGTCTGGGGTTGTTCAAGGGTTATAGGGAATAAAGTTCTTAGCACTGTGCTGGGAAGGCTATGAGTGCTCACGAAGTAGCCACCCATGTACTTAGCCAACTATGTGGTGGAGATAAAGGATGGAAAGGCGAGTCCTGAGGGGCGGGAGAGAACCCCTGAGTGGAACACATTTTTTAATGAGTTGCTTTTCAGAGCCAGGCATTTCTACCTGTCGCCAGTAGCCTCCAGGTTGTGACTGGACCTGGGAGGCAGGCTGTTGACACAGGTTGCAGGTAAGGAAATCTAGGCACAGAAAACCCAGCACTTGCCCAAGCCAGGGTGTGGGGGAGCAAGGATGTGATTCCTACTCCATCAGTCTCCACAGCCCTGCTCTTAATTATGAGCCTGGGCAGCCTCTTAGGGGAAAGGGGATGATGGAGAAGAAGCTGCTCAGGGAAAGCTGAAAGAATACAAGGGCAGAGAGGGGACAGAAGCAGTGAAAACTGAATTGCTATGGGAGCCAGGAGTCTGTAAAAGCCGTCTCAGTGTACAGAGCATTGCCGTGTGCCTGCCAGGCATTCTTTCTGCTTTCTCACATATTAACCTCTTAAGTCTCCTCAAATCCTATGAAGTTGGTATCATCATCATCTCCATTTTTCCTATGGGGAGAAGGGGTCACATAGAGATTAACCCCCCGCCCCCTTCCCCACACACACACTTGCCCAAGGTCACACAGCTAATAGATCATTTAGTTAGGATTCAAACAAGCCTGATGGTTAAGGATAAAAGGAGTTTTTTCTCTCCTCCTCCTCCTCCTTCATTTTTTAAATTATGCAGAATTTTCTTTATTTGCAAGCTCAGTTTAGTGGAGTTTAAGCAAAGTCTTCTTTTTCAGTTAGCAATCTCCCTTCCTTTTTCATGTTATTTTTTTAAAAATATTTTATTTATTTCTATTTAGAGGGAAAGGGGAGGAGAGAGGGAGAGAAATATCAATGTATGGTTGCCTCTGGTGTGTCCCCTGCTGGGAACTGGCCTGCAACCCAGGCATGTGCCCTGACTGGGAATTGAACCGCGATCGTCTGGTCCACAGGCCCATGCTCAATCCACTGAGCTACACCAGCCAGGGCTCATGTTCTTTTCTAAAGACAGGAAAAGGTAAATAACTTAGCCCCTCAACCATATGGACTCTTTCCTGCTCAGACCCAATGGAGAAATGGGAGGTGAGGAGAATTAATGATTGGCAATCCTAGGTGTGTGTGTGCATGTGCACACACATGCATGAGAGAGAGAGAGTGTGTGTGTGAGTGTGAGAACATGTGTTGAGACCAAAGTTGCTCCGGGGAAACTTTGGGATACTGGAGCTTGAAGATCACTGCCACTCCACCCCTTCTTAGTCTGTCTCTATCAGACCTTCATCAGACCTTCAAGGCTAGTCTCCTTTCAGGAGCTTGGGGAAAGAGCCAAACCCTGAGATCACTCTGTTGGCTTTGTCCCAACTCAGGGATCAGGAAGCAGCCTGAGTGCAGGAGATCAGGAAAGAACCTGTGCAGGGTGTGGTTGCCATGGTCCAGGCAAGCTCTGCCTCTGCCCCACCCCTCCTGACAAAGGAGAGCTCCGTGAGTCACTGGCTCGGGCACTGCCTTACACTTCCAGCCCTTTTCCCAGCTCCACCCCTGCCACCACCTTCTCATCCCCGTCCATTACTCACCTGTCTCCATCTGCTTCCCCTCACTGAACCTACATGGGGCTGGTCTGGAGGCCAGTTCTGCTGTGAACAGTGTTAATTGTGAATGGCCCACACAGCGATAGGTTGCAGTGGTGGAACAATACCAGCCACAGTTGAGGGTGCAACTTGTAAAGAAATACAGAATCAACTTCTGCATCCTGGGAGTCTTGTTTCAAGTGGCTTTCACACTGGAAGCTCTCCTGCCAAAAAGTTAGGGAATTAGATCTACACCAGAGCTACAAAGAGAAGCCAGTTCTAGGTAGAAAGCATTTTGCAAAGCAACCACGAGAAGAACATAAAGTGCCTTAAACTATAGCATTGCATGGATGTCTATGTGACTCATGGTTCACCATGGTGGGAATAACAATACAGAAGTCAATCCTTATAGCTCATAGTAAGTACTTAACTGAAAGTTACTGAATACATGAATAAAATATCTGTTGTGTTTTTTTTTGTCTGAAGATTGAGAAGTACGAAACTGAGAATTCTCTGTAATCAGAATATCAACGCTGATACAAAAATTTGATTATTTTAATCCAGAGTGGCTTGAAAGTGGAATAGTTTGAGATACAGAAGATCATGAAGCCAGAATGATGAAAATAAAGAATCAGGGACCTAGATACATCCTTTTGCTGTAGTTGGTTAAAGGCAGGGTTGCTGTATATTGCTGCACAGGTTGACTACTGTACAATTTTAGAAAATACTCTTCATAGCAACTACAATATGCAGAATGTTTTGCAAAGTGATGGTTCTGGATAAGGGTTTTCCCAACCCCTTAGTGAGAGACATGTGGAAAGTTAATATCAGAACAAAACAGTGTATATTATCAGGAGTTTGTCTATCTGCCTATTTATGCTTACCTTAACTGTTTAGCAAATTTCATATATAATTCCTTCATGGCATTTAAAATTTTTATTATAGAATAATTATGGATTTATAGGAAGTTGCAAGACAATGTACAAAGATGCCCCATGTACCTTTCAATCAGTTTCACCCAAAGGTAACATCCTGTAGAACTAGATAGTGAAACCAGAAAATTGACACTGGTACAATCCACAGAGCTTATTGATATTTTGCCAGTCTTATATGCAGGCATTTGTGAGTGTGTAAATGTCTATGCAGTTTTGTCCCATTAAACTGGTGGTAGATTCATGTAACCAACACCACAGTTAAGATGCAGAACTGTTCCAGCTTCAAGGGTCTCTACCACCTGCCACACCCTCCTCCATTCCTGCCTGGCAACCACTAATCTGTTCTCTGGCTGTGTAATTTTGTTATTTTGAGAATGTCCTATAAATGGGGATTCAATCTTTTATTTTACTTTATTTTTTAAAATATTTTTAAAGATTTTATTTATTTATCTTTAGAGAGGAAGGGAAGGAGAGAAGGAGAGAAACATCAATGTATGGTTGCCTCTTGTGAGTTCCCCACTGGGAACTGGCCTGCAACCCAGGCCTTGTGCCCTGACTGGGAATTGAACTACGATCATGTGGTTCACAGGCCCATGCTCAATCCACTGAGCTACACCAGCCAGGGCTATTTTTATTTTTTAAAATATATTTTATTGATTATACCATTACAGTTGTTCTATTCCCCACCTTCATTCCCCTCCACCCTGCACACCCCCGCCCCACTATTCCCCCCTTTAGTTTATGACCACATGTCTCAAGTTCTTTAGATTCTATATTTCCTCTACTATTCTTGCCCTCTCCCCTATCTATTTTCTACCTACCATCTATGCTACTTATTTTCTGTACCTTCTCCCCCCTTCTCCTCCTCCCACTCCCCTGTTGCTAACCCTCCATGTATTCTTCATTTCTATGGTTCCGCCCCTGATCTAGCTGTCCTCTTGGTTTGCTTTTGTTTTAAGTGTGGTTGTTAATAACTGTGAGTTTGCTGTCCTTTCACTGTTCATATTTTTTATCTTCTTTTTTTTATATAAGTCCCTTTAACATTTCATATAATAAGGGCTTGGTGATGATGAACTCCTTGAATTTGACCTTATCTGAGAAACACTTTATCTGTCCTTCCATTCTAAATGAAAGCTGTGCTGGATAAAGCAATCTTGGCTGTAGGTCTTTGGATTTCATGACTTGGAATACTTCTTTCCAGCCCCTTCTTGCCTG
This sequence comes from Sturnira hondurensis, assembly GCF_014824575.4. Lineage (NCBI taxonomy): Eukaryota > Metazoa > Chordata > Mammalia > Chiroptera > Phyllostomidae > Sturnira > Sturnira hondurensis. The sequence continues at coordinate 3,452,984 of NW_028076902.1, read as the reverse complement.
TAAGGTCTCTTTTGAGAAATCCGCTGACAGTCTGATGGGTACTCCTTTGTAGGTGACTGTCCCCTTATCCCTTGCTGCTTCTAGGATTCTCTCCTTCATTTTAGTCTTGGCTAATGTAATTATGATGTGCCTTGGTGTGTTCCTTCTTGGGTCCAACTTCTTTGGGACTCTCTGAGCTTCCTGGATTTCCTGGAAGTCTATTTCCTTTGCCAGACTGGGGAAGTTCTCCTTTATTATTTGTTCAAATAAGTTTTCCACTCGTGGCTGTTTCTTTCCCCCTTCTGGTACCCCTATAATCCGGATGTTGGAACGTTTAAAGATGTCCTGGAGGTTCCTAAGCCTCTCCTCATTTTTTTGAATTCTCATTTCTTCATTCCTTTCTGGTGGGATGTTTTGTTCTTCCTTCTGGTCCATTCCATTGATTTGAGTCCCAGTTTCCTTTCCATCACTATTGGTTTCCTGTGCATCTCCCTTCATTTCAATTAGTTTAGCCTTCATTTGTTCCTCTAATTTGTGACTAAAATCAACCAATTCTGTGAGCATCCTGATCACCAGTATTTTGAACTGTGCATCTGAGAGGTTGGCTATTTCCTGGTCACTTAGAATTATCGGCTCTAGGGCTTTGAGTTCTTCTTGAGCCATATTTTGGACTGTTTGTGCCTGTTACATATGAGGAGCAGAGCCCTAGGTGTTCACCACAGCAGGGCAACTCAGTAGCTGGGTTGTGACACTGTATGTGGGGGCGGGGTCAAAGGGGAGCAATGGCAGTCCCCTCTGCTGCTTCCCGCTGCTGGGACCTGCGAGGTCTGCCTTGCTGCTCGCTCCCCTGCTGGTTTATCTTTGGGGAATATGTGACCGCGGTCAGCCCGCCTCCCTGCCTCCCTGTGCCCTCACTGGGTCCACCGGTCGCCACCCCGCACCTGGGATCCGTCCACGGCCACCTGGGAGCCTGGGTTGGGGGACCTTTCTGGCCCGACCACTTTGCTGCTGGCCCTGCCCCTCTTACCAGTCCCGTTGAACGGTTTGTTCTTGTTGGACTTCCGTATAGTTCAATTTTCTGTGTTTTGGCTGCATTTTTGTTTACTAAACCTTTGTTGTGTTCAAACTTGGTTATGGAAGAAGGCACAGTGTTTCCACCTATGCCTCCATCTTGGCAGAAGTACCTCAATATTTTATTTTTAATTGCCAATTTTTAAACTGTTTCTTTCACTACAAAGTTCTAACTTCAGGATTTCTACACAAGTATTTCTAAGGAAAAATACTTGAACTACAAGGACCCAGCTGAGAGAGAAGCCCAGAACATGGTGCCTGAAGCAACAGGTCAGGAAACTAGAAGAGCACATATATTTGGCAAGCCCACCCCGTGTGCCAGGCACTGTTCTAAGGCTGTATGTGAGCTCTTACAGAAGGAAACCTTGAGAAACTGACTTCTTTTCAGGTGTTCCCCCACCCTCATTAAACACATACTCTTTTTTCTTAATCCTTACCAGAGGGTATGATTATTAAACTTAGAGAAAGAGGAAGAGAGAGAAAGATAGACAGAAAGAAAAACATCCATCAGTTGCCTCCTGCATGCACCCCAACCAGGGATCAAAACCACAACTTTTTGGTGTATAGGATGATGCTCCTCCAACCATCCGAGCCATCTAATCAGGGCCCAACACACACTCTTCTGACCTTTGCACATGCTTCCTATCATCAGCTCCCTGAGAGCAGGAGTATCTCTCCCTACTCAGAGAGCCAGTCATGAAGCACAGAGCCTCTGGCTCCTGAGTTGTTCATCTTTGATATCCTGTTCCCCTGTGTGCTGAGCAAGATCTGACTGCCCAGGAAGTTACATGTCATTGCTCTACCACTGGCCCTTAGATTGACTCTGCTGCCACTTCCCAGTGGCTAGGACGAAATGCCACCTAGAAGCTGGATGAAGGCAGCCTTCACCATTGGCATCACCTCCTGTAGCCACTATCTCAGATTCTCACCTAGAAGGCCTAAAGAGAAGCACATAAGACCATTACTGGCGTTTTCCGGAATTAAAGATTAATAGAAAGGAACTCATTGTCCTAAATCCTCTGTTGGGTATGAGATTTAGGAAATTCCCTGCTTGAGATTATTGGTGAGGCTAAGTTTTCGGTGACCTAATGTAATTGGCCTATTATCTGGAAACTTTGAGCTGAGTTGGCACAAATAGACGTTTAAGGACTTTAGACCCAGGAATGGATTATAAGCACTGGTGAGTTCTTATGTCGGGAGAGCTTTGAAAACAGAGGTGAATATGATGAATCTGAGCAGTTGGGTGCTGTTCTGTCTGAAGTAAAAGAATATCTCAAGGTTATTTGAGAGTCTTTGTTGCACTTTGATTTTGTGAAATCTCCACTTCTGTTTGTCAATGGACCTATGGCCTGAAGATGAAGAAGTTACGGTCTTGGTGTTTCAACTTTTCCAGAACACCAAGGAATATCCTACAGGTATTCTATCAACAGGGCCCCCTGGTGTTATGGCATATTCCAATAGTACACTAGATTGGATATTTACAACCATTATCAAGCTGGAACCCCTGTCACTTCTTTGATTAGTATCTTTGCCAAGTGCTTCATGTAAAGTACATATATACTTTATTTATTAAAGCAAATGATAATTGATTATGTTGTGGGGACTTTGCTAGACCACTTAAAAAAATTGGAGGCCTCTTGGAAATGGTCACAGGGGACAGTCTGCATTTATCCATTCTTTGTGTGTTAGAATCTGAGACCATAAAGCCAGAAGTAGTAGAGACTGGTATTTCAGTTTATTGAAGCTCATGTAAGGAGAGAAACAAGTCATTGTGTCCCCAGACACATTAAAAACTATGCGATTACTTTCACCCAAAATCGTAGGTGTATTGAACACTTTTAGAAATTTACTGGCGACTCATTAAAACTTTGTTCTTCAACCTTTTGCCTGGAAACCCCCTCCTCATAAGAGTCAAAATAGATGAAAATTCTTGAAAGTCCTTCAAGGGCAGATAGATTCTCTTTAGAGTAGATTCCAAATCAAAGCAAACAACATCAAAGTAAGGTCCAAAGTGTGTTGATCAGAAATGAAACACAGGGGAGTGTTTTGTTTACAAATAAGAAAGAGCACTCTGATGCACTGGAGATGGGATTTTTCTGTAAACAGGAGTTCTTAAAGTAACTGCACAGACTCACTGTCCACCTTTTTCTCTTTGTGGCAGGTGTCCTTCTGGAGAGAGGCACATTAATGACTCCCATTCTCTTGTGTACAACCCTAAAATCCAGAAAGCTGTAAAAACCAGTGTTTTTTTAATACCTGATGCCATTTGCCAGAGAGATCTGACCTGAACTGACTTGAAACTATTTATAGATTTTATTTATCTTACCTATCTGTGTGTTTTATTTCAGGAATATTAACGTTTGCTAATAGGGTGGTGACCCAGGTGCCCTGTGAGTGGTGTTATACAACACAGAGTGTCTGCACTGCATTTCTTCCTAAAAATCGGAAGAACTATGAATTTTTTTAACACAGCTGCGCAAGGGTTTTAGATAAGGAACCCAGAGCACATCCTCCCTTTTTTTCATACTACATAAACATTAGATCCATTTTTTGATAGGCAATGGGTCCCAACAAGTGGCCTGGCTTGTCAGGTCCCCTCACACAATCCCACATTAAAGCCCAGACTCCAGTGCTTGCTCTGCCCTGCCCAGAGTCCAAGCACCAGCAGCATGGCCCTTAGGCTGGTTGGTCACAGAGGGGACTGCGGCACTGTGGGCCTGCATTTCCAGGACCCCTTTCCCCATGTGAGGGGGAGAATGGGCGTTGCGTATTTGGCTCATTGCTGTTCAGTATTCCACTGGGGTGTGTAAGACCTTAGAGTAAATCCACTGAGTCATTCACTCATTAATTTGTTAGTCTTTTCATTCACTCAGTTCACACTTACTGTGTATCTTTTGTGGTTTAGTTATATTTCATTGAGATCCTCATACAAAGTGAGAGAGAGAGAGAGGAAAGCTTGAATTTAATCAGGATTTGTCTCAAAACATTGTCCCAAGACAATATCTCAGAGAATCCAAGAGATGTTAATGGGTATTAAGGAAAAAAAAAATTTCATAATCAATTAAGTCTAGAAAAATGATGAATTAGAGTTGAACAGGTTTCTTCACTACAGTACTTTCCTGGGTTCTAAATTAAGTAATATGCACAGTAAACATCCAAAAGGGGGTGTTAGCATTGACCAAGGAATGCTTGCCCATGGATTTCTAGGCTTCTCTCAGATCAGATAATTTTTATAATCCATGGAGTCAATAGGAAGAATTATGTGGAAGGTGACAGAGTTGAAGGGCTCCATAAAGGAATGGGGAAAATTTCTACTGTGCTCTATGTTGTTGTAGGGTTTGGGGCTGTTGCTGCCTCTTCAACTACTCTGACACAATATACAAGCATAGGTGGCTGCCTGGGGCTAGGGTACCAAGAACAATGCTCTTCTAGAGCCAAGTAACCTTGAAAAACATAATAGCCCCTTGAGAGCAACCTCCAACTGAATCTCTTCGAATTTTTATATCCTAAATAGCTTGCCTTCTAAGGTACTGTATTATTCATGGCAAAAAATGTTATTGCCCTCTGACCTGTTGCTGTTATTGTTATATTCAATATTATTTTATATTAGTTTCAGATGTAAAGCATAGTGGTTAAACAATCATGTACTTTATAGTGTTTCTAGTGTTTCCCCAATATTTCCAGTTCCTACCCAGCACCATACATAGTTATTACAGTATTGTTCCCTGTGCTGTACTTTATATCCCTGTGACTATTTTGTAACTACCAATTTGTACTTCTTAATCCTTTCACCTTTTCACCCAGTCCCGCAACCACCCTCTGCTCTAATAATCATCAGCTTATTCTCTGTATCTATGAATCTGTTTCAATGTTGTTGTTCGATTATTTTGTTCTTTAGATTCTACATGTAAGTGAAATCATATGGTATTTGTCTTTCTCTGTCTGACTTATTTCACTTATCATGATACCCCTGAGGTTTATCCATGCTGTTGCAGATGGTAAGAATTACTCTTTTTTAATGGCCAAGTAATATTCCAATATGTATGTGTACAAAAACTTTTTTATCCACTTGTCTGTTTGGTAAGGCACCTGTGTTGCTTCCATAGCTTTACTATTGCAAATAATGCTGCAGTGAATGTAGGGGTACATTTATTCTTTTAAATTGATGTTTTGGGTTTCTTCGGATGTATACCTAGAAGTGTATACATCCTTGGTCATAAGGATGACCAATCACTTGGTCATAAGGCAGTTCCATTTTTAAAATTTGTTTTTAGGATCCTCTATAGTGGCTGCACTAATCTGCATTCCCACCAACAGTGTGCTAGGGTTCCCTTTTTTCCACATCCTTGCCAACACTTGGCTTTTGTGGATTTTTGATGATAGGCATTCTGATAGGTGTGAAGTGATATCTCATTGTGGTTTTAATTTGTACTGCTCTTATTATTACCAACATTGGGCATCTTTTCATGTGTCTATTGTTGATTGTATGTCCTCTTTGGAGAAGTGTCCATTCAGGTCCTCTGCCCATTTTTTAATTAGATTGTTTGTTTTTTTGGTGTTGAGTTGTATGAATTCTTCACAAATTTTGGATAGAAACACCTTATCAGATGTATTGTTGGCAAATATCTTCCTCCATTCAGTAGGTTGTCTTTTCATTTTATTGATGGTTTCCTTTTGTTTATTATAGTCCCATTAGTTTATTTCTTTTTATTTCCCTTGTCCAAGGAGATGTATCAGAAAAAAATATCATTGCTAAGAGAAATGTGAGAAATTTTATGACCTATGTTATTTTCTAGGATTTTTTTGAGATTTACATTTAAGTTTTAAATCAATTTTGAGTTTATTCTTATATATGGTGTAAGAAGTTGGTCTAGTTTCATTTTTTACATGTATATGTTCAATTTTTCCAACACCATTTATTGAATAGACTGTCTTTACCCCATTGTATGTTCTTAGATTTAAAAGATTTAAAAGAAAATAGAAAGAGATTGAAAATCTGAAGGGAAAACAAAGTTGGCCAGTTAGAAACATGGCCGTATAAATGCATTACATACATACATACATATATACACATATAGATATAAGTATAGAAAAAGATATAAGTTTATGAAATAGTTTATGAAAACCTCCTTTGTCAAATATTAATTGACCATAAACATGTGGGCTTATTCCTGGGCTCTCTCTTCTGTTCCATTGATCTATGTCTGTTTTTACGTCAGTACCATGCTGTTTGAATACTATGACCAAGTAGTATAATTTGATATCAGGTAGCATGACACCTCCAACTTTGTTCTTTTTTCTCAAGATTGCTGTTGCTATTGACCTGTTAGCATTTTAATAATCAACATTTCTTATGATTTAAGAATATATGGAGAACAGAAAGAGTCCCATTTTCATGGCTGGTCTTACAGTTGAGTTAAGGTCTTTCCTAGAAAAGCCAACAAATACCCTCAATTGTAGTAATTTAAAACACTTTCCCATAGTTAGAATGTTAGTTTTACCTATGGAGATTCAACATAACATTATGATTAATTCATGGGTCAAAGTTTTGAAGTAGGATAGTATATATTGGACTTTTTAGTGTCTGCTTTTTAAGTAATAATTTGTGTTCAATTTCTGAATTGAACTTGGCTTCTTTTTACCATGTTTTGGTTATAGCTATTATTATTATTTCTGCCACTGACTTGCTCTCTGACAGGAATTGCATCACTTTATTTCTGTTTAATTTTGTTGTGCCTTGGTTTCCCCCGAGGAAAATGGGAATTTGTGAGTATAAGAAATGCCTGTGAAACTGGGAATATTTATGGAGTAGAAAATTGTAGGTATTGTAAAATGCCTTAATTTTTCCCAGTGATATCTATGTAGTGAGCCCTAAACAAAAATTTGACTTGAGTGTAAGAGTGATGAGGCACAAGGGCATGAGGGTCTCTTCTGTGTTCTTACATACTGAATCCCCGTAGACAGGGGAGGTGCTCAGTACCTGTTGAGCACATACACCACTGACTCAGGACTGGGAGAAGGATGGAAGCGGGGCAGAGGGAGGAAGTCATCTTCTGAGCTACAGGTAACAGAGTACCACAGTTGTTCTTTCCTTGTAGAACTCAGGAGAAATGTAGAACTTTTTTTCTTTGCAGTTCTTTCTAAATCATAAAGTGTTTTTTATTTTATTTTTTATTCTTTAAAAAATTTTATTTATTTATTTATCTTTAGAGGGAAAGGGAAAGAGAGAAGGAGAGAAATACCAATGTGTGGTTGCCTGTCATGAGTCCCCTGCTGGGAATTGGCCTGCAAGCCAGGCACGTGCCCTGACTGGGAATTGAACTGCGATCGTCTGGTTCGCAGGCCCGTGCTCAATCCACTGAGCTACACCAGCCAGGTTATTCTTTTTCTCTTAAATTTTTTTATGAAGTGTTTTTTAATATTACAAATTTCCTTAGATGTTCCCTCCCCCCCACTGTGAGTAAATCATCTCATTGATCAGGACTTTTTCTGAGCAAGCATGGTTTATGATTTTTAAAAGGACACACATTTCCCTTTTCTATTTTTAATGCCCCAGCAAACCTGCACCTTTTGGTAGTGAGCAAGCCTACATTTGGCCTGTGTGCCAATTAGTTAGATCTGTAGGTTACTAGTATTCAAAGTGCTTGATCCTTTTAAAATAGTTGATGAAAACCGAGTGACCCTCAGCTCACAGACATTTTTCTTCCCTGAGTGTAGGAGAGTTCACTTTGCCCTGGACCTTTTTCCTCCCACCACCTGTGTTTCCTTCTCCCTGGTAGGCTATGGCAAATGAGGCCAAGGGTATGTGGCCCGCGAGAAAGAATACTGGGTTTTGGAGCCAGGAGGCCAGGGTTTGTGTAAGACTCTAGCTCCCCATCCATCACTGGGCAAATCTCTCATGTTTTGTAGCTATATATTACCCCACAGGGCTGCCCTAAAATGCAAAGGGCTCAGAGTGGAATGCTTTGCTTTTCTCTGGTAGGGTACCACAGGAAGCCCAGGGCAGGTAGAAGCAGAGCTGGGTCTTCTTCCTGGCCCCACAGCCCCCATCTCCAAGGGTGCTCAAACTTCTGAGACCAGGGATGTGACTGTGAGCAACCTGAGCTGGCTAGGGTCACAACTCCTGCTCTAATAAAAAAAAAAACACCCCCCACCAAAAAGATAATATCACCTAAGAGTTTTTAAATTGATGCATAATAATAATATTAATATTTTAAAAATTCCACACCCACTAGGCTATGAGCCACAAGGTCTGGGTTCTGGACTAGACTCTGAACTAATGAGTCCAAGGGTCTGAATTTCAGTTTCCCTACGTACATTCAAGGAGGTGGACAACATATTTACTCGTCTTCAACAATGAGTTTTTTCATGTTAACGAAGCACCGTTTTTAAATACTTATTCTGTAGTAACTGCACTCAGTAGGGACCATTGCACCGCCCACTTTAGGGAATGAGAAACTGAAGCTCAGACTGAGTCACAGAGAGAGGAAGCAGCAGATCAGGGCTCCAGCTGGGCAGTCTGGCTCTGAGGACGTGAGGTCTCTCACCTGTCTTCACTGCCTCTCTGATAACTGATTCCTCCAGGTGGATGGACCCCCAGGGCAGGTACTCCTCAGGACACAAAACCTGGAACACACTTCTCAATAATCTCCAGTGTCCTTTTCTGGATTTACTTGATTAAGCAGGTGCCCCAGGCCACATTATGAGCTGTTCCTGTTCCTTGCCTGATCTGGCCTCCTGGTCCGTGTCAGTTAGCTATAAAAGTCCCCAAATACATACCTGTATAAAAAGGCACCTGCCTGTCTTTTGGTTTGTGGTGTTTTGTTTTCTTTTGACTTTGGAACACAAGAATAAATGTATATTAGAAAGACAGACAGACAGAGACCTGTACTGATTTTATAAACCACCAATTTAGGAACCATTTTATGGTGGTCCTGTTGCTGGTGATGAAAAGGCAATCATTTGGAACGAGAAGATGCAGGCATTTAAAGAGACAGATTCCAGACAACTCTTCAAAGCTGAACTGTTGTGAAGGGAGATGCTGGTTCCTTTGAAGCTGCAGTGCCCAATTTTGCTTTCCGAGGTGTGTGTATGCCTCCTCTTAATGCCAGCTTTGTGTGCACATCTGAGGGTGGATTTCTGGCTTGGAAGAAGAAATGACGCAGGTGATGAGGGTGTGCCTTGTGCAACAACAACTGAGCTATTGTCCTGTCCCCCGCCCACACCCCACCCCTTCCTCCTCTACTGGATCCCTGGGCTCCTCTAGTGATAAGGCAGCACAGAGGCTTTCCCCGGAGGCTGGGAAGACTGCCTTCTCTGCCATCAGCAGCAGCCTGCAGGCCTGGGACTGGTCCTGCTTTAGCCCCCCGTCCCACCCTGGGTGCAGGGGCTTCTCCTATTTCAAAAGAAACTCCTGCTGGAACAAAGCCCAGAGAGGAAATGAGTTCAGAGGGAGGGACTCATTCCCAGGGCGGTGCCTTCTAAAAAGAGGCTTCAGAGTCAGGTTGTGGCCTCACCTGTGTCTCTACCTGTGAAGGGCCCATTGAAATCAAAAGCATCCGAGACCCTGGCCCTGCCTCCAAGTCACCAGGGGGCTCCTTCAGTGTCTTCTTGCTGGCCCCCAGGTAATTGTGTAGGAAGTTCTTTCGCTTGTTGTCTCCAAACTGAAGCATCTTTTCCTGACACTCCCTCCCCTTCTGTAGCAAGACAGGACTCACAATGAAATGATTGACATGAATTCCCAGTTCGTCAATGGGGACTTCTGAGAAGAGGACAGGACCCAAAGGGAGGTGTGTTTGCGTGCAGGCACAGCACCCAGTGTCCCTAGCTGACCAACAATGCCTCCGAGCTACAGGCAGCCCCAGGCAATTGCCTTTTGTTCACAGAGGCTGGGGGCCCTACGACGTGAGCTCAGTCTCATCCAGGGCTTTCTTCTGATTATGCAGGCTGTGCTCCATTTGGGCGCCAGCACTCCCACACCCACATCAAGTTGAGCTGGAAGAGCATATTCCAATTTAGCCTCAGTTTGAATACTTTGCTAACCCAGGTAAAGGTCAGCACAGAGCCTGCAGAACAGGACCTGACAGAATGTCAGATCTGGANATTCCCAGTTCATCAGTGGGGACTTCTGAAAAGAGGACAGGACCCAAAGGGAGGTGTGTTTGCCTGCAGGCACAGCACCCAGTGTCCCTAGCTGACCAACAATGCCTCTGAGCTACAGGCAGCCCCAGGCAATTGCCTTTTGTTCACAGAGGCTGGGGGCCCTTCGACGTGAGCTCAGTCTCATCCAGGGCTTTCTTCTGATTATGCAGGCTGTGCTCCATTTGGGCGCCAGCACTCCCACACCCACATCAAGTTGAGCTGGAAGAGCATATTCCAATTTAGCCTCAGTTTGAATACTTTGCTAACCCAGGTAAAGGTCAGCACAGAGCCTGCAGAACAGGACCTGACAGAATGTCAGATCTGGATTAAAGGCCTTGCTTCTAGGCTTTCAGTCTTCTTATGTGCACAGTGAATTTCTGATGATGATGATGATGATGATAATGATATAATAATAATATAAAGATGAAGACTGATGAGAACAAACATTTTTTATTTGGCCAAATGCTTCACATTCATTTTCTCACTTAATCTCCATGATAACCTGGTGAAGCAAATATCTTTCCTGTGCCAATTTTACAGATGAGGAAAGTGCAGTTTACACATACATTATTTGCCAATGTCACACAGCTAGGAATTTGTTAAATTAGGATTTGAATCATGATTTTTTTTTGATTCCTTGTGATAACCTCAGTATACTATCCTTGGAACCAACGGAGGCCTGTATGTCTGTCTATCTCTCTGTCTTTTTTGGAGGGGGGATCTACTTTCCCTTCCCTGAAGACCGGACTTACCTGGCCCTGAGGATAGAGAGGTTACGTTACCAAACAAAAAGGAGATTTCGTTTGCCTGCTGCCACAAAAGCCAAACTTGAGAGGCAGCTGCTGATGAGAAAGGAAAGAGGTTTTATTCAGAGGCTGCATGCTCTGGAAAAATGGCAGAATTCTTGTTTCAAAGCCCACCTCCTCAGCAAGACCATGACAAAATCCAACAATGCTCAGTAAGACCAAGGTAAAAGGCAGTGCCCAGAGTTCCCGCTCCATTTCGGAATACTGCCCTTTGGAGCCCACAAACAACTGCTAAGCTGTCGGTCAGGCAGCTTCACTTGTTCCCAGCTGCTGCCCATTTTCGGCTCCCTCCTGGAGGCCATGGGCCATGTAGCTGTTAAGGCCTTGCAGCCCATGAAAGAGAACAGGTGAAAACACTGTGTGTGTGCAGGACCCGAGTAGAGTGTTCCCTGAGGACTATATTAGCTTGGATGTGGATGGACCTGGTACTTTCTGAAAATGACCAACCTCCCAACTACCATATTTTGCTGTGTATAATGCACACACACATTTCTGGCCCTGAGCTTTCAGGAAAAAATATTTTATTTTAATTTTTTAATTTAATTTTTATTTATTCATATTTAGAAACAAATCCAATTATTGTATTCCAGGGTATTATTTTGCATATAGATATTGTTATTGTTTACTAGAGTTACACTTTTAACACATAAGCATAAATAAAAGAATTAAAAACATTTATATAGGTATGGAATTAGTTCCATGTATAATATGCATCCTTATTTTTCCCTCAAAAATTTGGCAAAAAAGTACACATTACACACAGCAAAATATGGCAATTCCTTTTTCCCCCCGGTTAGACTGAAAGGCCTCTTTGGTCAGTACCTCCCCCACTGCCATTCTGATCTCTTTGGCACGTGTGCCTGCCTTCCCCTGGTCCCCAATCTGGTACCAGAGGGCTGGGAGAAAGCTTTTTCACACTCAGTGTAAGAACCTCCTCTTGCTGCCATCTTGGCCAGGGATGGTTGGGGAGACTCCTCAGGCTCTGACCAACCATCCACTGGTAACAGTTACTTCTAGTGCTGGCAGAGCAGAGGGGAGGTGGGCAGTGCATTCCTGATCCGAGTCTGGGCAGCCTAATCTCGTGTCCCATCCTTGCCAGAAATCCCCACATACCTTAATCTGGGGAGAGATTGCCTAATGGCTGATCTACTGGTTAAGGCCCTGAGGTCTACCAATAGGGCCACATCTACCCTCAGGGGCTCTAATCTTTCTTGCTGACAGGCCTTCTCCCATCCTCTAATCTTTGCACCAGCTCTTATGCCAGCTGCAGTGCTTTCCAGCTCCCAACTCTGCTCCAGCCTCATCTGACCTCACCTAGGACCACATCTGGAGGTCTCTCTTCTCAGCTCTTCCATTGACACACAGAGAGAGAGAGATTTAGGGGTCTTTGATAGTCCTTCCTTGTCAATGCGTGTGCCTATGAGAAATAACTTTATTGAGATAATTTACATACTATGCAGTTCATTCATTTAAAGTCAATAGACCAGTGATTTTTAGTATATTCATTGAATTGTGCAACCATCACTATAATCAATTTTAGAACATTTTTATCACTTCAGAAAGAAACCCTTTCAACTATTCCCTTTAGCTATCACTCTCTTATTCCCCTCACGTTCAGCCAGTAACAATTGCTAACCTGCTTTCTGTCTCTCTCTGTGTTTTAGTTTACCAAGCAGACAGGTAAGGAATGGGTAGTTAAATAAGGGCCACTTCCCCAGCAGTGAAAGCTATGGTCATTTTAATGTGCTCATGAACTGTCCCCAGTATAAGAATTGTTCCCCAAAGAGCTGGCTCAGTAAGATGTAGAGAACCAGTTGAGGTCACATGGCCACTCACTGCAGAAAGCGAAACTCCTGCTTCCTTCCTCTGCCCATGACTGAAGGACTCAAGGACATCTCTTTCCCCCAAACTACCCACCCCATTAATAAAGTGAAGGGCTGTTTCAAAAAGCCAATTACAGTGCAGACACAGGGGCCTCCAGGAGAATTACAAGTTAAGCTGTGCACTGTAAAAGCTGGAAGAAACATTAGAATGCATTCAGTGCCCATGTAGGCCCCATTTTGGGGACCTTGAAACCAAGGCTCGTGGAGGGTAAGACAGGAGTGGCATCCAGGCATCTGTAGAACCTGGGCTTCCCATGTTTTTTGCAGAACAAAAAGCATTTAGTTACAGTGTACAGTCAATAAAATCAGGCTAGAGGAGGTCAAAGGAGTTTGCACAAGACTGAGCAGAGAAAAACAGCACCTGCCTCTTGTGATTAGAAAACAAAGCATTGCTCTAATCAGTTACAAATAGAAAGTGGTGACTGACTGCATGGTGAAGAAATCTGGCCTGTCACCTGGCCAGGTGACCAAGAGTAACAATACTACAGGTGGGATGTGTAGGCACAGAGTGCCCTGGAGGTGGCGCTCCAAGAAGAGCCTGACATCATTCCTTTGGTACCCGAGACTCAGTATGAGGAAAGATCTGGCTGACCCAGCTGATGGTCAGCTACAGAATGAAAGGTCATGCTCTTAGGATTGTCTAGGACACAAGAGTTAAAGAAAGGCTGTAACTTTCATGTTGAAGGACACTAGGTTCAAGGCACGATCTTGGACTGCGTTTTGAACTGGAAAGGAGATGGTGACACTGTTGGGACTGTTGGAGTTGAATGGGGCTTCTGCTTTGGATGGTAGCGTTGCATCGAAGTCGGTTTCCTGGTGTTGGATGGTTATATGGTGGTTGTGCAGGAAAGTATCTTTCTGTTTGGGAAATGCACACTGGAGTACAGAGGAGTGATAGCCCATCAGGTTTACAACTTAGGTCAAACTGTTCAGAAAAGAAGTAATGGAGGAAAGAGAGAGAGGGAGTTTCAATAGGGTAAAATTGGGGAATCCAGGGGAAGAGAGTGTAGCAGATATTTGTACTGTTCTTGCAAATTTTCTGTAAGTGTGGAATTATTTCAAAAATAAAAATAAAAAAAGAAACCAGATAGTCACCTCTCAACACCCCAGTCCAAACCAAGCCGAGAAAGCAAAACACATTCTCATCTAGACCCTCACATTGTCACTGGAAAGATTCCCAGGAAAAATCTTTTAAAAGTTTTTATCATTTCTTATTTTTATAAAATATTTCTTATTCATATTATTTAACAATTCATATCATTTAAAAATTTCTCTAATTTAAAATCTGTGGAGGAGAAATTTCTCTTGAACATTCACATGATCAAAAGAGTATTGGAAATTTTATTCCCTTGAATAAACCATCATTAGATTATTTTTAGTATTAAAAATCTTCTGGGCATTGGGAGTGACAAATTGTCTGTTCATTCAATATACACACACTGAGCTCTTGCACTTGCTCTTCTGTGATCTGTTGGAAAGAACAGGTGCCCACGGGATGTGTTATTGAGCAGTGATTGCTAGACTGAGACCATGGATCTCTCCAGTGGTTACGACACTCTTATTTAGACCAACGATGTAACTGAAGCAGTTATTTTGAGACATATCAAGATTGAACTGGGGGCATTTAATTTAATAATAATGCCTTCCTCTTTGTGATAGGTGTGTGTGTGTATGTGCACCCATCTTTACATATGCCTGCACACACATGTATGTACACATGTGTGCACATACTCGGATACCTACTGCTTAGAATATGGACATCCCTACACTGTGGGTTGCCCAGTGGGTGTCCCATCTCTCTGCTCCATCATTTTATGCTCCTGTCTGTAGTTCAAGGAGCTGGGAGTTTGCAACTGCATTGTCCAGATTCACTTGCCATTTCAGATCCTGTTAGTGTCTGCCAATGGCAGGCGCTGTCAGGTGATTGGAAGGAGAGAGGAGTGTAAAAACAATTGTACTGTTTTCTCCGAAAGTGCTGCTGGCAGCAACAATAGTAAAGTTTGGACTTTTTGGTCCCTGCTCAGGAGGTGTGATTCCAACAACTGTAGCGGCCACGGGCTCTCGGCGGTCTGAGAAGGAGAATGTGGGCTCCTGGCTCCAAAGGGGTCCCCGAGGCTCCCAGCACCCACCATTCCAGGAGCGAGGAGGGGTTCTGTCCTGCAGAGTGATGGCGACAGCAGTTCTGAGAACAGCAGTGAGGGCAGGTACTCCAGCAGCTGCAGGGGCGACCTTGTGGGTGCAGGGTAATTCTGTTTTTCTCTTGGATATCCAGCCCTAAGAGTGGTAGTAGATTCCTAACATTATCTCTGGATAATTTACTGTTTTTTCTTTTTCTCAGCCCTTCTAATATTTTGTAATCTATTTCCTGCACTAAATTCCTTCTATTTGAAACACTTGGAGTAGCTACTGATTCCAGAGGTTTTGAAAGGCAGCTATGCTCACCACTAAGCCACCAACGCCTCACGAGATTCCCCAGGTTTTGGAGAACACATGGCAAATCCAAAGAGCCTTCTTATCTCGACACCTCGATGATTAGCCAATGGTTTGTAGTTACGGGGGCAAGAGAGTTTGGAAGAGGAACGTTTTCATGCTTGATTCTAATAGTAAAAACTTAGTGGGGATATAGAGAAGGTCCACAGCATTTGTCTCCAACCTTTTCTTGTCCTTACGACATTTGATACTATTAAACACTTTTTATTTTCTTTGTCACCTTAAGTCCCTATTTCTTTGGCAGTCTGCCAGCAGTGTTTCTCACCCTTCACAATAGTAACAGGGCCTACATCAAACTTTCAGGCCTTTCTTTTGGTTTATAATTTGGGTTTTAATCCTTAACTCTCCTTAACTTTGCTCTTTTACTGATTTACTCATTCACTCATATTTAACCATCTTATTCAACCCTCTCAAAAATTTTCCTATTATATATAGATGCTGCTATGAGCATCTTCTATAGCAGGCACTGTGCAAGAATCTGTAGGTACAGGGAGCCATAGAAACTCATTTGCTACCCTCATGAGACCACCGTTTGGTGATGCTGATGGACCAGTAGACAGGCAATTTCCAAGTGCTGTGGGGGGTGATGCCATAGCAGGTCACAGTGCACCCTCATCTGTCCTCTCCTTAAAAGGCACATCTTTGATATTCCCCCACTTGAACAGGTATGGGCTTCCATGACTCCCTGTACCTCACACACAAAAAAGTACTGATCTGGCCTTACACAGAGCATCATTCAACAAATAATTAACATAGTTAAAATGCAAATAAATAAGTAAAACTGGGACACAACTGGTTTTCAAACAGGGTGTGAAAGTCTGGGACTAATAGGCAGCCCAACAGCAGAAGAGTCTGTGAGGAAGGGCAGCCCACCCTCCCGTCCCAAATTGAAGGGGCAACGATTTACATTGCTTCTAATGCCTAGAATTGCTGGCATGATTTAAGTCACATCTATCTCTTTTTAAAATACTCGTTTGGCCAAGTTTTGCTGCATCTACATAATTCCACTGAATATATTTGTTGATATTGTTTTTCCTTTCTTACTATTTCTTATATTGTAGGGTCTCACCACATACATTTTAAACTTGCTTAAAATTCATTTTACTCGTAAGTCAACTGCTCCCCTCTGTCCAGTACTCCTTCTCCCAAAAGAAGAAATGGACAAGGAGGGTGCAAGTAGTAGAGGGTGCAAGGATTTGGGTGTGTACGCTTGGGCAAATATGGGCTGAGAGAGCTGTGCTTCTGCTGTGGCTGGTCCTTCTGGCTAAGGAGGTATGTTGAGGAAGCAGGCTGCCCCAGCCCAGTGTGCTAACCTGTGCAGAGGTGGGGGCTTAGAACTCTGTCTTGGAGGCTCAAGGGAGGCGGCTGATTTCTAAGTTGAGACAAAGAGTGTAGGAGTTAGCCAAGGTAAGAAAAAAGCACATGAGAAAGTCATGCCAGGCTGATGGCTTTTGCAAGATTCCAGGCAAGAGAGCCCAGGGCCTTTGCCAAAGTACTTTAGCCTTGTCCCTGGGGAGAAGAGGCTGACAGAAAGTAAATAGGATCTTATAGGAAATGCTAAGGAATTTGGAAAGTATGAAAAGATTTTAAGGGGAAACTTTGCCCAATTGAATTTGTGTTTTAGAGAAAAGACACACAGTGGGCAGCTACCCCAAGGAGGTAGCAAAGGAGTCTCCCTTGTAGAGCAGGAGAAAAGCTCTCGTGATGACTCAGCTGAGAGATGACGGATGACAGTGGCTTAGAACACAAGTAGCAAAACTGTGTGTGAGATTTTCTTCAGAAATTTTCTAAATATTGGTCAGTTTTGATGCTTTTGATCTTGGAAAATTCTTTTATTTTTCCTTGGACACTCAGATGAGCTTACAAAACAACATTTTCAGTGTAAAAGAATCAGACACATGTGGGTCACCCTCCCTCTCTCTGCCAAAAAAGAAAGAAAGAAATAAACAAAGAAAGAAAGAAAGAAAGAAAGAAAGGAAGGAAGGAAGGAAGGAAGGAAGGAAGGAAGGAAGGAAAATAAGAGGAAAGGAGAGGAGAGGAGAGGAGAGGAGAGGAGAGGAGAGGAGAGGAGAGGAGAGGAGAGGAGAGGAGAGGAGAGGAGAGGAGAGGAGAGGAGAGGAAAGGAAAGGGAAGAAGAAGAGGTTTAGAATTTTTAGAGAACTGGTGCTTGGCAGTGAGCAGCACTCAGATAAAATGCCTGCAGAGTTTGTTGGAGGTTTGGTCCTCAAAATCTATTCTAAAAAATTAAGAACAGAAAACAGCCTTGGGGTCAGCCTCCATGAGAAATGAAGCCAACAGAGTATTGAATGACTATCATGCCCCCAGCAAAATCCTGTGGGGAGAATGGGATGAAAATAAAAGAAAAGGAAGCTCAATTGCTGCACTGTGTGATTTGTAATGAAGCTGAGAAGCGGAATATACACATAGGACTATTAATTATGTGTTAAGATGCTGTTACTGGCTTGAAATAAAGTAATATTTTATGGCCAGGAGGGAGCTAAGTGGCTCAAAGTTGCATGGAAATGGTGGCTTTGCAGTGGCTCTGACAGGTGCAAAGATAAGAAGACAGGAGGAGGGGTGCCAACACCAGCAGGGTGGTGCACAGGGGCCGGCAGGCTCAGCACAAGGCCAAGGCCAGCTCTGAAGGGGGCTGCAGTGCACAAAGATTGCAAATTCAAAAGATACCGAAGTCCCTTTTCTCAAGCAAAGAGCTTGCTGGTTTGAGCAATGATTTCGTGTCCTTCTTGAAGAATTTAATTCTCCTGGGCGAAGGGTTTGGACAGAAAATGCAGTTTTAAGCTTGTCAAGGTTCACAAAGAAAGGGCAAGCTTATGTTGGGATAATCCTGCCTCCCATGGAGGCAAATTTTCTCTTTCTATCCTGTGATATATCCATCACCAGTGTGAAGGGAGTTGGTGCATCCTATTCCTAGGAGCTGTGATGCTTTCATACACACTGAGGGACTTTAAGGAGGAATGGATTCATTTCCTCTTTGATCAGCTCTCTACACCCAGGAGGTGGAATGGCCCAGGAGCTGATGGGATTCAGCAGAGTAGGGTTTCTTCATAGAGATGGAGGAGAGCATCGAGATGTACGAGGTCTGTCAAGAAGGCATCCAGCTATGTAATATGAAAAATAGAGACATTTATTGAAGATGATTACAAGAAACATTGTACACAGGACAATGACGACTCAGTCCCCTTCAAAATAGGCACCTTAGGACCTCACACATTTCTCCCAATTGCCATCAGCTTCCCTGTTGTATTTTCTTGACTCTCATCAACAGTCTGAAATTTCTTCCCTTTCAAAGGTGATTTTAGTTTTTGGAAAAACCAGAAGTCACAGGGCACCAAATCTGTAGAGGGCTGAGGCACCCAGGTGATTTGATGTTTGGCAAAAAAACTGCATGAGATATGATGCATGAGCAGGCATATTGTTGTGATGAAGCTGCCAATCACCAGTTGCCCATAGCTGCGGTGCTCTGAATCATTTGAATAGTTCCTGTGGAGAAATGTTCAAGCTTAACATATAGTTTGATGGAGATTTTTGCTCTACTTGCTCTCATTTTGAATGTGATATCTGCATAATACACATACTCACTCAGTGGCATCTACTGTTCTTACTGACTAGTACAGTGAAGTTGTCATTGTTCATGCACATTCCAGTCCACTCTCTTGACTGCCAAGTTACACCAATGTCACAGTAACTCTTCTCATTATATTAACAATGGCTGGACTTTTTCCAGATAGACCATGCATTCATTGCTTTTATTGGGTTACTTGTCTTTTCTTAAGTATAAAACTATACATTCCTTGACTGCTAAAAAAATGTTTAAGCCTATTTTGGTTGGTCAGAATGTTTAACCTGACTGCCAGTTAGGGCTGTGGAAAGTTCCACATGTCCACTTTTTGTGCAGGCCTGTGAGCACTGAAGGCAAAGCATGCCCTTGGCTTTGATCCTGATGGCTTTCAGAGCCCTTGCTGGGAACCTTTTTGCTGACACAGACATACTCTTCCCAGGGGTCTCAGGGTTGCCTGAATTTGAGAGGACCTTTGATATTTTAATAAACTGGCTTTGGTTTGTCCCCTTTAAAAGCAAATCAAAATGAGTCCCATTTTCTGGACACAGCCTGCCCATTTACTGCATATATTAGTCAGGTTGGTTTATCCTGTGGTAAACAAACATCCTAAATCTCAGGGGCTTAAAACCCCAAAGGTTTCCTTCTCTTTCTCACTACAGGTCCGTTATGGGTGGGCCAGAGCCCTCCCCGTGCCGGTGTCACTCCAGGCTGTGGTGAACAGAGCAAGCACCATCCCAGGTCTGCTGGGTCACAGGCCAGATGTGAGGAGGTACCTGCTGAATCACCACTGCTTTCTAGAGCTTCTGTCTGGATTCGTGTCACCTCCACGATGGTGCGCCTGGAAGGGGAACTGGAAACTTGGTGACTCCCAAACTGCGTGACCTCTGAGGGGTGGGGATAGAATTGTGGTGCAGTCTGGTTCAGTGCACTGGAAGCCAGCTGGCCTGGGGTTTCCCCTCATTAGCTCTTGCCCTTAGGCACATCGTATAACCTCCAAGACGTATGTTTCCTATCCTTTCGGTAGGAAGTTGGGTATGAAGGGGCAGCAAATGGAAAGGGCTAAGTATACTCGTTTGACTTGCCTCACAGAAATGCTGTATGGCTCAGAAAAGGGCAAAGGCAGTGAGATTGAAATAGGAAAAGAAGAATAAAAGTATTTTAATGAGGGGCTAGTGATTGCTCCAGAGAACAGCAACCTGAAGGTGGTTCTTACGTGCAGTTGCATTTATTAGGCTAAAGTAACAAGAGACAGAAAATCAAAAATAGCTGTAGATTAAATACAATTGGCATTTGTTTCTCTCTCAGATCAAAGCCGAGTGGCACGCAGTCCGGGGTGGGTGTGCCAGCTCCACAGTTCCCAGGGCTCTGGTGCCTTCCACCTCCTATGTCTTCTGGTTTTAACGCAGGTTCCCTAAAAACTAGAGCTTGAGACAAAAATCAGTGCACCAATACTTTACCAGAGAGGGCAACCTTAGGAAGCAAGAGGGAGGGAGAAGGGGAGGCGAGCCAGAGAAGGATGGAGTGAAATACAAAGTGCTGTATTGCTAAGCTGGCTTCAGCTTTTAACAAATCCAGCCCCTAGTTGAGTCCTGTGGGAAGTTTCCAGGCCTACTGGGGTGTGGACCGATAAATATGGGAAGACAAAGGGAGAAGAATTTGTCTGCCTGGTCATGTCTCCATTGACCAAAGTTGGCTTAGATGTGAGGGTGATCCGGCTACAACATGTGCCACGTCATTGGCCACTAAGGTTGATTGGGCAGATGTGACTACTTAGGTGGGTGTCCCCTTTCCCCCTCAGTGCTCCATGTGTGTTTCTCCCAATGCCATGTGCTTGGTAGAAGAAGACAACCTTCTCTCCTGGAGGAGGGCTGTTCTTCAGTCAAGGGTAAGTAAGCAGTTATAATCCCCTTTTAGAACCTTTAAACAAGCTCTCAAGGGCCATTTGTAGAAGAATATAGGGTAGTTAAGCTTCCAAATGAGGTACTGTATGTTGCAGTCTGCCTTTCTTTGAACAATAGTTGGCTTCAGGAGGTGTCAGGACCCACACACTCTCAAGTGGCGCTATCTGAAATTTTCTGCCATGAAAGCCAGATCTCAAAATGGCACCTGAAGCACCTGCTGCCTGAAACACATCACCTGGAGCCAGCCGGCGAGTTAGCATGAGCCAGTGGGCTCTTCACCTGCCCATCTCAGTCTGCAGCCCCATGAGCCTAGCCTGGTCAGGATGCTGCTGGGTGAGCAGGTCCCATAGCGTCTTGCTCCACAGCAGGAACAGGGAAGACCTGGGGGAGGGTGGCTGGAGGGAAGAGACATGTGACGTGAGGTATGAAGAAATACGCTGTTGGACTGTGCCTGCCAGCAATGTGAGAAGCCAGGACCATCTGCCACAACAGGCCGGGCCCAGCCAGCCAAGCAGGTAAAATGCCACAGCACCATGACCTCTGCCACAGATGGCATGGACTTCAATGAGCCTTGCTTAAAAAAAGTTAAAAGCCTTTTGGGGGCCTACAAAAAAGTGGTTGGTGTCCGTTGGTCCTCTGAGAGGATGATCAGTGGCATTGAGCAGAGAAATCATGGTTGAACAAATCCTGGGAGGTTCCTGAACTGGTTCTAGCACGTCTCACAGTCCCAGACGGCTGCGGAAGCCCAGCCATCATGTCCACGTATCTACAAATAAGGAACATGGAAAGCAAAGTTTGCACATAACATGCTTGCTGACTTCCATCTGGGCAGAATTTGCTTCCAACACCACACTTAGATATAAAGTGTAGTCTTTATTCTGGGTGGTAAAATTGGCAGAAAGGTAGCACAGAATACTTCAGCCAGCTGGCAGTTTGTGCCACAGCAGCCAAGGTTGAGAGGCCCCGAGTTAGCACAACAGAGTATCTCCACTATGTGTCTTTACTTCAAATCAACATGAGCAGGGGTGTGGGAGAGGGAGGCAGGGAAGAGAAGTAGGGATAGATGAACAGGTTGGGGGAGGGTAGGAAGTGTTATAGGGGAAGACAGAGATGTGGAGGGTGAAGAAAAGAGCAACATAAAGGTGAGAAAGTGGGGGTGAATGTAGAAAAAGAAAAAGGATCCCCTAACCCTCATAGTGGGCTCTTTTGTTTTCCATGGAAACCACTCACTTTTTAATGGCAACAGATGAAGATGAGTATGAGGGTGTATTCTTCACATCAGCAGCATTTCCAGTCAGGGCTGCACAGCCCTCATGCTAACCTTGACCCATACTTCATCATCCCCTTGCCCCTTGCCCTAAAACCTGGCCAGGCAGATGCCTCACCATTACCCATCTTCTGCCTCCTTTACCTCCAACATTCTTAGGGTAAGAAGTCAGATGAATTCTTTCTGTGGTTGCATGATCCAGATTTATCTCATCAGCCTGGCATCAACCTCAGGATCTTCTGTGGTTCCCCCACACTCTACAATGGCCATTCTGAAAATGGGATCTTGTCTGCAGGACATTAGTGTTAAATCAAGAATACTCTGTCCCCTGGAGCGCTTAGGTCTTCTAGGAGATCAAACCCTTCAGAGACAGTGTTGGATCAGAACGGCCTGGCTTTGGTCCTGCCCATGTGCATCATGACCCAGAGAAACTGTGAAGAGCTGCTCCCTCCCCACCTGGAGACATCCAGAACCAAAACTGACCTGATGCTTCCCCAGATGTGCAGGAACTGAAACCATCCTCTCTCCTCAGGCAGCCCAGCCTCCTGCTGCATCTCACTGTACCTTCCTCCTGCCCCAAGAAGGAGCTGGCTCCACTGGGTATCTCAGCCTCACAAGAGGCAGATCTCTGCATTGGCTGAGATGCTCTCACAACAAAAGCACCTCAACCTCAGACATGCCATGGGGTGTGCCAGGCACATGGAAAAGATTCTGCATGGTCTGAGTTTCTGTCTCGTGAGGTAGGGTGGGAATAGGGTGGCTTGCTCACCTGAGTGAGAAGTAGCTTCGGCTTGTCCTTCCTGGCACAGCTGTGGATGTCACATTATAGAAGGCCTTCCAGCTCAGCTCTCCAGGGGCAATGTGGGCAATGCAAAGAGAAGGGGTTCAAATCTTCTCCAGGTGCTGTGCAAACTTGTGGCATGACAGCATCTCTGAGCCTCAGTTTCCACATCTATAAAATGAAGATATAACATGGAACTGATTGGGTTAGAGTGAAAGGTGCCCAGCATAGTGTGTCCTGGGTAAACACCCAATTCCTAGGGGCAGGGCAGCTTGCCTGTGCCTAGCCCCTACAAGGATCAACACTTGAAGGCAGCCTCCATCAAATATTTAACACCCGCAATGCCCAGCACACTCCTCCTCTACAAGTTGCAGGATGGCAGGGCCTTTCCAGAGCTCAGTGGGGACTGTGACTATTTTCAGTTTCCTTTCTGTGTGTGGAGGTTTGCCACGGGCCCTGGTGGCCAGCTGGGCGGGTGCTGTGTAGAAAGGAGAAAAGCTGGGTCTGAATGCCAAGCTTGCCTCACACTGTTGCCATCATCACTCACCATGACCCCAACCTTCCAGACCAGCCAATCTTTGTTCTTCAGATCCTGCAGGGGACTCCATGATAGAGCCTGCTGCCTCAAGGCTGGCCTCGCTTCCAGGGCCACTCCACACACTTAAAGGTGTGGTCTCTGAGCAGGCCCTCTCTAAACGACACCATAGTTAAAACTCTCCCTGGACCTCAGTTTCCACTTACTCTCCACCCATTCTTTTTTATTCCCTCAAATTGTTTTCCTTCAAACTTTTTAGTTAAAGAATAATATCTCTCAACTTTTCTTCCCTCAAAACAAAAACAAGTTCTTGCCCAAGAACTTTAAAGGGTATCTTGAGTGTGTAGATGGTGACGACATCTTGAAGGTGACCCTTATTTATTCCCGGAGATGGTAGGGTAGTGTGTTCAGAGGAGCTAGGCACCAACATAAGGAGCCCAGCACCGTGGGGATTAAACACTGACATTGCATGGGGAAGGGAAGAGAAGGGTGGTGGGCCGGTGACGATGTTCTCCCCATGTGCACCAGGGTGCACTGGGCCATGGAATTCTAGGAGGCTGGATTGAGCAGAGAGTATTTACAGGAGGGAGTGATTTGGGGGAGAGAGAGTGTGTGAGATCATCCCTGTCCCAGGTGAGTCTTGGGAGGAGAGTATTAGGTGGGAGTTGGATGATTAGGTAGCATTTGAGTTAGTCTGCTGCCTCTGTGAAGAACTGGCAGTGAGAGAAGATGAGAGGCAAGGTGGTGGGAAGAGAAGGGCTTTGAAATATAGGGAGGGGCTTTGTGACCTAATCTGGGCCTAGAATCCACCAGTCACATCTGTCTTCGTGCATGCATGGCTGGCCACCTGAGCCATGCCCCTGCATCAGCTCACACATCCTTCCCCACCTCTGGGCTGAAGGACACGCCTCATTACATTGTTTTCAGTTGGACAAACTGAGGCAGGAGCCAGCCCAGACCTGCAAGGAGGGGAAGGAAGCAGGGTGTTAACTCCGGATTAGTCAGTCACTCACTCACACCCAGGTATAGCTCTCCTGAGCCCTGTCGTCATGATTCCTGGTGGCTGCTGTGAGGTAACACTTCTTTCTAGTTCCCAGTCCTTCCTGTTTCCTCCCTCTCTCATGCTTTGGGCTCTCGGCCCCTTCCCTCCCCACCACATCTTCCTCAGAGTCTGCCCTGCCTGAAAGAGTGACCACACACTGGCACCTTTGTGCAGTTTATCTTTTTCTCTGCGCTACTCCTCGCCCCACATGCTGGATGAGGCAGGGAGGAGGGCTGCACTGAAGAACCAGACAGGAATAATCAAACCGTCTTGTCTCTTTTGCCACCCCAGAGAACAGGGAACTCCTGCATGTCCTAACTGAGTGCAGCCCAGCTGTCCAAACCACAGGCTGACAGATGGCAACAGGCGTGGCTGGGATCAGAGGACAGCAGGCCCCCAACTCCCAGCCAAGCAGAAGGGCCTCGTGGGTTGATGGACATAGGAAGGAATGTAGTGCCTCTGGGTTCCAATTTCTTTTTTCTTGTTTCATTAGCTGAATCTTGAGGCTTGACCGTATAGTAAAATACGAAATGTTTATTCTGCTTTTAAAATGGGAAACTAAGCAAAAACCATTGTCCAATGACTCTCAGCCAGAGAAGAGAGCACTTGGTGGAGCCAGGGGCCTGGGCCCAAGTCCTCACCCCACCACCAACAGGCTGAGTGACCGTGGGCAGGCCATCCCTCACGGCCACAGTTTCCTCACCTGTAAATTGGTAGGGGTGGATGATATCTCTCCAAAACTTTTCTGGTTTTCCATAATATGTTGGCAAGTCTGGAAACATTTTTATGTGCAGATAATATGGACATAGAGCAAGTTACAATAATAATAATAATGATAAAGTACAACTACTCCAATTTTTTTAATGCAAGTGTTTTAAAGGTGACCTGGGAAATGCAGGAGTTGTCATCTCCCCCACCTCAAAGGGGAAGGATATGTCCCTGTGCCATTACATGGCTTGAGACCGGTGAGGCTCCAGCTCACTATTTATGTGTCAGGTAGAATTGGAGACTCACTTTTCCCCTTGAAGCATGGGAGGAAATTAGTCACACTCCTTGTGCAAGTGGAGAAAAGATTCTCTGCACTACTCAGAAGGCTCTTTCAAAAAGTTCTGGGAACAAGCACTACTGTGTAGGTGAGATGGAGAGATGGAGAGACAAAATAGAGATGCACAGAGAGAGATGGAGAAATGGAAAGGCAGAAAGGGGTGGGGAGAGGTGGTGGGAAGAAGAGGGAGCAGGTATGAGGAAGGGAACAAAAAGATTAAGATACAGTCCCTGGCCCTGATCCGTGTGGCTCAATTGGTTGGGCGTCATCCCACAAAGCAAAAGGTTGCTGTCCAGGGCATATGCCTGGATTGTAGGTTTGGGACTTTTATGAGAGGCAACTGATAAATGTTTCTATCTCATATGAATGTTTCTCTACCTCTCTTTCTCCTTCCCTCCCCCACTTTCTAAGATAAATAAATAAAATCTTTAAAAAATGTACAGTCACTGACCTCAAGGGTTTTCTGTCTAATGGGAGGGTTAACATGCTAACAAATACAATAATAATGCTACAGTATAGAACAGGGCCATAAACAAAGGGTCCTGGGGTGGGGTGGGGATGATGGAAAGGGTGTTTAATCCTGGTTGGAAGGAACCATGGAAGACTTCTTGGAGGAGCTGACATGTGAATTTTCCCTGAAAAGTGAGCTGGATATCTGTGGGTAAAGAGACTGGAAAAGGCATTTGGGCAGGGGAAACAGCAGCTACAGAGGTAGGCTGCTGGCTTCTCTCCCTCTCTCTCTCCCCCTGTCCTGCCCCAGGCCCAGGCCTTCTCCAAGACCATTTCTCCTGAGGAGGGACAAAGTGAGCAGCAAGTCAGTGGTCCTGGCCCCGGTGCTCAACAGGGGTTCCTCCTCTTCTCTGGAGGTGGTTCAGGGAAAGCTATTGGCAGTCAGTCTGCAGGCAGCAGGGATGGCTTTCACTTCACTTAGCAAAATCTTTTTTTAGAACTACAGTTTGTTCTTGCAACATTTTCTGGTCACATAAAAGGCAAGAAGCCAGTTTTTGAAAAGCTTTACGCAGCAGAAAAGGAACGTACTTTGATCATTGATGAAACTCTTTCCATCTTCATGTCTCTGTACAGTTGTGATGGGGAGGGCAGGGAGGGATGAAGACCACTGGGCATTGTGAGCAAAGTGATGTCCTTGAATGCATAAACATTTTCACTGATGTTGAACACTTTATCATCCATCCATCCCTCATCCATTTTCATCCAACTTCCAGTATCTTCTTTGACCAGCTGCAGTGTTACGAATTTTGAAGGACAGTGTAGGGAGAGGGCACAGATTCCAAGGATGAATAAAGTTTGAGTTCTTTTCTTTTTAGAGTTGCAAATGAATGATGATTATGCAACCAACAAAGGAGGTGGCTCCGCGATACAGTGGGAAGTCACTTTGTCCTGGGGAGATGAGGAGGCATTTTTATGTGTGGTGTGGAGAAGTGGTTTACCCACAAAGGCAGGCAAGGAGGATGTTCACAAAAGTGAAGCAGTGAAAGCTCGAGTCCACTAAGTGTCATGCCACCTCCCTGGACCGCCACACAGCAGTGGTAATTGTGAAATGCTTGCGGCCCGCCTTTTGGGGAGAGGAGGAGTTCTGTGAGGGAAACCTCTCATTACCTTGACAGCATGCTACATCAGCTCTTTTCCCTGGAGCCTGAGCACAGTCCCCCCTACACATAAAAGCTTAATCAATATTTATTGCCATTAAGGCAAAACACTGTCATCTGGTGATGAAGATCTGACAGTTATATTTTTTCAGACAGAGGAAAAGCACCTGCTATTACCTTGACTACACTAGAAAGGAGCACCCTAACTCTATTCCTACTGTGTTCCTGAGGGTTTGTTATTCCAATAAAAGAAGAGGTACAAAATGCATATTAACTATAATATTTTTAGTGTTAATAAGCATTAAATGTGAGAAATGAACACATTTTAAGACTTAGGAATAGTCACCATGATTTTAGTGGCTGTTTATTGAGAAAGAGAAGGGATTCTGTATACAACTTCTAACTATTCTGTTGCTTTGACTTTTCTTCTTAACCTTTGTGTGTGATCGCTGGAGGATGTCTGGGTGGATGGTGGTCGGGAAAGGGGTGGAGGTGATGTACTGACATTATGGAAGCTTGAGAGAAGAAGGAGACTTCAGGTCTGCACACAGTGAGAAGGAAAGCAGGGAGTCCCGAGTACAAAAAAGGACCTTGGCTTGGGAGACAGTGAGCCTGGTGGGGTTGGGGCCTGAGAGATGCAACCTGGACAAATGAGCAAAAAGGGTGCAAACTCCTAGAGAACAAACATGGGCTCAAGGCATGCAAGAGGCACCCTTTGCACTTAATGCTTAGTCTTTATCTCCTACCTCCTACCCCCACAAGTGAAATCAGCCCCCAAATGAGAACATCTGGGGGGCCTTCTGTTACTAGGGAGGCCCCATGGGATAGAGATAAAGCAGGTGGGCTCTAGGGCCTTCCTACCTGAGAACAAATCCTGTTGTTTCACTTGATGGCTGTGTAATTGATTAACTTCTTAGTGCTTTAGTTTCCTCACCTGTGGAAGGCTCAGTAGGGCTGCCTGCCTCATAGAGATGCCCTACAACACAGGAGGTCTTAAGGGGGGATATTAAGCATGTACGTAGTCTAGAATTGTGCCCAATGTAACATTGTGGGGCTCAACGCATAATAGTGAGGATCTCTCATTTCTGCTTAACCCCCTTTTCCCTGTGGACATCCCAAAACACATTCTGCAGCCTCAGCCTGACTTCTGGATATGAAAGATCTCAGGCTGATTCTTGTGTTTGTGTCAATATGTTTTTAGCTGCAAGTATGAAAAGTGGCTTCTCTCATAAGAGTGTTTATTTTAACTTGACAGGAAGCTCGGTGGTGAGTGGCTCATCAGATGTTTCTATACCACCTCATCCTCCTGTCTGATTTTGAGCCACCCAGGTGGTCACTAGCCAGTCTGCCAAGGTTGAGTAGAGACCAGAAAAATGGTTAAAACCAAATATGCCCATTTATAAGGTGTGGCCACGTAGAGAAGAACCACTTTTTTTTAAAGAACCATGCCAGGACGTATGTTTCCCCATGGACATTGTCTTCTGAGGTGGTCACCTCGAGAAGCAGGGCACTTCCTGCAATGTGCTATGTTGCTCAAATGGTACCAGACTCTTCTACTGGAATCTACCCCAGAGGTAAATGATGAATGGCATACAAATACTAATATTTGTTTTATTTTGAGATCCCGTATTGGACTTCCTTTTTTGTGGGGTACCTCCCAAACAGCCCCTTTGTCAAGGAATGGTGCTCATCAATAGATGCTGTTGGAGGAGCGCACCTAGGGATCCATATTAACACTTATGAGTCTACCTGGACTAAACCAGGCGCTGGCACCAAAGCGTGGCTGCTGGTGAGGCTGGTCCAATCAGTGGCCAGCCAGTGAAACCTCTCTCTCCAGAATTTGAACTGAATGACAGAGACGGTATTTAGAGGAGAAAGCACATGAGGGGTTGGGATGATCATTGTGGGACATAAACAATCTCTGTAGACACAGCAGGAAAATGGGACAAATCTATAGAAAGAAATCTGGGCAAAAGACCAGGTGGCCCCAGAGCGGGAAAGAAGAGCTGGCAGCAGCAGTAACCTTATCCCCAAGGCCTTCCAGGTCTAAACTCATTTCCCATGAGGCTCAGCTGCATTTCCACTCTTGTGTCAGTGAGATGCCCTTGTGTCTTTTAATAATCCCCTCAGGTTGACTGCTCATTTCTTTCTGGCAACCACAGAGTCTTGACCAGGATTGAAGTCAAGACAAAAACAAAGACTGTGATATAAATGAAAATGAAGATGTGAGTGAAATTAGGTACGGGGACTGACTATGGGGGCCAGGAGGAATATCAAAGATCACTCCAAGCTTTTGATCCAGTGAAAACAGGTGTGCTAGAAACAGAAAGCAGGGACACGAAGGGGAGCTGCTGGTGACAGGCAAGTTGGGTTTGGAGTGTTGAGTTTGACATGCCACTGGGGCAGATGCTTGGTGTTGAGGCTTTAGACCACAGAAAGAGAGAGGAGAGATAAAGGAGTCAGCCACAGAAAGGAGGTGTCTTGATCTCTGGAATCAGACTGATCACAGAGGCAAGAGTATAGCATGAGAAGAGCGAGGGAGCAGAGAAAGATGTGCATGGGTTTGGGTGTTGGATAACTGATTAGGGAGGGTGAGGGGTTGCAGAATGCTCCCAAGAACTGGCATGGAAATGTTAAAGGTAAATGGAAGCAACAGAACAAGAAGTGGGGCTTGGAGAACAGAAAGGATGGAGGCACCACTGTTGTCCTAGCTCTTGGCAGACACAGTAGGTATCTGGTGAGGTTATCTGAGGAAGACAGTGTATACTGCACAGACAACTTTTAGAGGCATGCACTCTGATATGTTGAAACAATTCTCATCACTAGGGTCATGTCATTATGTTTTAGTAATTCTGGTATGAGACTTAGAGATGGAAGTGGTTTAGGGTTATGAGGGAGGGCAAGGAGGATGGAGGAGCTGGGAAGAATTAGAACACAAAGGAAGGAGAAAGGAGATGAGATTAAGATCATCGCCAAAAATGAAACTTTTTGGATGAGCTATGAATTTCAGTTATTTACAACTATTTTTCAAAGAGTCTGATGACTTTTTGCTGAATGATATATGGAGTTTATTTCTAAAAGAAATTCTTGGGCTCAGACCCAGACTTCCTGAATCAAAACTCTAGAGTGGAGACCCAGAATCTGCGTTTTAAACAAGCTTTCTTGTGTCTGCTAAGAGTTGAGGATTTACCTTCTTTACCCTTAGAGAGTTGACTGTACCATTTCACATTTCCTTCTCCTCTGTCAAACATAGGGAGCTCTCAGGAGGGTTCTTTCATCTACCAATTATGAAGAAAATTAATAGTTCCAAAGCATGCTGCAAGTCTTCTATCGCCTCATAGAGAACTGCATTCTTACAGAGAATGAACTCCAGGCGGGATCTCTTTTATAAATACAAGCTAAATTGGTACTTGGGTAGGTTTTTGCTTCCACCCAAAAGAGATCCATTGATGGGTCCTACCCCTGCACTGCCTGTTGGCATTATGGCAGATAGGAGACATGTTCCCCTTCCAGAGGGCAGACAAAACCTCTCTGGAGGGGTCATGAAAAGCAAACTGACTCACAATTGCAGAATTTACAGTGTGGCATCAGGTCCATTGGTCTTGGGAGGAAGGTTCAGTGCATCACCTTTATGGTCTATCGAAGTGTACAGTTCTGGGCTGTGAATGTGAGGCATGACCACCCCAGTTTTTTCTTGGGGGATACGAGTTGTTTGGTTCCACCCACAGACATCATGATTGTCATTGAAAGAATGTCCCTAGTGCCAGTGTAGAGGTTAGTTTTGAACAAAGGGCATCCTTCTCAGACAACATTAGACAAAAACAGACTCTCCCCTGTCTAGTAATGGTGTATACACTACATCATTTAGGACTGGTTTGGTTGCATGCAACAGAAAAATTCAATGACTCTCAGCTTAGATCACTAGGATGGGCCCAGGGTTGATTCTGTGGCTCAGTGATATCATTGAGGCTCTGGCACTTTCTTTTTATCTTGCTCCTTTGCCATCTTCAGTGTGTTGGCAACATGGCACCTTCTAATCAAAGGTGGCCTCCCAGCTCCAGGGTCAATTGCCTTGCAAATCACAGGAGCCCTTGGACAAAGGGCCTCCTTTTCTTACACCACTCTCAATAAAGGAAGAGATCTTTCCCAGAGGCAGGCCCTAGTCACACGGATACTCCAAGACCCACGACTGTGAAGGGAGCTGGCCATTGACAAGGAGCAGGCACTATCGTATATAATGACTCTGTTAGCAAGGAATGGGGGCTGGCCACTAAAAACCATCAAAGAATGTGTTCCACGTGGTGAACAAATATAAACAAATTCCGGTTTCAGAGGACTTTGCTTTCTCCAACCAGAGCATTGTACCTGGTAGAAGGTATATGCCAGGGAGCAGCATGAGGTGAGACCAGAACCTTCCCATGAGGCCTTTTTAGAAGTATGAGCAGGTAAAGTCAGGGCTGCTTGAATTGGTGAAAGAGCCAGAAGATGCTCTTCTCCTTGTCACCTGTGGTTTTTTAATCCTGCCATCACTGTGTCAGAAAAGCTGTTTCCTGCTGTGAGGTTGTAGGTAGAGCCTTTCTCATGGACCTTCTTGCATTCAAGGCCTAGTTCTACTTGGTTTGAAATCATCACTAAAGAGGCTCTGAGGGGATGAAGGCAGAGAGCTTGGTATTTAGTCTGGAGGGAGGTTTCAGGGGTGGAGATGGGTCTAAGAAACTCTACATGCAAAATAAGATGATGATGGCATAAGAACCTAGGAGCGTAGCTGCAGGGAGGTAGATGAGGGCTGCAGGCAGGTAGGCTAGAGAAAGATCAGGGGAGTGAGGCTGACTTCAAGGTCACGATAAAATGTTGACCAGCAGATCACAAGGCCCTTGAATTTGTCCTATTACATCACATCAAGATTAGAGGCAGAAAGCACGCTAGGACTGTTGTGTTGGAATACTTCTACTCTTTCAGCTGACAAATGTTCACAGAGCATTTGCCATTAGCTAGACTTTCTTAGAAGCTGAGGTTTGAAGAGAAGCTATGCAAGAGAGAAGTTGATTATGTATAAAGATATTCACTGTCTTTTAATGACTCTAAGATCCTCTCTCCTCTCTTTTTATATCTGTGTATCCCTTTCTCATTAGCTGAGGCTCAGTCTGTGCCAGATGCTTTACACACATCATCTCATTCCAGTTCCTGAACCACCCTCTGAGGTAGGCATTGCTATTTTGCTTTAAAGCTGAGAAAACTGAGGCCCAGAGATGTACAGGACTTACCTGTGGTCCCACATCCAGGTTTCAATGACAAAACTGGTGTATTTTGCTATACCTACTCTTTTATTTTTTTCCTTTTTCAATATTTTATAATCAAGCAACAAAAGCACGTGTTTTGAAACTCTAGTCATTCTAAACTTCAAGGAAAGCAGTGTTCTCTTGCATACTTTCTCCCAATTCTTCCTGCTTCCCAGAGGCAAGCACTTTCAAATGGTGGCTAGTTCAGTCCTAAATAACAGGCGAATGGTGCTATTTTTGATGTGTTCATCTTAGACATTATGTATTGTTTTCAGTCATGAAACTTTGGCTCTCGTTGCTGGACACTATCTCTCTGCCTCAGTTAGATGTACTCTTCTTACCCTGGATGCTCCCCGGGGGGCTGACCTTTGTGGATGCAGTTGAGTCTAGTCAATGGAGGCACCAGCAGGAAATTGGATTAGAAGGGCAACCAGGGGGATGGGGGTGTTTATTCTCTTGGGTAAGACCCTCCTCCTCCTCTGGCAGACAGCTCTATCTTTACGGCTGGCAGCTCTCTGAAGTTCTGATAATCTCCTCCCGCTCAGAGCTCACCTCCTTGAGCTCTCAGGCCTGGAGATGGCAATGACTCCCTGCTATTGTTAGCACCTGCTATCTCACTATCTTTGTTTTCCTAAACTCGGTCCATACTTGTAAGTAGTTCCTGCATTAGCATCTGATACCATTTACCTCTACCCCATCCCCGTACAATATGTTATTTATATTGTTAGCTAGTACAATGCCTGTATTATTAAACTATGTAAATATTGCTATAGAAAAATTCCCCCAAGTAGGAAATCATGATTATATTTTCTTTACTGAATTTTTTTTTCTGCACTTAACTTCCTACTTAAAAAAATGCCTTAGTTTTCTATATATCTGGCTTTAAGTCTTTCCACATGTTTCATCAGATCTCTTAGGTGCCTTTAAATGTTGCTTTTCAAAGTCTCAAACATTACCAGTTCTTTGTATTGTTTTCTTGATGCTATGAATTCTGAAATTAAAATCGTAACTAACAAACTAACAAAGTGATCAAAATGGGAGTTTAATTACCCAGGATCCCTTCATTGATCCTAAAAGATTCACTTTCCTTGGCAAATATTGTGACCACTTACAGATCCTAAATATTTTACTATATAAATACTATGATGTCTTTCAGATATGTCTTACCATCACCCCTTTCAAATAGCATGTTTTAAGTTTTCTGACTTTTAATTAATTATAGGGTCTGCCTTCTCTTTGCCTGAGGATCATAGGGTTTCATCCACACTGCCCAGCAATTTTTAGGTGCACTGGTCCATAAAAGAAGGCAGCAGATTTTATTTGTTCAGGAACTGGTGTGTAACAGTTCCCATCCTCTGGCTGGTTAATATATCCTTTTTGCAATGTAGTTCTTATAAACATAAGGTATCGATTTTAAAATTATGAAACTGTGTTTTTATTCTCCGCAGTCTTTTTCTAGAGACTCTTTCCAGGAGCCCCCTGATAGCTGGCTAACAGGCTGGGACTTCTCTTCAGCATCATCTGGTACTTTTCTTTGCCTGGTCCCTGTGTTGGATTTCCTACTTCCTGAAATGCATACCTGTTTCTTTACTTATTCTCTTGTTTTGCTGGAACATACCCTTTAGCAGCTTTAAAAGAAAGAATAAATGGAAGATAAGTTTTCTTGTGTTCTTACATGTCTAAAAATATAGTTCTACTTTTTACTTGATTTGTAGTTAGAGAAGTGTACAATTTTACGTCGCAAATTATTTTCCTTCAGAAATGCGAAAGCGTTGCTCCACACGGGCTCCTAGTGCCCAGTGCTGTTAGAGAGACGTCTAGAGTCATTCAATCCCCATTCTTTTGTTTGTGATACATTTCCCTTCAGAATTGTCTTTCTTTGGTATCCTGAAATTTTATGAACATGACTTTGGTTTGGCTATTTTTAAGTTTTATTGTGCTGGGCATTCAGTGATCTTTTTCAATTTGGAGAATCCCAGCTTTTAGTGTGGAAACTTTTAGTTATTGTCTTACAAAGCTATACATGTACATATATTTCTTTCTTTATGTACAGTTTGAAGAATTCCTACAGTTTTATTTGAAACTTGTCTGTGGAGTTCTTACTGCTCTTTTTTTTTTTTATTGCTCCTTCTCTCTTTCTCTGTTTTCTGGGAGATTTCTTTGGCTTTATTTTCTAATTATTTACTAAATATTTAATGATCAAATTTCTTGTTTTCTGGTCGTTTCTTTTAAAAAGCATTTTGTTCTGGTTATACTTATTCAACATCTCTTTTTTTTCTAAGGAGAGTATCAGTTTTTTAATTGAAAAATTAAAATTTTTTATTTTAAAAGTTTTCTTCTGTCTTTGTTTCTTCTGAGATTCTATTTTTGGGGTGTCTGTATTAGTTTCTCAAATCTTGGAGGCTTATTTCAAATGCCTGGAGACCCTTCGAGGATTGGAAAGTCTGTTTTCAAGGTCGGGCTCTTTAGCTGGTGGGCGTCAAACTAGAGCTAGTGGCGAGTTGTTGGAGACTCCCACAGTTTAGTATCTAAAGGCTTCTCTTTTCTGGGGCCATCTAGTTAATCAAGAAAATAAATGTCCATATTTTTTTTTACCTAGTGTTAAAGTGTTTGCATTGGTGTCAGAGACTGTCTTGCATGTCTCAATCTTTTTTGTGTGTACTTACCCCAGTCCCTCATTTTCATTGACTCCCTATCTCCCACTGTGTCTGAAGTCCCTAAGTCGGGAGGATCCCAGGTTAATTTCATCTAGAGCACAACCTCTAGTTCCTCACTGGGTGGGGGTGAGAGTGCCTAGGGCTGGGGTAGGGGAGTTGACTGCAAAAAGAGGTAAGAAAAGACACAATGAGATCCAACCAGCTCATAACCACCCTTTCTGTCTGTTCCCTTGTTTCAGGCCCTGGACTCATGCTTATCTTTCTGGGTGTCTGGTTCCTTAAAGATCGAAAGCTGTGCGGGTTCTGGAGGAGAACTGACCACATCTCATTCCCTCTTACTCCTTCACACCCCACCCCTCGGCATGCACCCTAGCTTGCAACTTACTGCTAAACCTTTACCTTTTAAAAAAATCTGCTTTCATCTTCCAAAAAAATATTAAAATGTATCTCTTATTGAAGTCTCCTCCTGATCTCTTAATTCCTTCCCTGTTATTTTAAGTCTCTGGAGATCAGAGGTTTATTTAGATGTCCCATAGGCCACATTTTGAAGCATTAGGTAGTCCTGCTTTCTGGGAGAATACTTCGGTATCTGCTTTGAGGTTGTTTCCTCCAATAGTAATAACAAAATGATTTCCATCTTTCAGCTGACCACAGCAGGTGACAAGGGCTTGCTCCTTGGCCAAACTTTAGTCAGGCTCCTCTGAGCCCTGTTCTCACCTAGACCTTGATCTTAGCCTGCTCAGGCCGGTCTCACCAACCATCCTGGTAAGTCAGTTTAGTGAGAATCCTGTACCCTGATATCTGGTCAAGTTCCTCATCCCCCACCTGTGGTGTATATGGCCTTGGCTTGCTTTCAGCAAGAATCCTGTTAGGTCAGGTTAGCAAGAATCACCTACCCATAGTGTTCCTTTAGTGAGTTGCCATCCACTGATCCCCTTACTCTGCTTCTTGGCTATAAATCCCCACTTATCCTTGTATTCAAACTTGAGCTCCATTTTTCTCACCTAATGCAATCCCCCTATTACAATAGTTTTGAATAGAGTCTTCCTTACTATTTTAACAAGTGCCAGAATAATTATTCTCTTTAGCACTGGCAATTTGAAAACAGTGTTCAATCAGTGGCCTGTGTAGCACAGGAGATGATTTTCTATGGTGTGCTTTTCCATTTGTGAGCTACAACCCATTAGTACAGTACAATCATTACTAAGTCACAACCAACATTAAAAAGAAAATCAAGTAGAGTTAGAAAACACTATTATGCATTGCTGTAGTTGGGAGAAGTGTTGACTCATGAAGATATATTTTTTTTCAGTTTATGTGGCTATGTACTGGGTTAAGGTATAAATTTATTTCTTACCATGAAAACGGATAAAATCTGAAAGCCAGTGATCTGGGCAGTGGATTGGATCTTCTGTTTTGTTTTTCTAAGAATAGTTCTTTTTTTTTTAGATTTCAGAATTTTATTTTTTAAAATTTTAAAAAATACATATATTTTATTGATTATACCATTACAGTTGTTCTATTCCCCCCTTTCATTCCCCTCCACCCTGCACACCCCCTCCCCCACCATTCCCCTCCTTTAGTTTATGACCATGTGTCTCGAGTTCTTTAGATTCTATATTTCCCCTACTATTCTTGCCTTCCCCTTTATCTATTTTCTACCTACCATCTATGCTACTTATTTTCTGTACCTCCTCCCCCCTTCTCCTCCTCCCACTCCCCTGTTGCTAACCCTCCATGTGTTCTTCATTTCTATGGTTCCATTCCTGATCTAGCTGTCCTCTGGGTTTGCTTTTGTTTTAGGTGTGGTTGTTAATAACTGTGAGTTTTTTGTCCTTTCACTGTTCATATTTTTTATCTTCTTTTTCTTAGATAAGTCCCTTTAACATTTCATGTAATAAGGGCTTAGTGGTGATGAACTCCTTGAACTTGACCTTATCTGAGAAACACTTTATCTGTCCTTCCATTCTAAAAGAAAGCTGTGCTGGATAGAGCAATCTTGGATGTAGGTCTTTGGAGTTCATGACTTGGAATACTTCTTTCCAGCTCCTTCTTGCCTGTAAGGTCTCTTTTGAGAAATCAGCTGACAGTCTGATGGGCACTGCTTTGTAGGTGACTGTCCCCTTATCTCTTGCTCCTTCTAGGATTCTCTCCTTCATTTTAATCCTCGCTAATGTAATTATGATGTGTCTTGGTGTGTTCCTCCTTGGATCCAACTTCTTTGGGACTCTCTGAGCTTCGTGGATTTCCCGGAAGTCTATTTCCTTTGGCAGACTGGGGAAGTTCTCCTTTATTATTTGTTCAAATAAGTGTTCCACTTGTGGCTGTTCCTCTTCCCCTTCTGGTACCCCTATAATTCAGATGTTGGAACGTTTAAAGATGTCCTGGAGGTTCCTAAGCCTCTCCTCATTTTTTTGAATTTTTGTGTCTTCATTCTTTCCTGGTTGGATGTTTTGTTCTTCTTTCTGGTCCACTCCCTTGATTTGCGTCCCTATTTGCGTCCCAGTTTCCTTTTCATCACTACTGGTTTCCTGTGCATTTCCCTTCATTTCAATTAGTTTAGCCTTCATTTGTTCCTCTAATTTGTGACTAAAATCAACCAGTTCTGTGAGCATCCTGATCACCAGTGTCTTGAATTGTGCATCTGAGAGGTTTGCTATTTCCTGGTCTCTTAGAGTTATCGGCTGTAGGGCTTTGAGTTCCTCTTGAGCCATATTTTGGACTGTTTGTGCCTGTTACATATGAGGAGCAGAGCCCTGGGTGTTTACCAGAGCAGGGCAACTCAGTCACTGGGTTGTGATGCTGTATGTGGGGGCAGGGTTAAAGGGGAGCAATGGCGGTCCCCTCTGCTGCCTCCCGCCACCGGCCCGCATGGTCTGTTGCACTGTGCACGACTGTGCAACCGCGGTCAGCCTGCCGCCTTGCTTCCTCACTGGGTTTGCCACTGGGGCCTGCGTGGTCTGTCTTACTGCCCACTCCTCTCCTGGTTTATCTGCGCACAAATGTGTGACCATGGTCGGCCTGCTGCCGTGCGCCCTCACTGGGTCCGCTCAGAGCTACCTTGGCTGCCTGGGTGCCTGGGGTCGAGGGATCTTTCCTGCCCAACCCTAGTCTGCTGCTGGCTCCACCTCTCTTACCGGTCTGTTTGAACGTTCGTTGTCGGACTTCCGTATAGTTCATTTTCTGTTCTTTGGCTGCATTTCTGTTTACTAAACCTTTGTTGTATTCAAACTTGGTTGTGGGAGAAGGCACAGTGTTTCCACCTACACCTCCATCTTGGCGGAAGTCCCTGTTTTTCTAAGAGTAGTTCTATTAGTAGGACTGACACTCTCATTTCTGTTTTAGAGGGGATGGATTTGGTTGAGTATATTCTCAGCCACTGAGTAATATGTCAAATTCTCGGTCTTTATTTACTGCTACTTTTTTGGTATGCTCTTCAGGTTAAGGCGTTTTCTTAACTTTGTCTTGATTAAAAAAACCAGGACACATAAGAAAATTTTATTTCTAAAGTTGATGGGGGAAGCACATGTGTCATTATCAAAGACTAACAAAGAAATCAAAAGCAGCAAGCAAACTGACCCACACATTCTGTTTGGGTGAAACTAGCCTTTATGAATAATTTATATGTTAAATTATGAACTCTTGAGAACCTAAGGAAGGAGTACCTGATTCTACTTTTTAATTACTTCTCAGTGGGTGGTAGGAATCATGCAGCAAAAAGTTAAGGTCAAGACTGAAGGCTTATGATCACGATATAAGTAAAACTAATTCTGTAAGTGATTGTACAGAAGATTGGTAGGAATGCTGTGGACCACTGGAAGCTCCTGTGGCTGACACGTCTGCCCACTCCTCCTGGACCATTGGTGGCTGGGATTTAGATTGGTCCACACTCCACACTCTTCATGTTTGTGTGTAGAAAGAGAATTCAACCACTGAATATTCTGGAGCTTTGGAAGGATGTAAACCTGAGAGGTGGGTCAGTAAAAGCTCGGGTGAGCCCTGTCTGGAAAGTTAGCAAACCTCAGGCTCCCTCTGGGAGCCCTGAGACAGGGCTATATGACTGGTGAGGAAATGAGGATCCACGATCAGCTTGGTTGTAGTTGATTTTGCTGCTGAATAGGAGAGCATATTTTCTCAGGATTTGTTTGAACTTCAGCCTTTTGCTTGATGGTAACTAGTCATTTGGTTCATGTATATGAATAGAGAATAATATCTTGAAGCAGACTTGCTTCGTTTGTGACAAACAAAACAAAACAAAACTCAAACATATTAAGCCTGTAACTATAACCTAAAACACTTTTTAAAAAACCCACCTGAACAAACCTTTTATTGGATAGAAATCAGTCTTGCTCTGTGGTGTAAATGTCTGTCTTTGGTATTTGTTTTGCAGCCTCCTGGAGTAAGAAGTTCCTCTCCTGCAGAGCATTCCAGGAGAAGCAGAGGGGCATCTACCTGCTCTGAGATTAACTGGGATGGCTTGGGAGGCAGGCAGAGATGGTTACAATAGCAATAATAACAATACAGTTCTGATTTTTCTCTCAGGTAGTGTCACACATTTTACCTAGATTGTTTAATTTAATCCACAACCACATGAAATGGGTGTTTTGGTTGTTCCTATTTTACAGATGAAGAAATAGAAGTATGGTGAGGTTAAACCACATGCCTAGGTCAGCACTAGTGTTAAATCCCAGCAGCCTGGCCTGGTGTCTGGCTCTGACCTGTCTTGCAATGTTACCCCCTCCTGGAAGTTCTTTTTTGTGTTTTAATATATTTTATTGATTGTACTATTACAGTGGTCCCATTTTTTTCTTCCCTTTATTCCCCTCCTCCCTGCACCACCACGCCCACCAGCATTCCCTCACAATTTAGTTCATGACCATGGGTTGTACATATAAGTTCTTTGGCTTTTCCATTTCCTGTATTATTCTGAACCTCCCCCTGTCTATTTTGCACCTACCACATATGCTTCCTATTTCCAGTACCTTTTCCCCCATTCCTCCCCATCCCCACTGATAACCCTTCATGTGATCTCTATTTCTGTGAATCTGTTCCTGTTCTAGTTGTTTGCTTAGTTTGTTTTTGTTCTTTTTAGGTTCAGTTGTTTATAGCTGTGAGTTTGTTGTACTGTTCATATTTTTGATCATCTTTTTCTTAGATAAGTCCCTTTACCATTTCATATAATAAAGGTTTGGTGATAATGAACCCATTTAACTTGACCTTGTCTGGGATGCACTTTATCTGCCCTTCCATTCTAAATGATAGCCTTGCTGGAGAGAGTAATATTGGATATAGGTCCTTGCCTTTCATGACTTCAAATACTTCTTTCTAGCCCCTTTTTGCCTGCAAGGTTTCTTTTGAGAAATCAGCTAACAGTTTTGTGGGAACTCCTTTGTAGGTAATTATCTCCTTTTTTTTTTTTTTGCTGTTTTTAAGAGTCTCTCCTTATCTTTCATATTGGATAATGTAATGATGATGTGCCTTGGTGTGAGTTTCCTTGGGTCCAACTTCTATGGGACTCTGTGAGCTTCCTGGACTTCCTGGAAGTCTATTTCTTTTGCCAGATTGGGGAAATTTTCCTTCATTATTTGTTCAAATAAGTTTTCAATTTCTTGCTCTTTCTCTTTTTCTTCTGGAACCCCTATGACTGAGATGTTGGAACATTTAAAGTTGTCCTGGAGGTTCCTAAGCCTCTCCTCATTTTTTGAATTCTTGTTTCTTCATTCTGTTTTGGTTGAATGTTTATTTCTTCCTTCTGGTCCAGATGGTTGATTTGAGTCCCATTGATTTGAGTTTACTGTTGGTTCCCTGTATATATTTTTTTATTTCACTTTGCATAGCCTTCACTTTTTCCTCCATTTTTGTGGCCATACTTATCAATTTTGTGAACATCCTGATTGTCAGTGTTTTGAACTCTGCATTTGGTAGGTTGGCTGTCTCTTCATTGCTTAGGTCTGTTTTTGGAGCTTTGATCTGTTCCATTTGGGCCATATTTGTTGGCTCCTATGCCTGTTATGTAGTAAGGGGAGGAACCTTAGGTATTCACCAAAGCAAGGCAATCCATGTCTCTAGTTGTGGCACTGCATGTGGGGGAGGTGTCAGAGAATGAACAACACCTCTTGCTAGGCTCTCACCTGACTTTCAGTCACTTCCTCCGCTACCCACAAGCAAATTGGGCTTTTCTGGGGCTGATTCCTGGGTGGGTGGTTTTGGGTATGTTCTAGGACCCTGTGGTTCTCTCTAACTAACTCTCCTGTGAGGCTGAGAGTTTCTCCCACTGCTGCAACCCCCAGTGGTTTTTATAGTCAGAGGGTTTTAAGGCTTTATTTCCCCCACACTGGAACGCTGGGTTGCACAGTCTGTTTGCTCCCGAGTCGTTCCTCTCAGTTTATGCTCACAACAAATATGGGACTTCCCGGTCACCCAGGTGTTGTCTTGGCTCTTGTGGACCTTAAACTTCACCAGAATGAAGGAGCACTTTTATATAAGAGTTCTGTTTCAGAAGCCAGATAGGACATCTATGTCTCACATGTCATGTGATAAAAACCAATCATATGTCATGTATGACAAGAAATAATGCAGATTTGCTTTCACTTAATGATAAAAGGGAAGAGTAAAAGAGGAGATGGTTGAAGGAACAAGAATAGAAACTTCAAATTGAATTTTCCAACCCTAACATAAAGAAACTTTCTTTAGATCTAAATGTTTAAAGACAGCCCTGGCTGGTGTAGCTCAGTGGATTGAGCACAGGCCTGTGAACCAGAGGATTTCGGTTCGATTTCTGGTCAGGGCACATGCCTGGGTTGCAGGTCAGTTCCCTGCCGGCCAACTCCCAGCAGGGGACGCATGAGAGGCAACCATGCATTGATGTCTCTCTCCCTCTCTCCTTCCCCTCTAAAGATAAATAAATAAATTAAATAAATAAATAATTAACTTTTTAAAAGACAAAATGATGCAGCTTTCCTTTATTATCAGAAATAATGTACCAGAAATACTATTAATTATGTTAGAAAAAAGATCACTCAGTTTAAACATGCATCAGAATTATTAAGCTGACATTTCCTCCACCCTGAATTTTATTTTTAGGTCAATTTTATTAGTACTTAATTTGTATCCAGCACCCCAGAGCACTTCACTACTGACATGGATTGTGTACCTGGCAATGAATTTCTTATGAGTTTTTTGCCAGCCTCCTTTTGAATAGTTAAGATGTTTTGTTTAGCTGGGTGTTTTGAGCCACTGTAAAGTCAAGTCTCTGGGAAATTTGCAGTCATTTCTGAAGTAGGAAAATGTAAGACTTGTGTGAAATTAGTCTGCTGGTAACAGGTAGCATAGAAGACATGACACAAAAGATGACAGGGACCCAGGAGACTAGAAGGCACAGGTGGGGTAAAATTACTGAGAAGAGACACGATAGTCCTTTATTTGAAAAGCATCAGAGGAATTTGTCTATCCATCACTTTGCTAGCATCTGCTGTCTGGAGCAGCCATTCCAAATTGCCAACCTGTCAGGGGCAGAGCACCCTGTTGCTGTTTGCTGGATAATATAATTCCTTTCTTTTCCTCTACTTAAAAAAATTTTGCATACATTAAAATAAAGGTAAAATGAATTTTAAATTTACATAGTTTGAAAATACATTAAAAAACTATTAAAAATTCTCCTTGAAATAATTACCATCCTCTCCAGGGAGTCATGAAACCATAACTTGTCTAGAGCAGCAAGCATTTAGACTTTCATAATTACCTGGTGAATCAGCACTGGCTGACTTCCCAGGAGCCGGTTCCCACCACAGGGAATAATTTTCCGCTCCTGGGGGAGTCGCCCAGGAGACACCTCTGATTCCTCAAGTTGGAGAAGTGGCCTGTACTGCCACCTCCCTCACAACCCTTTGCCCATTTTGCATCTCATGCTCTGCTGTGGGCTGGAGAATTGCTGTATGACTTACCTCTCCTATTAGATCTTAAACTCTTTGACAAAGGGTGGTTCGATGCTGGCTTCTTATGTTTACTGAAGTAAATTTTAATTTCTATTTTTGGAGTTAGTGTTCTTCCTTGTCATAACTAGAATAAGAGTGAAGAAGAATCAGAACAAATTTTTCAGTATTGGATATCTTTAAAAGGTCATGTTTGAGATAACCAGAGGTGTTTAATGAAGAGATGCGAAA
Organism: Sturnira hondurensis; assembly: GCF_014824575.4. Lineage (NCBI taxonomy): Eukaryota > Metazoa > Chordata > Mammalia > Chiroptera > Phyllostomidae > Sturnira > Sturnira hondurensis. The sequence goes on along the minus strand of NW_028076902.1, from coordinate 3,409,758 downwards.
TAGTCTTTGATGTAGGCATTCACTGAAACTCTTCATAGAGACAGATTTAATTTCATACAGAAAGTTAGCAGTTTTCTTAATATAATGCATGTATTCCACAGGTTAGTACAGTGACTACTTTTTTTTTTTCAAAGAAACAAAGAAACCTGTTTTTGGACAGTGCAGCAAGTACTATTTGGAAAGAAGCCAAGATGTGGAACTAAGAGTGCTGGATAAGAGGCTATTGTTGAGTGTGTTCTGTAAACCAGCCCTGCATGAAGAGGTCCTGAGCTGGCACTACTTCTCCCTGGTGGTATGGAGATCCATGGTTCAAATACCTGATTTGGGGAATGGTTGCTTATGTCCTCCTGATTTGTTAACTCTGTTTGGCTAAAGTTGGGGATGAAGTTCACCACAAAATGTAGATGCTTAGACTCAATGAAATGCGTTCATTTCTTACTAGAGTGACAGCATCTTGCTCAGGGCTCTCTTTGCTCATTGCTTCACAATGGCAATCCCTTAAGGGCTTGTGACTCTGGAAACAGTTGAATGTAAATTGGGAAGGGCCTTGGCAAAGCTTTTGAAGTTGTTTGCTACGTTTCCAGCTTTCTTGTCCTTATTTATTTTGTTCTCTATTTCTTCCCCTTACACTCCTTTTCCTTCTTCCCAGTCATCCTTTAGACATTTTATAATTCATCTACTGTTAATGTAATAATTGTTATCAGCAAGGATCATCAATAGATGCTAAATCCTAGGATGGAAGGTTGTTAGGGGACAGGATATCCATCCATGCCGATATATCACTCCAGAGTTACCCACTAATTGTGTGGAGGAAAGGCACTTTTACAGTGGAGAGATCTGATGGTCACTACTCTACTCAAGTTGTTACCGAACAAAAGGGTCCGAGGGGGGGCAATACTTGGCCCACCGAGGGATGCCAAAAACTGCTACAGAAAACAGGGGCCCCTCCCAAGGACGATACTCTAATATCTATAGGGTTCTTCTGTCCGCCGCCAATTGGAAACACATCTCTCAATGCCAGAGATTTGTGAAAAGGAAANAAGGCACTTTTACAGTGGAGAGATCTGATGGTCACTACTCTACTCAAGTGATCAAGTTTGAGTGAGCACTTCTGGAGAGGCAACTTCCTGATAGGACACAACATGAACTGTCTACTGTCACCTGTGGAGTTTTTGCTGAAATCTGATCAAGCCTCTAGAGCTATCCTTCATCAATAGGAAACATAGGGGATAGACTTGGAACAAACTAAAGAGCAGTATGACAAAATAATCAGCCAAACCAGATTATGGGTAATTTTAGAGAACTGTCCTAGACTCTTAAAAAATCAATATTGTGAATAAAAAGTGGGGTGATTGTTCTAGATTAATGGATTAGGAGTCTAAAAGAAACATAATCAAATATGATGGGTTTACTTTGATCAGATCCTGGTTCAACACAACAACAAAAACAAGAAACTTCATAAAGAAAACAAAAAATCCCAGCTATCCTAAGAGGCACCAGGGGAACAATTGGGGAAATTTGAATATGGACTGGGTATTAGACGACAGTAGGGAATTATCATTAATCTCCTAGATGCAATGCTTACATTGTGGCTTTTTTAGAAGAATGCCTTTATTCTTAGGAGCTGCACACCAAAGCATTTAGGGGTGAAAAGTCACAATGCCTGAACCCTACATTCAAATGGTTCCGAGGAAGCCTGAGATTTGGCAGAATATTAACAGCTGTTGAGTCTAGTTGGCTAGTATGAGTACACAATGAACTATCCTTCTCACATTCATGGTAGTTTAAATTAAAAAGTAAAGTGGGGAAAAATAAAAATAAAATGAAGAGCTGCTTGGTGGGGCTGGGAAAAGAGATATTTTCTAGTCTATGTAAATTACAGCCAGCCTTGAGAAAAGATGTGGATTAATCGCCTTTAGAACCTGGGGTGAAGGGAGAGGAAAAGGATTTCCTTCAGTGGCTTCTTTCTGCCTGTTGCGTGAATTGTTCTTTTTCCTTACTGGCGTTTTCCATTCCCTTCTCTCTCAGAGCAGTTTTCCTGAACTAGCCTCCAGGAATTTGAGTGGCCTAAGTTCTATGATTTTCTTCTTGCTGGGTTAACTTGGTCCTTTTTAACTTTTAACTTCACACTCTCCCAGGATTCTTTTTATGCACAGCTCAGCGCAAACCCACTTTCTTCACAGGACTCGTGCGAGCCCCATGTTTCCTCCAAGTTCTCTTTCTTCTCAGCCACTTCTTACTCATTCTGAAAGTACTTTCAGAGGTATTTGCATTTTCATTAAACCTACCAGAGGGATTTTCTTTCTATAAGAGAAGAAGCCCTAAGGGGGTCATGAACAACTGTGGATGTATATGTATTTGGCGATGATGGTGATAGTGATTGAGGGGACCTGCTTACCACCTTGTGTGCTTCTTTGTATCTCAAGTCAATGTTTGTGGAGGGAATGAATCTCTGCTAAGTGTTAAGTATGGACTGCTCCATCTTGCAGTTAGCATGCATGGACCATCTTATCCATGTCTACAGTTCTGGGTGCTCAAAACTATTCCAGCAGAACTGTGATTTGAGTACAGGACCAAGTACATCTGGACTCTGGGATCGAGGTAACCTAGTCTGATCCAGTAGCCCATTACATGTCTTTTAGGCTTGCAAAATTACTGTTTGGTTCCAAGAATGAAATAACAAACACAAAACTGGCAACTCCAAGGTAGAAGAGATAGACCCTGCCAACATATTTGATTGCCCACCCACACCAGTGAGGCTGACCTTCAGGCAGTTGGGCAAACCCTGTGGAATCTTGTGAAACAGGTCAAGGGGTTGCCTCTGTTTTCCACGAAGAGGAAGCATGAAAGAGCAAGGGGAAAGTCAGCCAGTCTAAAGCATTGTGTCGTGAGAGTTTGGTGTCCAGCTCATTTTACTTTGTGTTCTTTCTTGTGAGTGGCTCCAGCTCTTCTGCTTTTGTTCCAGCAGCCTTTGCCATGCTCAACATGTGCAGCTTTTAATTTGCTCTGTGTTGGGGGCTTAGAAATACATGATGGGAACTTCAGGTTTAAAACGGCAAAGCAAACCCTCCACATTTATAATTCTTTCCCCACACTTACTAAATAAAAATAAAAATTGACCTACTAGAAATAATCAGAGAGAGAGAGAGAAAAAAAATTCTAAAAAGATCACATAAAAGAAACAGCAGTCAGAAAGGCTCTTCAATAGTATTATCCCAATTGCATCCTACAATTCTATGTTCAAACTCTTAATTGAATGTGCAGGAGAATAATCAAAATACTTTCCAGAGATACAAGACTCCAAACACTTACCACTCATACTATTTGAGAAGATACTAGAGGATCGGTGTCTGCAAAACAAGGAAGTAAATCCAGAAAGAAGGCCCAGAATGCTGGGATAGAGGAAATGAATGCCTGGAAAAGATAGAAGAAATTTTCATGATAATGATGACAGATTGTGGGAGGATGGCTGCACAATGGGCAAAAGGGCAGCTTTGCTTTGGGCCATGCATTGTTGTCAAAAGCCTCCAGGAGAGTTCAAGATAATGAGGCTGATATAATAACCAATAGTATGAAAGCACTGAGAACTTTAGCTAGTTGGTACAGAGTTTGAGATTGAATTAGTGGTAAATACATATAAAACTATGCATTTTATCTCTCTCTCTTCTCCACCCCTCCCATTAGTGTCTATTCCGTTTAAGATAAATATTATGCAATTGATTAGGGACAGTGTAGCAGGTTTCAACATAGTGCAACACTATGAATGCACTGAGAAAGAACCAGTTATATACCAAGTTCTGTGCACTTGGGAAAGCTACTTAAGTTCTCTGTAGCTCAGCTTCTTTGTTAGTTCAATGGGTTATAGAGTTGTTGTCACCAGGGTTAAACATGATATTTTACCTGAAACTGAATGCCCCTCAAATTATTAAAAGTAATAACACATAAGGCAAAGCAGTTACAGATTTGATGGCATAATTGCAATCAGATAGAGATATTTTCAATATTTTTTTCATCTTTATGAGACAAAGTAAGATTCTAATCATCTGTCTTGGCATATTGCTGTTCAGTGATGTGACTGGGTGTAGTTTAATTGTTTTAATTAAGTTTAAGTTTAATTAAGGATGAAATTTCAAAACCTGGAAGTGCATGAGCTCTTTAACTAATTTCCAAAAACATTTACTGAGAGCTTTCTTCATTCAGGTGCTTTGACAAATACCAGTAAGACACAGTTTTTTTTTCCCCCTTAAGAGGAACTCAGAGTTTAATAAAACATAATTCTGTATAAAGAGACACACAGACTAATATTGTAGTAAGAAGAATTTTTTAAAGAGAGGAAAACCTTTAAACAGTTTATTTCTATAAATTGTAGACCATGCTCCCAGAAATTGTCAGAACTTGTTTTGAAATTTTCCTCAGAATAGGATATACAGTTATCTATTAACAAAGGATTAGAGGAATGTTCTACATGGTCCTATACTTCCTTCACAGAATTTTAGAGTCTGAATCTTTAAAATTACAGCAGGGAAAGTGCCAGGCAAACAGAAGGTGTTCAACAAATTCTTAGAATAAGTAAACAGGAAGAAGAGTTGGAATTAACTTTATGTCCCAATCAGGAGGGAGAACCCCTTATTGGGGAAGGAGGGAGAGGTGACTAGCTCAAGGCCATGCTAGGAGTGGACATATAATAGGCATATAATATAGTAGACATTTAATAGGAGTGGCATATAATAGGATGGAGATTAAAAACCCTTCAGATTTACCTTGGGAAGAGAGGGAAAGAAGATCTTAACATTCTCTTTCCTATGGTGGTGGTTGGTGGGTAGAAATGCCCTGAGTCTAGTATTTAACCCAAGACATGTAAATCCTTTCATCCATTAACAAATACTTACAGAGTGCCTACTACATGACAGGCACTGTCCTTGTTGTTTGTGCTATTTCCATAGCAAAGTAGATAAAGAGTCCTGCTCTCCTGTAGCTTCAGTCTAGCAGAGGTGGTGGCAGAGGGAACTGAAAAAGTTAACAGACAATAAATGTAATCAATAAGTATATTACAGTACATTCTGTAGTATGGAAGAAGGTGATGGGTGCCATGGAAAGAGATGATGTGAGCAGGCCCGGTGGGTGCTCTGCCCAGACCTTCCTCAGAGCTAAGGCACAGCCAGCCTCCCAGTTGCTGGGATCATCAGCTGCTAATAGCTCAGATGTGTTCTCTTCCCCCAGAATCACCCTCAGCCTCTGAGAACTGCCTCTTCTAGGGTTATGTCTCTCCTAGTGGGCAGCTAATGACAAATGTGTGGTTTACCTGTGGATGCAGAGGCCCAGCCTGTTCCTCTATCTGGGACACTTTGAAGGTCATCCCAGTTCTGCAGCTGCCTGAAGGGCTGGCTGAGACCTCAGTGGCAGCCATGTGTGCAGCAGCTTCTCTCTCTGCCCAGTCCTGCCTTTCCACTTCCTTAGAGGTGTGCGTTCCATGAACACTGTACAAGAACCTTATGCATGACACTTTCTCAGAGTCTTGTTCCAGGAAACACAATCTAAGGCAGCCTGGGAAGAAGATCAGGAGTGGGAGGACAGAGGGTTGCAATCTTAAAAAGCATGGACATTGCACATCTCATTGGGAAGGTGCCATTGGAACCAAGTTTAAAGTCATGAGAGGATTTTTCAACTAATAAAAACATAACAATAAATAAAAATTCTATATCCTCTCCTGGTAGCCCCAGAGACAAGGGCTTGGGGACTCCAGAGAAAGAAGGTATAGGACGATGGAACCTGAGAGAGATAAGGACCCCAGCAACCCAGGAAGAGGCGTGGCCCTAGCGACAGGAAATTGGCAATGACTTGTAGGAACAAGAGGTCTGAGAGCCAACACTGGATTCCTTCCTGTGGTCGCAGGACCTGGGAGCCCGACTCCTTCCCAGTATCCTAAATCTTGGGTTACGGTGCTGGTTTTTGTGCAGTTCCATGACATGGTGACTTGAGTGTATTTATTTAAATATTAAGGAAAGTGAGAAACACCAAAACCTGTAAAACCTGGGGACATTTAGGCTACAAAAAAGCATCTTCTTTTAGAAATGTTATATATTTAAAGATATTTCTAGAAATAGTAATGAGCAAAATAAATATATTTTAAAGTAATGGCAATGATAATGAATAAGACTTCTCAGTGGAATTGTAAGTTGCAAGTGAGAAATACTGTAAAACCTTCCAAGCTTTCACTTCAACATTCAAACTCATTCTGATGAAAATTGTTTATTACTAAAAATTTAGTGCATGTGAGCTGGGTTTTACCTTATATATCTCACACAAGACTCCTTTCATTATACCTGCTAGTTGGACAATGCCCTCCGTGGAGAAGGAAGCTGCACCCTGAGTCCTGCCAAAGATATCAGCACTGGCCCGGGGCAGAGATCTGATCACCCTGTGCCCACACTGAGAAGGACAGAAGTTTGAGGAAGAGGAATATTGAATTTAAGGAACAGAAGGAACTGACCCTGTTAGGATTCTAACTCAACCGTGGTTTTACTTGGCTGGTATTCTATGCCCAGAGAAGAAAACAGGAGGCCCTGCGCCTTCCTCAAATGGTCTCTTCTTAAAGAGTTCTATTCTTTAAAAGTAATCATAGAAAACTCTCTTATAATAAAATCCTATATAGTCAGGTAGAAAGGATTTTTGCAGGACATCCTTCCTAATGCTTCTACCCCTAGTGTAGTTTTTTTTAAAAAAAACTATTAACATGTAAAAGACATAAACCTTACTATTTTAACCATTTTAAGTGCAATTCACTGGCATTAAGTAAATTCACATTGTTGTGCAACCATCACCACCTTCCATCTCCAGAACATTTTTATCTTCCCAAACTGAAATGCTGTCCCGGTAAACACCAAATCTGCATTCTGCTCACCCCCTCAGCTCCTGGTGACCCCCCATTCTATTTTCTGTCTCTATGAATTTGATGCCTCTAAATACCTCCTATCAGTGGAATCATCCAGTGTTTGTCCCTTTGTGTCAGGATTTCCTTCCTTTTTCAGGCTGAATGCTATTCCATTGTGTGCATACACCACAGTTTGTTTATTCATTCATCTGTTGATAGACAGTTGGGTCACTTCCACCTTTGGGCTGTTGTGAATAATCCTGTCATGGCTGTGCAAATCCAGAGTGTGATCTTGCTTTTACTTTCCCAGGCAACCTTAGAACTTAACAGAGTTTGTACATGGACTTTCTTTAGACTAGAGATTTATATTTATGTTAAGTGACAACAACAATAAAAACAGCTGATCTTTTCTTTGACTCAGTATCATAGGAAGTAATTTTGCTTCTGGCACATGGTGCATTAATCCTCTAAGTAAATAACTTGTATGTTTTGAAAACTTCAGTGGATGTGAGGATGGATGAATACACACTGAGAGAACAAGTCATGAAAAAAGGAAGGCACGATCCAGGCTTGGGCTGTTACAGACTGACACCAGAAAAAGTCCAGTAAAGGATAAGATACTATTGACCTGTGAATGTGCAAAATCACACCCATGCAAGGAACAATTTAGAAGTCAGGAAAGCCCGTTCTTCCAGCTGCACTTTTTTGTGCACCTAGGGTGTTAGACTTTTTAACTCATGATGAAACAATAGGAATGAGTTGGGAATTGGTATCTGAAGGGTCAACTTAAGCTGTGCTCTCCCATCTTGTAGCACAATCATGCACCTCAGGTGGTTTGTGGCAAGGCTTCCTATGGGCCCGACAACGTGTCAGATAATATTCGCACTCACCATGTAGACTGCTCTGTTGACCCAACCAGCAACGTTACAGGTTATTGTCACTGTCCAAACAAGAGGGTCAATAGCCCTAAGCATTTACACCTACGGAGTAAATGCTTAGTGCTTCTTGAGCTCAGGAACAAATACCAGGATTTGGATCAGCTCTGACCCTGGTTCAGCTATCTCTCCATCTGTCTTTTTTGGTGCTGCATGGCTACTCATCTTTGCTTTTCCTTACGCATCTGCTCTCAGTTTTCTTTCTACCTGCTTCCTTTGTTTACTCATTGTGAATATGGCTCAATAATGCCACTATCTTGACTTTCCAATGTTTCCTCTGTCAGCCACAGTGTTTATCATCATCTTCCAATTGTGTCTGCATCTTTCAGTTCAAAACTTTGAGGGAGACTCTTATTAGCCAGCTTTTTAACCATCGCCCAACACAAGGGTGAGCGTGGGGATAAGGCAGGAAAGATGGGAAAGATGGTGGTAGGAACCTGGTGTGATGCACGGCTGCACTCTTTAAAGACTGCAGCAAGTAGTCAATAAAATAAGCCTAGAGCACTGGTTGAAAACAAATTGGATGAAAGAACAAATAGGTTGAAAATGAAGAGAGAAACAGCCTTTCCTTCAGGTCATAATCCTTGCCCTGTCCTGTCCATTCCCCTTTGTACAATATGTGGCTCTCTAGACATGACTGCAAAACCTTTGCAGAAACAAAGCATTGTGATTTTGCTGTTCTTTTATGCAAAGTCCTTGGTTATATTAATTAATTAGCCAGTTAATTAACTCATCATTTTTCCAAATGTTCGTTGACTGCTGTTTATGTGCCAAGCACTCTGCTTCATCTTTCCCCTCAATTCACAGAGAGTATTAGAGCCTTGGGCTGTATTTAGCTAGGGATAAGGCAAGAGTTCCAACACTTAGTGAGAATATTCATGTCTCCCAGCCACTGTGTACAAACATTTTATATATTATCTCATTTAACCCTCATGCAAGCTTGAAGTGTTAGGTATTATAATTTTCCTGCTGTAAGGATTAAACCAAGGCTCAGAAAGGTAAGTAGGCAACCCAAATCACAGAACTAGTAAGTGGAGGGAGTAAGAATAACATATTAGATGGTCTTTTGCAAAGCTTATGCTTTTAGAAATACTTCAAACTGCCTCACACAGAAGCATTAATCCTCCCTGCTCTTAATCCCCATACTAGTCAGTCGCTGGCCAAGGATACATATAGGTAGGCAGGCATTTAGGGAATACTTGGTTGAATAAACACTCATGTAGGTAGATTTGTGATTCTCAGAAAGAAGTATAATTTAGATGTGTTCATTTTACGGTGAATTAAAAATATTGTACCATTATGATAATTAAGGCATCTTTGAAATATTTAATTTTACTTCTGAATCATTGGTGGCTAAAAAGAAAGTAAAACCTGTCAACATGCCTGAAAAATACAGTCAATATTTTATCTATAGAAAAAACTTAGAGTTTGCAATGCCTAGAAAATATCAAAACATTTATTTTAAACATTCCTGAAAAATTCTTCAAACTAGTCATAGTGGACATTAAATTAATTTAATAGATGTTAAATCCATTTTGGTTTATAATTAGGTATATTATTATTAGCAAATCCTTTATTCTTACAGTAAATTACATCCTCTATGATTTTCTCTAAACTTTTCTCTAGTTCTATGTTCCATCCATTTATTGAAGTCTATTTTCATATTTCTTCCATGTAGGACATAAAATAATATAAATACACTTAAAAAATTTAGGGTAATTTAGAATATTCAAAAGGTGAAGCAAGGGAGGGAGGTGGGTTTGGAGAGGGTGGGGGAGGGATAGGGAGAAAATGCAGACAACTGTAATTGAACAACAATAAAATAATTTAAAAAAAGAAAAAAGTTTTTCTATCACTTCAGTATTTTCAATTTAATTAATTACATATACTCATAATGTTGCTTTATCCAAAATAGGTACAAAATAACTGTTGTAAAATTTCAACATGACTGTAATGAACTTCACACACTGAAAATATCTAAGATTTAAAATCAGTCCCTGAAACAGGCTTCCCTGACCACCAGCACAACCCCAGCCCTGCCCGTTTTCCTGCTCCACTTCTGGGGAAACGAAACACAGCAGTGCTGTCTGAGGTCCCGCCGAAACCAGCTATCTCACCTCCATTCTTCCCTTTCTCACCTCACCACTGAGCTGGATCTGGTAAGGGTCACTTTGTTGCCAAAATGAGGGCCACTTCACTTTACTAAGTTTCAGACTTTTGGTAACCTTGAAGACAGTTGGTAATTTCCTCTTTCTTAAAACAATTTTTTTCTCTTGGTTTTGTTAGGCACAGCATATTCCCCTGACTTCTCACTCACTGGTCATCTCTTTTCTGGCTCCTTCTCTTGAGCTCAATCTCTGGCTTTTGGTTTTGAGATGTCTTGCCTTTCCATGCCATCTTTTGAGAGTACTCCATCCAGTCCAATTGCTTTAAACAACCTTCAAACAATTTCTAAATGGGTATCTGTGCCCTGACTCTTCCTTGAAAGCTACTTGACAACTTCCTTAACATCTTAGAATATCTAATATGAATATTAGAATATCTAATATCCGTATTAAATATTAGAATATCTAATATCTAATATGAATATCTAATATCTATATTAGAATATCTAATATGCATTTCAAGCATAAAATGACCAAAATGCAACTCTCAGTTTTTCACCACATGGCTGTTCTTTCTCAGCTCAGTAAGTGGTCTTATAGTTGATGCAGCTGTTGAGGCCAAAAATCTAGAAATCATATGAAATTCTTTTTTACTGTATTCAGTATCTCTGCTCCCCCAGCCACCAAATTGGTTCATTAGCAGTTCATGCCTACCCTCAAAATATTGTCTGAGTCCGTATACTGCTTCCCTTCTCCATGGCCACCACCCCAGGCCATGCACCCATTTCTCACATTTTGGCCCCTCTCTTTTTCCAACTCTGCACCTTCCCTTTAGCACGATCTGGCTCCTGCTCATTTCTCCAAGCTCATCATCTATCCGACTCTTCCATGCTTACCATGCTGTGCCCTGATAACTATTCTTTGATTATGCCAACCCCACTCCAGTCTTGGGACTTTCACTGGGGCTTCTTATCTTTAAGTTTCTCCTCCTTCATAAATTAAAGCAGACTCCTTGATCCTTCTGTCTCATAACTCTTTGTCAATTTTCTTAGGACATCTCTCTATAATTATATATGGTTTACTAATTTCTTTACTTGTATTTTGTCTTTCTCTTCCAGAATGCAAGCTCTGTGAAAATAGGAACTTATGAATACCCAGCCTCTAGGATTGTCCTTGCTCTTAGTTCCCTAAATAGTGATTGATTTTGGTTCCAAGGCTATCATGTATTCTTTGTCCTTTTCTATACATTTTTTTAAAATATTTACAATCATAGTTTTGCATACTACTTTTTGTCACTAAACATAAATAGGTATATTTTTACATGTTATTTTACCATATTTATAAGCATGCTTTTAATGATTGTTAAATACTACAGTCCATGTTTCTTTATTTTGGTATATTTCACAATTTGATTATAAGCTGACATTTAGGTCATTTCTAATTTTTCATAGTTATAAGCACAGTCATTCATGTGTGTGTGTGTGTGTGTGTGTGTGTCTGTGTGTGTGTGTGTGTGCATTGCCCTGGCTCATCTGAGTCTCTGGAAGTGAATAGACAGAGGCCCTCGATGGCTGTGGGATTGATCCTTTCACAGTGCTGTGCACCTGGTTCAGCTTGAGTGGGAGAATAAGCCAGAATCTAGAGTGTAATTAGCATCTGAATTAGTGACATGAAGATAAACAGGTGATTATCCCATTTAACAGCTGTTGAATGGTATTTAAGAGACACTGTCTGACAGCTTGAGCTTCAAATGTAGGGTTTATTAACAAATGATTAAGGAAAAAAGTAAAACTCTTGGTTTTTAAAAAATAAATGAACGTAGGATTTCAAAAATTTAGTGCTTTCTAAGTGTTTTAAACAAAACTAGATTCCAACTTCTACTAAATGAAATTGCTTGTTTAAAAAGTAACTGACACAAATAATCACATCTCATACTTCCTGCCTTTTGTCTGAGTAGCTCAGAGTGATTTATAGATATTCTCACAATAACCTTTCAGATGGCCAAAAAACACTTAATAATGACCCAGTATCTGCATTTTACCCATGGGTAAACTAAATCATAGACTGTCTATAGACGTTCCTGAGGTCTCATTTAGAAGCAGGAGAGGCCAAATTAGAACTCATAGCTCCAGACTTGAAACATCAGCTTTTAAAATAACACTATTTTTTTTTCTTGTCTTGGTGAAAACTGTACTGAGATTTTTAGAGTTAGTAACACGTGAGAACATTTTTATTGTATGTGATGTTTTTCTTGACGGTTTTTCCTTAAGTACCCGTTTTGGATTAGAGCTGTGGGAATTCTTACAGTCTGAGTTGGCAGGGACCTTGTGAAATGTATTATTGCTAATATTTGCCTTAAGTTTGGGGTTCATGGATTTAGGGTCAAAACAGATTTAAAGCTACAACAGGTTTCTCTATTACAACTAATAGTTTATGTTTCCTGTAAGTTCTACAGAATTCAGCAAAATTTGCATTGAGCCAGACTTTGTTTGTTGACAAAGCAGCAAAAAGCATGCTGGGAGATGTAATTTTCTCCCCATGCATATGTGTATATAGGCACCAACATCACAAAGAACCAAATGGACAGAAACAATGTCCTGGCTCCATTGAGCTTTTTTTCCATTCACACTTTCTCAATGTAACACTCAAAAACAAAAGTTATTCATTTCTGCAAGGAAAAAAGTACATTGAAAACGATTTACCTACAGCCTAAGTGCCCATCAGTAGATGAATGGATAAAAAATTCCATGGTATCTTTACTCAATGGAATACTATATAGCAGTAAAAAGGCAGGAATTCTTACCTTTTGGGATAGCTTGGATGGAACTGGAGACTATTATGCTAAGTGAAATAAGCCAGGTGGTGAGGGACAAATGCCATATGATCTCACTTATAACTGGGATGTAAGGAAAAAAATAAGCTAACAAGTGAAATACAGTCAGAGTCACAAAAACATGGAACAGACTGACAGCTGTAAGAGGGGCGGGGGAGAGCGGGACTGGTTGAAAGAAGAGGAAGGGACTAGACAAAGAACATGTGTGTATGACCCACGGATGTGGATAGTGGTGAGGCGATTGACTGTGGGAGTGGAGGCCTGGGGAAAGGTGACAAAAAGGGGAAATTGGGACAACTATAATAGCATAAACAATTCAAAAAATTTAAAAAACAGAATAAATGGTTTTCTTGTCAAAGAAATAAAAATTACTGTTTTTAAACTTAATATCTGCAATTTTTTGTGTGTAAATTTTATTTTTCTAAAAATATAAACTCTGAGTTCTGCCCTGGCTGGTGTAGCTCAGTGGATGGAGCGCGGGCCTGCAAACCACATGATCGCAGTTCGCTTCCCAGTCAGGACACATGCCTGGGTTGCAGGCCAGTTCCCAGCAGGGGATGGATGAGAGGCAACCATACATTGATATTTCTCTCCCACTCTCCTTCCCTTCCCCTCTAAAGATAAATAAATAAACTTAAAAATATATTTAAAGATATAAACTCTGGGTTCTTAAGGGAGGTTTAATAGGGGAGACTCAGAAAACAGGGCTCAGTTAAGGAAGAGTGCTTTACTGTGAGAAGACAGTTTGGGAATGGGCCCAATTAACAAATCCTTTTAGTAACTTTATTTACTTTAAAAAGTCTATTTATTTTTTTTTCCATTTGATTTTTTTTACCCATTTTTTCTACTCTCCCATCACTGTCTCTGGCAGTCACTATCTGTTCTTCTCTTAATTTTTTTTATTCCTCCCATAAGAAAGGCCATTTGTTCTTCTCTGTCTGACTTATTTCACTTAGCATCATGCCCCCAAGGCCCATGATGTTGTTGCAAATGGCAAGATGTTATTCTTTTTATTGCTGAATAATACCCGTATATAGATAATATGTGTTATATGTATAATTTCTTTACCCACTCACCATTGACGGACTCTTAGGTTGTTTCCATATCTTGGCTACTGTAAATAATGCTGCAATAAACATAGGAGTGCAGATATCTTTTTGAGTTAGTGTTTTAATTTTTTTGGACATTCAGAAGTGGGTGGAATTGTTGGGTCACCTGGAAGGTCTATTTTTAATTTTTTGGGAGCCTCATTGCTATTTCCATAGTGGTTACACTGGTTTATAGTCCCACCAATGATGAACAAGGGTTCCCTTTTCTTCATATCCTTCCTGACTCTCATATTCTGGCTTTTTAATAAAAGCCATTCTGACAGGTGTGAGATGACCTCTCATTGTGGTTTTGATTTGCATTTGCCTTGTAAGTAAGGATGCTGGGCACTTTTCATGTACCTGTTGTCCATCTCTATGTGTTCTTTGGTAAATGTGAATTCAAATCTTATGCCCATTTTTAAAACTGCATTGTTTGTTTTTTTGCCATTGTGTTGTATCAGTTATTTATATGTTTTGGATATTAGCCACCCTTATTCTGTAGAAAGATGACTTTTGCTGTGAGTGAAAAAGTAGATGTAGATACCTCACAAAGCCTAGTACTGAATTCTTTTCTCTTTAGCCTTCACATCTCTTATGCTGGTGTTTGGATCTGAGTAAGATCAGGAAACTCACCCTAGGTTGCCTTGCCTATGATTTACTACATACATATATGAGCGGGGACCCCCAAAATCCAGAATTTATTTATCAAAAATTATGTATTTATTCTTACATGTTTAAACTTCAGTCATCTTCAAAGTACTCTCCATTTGACACAATACACTATCAAAATGTTTGATCCTCTGTTCAAAACAGCTTTTGAATTTGTTGATTTTGGTGTGTTTTAGTGCTTCTGCCATTTTTTGTTTCACTTCTTCCACATCAGCAAAACATTTCCCTTTGAGGACTTTTTTCATCTGAGGAAACAATAAAAAAAGTCACTCAGGATGAGATTGGGTGAGTAGGGAGGTAGGGCATGGGGGTAATGCCTGCCCTTTAGTAAAAAACTGCTGAACACTCCATTCTGTGTGAGCAGGTGTGCTTGTAAACCACCTGTCATGAAACGGGCAAATGTGTTAAGAGTCTTCAAAAAAAATTCACTGAAGCCAAATGCAGCCTCTCACAACAACACCAGCTCGTACACTGGTACAGATGGGCTTCTAGAACACTCACCTAGCAGGGGAAGCCTGTATTACAAGTGACATGTGTTCCTTTTGGGTTCCCCATTGTATTTTAAAAAACAAAACGAAAGAAAATTCTTCTTTTTTTATGATCAGCAGGATAGTTCAAGGGTTAGACTATCCTAAACAGTGATCTGGCCCTTTATTTTTTTGAGAGAGAATTCACCTGTTGTACTTTTTTGGAGACATTGGTGGTGAGGAGGTGAGTTAGGATAATGTTGGGCTAAGTTGGACTTATATATGTATGTCCCAGAGATTTTGTGGAAGAGACTTTTACAAATATCCATTCATTGGTTACCTGAAAATCAAATTTAATTGGGCCTTCTATAATTTTTATTTTCTAATTTAGGTTAGCTAGTCAGGTTAGAGCTGGACACTCTTTCCTCTGAGGCATTCTGGGAGTTCTTCCAGAACACTCCACATAGGTGTAGAGGCTCCATTTTGTTTGTCTTGGACCTTGAGAAAGGCATTCTGTTCCAATGGCATGCTGCCTCCCTCCCAGTGAAGAAGACAGAAGTGGTAATAGTTTGCGAAGGTCTTTATGATTCTCAGTTAACATGTTATATTCATGAAGTTATCACTTTAAATGAACTCTGGTAACTATCCTTGTTCTCTTACCAGAGACTGCCTACAGGTCCTTAAGGCAAGGCAAAGGGGTAAGAAGGGGCTGGGAGAGAGGAAAATCTGCAAGATGCAATGTTGAGACCTTTCCTCTCCTATCAGCTGTTCTAGAACAGCTCTTTCAGCAAGGAAAAAAATGTGGCATCGCTGAGTAAAGTTTGTGCTCTGAGTGATGCTTCTGCTCATAGGAAACTTCTCCATGTGTTTCCTCCGCAGTGTCTGGGTCTTTGTTTTCAGCTGTGCTTTGCACAGGAGCTGGAAAGCTCACTCCCCAAAAGTGAACTTCCTCTCCTTCTATAAACTGACCCCTGGTGGTTGCTATAGCAACTGCAAAGCGAGCATAATGAGCTGTGTAAACAAGTCGGATTCCCAGTACTAGAGCAGGGCAAGCCCTAAGGAAACAGAACGGGGAGTTTGATGAGCCTGAAAAATGGTTCTTGGGGAGTGCAGAAAACGCTGCAGATAGCCTCACCCCTCCTTCCCACCTGACCCCTCCCATCCTCTCCCTTCTTCTCTCCTCTCACCCCTTAACTTCCCACCAGGACAGGAGAGGAGACAAAGGATTTAGGAGGGTAGCATGCAGGGGCCTGTCTTTGACGCTGAGGAGTTGAACACCATGCAACTGAAAATAAAATCCAAACATTTATCCACAGCCCTAGGCTAGAAATGTGCCAACCGACCGTGCAAAACAAACCACCTGTGTCACTGCCACACCTGCTTCAGGCCAAAGGTGGAGGTGCCCTCAGTGCTAGGGGAATGGGCTCTATGGCCCTCAGCTGTCTGGTTTAATAATTCGAGCAGAACTAGAGACAGTAGCCCGCTGATTTCTGTGACCAATGTTGATGCGTTTTTTTCTCTTTTCTGGAAGGAAGGAAGGATGGGGAAAGGTGCATGGTACCTTAGAGTTTTATGACTATGAAGCCAAACACACACATTTTTTCCTCTCCAGGAACCTGGCTGCTACTTGCAGGAAACTTTCTGCGTGTAGTAGCAGAGATTGCAGTATTATTTTCAGTTTCCTTGGTAAAACTCTCTTCCACCCTCATGCAACTTCCTTTAGAGAAAAGATTTTGTACATTAAATATGAACTTTATGATGCACATTACACCACATCTTCTCTATAAGCCTCCTGAAAAGATAATTAATGTTGGCAGATTGGGTGGGAAACCCTGTATTTTACATCTTTCATGGGGCCCTTATAGGGTTTCATTTCTTTCCATGACAATTGGTGTTTCTTAGTCTCCTTTTTATGAAGTCTAGTGTAATAAACTATATGTACTATTATAATAATAACTTTATGGGTCTCAACTTTTAAAAATATATTTTATTGATTATGCCATTACAGTTATCCCATTTCCCCCCTTCATTCTCCTCCACCCTGCACACCCTCTCCCCCCATTCCCCCCTTTAGTTCATGTCCATGTGTCACAAGTTCTTTAACTTCTACATTTCCCATACTATTCTTGCCCTCCCCCTGTTGATTTTCTACCTACCATATATGCTACTTATTCTCTGTACCTTTTCCCCCTCCTCCTCCTCCCACTCCCCTGTTGCTAACCCTCCATGTGATCTCCATTTCTGTGATTCTGCTCCTGATCTAGCTGTCTGCATAGTTAGCTTTTCTTGTAAGTGTGGTTGTTAGTAACTGTGACATAAAGGACACATAACTGTTAATAAAGGACAGTTTGCTGTCCTTTCACTGTTCATATTTTTATCTTCTTTTTCTTAGATAAATCCCTTTAACATTTCATATACTAAGGGCTTGGTGATGATGAACTCCTTGAATTTGATCTTATCTGAGAAGCACTTTATCTGTCCTTCCATTCTAAATGAAAGTTTTGCTGGATAGAGCAATCTTGGCTGTAGGTCTTTGGATTTCATGACTTGGAATACTTCTTTCCAGCCCCTTCTTGCCTGGAAGGTCTCTTTTGAGGAATCAGCTGACAGTCTGATGGGAACTCCTTTCGAGGTGACTGTCCCCTTATCTCTTGCTGCTTCTAGGAGTCTCTCCTTCATTTTAATCTTGGGTGATGTAACTATGATGTGCCTTGGTGTGTTCTTCCTTGGGTCCAACTTCTTTGGGACTCTCTGAGCTTCCTGGATTTCCTGGAAGTCTATTTCCTTTGCCAGATTGGAGAAGTTCTCCTTTATTATTTGTTCAGATAAGTTTTCCACTTGTGGCTGTTCCTCTTCCCCTTCTGGTACCCCCATGATTTGAATGTTGGAATGTTTAAAGATGACCTGGAGGTTCCTAAGCCTCTCTTCATTTTTTTGAATTCTTATTTCTTCATTCTTTTCTAGTTGGATGTTTCTTTCTTCCTTCTGGTCCACTCCATTATGGATTTGAGTCCCAGTTTTCTTTCCATCACTATTGGTTCCCTGTGCATTTTGCTTCATTTCACTTAGCGTAGCCTTCATTCTTTCATCTAATGTGACTAAAATCAACCAGTTCTGTGAGCATCCTGATCACAAGTGTTTTGAACTGTGAATCAGATAGGTTGGCTATCTCTTGGTCACTTGGAAGTATTGGCTCTGGGGCTTTGAGTTGTCCTTCTGCTTGAGCCATAATGTTTTGATCTGTTTGTGCCTGTTACATATGAGGGGCAGAAGCTTAGGTGTTCACCGGGGCAAGTCAACTCAGTCGCTTGGTTGTGATGGAGTGCGGGGTCAGAGAGGGAGCAGTGGCATTTGTTCCACTCTCTCTCTCGGATTTCAGCCCCCTCTGCTGCTTCCCACAAGCAAATTGGGCCCTTCTGATGCTCGTTCCTGGGTGGGTGGGCTTGTGTGTGTTCTAGGACCCTATAGGTCTCTCCAATGAACTCTTCTGTGAAGCTGGGAGCCTCTCCCAGCACCTCAACCCCCGAAAGTTTTTTGAATTGGCATTTTTTGGCTTTATTTCCCATCGCTAGGGCCCTGGGTTGCAAGGCCTGTCTCACTGTCCGTTTTTCACCTGGTTTATCTGCTCTGGAATGTGTGACCGCAGTCAGCCAGCCACTTGTGCCCTCACTGGGTCTGCCCGTTGCCACCCTGCGCCTGGGATCTGCCAATCGCCACCTGCGCACCTGAGTTGTCCCAGCAGCCACCACCTTTTCCTGCTGGGACCCCTCTCTGCCGGTCGCCAACTCCTCTCCTCCTCTTCTTTGCTGTCAGACTTCAGTACAGTTCAATTTTCTGTCTGATTTGGTTGTGCTTTTGTTCCTAAGTCTTTGTTGTCCTTAAATTTGGTTGTGCGAGGAGATATAATATTTCCACTTATGCCTCCATCTTGGCCAGAGTCCTGGGTCTCAACTTTTAAAAGTGTTCACATATCTATTAGTTCATTAGATTCTTACAACAATTCCAAAATGACTTAGGAAAAATTATATCTCTAATTACTCACATGAGGAAACTGATACAAGAGGTATTAGACAAATATACTACAGGGTTCTTAGGATTTAAACCTTTGGGTGTAAAAGGAGCTGTCTAGGTCTGAGTTGCCATTATTACCAAGTTTTAAAATCCCAATGTGTTTATATAACTCTAGATAGTATATATAATTTAAATAAGCTACATTTTTATACATAAACTATAAAGCCTTATGTTTACACAGCATTTTCCTCCAGTCCATTAGAATATTTTCTATGTAGTATTATCTTTACATTATCTTTTTATAAGATGATCAGGTCCTATTATTTTAAGTTAATTCTTAATTCTTGCCTGGTCTCCATGCTGTTATCTGGCATTAAAATATTGCCATTAATTTCATTTAAAATTATATTAAAAATATCATCTAAGGTGGCCATGCTTTAAACCATTCCTTTTAGTTAGAAAGAAGAAATAACAGACTGCACCATAGTTCTTGCTTTTTTCACAAAATTTCTTCTTCTTCTTTTTTTCTCTTGAAGGCATAAGCCAAAGTATTTGGGCTCAACCCCTTCCTGCTGGGTGGGCCATGCTTTTGTGTGATTTTTAGTAAGCTAAAGGGAAGGAAATCTGGACTAGCAATGCTGTTACCTCAAGGAAACTAGGAAGATGTATGAAAAGTAGCAGTATTTTGGAGCTCACCCTTTTCTCAGTACTGCTCAGTGGTGGAAAGCAGTGACTGCCAGATACTGGATGCAATCTGTGACTCCCGGGATGCGTTGGCAGCAACCTCTGGGGGTGGGATGGCTGTAGACTCTGGGAATGTGTTTATTCCATTGGGAGCAACCAACTTGCCATCTCCAACCCTAATACAAAAGGGCAGCTTCTGATGCCATCCAGTCCATCCTTTGGAACAAGATTAGTGTCTTTACCATAGGAAGGTGCCAGTAGTGTTGAAGTTTCCACAGAGATCACATTTTCTAGCCCCAGCCTGAGGTGTTTGTTCTTCTCTCAGATGGCACAAAATTTTACCAGCAGAATTTTCTGATGTGTATTCTTTTGGTTCAGGATATCAGTAAGCTCTGGAGCCAAGACTCCGCCCCCCACTCCAATTACCGGAGCTGGCCCACTCTGCACAGGCAAGAGAGGTCCCTGACTCTCTGGATCTCTGGATCTTCCAGGTTGTATATAAGGGACACCTCATTGTAAAGGAGGATGGCTCCTGGCATCTTCTCCTTTCATGTGAAAGCTCTAGTTAAAGTTCTTAGAGAAGAGAGAGAAAGAGATCACAATGTTATTACTAGAGAGAAGCTTAGAGATCATTCATTGGAACTAGGTTCTCCACATTTTAAATATCGGGGTTCCTTTCATTGCCAAAACATCCCTGTGTGGGAGTAGTTGTGTTGATGTTCATTTTAGACTAGAGCTGTCCAGTAGAAATGAAATGTGAGACACTTATGTAACTAAATTTTCTAGTAGCCACATTAAAGGTGATTCTTCATAGAAGGTATAAACAATGGCCAATAAGCATATGAAGAGACGCTCAACATCACTAACCATTATGAAAACGCAAATTAAAACTTCAACAAGATACCATTAGAATGGCAACTATCAAAAAATAGACAACCCAGAAAATAACAAGTGATGGAGAGGAAGTGGAGAAATTTGAATACTTGGGTATTGCTGGGAATGTAAAATACTGTAGCTGCTATGGAAAACAGTATGGCAGTTCTTGGAAATATTAAAAACAGAATTCTCATATGACCCAGAGATTCCACTCCTGGGAATTTGAAAACAGGGTCTTGAAGATGTATTTGTATAGTCATATTCATAGCAGCATTATACACAATGGTCAGAAGTTGGAAGCAATTGAATTGTTTAACTACAGATAAATGAACAAAATGTGGTGCAAACATTCAAGGGAATATGATTCAAAGTTAAAAAGGAAGGAAATTCTGACACACGGATGAACCTAGAGGACACTATGCTAAGTGTAGTTAGTAGCCAGTCACAAAAGGACAAATATTGCATGGCTTCATTTATATGAGGTACCTAGAGTAGTCAACAAATTCATAGAGACAGAAGTAGAACGGTGGTTGCTAGGAGCTCTGGGGAGGAGGGGGTGGGGCATTATCACTTGATGAGCACAGAGCTTCAGTGTGGGAGGATGAAAAAGGTCTGGAGATGGATGGCGGTGACGGTCATAGAACAATGTGAGTGTACTTAGCACTACTGAACTGTACACTGAAAAATGGTTAAGATGGTAATCATAATAAAAGAGAACAAGTGAGAATAACTTTTTTAAAAGTATAACTTTAATAATATATCACATTTAACCCAATAACACCAGAATATGTTATCAGTTCATATGTGATCAATACTAAAACTTATTAACAAGATAGTTTACATTCTCTTTCATACTAAGTCTTCAAAATCTATTGTATATTTTACACTTTCAGCATATCATGATGGCCTCAAGTCTAGTGCTCAGTAGCCTCACGTTGCTAATGGCTACTGTATTAGGTGTATTGCTTTAGACAATATTTGGTGGGAATATGGCTTCAAGAACCACTTACCCTTGCTCCAGGTCCCCCAGCGCCCTCCAGGCAATGGGTTGGGAACTTGCTGACTGTCACACACTGGGCATCTTTCCCCTTCACAGGCTGAGAGACAGGTCGTAAGTAACCCTAAGTTGGTGACAGTCAGGTGCACAGTCTAGATAGAGCTGGGTCCTGAGCAACCACCCTCAGGCGTAGTTTAAGGACTAAGGTAAGATTCAGAACATACCTGGTAGGGTTTACTGATGTCTGAGTAAAAAAATAAATAAAGTTTTTAAGAACTGGCAATATAGAAGGCATGAGATTAGATTTGGTGATGAGTAGGGCTAGATGGCAATGAGTAATAAGGCAATCTTGTATCCTTATTAGTGTTTTAAAAAAGACATCTTAATATGATCCACCTTGGACAGCTCAGTTATTAATGAACCACTTTCCTTCTTTCCTTTCCTTTCCTTTCCTCCCTCCCTTTCTTCTTTCTTTCCTCCCTTTCAAGTCGACTTCTCCAGGACAACTCTGTAAGGTCGCTGTCCCTCTCGAAATTTAATAAGAGCCAGTCTCCAGCCCTCCTCAGCCCTTTCTCTCTCTGTTCCCTGAGCTGGGTTGGCAGGAACCCAGGGTCAGTCCTCTGGGCAATTGGAAGCAGAATTTGTAGCTTTGCTCCCCAGGATCACCCTTCCGTGGTGGGGAAGCTGTGAGGTTTCTGGAAGAGTTCTTACTAAGAATGCTAAGCTTTATCCCAGACCTCTGGCTCTCTGCTGGTTGCATAGAGGGTGTATGTTGCCACCTAATCCACTACTGCCAATTCCTGTTCCTCCAAAAACCACTCTTGAACCTGCATGCGAGGGTCTCCATCTTGCCAGTGGCCCAGAGGGGACAAAACAAGTGCTGCTCACAGCCAGGATAGGGAGACTCCTGTCACAAATAACTGTCAACTCTTAGGGTGGCAAGGTGGGATTTGATTAAAAGCAGGTTTTTGCAAGCAACACCCTGCCCAGCCAAACCACAGAGGGGCAATGTGCACACCAAATGGTGTCATTTGCAGGGATGTGAGGGACCTGGTCCAGCTACCTCTAGAGGGTGAGTCATGCTCTGGAGGGCGTGTGTGGCATGACTGTGAGTGTGCATCCTTGTAAGTCAACAGGCTGTGAGCTGAAGGAGAAATGGTCCAGTTTCAGTTCCGATCACAATTTTACCATCTGAGAGTCCATTTCCTTCTCCAGAAAGTCAAGGGAACACCCACCAAAGCACAGCCCTGTTGTCTCTGAGTGGTGGCTGGTAAAGTTTGCTCCATAACACATGCAGGGCTGGTGTTTCTCAAGCCTGAGAAGGAACACGTTGCTTGGGGGTGTGGAGGAAAGAGATGTGCCTACCTGCCTGTGGGTCCCTCCTGAAATGTACATCCATCTCCCATCCTCTACCCCCCATTTTGGGGATCTTCTTGGAAATGCGACATGCATGGTATTGGTTAGGCCTGGACTCCACAATGTCCCTGCTTACTCACCCACACAGAAGTGCTGACTGCTGTTATTCTCATTTGAAAAACATAGGTGTGTTCAGCTACAGGGCTCCAAAGAAAGCCCTCCGGTGTTTTGACACCAGAACTTAGGAAAATTAGTGACCTGGTGCTTCAGGAAAAGCTGAAGGTGTCTCTTGTCTCCCACTCCGTGCAGAGCTAAGTGTACCCTCCCAGGCCCAGTGCTGGGACCAGGTTTTACACAGGGGCCGGATGCTCTACTCAGCTGAGATGTGGAATCAGAGATTGTACGCTGCCCGGTCTTTCTGCTCCTCTGTTGGCTGTGGATCTCAGAGAGATGATCTGACTCTCCCCTCTGCCTACTTTCTCCCTGTCCCAAACCTCATTAAGCAGGTTCTCAACTCCCAGGCTGCTGCAAGAGTTTATAACAGACAATCCAAGGCAAACAAGGGTAATGGCATCTATGCTGCTTTGATTCCCTTCTGGGATTAATGTCACATGAATAAACAGTCTACAAAGCCTATATTCATAGAAACGCTTAGGATGTGGAATTGGAGCCAAATGGTGCCTGTGGACAGCCTGGGACAGAGGGACATGAAAGGGTGGGTGGGGCTCAGGAAGGGAGGGGGGGCTGGGGGCTGCTTGCTCAAGGATTGGGAAGTGGCTGGATTTGCAGAGTGACCAGTCAGCGTAGTGGTGCGGATGTGAGATGGAGCAGGGAATTCATGGGATAATGTCAGTTGCAACAGCTGAGGCTGAACTAGATTTCTAGCCACGCACAAGGGACTAGGAAAAATAAACAACATTCACTAACTGAGTTGTCCTGTGGGGACTGTGCTGGGCTCATTTGATGTTACATTTGCTCAAGTACTTGTGGACTTAAGATCTCTTCATGGACCTGTCTTGTGCTAGGCTGAGTGATTATACATACATATATATATATATACACACACACATATATATATGTTATCACTCAGCCTATATATAAAGGGCTGAGTGATATATATATTTTATTTTTTTAATAATATATATATTATATATAAATATATAGATATTTATATTTTATATAAATATATATATTTTTTTAAAGAAAAAGATTTGAAGTGAATCTGGCAACATGTCAAAGGTAATTGGTGTGCACCTGGGCCTTGGCTATATTATTTCTGTACTTTTTTTTAAAATTTATTTTTAGAGAGAGGGAAAGGGAAGGAGAAAGAGTAGGAGAGAAACATCAATGTGTGGTTGCCTCTCATGGGTCCCCCACTGGGAACCTGGCCTGCAACCCAAGCATGTGCCCTGACTGGGAATCGAACCTGCGACCCTTTGCTTCACAGGCCCGCGCTCAATCCACTGAACTACACCAGCCAGGGCTATTTCTGTACTTTTCTACATAGTTTAACTATTTTGTAATTAAGAAAAAATATATTCAGAATGAAAAAAACTGGGTATTCTGGGTATTTTATCTCTCAGAGGCTGTGTTTGGATGTCTTGGACTCTCCCTTCTCAGTTCCTTTGTTAGAATTCCAGGCAGTGGGGAATATTGGATTCATTGACAGCTGGATTTTGCAACATCCTTACCCCCTCACTCCCCCACCCCGCACCCCTGCACATCAGCAGGGCTGCAGCACCTTCTGGGGGTGGCTGCCGGGAGACCCTGGGCCTGGTAGCCCCGCACTCTCACAGCTCAGCTGATTCCAGTGAGAGCAGTGGAGGCAGATGGCTTGCTGCCTCTATGTGCCTCTGCTCTTGGTCATTTGGCTGGAAGTTTCCGGAACGGATCACTGGGAGTCATAACAATCTCTTCTTCTGAAAAGAGTTGGGAACAGCAGCACTGTAGGTTGAGCTACCTGAAGCTGAGGAAGATAAATAACTGAGAGGCAAAACTAGAGGTGAAAAACTCCGGTTGAGATTTAGGGCCTGGGTTCTTGAGCTGTGCTGGGAAGTGCTTGTCTCTCCCAACCAAGGGCCTGTGGGACTGCAGGAGGCTCGCAGAGCCCTGCCCACTCAGTGGCTTGTGGCTGTAGGTCTGCCTCTGACCAGGCCTACATAGTTGTTCTCCAGCGCACACCCTTGCTGATTCCCTGCAGGCCATCTCTGGGGAAAGGGGCTGTCAGTCATTTGGACACTTGGAGAAGGTGGCTGGCAGCTCAGGAACTGGTAAGACTGGTTTCCTATACATGCAGCCCTGAGGATTCATTGAGGAGATGCCAGGAGGATTCGGGTTAGGAGAAGCGTTTGGGGTGGGCAGAAGGCAGAGCTGCTGCTACCAATTTATGATACTAGAAAAGCTTCTGGAATCTCTAACTCTATTTCTGGTTGTCCCTCCTGGACATGTTACATCCAGGACATGATTCCGGAATGTGGTGACCTCTTTGCTGAACTGTGGGAATAATTGTGTCAGATAAAATCCAAATGGGGCCCCCTCGCACAATTTTCATGGGTCTGATTTGACTCTAAACCACTTGGAAAAAGTTAAGAACCTAAAACATATTCAAGCCAGTGAATATGGCTTGGATTTTTTTAAAAGCATTCTTTTTATAGAGGAATTTTATTTCTGTTGTTGTTATTTACTTTTTAAGTCAAGTCTTGAAGTATAGTTACTCCACCGTCAAACATGAAATGTTTTCTTTCAGCCCAGCTGTCTCAGTCCCTTGGAGACCAATGTCATCAGTCAGGGTGTCATAACTTTAAACAGTTGAGCCCTCTGTTCTGTCAGGGCTCCTGAGGCATTGGTGCTATTTGCTGCTTCGGGGTAGTAGGCCTACCATATTTTTTAGGCCAGGCAGAGCTTCATTAGTTTGGACTATTTATTAGTGGTTTTGAAGACAAGGAAATGTTTATTTTATGACAGCATTTGTCCCACCTTAATTTGCAAGGAATAAAAAAATAGCCACCATGAAATGTGATAGAAAAGTATTTGGCTCTTGTGAAACACATCAATGTCTGTGACAGAATTTCTTCTACGTTAAAACACCTTAGAAAGAATTTCCCAGTTGCCCCATCTTTCCCCATGTGGCCTCTTTATTGTGTTTTCTCAAAGCCCGAGGGAGGGGGATCCCACGCTCCAAGATCCCCTGTCTCTCGGAGTTAAATGCTCTCTCTCTGCTGGATCCTTGCGCCATTCTTTGCCTCCTCACGCAGAGGAAAGTCCCCGTGGCCCATTTTCTGTGCAGTGCTTTTCCACTCTCTCATAGTCTGTTATTGTGTGACCTTGAGATGCAGAGAGAAGGTTCTGGCAGGGCCTGCTTCACATGGAGTCAGTTCTGCTGGCGTTGGGTATCAGTACTCTGGCTGTGGCTGCAGCTGCCTGTGTTCCAGAGAATGCACACCTGTGCCGTCACTCTGTGTCCTGACACCCAGTCAGGGGCTGCGGGACCCTGGAGGCCACAACGACTCCCGTTGGCTCCACGAGGCCATGTTTCCAGGAGGCCAGCTCAGCAGAGAAGTGTGCGTGGGAGCCGAGATGCTTATGTATGTGTGTTTTAGAGGAACACAGGGAGGGAGGGAGAGGAAGAGAGAGTGTGCGCAACAGACCTAAAAGAGAGATCAAAGAAAATCTGCTTTCAAGTTAGATTTTGAGTTTTTTCCTAAGACTATACCTAATTTGATTCTTATAAAAATCAGTTATAAAAACTGTACACTCTGTTCAAGACAGTTTATTTCAAAATGAAGACTTTGATGCTCTAAGAGGAATACTGGGAAGCAAAAGAAACCCAGCAGGTCGGAGGGGGGGGGGAGGGGACCTGGGAGAAGGAGCCACAGTGTCAAGGGCAAAGGCTAAAAACGCACAGCCGTGTCGGGGGTTCAGGGCCAGGAGTACCAGGCTCACACTTTGGTCCTCATGTCCACTGTCCCTTTTTTCATCTTGTCCTTTGCTCCCTCTTCACCCTGGTTTGTCATTGGCAGATGCTCTTGTCCAAAGCTGTAAAGATATCACAGTGCTTGTGTTCAAGTAACTCTTATTTTACTTCATAACAACACCAAACCTCAAGAGTGGTGATGCTGGCAATTCAGATATGCCAAAGAGAAGCTATAAACTTTGTCATAGGTAGGTATGTATAGGAAAGAATTCAGTATATATNCTAAGAGGAATACTGGGAAGCAAAAGAAACCCAGCAGGTCGGGGGGGGGGGGAGGGGACCTGGGAGAAGGAGCCACAGTGTCAAGGGCAAAGGCTAAAAACGCACAGCCACGTCGGGGGTTCAGGGCCAGGAGTACTGGGCTCACACTTTGGTCCTCATGTCCACTGTCCCTTTTTTCATCTTGTCCTTTGCTCCCTCTTCACCCTGGTTTGTCATTGGCAGATGCTCTTGTCCAAAGCTGTAAAGATATCACAGTGCTTGTGTTCAAGTAACTCTTATTTTACTTCATAACAACACCAAACCTCAAGAGTGGTGATGCTGGCAATTCAGATATGCCAAAGAGAAGCTATAAACTTTGTCATAGGTAGGTATGTATAGGAAAGAATTCAGTATATATAGTTTGGAGTACATGTGGTTTCAGGCATCCACTTGGAGTCTTGGGTGTGTCCCCAATGGGTAAGAGGAGAGTACTACACATATACATATACATATACATATACATATACATATACATATACATATACATATACATATACACAAGCACATATATATTCATATTCACATACACATATAATTTCTATGTATTTATATGAGTGGGAGAAAAGGGTCACAGATTATAAGCCTTCACATAGCTAAAGTACTGCTCAGCTATGTCCAGGTGCTCATAATGAAGGCTTTTCCCTATAGATGAATACAATTTAAGAGAAAAAGATACTGCTTATAAGAGTGGGGCAAATTTATAAGGGTCCCTAACTACTAGTTTATCAGGATTCCTGATAGACGGTGTTGTCTTAACTTGGAGATCGCTAAGCCAGTGGCCTCTACATCATTCTCTTCTTTTCACTGAGCCCTGCCTGTCTCCATGGTTTTCTAGAATTTCTGTTACCAAAGTGTATCCCAAACAGGGTGCCATTATTCAGTCTATTCTGAGAAATCATTGTTAGTATCCATTTCCCTCTCATCTATTTTACCCAAATAGCTATATCCAACCAGAATAATTTATTATCCTGTCACACATTATTTTCACATTTCCGTGTGTGGAATCATTTAAAATTGGTGGTGTGGCATAACTTGCTAAGGTTCATTTCTTTCTTAGTGGCACACCAAATGACTGTGCTACTGACTGTATTTTAAATTTGTAGAAATACTGCATGTGGAGGCCTTCAGAGATCCTGAACAAGTGATCACTGTTGTAGTAACTCCCTTCCCAACTAAGGGGAGGATGCAGGCATCCTGCGAAACAAGGTTCCTCTTCTATCACTTCAGGAATTTTCCAGGTGCTGACATCTACTCTACACCAAACCCACTTGACTCCTTGGTGCCTGTAGCTTCAGTCCTTTGCCTTCTACCTGATACCTGTTTCTTGCTTGGGTTTCTGTTTAACTCCACTGGGCTGTCTGTCCAGCTGTCTCCTGACTTCACCATCCTTACTGTCTCTTGTGCCTGTGCACTGAAGTCTGTGGACACTGTCATGTCCACAGGTAGCCAGTGAGTCTCCAAGACCAGGTTCAGCAAGGACTGAGCTGGCTTGCATGCCAGGAAGAAGAATTCTGAAAGAGAACCAGACTGTGCTTTTTACTTTTGTATGCTCGGTGCTTTGCACAGTTACTGGGGCACAGTAAGTGTGTTTATGGAATAAATCCATGAACTAACAGATTCATTGTTTTTACCCACATGTGACAGGTGGGTACAGAGCATCTACCTCTTGCATACTTTCCCCGTTTCCATGACAAGGAGGAGCTGCAGTGCAGAGCTGTTCTCTATCAGGACTGCAGCATCTGGTTTATAAGGCCAGTCACTGATCCTTTCATTGGATAAGGTGGTTTTGTCTTTTTTTTTTCTGCCTCTTTGGCTGGGATGAGATGTGGTTAGCTCTGCTGGGGTGGGCAAGGTGGGGCATACATGTCTCATCTCTCTCTTTGTGCACAGCATCATACCTGGCCTACCCTTGAAATTTCCAGTTTACCTGGGACAGGTCCAAGTTTGTGGCTGAGGCCTGAGCTGGGTCCAGGTAAAGCCCTACAGACATTTTCCTTCCAGCTCAGTCTAGATGAAGGCTGTTTGCATCTGTCAAATGCATGGGATTCAGTCCTGGTATGTAATCTGGGTCAGGTCCACCTCTGGCATTGATCTAACCCTTTCATAAAGGTGTAGCTCTTCACCTGGTTAATACTTTCACTGAGGGCATCTATCTATCTGTTAGGATAATTGAGCACTTTCTTAGTGCACTGGAGGGCAAAGGAGCTTTAGGATACAAGGTCCCTGCCGTTGGGATACCACCCCCTTGCCTCCACTCAGCACGATGCTGAGAAATAGGACTAACTGTATAATATTCTTCTTATGTAAAGGACTGCTTTGTCACAGTGATTCTAGATGACAGTTCATTAATATTCACTGCCCAGATTTTGGTGTACTATTTTCAGATTTCTTCTAGAAAACAGGTCTACTGGTATCTGTTGAGAAGGTGCTGGTCTTTATTCTCCTTAGTTAGGGGCTGTGGTGGGAGCTCTGATGATAACGTTCACAGATGGGAACCAGGGTGAGTCATCTGCAGTGTGCTGTGTGAATTCCTGTGAGTGGATTTCTAAATAGCCAGACATTTGTCAGCTGGCCAACCGTGGCATGTGTCTTTTCACCAGAGAAATGGGCAAACACTACCTCAGGCCTTTCTCCAGGTGAACAGCATACCACTGAGGTTGGCTCTGAATGCAGCAGCCTGGGAGGTGTTATAGCTGATTATTTAATGTTCTCCTTTTTCATTTCAGCTGTAAATTTTATCAAGAAATTGGTATTCATAATGGGATAAGAAGGTAGGCCTATGGTTAGAGTATGAAATAGTACATAGTAAGGTGAAGACTCAGGCAGTGGAAACTAGAACAGTCTCAGTGTAGGAGACCACCTGGGTGCGCTAGCTGGCATTCTCCTTCCAATGACTGTCCTGCCCCATGCTGCCTTGAGTCATCGCTAGGAACTTTCTCCTATGATTCTGCCTAGAGATTGGCCCTTGACTGAAGGAGACCCACTTAGTTACCCCTCCTCCCTTTTCCTGTTGGGCACAGAAGTCACATCCTTGCCTCAAGGTGAGACAACCCTTGAGGGTTGTCAAAGGCTGCTAATGTTTAAAGCCATTAGCATCTTTCAGATTCTCATAATGAAAGACAATCAGGCAAAAATACTTGAGGGTAAAATCAACCATTAACTTTATACTGAAACCAGAGACACTAAGTGTTTTTTTTCCTTCAGTTTCCTTTGTGGAAGTAATTCTGAAAACACTCATTTCAGAGGAAGAGTTGAAAATAAAAAGGGGGGATTCTTCCTCATTTACCTCCACCTTCACTGCCAGTGCCCAGTGGACAAAAGTTTTGGTACGAAGCAGTAAGAATGCCTCACATTTTCTTACCTGCTATTATTGGCAACTCTATACACAGTGCAAACCCTTGCTCCTGCCTGACTTACAGAGGAAGGGATCCCTGGCCAATATGATGCAGGGTTTAAGACCCCCAGGAGATGATGACAATGAGTGACTGATGAATAGTTAGGAGGAACCAGACATGCAAAACCTTAGAGGAGAAGGAAACCTAAGGTACCCCAGCATCTGGAGAAATAGAAAAAAGGTCAGGTGACAGCCCCAGGTGATAGAATGGGAGCCAGTGGGTGGGGAGGGGGACAGGCCAGAGCCATCTCAGTCACCATGCAACAATGTGAACCCCTGTCAGCCTGAGCGAAGAGTTCAGATTTTTTCCTAAGTATAAAACCGTTGGGTCCTTTGCCTTGGTGAGGCAACCACCGAACTAGGTAACCTTCCAGAGGATGTCTAGACACCCTGAGACACAATTCGTTTTCTTGTAGGAGTGACTAAAACTGGCATCTCCTATCATATAAAAAAATGGACCATTCAGATCAGTAGTACCGAATACCACTCACTTTTCCTCTTCTACAAATTGCTTATACATCTAAATAATATCAAAGTTTGTGCCCATTGTAATGTCGTATGCTCCGTGAATCATGTGGTTCAAGTAAATGTGCCAAGACTGCCTTCTTTCAGGCCCACCCATCCTTGCCTCTCCATACACACACTTCTGAAATGGACACTGAAACTGAAATCTCAGCGTTCTAAATGTTACCTGAGTGTCAGGTCTACCTAAGGGGAAGGAAGTCATGGGTATTGGGGGCAGGGCTTGAGGGACAGAGGGTAAGGAGAATCACACCAAGCTGTTTTCCCTGAACTGGAGGGAAATGCAAAATAGAGTTTGTTTCCATGGGCCCCGGTCTCTGGGAATGGACTTAGAGTCTCCCAAAATGGTTGGTTTTATCTAGATGAGTTGACAGAGACTATCTGATGGAATTGTATACTGTTTGATTCAGTCAGTTATTGCTATTGATATCTAAGAGTTTTTAATAATTTTTTCCCATCCATTTTATCCTCTCTTCCACCATAACTGCTCATTGAGTGCCTCCTATGCACTCAGTAGCTTTCTTGTTCTGGGAAGACAGATGTGAAAGACAATCTTTCCCAGGTCAGAGTGGACGATGGACTGCTACATGTTAATGTAATGATACAGGTAGGTTCAGCTCCTTGATGTTTAATTAAACATTTCAGGGAGGGATCCTGACAGAGGGGCATCAGATGCAAAATCATCTGGCCTGCCAGAAGTTGGGGGGGCTCAGAATGAGTTACTCCAAGATGTATCTCTATTATATGTAGATTGTTTTGAGCTAAAGGCAACTTTAGCTACAGGCTCAAGAGAAACTTCTGCCCCTCCCTTAACTTCTGACTAGACCTCAAATTAGGGGCCTTGCCCATTATGAGTGATTTATCAGAGAAAACCTCTTTTGATGTACCTATAGGGCAGGACAAACTTCTATTTACTGAGCA
Source organism: Sturnira hondurensis (assembly GCF_014824575.4). NCBI lineage: Eukaryota > Metazoa > Chordata > Mammalia > Chiroptera > Phyllostomidae > Sturnira > Sturnira hondurensis. The sequence continues at coordinate 3,377,795 of NW_028076902.1, read as the reverse complement.
CCTGCTCTTCTTATTGTTATGCAATGACCATTTGAAGCCCCCAGGACATCTTACCTTGACCCTAACTCAGCTCAAGATGTCTTACACACTCATGTTTCCTTTCCATTTCTGAACCTCTCCTGCATGTGGGGTCTTTGACTCTCAAGTATGCAGGGTTCCTATACATTGGCTGTCTTAACTATTGCTAATCTGTCTCATGTCTATTTGGTTATTAGGGCAGTCAAAAAACACCTTGAGGGTAGAGGAAAGTTTTCTTCCTCCTGAGTCCTTATGTGAGATTTTGAGAGTTGAGGCCAAGAGGCCAGGTTCTAAAGAAAGTTAGATACTGTTGTCATGAGTTTCACTGTTAGTTTGTAGATTTTTGAGAGCCACAAAAGAATTTTAAGTAAGAGAATAACACAAATTTAAAATGTGCGGCTCTGTCTGTGATAAGGGAGCAAAGGGATGAAGAGCTGAGTTGTCACTGATGAACACATTACTTGGAAACCCAGTGGCTTAGAACAATGGCACATTTTTCTTCAGGTCAGGATTTCTAAAGTTGTGCACTGAGAGGTTCTGTCAGTCTCCCATGAGGTTGCCACTAAGGTGCTGGCTGAGGCTACAGGTATTAGGTTAAAATGTCAAACTTCCACGGCGGCCAAGTTGGTGCTTGTCATTGGCAGATATCAGTTCCTCTTTATGTTGAATGTGCCACAGTCTACACAAGTGTGCTCATGACATGGCTGCGGGATCATCCCAGAATGAATGAACTAGGGGAGTTAGGCACAGTGGCTGTTATGAGATGCATATTTTGTTCCCTAACAAAGTCATTTGTTGAAACCTTAACGCCAAATGTTATGGTATTTGTAGATGGAGACTCTGGAAGGCAATTAAGGTTTAAAAAGGTCATGAGGGTGAGGCCCTGATCTTTCAGGGCTGGTGCCTTTATAAAAAGAGGAAGAACTTGTGGGTTTGATTCCTGTCAGGGCACATACCAAGGTTGCAGGTCTGATCCCCGCTCGGGGTGCATACAGGAGGCAACCAATCGATGTTTCTTTCATACCAATGTTTCTCTCTCTCCTTCTCTCTCTCTAAAAGCAATGGAAAAAAATGTCCTTGGGTAAGGATAATTTTTTTTTTTAATGAAGAAGAGGGAGAGACCAGAGCCCTCTCTTTCTCCACCATGTGAGTACACTGTGAGGAGCAGCTATCTATAAGCCAGGGAGAGATTTCACTAAACACCAAATCTACTGGCACCTTGATCCTGGAGGTCCCAGCCTTTAGAACTGGGAAAAGTAAGTGTCATTTAAGCTACCCAGTCTGTAGTATTTTGTTATAGCAGCCTGAGCCAAGACAGTGGCAGTGTCTTTTATGACCTCACCTAATACCATCACTTCAGCCACATTCTATTTTCTAGAAAAAACTCACTAAGTCCAGACCACATTCCAGGGGAAAGGAATAAGACCCCACCTTTTGAAGGAAGGCATGATGAAGAACTTGTGACATAATTTAATTATCCCTTTGATGTTGGTAGAATAAGAGGTTATTTTGTGACAGAGGCAAGAAAGAAAAGGGGGGTTGTAATCTAGCCCTAAAACAGACAGAATAAGGCACAGATCTGAGAGACACTAAAGTGGTAGAATTAACAGGATTTGGAAACTGATTGCAATTAGGTTGAGTTGGGACAATCAAAAGAGTTGTGATGTGGAGGAGGAAGAGTCGAGTCGGAACATGCTAAATGTGAGATGCCTTTGTGATGGTGAAATGGATACTTCAAATAGGCAGGTGTGCATGCACATCTGTGGAATTAATCTGGAGGCTGTAAGCATGAAAACTACGGGTGTAGATGAGATCATCTAGGCAAGGGGCAAAAAATAAGAGGAGCAAAGTGCCCAGAGCATAACTCTGGGGAACTCCTTCTTCTACGGTTTGTGTAGAGGGGGACAGTCTGGCAAAGAAGGCTGAGAATGGGGCAGAGAGGAGGGAGAACTCCAGAAACTGTGAAGTTAGGGGAGCCAAGTGGAGAAAGTAGGTTCCTGTATTGACACAGCTGGAGGATCTGGTAAGATGGCTGGATATGGTGACATGGAGGCCATCCGTGACCTTGACCAAAGTGTTTCAGTGAAGTAAGGGACGCTCAGATTGAATTTGGTAAAGGAGTGAACATTTGGAAGGAAAGAAAGTAGACACAGACTGTGTTGACAACTCTTTTAAGAAGGTTAACTGTGATAGAAGATGGCAATAAATGGAAGTTTATAAGTGTTTTAATTCTTAGGGCAGGGCTGCAGTAGTCGGAAGGGGGTTGAAAAGAAGAAGAGAGAAGAGTGAGAGAGTTCAAAGAGGTATGTATAGAAGTCCTCGGGATGTCCTTTGACCTTTGGTGGGGTACCTTTCTAATAGAAAGGAAGAAGGTGGGGTTGGGTACTCATGATGGGGATCTGGAGATTTTGGGTTTCCCTTGGTACCTTCTGTTTTTCATATGAACTATAAGTCTGGGTTAGTGGTACTCAACTTGCTCACATATTAGAATCACCTGGGGAAGCTTTTAAACCTCCTTGCCTTGGCTGGGTCACTCAGTTGGTTGGAGCATTGTCTCATGTGCCAAAAGGTTGCACATTTGATTTGTGGTCAGATCATATACTTGGTTTGTGGGTTAGATTCCTGGTTGGGGACCATATGGGAAGCAACCAATCAAAGTTCCCCTCTCTTTCTCCCTTCTTTTATTTCTTTCTCCCCATACTTCCTCTCTCCCTCTAAGATCAATAATAATAAAAACATCCTTGTATTTTTAGGTAAGAATAAAAAAATAGTAAAAAAAAAAAGCCTCATCATGCCCAGGATGACCTCCCAGACTCATCACATCGGAATCTGCAGGTTGGAACCCAGGCATCAGTATTTTTTAAAGTTCAGAGGCCAGAGGGTAGCCTTGAGAAGAGGAAGGTCATCACTGGAGGAGAACTGGGAGGAGATGGGCGGGGTGGTGTGTGGCCGTGGGATCCGGCTGTGGGAGCACAGTGTGAGCCACTTGGCCAGGCTGCCAGACAACAGAGGGCCCTTTAGAGGAAGATGAATGTGCATTTCCTGTGGTGACTGTCTGTTTGGCTATGTGGTTACCTCCAGTAGAATTGCCTGCTTGGTTTCAGGTTTAATGATAGTTGGTAGTAGAAGATCTTAATTTTTGTGCCTCCATTTCGAGATCTGATAAATGGACATAACAGTGTTTACTTTACAGGACTGAGGTATGATTAAGTGAGATAATGGACATAAATGCCTAGCATAGCTCATTGCACATAGTTAAGTGCTCAATAAATGGTCACTATTAGCATTAGTAAACACTCCCCTTAACTAGAATGTAGGATGTGAATCAGCAGAGCAGCGAGATGGAGCTGTAAAAGCCTATCTGTTGAGAGGAGCTTGTGTAATAGGCCACAAGAATTTTGGAGCGATTTTGAGCTAGGGTTACCTAGAGTCTGCTTTTGGGATCTTAGCGAGAGAGTGGATTGGTGACCCACAGGCAGATCTGGCTGCTCTGGCTGTCTTCATAGGGCCACAGTGTGGTGCTCTGCATAGACTTTGTTTTGTTCTCTTTCTTTCTTGGCACATTAGGGCAATGAATAATTTGAGGAGCAAATGATGAAGGATTACTGGCCCCATCACTGGTTCTGATGAGTTGTGCATAACTGTTAGAGATGGGGAGATCCAACATTGTTCACTGAAGTGGGCCTGTTTCTGTTTGTTCTGATCACTCCTGCTGGCATATTATCCGGACTGGCTCCTGACTGCTCAAGCAAGGAGGAGCACATTTTAATAAACTGGCTCCAGTATGCCGTTTTCCATCAAATGAAAAGAAAGTCCCTCGTCATGAGGAGGAACTCTGTTGAAACCATGTAGATCAAGCCAGGAACAATGCACCTGATCAGAGCAGCTTCTTATTTTTGGAACCCATTCTCCCAACATGACCTTTAGGTACAATGGTAATTAGAACTTTGGCAAATCCTGCTCAAGATTACAGATTGTGGTGCCCTGCACCATGGCTGGCCACCACTTTCCTTGACAGCCATCTTCCCACAGAGACTACAAGTCCCAGTATTCATTGTACATCAGTCTTGGCCACAGTCTCTGTTAATAAAGAGGCCCCAGGAGGCTCTCCCTCGCCTACTCCAGAAATGTCCCTTCTTATCTTCTAGCAAGCTGGCAGGTTGCCACCCAGGCCTTGACTCAGGCAAATGCTTTGTGTCAATGCAGTGGGAGTGATCTTTTCACTTTTGGTGGTTATTTTACACCATGAAGAGACAGGAAAAGCAAGATCTCTAGCAGAGAACTGTCTCACTACTCATTCATTCAGCCAGTGACCAGAACCCTGGCAAGATTGAAAGTTTTGTCAGATGGGAGCTGTGGTAGTGAATAAAAAAGTGAAACCAGATGTTCACCCCTCAAGTTGCTTCATATCCGTGCAGAGGCTTGGAAGAAGAGGCTGTAAAAATGTCACAGTCCTTGATTTCTGCAGCCCAGATTTACGCACCATGTAACCTTGTACCATAAATCTACCACCCTCACCAGAGCATCAGCTTCTGAAGGGGCAGAGCCCAGCTGTGTCGTTGACCAGAGGTGGTAGATGGTGTTGCAGGGACAGGGCAGGGAATACAGGGGCAGAGGGTCTGGCTGGGGGCCAGCCACTGTTTTTCAAGAATTTTAAAGGGGGCAAAAGATTTTACAAGATTGCCTTGGAGTTTGGTGTTCTTAGGAGATAAACCAAATTCTAATTTGCATTGTAGCCTGAAAGGGAACTTGATTTCTCTTTGGAAAAGTGTTGGCAGATGCAAAAGAGCTCTGAGGGAATGGAACTCACATCAGCAAGGTTTTCACTTCAGGCTGAAGTGTTGCAGGAGAATACAGAGGTAGGCAGGGGCCAGACCCTGCCTACAGGGGAGGCCGCCCTCTGGAAGCTGGAATTTATCCTGAGGGCCATGGGAAGCCATCTGAATTTGGCTTTAGGAAAAGTCTGCTGTGTTAGAAATAAATTATGGGGTAGAGGCAACAATGGAAGCAAAGAGGAACTTAGGTGGTGGCTATTTTAGAAATCCAGGCTGATAATGATGGTGGCTTGGACAAAGTGGAGGACATGAACATAGAGAATGGTGAATGGAGTCAATGGTGATGAGACAGTGGGAGGAATCAAAGGGCCTTACAGGTTTCTGGTGAGAGCAGCTGAGCGGGTGAGTGATGCCACTGAAGCAGGAAAGCCTGGAGGAGGACCATGTTCGTGGAGGAGATTAAGACTTAGGTTCTCCTAAGTTGGTTGGAAATGCATATAGACATAAATATGGACATTTTATTTTATTTTTTTATCCTTACCCAAGGACATACTTAATGATTCTAGAGAAAGAGAAAGGAAGGGAGGGGGAGAGAGAGAAAGAGAAATATTGATGTGAGACAGAAAACATCCATAGGTTGCCTCTCACATGAACCCCTACTGGGGACCAAACCCACAACCTAGGCATTTGCCCTGACTAGAGATTGAACTGGTGACATTTCTGTTTATGGGACATCACTCCAATCAACTGAGCCACATTGGCCAGAGTTAAACATGGATGTTTTAAAGAGACAGTTGGATGTCTGCAGGTATGAAGAGAGGTCAAGGTTGGGATATAAACTTGGGACTCATATTATAGATAATAATTAAAAATAGAGAAGTGGAGCTGCTGCTCAGGCCTCAGTTGGTCTGTGGTATTGACACCATCTTTATTGTCACCTTCTGAACTCTGCATACATGCCTGCTAGGGCCAGGGGGCTTCAGGTCACAGCTGTAAACACACACATCACCACTCTCCTGCCGCTGCCTGTGTCTGGGCCTGGGAGTGGCTTCCCTGGAAGTTGCCTGCAACTGATGGGAGTTCCAACAGGGCATGCAGACTGCTTCCCTATCCTGTCACTAGAGTGGTAGCATTCTTCCCAAGCCCTCCATTTCTGTCCTTTTGTATCACATCAAATTTTCTGCTCTCCTAACATTTTCCCAGCTTGCTGACATTTTTTAGAGTGGACACAAGCTTATTACTTTATTATTAGTCAGTAAACAGAAATGATTTGCTTTTCATTTGATCCACTTGCTTAAAGTGTTACATTAGTTTCATAGATGATGTTAAGCAACACTTCTAGGTAGGTGTCCAACCAGTTGACAGTTGAGATGTCACAGGGCAAAGCTCATTCACAAGGCTGCACTTTGTAGAGCATTACGTTTATGCTTGTTGTGTTCCCTGCAATATCTCTTTTACACAGTGACTATGGCTTTCATTCTCATTAAATAGTAAAAATGTTCAGTTCAGTGGATTTTTCATATAAAATGAGTAAAAAAATCTTCCTCCTTCCCCCACCCCCAAATAAGGCTTAAAACAGATGCCTGCTTGTACTAGAGAGCTAAAAACTGCACTTGTGTGACTGAAGCTGGAACATATGCACGGAAACAGCTGAGGGTGTTTATTGTAGTCAAGTGTGGAGCCCACAGGCCAGAAAAGGAAGGCCCAGAGAGATCTGATTTTTTTTTATCCAGGAAAGCCTGAAACCAGCACTACTCTAAGACTCTGTATCTGCCCGTGAATCCTACCCGTGCTCTCCCCTGACCCCACTGAATCCACGAAGATCACAGAATACTCCTGAAAAGAAACAGAGGGATCCCACATCTTCAGGCTGCAGGGCTCAGCAGTGCTCGCCTTAGCCCTTTTTATTGTCTTTGAGGACTTGGTCATTGCTGGTACCTGGGTTACTCCTGGGACTGGAACTTCTGGTTTCATCCCCTTTATAAAATGCAAGCTTAGGAGTCATGAAAGTATGTGGGGTATAGGAAAGCATGTAGTTCAGATTGCTCACAGGGAACATGTAAAGTGGGACACAAAGAGAACCAGCTCAGAGCTCTGGGAAGAATCAACATGAAGCAGCAGTCTGCAGGGACGGAGACCATAAAGAAGACTGAGAAGACAAGGGGGATTTGGGGCAGGGTGGAGGAGAACCAGAGAAGAGGGGGTTCTGGAAGCCCCAGGACAAGCAAAGTTCATGAAAGAAGAGTGATGAGTCAACACACTGCAGGCAGTTATTAAGATGAGAAGGAAAGTGTCCAATTAATTTGGAAACTCAAAGAATAAGTAGCATAGGCAGTAGGTAGAAAATAGTTAGGGGGAGGGCAAGAGTAGTGTGGGAAATGTAGAAGCTAAAGTACTTATGACACATGGATATGAACTAAAGGGAGGGAATGTGGGTGGGAGGGGGTGTGCAAGGTGGAGGGAAATAAAGGGGGGGAAATGGGACAACGGTAATAGCATAATCAATAAAATATATTTTAAAAAAGCAAATTTGCAAAGAAAAAAAGGAGAAAGCTATCCATGAAAATTAAAAAAAAATTTGGAAATTAGTGCTAACTGGTGACTTGAATAGAGCTTGATCAATGGAGGTGTGGTAGGGCCAGAAGCCAGCCTACAGGAGGTGGGAAAGCGAGGCAACAAAGACACTGAGTAAAGTTACTCATAGAGAATTTGGCAAAGAAGAGAGACAAAGGGCAGGAGTAGGGGGGGTGCACTGGGTAAGGGAGGACTTTGTCGGCTGGTTTCTGTTTTGCTTGGCTTTAGGTGGGAAGGTGGTTATGATGGCATTTACTTTGCTTTCACTTCCTATTGCAATGAAGAAAAAGACAAGCCCTATTGGTAGGCAACCAAATTGTCTGCTATAGCAGTTCTATCACTCTTTGTGATGGGGACCTGACGATTTGTCTTAAGAGTTTGTCTTGTTTCTATTAGAGGTGTGTCTGCAAAAGGTTAGGAGCTCCAAAAAAGGCCAAGGGAAGGGAAATCTTTGATGAGAGATTGGAAAGAATCTTGATGATGAAACACAGGACAAAGGGAGACAGGGAGGATGAGAAAACAGAAGGGGTTCTGAGGGAGGGAGGACAGAATGAGGTCATCAGACAGGTAAAAGGGGGAAGCAGGAGGGGACCGGGCTTCTCTTTGAGCCTGGAGTGGGAAGTTCAGGGAACTTGTGTGACTAACAATCCTACTTTCCTTGATCAGTAAGTAGTAAGGCCACCTGCTGTGGGGAAAGACAAAGATGTGATGGGGCTTGATGGAAAAAAATCTGAGGTTTAGCTGTCATGAGGACTGAGAGGGAGCTGAGCAGGTGCCAGGAGAAGGTTTCCTCATTGTGGCTTGCCTGGTCAAGGTTAGTTGTGTATTCAAGGTGTCTGTGGCACAGATGGTCGGGAGCTTCCTCCATCAGTGCCATCAGGATGTGGGAAGGAAGGATGAGAAGGGCAGAGGGTTGATATTGTAAGACAGTGAGATAATGGGCCAGGGGGCTATGAGAGCTAAGGGCTCTGTCATGAGCCACAGGGTTCCTTGTTCTCTTCCTTTCACACTTGCCCCCAGATTCTTCACACACACACACACAAAATTTATTCACTCCCTGTGTTTTATCCAGAGAGAGGCCTTTTGGGAAATTTTCACTCCTGGTAATCTACACACTGACAAAATGGACTTTGGGTGATTAGAACATGTCAAGACAATGTAGGTTCATCAGTGGTAACAAATGTACTGTTCTGGAACAGGATGCTGATAGTGGGGAGCTTGTGAGCATGGGGTTGGGGCATATGTACAGTTTTAGGTTCACAGTAAAAATGAGCAGAGCCCTGGCTGGTGTGGCTCACTTGGTTGGAGTGTCCTCCCATAGCCACAAGGTTGAGGGTTTGATTCCCTGTCAGGGTATGCACCTAGGTTGTAGGTTCGATGCCTGGTCCAGGCACCTATGGGAGGCAACAAATTAACATGTCTCTCTCACATGATGTTTCTCTCTTTCCCTTCCCCTCTCTCTAAAAGCAGTGAAAAAATGTCCTCAGATGAAATGAGCAGAAAGTACAGAGACTGCCCATACACTGAATGTATCCCTTTCCCCACTTCCTCACTATCAGAATCCTCCACCAAAATGTTCATATATTTGTTAACATAGATGAACCTCCATTGACACATGATAATCACTCAAAGCCTACAGTTTACATTAGGATTCACTGTTGGTGTTATATATTTTGCGGGTTTGGACAAATGTGTAATGACATGTATCAACCGTCATAGCATCATACAGAGTAGTTTCACTGCCCTAAAATCCTATGTACTCTTCCTACTCCTCCCCCTCTCCCTTCAACCCCAGGCAACCAATGGTCGTTTTGCTATCTCCATAGTTTTTGTTTTTCCCAGTATGTTATATAGTTGGAGTCATTTTCAGATTGGCTTTTTTACTTAGTAATAAACATTTAAAGGTTCTATGTCATTTCTGTGAGAGCTTATTTTTAATTGAATTTCTTGGGGTGACATTGGTTAATAAAATTACATAGGTTTGAAGTGTACAATTCTGTAATACACCATCTGTGTATTGTATATTGTATGTGTTCATCATCACCAGAAGGCAAGTCTCCTTCCATTACCATTTATCCCCACCTACTGTTTTCTACCTTTCCTGCTGGTAATCACCATACTTCGTCCTGGTTTATGAGTTTTATGATCTTTGTTTAACTCTTCCCTTAAATTTTTCACCCAGACTCCCAATGTCCTTCCCCCTGACAACTGTCAGTCTGTTCTCTGTATCTATGAGTCTGTTTCTATTTTGTTTGTTAGTTTATTTTGTTCATTAGATTCCACATATAAGTGAAATTAAATGGTACCTGTCTTTCTCTTACTGCATTATTTCATTTAGTATAATGTTCTCCAGGTCTATCCATGCTGTTGCAAAAGGTAAGATTTTCTTCATTTTTACAGTCAAGTAGTATTCCGTTGTATAAATGTGCCACAGCTTTTTTGTCCACTCATCTACTGATGGGTACTTGGACTGCTTCCAAATAATGCTGCAGTGAATATAGGGGTACACACAATTTTTCAAATTAGTATTTCAGGTTTTTTTTCAGATATGTTCTCAGAAGAGGAGTTCCTGAGCTCATCTGTTTTTAGTGATGAATAATATGCCATTTTCTGGATGTGCTATGGTTTGTTTATCCATTTTCCTATGGAAGGACATCTTGCTTGCTTCCAAGCTTTGGTAATTATGAATAATACTGCTATAAACATTCATTTGCAGGGTTTGTGTGGACATACATTTTAATGCACCTTTGAGTAAATACCAAGGAGTGCAATTGCTGAATCATTTGGTAAGAGAATATTTAGTTTTGTAAGAAACTGCCAAACTGTCTTCCAAAGTGACTGTACCATTTTGCCTTCCCACCGACAATGAGAGAGTTCTTATTGTCACATATGCTCAGCAGCATTTGTGTTGTCAATATTTTGAATTTTAACCATTTTAATAGGTGTATAGTTGTGTCTTATTATTGTTTTGATTTGGATTTCCCTAATGACACAAGATGTTGAGTATCTTTTCATATGCATATTTGCCATTTGTGTATCTTCTTTGATGAGATGCTTGTTCAGCTTGTTGGCCCATTTTTAAATTGGGTTGCTACCATATTGTTGAATTTTGAGAATTTTTATATATCTTAGATAACAGTCCTTCATCAGGTATGTCTTTAGCAAATATTTTCTCCCAATCTTTGGTTTATCTTCTTTTTCTCTCAACATTGTCTTTTACAGAGCAGAAATTTCAAATTTTAATGATGTCCAGCTTATCAATTATTTCTTTCATGGATATGCCTTTGGTATTGTATATAAAAAGTCATTCCCAAGCCCAAAGCCATTTATGTTTTTTCTGTGTTATCTTATAAGGCTTTAATAGTTTTGTACTTTACATTTAGATCTATTATTTAATTTGAATTAATTTTTGTGAAGAATTTAATTTTCATGTTTTAATAAATTTTTTGCATGTGAATGTCTAGTTGTTGCAGCACACCATTTTTTGAGAAGGCTATTCTTCTTTGTCAAAAATTAGTTCACTATATTTGTGTGAATGTGTTTCTAGGCTCTCTATTCTGTTTTTAATTAATTAATTAATCAATTACGCTAATATTCCACTGTCTTTACCATAGTGTTATTTTTAATTTATCAATTATAGGTAACACTTATTGAATTTCTATTAGGATTAGTTAGAAATTAGCTTTCTTATGCTTTCTAATTCATCTCTCTCCATTTTGCTCATACAGTGATTTCACTGTTTTTAATTAAATCATTAATCAATGTTTATAATACCAAAACTATGTCAATATTTTTATAGCAAATCTGAGTAGTGTGTTATGATTATATGTTTAGCACCTTTTGTTTTCCTTCAAATTAGATATTTGCTTCATTTATTACTTGCATGCTATTTTTATATACCTATCTGTGGCAGTTTAAAAACATGTTCATAATTTCTTTGATATGCTTCCCTTCAAAATACAGAGCCCTGTTTCTCTTGCCTTGTATGTGGGCTATTCTTAGAGAATGGCTTCTAACAAACAGAACATAGCAGAAGTGATGATGTGTGACTTCTGATACTAAGTCATAAAAGGCCTTACAGTCCCCTCTTTGGTCTTTCTCATAGATTGCTTGCTCTGGGGAAAATAGCTGCCATGTTGTAAAGTCACTTAATCAGTCCTACGGATAGATTCATCTGGGAAAAAAAGTCAAGGCCCATTGCCAACAGCCAGCAAGAACTGAGGCCTCCTGCCAGCAGCTACCTGGTAAACTGTGCTGGAAGCTGAGCCCATAGTCCCAGGCAAAGCTTTCTGCTGAATGCAGCCCTGGCTGACATCTTGACTGCAACCTCAGTAGGGCCTCTGAGCCAGAATCACCCAGCTAAGCTGCTCCCAGATCCTTGACCCTCAGAATCTTTGTGCTAATAAATGTTTATTCTTTTAAGTCTGTAAGTCTTGGGATAATTTGCTATGCAACAATAGATAATTAATATAGTTAATTTCTTCTGGATTATCACTTTGTCATTTGATCTGCCATGTTGTCTACAATGTCAAGTCTATTTTTTTCCTGGATGTCTCCTCCTTTCTGCTCCCACTGGACTGGTTATTCTCTAGGGCTGCAGCATAGTTGCCTGCTTTCCCACCCTGCTGACTGGGCTCATTGGTTCCTTTTCTTTCCCCAAAACTACTAGCTCTTAGGATAAGGTGTGAGCAAGATGAATTTTCTTAATCCTTGCATGTCTAAAAATGCTTGTACCTGCTTCCATTATTGAGCATTTGGTTGATTATGGAATTCAAGTTAAAATTTTTTCTCTTAGAATATTGAAATCATTGATTATTCTTCTGGCATCCAATATTATACTTGCTACCTAACACATTTTCATTCTTGTTCTCTTATGTATGATCTAGCTTCTTCTTCCTTGGAAGCTCTAGGCTCCTGAAGTTATTCCTAGTGTACTGTAATTTTATGATGTGTCTTCTTGTATTAGTTAGGGTGCTTTGCTGAAAGTGAAGAGAGCCCTACTAAAATGGCTCACAGACAAGTAGATTAATTATCTTACATATTAAGAAGACCCAAAATAAAGTGTCTCTGGTGATTAACTTAGTGACTGAAGTACATTCTCAGGGACACACGTTTTAAAAATCTATTTGTTCTGCCAAGGTGCATTGGGTAACTCCCTTTGTAGGCAAAATATGTCAGTAGCTTATATTCCAGAGGTAGAAATTGAGACCATTTCTTCCTGACTTTTTAAAAAACTTTAGAATGTTTCCCAGAATTAATCTGAGCATTGGCAGACTTTCTGTCATGGCCCCATGTCCAAAATAAGGTGTTATGACCATTTCTAAATGGATCACTAGACAAGGGGAACAAAATTAATGCAATTATTTTAGAGTAATCAAGATTTACTCCCTGGAACTAAAGATGGGGGTTGGTCTTCCATGACAACATGACTTCGCAATGGAATGTGGGGATTTTTAAGTGTAATTGGAATCCCATTGCAAGGAAGGATAAAGCATTACTGGTAGGCAACTCCAAGTGTCTGCTACAGCAGGTGTGTGTTTTCCTGTTATTCATTGTGATGGAGACGTGGTGATCTGTCTTTTAAAAACTTGAAGTCTCCTATCCAGTGATATCCCCTCCTGTGCTCTTTACCTTGTGGGTTTATAACATTTTGTTCCTTAATTGCCATTTTGATAGGATCTCTAAAGGGAGAGGTGAGAACTGTGTGTGTTCAATCTGCCACTCTATTTGGAAGCATCCTAGCCAATGTTTTTCAAACTCTGAGTGGTAACCTATAGTAAGCTATGCTCAACATTAAAAAAATGAAACAATATATAATACCATATTGTATATATTGCATATAGTAAGATTAAATATTGTTTCATGAAATGTTTGTTTAAGTTGAGTGTGCATGTGTCTGTGTGTACTAGACAAGGATGTAAAACATGTTTCTTGTTTAAAGTTGTACACAAAAATATGTAGGAAGCATTTCTTTAAAGATAGCTGGCCTGAGCATTTTATGCTCTACAATACTATCTTATTTTGGTTGGTTTTACAGATATGTGAAGCTATTAGGACACAGGAAGCACATTAAACTTCAATGGGCGTGAAGTAACATGCAGAACATGTATAAGGAAATGGCTTCACTCTGTCACAGAGCAACTCCATGTGCTGCCATCATTATCCTATTCATTTCTATTTTCCAAAGGGAGAAACTGTGATCCAGAAATAGGCTGATGCCTGCAAGAGGCAGCAAGCAGGTGGGTACAAGAGACACATTTGTGGACGCTCAGTGTGGAGCTTGGCTAAGATCTGCCCCCAATGGTCAGGGCTGGTTCACAGAATGTGCAGATCTCTCCTAGGCATAACCTGTCCACTTGGCAAACATCCATCAAAGGGCTGCATCTTCAAATATCTGGAGAGCCTCAGATGAGAAGGGAAGCTAGGCTCTTTCTGAGTTACACAATCTAGTAAGAACAGGGTTTTTATCAATGTTTTTATTTTTTTAAATTTTAATTGTTGTTCAAGTACAGTTTTCTGCCTTTTTCCCCATCCCAGCCCCCACCCCCAGCCCTCCCCACCTCCCTCCCATCTCCACCCACCCTTGTTATTGTCCATGTGTGCTTTATACTAGTTCCTGCAAATCCTTCCCTACTTCTCCTGAAATTCCCTCCCTTCTCCACTCTGATCACCACAGCCTGTTCTCAATTTCAGTGTCTTTGGTTACATTTTGCTTGTTTGTTTGTTTTGTTGATTAGATTCCTGTTAAAGGTGAGATCATATGGTATTTGTCTTTCACCACCTGGCTTATTTCACTTAGCATAATGCTTTCCAGTTCCATCCATGCTGTCACAGATGGTAGAAGTTCCTTCTTTCTTTCTGCTGCATAGAATTCCATTGTGTAAATGTACCATAGTTTTTTGATCCAGTCATTTACTGATGGGCACCTAAGTTGCTCCCAGCACTTGACTATTGTAAATTGTGCTGCTATGAACATTGGAGTGCATAGGTTCTTTTGGATTGGTGTTTCAGGGTTCATAGGGTATAATCCTAGCAGTGGAATTTCTGGGTCAAAAGGCAGATCTATTTTTAGTTTTCTTAGAAGAGTCCATGCTGCTTTCCATAATGGTTGTACCAGTGTGCAATCCCACCAACAGTGCACTAGGGATCCATTTTCTCCGCAACCTCTCCAACACTTGTTTGTTGCTTTGTTTTTGATCGCCATTCTGACCGATGTGAAGCCTAGAGGTGAACATAGGCAGGAAAATCGCAGATATTCCACGCAGCTATATTTTCATTGATATGTCCCCTAGAGCAAGGGACATAAAGGAAAGAATAAACAAATGGGATCTCATCAAAATAAAAACGTTCTGCATGGCTAAAGAAAACAGTATTACAATAAAAAGAGAACCAACCATACGGGAAAACATATTTGCTGATGATACCTCAGACAAGGGTTTAAACTCCAAAATATATAAAGAACTTACACGACTCCACTCTAAGAAGATAAGCAACCTAATTAAAAAATGAGCAAAGGACTTGAACAGACACTTCTCCAAGGAGGACATACAGAGGATCCAGAGACACATGAAAAGATGCTCGATATTGCTAGCTATCAGAGAGATGCAAATTAAAACCACAATGAGATACCTCTTCACACTGGTAGGAATGAGCATCAAGAACAGGTTTGTTTTTGAGGCCTATTTTCACTCAGTCTTGCCCTTTCCAGGCAGTTGTACTCAGAAAACCATGATGCATATATTTTCTATTCCTAAAGATTTTCAGGAAGTGAAAACATCTTTTTGTGAAACCAATATTTTTACTTTAGATTTTATTTATTTATTTTTAGAAAGAGGGGAAGGAAGAGAGAGAGAGAGAGAAACATTGAATGGGTTGCTTCTGACATGCTCCTGATTGGGGATGAGCCCACAACCCTGGGCATGTGCCCCAAATGGGAGGCAAAGCAGTAACCTTTCCCTCTGCGAGACAATGCCCAACCAAAGAGCCACACTGGTCAGGGCATGAAACCAGTGCTTTTAGATTAAACATGTCATGGTTGGGAATTTCTTGCCTCTGTGTGAGGTCACCATCCACTACCCTGGGACCATTCATGAGAACCTGGTGCTTTAGTCCCCACCCTGGGGCGACAGGGCTGGCCTGGAGGACATCACCGTCTGATAGCCCCACCATCTTCAATGGCCCATTACAATGGTGTTCTATCTTTTCCGCATTCCTCCCTTCTTTCCATTTTGTCCTTTTTGTTGTACTATATTTTCTGCTTTCCATTTTTAAAATTCTTTTAAAAAAGAGGTTTATTGAAACAACTTTGGTATATATAAGGTGTATGTATTGAAGGCATACAACTTGATGTTTTGATACAGTACACATGTGAAAAGATCACCACAATCAAGCTCATTAACACATCCTATACTTCTACGTAGTTGCCACTGTGTATGTGAATGTGTATGTGTGTGGTGAGATTTCATTTTAGATCTATCTTCTTTGCAACTTGCCGGTGTACAGTACAGAACTGTTAACTATAGTCACCATGTACTACATTACATCTGTACAACTTTTCTCTAGAACTTAATCATCTTGCATAACTAAAACTCTTTGACTGACACCATCCCACTTCCCCTCCCCTCTGCCCATGACAATCACCATTCTATTCTCTGTTTTTATGTCTTTGACTGTTTTAGATTCCACATACCAGTGAGATTATATGGTATCTCTCTTTCTATGTCTGGCTTGACATAGCACAATGTTCTTCACATTTATCCATGTTGTAAATGGCCAGACCTCCTTTTTAAACACTGAATAATATTTCATCAATATATATGTATGTATATGTACATATGAGGGGGCCCCCCCAAACTGGAACTTATTTATAAAAATTGTGTATTTATTCTTACATGTTTAAACTTCAGTCACCTTCAAAGTACTCTCCATTTGATGCAGTACACCTATCAACATGTTTTTTCCACCACTCAAAAACAGTTTTTGGACTTGTCAATTTTGATGCCTTTTAGAGCTTCTGCAATTTTTTTGTTTCATCTCTTCCACTTTGGCAAAACGTTTTTCACTTTGAGGACTTTCCAGGGAAACAAAAAAGTCACTTGGGGCAATATTGCCTAAATAGGGTGAGTGGGGCACAGGGGTCATGCCGTTTTTGGTTAAAAACTGCTGAATGCTCAGCACAATGTGGGTAGGTGTGCTCATAAATCACTCATCATGAAATGGGCAAACATGTTTAAAGGGCCTTAAAAAAAGTCACTGAAACAAAATGCAGCCTCTTACAACAATGCTGGCTAGTACACTGATACAGGTAGGTTCCTAGAACACTCACCTAATGGGGGAAGCCTGTACTACAAGGGGTTCACCCTCCAGAAGATAACTCTAGTTATTTTGGGTCCCCCCCTTGTATATATATGGATATTTATAGTTTATTCTTGAACAATGCAAGAATTAGGCATGTTGACCCCTCACAAGCAGTTGAAACTCAGTGTATAACTTTTGACTCCCCCAAATCTTAAGTTTCACCTTGGTGTCTAGGAGATTTAGTCCAGGAAATCCCCTACTCCCCATGGATGCCAAAATCCACAGATGCTCAAGTCCCTGTATCAAATGGCATAGATCAATGCATGCAGTCAGCCCTCTGTATGTGTGCATTCCCAAGTGTGAGTGGAAAATGGTACAAGTATTTATTGAAAAAAGATCAACGTGTAAGTGGATCTGAGCGGTTTACACCTGTGTTGCTTAAAGGTAAACTATATCTATCTATCTATATCTATCTATCTATCCATCTATCTATCTATCTATCTATCTATCACCTTTTATTTATCTAGTCATCTGACAAAGGACACTTAGTTTGTTTCCATATCCTGACTACATGAGAGTGCAGGCAACTCTTCGTGATCCTGATTTTATTTTATTTTTTTGGTTATGTATCCAGAAGTGAGAATGCTGGATCATATGCTAGTTTTAGTTTTAATTTTTTAGGAATCTCCATACTGTTTCTACAACAGCTGTATTTAAAATTATTTTGTTAGTTTATATCTACTTCCTCTAACATTTTCTCCTTCACATTTTGATTTATACAATTATTTGTCTTAGTTGTTTTTTCTTTCCTTACTGCCCCTGTTTTGCTCACTCCTTTTCTTTCTTTTTTTTTTTGTCCCATTACACTTTTGCACTTCCATTTCTTCTTTTCTTTCCCTCCTCTATATAAGCTTCCCTCTCCCCTCTTTCTTCCCCTAGGCTTTTGGCGTCCTTTTTACCACTCACTTAGAAGTTGTAGAATGGGTAGAAAATGGCTCAAAGACAGAGGACAGTGAGGCAGGACAACTGTGGTGATCACTGAGGGGAAGGGTTTTGAACATTAGAGCTGGGCCTTCTCAGAAGGAAGGGTTCTCCAGCCAGGTCTTGTTCAACATTTCATCATGTGTTACTCATATGAAGTTGTAAAGGTCACTCATCCAAATTTGTGGGCCAAAGAACAAGACCTGGAAACATCTTGGAAGGCTTAAAGATGGGCTGAATCTGATAAGAGAATAGTCTCTTTCTTTACTTGGTGAGAAAATGAATGGCACAAGACCCAGAGAGGGGAGATATGGCTGAGCAGTGAAAAAGACTTAAAAGGTTTTCAGCTCAGAGTGCAGTAAAAAAGAGCCACCAACAAGTGTGACACCCTCCTCACAAAGGCTCATGTGAGGTTAGGCTGCATTCGAGAAGCTCAGTGTGTATAGTGAGCCATGTTGGTCAGGCACCAAACTTAAGAGGGAAACAGACAAGCGTCCAGCTGCCAAGAGGAGGCAGGATGGCGAGGGGCTTGGGACCACTCTATGGCAGTAATAGTGGAAAAAAAAACAGGTGTGGATAAAGAGGTGAAAAAGGATGTGATAGCCATCGTCTAATACTGAGGAAAAGGACATAGACCTACAGTTCCGAGGCGGAGGACTGAGTTCTCTGGAGTCAGACTTCACTGTCAACATAAGAAGATGCAGTGCAGCAGTCAAGGGTGTCCAAAGTGGACGGCACCGTTGCCCGTGGTGGTAGTGTGTCCCTGTCATCGGGAAAGTGCTGGTGCTTAGTGGACTGTTTCAAATGCAATTCAGACATTGGATATTTGGCTGAACAAAATGCCAGTCATAACTTTTTATGATTGATACTAACATTAATAACAGTAATAATAACAGCAACAACTGACACTACCTGGCTGGGTGCATGGTGCCCAGTGTGTCATCTGCATTGTCTTATTTAATCTTTACAACATCGCAATGAGGTGCTTATTATTACTCATACCATCTTAGACATGAGGAAATGTGATGAAGGAGGTGAAGAATATGCCCCAATTACTGACAGTGAAGAGTAAGGCCTCACTGGTGAGAGGGAGTAAAAATGTAACAGCTCAGATCAAAAGACTGTCTAACGGTAGTTTGATACAGACGGGAGGGCTGGAGGGGAGCTGAGTGGCTCCCTTCACATGACTGCAGACTGCTTGGGGGGAGATTTTTTGTGGTCTCTGGATAGGAATGGTAGAACGACCAGGCAGACAAGAGGAGCCCCAAAGGAACAGAACAGAGCAATGTTCTTTAGCTAGGTGGAATCAGTCTTAAAATAAATAATTCAAAAATAAATCACACTGATAGTTAGTCAATGTAATTTTTGCCTGGCATAATATTTTTTTGGATAATGCCCAAGGAGAATTTCATGGAAACCATGAAAATTACAAGTGCCAATCTGCATTTTGAATTACACCACCAGTAGATTGGTTTCAGCTGTCTGCACTATCCGAAGGGAAGGGTCTCAGTCCTTCACTGAGCCCTGTAGCAACAGCCAATATTCTTTACTCCTCCAGTTTAAAAATAAAGACAGAAAGACTTGGCATTCTTTATATTTTGTCCAGCTTTTAAATTGTCCTTGGTGGGAAATCTAGTCTGAATACCTAGGCCTAACACTGTTGGAAATTGGAAGCCCTTCCAACAACATGAAGTTCCCCATTCAGTTCCAAGTGTGTTCTATTCTAGATGGTGTTACTTCTATAATTAGCGTGTCCCCACTTTAGAGGCTCCTGGTCCTTTTCACTTGGAACCAGGGGATGGGAGAAGGAGGGAGGAGAAAGGCCCAGAGGCAGATCCTGATGGGCGTACAGACTTCTGGCGCCATTAGTCTTACTAGCTGCCTGCTCGGGTCCTGCACCTGACTTTTCGTGGGCAGGATTTGAAAGCAGAATACATGTGAATGATCCTCAATGAACAGTAATGGCTTTGTAAAGAAACATCAGGCGTAGCAACACACTGAACTACAGTACCACACAGCACAGGGAGAGCTGAGGCCTCTGCTGCTGCTGTGCTCTGAGGCCAGGGTGGATCTCAGGCAGGGGAAGGGAGCGAGAACCCTGGGGCCTGTCAGTGTGGTGATAGCTTCATGCTGGGAGTCTGGTCACTTGTCACCTCCTGCTTGACACTTGAATCTGCCCAGGACTTTTGGGGCTAAAACTGTCATTCAAAGGTCTTCCCACCCTGTGGCATCATGAATGAGAGTTGTCCTGAAGAGCTTGTGGGAAGAAATGAACAATGAGATTGCACGGGTCCTCTTTGCTCCCTGCCTCTGGAGACCTGGACTGCTGGTTGGCCCACTCCACTGCTCCAGGTTTTCCTTTTCGGTGTGCCTGAGCCCTCCCCTGGGGTGACACGCCTGGGTGAATCAGAAAAGGTGTGCTGTGGGAGGAGGGACAAAGGCCAACCCTTGTTGCCAGGAGTCCTTTGAGATGCAGAGCTGCTCTTGCAAAGGAAGCCCAAGTGCCAGCTCTTGAATTTGCCCGTGGAAGGATGCCACGTTCTTACCTCTCTGGCAAGGCCCAGGTTGTGAGCTGGGAGTGAGATACACATCTGTTCAGAGCCAAGCACTCGGCTCAGAACTGGGTCACCTCATAGACAGGCAAAGATAATCTATTCTGATTGGTGGAATCAGATTTCGTCCTTCCTTGTAAAACTCAGCCATGCCCCCAGCATCTGCCAGCATCAAGGCGCTCCTTTGTCTTCCCTCTCCAGAAGGCTAAAGAGTGAAGTGACACAAAGGACATACTACCCACCTGAAGTCTCCCACACCTGTCCCTGTTCGAGGCTCTGGGCACTCATACCAGCTTCCTTGCTCAGAGGCTGAGGAGCCCATCAAATACAGTCTAATGGGCCAGGGGGTGTGGCTTGTCTCGGCAGCCTGTATCTGCACAATTTATATTCCTAGCATGTGCTGGGACACGCACCCTGACTTTTCCAAGAGCAGCGATTCACTGGCACAGCTTTGGGCTTGGAGGGATGTTTCTCTGTCTCCCACTCCCCTCCCTTTCTGCCTTCCTAACTTGTTTTTCTGCTGAACCCTAGTGCTTTTCCTCTGCTAGAAGCCCTGTAACTGATCAAAGGAGCTGCTCTGAGTTATGAGTTAGCACATGCCGCCCTCTAATGGCTCCTGCCTTCTAAGTTTCCAGGCGCTTTGGGGAGTGGATGCCCAGGCCTCTGTGGAGGGTCCTCAGCAAGATTCTTTCTGGCCCTTTCCCTCCTGCCATCTCAAAGGACCCTCCTTTCCTCTAGACAGGGATGGGATGGGGGTCAAAAGTCAGGCAGTTTCGGTGTGTCTGGCTATGAGAGAGATGGTTCACTGTTTCACTGCCAGGCACAAAATAATTGGGTGTTTCATGGAAGCACCTATCCCATTGCTCATCTGTTCCCCCTGCCCCCTTGCAGCTTCTTGTTAGGTCTACAGAGGTGGGCACAGTGCTGTCTGTAAGCTGTGCACACAAGGGGGTTTCCTTCCCTTGGTAAGAGGGGCATGAGGGAGAGGTCAGGGGTGGGGTAAATGCTGTTGACACACCCCTCAGACTTTTCAGTTGGCACCTCAGGAACGAACTAAAACACCAAAGGCAGAGGGAGGCAGAACATGCAAAACTCTTGAAACAACATCTGTTGAGTTAATGTTTGAAGAACCTGAAGAAATTGTTTGGACATAGTCCAGTTCTGTTTTGAAGGAAATCCAGGCCTTAATCAAGGAACAAAGTTCGTAGGTGTGGGAGGAAGAATTGGGAACCGTTTTGTTTTGGTAGCTGGAAAACTTTTCTCCAGAAGTGATGGAAAGATGCTAAAAGAGGAACTTGTATTTTTCTCCAATAAGCACAAATCTGGCAAAGTCAAGCATCATGGTACAAGCTCTGCTGCTTGGCAGGAACTGGGGCGAAAGTTAGTGTTCCCAAGTTTAGAGTGTGTTATAGGGTGAATCTGCTTGGAAAAAAGACAGTGTAAAACAGCACAGATCTGGCCTTTTTCAGCCTTTCACAAATGAGGGTTGGTGGTCAATGATGTGAATCGGGATAGCTGCCTGGTGGGTGCCAAGCCTTGTTCTCCCCTGCCCTGTGGGGGGCGATGGAGAGCAGAAAGTGGAGAGGATTGGGTTCGGGAGTTGAATAAATGAGCCTGGTTTTTATGTAAAGTTTAAGTAACTAGATACGATTTTTGGCATGGTCATTCCTTGCAGACATGGGAAAGATGCATTTTTAATTTCTAATGTGATTTGGCTCTCTGGCTGCAGAAACCTCATCGTTAGAAAACAGATCTTTCCCCTACTAAACTTCAAAGAATGCAATTATTTCTTGTTCCTCAGAACCTTGAGCAAATTTTGAAAAGTAATAATAGTAAAGTTTCTTCTTATTTGCCAAACTGACCTAAAATTTTGGCCTGCCATGTCTTTGACGCCTGGTGGTGCTTGCTCAGCCCCAGGTGTGTGCAGTGGCTCCCCAAAGGCAAGGCAGCCTTTGCGCCCGGCCCAGGCCCCCCAGAGACAGCAGGTGACCCTCTTCCTCTCCTAGGCCAATTTATTCAATCCAGTTCCAACTCTGGAGACGGAAGTGTTTCCCCAAGGCTGGGTTCCTGCTGAGCTGCACACATCTGCTCCCTGGTTTCTTGTGGGCAAAATCAAAGGTAAACTGAGGGCTCTGGTCCTCTATGTGATGTTTAAAACAAAAGGGTGTGATCAGAGGACCTCTCACAGTTTGTTAAATCTCTGACGTTCTGTGATTTCCTGTTAATGTTCTAACAGTGGCTGGAGGAAGCCAGGAGGACCGAACACTGTGGCCCCTGACGCACTCAGCTGCGGGACCTCCACTCATCAGAATGTGCACAAGGCCCCAAGCACACCTGCTAGAATAGGTAAGCAGGCCATGTCCTGGCCGACCTTACATCTTGGCTCTATCACATTGTGGGGTCAGGGCAAGTTATTGCTCCCAGCCTCAGTGTCCTCACTGGCGCACGAAGATGTGAGCATTAGATCAGAGGAGCTCAGTACTTAGCACATCGTAAGATATCAATATTATTATTTTTTTAAAGGCTGGATTAAAAGGACCAAAGGAAATGAAATGTAGAAGCTGTGAAATTTATATGCCTCATCTGGGCTTGTGGTCAGATGAAGGAAGGAATCTGGAATAAAAGTAGAAATAAAAGCTGTGGGAGAAAGATGAGAAAGCAGAGAGAGAGAGAGAGAGGAGAGTTAGGACGTCTTCTGGAGAAACTAGTTTTCCATGTGTACAGTGTGGAAAGCAGAAGTTCTGGGGATGGCATGAGAAAACCCTGGAGGAGAAACCTGAGAGGTCAGCTCTGTGAGGGGGAGCCAGCAGAGAACAGAACCTGACAGACCCAGGCTTATGGCTGAATACCTGCAGAGAGAAGTTTTGGCTGGGAGTAGAAAAGGGGATGAGGCGGGGGCAGCAAAATCTGGGAACCAGTCCAAAGCTACCAGTCTGCCAGGCCAAGAGGAGAACTTGGAGCACCAGCCTGTTAAGTAC
Source organism: Sturnira hondurensis (assembly GCF_014824575.4). Classification (NCBI taxonomy): domain Eukaryota; kingdom Metazoa; phylum Chordata; class Mammalia; order Chiroptera; family Phyllostomidae; genus Sturnira; species Sturnira hondurensis. The sequence continues at coordinate 3,354,620 of NW_028076902.1, read as the reverse complement.
CTGATTAATGAGTAAGCTGCGGGCTGGTTTAGGGAAGGGTGCACCTGTGATTTACCTAATCCCTACAAAGCACACACCATGGACGCCCCAGACACTGACTGAGCCTGGATTGTGCTAAGCGACCCTTGGAGGAAGGGACTCCAGGGAGAAAGGGTTTTTTTCTGTGTGTTTTTTTTTTTAAAATCTGACTTTTTTGAGGGGGGGTAGTTGTTCTTACCCATTAACAGAAGTGGCAACAAAAACAAAAGTAGAAGTTGCTTCATAAACTTGGGAGCTCTTATGAAGCAAAATGTGAGCATAAGTTGATAGTCTATCATACGTTGTTACAGACTTCAGGTTAATCTCTCATCCTGTGGACTTTCTTGTATAGTTGGGATTTCATTTCTGTTGACTATTTTTTAAATGTTTAATTTAAGTGTTCAGAAAGGTACCAGAAACCTGAATTGTATAATTTGCTAAAAGTTCACAAGCTGAAAACACTCATACAACCAGCACGTAGGTAAAGACACAGAACAGGACCCGCCCTGCCCCATGCCCCTCCTTGGCCCTCATCCCCCATCGTGCTTTAGTTTTGCCTGCTTTTCCTTTTTTTCCCTCCTTAAAAAAATAATTAGTAATTGTGATAAAATGCATAAAGAATAACATTTATAGTCTTTATTATTTTTAAGTGAAAGTTCACTGGCACTAAGCACATTCACGCTGTTGTGCAACCATCCCTACCTTCCGTCCACAGAGCTCTTTCCATTTTGCAAAACTGAAACTCTGAGCCCTCCTCAGTCCCCCCCCCCCTTGATCCCTGGGCCACCTCCATTCTACTTTCTGTCTCTGTGAATTTGACTGCTCTAGGTACCTCATAAAAAACACAATCAAACCATATTTGTCTTTTTTGACTGGCTTATTCATTTAGCATATTGGCCTTGAGATTCATAGCATGTGTTAGAATTTCAATTTTCTTCCATGTAAAGGCCAGATAATATATGTCATTATATGTATACATAAGATTTTGTTTATTCATTTATCTATAGATGGTCACTTGGGTTGCTTCTAACTTTTGGCTATTGTGAATAAATGCTCTTAGGAACGTGGAGATACAAATATCTTTCTGAGACCCTACTTTCAATTCTTTTCTGTATCTACCCCAAAAATGGAACTGCTGGGTCACGTGGTAGTTCTATTTTTAATTTTTTGAAGAACCTCCATATGGTTTTTCACAGCTGTTTTGCCTTTTTTTTAAAAACTTGACATACATGGAACCATTTAGTACATACTCCTTTGTTTGACTTTTTCCATTCAACTTCATGTTTATAAAACTCAGTTTTTGTTGATAAAATGTTTAAGAGGCATCCAGTGTTGCAAGGAGTTAAAATGTACTTAATTTTTATTTGTTTGTTTCATACTCTCCCGTATTTTATTAAGCTGTGTATATCTTTTTTCATAGGTTCCATTCTGTTACTTGACTGTGTGGTGTTTTGTTGAGAGTATGAAGTGGGGTAGTCATTTCATCCTTGAAGTTTAACAGGAGCCTCTGCAGAACACTCCTGGAGAAGTTCCATCGGGTCCTGGGATCCCCGGTGCCTGTGAGGCACCGGCCTCTGCTCCCTGTCTCTGCGGCTCCCACAGACTTCACAGCTTGAAGAGGCACATGTCCAGGAGGAAATCCCGCGCAGCCCGCAAGTTGGGTCTACTCACATGGGAAACGTCCTTCAGTTTTCAGATGACTGTATAATTCTACAAGGGAGTACTTTGATCGGCCATTCAATTACCTTGGCTGATAACCACTACTCAAGATAAGATAGCCTTATATTTATTTCCCTACCTCCTCTAAACTGACTTTCCTAATGAACGCTTCTGTCTACATCTACCCAATTTAAAAAAATACAGAGGCTGGAATCACATATTTGCCGAAAACCTGAAGCACCTCTAGGTTTTATTGCATACTTTTTAAAAACTCATTTGTGTAGAGAGCTGAGAGAGAAAAATATCTTGTAAATCAGATAATCTAGTTAGTTACAGTTAACCTCAACTTTTAACTAGGTCTTGTTCAAATGTTCTATGCTTTAGGGAGTAAGGACAATGGGTTGTAACTTGCCCTTGGAGCATGGTAGCTGTAGAACAGTAAGAGTTTCCTATGAGGACAGTCTTCCAGAGACAGAGGGCAGGGCCTGGAGGTCAAGCTGCCCCTCCCTGGGGCTATCAGCCTGGGTTCCTGAGGCTCTGGCTCATCTCCTGACGTGTTCTCTGTATGGGACACATTTTGGTGGAGCCAGGGATCCTGGGTTTAAGTCCCTGCTCTGCCACTAGAAATGTCACTTGACCTCCCAGAGTTTCCCTTTCTCCATTAGTGGAAACAGCGTAATTTAGAGATTAAACTGTATCTTGTCTGATTTTACATATATATGAAAGTATATATATGTACACACACACACACACACTCACTTTGTTTTTTCACACCTCCACTCCCAGGAGGTCCTTATCTTGCTGGGATTTTGTTTTGAAGTCTCAAAGTCCTTTAGGAGACAGTGCTAACTAGTGCCCAGGGGATGGGGTATGTTGCGTGAGGAGCGGGATGTTGTATCTGTCTGTGGCGGGATTAGAGGCTGGCAGTTTTTGTTTTGTTTTGTTTTGTTTGTTTTCAGTGAGAGTAGGAAGCTGCAGAGCAAGAGGGTGTTTCCATGTGGCTGCAGAGTCGTGTGTTGGAAATTCCTCAAGGAGCCCGAATAATTTGAGTCCTGTGCTGTCCTAGTCCCAGCTCTCAAGAAAGTGGCCAACCCTTGGTAGAGAACAGCTTCTTGGCAAGCTATCGCAGCAGGCAGACCTGTGGGAGTAACAAGTGAGCCATGGCAAAGATGACCAGGGATAACCAGGGGGACAGAAAACCAGAGGGGCCACCTTGAATGTTCTCCTTTGCTTTATGACTCTGGGATCTTTGCCTTCTGAACAACTACAGGACCTGGAGTGAGGAGTGGTAGTGACAAAAAGTGCTAAGATCAAATTAATTTGATTTGACAAAACTGAAGAAATGAACATTTCTTATGACTTGAGTTGATGGAGCAAAGCTCCTATTGACCACTGATAGATAAACTGGGGACATGCTAGCGCCCAGCTGACGTGACTGTGGTGGGAATTAAGAGAGGCGGTGCATGTGGAGAGCACTTAGCAATTCCCGACACAGTTCCCGTTCGGACCGGGCTGTCCTGGTGGCAGAGTGAGCAGGCCCAGGCTGTGTCAAGGGTCGGGGAAGGGGGACGTTACCACGGGAGGCAGGCTTCCCTGGGCTGCTGCGTGGGGTGTCCTGGGTCTGCTGGTTCCGTGAGCAGGCCAGAGCAGGATGTTGACAGTTGGGAGTTGGGGCTGCTTCCTCTGGCGGGGGGGGGGGGGGGGGGGGGGGGGGGGGGGGGGGGGGGGGGGGCGGGGGCGGAGCAGGGAGTGCCTCCAAATGCTGACGCTGCAGATTTTGCTTAGCGTATCACGAAGAACAGAGACTCAAATGCATCTTGGGGTGAGCCCCAGAGATTTCTGACAGGATCCTGTGTCCACAGTGGTCATGCCTCAGCTGTCTGCTCCATCACAGCTACAGGATGTGCTGGAACATGAGGGCTCTGCTCCTGCGGTGGTGGGTCATTCACAGAGAACTGGATGTCCTGAGCAGGAAGGGCCTTAGCCAGTGGCATTTAGATCTGCACTGACCAATAGAAACCTAATGTCCCATAATTCGAGGAACTTAGGTTATTTCCATTTTTTAGTAGCCACATTGTAAAAAGTAAAAAAAAAAAAAAGGTGAAATTCATTCCTGTAATTATTTTATGTAACTCAATGTATTAAAAATACTGTCATTGTAACATGTAACATGTAATCAATATGAGTATAAAATCTATTAATATTAAAGTACTCATGAGGTATTTTATGCTTTTTTTTGTTTTTCATTTAAATGTTCAAACCCCAGGGCATGTCTTACTTAGAGCATATCTCCTCTTGTACCAGCCATGCTCTACATTCTCTGCGACCACAGGCAGCTCTGGGTTAGACATGCAGACCAATACCAGTGGTTCTCACCTGGGGGCAACCTCCTCACCCCCCAGAGGGCATTTGCCAACGTCTGCAGATATTTTTGTTGGTTACAACTGGAGGGGGCACTATCGACATCTAGCGAGTAGAGACCAGGGATGCTAAACATCCTACAATGCACAGGACAGCCCCACAGCAAAGAATTTTCTGTCCTAAGATGTCAAATAGGACCAAGATTGGGAAAACCTAGTCTAGATCAGTCCCCTCTTGTCCCCTTTTATCACAGAGGTGGAAATGAGGTCCTGAGAGCCAGTTGATGATGGGACAGGTGCTGACACTCAGGTCTCCTGAGTGTAGGAGCCCCAGGGCCTACGTCACCCATGGCCTCCTCCAGGCATATGACAGCAGCAGGTGCTCCAAACCGTTCTTTCAGCAAACTCAGTAGAGGGATATAAGTGGCAGCACACACACCACAGGCAAGACACCAAACGTCGGCACAAGAGTTTTTTAAACACCAAACCTCAGCACAAAAGTTTTCTAAATTAGTAGAGAAACTCATAAACGCTTGTCAGAACCTGAAGACTAGCCTGAGAAACAAAGGCGATGGTGAGGCCGGCAGCTGACACCGGGCCAGCTCTGACTGAGGCCTGCAGAGCAGGAGGTGTCAGAGGGGAGCACCTCCCAAAAAGATCAGGTTTCTCACTCAACAACGAGAGAACCAGGAACCATTTTCTAAGTGTCCATTCAAGTGTGTGCTCTTACCAATCAACAAAAGTACTTTCAGTTGCTGGAAGCCACAACTAGAAGTACAGTGACTAAGTGTGTTTCCTTCCCTTGATCTCCTTAGGAGTCTTTCTAAAACCCCCTCACATTCTCCCAACCTCCCTTCAGGTATACAGATATGCATTCCTTGAAATGTTTGTAGAAGCTGGTAGGATAGTGAGTGAGTGAGTGAATGAATGAATGAATGAATTACATAGAACAGCTTCAGAAGTAGACAAGGCTTTCTTTCTGTGTGTTTCAAGGCTAAGTACCCTGTTCCTTTTACTGTTCTTCATGCCTGACCTTTGGCCTCCTCTGCCGCTATCGCTGCTTCTCACCCTATTTTCTGCGTCCAGCCAGCACTCTGCATCCCCACGTTTGTTTGGGGCTGGCCTGTTCTCACCTTGGGGAAGGATGCTCCCTGCACATCCTACTCCCCAGCCATGGGCCTGGTCTTTGAGGCTCCCCATAAAAAACCTTTTCCTGTGTCTCATGCATATGGAGACACTCAGACCTCACTTTCTGTGTCTGTGACCTCTGGGCCCTCCTTGGGCCTCACCCCCTGTGGGGAGAAGGTGACCTTTCTGCACATTTTTGCCAACCAGGAGCCCTTCCGCCTGCATTGAGGTCTACCTACCCTGGACCCGTGCGTGTACTTGCCAGTTGCCAAGCCACAGGCAGCCATTTGTTCACTCAAATCATGTTTTATTTTGAGACTCTTGATTATTTTTGCCATTATGCATTAGTAGAGGATGAGGAAACAGAACTCAAGTGGGGTGATAAGGGAGGAAAGAAGGGGAAATGTCTAGATGAGGGACAAGTATAAATGACCCATGGACATGGACAACTGGGTGGGGATTGACGGTGGGAGTGGGGGGTGGGCGGGGCAGAGGAGAACAACAGGGGAAAATTGGGACAACTGTAATAGAGCAACAATAAAAAAAGAACCTTAAAAATAATAAAAAATATTTAAAAGATGAACTCAATGTGGCTTCAGATATTGTGTTGTTAGCACACACTAAGAACAGAATTGGAATCCAGCTTACAGCTGTTTAAAAATGAGATTGGTGGAGAAGCTGTGCATTCTCACACATGGTTCCTGCCCTAGCCCTGTCTGTTTGAGCATGGCTGACTGCTGGTACACTGGCTCCAAAGGTACACAGATGCCAGGGCTCCAAAGGTACACAGATGCCAGGGTCTGAGAGATACTTCAGAATTCCTAGCACTCTGACCCATGGTTGCATCCTGGCATTTCTCTCTCCATGGTCCCAATTTTTCTCATGCCATTGGGAAGAGATTTAGAGGTCTCTGCCTCCACTGGGTGTGTTGGGTGTCAGGTCATTAGGCTCCAGGACGACTGTCCCAGCTCTGGGGTGTGGATAATATAATACTTTAAGCTGGGAACTAGAGTCTTGTCTTGTAGTAAAGGAAGAGCACATTACTTGGAGATGGAGCAACCTGCTTACTGACTGCCAACTGCAGGTATGTGGAGCAGGAAGAAACTTCCCTCAACTCTCTTAGGTTCTCCTGGCTGGTCTAATAATTACATTGGCACGAGGCAGATTAACAAGAGAAGATAACCAAATTTAATTACATATGGGTGGATGGGAACCCCACATACATGACAGTTTCTGGGACAGAAAGTTACAATGAGGTACATATGACATTCTGAGCCAAGGGTTAGGTAAGGCACCCTGGGGCTTCACAGGGGAGGAAGGTCATTTTCAGGACGATAAGAAGAACTGATGCTCAATAATTATAAGTTTGCCATGATCTACAGAAAGGTCCTAAAAATTTATCTCTGGTGATAACTCATTATGGGTGGTACCCCAAATTTGAATTCTTTCAGGGAGAGATAAAATTGTCTAGTGAACCCACAGGGTCTCAGTTGTCTTCAGCTGAAAATAATTCACATGCCAAAATGGCCCATCTTGAGAAGGCCAGTTCTGAACCCCTTCAGGGACAAATTCTTGGTCATGCCAAGTGGCTAGCTTCAAGGTCACGACTGCTGCACCAGCTCCTGGTCCTGTGCAGCTGCCCACGTGCCATGCAGTTGGCACATCCACAGAGAGAAGGCTGCCATGTGCATGGATCAAGTCTGGCTGAAGCCCCTTCGGGACACCGAGGGCCACTCTCCTCAGGGAACTAAAAGATGGCTTTTGAAAACTATTTTCCTTTCCTCTTTCTCATCTCCTCATTATTTTATTTACTTTAGACAATATACACAACATCTTTCTTAAATGAGATGAAGCCCAGAATTCTAGGCATCTGTTTCAAGCACAGGGGGTGTCTCCAGCTCACTCAGAAGGACTCTGTTCCATCTTGATGGTTTCCTAGCTCCCATGAGCTGGAGCACAGCCTCGCGTGTGGTGGGGCAGCTGCTCTTTTGCCCTCAGCATCTCTGGGGCAGATGGGCTGGGGCAGGAAATGACAGACAGAGGACAGTTCCCTGCTGCTGTGCAGCTGTGGGTGAACCAGCTCCCCATGCAGGCAGCTCCCACCACTGGCCCAGGCTGCCTGCCGTTATGCAACGTGGCCTTTTGCTGCAGACAGATGCCAGGACCAGTGCAGCCACGGAACCCAAACGCTAATAAAATGATTGGAGAATGTGTTTTCTCTGCTTCCAGGTCCTGGTTGTATTTGCTGACCCACCACAACATTTTAGCTGAATCTTAGTGAAAACATTTTTGGGTAGGCATGAGTGTCATAGATGCGTTCATAACACGGATTTCAGTGTCATTGACCCAGGTTCCCAGTGGGACACAGTGCTTACTCTGATGAGTGTGAAGTAGCTTTAACTTCTGTGAATGGATGTGAGGAAGTTAATGTCAAAGGAATGTCACAGTTCACTCTTTCTGTTTCATCTGTGTATCTGCTGGCTTTGTTTTTAAGAGACAGCACAATATTTTGGTGGAGGGTAAGTTTCCAGGAGGATCTTTCCAGAACAGGAAAATATGGGGACGCTGGCACAAGGAAAACCTTATGCTGCCACTGCATTCATTTTTCTGTTTTTTTTTTTCTTTTGTGGCTTTAAAATCTGGAAGTTCCAAAACCCTTAGGAGGACAGGCAGTTTGCTTCAATTGTATAGGAATGGACATCAAAGCCATCGTCTGCTAGCTTGCCTGTGTTGAGAGCTGTGAAGCCAAACAGCCACACAAACTGCTCTGTGCTGTGTGATAACTCTGCCTGACGCCGCAGCAGCCAGAGGTCCCCTTTGGAAGAGTGTTTGTTGAATCCTGGCACTTGCAGAGATTACTGCAAGTCATTACTGATCACTTCTGCACGCCTCACAGAATCTTCTGAAAAGAAAACACACTCAGACATGGTCTGGCCTTTCTCTCCTGTGTAGTTTCCAGGCCCTGCTTTGCTGTCCTTTTGCTTCCCCCTTGAGGTGAGCAGAACAGCCTCGCTTTGGGCAGCAGCAGGAAGCCTTGCGTGGACACCTAATCACCGGAGTGCTCCTGCAGGAGGCGGCTGGTGCGGGATGACCCACCGGGCTGGAGTTTCTTCTCTGTCAGCCTACCCGGCTGCCCTCATCCCCCAGATCTTTCTTCTTGGCACTTATCTCATTTCCCAACAGATTTCCAGACACAGGACTAAATTCAGATCATCAGAGAGCTTTGCTTGGGGAAGGCACATGGGAATAAGGCTGTCCCCACCCCCGCAATCAGTAGCCTCACCCTGTTGATCTCCCATGGAGGCTGCCTTTTCTGCTCTGCCCACACTGCACAGAGAATGCTTCCCCTTCCCCACTCCTGCCTCCCAGGCCTGAGATGCACTGGGAAAGCAAGCAGGCTTGTTTGCCTTCCTCTCTCAACATTCCAACATTTATCAGAAATCCAGAAGAGTTCACGTGGTTACATAGCTCCAGCCTGATTTGGACACGGGGGGCATGAGAGCATTAGGACTTAAGTGCCCCCAAGAGTTGATACAAGTTGAAAACATAATTAGGTGACTAATTTACAAAACTTTCAGTGGGATGCAGGAATTCTTCGCAAGCCTCTGCTATGTACGAAGGGGACAGAAGGATGAAGCAGATAGGGTCCTTGCATTCAAAGAGCTGATGGTCCAGGAAGGAGGTGAGGTGTGTGCCCACAAAGTTGGCAGGTGAGAGAACCCTGATGAGACAAGCCTGTCTGCTCCCCTGGGTTCCAGCTCTTTCTCAGCATGGGGTAAACACAAAGGACCACAGACCAGTCTCCGGTGGTTTTGAGCAGTAATGAATAAGTTTACTACAAAATTCTTGAAGGGACTGTGAAGGGGTGAGAGGTTGGGCATTACATGGTCCAGAACAGTGAAGGCTCTAGAGAAAAGAATCCCCTTCCGCATGTGGCTGTCAGGTTCCAGGCTGCCCAGTGCTGGCTGGAAGCCTCTCCCCTCTTAGAGGCAAGTCTCCTGCAGCTTGGCCGGCTCACTCCTCCATCTCCTTTGCCATCCTCTCACCACATCTTCCCCGCTCCTCGGTGCCATGGATGATTTCTTTACTTCTGCCTGGCTCTCTTCAACAGGCTCTTTTCAGGAGCTCTATTGTCCCCTCTCAGTTCTTCATAGGTTCTTTTCTACCACTTCCCCACCCCACCAGCCAATAGGGCTTTAGCAGGAAGAGCAGACAAAGGAGCTGCCTTCTGGTACTGCTGAACTTTACCTGAGTCCTGCACTCAGAAGGTTAATCCCCCCAGATAACTGTGGTTTGTCTACCCCTCCCTATAAACATCTGGACAAAAACACCGCTGGGACACTCGATCATCAGATCTGGGGGGCTCTCCCTACTGCAATAGTCTGAACAAAACCAGTGCCCTTACCTGTTTGTTTTCCTTTGACAGTTTGGTGCTGTGTTTGGATGGAACTGGCAGCATCTGGACTCCATCTTCCCCACCAGGTGCCGAGGCCTCTCCAACCTATTCACCCCCTCCTTGGCTGGCATCCTGGGGACCCCATGAGGAGCCCAGCCCTGGTCCTGTGCTGGGACATTTTTCCATGGAAACATGGAAAGGATTTGATTTTGGTTCTGTTTGAACACTCTTTAGGTTTGGTTTTGTTGTTGGCTTCTGTTTGGTACCATGAGAAACTCTCAATTAATTTCTCAACCCTGAAGGGGAACAGAATTAGCCACCCCAAAATGTATCTCTTTGGAATAAGGATTATTTTAGGCTGATTATTTTAGAGAAACAACAAACATAGGGAAAGCCCTAAAATCTGAATAGAAGTCACTCTTTTGAAAGGCCCATTTACCCTTATAGGAGGGATCTTTTTTGTAAGGATGTCTCCCTAACAGTACCAAAAAAAGAAAGATGACTAACTTTCTAGAAACTTTTAAGGCAAGGACTTAAATCTATGTAACAACCATACCTTTATTTACCGTGTTTTTCCTGGTAACTTCCCATAACTGCGCCCCCACACCCACAGTTTTTTTTGTGTTTAGCTGAAGATGGTATTTAGGATAATGGCTTCAGACAGCTCTGGGGGTTACTCAGTTTTCCTGGGTCCCTCCCATGTTTACAGAAGGCATGTCCATCGTTAAACTTTCACTTGCCTTCCTCCTGCTAATCTGTCTTTTATTACAGGTAGTCTTGGTCAAAAACCTAAAAGGGTAGAAGAAAAATGATTTTACCTTCTCCTCAACCTTTTTGAAAATCCATTCTGATTACAGTAAGTCTTCACTTAACATCCTTGATAGGTTTTTGGAAATGGACTTTATCTGAGACAATGTATACTATGTATAACAATAGTACCAATGTTACCATAGGTTAATTAATAAGAGTTAAGTTTCTATCACATATTCCTAGTCACAAAAGTCACCAAACTTCTAAATAAAAATCCAGAACTCTTCTAATATTAAACATTGAAATAAATGTGAGCTATACATCCATTTAAGAAAGATGAATAAAAATGAGTAAAATAATTTTCTCAAAAACAGCTTATTTCAGTTTCAGGTCTCAGGTGGCTGGAGCTGATTCTGGCAGCTCAGGGCACGAGGTAAACGTCCCCTGGATGGGATACCTTCCATCACAGGGCCACTCACAGACACCTACATTTACTTAGACAGGCACATTGCAGACACACTAGTCCTCCTAACTTGCATATCTCTGGAGTGTGGGAGAAAACCCATGGAGAAAACCTATGCAGACATTCGGAGAACACGCACACTCCACACAGACAGTGGCCCAAGCTGGGAAGCATCCCTACACCCAACATCAACATTGTAACAAAATGGTGTGAATGAAAGGACCTGCTGTATATATTTCTCCACTATGGCGAAAATGTAGTTCATGATCTCAATAAATGGCTTTATGAGGACAGTTTAGAACTGTAGTGGCCTCTTTGGTGCACCTAGACTTTCTCTACCCTGCAGCTAAGAAGGTGCTTTTCTCTACAAAGCATCTTCAGATCTCAGGGCTTTAAGATCTGTCTTCATCTCTGGTCAGCTTATTTTGCTTGGTACAAGGAGGCTGAAAAACTAGACACTGTTTCTGGTCTACTGCCCAATCCCTTAACACTGTCCCTCTCTACCAGCTCTCTGCTTCTGTTCCTCCTTCACGCTCATGAAAACTTCACCACCCTTTCCCCACTCAGAACCCTCCAGGTCTCCTACTCTGGTGCTTCCCCCACCCTGTCTTGCTCCTTAGTCTATAGTTTCCTTTTCTTCCTTCAGCCCCTACTTTTCTACCTTATCTTGCCACTGCACCCCTATTGAACTCCCCTGCTTGTCAGCAACGAGTCTGTATTATTGGCATTTCTCACCTGTGATGGAAAGCTAATGACCTGAGCACCCACCCAAACAAGCACTCACTCAGATTTGCATGTTCTTGTTAAAGGCTTTCTGGGCAATAGGAATAGGGAAGAGTTTAAAATTAATTCAAACTGGTCCTCAGGGTGTATTCTCCTGGGATCCCTGACTTATCTCAACTTGTGCAGCTGCTAGACCCCTAGATATATGAATTTTTAGTATGAAAAAGCCAAATGAGTCACTTTTCATGAGGACCTTCCAAAAGACCCACAGCACCCCCAAGGCTTATAGGCTAAAACCACTAGGGAGAGACTTTAGAATCTGTGCCCATTGTCTTTCCTCAAAAACGGATTGGTCAAAGACACAAGATTGCAGGAGACAAAAAGATGGCCCCACCTCTAACTACAGACACAGACTAGAAAATGTTGGGATGTTAGGAGGAACTACTTAGGTCTTGCTCTTGGTGACTGAATCAGTCTATCTGTGTTACTAATTTTGTAAATAGCTTATTACCAGAAATTAGAGATATAATCTAAAACCACAATATTAATGGAAGAATGTCCCTTTCTCTGAAGATGCACACTAGCTCAACACCATGAAGACTCCATTGCGGAAAAGGTCAAATCAACACAGTGAAAACTGAAGGTTTTATAACTTAACTGATTAAAAGAAAACAAGCCAGGGCAATCTGCTGTCCAACTCCCCACAGATAAAGATACTTGCAGTTATTGTCAGTAAAAGGATATTGGACTTTGAATTGCCTGGCATTAAAATGCAAAAGGGAACAAGAGTCCAAAAATCCACCTCCCTGATGACTTTCATTGAAGGCCTCCACCCAGTCCCCTGTGTCCACACTAACTTGCCAGAGAAGATAATAACTCCCATGAATGGGCACTCCCACCCTCTTCCTAGTGGACTTGGGGCAACATACTCCTCCACCAATTTCTCTTCTTTCCCACCACCCTCCCTTGTACACAAGCTGTATCTCTGGAGGGACTTGATAATCATCCATGTGACTACCTTTATCTGAACTTCTTTGTGTCTCACTAGGATCCCTCACTACCCAGCACAGCTTTCTGCATAACTCCACTACCCAGTCAGCCTTCTAGAAAGAGTTGCTTTCTAACTGAGAACTCTGTTTCCCTAGGGGCCACATCCTGGAGATCCTTGGCTCCCTGCCTCACACCTTTGCTCTTTCATGGCTTTCATTGGCCATCGGACTTTTCTTGCTGCTGTCAAAACCCATGGACTTCCTTTACACCCCCAATACAGCCCTGGCTGGTGTGGCTCAGTGGATTGAGTACCAGCCTGTGAAACAAAAGGTCGCCTGTTCAATTCCCAGTCAGGGCACATGTCTGGATTGTAGGACGGGTCCCCAGTTGGGGGTGTGTAAGAGGCAACCACACATCGATATTTGTCTCACTTTCTTTCTCCCTCCCTTGTCCTCTCTCTAAAAATAAGTAAATTTTATATATATATATACATATATATACATATACATATACATATATATACATATATATATATATATATATATATATTAAATTAAGCAAACCGTCAAGTACAAATGGAGTACTTGACTCCCTTTGAGCTGCTTACTGCACTGACACAGACCACATCTGGAAGGCTGGCCATCTCAGAGTAGAAATAGAACCTTCTGTGCACTCCCAATACTCCCACAATATCCCCTAAAGCAAGAATCCTCTAATGTCTTCAACCTGTAATTCAAGGCCTCCTTGACAAGGGAGTTTTAGTCCCATGTCTAGTTCCCGTAATACTCTCATCCTCCCTGAAAAGAAGCCAAGTGAGACCCTAGTCCAAGACTTGAGGGCAAAATCAAATAAATATTCAATCCTTAGTTTTCCTTTAATTCTGAAAAACTCCAAGACCATTCTGGCCTCTATCCACCCAACAGCATTTGTTTCATAGTCGTGGACTTACATTCTGCTTCTTCCAGAATATTTATCAACCTTGACTCATGATATCCTTTTGCCATTACATGGAAATTCAATAATACATGCAGACCATCATGTCTCAGGGGTTTACTGAGGACCCACCTTATTTTTCTAGCACCCTGAATATAGGCCTGAGAGATTTAACCCTCCCCAGCAACTCTGTTCTTATACACTATGTAGATGACATTTTTCTCTGCTTACCCTATTTTGACAGCTCATTTATCACTACCCATTATTTATTACAAGCTCTTGTCCACAGGGGCATAAGGTCTCTATAGACAGAATGCAATGATTCAGTCCTAAAGTGTATTACCTAGGGCATAATATCTCCTCTGAGGGGAAGACCTTATTCTCTAAATGAATCCACACTGCCATCATTGCCTTCTCCCTGAACCCAAAAGGTGACTCTGAGAGTTTATAGAATTAGTTGGCTATTACAGGAACTGGACCCTTAACTTTTCTACTATAGTCTCCCTTACATGCCATGGCTAAGAAGACTGTCTCCAAACCCCTTTATTGAAACTCTCCTTTCATATCCATATCTTAAAGCTGTACATCCTCTCTACCCTCTCTATCCTACTTTTAGATCCTCTGTTTTGGACTCATTACTTTTCCCCCCTTTTTATAAACAAAAGGAAGGATATGCTTTGGGGGTTCTCACCCCCAAATACAAGGAAAGTCAAAGTCCTATTGGGTACTTTAGCTTCACTTTGGACCCAGTGGTTTAGGCATTCTCCCCCACTCCCAAATTAGTCCAGACCACTGCCGATTTAGTTGTGAGTCACCAGTTCAACCTCCATATAACCAAGATAGTTCAGACCCTAGTACTCACTGGGAGCACTCAACACTTGTTGGGACATCAAGTTGAGATGTCTTCACACCTATATTCCAGTCACAGTCTCTAACTCTTCTTCACTCTGACCTCAATGATACTCCCCTCAAAGTCCCCCCATGCCACCTTATTTGTGGAGGGTTTTACTTTAGGGATACAAATGGGAAATTTCAACTATCACAGATTTTCAACCATCTCTTGAGTTCAAACTCACACCTGGGGTTAATTTGACTCAAGTGGCTAAACTTGTATCTCTTACCTGCGCTTTCAAAATAGCACAAAATAAGAAAGAAGACTTAACACAGATAGCCAATGTATTTTCAGAGTTGTACATGATTTTGCTATGCTATAGAAACAAAGAGGGCTCAGAATAGCTGCAGGGATACCATCAGAAATTGAACCAACTTGTTAGCCTATGAGTGGCTTTAACCAAAGAATGAAGTATTGTCAAAATTATAGCTCACAATAATGGCCAGACCTTCAAATTTATGGACACTCCTTGTCTGACAAATATGATATCTCTCCCTTCCCAAGAAAGCTCTTCCTTGACCACCTGCATACTTCCCATTGCCCAATCTCCTTTGCAGACAGAAGTTTCACTTACAAAACTTAGAGCACATCAGCTTCTAATGCCTGAGTTTGATGGAATGAATTGAAAATAAGCTGAATATTTTATTCACCAGGATAAGCTTTGGAGACACCCAGATGATCACTTGGTCTCTCCTTGGTTCCTTACCTGAAATGTAGTCACAGCCTCCACAGGATCCCCTGTCATGGCAAAGGATGTTTTAAAGGACTCTTCCATAGTGGTGGGGATGCTTTGTCCCTCCTACTGAGCAGGTACTCTCAGCTTGCTCCATGTGCCAGAAACACAGTCCTGGTGAAAAGGTAAAGATGGGACAAGTACGATGGCCAGTTCCCTCTGTTCTTGTCCCCACTGGCAAATGAGTTTTCTCCAAGTCCCAAAGTCTCATCAGCATGAATATGTTCTAACCTTAGTCTGTGTGTGTTTCAAGAGGGTTAGAAGGTTTTTCCTGCAGACTGCCAGGCTGCATGTCACCACTGTAGCTAGGCAGCTACTGGAAGGAGTATTTGCCACTTGGGGAATTTTTTGTTCTTTACTAACGACAAAGGAACTTACTCTACTGCTAAGGTTATTCAGGATATTTAATGCATGTTTCCTTACTCACAAAACCTGCACTGTCCTTATTCCTTCAGTCCTCTAGCAAAGTAGAATTTGCCAATGGTGCCCTTAAATTCAAATTTTTCAGGCTCACTGAGAAACTCATCTTGACTTTGTCCAAGTTTTGTCTCCAGTGCTGGTGATTCTTCACTTCTACCCCTCTGGTCAACACTGACTATCCTCTTACAAAATAATTACTGGCAGGTGCTTACCCTTGCTCCTCCTGGACCTTAGGAGACCCTAATCTGATACAATCCAGTGTTCTTAAACACTGCTAGGGTCTTGTTAAATACTCGCATAACTTTTCACCAACGGTCACATCTTCCTGTTCCCCAGACACCTCACTGCAGCCCTTACTTACATGATCTTCATTTGGAAACTTAGTTTTTTCTTTGTAAAATTAAAAAAAATTAACTCCTTTTTGAGAGAGGGGAGGGAGGGAGAAAGAAGGAGAACAACATTGATTGGTTGGTTGCCTCTCACATGCGCCCAACAGGGGACCTGGCACACAGCCCAGGCATGTGCCCTGACTAGGAATCAAACCACCAACATTTCATTTTGCAGGCCAATGCTTAATCCACAGAGTCATACTAGCAAAGGCAAAAACTTACTTTTCTGAAAAGAAAGCCTTGAAGACCAACCCTAACCCAGAAGAAAGGAGCCTTACCTGTCCTTTGAACTGTCATATTGCTGCAAAACTATAGGACTACAACCTTGGGTTCATATTCCTTATTAACAAATTATAAGCCTTACCTTGAATGTAAATTCATTCAAGGGGGAAACCTTAAACTGAAGTTCTCTGACAGCCTCCAGAAGCAGATGACCACACAAAGTAGATAGCTTTCTCAAGACTCACAGAATAAGCAAATGGTGTCCAAGTGTTGGACATTCATCCTCTGCAGACTGTAAATGCTACCACGCAGCCATTGACTTGACAAATGATTCAACCACGTGTCATGATCCAGCAGCTCTGAGAACAACTGTGCTTCCACCTGAATTTGCACAGAGGCTGAATCTGAGTGGACAACTTTTCACACAGCAATCAAATCTGAACTAACACTTGGTACATATATGGACACCCCCTCACTGCTTAATTTCCAGACTTGGTTGTTTGAGTACAGCCTTTTGTTTGTGTTGAATAAAGAAACGGACTGGCGATGTTAGCTTTCCCTGAGTCCTGTGCTTCTGGAAAACAGTGAAGGCAAATTGCCCTAGCCTTTTGTTCTTCAAAAATTCCTACCCTTTCGTGTTCTGGGAAGCATCTTATTGTAATGAACAGCCCTTCTCCATGACTTAGGTACACCTCGATGTTCATTTGTTCCTGTGACTCCATTAAACTCACAAATAATCGTTTTGTTTACCTGTGACAAGGCCAGACATGAACCCTCCACATTCCCATTCTTTGTTCCCTAGATGATTAGCTAAACTATTTGTCTCTTAAAACTAGCTAGACATTTTTGTTCATCTGACTGACAGACCCTCCCTGATTTCAAAAACATTATTACTATAAAATCACCTATCGCTGACTTGTCTAGAGAAAACCACTGCTGAGACACTCATGTCTTCGGATCTGGGATGCTCTCCCTCTCACAACAGTCTGAATAAAAGCAATGCCCTTACCCACTTGGTTTTCATTTTTTCACATTAGAAATGATCATTTATTGAGCACTTACTATGGGTCAGGCATTGTTCTAGGGACTACATATATATTATCTCATTTAATCCTCATAACAACCCTATGAGGTAGGTATTATGGTCACTGTCACTCTTCAGGAGAGCAACATGAAGTTCAAAACTTGCTTTCTGTCCAAGGAGAGAAAATGGCAGATTGGAAATTTAAGTGCAGCATTCTTTCTCTATAGTCTGAACTATGGCTATGAATTCTCATACATTAAACATTAGTATATTTGTTTTTGCCATATTGATAACAGAGATTGGAAGTGCCTAAGGGGCCAGGAATGAAGAGACTGAGAAGTGTTTATAAGAGGGTGGCACTAGAGGGGCATACTGAAGGCAGGAAAGTCTTTGCTGACTGGAGATGGGGAAAAGACTTTGCAAGCCAAGAACAGGCTCCCTGTCCAGCAGACAATTAGAATTGGGCTCTGGACTCAGGAGAGCTTTGGGGACCAAGATTCAGATATATTAGAACTCATCTGCATGGAAGTGATGAGGGACGTGATGATGGGCTGGTCAGTCAGCTAGAAAAGGCAAAAAGCACTGGCTACTTTGTCAAGAAGTGAGGGAATGAAGAAAAATAGGAAAATCACTGAGGGGTCAGCAGGATCATGCAAGTGCCTAAAAACTAAATGTAATGGTGACTTCCCTAATGCATAAAAATATATATTGAGCTTTTCTATTTTGTAGGCACTGTGCTATGCACAACCTTATCTGATCCTTCCCCAGATCCTGTGACGTGGGCACCATAACCATCTCCATGTCAGATTAGAAAATTCAAGCTCAGAAAGGTTAACAGAAACTTTCAGGACACAGAGCAACTGGAACTCTCATCCATACACTGTGGATGGAAACACACAGTAGTCCCTCCTCATTCAAGGTTTTGCTTTCTGTGATTTCAGTTATCTGTGGTCAACTGTAGTCCAAAAATACTAAATGGAAAATTTCAGAAATAAGCAATTCATTCATTTTAAATTGCTGTTCAGAGTAGGATATTGAAATCTTGCATTATTCTGCTCCATCCTGCTGGGCACCTGAATCATCCCTTTGGCCAGTGTCTCCACGTTCTGTATACTGCCTGCCTATTGGTCACTTAGTAATCTTCTGATTATCTGATTGGTTATCAGAAAGAGAGAAAGAGACAGAGAGAGAGTCCATATTCACATAACTTTTATTACACTGTATTGTTATAATTGTTATATTTTAGTATTAGTTTGTTGGTAATCTCTTACTGTGCCTAATGTGTAAATTCAACGTTACCCTAGGTATATATATATATTTAGGAAAAAACATAGTTGATATAGGGTGCGGTACTATCCTTGGTTTCAGGCAGCCACTGGGGGTCTTGAAACAAACCCACTGTGGGTAAGTTGGGGCTACTACAAATTGGTACAACCACCTTTCAAAGTGGTTTGGCATTGATTTTTTTCTTTTATTGATTCTAGAGAGAGGGAAAGAGTACGGAGAAAGAGGAGAGAATATTCTGTGTGAGATAGAAACATCAGTCTTTTGCCTCTTGCACATGCTCTGACCAGGGACTGCACCCAAAACCCAGGCATGTGCCCCAACAAAAAAATCAACCCCAAGGTCTTTTGGTTTGCAGGATGGTGCCCAACCAATGGAGCCACACCAGCTAGAGCTGGTTTGGAATTGTTAAACATAAAGTTAAACATATACTTATTACAAGACCTAGTATTTTTTTTCTGAAGAATTCATTCTTTCCAAGAGAAATGAAAAAAATGTCCACACAGGGACTTGACCACTGATGCTCATAACACTATTATTCATAGCAGCTGCAAATTGGAGTCGATCCAATTAGTTAATAGATGAATGCATGGGTTTTCCCATACTATGAATCACTATTTCACGATAAAAAGAACCAAAACTACTGAGCTATGCAACTACTGTAGATGAATCACAAAGGTATCATATTGAGAAAAAGATACCAAATACACAAATGGTATATACTGCAAGATTTTATTTATATAAAATTCTTGAAAAAACTAACTAGTCTATCGTGACAAAAAGCACAGCAGTGGACTGGGGTTGAGTAGGGACAAAACTAGCTAGAAAGGACCCTTACAAGAATATTTCTGAGGTGATTGGAATGTTCTACACCTTGATTGTGATGGCAGTTACACAGGTATGTATTTTCAAATAGAAGCATTTTGTTGTATGCCAATTACCAATCTCAATTATCAATCTCAATATCAATAAAATTGATATAAATTCAAAAACAAAAAAGAATGGCATGTGAATACTTTAAAAATGGGTCATAGAAAAAGGCCTAGAATTACATTTAAAAATAATAAAATCTTAATTACCACCCTATCTCTGTAAATGCATGACAAAGGATCCAGGAAAATTCAGAAACATTTCAACAAAATGATAACTGGATATTACCCACCCAAGGGAAAAGGAATGAGATGGAAGGAGACCTTTCCACTTATGACACGTGTATTTTCACTCTGTATTGTTAGGTTTTTATAATTAGTATGCATGTATTGTTTGCCTACTGGCTTTTTGAAGAGAATGAAAACAAAATACACATGTACGCACACACAAAGATACTTGTTGCAAACACAGCTGAGCCCTGTTCTGACTCCAGAGCCCAGAGCTAAGAGCCCGTTGCATGGGTGCTCTGCTGTGAAGGAGCACTGCCGTTGACTTCCCACCAACTCCAGGCACAGGACAGGGATGGTCCAGAGGCCACCTTTCCTCCTCCTCTGGGTTCTGGTCATGGTGGTAGCTCAGCAGGTCATGTGGAAGCATAAGCTAGTGTAAGGGAATGCCTCGGGCTCTCTTATTTTCCTATAAAATTTTCCTATAATATTTGACCAGTGTTTTTTAGTGACGACCAAACACTCTACTTTCCTCTACATCAGCGGTTCTTCACTGGGGGCAATTTTTCCCCTCAGGAACATCTGGCAGGCACTTTTGGTTGTCACAGCATGAGGGGTGTGGATGCTAGGCAGAGACCAGGGATGCTGCTAAATAAATATCTTACAAGGCACAGGACAGCCCCACAAGGAAGGATGATACTGCCCAAAGTGTCAGCAGTATGAGGGTGAGAAACCCTGGTACAGACAATACTGCTTCTACAACAATCTCCAATCTTGCTAAAGAAATAAAAAAAATAATCCAGTTTGTTTTAGTGATGGAGGTAGATTCTTACAGTAGTGCTTTGTCTTTAAATTTTAGGAGCTGTAGTGTGGAAATAGAAACAGAAGTTGTCTTCCTATCTTGTTTCTGGACAAAAGTTGGTCTTGGGCAAATATACATGAAGGGTGACTCTGGGATGTTAGGGATTGTGTTGAAGGAGATTGCTGGGGGCACAGGGCCCTGGGGCACAGGGCTCGTGTTCCTACCCCCACTTGCTGGGTGCCTTTGGGAGTGACACTCTCTGGGGAGGGCAACATAAGCATCTTCAGCTCTCCTCTGCCTCCAGCGCTTTCTATTCTCTAACAAGTCCATGCACAGGTCAGTTTGGAGAGTTGCTAAAGCACCGGAAAAGATAATGGAATAAGGAAGAAGGAACCATGACAGTTCTGCCTTTCCAGCATGTGCTCCCTGCGTGACTAGCTTCCTCTCTTTGCTAAGAAAGAAGGAGGTTGGGCAAGCAGGAAGGCTGACAGGGGTGGGGACTGGTCCTGTGAGAATGGGGGGGTGCAGGGGAAAGTCTGGGGTGTTTGTTTTCACAGTGGGGTCCAAGGGGACCAGTGGCTTGAGAGTATTCCCAAGAAAGAAATGGCAACTGGCCTCTGACATTTCGATGTCACTCTTTGAAACTATCTATACCTTCTTCTGGGACGAATTATAGCTCACTTAAGATATTTGTGATTAGTGTAACTACAGAAGCTTATTTTTTCCCAATTTTCATAAAAATGTTTTTTGTGTCTGTTTTGTTTTCAGAAACAAGTGAGAAATAGATGAGTCTTTATTTTAATTAATTATTTTTATTGAATTTGCTGGGGGTTACATTGGTTAATAAAATAAGACATGTTTCAAGTGTACAGTCTGCAATGCATCATCTGTACACTGCACTCACCGTCCAACGTCTAGTCTCCTTCCATCATCGTTTACCCCTATTTACCCTCTTCTCCCTGTCTCTACCCCACCTCTAGTAATCACCATACTATTGTCTGTGTCCAGGGTAAGAAATTTAAATATTAGAAAAGGGATATGTAATAAAAGATAAATCTTCTTCCCAGGTCTGAGGCAGATAATCCTTTTTTTTCTTCCAAAAAATGTCTTGAAGGGGGTGCTGACAAAGTTGGAGAGTTGTTGCTTTAGGGCAGAGACCACCAAACCGAGGAGACTCATTTCTTATGACAGCTTAGGAGAGGAGCACAGGGGCACCAGCCAGAGGCCCAGTGGGAGAGTTTCCAGGGAGATGACGTTCTGTTCCGGACAGACATTCACAGGACAATAAACTGTTGCACAGAACTTAGGTGGTTGCCTGCTGCTTTGCTGGTAAGAGAGGTGAACAAAATCAAGGGACAGAAACAAAGCAAGCAAATGAGGCTTTTGTATTCACAGGCTGGAGTCGTACTGGGTTTTCATCTGGAATAGGCCATTCAGGTGTGTTAGCCAACCACTCCAGCCTTCCCTTGTGTGTCCTTGACCATTATGTGTCAGAGTAAGTGGTTGACCATTATAGGGAAATAATACAAGACAGAAAGAATAGGCTAGTATTTGCTAGTCTTTTGTGTTTTCTTAGAACTCTTGTTTTCTTTTTGTGTTCAAAGCAAGTTCTAGTTTGAACAGAAAGTGTAGCCTCTAGGGGGTTGTGGGTGACCCTACATCCTCAGAATAGGCTTATCATGCTTACCTTGCACCAGCATTGAGTCTTACTGGACTCCCACTGACCATGGGTCCACTGGGGTTTCTTTCTTATGGGACATCATGAACACTACATGTGAATGGGGCAGCAGGGAAGAGGGGACACACATATAGTACATGTATATCTTCTCTGCTCATGTACTATAGAGCTTCACTCATAAAACACAAGTTCAAAGATAAGATTATTAAGAATTTCAAGATGGTGATAGTAAAGCTTTAAACCAAGTAGGGGCGCCCTCTGAGCCCAGGGCTGTGTGAAACTGTACAGACTGACGGCCCGTGGAGCAAGCCCTGCAGATGTGGATGTGAAACCAGGACTGCTGAAGGAAACCAGGACAGGTCTTGAAATAAGGAATGAGTTATCTGGGTCAACACAGATACCTGGAGGATGGTAGAGCCAAGAGCTGGAAGGGACTCTGTTCGTGATGACATTGCTGAAGCACGGTTTTAATCCCCTTGAAACTTGCTGGACCTCTTGTCATCTAAGGTAAAAAGTTCTTGCTTTTAAAAAAAAGATTTCTCTTACTTTTAAATTCCGATTGACAAAATGTCCTTGCTTAAAGCTGGTTTGAGCTGAGTGTTCTGTTACTTGCTATTGAAAGCGTTCTGACTGCCTTACTTGCCCTTTTCTTACCTGGCTGCATGTCTTGTTCCATGCTGTTGACAAAGGCGGTTACATAAAACTAGGGGCCACCTACTTAGTCCTGATAAGCTTTTGGAACTCCAAAGCTAAAGAACACTAAAGGGACCAAGCTAGCAGTTAGGCCCTGCAATCCGGTTCCAGATGGAATGTCATTCCAAACGATTATCTAGCTTACACGTGTGCCCTCCTTGAAGAGCTGCATTTACATGTACCGCCCTCTTTGGGTAGACGATTACCTTGTAAGAATCACCTGGGTCCTGAAGACACGGCAGTCCAGTTATACCCAGGGCTAAGTTAACCACTGAGTCTCACTGTCTCTCTGTGTAGTCCTCATGCTTCCAACTTCAGAATCATTCACTTTAAGAGGTGAACCAAATAATAGTAAAAAATATATAGTCAATCTGAGACTCAGAATGTGACCTCAGAAAACACTAGCTAAGCAATAGAGCTGTAGCAAATTCTTAAAGATAATTAGCCAATTCTACCAGCCTTCAAATGTTTATTCATCTTTCCTGAACTTGGTAAGCACCCACATATGCCAAGATTGCTTTAGTCATAGTACAAAGACCCCTTGGAGATGTTGTACGGACTGGTCTTACAGACTCAAAGCCATCCCCTTTTCCTAACACGCAGCCTCCAAGCCCTGTCAATGGCCTAAGATGTGTCACAGTGGAAAATATTTAGAGATAATGAACACAAGTAGTTGGAAAATGCTAATAAAGCCATGTGCCACATAATGATATTTTAGTCAATGATGGACCACATATACAATGGTGCAGAGATCATAAGGGAGCTGAAAAATTTCTATCACTTAGTGACATTTTAGCTATTGTAACATTGTAGTGCAACACATTACTCATGTGCTTGTGGTTACATTGGTCTAAGAAAACCTACCGTGTTGCCAGTCATATAAAAATACAGCACATACAATTAGGTACAGTACATAATACTTACTAATGATAATGAACAACTATGTCACTTGTATGTATGTATTATATTATACTTTTATTTTTTATTTTTTAAAATATTTTATTTATTTATCTTTAGAGGGGAAGGGAAGGACAGAGGGAGAGAAATATCAATGTATGGTTGCCTCCCATGTGTCCCCCGCTGGGAACTGGCCTGCAACCCAGGCATGTGCCCTGACTGGGAATCGAACTGTGATCCTTTGATTCATAGGCCCATGCTCAATCCACTGAGCTACACTAGCCAGGTATATGTATTATATTATACTTTCATCATTATTTTAGAGTGTACTCTTTCTACTTATTAAAAAAATTTGCTGTAGCACAGCATGCTGTGTTACAACGGCAGCATCCTTATACACTGTGTATTTACTGTGTCTCTTATGCTTGATTTAATTTTATGTTGTTTTGGTCATCCTGGCCACTAAGAAAACAAAACCTGCTGCTATTGTTTCCAGAAGAGGCCACATTGATTGATGGACCTGGAAACAAAATTGAAAGTGATTAAAGACTATAAAGGTGGAAAATCAGTGATGGTTATTGCTTGCCAGTCAGGCATGTCCCATTCCACCATAGCTATGATCTTGAAGAACAAAAACAAAGTGAGAGAATCTGTTCAAGGATCTGCATCCTTGAAGTCAGTGGGTCTAACAGAAACTCAAGATGGGCCTCAGATGTGGAGAAACTTCTAATGATCTGAATTGAAGACCAGACACAGAAGTGTATCCATTTCAGCATCACTATGATTATGGCCAAAGTCAAAAGTTTGTTTGCAGAAAGTTTGTTTTGTGAGTGTAGTTGGACCCAATGTGGAATTCTCTGCTAGCTCTGGGTGGTTTAATCGTTATTCATGACATATTGTGAAAGTAAGTGGTGAGCCTTTGAGTGCTGCTGTGAAGACAGCTGGAGAATTTTTGGAAACTCTAGACAAGCTGATTGTGGAAGAAAATTACGTGACAGAGTGAATATTCAATATGTATGGAACCTCCCTGTTCTGGAAACAGATGCCTGGAGGACTTTCATCCACAAGGGAGCCAAGGCAATGCCAGGTTTCAAGGCTTTTAAGGATAAGGTAACAGTCTTGCTTGGGGGCAGTGTTTCAGGCGACACATTGAAACCCTCTGTGATCTGGCACAGTGAGAACCCCAGGGCCTTCAAGCACATCAGTAAGCACACGCTGCCGGTGTCCTACAGGAGCAATAAGAAGTCACGGATGACCCTTCTCCTCTTCTGAGTTGCCTTTCTGAATTGCTACGCCAGAGAAACGAAGTTCTGTTTATATAATAACATACCTTCCAAGATTTTGCTTATTGTTCATAATGCTCCCAGATGTCCTCCTTCTATTGGTGACTTTTTAAATTTAATCTTTTTTTGTATTTTTTCCATTACTATTAGTCCCAATATACTCCTTTCCCCCCAGCAATCACCACATTGTTGTCCATGTCATGAGTCTTGTTTCCTTTTTACTCGATCCCTCTAGCCCCTAAACTCTCCCTGGTGATCTTTATCCTAATATAAAGTGGTCCTTTATGGATCACTTTATGGTCCAAGGGATCAAGGAGTTATAGCAGCTTTTGAGACCCTGGCCCAGGCTATTGCTGCAACTGAGGAAGACATTGGTACAATTCTTGAAGGGTTACAGTGTCTACAGCTGCATCTAGAACTTGCTTGGGCTTGGGGTAATGTCACTGAGGAGTGACACTCAAGAAGTTAGTCCATGACTTCGAAGGATTTGTGAAAGACGAAGATGTTGCAAAACCAAACAAGGCTGTTGTTGAGAGGTCAAACAACTCTAACCTTGGTGTGGTTGAGGGTGACCTTGAGTAGCTTCAGGAGGTGTTTCCTGAGGAGCTGATGAATGAGGAGTTGTTGGAACTGGAACAGGAACACACAGCCTAAGAAGACGCGAGAGAAAAGGAAACTGCAAAAGAAAAAGAAGAACTTCTAAGAAAACCCCCAGTGAAAGGTTCAGCAGAAGCTTTTATAGACTTCAGAAAACTCTTTACGGATCCAACATGAAAAGGTTTTTATTCAAATAAATGTTCATGGTGCATTATCTGCTTGCAAGCCATCTGTGATGACAAGAAGAAGCGAACCAAGCAAACCACCATGGACATACTTCTGAAAAGAGTGATACCTCCACAAGAAGAGCCTCAGGCAGGTCCTCGAGGAGGTCTTCCAGAAGAAGGCATTGTCATCACAGGAGACAACAGCTCCACGTGTGTTACTGTCCCGGGAGACCTTCCAGTGGGACAGGATGTGGAGGTGGAAGACGGGGACAGTGCTGATCCCGACCCCGTGTGGGCCTAGGCTAATGTGTGTGTTTGTGTCTTAGTTTTTAACAAAAAAGTTCAAAAAGTAAAAAAAAGTTAAAAATAGAAAACAGCCAGTATTCTAAAAAGTATTTCTGCACAGCCATACAATGTGTTTGTTTCAAACAAAGTGGTAACACAAACGATTCATTCAATTTATTATCAAAGAGAGAACATTTTTGAAAATAAATTTAGTGTAACCTAACTATACACTAGAAGTCCACAGTAGTGTCCGGTAAGATCCCAGGCCTTCACATCACTCACCGCTCCCTCACTAACTCACGCAGAACGGCTTCTAGACCTGCAAGCTCCATTCATGGGAAGTGTCCTACATAGGTGTACCATCTTTTACCTTTGATACCGTATTTATATTGTACCTTTTCTATGTTTAGATACACAGATACTTACCACTGTGTTACAACTGCCTGTAGTATTCAGCACAGCACCGTGCTGGACAGGCTTGTAGCCTGGGAGCAGTGGGCTATCCACACAGCCCAGGTGTGTAGTAGGCTGTACCATCTAGGTTTGTGTAAGTGCACTCTGTGATTGCACAGGTGTGTAGTAGGCTGTACCATCTACATTTGTGTAAGTGCACTCTGTGATCGCACAGCAATGAAATTGCCTAATGACCCATTTCTCAGATCATATCCCTCATTAAGTAATACCTAACTGTAGTGAAAGTTGGACATCTTTGTTATCAACGTTCTTAAGTGCCTGCAATTCTTAGCATCAAAGATGTTTATGGCTGGAAAAGTCCCATAGAGGTTACCTGGTCTAGCCCCAGCACAGAGGTAACTGAGACACAGGTGTGACTTGCTCAAGGTCAGCAGTTCATGTGGACCTGGGATTAGGTGTTCTGATTTCCTGCCAAGCGCTCTTTCCTCCCATCTCACCGCTCCCTTATTGCTCATGCTTATTGCAGGTCCTATTTCTACTGTCTCCTTTCATTGGTCTATATTCACATAATATTTTCTTCAGGATAAGATTACACTTTTTTCCATACTACTTCCCCATCCTCTCCCCTCTCGCCCAGTGCTGTAGAGTTGCTGCCTCTGAGTCTCCAGCTGAAACCAGTTGAAAGGAACTTCCTGCCAAGTGACCTCTACCCAGGCCGCCCGTCCCAGGAGGTGGGCGTGAAGCAGTCTCAGTTGTATTTTTCATCAGATGTGTTACATGTACATCAGCCTTGATTTTGTCAGGCTCCAAAATGTGCCCAAGTTACTCTGTAAATGCTCAGTCACAAAATGTCAGATTTAGAGATTTAGAATGCAGTCCAGTGGTTCTCTAACTGTGCTCCAAGGAAACTTCGCTGTTCCTCCGGGGGAGCCTTGCATTCAACCTTTAAAAGCAGGTGGGCTGGGGAGCTGAGCAGACCCAGATGCAGGCCTTCATCCTCTCCCCTGAGTTTTTTACTCAGTTGGGGGTTCACTGTAAGATATCTTGTGAAGAAAGAGTTGTGATGCTCTAAAGTGTTACAATTATGGATCTGGTCCAGCTCTCTCATTTTTAAAATGGAGGAAATAGAGGTGCAGAAGGAGGGAAGAAGGAACTGTAGTCACTCTGTGCGAAGCTGCCCAACCAGTTAATGGCAGAGCGGGGCTGGAACCTGGTCAGCAGACTCTCCCCCAGTACCTTGCAGAGGATACCAGGACCCTCTGAGAAGCAGTATTTTTGGCTTGACTGGGAGGCTGAGCTATGATAGCGAGCTCTCTAGTGGCTGCTCATCTGGAAAAGGAAAGGGATCAAAATCATGATTGACGGAGTGACTACTCTGTAACAGACACTGAAAATATACAGCTCATTCACTCAGAGCACATTTATTGAGCATCTCTTACGTGTCAGCCACTCAGAACAGATACTGCCCCTGCCTGCCTCGCAAATTCTTTCATGTCAAACTCACACCAGAGCAGTAGGAAAAGCTGCAATGTGTTTCAAAGGTGTAGGCTCCAAGACAGTGAGTGACTTACAGGCCAGCACAGCTGGTAAGTGGCAGAGCCACATCTGAACTGACATCCACTGAACTCCAAATCTGCTGTGCTGGGCCACGTCATGCCCTAATAACCTCGTGATGTTTTTAAAGGCACAGGAAGTCAGCAGCTGCAGTTGTATGGGAGCCTTCTGAACACTTGAAGCTCAGTCAAACAAAAACTTTGACTTTCTCATTATCTCTTTGGAAAGGAGTAAATCTCTTCTCCATGTCTTCACACCGCAGAGTTCCTTCACAGTCCTGATGTATCTCCCTCATCAGGCTTCCGTGATTGACGCACATGCAATCCCGTCTCCTGCTTGCAGTGGAGAACATTGCTCATCCGGCAGCTTGGTTTCAGGCGGGGTCTTGGAGCAGCTGTCCCTCGGGGATGTGGGTGAGGCCAAGCCCTGTGCCCATGAACATGAGCAATGGAAAGATAACAGTCATGTGCTATGGAGGGAGAAAGTGTTTGCGTGCAGTACGGGGCCAACTTTCAGTGGTGCAAGAAATTTTCAACTGCCTTGGTCTTTCAAAAGACAGTGAGACTCAAAAGAGTGTCAACAAATTCTGAAAATATTTCACCTCTATCTGTTTAGCCATATTTAAGGCTTTTCCCTGCTGGACCCTGTCCAGCCTCTGGTCATCTAACATTCTTCACTGAAACCAGGAGTCATTTTGATTAAATTGGACTGATGTGGATGCCAGGAGGGGAGTGGATGATGAGAAGGGAAGGGAAGGGCAGGGCAGGGTTTGTGCTGCCTCTCCTGGAAGATGTGATGCCTGCAATTCCTTTGAACATTGGCATTTTAAATCTTAGCATCTAGAATCTTTCTATCTTGCTCTCAGGGGATGTTGTTAAAGTTGGTGGTAGTGATGGTTTGGTGGGGACTGGGCCACAGCCATGTGGTCTGAATACTGAGGCTTGTACTTGAGACTTGCTTTGCAAGCTATAGAGTTAAGTATGTTGTCTCTCACGTTAAAACATAAACCACACATCTTTATGAAAATGTACTTAAATAACAAGCTGAAAAATTATTCCAAGTGAGGACAACATTGTGAAGAAATTAAGATCACAGCATCTTTTGGCATCATTCTCATTTATTTTGAACTAACTAGTAACTTATGATCATATTCTCTCCCACTGGAAAGAGGTAATTTTCTAAATTACTTCTGAAAAAGAAGGAAGCACCTTCTTCCCCGAAGCAGCTCAGCTCCCTTTTTAAAGCAACTTGTTAGCAAAGACATGCAACCTTCAACAAAGTCGCCCCGGGGGGAACATCATGGCCAAAAGTGAGACCTGGGGGTGGGATCTGTGGCCCCAGGCAGCAGCAGGTGGTTGGGCTGCTGTGGTTTGGTGACCAGAGTAACTGCTACTTGGCTGCCCCAACCCTTCCCACTGGGGCAGGGGAGCATATGGGAGCACACCCTGCCTCTCACCCTACCCCAGGCCGGGCTCTGTAACTGTGTGGGCACATGCCTGGGGCAAGGGCCAGCCAGGCCTCCATTTGTGAGCTTGAGTGGAGGAGTGGAGGGAATGCACAATGAAAACAACATTCTATATTTTTGTGCTGCTTTCTTTCCTGCATCTTCCCCTTGGAGGATGCTGGGTCGAATCCTGACTAGGAAAAAGCATGTCATCCACCTCAAGAGACAGATGTTACTTGGTAGTGTTGGTATTCACTGCCATTCTTTCCAGTACCCTCCTTGTTTGTAATGGCAATGTATGCAAGCATGCGCCAACATAAATCGCCAGAGATGGCCGTGTGTTTAGGCCATGCTACACACGGGCAGGTTTTCCTTTGTTTGTTGTTAAAGAGAGTCTATCTCTCTTCTCTGACAGTTCTTTGCCTCCTCTGCCATGGACTTCTTTATTTCCAAGAGAGCCAGCCCAGGTTCAGATACTTAAGAGCATTAGAAGTGAGTAGGCGTGGAGCTCTTGGGACAACATTCCTCAAAACTCTCTTAAGAGTTTGGAGAGGTGGAACTGATGGCAACTGGTAAAGATTTCAGTGTTTGGTACCCAGCCAGGGTCCTGTGCTCAGGGGACAGCCTTATTTAGCTCTACGGGATTTGGGTTAGAAGCTCCCAAGAAGCTGGTGCAGAGTGAGAAATGAACAATCACTGCCCAGTCATAGACACAGCTGAACAGAGAGCTCTCCAAGTCTCAGCGGACAGTGGAGAGTCCAAGGAAACAGCCTCAGAAACGAGAACATTTTCTTCCCCAACTGCTCGGCATCTGCCTGGATGGCAGCCAGATCCTGGGAACAGCACAGCGCTGGTATGCTTTGGGTGAGGCTTGCAGCCATAGCAACAGGATGGGAGTGACCGGTCCCTGAGGATGAGAACAGTGGATAAGATACAGATTAGGCAGGAGAGGCGGGGGAGGAGAGGTAAAAGTTGGACCTGCCTAAAGAATTGGAGCTGTCTTACTGTTGTGCAAAAAGCCCATGGACAGGGCAGCGCTTAAGCTCCGTCTGAGACTCAGATTGTGTCTGAGACCTGAATTTCTTCCCTCCAATGAGCAGACAGGTTGTTAGACTCCAAGACTATGACCACCCCCTTGACTTGTTCCCATCAAACAGAGTAAATGAGATGCCACAGGAGTGACTGTGACCAACTAACCCCCTGTGTGGGCTAACCCTTGTTGAAATATTCATGTGAAAGATGCTCTCCAAGGACACGGTGCCTAGTAAAAGAATGCATGCCCTTTCCCTTGACCTGTTCTTCACTGAGTCTCATTCTCACATGGCTGCGAAGGAGAAAGAATGAAACCCACCCTATCTAGGGATGTGCTGTTATGTGGAGGCCTGCGATTGCGCTCTTAACTCAGTTCAAGAATATGGGTTCGAATTCCAGCAATTCCAGGATCCTTCACATGACCCTCTGTGCCTCATTTCTTCATTCATAAAAATGAAGGTGGAGAGGTAACCTACAGGGCATCTCCAGTTCTGACTTTCTGTATGTCAATGGACATAGAATAAAAGATTAAAAGGTACTTTTATTGGTTAAGCCTTCGTTTTCTGTTTCCATTTCCTTGAAGTCATCAGCTAGAATTGAAAACAAGTTTTAAAAATGAATTGTTTTTTTTTTCTAACTCCTCCATGTCCCCTGTCCTTCCCTTCCTCCTCTCTTTCCTCCTTTCTTCCTAATTCTTGCAAGTGTCATCTAGTGTCACCACTGGATGGGAGTTTTGTTAAGGTAGCCAATTGTCAAAAGCCAATGATCTTTTTCTGTCACATCTCTTCACCTCTCAGATGACCACAACACTCCTTAAGGCTTAGACCCACGGGCTGGCTTTTCCTGTCCACATTTCACAGCAGGTCACCCATCAGAATTCCAAGCTGGCAGCCCCACTCCTTCTTTTGTCCCAGTGACCTTCACCCCAGCCTTGGTATTGTAGCATTTAAAATTGTTCATTTGAGGCAGTAATTCTCAACCCAAGCTCTACAATGGAATCAGCCCAGAAATTAAAAGAATGGAAGAAAGAATGAATGAAAAGAAAAAAACCAACTCAACCAAAGACGATTCCTGGAGGTTCTGATTTACTTGGCATTCATTAGTATTTTTAATGCTCACCAGGGGATGTTAATGTGGAATCACTCTGAAGGCAACTAGTAAGAGGGATAAACCTCTTGTTTTGAATGTATGTCATCCTCACCATATGATGGTGGAGGTTACTGTCTTGTATGCTTGTAGGGTTGCCCTGTTGGGGCATGCCCCTTAGATGTGAGATCACTAACTAAGGTAGGTGGCTGCTAAATAGTCCCCAGTGATCCCCACCATAAAAACCCGTGATCCCTGGTATTTACAGCCTTGTGGAATCCCCTCCCATCCGTCTGAGTTGGACCTAGTGACTTGCTTCTAACAAACAGCACATGACAAAAGTGATGGAATGTCACGTCCAAGACTTAGTTATATAAGAATGACTTCTCTCTTGTTTTCCCTGTCTATCTCTCTCTGCCTCCACCCTGTGCCCTTCCAGAGCTCTTGCCCAGAGGGAAGCAAGCTGGTATATTGTAATTAATGCTGTGGAGAGAACCACGTGGCTGAAGAGTAATATGTCTGGCCAGTAACAGCAAGCTGGGAGCTGAAGCTGGCTGATTTCCCAACACCAGTGACCATGAAAGTGTCGTTCCCCCCACCCCCCCATGAACGCTGCCACTTGGCTGCCTTGTGAGAGAGACCCTGTGCCAGAGTTATCCAGCTAAGCCATGCCCAGATTCCTGGCCCACAGAAACTGTGAGATAATAAGTGTTTGTTATTTAAAACTAAGTTTTGGGGTCATTTGTCACTCAGCAGTAGATAGCTAATACACCATGAGAGTAAAAAGGGATCCATAGGTGGGGAGGTATTACTAGGAGAGCCAGGCCTTCTATCCATTCTAAGGAGAGGCGGGGTCTACGAGAATGTTCTTGGGGGTGGGTGTTCCATAGGCGGGCCCAACTCATTGCGGTTAGGAAGGCGGAATCTTGCCTGCACTCAAGGCGAGTACCTCAGGGAGTCTTGTTAAAATGCTGATTCCGATTTAATAGGTCTGGTTGGGGCCAGGGATGCCATAAGCGCCTAGGTGACTCTGATGTTGCTGATTTGGGGCCACGCTCTAAGGGACAGGGGGCTGGCTGTCCAGATTTCTGTGTCTCCTATGGTTATTTCCTTTTAAAAATACTCTTTGTTTCAAGCTTTAGTGGGTGGTGCTTCAGAAGTCAGGGAAGCGGCCTTTGCCTTTGGGACAGAGTTTAGAAGGAAGAGCAGTGCCCCCTGGAGGCCACATGGTGGAGGTGGTGGTTGGGGAGAGGCATTCAGTAGTGAATCTGAGATTTAGGTTTTATCAGATAAAGAACCATTTCTGTAAGTGAAAACGGTCGATTAACGGCAATTTCATAAAGTTCCAGTTCCTACCGGGTCACAGTCTGGGCACCTGCCCAACCAAGAGACCCTCCTTTCAAACCCTGGAGCGTCAGCTTTTATTCGTGCCAGCGCCTCCGCACTCTGCTCTCAGTCCGCTCGCTGCACAGGAACGCCAAGCCGGCCGGGGAGCCGAAGCAGCGAAGAGAAAGTCTTTGACGTCGTTTTTAAAAAAATCTTACTATTTCATGCGAACCAATGGAATGTATTTATTATAATATAAAAATAATGTCTTCCCCAAATACACGTGCGAAACACCGCCTCGAGAGGCGGTGCCCGGGCTGAGTGGGGCGGGGAACCAGCCTCCGCCGGCTGAGCAGCGCCGCCCGCACGCCCGGCCCGGCCCGAACTCGGAATTCCCGTCTCCCACTCCGGCCTCTCCCCTTCCTCACCCTAACTGACCTCCTGGGCTCGACCCAGTAAAAAGTTCCCCCCCACTTTTCCTGTTCCCACAGTCGGTCAGTTCTCTCTTTGCCTTCTCTCGGCTCTACCGAAAGTCCAAGGTCAGGCACGCGGACTGCGCTCTCCGCGGCCCCGCCCCCGCCGAGCCCCGGACCTCCGGCCACTCCCTCCCTGCCGGCCCCGCCCCCGCGGACCGACCCTGCCGCTGGGGCCTTACGCCTTGGTCAGGGTTCCCAGTTCCCAGAGGGGACTTCGGGGCAGCGGAGTCTGGCTGGGAGAAGAGGACGCGGAATGATTCCCCTCACGCGCTGCAGCCTCTCAAGGGCTCTCCCTGCTGCTCAGCAGTTCTGTAGCTCGCCATTTCTGTGAACGTGCCTGATGTTAAGTATATTCGCAGACAGTCCTCATAATGTAGATTTTCAGTCTCACCCACCCTGTGCAGGACTCAGTCTCCAGCGGGGGAGTTGGGGAATCTGCATTTTCACACTCTCTCCAGCGATTCTTCTCATGAAGCAAGCTTGGCAGGCACTGCTGTTTCTCACCCAGGACGTCCTATTCTAGGCCCTTCTGTGGCCGCTGGGGACTTGCCCAGCCTCCCCTCCTAGCCTTGCCTCTCCCCCCACTCACCCGCATCCAATTTTGATGTTGCCTCCTTTCCCACTTAGAAGATTGAGGCCATCTGCTCCGTGCTTCCTGAAGTTTCCCACCCTCCACCCCAAACACTCCACTTTTCCTATCTTTCCCCCTCGCTCCCTGTGGCTGTTTCTCTCCCTGCATTTGGACACCCTGCCCTCCTCCCCACCAATCTCCTCTGGCATATCGCCCTTAACTACCCACTGTCACATGCAGTCAGTGTTTGAGCTTTGTCTTCTCCTCTCTAAAAAACAAGACATCTTTACAGCAACTTAGCTTCTTCCTTAAGCTACCACCCTCTCCCTTGCAGACGGGCCTCATCTTCCCTAGACCAGCAGCGCCTTCACCCTTTCCCTCCCTGGCCCACATGGTCCTGGCAGTGCTTCCCCAGGCTTCTGCAATGCCTGAGGGGACGACCATGGCCTTGCCAAGTCAGGGTTAGAAAGCTGAGGACGACTGACTGGCCTTTGGGCTAAGCAGACACACAGGTTTTGTTTTTCCTGACACTGCCGCTTTGATCCAAGGGGACATACTTGGTGTCTGTATGCAAATCCATAGGGCCTGTCTTTGTACAGGTAACTGCAGAAGCCCGAGGAGAATGAGAAAAATGGCTGCCAGGGTGGCTCTGGAGTGGCCGGGGCCAGCAGGGGGCGTTCTTCACATTGACTGTGGTTAGGCCCCCAGAGAAGATGGTGTGGAGCTGGGGAGGACTTGGGCTGAACCTCCACCTCTGGACTGGACCCAGCCACCCCGTTCTGAGTATTTTTACTCACCACACCAATCAGCCTGATTGGCATTTTGGGGGGGGGTCTTTAACAAAATAATTTATTGAGGGGGAATTAATATAACATAAACCTAACCATTGTGAAGTAATAATTTAGTGGCATTTAGTGCATTCACGATGTTGTACAAGCACCCCTACCTAAAAATGTTCCAAAACATTTTTGTCACCCCAGAAGGAAACTCTGGTTAAGCAGTTTCTCCTCATGCCCCTTCCTCACAGCCCTGGCAACCACCAATCCACTTTCTGTCCCTACAGATTTATCTATTCCGGATGTTTTATATCAATGGAATCATATAATATGTGACCTTTGTGACTGGCTTCTTTCACTGTAGCATAATGTTCCCAAGGGCCATCCGTGCTATAGCATGTGTCAGTAAGTGTTCGTTCCATTCGTTTACTGCAAATTTCTTCACTGTGGCAAAATGCACATCCCATAAAATGTATCATGTAAACTACGTTTAAGTATACAGCTCGATGGTATTAAATACATTCATAGTGTGCAGCCAGTACCACCATCTACCTCCAGAAATCTTTTCGTCTTGTAGAGCTGAAACTCCTTCCCCATTAAACACTGACTCCCAATTCCCCCTCCCTCGGCCCCCAGCAATCGCCATCTACTTTCTGACTCCATGGATGTGACTTCTCTAAGTATCTCACATAAATGGCATCATAGGCGATTCTTAAAGTAAGACTATGCACCCAGGGTTGCTCATCAGTCCTGCATATCTTCAGAGAGCCCTGTAGCCCAGTATTTCTCACATTTTGCCTGATGGTGAGACCACCGTGGAGCTGGTATGACGAAGGATGACGGATGGGCTAGAAATCCCACATTAGTGGAGGCTCCCAGATGATTCTGACCAAGAACCAAAGGAAAACCCAGGAGAAGGCAGTGACTTCATCTTTTCCCTGTATGTTGTGCCTTGAAAGACCTCTATTTCTAGGCAGTACTTTTACTGTGATCCATGATGTGTGGTTGGGGGGCATTCTTTTATAAGGGCCTTATTACTGCACCCAGGTTCTGAAGCTAAAGCAGGCATGGAAGGTCAAATGCTTTTTTTCTTGCTTCTTTTTGGTAACTTCAGAGCAGCCTGTTGGGACAGACTTGAGTTTCTCCCATCCTTCCACAGGCATCTTACTGGGATCTCTGATCCATGGAAACCTGAGCAAAGAGAAGTTTAATCAGAGGAGAAAAACTTGGATTCAGGGGATGGCTGAAAAATCCCGTTAAGCAGGCCCACGAACACAGTGGCTCTCACTGACACCTTTCTGATGAATTAACAGGGAACATCAGTATTCTGATGTGCTCTCTGCATCTCCTCTTTCTATGTCCCTGACACAAGAGCCCTGACCATCTCTGTGTCCTTTGCTGAAAGTTTAGACCATGAATTATGCAAAGCCCAGGACTGTGCATTATTCTTTTTTGAGTCCATGACGTCTAGCACAATTCTCGTTCATATTAAAACTTGGTAAATGTTGCTGATAAACCTGGGGCAGATATTTATTGATTTGTTTTTGTGGAGGCCCTGTCTACCATAAACACTTTTATTAACTATGTATGGTACCAGGTGACTCCTGGAAATACAAAAGGAAGCACTTTGTAAAGTATATGGTTGTCTAACCACTATGCTATACACCTGAAACTAACACAAAGCAACACTGGGTATAAACTGTAATTAAAAAATAAAATAATTTAAAAATGTATCACAAAATTCATGGGTCCCTGTGAGGCATGGTGATTGAGTGATTGGTTGATGGATTTAGAGTTATGGGTACAGAAGATGTAGTTACACATTTATTTACTGTTCTGTCTTTGTAAATGTTCTTCTTAGTGTCCAGGTTCCATTTCTCTCCGTTCAGGTCCAAGAACCACACATTTTGTCTAAAATCTTAGCTAAGTGTATATCTGCCATATGATTACCACTCACAACGCCGTGGATCCTCTGGGCTTGTTTGAACTGAAACAAAGCAGATCTTCTCCTCTTCTCGGCTCCCCAACGCCAGGTATTTAGTGATGGTCACCTTGTTGCCATGCGGCCGCTACATCCACGCCGAGTCTGTGCTTGCTGGCTTTCGCTGTCTCTCCAAATTGTGCTGTGTGCTGTTGATGATGACTGTGATCCCGGGTTTCCTGGAGCATGCAGAGAAGTGCGAACATTAAGTCATCCTCGGTCATAAATGCCTTGTTCTCAATTTTATTGTATAGTGGTTGAAATGTACACATTTCTACTTATAAAATGAGTAAGTCGTGGATGTACATCCCTGATGCAATGTACATCATAGTGACTGTGTTGCATATTTGAAAGAAGTTAGGAGAGTGGATCTTGAAAGCTCTCATAGTAAGAAAAAAATAATGATATAATATTTATTACCTCTTCCCCCAAGAGTGAATTTTGTACTTTAAAGGTGGAAGAACCAATTTCCCAACGTGTGTTCTCTCAACTCTTTGGGCTGTGACCCCACATTCCTGCAGTGTGTGTTCTCCGCATATCGACTCTGCTCCTGCCCACACACACTACCACCAGCGGGGAGGGCAGCCAGGAGCCCTGGGTGGAGGCGCCAGAGGGTCCCATTCGGCAAGGAATGTCCATCCCTCCTCTAGCAGAGCCTGAGCCTCAGGGGAGCAGGGCACCCTCACATTGACTGGAGTAAGAGAGGACCTGCATTGGAAGAGCCCATTGGCACCGCAGAATGATGGCTAGAAAATACTCAGAGGTCTTTCCAGAACCCCCAGGAGTTTGCTTGGTATAAACATGGAGGGGGAAAGCTGTTTTGTGGGCCACCAATGTTGCTCAAACCAAGAGTCTGTGATAGATTGTTGCTCTCCCAGAACACTGAATTCCTCCTGTGTCAGATGTGACTGAGAGTCGTCCAAAATCTGCATGTGAGCACTGCCCTGATGGCTGAGCTGTGTGCAATCCAGAAGGAATACTTAGAAGGTGAGCCAGAGCAGTCTGTCTACTCAGGTTGTTCCCCTCCGGAAATGAAGCCTTACCAGGGGGCCCAGGATAACCCCACAGGCACGGTCTCAGGGCTCTTCCGAGCATCTGACAAGCAGCACTGAGGGGGTTCTGGAGCAGGAAATAGGAACTGCCCTCCACCCAAGTCTCAGTCAAGTCCAGGAAGCCCGCCTGGGTGGCACCCTCAGCCTGGCCAGTCCCCGGCACCAGAGGAGGACTAAGAAAGTTTGGAGAGGACACTCTAAAGCCCAGGGTGCTGTGAGGATGCTGCTCTGCCTAGGTCGAAGGGGCACTGGTGAATAACCCAGGTGTCAGTTCGGGTTCTCCAAGAAGCAGACACCAAGATGGGATTAGATGTGCAAGAAATTTTCTTGGGGAACATCCCTCTGGCAGGAAGGCTAAATAATGCCAGGATGTCAATGGTCTAATCCCCAGAATTTATCCATATTTACCACGCATGACCAAAGGGACTTTGCAGATGACATTAAGTTAAGGATCTTGAGTTAGGGAGATTATTGTTGATTAGGTGGGCCCCAAATGTAGTCACAAGGTCCTGTTAAGAGGGAGGCAAGAGGGCAGAGTCAGAGACGGAGATGTGGTGATGGAAGTAGGGGTCCAAGTGATGTGGGAAAGGGCCAAGAGCCAAGGAATATAGGGGTCCTTTAGAGGATGGAGAAGGCAAGTGATGGATTCTTTCTAGGACTGTTAAAGGGCTCTTCCCTTAGGGCCTCAGGAGGGAATGCAGCTTGATGGTCTATTTCAGTCTTGAGACCGACAGAACTGTAAGATGATAAATGCACGTTGTTTAGGTCACTAGGTCTGTGGTGGTTTGTTACGGTAGCCACAGGAAGCTAATACAGGGAGGGGTTGGACTCTTACTGAGGAGGGCTGGAAGGCTGGAGGGCTGGGGGAGACCTTACCTGCAGTGCCGTTTTCAGGTCCTTCTGGAAGGCCAATGACAATGTCTTTGAGCCCCAGTGCCTGAGAAAGGAGTCCTGAATGTTGTGGGAATCGTGGCCAGCGTCCCTGCCACACTCAGTCACTGGCTGAGAGGAGATAGATTTCAGGGCAGCAGCGGAGGCTGCCCGTAGTCTCTCGGCAGCCAGAGGTCCGAGAGGTACATCTCATGGCCTCCACAGCCCAGCTCTGTGTTGTACCCATCGATCTACTCCCTATAGGTTCTGGGAATAGCTTGTATGTGCCTCCCAGGGGCCTCTTGCCCAGAGAGGACACTTTGAAGAGGGAAGCTAGTGGGAGAGGGACTAAGCACACATTCATCCTTTCTCTCCTCCGTGCAGCCTGATTTCCTTCACTTCCATCTCTTACTTTGCCAGATGCTGGTGGTGCGACCCAGGTAAGAGCCTAACCCCTTCTAAGTCTGGGGTGCCTGGGAGGATCTATCCATAACTACAGGGCGGGAGTACCAAAAGTGACCCAAGGGGATCCCTGGGTCCCACCCAAATTTCTCCTGCATATTGTATAAAAGGATCCCTTTCTCCTGCTGCTGGTCAGTGTCACTAACCCCTGCCTGGACAGTGGGTCTTCTCACCCGCGGGCTCATGGAACTGAGGTCCAAGGTGCAGGGGCGGAGCTATGGCTTTTAGGTTGGATGGGAAGCACTACATTTCCCAGGGGTGACTGTGGGTGATGGTAAGTGGGGCCCACACCCACCTGCTCTGCTCCTTGGTCCCTAGACCCAAGAATTGTTCCTGTTGGGGACACAGCGCCATCAACAGGTCTCTAATTTAATGTGTCCTCAAGGATAACATGCATCCTCTGAGAAAACTGCCTCTGCTCTGTCACTTCAGCTGCACCGTTTGAAGGCTACTTCAGGACTCCGTCAGCCACTTCCACAACATCTGATCGGACCACTGGGTGCCACCCACAGCCATGGGCCCACTGCTGCACTGCCCCCACCCGAAAGGGGTCCTGCAGTGTGACGCGGGACCCCTGCGTCAGTGGGACTGAGTGGGACTCCATGTCTGTGCTCAGGCATCCTGGAAGCCCTAGCTGGTGGTGCTGGCTGAGGCCCATTAGGCAGTAAGACAAACTCATACATGGAATGGTATATATCTTGTAAAGATGAACTGCCGGCTCTTCACATGTGGAAGAGACCCAGTGGAGTAGATTTGCCAATATAGGGACCTCTACATGAGGCCCCTCCTTAACAGGGCCTCAGCAAGGCCTGTGTTGTAGGCAAGGTGGACAGTCAGAGGCAGCAGTAGATCCCCTCGCCTTGGTAAATGAATGCACGAAGCTGGGCCCATGCAGAGCCTCCATCCCGGCCCCGGTGGCCTTTCCATTTGCATGTTGAATGCGCCAGTCCCAGGTTGCCCAGTGGTGTAGGTTGGCCAATGTCAACTGGCTGAGTAATTTTGTAATGATCTACGTAGGCATTCAATGCCTCTCTTGTGGTGGATACTTTCTGGTATATGTCAACATGTGACACAGAAATTTCAGACTTTATGCTCACTCCTGTATGTCCTTCCGCGTGCTTTACTGGTGATACAGGACCCTATTACGACCATAGGTGCAAGGTGGGGAAGGGGCCCAGTATAGCAGTGGAGAGTAACTCGGGACTCTGGGCTACCAGCTCATGCAACTTACCTGTGCCCTATGGTTTTGCCCAGGTTTGATCTCAAGTGTAGCATCTCCATCTCATGATGCATCTTGTGTCTTTACTGACACCTCCAACCTCGTATGCTCACCAGCTCACGTGGCTCCAGTTGTAGGTGTGTTTGCTCCTCAGTCTGGACCTGCTGCAGAGCTTTCTGACTCCAGGCTTCACTCCGTGTCAGCACCCTTCTGTACCACCCATGTTCGGGCTAGAGCGGTATTCCTAGAATGTGTTACCTTCAGAATAAAATAAGGTGCAGCAGGTACAGTGCTTCTTACTTGGGGTAGGGGATGCAATTTGTATTTTGTTTTAGAGGGATCATTCAGGAACACCTCTGACAGTTGCATCCCTAAAATGTAGGTCCCTGAATCATCGTTGGGTTTATCTCTCATCCTCTCTAGTGCATTATCTTACTAAAGTCTGCAGTGAACTAGCTATTATTTCTTCTGTACAATCACCATGACATTATGTTCTGTGGGCTGTTCAGGGGGTCTGTGTACTTTCAGACTAGCTTATGAGAGAAAGCAGGAGAGCTCACATAGGCCCGAGGCAAAGCTCTTGTTAAATATTGTTTTCTGTCCCACATGAATATAAACCATTTCTAATTCTCTGTCTTGATTGGAATTAAAAAGACATTGCACAAATACTACCAGGTAAGTGAGTGCATGCTGTGGACTGTGTTCAGTATAGCATCTGAGATCGGGGCTACTATTTATTTATTTTGCTGTAAACGACAGTCACTCCCCAGGATGTATTCAGTTCCTGCCAGGGCCAGACTGGTGGATTACATGGAAATACAATTGGCACCACCACTTAGTATACTGAAGGCCTTTAATGCTGGTACAACTTTCTGCCAGCCCCCTCAGAGTGCAGAAATTGTTTTTGACATACCACCTCGGATGATATTTTCAGAATTTTATATTTGGTGTTCTTTACTATGACAAGGCTTATTCCAAGGGTCAGGTACACAGTGTTGAAGCTAATTCAACCACCAAGAATATCAATCAGAATTTTGCACTTAGGGTGCAAAGTGACCACAGACATGCAGTGGACTCAGCAGGACCACTGTGAGCGGGACCCCACTCACTGCAGGCCCCACAGGCCTCCAGACTGATGGGGCTGTAATGATGCTCTGGATCTCCAAGTGCCACTGTCAGCACAGACTCTGTGTCCAACAGCCCTCGAGTCGTCTGGGTTCCCCCTTCCCCAGTGACCGCTCACCTAGTGAGAGATCCGAGGGGAAGAATTGTTATCGTAGGTTGCATTGCGTCCTCTGAAAGAGGACATGTGGCAGTCCTAAACCCTCACACCTACGTTACCTTACGTGGAAATAGGGTCTTTGCAGATTTCACCACATTAAGATGAGTTCAGTGCATGAGGGTGGGCCCTACTCCATATGACTCGAGTCCTTGTATCAAGCAGAAATTTGGACATGGAGACAGACATGCGCAGGGGGAAGATGGTGTGAAGACATAGGGAGAAGTTCGTGTGAAGGTGGAGGATTGGAGTGACGCACAAGGTGCGGCAGGAGTTTTGGCAGACCACCAGACACTGGACAAAGACAAGGAAGAATTCTCCTTCCGCTTCTAGAGGGAGAATGGCCCTGCCAACACCGTGAATTTAGACTTCGGGGCTTCAGAACTGTGAGAGAAGAAATTTCCGTTGTTGTAAATCACCTAATTGTGGTACTTTGTTACAGCAGCCCGAAGAAACGAATACAACTATCATCACAGTACAGCTTGCCGCGCTGTTGCAGAGCTCTGCCTTCCTAATCAAAGGGTTTAGAGTCTGAAAACTGGCTCAGACCTAGAAACTAAAGAAGGGACCATGATATTTTACTGGGGCAGCCTCTGCAGCTTCTGTTAGTCTGCTCTTGCCTTCGTTGTTGTTGTAGATATTAAGTAGCATCCTCCTGGGCTGCCTTCTTATTTTGCCCTTGGGGACACCAGG
The DNA here is from genome assembly GCF_014824575.4 of Sturnira hondurensis. Classification (NCBI taxonomy): domain Eukaryota; kingdom Metazoa; phylum Chordata; class Mammalia; order Chiroptera; family Phyllostomidae; genus Sturnira; species Sturnira hondurensis. The sequence continues at coordinate 3,312,502 of NW_028076902.1, read as the reverse complement.
CTCAGTTTACCATGTCCATGACTACCTTATGGTCACACCTCCTCAGCAGCATCTGTGACCTCACCAGCTGGTTACAGAGGCTTCTGGTAGTTAAGTACAGCCTCCTGGCTGCTTGTGTTTCAGCCCCACCCCCAACATTCTAACATTCTAATCATGCATATTCATGAGCACAGCTCTGGGGCCATCCCAGCCTTGGCCTATAGAGCAGAGCTACCACCGAGTGTCAATGCTGGTGCCCTGTCACCAGCACACTCCAAAGGCCTTGGTGACAGGTGTGTCCTCTGGCTTCTGTGGGGAAACATCCTCTGATCGATCTTCTGCGTCACCCGCTATACTTACTCCAGCATGTCCTCAGCCTCTTCATCCCTTTATCAGCCACCTTAGGGGCAGCCTGGAAATGTCACCTTCACCCAGCATTGCCCATGGGTTTCTCTAGCAGAGTGTTTGTTCATGCCCTGGAGGTCTTGCCAAGATGTTAAGTTCTGACTCTGGGGAAATTGCCATTGAGTCAATGACTTTCTGCTTTCTCCAGTCATTTATTCTGGTTCTCTTGATCAAAAGTCAGTACCAGGAGCACTCTCCTAGCTCCTGCCAGTAGCTATGGTTAATCCTCGCAGCGATTTTGGAGGGTAATTTCTTTCCTTCCCTTTCAGGCACAGCACATCCCCAACCAGGTTATGCTGTATGTGATTGTAATTATCACGTAGGAGTGGAGCAAAGAGGTGGGGAGTTCCCGAGGGGCACCAGCTGCCTTGTGAGGAAGACCCTCATATGAGAGGCAGGTGTAACCCCAGTGGAGGGCAGGTGAAAGGCAGGGCACCTTTTGTCCGCATGTCTAAGAAACTTCTGGTCAGGCTGGTGGGGGTCTTGGAGGCAAAGCCGTTTGTTAAAGGAGGCCCTCATCTCTCAGACGTCAGGCAGCCCCTCCCTTCTGAGTGCAAGACACTCAGGTCCTGGTTTATGAAATGGGGCTGATACACATGGTGCAGGAGGCTGTGAGGGTAGAATGAGAAGATGCCTGAGGATGCACCCCACCGAGGATGATAAGATGTACACTTCCCTTTCCACATCAGGGCAGATGTTACAGATTCCTGATAGTGTTTTTCCACAGGGAGGCCCGATTCAGCCCCTGAAGCATTCTGTAGCAAGTAGCCTCTGAAATGAAATCTTCCTTCCAAATAGAGTAGAGGCACTGGCCCGACTCTCTGTCCCCAGAAAAATCTTTGTTGGGAGTCCCAGGACATTTTGAGAGCTTATTAAGCTGGGAGCTGGGTTTAACGAGTGCATTCTGTGACTTCCGGGTATTCTGTTGGGACACTGTTGTCCAAGCAGTGCAACAGCAGAATTTCGGTTCACAGGGAGGACGCTCATTTCCTTGAGTTCTTTGCCAATTTTTGATGGAGGGAAGTTGGGGGTGGAGGGGCTCTGGTAACCACAGTGTGGAGAGGAGGGAGCACAGTTGGGGGGGATGTGCAGAGATGGAGTGGGTGGGGTTGTGGTCTAGGTTGTAAAGGCTCTATTTCTCACCCCCATATGTGGGGTGAGGTGAAGTATGTGCTTCTCTGAGGGTTCCCACAGGGGCACATGCTTGTGTTGACTGAGTGAAGGTTTAGAAATAGTGTGTTCATGATATAAAACCCCAAGTGTCCTGTGTTCAGAGTAAAGATGGAGAAAAAGGGAAAAACTTTCTTCTGTCTGCTTCTTTCTCTTTCCCTCTCCCAAATAATCAGACCGGCCTTGGGCAACTCTGCATGGAGTGGAAATGGATCCTCCTCAAAGCAGCCCATGGGTTGTACTGCGGCACCAGCAGCAGCAGCAGCAGGGCCACTACCACTGATGTTTTCAGCAATGTTTTTACAGGAGGCATTGCAAGCAGGGGAAGGACTTGCCAGAGGCCACTGGTTGGATTGGGAGTTAAGGAAGAGGGTGGGGACGGAGACAGAGCCTTCGAAGAAGCAGGAGGGTGTTGTTGGGAAGGTTGCAGGGCCTTCAGGGAAGCAGGGAGTTCAGAAGGAAGAGGAGACTTCGTGAGGGTGGGATGAGTTTTGGGTCTGCACAGCTGACGGTGCCAGCAGAGCAGCTGGGAGGAAATGCCGGTTGGACCCAGCAGATGTGGGTCGGAAGGTCAGAAGAGGACCAAAGATGTGGGTGTACGTGGCATCTGCTTGGAGGTGAAATTGAGGGTTTAAGAGGAAATGAGCCCTCTGAGAGATTGTGATTAATCAGAAAATTTTAAATTTATGTTTTTAATCTCTAAAATCCATGTTGACATTTTTAGCATCTATCTATCAATCCATCAATCTAGTTACATCTGCGAGGAGCTAAATTGTGTGGCCCCAAATTCTATTTTGAACTTCTAACCCCCACTACCTCAGAAAGTGGCTGTTTTAGAAAATAAGGTCTTAAAGAGGTAATTTAAAAATATGGACACCGAAGGAGACAGAGACACAGGCGCAGAGAGGAAGACCAGGTGAGGACTCCGGGAGAAGACAGCCACACACAGACCAAGGAGGGAAGCTTTAGAAGGAACCAGCCCCACCGGCATCTTGATATTTGATTTCTGGACATATGCAGAAAACCATTTTTGTTGCCCACAACAATAAATAGTACCTACTAGTTGGAGAGGATGCTGAGTAACACTGGTTCAGAGAAACTACCTAGAGATAGGTGATCTAATGAAGATATTGTATTATCACTGAACACTTTTAAATGTAAAGGACATTTAGATAATCTTTTATGTTTTTCAGGCCAAAGAGGTTTTCTAAGGCCTCATGAACAGAGTAGAAATCATGGTAGATTGTTTTTATGAATTTCAAAAATTTGGTCAAAGCATTAAGAACACTCATCATTAGTTACAAATATAGAAGGAAATAAAAAAATGGCAAACCAGTATTTATTTAGCATATTGTAGATAAAACATTAGACATATTGAGAAATAATGTTTTATTTCTTTATAAAATTTTCAAGAGTTTTAAGCAGTGCTCGCCTACTTCTGTTATTGTGAAGCTTAGAGTGTAGACCGAGTGTCTCCTCTGTGCCTTGGTGAATTGCCATGCTCCTCTCTAAATTTGGGTCCGCTTCTGATATTTTATTTTTGGCACTTCTAATACCATAAAACATCTTCAAGAGTTTCTTTAATATGAGTTCTTTTTGCAGCACCTTCATCCTTCTTGTCACAGCCACTTTCCTCATCGGTTTCAACAGGTTCACCTCCTTCCCAGGGCGGTGTATCTGGAATCTCTCCAACAGCAGTAGCATCGGTATTCCCAGGGCTAGGCACGACTCTCGAACTCTGTTCAGGTCTGATTAAACTTTCACTTCCAGCCTTATCACTTTTTGTGTCTCTCTTTTGGTCATCCTTTCCTGTAAGATGTTATGTGGGCTATCTCGGGGAGCCAAGGAGGCCCCACTGCCGCACGCTGGCCTTGTGTGCGTGAGCTGATAACAGATGCACCGTAGCCCATCGCCCACAGACACTGTGACAGGATGGGCCCCGGCCCGGCGCACCTCTGTAGTTGACTATTGATGTGTGGCCAGAGGAACAAGCAGCGGAGATGCACTTGGTGAATTACTCGCAGTCTAAGCACGGGAGGAACTGATACTGGCACTGGGCTGCTGGGGGCTGGTGTTACTTAACTTCCGTTACCCTGGAGTAACTGAAATTCGTGCATCTGGGGGGGGGGGGGGGGACGGGTGCGACGGCAGGGGTGCCTGTGTGCTCTGTGTTGTGGTGCGTGTCTGCTAAAACAAGGCATAGATCGTCAGTGAGCTTTTTTGTTATTCCCGACCTTCAGTTTATAGCAGTTCTTGTTGATGGCATCTCGTGTGAATGAGCTTTTCTCCTCCAGGAAATGGCGTATTCAATCCTCTTATCTGAACCCATGGCTCCAAAGGCATCTGAAGGGAATTTGCTTACCCAGGGCTTTTGCTGACAGAGGCTTCCATGCCGAGCTCATCAGTGCGTTTCCAAGGGTGATGGCCCCAGAAGCAGGGCTCAGCCTTAAGGAGGCTGTGGGCTCTCTCGGAAAATATAATATGTGACTGCGCATTGGGACTCTCCCTGAGATGTATCGCGTTTCCAGATTCTGAATTGCTATCGTTTTAAAAGTGTCGTTGGTTAAGAACAGCTTTATAGAAAATGTCCCAGTCTCCTGGGGTTGTCATGTAAAGTTCTGCACACTGAGTAACTTAAACAACAGAAATTTATTTTCTCACAGTTCTGGGGGCTGGAAGCCTGTGATCAAGGTTCAAGCAGGTTTCTTCTGAGGCCTCTGTCCTTGCCTTGAAGATGGCCACCTTCTCCCTGTCCTCACCTGGACTTCCCTTTGTACACACACATCTCTGTGTCCAAACGTCTTCTTCCAAACACACAAGGCAATTGTGTTAAGGCCCGCACAACAGCCTCATTCTAACTTCATCAGCTCTTTTAAGGCCTTATCCCCAAATGTGGCACATTCCAAAGTACTGGGGGGGAGGGCTTCAGTACATGAGTTTTTTAGGGGGAGGAACACAGTTCAGCCCATAAGAGGAAGTTAAGGAAACATAGCATATTAGTTATAAAATGAATTTTGATTTTGGAAATTTTCAAGCACCAGAAAAAAAATGTGTGATAGATTCAAGGAAATGTGATAGTACACACTATTTGTCAAATTTATTTGACACTAGCATACTTTTTTCATAAATCACCCCACTGAATGGTATTATATGGATCATACTTAATATAAAATGTTGAAATGACTGCTAAATAGGCACTAGAAAATGACTCCCTCATTTTTATAAAATATAGATTAATATATCTACTAAAACAAGCTTTCACTTGGGAGTGCCTCATTCATGCTTCTATGAACATCTAAATATGTTCATAGAAAATTTACCACAATCATTAGAGGCTGAGACTCTTGGTCTTCAAGTACAAGTTTAAGGGGCTCCTTAATGGTCGTCATTTGCAAAATGGTCCTCCCCAGTAGGCGTGATCCTGACTCTGTGCGCCTGCTGAGTGCTACATCCACGCTCCTCAGTCAGGATTCTTTGGGCAGCACAAGTGCCTCCCCTCCACTGCCTCTAGCTGCCCAGTGTGCTCTCCTAAACCCTGGTGAGGGGTGCCCGCAGGACTCCCCAGCGTTCAGATGTGCTCAACCTGGAAATCAGGGCCAGTGGGGAAAGTGCTCTCGCCACTCATCCTTCAGACAGATGTGTCTGAGATGCACTCCAAACACCCTAGCTATCTGCCTCAGTGGCAAATTTCATAACGTTTCTTTGTATTACTAACTTTCTCCTTCCCTCCTCCCCGCCCCACCTCCCTGAATCCTCTTCCCAAACTACTGCATGTAACACTCTGCTTTCAGGGAAAACCAGGCTGAGGCAAATGGGGTCTTACAACTAGCAAGGCCCAAGTCCTGGGTCTTTGCCTGGGGTCCCCACATGGGAGTGGGCTAGAATGAGATGCTGTGGTTAGGACAGAGAAGGCATGAATGCCCAATGGAAAGGAGTGCTATTTCCAAGAGCAGAGGAGAAACAAGCTGCACAGACAAAAAATAGGAGGAGAGAATGAGGCTATCCACTGTATACGATGGCCTTCAGTAGTGGTGGAAACTAGGCTCCTAAGAACATGGCTTATGAAATGGTCGGGCTTGAGGCTCACCCACAATGACGCCAACATGGTATTTAGCAAGCTTCCTATGTTCCACCCATTAGAGGACACAAAACAGCCATCTTTCCCAAATTTTTGACCCCCAAAACACACTTGTAGAAGAGGCAAGACTATTGTTTTCATTATAAATATGGAAAACCAAGGCAAAGTGATTAACTGATCTCCCAAAACCAGAAAAGAAAGTCACTGCTGATTTGGGGATTCCATTTGGGCTTCCTGCCCCTGCCGCTGAGCCCCACCTTTTACTGGAACTCAGGGGAAGGTTTGCTGGCTTTCCTGGAAGGCAGAGGTTTGCATTTGCATGCCTGGGGCCTCTAACTGGGTGCAGCCCGGAGAGTGCTGCAGTTGGCCTGCCTGGGTGGAGGGAGGGGAGGGTAAACTGTTCTGAGCAAGGCTGGCTTGGGAATGACTGGGTCACGGCTGGCCCGCTCCCCTGACAGGACTTGCACTGCCAGGGACGTCTCTCTGACTCCACTCATGGGCACTGGAGTACAGAATGCAGCTCGTTTCCCTACAAATTTGAGCCATGCCTACATAGGATTCTTTAAAAAAATGAATAACTGCTTGTAGTAAAATGAAAAAAAAAAAGACTGACCCAGTAGTTAGCTGTTATTTTTTATGTGTTGGTGAAAAAAAATGATTTGCAGGAGGAATTGTCTCCACTCAGGAATTCTGTGAAATATAGACCAAAACAGGCTTCATTTTTGTTGTTGTTTTTTCCTCTGGTGGTTCCAATTTACTCTCAGTCCTTGGGTGTGATGCCTGGGGCTTTCCTCCTCAGTCCTTAAGGAGGAATAAATGGGACTGACACGTATTTAACATTTATTCATGACATTGACATAGGTCACTTTATTTATTCCCATGGAACCCTGTGAGGCATGCTGTAATTCCCCTTTTCGCTGATGAGCATCCTGGAGCTCCGAGAGGATCCATGACGTGGGCAGCACTGGGCAAGCTGACCCCAGGCAGTGCCATCTGCCTCGCCAGGCCTCCCAAGCCTCCGCTGCCCACACTGCAGCCTCCCGCAGTGGACTAGCTGCGGGTTTTCTGGGGGGTCTACCACCACAAGGACCCCAAACCACCAAGTCATGGGTTTGTCTTGTTTTTTTCAGATGTATTTTCCCTACTTTTTATTATAGACGTCAGCCTTTCCTCCTTCCTCTAAAGTTTTTATCTTTATTACACGCTCCCCTCCCCCCCATATCTGGGTGGGAGGAAATGGAGACAGCAGACAGCAAAAGAGCATGTTAAATCTGCATAGCTGCATGTCTCAGTTAAGCTACCATGACCAAGCACCAGAGATTGGGGATCATGAACAACCGAAATTTAGTTCTCACGCGTCTGGAGCCCGGCAGGCTGAGATCCGCTGAGATGGGGTGCCAGCAGCACCAGCGGAGTGTCCTCTCTCAGGTCTCAGACCCCTCATCGCGCCTGCCTGTGGCAGAAGGAGGGCGAGGGAGCTCTCCACGGCCCTTTCTACCCCATACCTGAGCGCTCTACCTGCGTGACCTAATCACCCCAAGAGCCCCACCTCCTAATACTATCATACTGGGGTTAAGTTCAACGCGCGAATTTTGTGGGAGACACAAACATCCAGCCCATTGCGCTCCACTTAATTGATTCTGGGAGGAGCACTTTCTCCTGCTTTATCTGTTCTGGACCTTCCACGTCTCAAGCTCACCGTCCATGAAGCAGCCTCGCACCAAGGTCACTCACCGTTGCCACTGTGCCAGCGTCCACACTCAGCGAATGGGAATCGGAGGCTTGGAGGAAAATCTCAAAGGCAATTGTGGAGCACTTTGAAAGGAAATATGGCCTTATCAGAACTCTCCTGAAAGTTCTTGATGACTCACAGGATGGTGGTGTCTAGAAAAACACGGATTTCAAAGTCCTGCATCAAAGAGTAACTCCAAAGAGGGAGATTCTGAATGTGAAGCCCCTTTAGTCCCATGGTAACCAGTTTGTTTAGCCTGTATTTCCTTTTTGTGTATGCAGGAGAGCGACATATTATTTAAAAACTCTATGTCCAAAAAGGCTTAAAAGACCTCTTCTAATAACTTTAAAATAAAAATCCTAAATGCTAAGAAAGAAATCGTGGCACATGCAGTTAGATATCAGCATCCTTGTCTTTTTAGTGTTTCATGGAACAACGGTGTATCTCACACAGCCGAAGGTCTAGATTCCACAGAGCGTGGCCGTGTGTAGGTTTGATGTTTCAATAGCCATCAGTATGTTTCTAATGTAGTCATGCAGAAACATGTGCATGACACTGGCAGGTCACGGAAGCCTGCCAATGTGTTTAAAATTTAGCTAAGAAACTTTCTCGCTCTTGAGAGAGGAAGTTCCAGTATTATATATTTTGGGGTAAGTTTTTGTTAATCCTGGCATTTTAAAAGAATCCTCACCTGAGGGCATGTTTATTGATTTTAGAGAGAGGGGAAGAGAGAGAGAGAGGGAAACATCCATGTGAGAGACACATGGATGGTTGCCTCTCGCCTCCCCTGCCCCGAGACTGGGGACCAAACACACAACCCAGACTGGAAATTGAATCCATGACCTTGTGGTTTACAGGATGACGCTCCACCAACTGAACCACACTGACCAGGGCTAATCCCAGCATCTGTCTAAAACAAAAATTAAAATAAAATAAAACAAATGAAAGACAAGCAAAATGAAAATGCTTGCATTATAAAATGTAAAATCTAGAGAACAAAAGCTCAGTTGTACAAAGTGGGTGTGGCTTTCATAAGAGCATTTCAGTTCAAAGCCTTGCCTCTTAGCCTTGCTGCCTCCTCTTAGCTTGCATTTCAGTTCAAAGCCTTGCCTCTTAGCTCCTGTGCTGACAAGCTCACGGTTAGAGATGCCTGTGTCCTTGAGTTCCCTTGGTCTTGCCCCGTGGGCTTATTTATTAATGTATTTAAACAGAAAAATTTAACCTTACCACCGGAGCTGCAGGTGTGTTTATTTATACTATCTTTGCTTTTAGGAAAACACTAATATCATAAAAAATTTCAACCTTACGTTACTTCCCACGTGCTCCCAGTCTTGTGCAGTGCATATTGGGGCATAAAGAGAAACCAGGAGAGCCTGGCCTGAAGGACACAGGCTTTGGCTTTGTCACATGTTTAGAGATAAATGGAAAATAGATCTATTCTTTCCATTTTGCACCATCTGTTTTGCACACCTACTGGCATGCCACGCAGGCATTGTGTCTGGCTCACAGCCACTTCTGGGCTGGGAGGAAACTGCCTGTCCAAGAAAGCAGAATGCAGACCCCCATTTGTGCGTGCCTGCATTAAATACAGCTCCCACCTAAAACCAGCTCCCTCATCTGGGCTCTGGTGCCTTGTCGATCTTTTGAACAGGCAACTCCTCTTCCTCCCCAACACTGAAGCCAAGGTCCTCAGGGTCCCTCTCCCTGCCCACCATGGTGGGGAGCCCAGGTCCTTCCACAGGCACTTGTCTCCCTGCTGGCCTGGTGCCTCTGGGGTTCTAGGCTGGGGCCAGAGTTTGTTCCCAGTATCCAATACCTTGAGAGGGAGAAGGGTTTCAGTCTTTATGGTCAGGTGGCTCCCCAGCCTAAAACTTTTTGATGGTGGCCCATGGACCTCAGGGACAGGTCCAAAGTCTTAGAGCGGCTTCCCAAATCCTCCATCATCTGGCTTCTGTGCATCTTCCACTGCGTCACTCTCTGTTCCCTGGCCCTCTGCATCAATTCTTCTGCCACTCCGAACCTGGTTCAGTGTGCACCCCCCACCCCGATTCCTCAGTTTTCCCTCATTCCCTGGCCTCTGCACAAGCCCTAGAGTGGGTAGAATTAGTATTCAGGGAGTCCTGCAAATGCACTGCCCCAAACCTCATTGTTTTGATGGGAAAGCACTTTCCAAACTGCTTCAAACCCGCATTTGGAGCACAGTCAGTCAGCGATAAGCCAGGGCCTGCGCAGATTTTGTTAAACAAATCTAGTCACGTTCCCCCAACCCTCCGCAGGACCCCTTTTTAGAGCTTTGGAAGCTTCCACTCAAAAGTGTGATCCATATCTGCCGGCCTTGTTTGGCACAGGAAGGCATTTGGAATAGATCTGGGCAAACGCTGAACTCCAAGGTGGCTCTGGTAAAGTGTGCAAGCTCTTATGGGACTCCAGGCAAGAACTGTCAGCACACCAAGGCCCTAAAGGAGGGTGAGACACCCAGTTCACCTGCGAAAGACACTTGGGGCCAGTGCAAGCTCATGCTTAGGGGTTAATAGGTGTGAAATTGGTCTTTATGGGCAGTACCCTTCATTATGACTTCTGCAAGCTCCCACCTTCCTTCTAACCTTGGCAGGACACTTCCTGTAGTTCAAATAGGTGCCAGAGCCTTGGCTTTGTCTCAAGGTTTCTGATGCCATATAAGGAAACATTTCTAGTTGCTCTTATCAAGTCAGCAGGTGATTTTCTCTGGCCACAGTGAAAGCAGAGGCTTGTTCCGGTGGGCCCTGGATGGTGGTCCAGGGTCAAGATCACCGCAGGGGGCAGCATCTGAGGGACTGAACCACAGGGCGGGCTCTCTGGAAGCAGCATCTTGGGGGTGGAAAAGGCAAATCTCGGGGGCAGCTTGGTGGAAGCCAAGCCGTGACTTGGCCACCCCTGTGCCTTTGCGGAAGATGGAGGAGGGACTCTCTGCCCCTGAGCGTGTATGAGTGCGCTGGCCTTTCTAGCTCGGCGGTAGGCGGGTATGATGAACCACAGGGCTGGCCAAACTCTATTTCACGGCCATTTTCAGGTCAAGTTGCCCTCTGCGATAACTGTTTATCGAGCGCTAACTATGGCTCACGCTTTTTCCTAAGGACTTATATACATGATCCCATTTAACTCTCACATCAACCCCTGCACCAAGCACTATTTCCTTATTTAACACAGGAGGAAACAGTTTCCGGAGCAATGTTACTTTCTAAATCTGAAGCCAGGTCCTTCTGACGCTACAGCCCCTGAGCTGTTCTGCCATCGTTTGTCTTCCCTGCGACTGTGCGGAAACGGGGGCTGCTTCCCTCCGGAGATGCAGGAGAGGAGGGAACTAAGAACACATTGCCAGTCTTTTCCTTAGCATCCTTAAAATACGTTAATAGAAATTCAATAAAAGTGGCTGGATGCTGAGATTCAGGAATAGAAAACCTACTTAACTTGAGACCTTCCCACTGTTTTTTTTTTTTTTTTTTTTTTTTTTTTTATGGCCACTTCTGGCTTCAGTTAGTCGCCTTACTCCCTTGCTCGGAGCCTAGGGCTGGCGCCAGTCGTCCACAGGGACAGATCTCAATCCCTGAAGTGGCTTCCCCAGTCCCCCAGAGCCCGTCATTGTCTGAGGAGGCACACTGCAATGGGGGCAATGACGCCGTTTTGGTGAAACCTCACTCAGGAAACAATGTCAGACCAGTGTCTGAGGGCGGGGGGTGGGGGGGTGCGGGGAAGACACCGGCTGTTGCTGCTGGGAAAGCCCTCGGTTGGAGAGACTCAGGACTTGGGAAGAGAGCAGTTACTCTGCTTGCTATTTCCTGCAGAATCCTTCAGCTTGCTCAGCCTTCCTGGAGCTGGGACCAGCCTAGCATCTTGGGGGTCCTTCTCCTCCGTATACCTTCCCAACACCCCGAGGGCCGAGTTAATCAAGTGCGAGGCTTCCCTGCGGGGGAGTGTGCCCATTCAGCTGTGTAAAAGGCACAGCTGCATTTTGCTGCTGGAAAAATATTTATTGAAGGCCTGGCTACAGCTGGGATAGTTTGACAACTTGTGAGGCACAAACATTCTTTATCTGCAGGATGAGGTTAGTTTCTGTTTGGGCCTGGTGTTTTTGTAAGAAGGAAATCGCTTTCACAAGCATCAGAATAGATGCAGGAAGCATCGCAGGACACGGAAAAGCTGAGAGACCCACCGCATCAGGATTTCCCGTTGGTCGCTACTGCCACCTGCTGGCTGTACCTGTTAACTACATAGTATGGGCTTCCTAGAGAAACTGAGATTCTTGTACTTACCCTAATTTCCCCCTCATTTACAAGCTCAGTGTAGTGCAATAAACAGATAAATAAACAAACTAGAGAGAAAAATTATTTAAATATAGTATTTATTGGTATTTTTCATATTAGAACAATGATAAAGCATAAACAAGAATGGTAAATAAAAACATTCGAGGCAATAAGGAAAAGAAGTCATCTGAGGACTTATATCTTCTGATTTAGCTTTGTTGAAAATAAGTGTTCAGCCTCTTTATCTGAGTTTTAAAGCCTCATGCCCACTCAGTAAGGCTGCCATCTTAGCAACTTTAGGGCAATTTTACCAATTATTTCGGAAAAATGGTGTAAAATTAAGGGCTTCAGTAAAATTACAACAAAACTTATTGGGTCTAAGGCATGCCTTTAAATTATGCAACAAATTATTAGATTTGTTAGGTCCTCATCACTAGCTCATACTTGTTTTATTCTTAGGGTCTTACTCCCTAGAAATTTAAATTCTTTTTTTTGAAATTTTTTCCTTTTTAATATATTTGATTGATTATGCCATTAAAGTTGTCCCATTTCCCCTCCTTCATTCCCCTCCACCCTGCACCCCCCTCCCTCACCATCCCCCCCCTTTAGTTTATGTATATGTGTCACAGGTTCTTTAGATCCTATATTTCCTATACTATTCTTGCCCTCCCCCCTGTCTATTTTCTCCCCATCATCTATGCTACTTATTCTCTGTATCTTCTCCCCCCTTCTCCTCCTCCCACTCCCCTGTTGCTAACCCTCCATGTGATCTCCATTTTTATGTTTCCTCTCCTGATCTAGCTGTCCTCTTAGTTTGCCTTTGTTTCAGGTGTGGTTGTTAATAACTGTGAGTTTGCTGTCCTTTCACTGTTCATATTTTTTATCTTCTTTTTCTTAGATAAGTCCCTTTAACATTTCATATAATAAGGGCTTGGTGATGATGAACTCCTTGAATTTGACCTTGTCTGAGAAACACTTTCTCTGCCCTTTCATTTTGAATGACAGCTTTACTGGATAGAGCAATCTTGGATGTAGGTCTTTGGATTTCATGAGTTGTAATAGTCCTTTCCAGCCCCTTCTTGCCTGTAAGGTCTCTTTTGAGAAATCCGCTGACAGTCTGATGGGAACTCCTTTGTAGGTGACTGTCCCCTTATCTCTTGCAGCTTCTAGGATTCTCTCCTTCATTTTAATCTTGGCTAATGTAATTATGATGTGCCTTGGTATGTTCCTTCTTGGGTCCAACTTCTTTGGGACTCTCTGAGCTTCCTGGACTTCCTGGAAGTCTATTTCCTTTGTCAGACTGGGGAAGTTCTCGTTTATTATTTGTTCAAACAAGTTTTCCACTTGTTGCCCTTCCTCTTCCCCTTCTGGTACCCCTCTAATTCGGATGTTGGAACGTGGTTCTAACAAAGTCTTGGAGGATCCTAAGCTTCTCCTCATTTTTTTGAATTCTTGTTTCTTCATTCTTTTCTGTTTCATCATTTTTTTTCTTCCTTCTGGTTCACTCCCCTGATTTGAGTCCCAGTTTCCTTTCCATCACTATTGGTTTCCTGTGCATTTCCCTTCATTTCACTTAGTGTAGTCTTCACTTTTTCATCTAATTTACAACTAAAATCAACCAGTCCTGTGAGCATCCCGATCACCAGTATTTTGAACTGTGTATCTACTAGGTTAGCTATCTCTTGGTCACTTAGAATTATAGACTCTGGGGCTTTGAGCCGTTCTTCTGTTTGAGCCATAATTTTTTGGTTGGGTCACACCTGTTAAGTATGAGATTTGGAGCCTTAGGTGTTCACCAGGGCGGGGCAACCCAGTTGCTGGGTTGTGATGCTGCATGTGGGGGTGGGGTCAGAGAGGGGCAATGGCATTTTTTCCGCTCTCTCTCAGAATTTGGTCCCCTCTGCTGCTTCCTGCAAGCAAACTGGGCCCCCCTGGTGCCAGCTCCCAGGTGTGTGAGCCTGTGCACTCTCCAGGACCCTGTGGGTCTCCCCACCAAACTGTGAATCTGGGAGCTTCTCCCAGCACCTCTACCCCGAAAATTTTTCCAATTGGTGCTTTTAGGCTTTAATTCCTGTCGCTGGGTCCCTAAGCTGCACGGTCTGTCTCACTGTTCGCTCCTTCGCTTGGTTTATCTGCGCGCAAATGTGTGACTGGGGTCAGTCAGCCGCCTTGTGCCCCCACTGGGTCTACCCATTGCCACCCCACACCTGGGATTGGCCATCCGCCGCCTGCGCGCCTGGGTGGGTCTGGCCTCTTTTTCCTACGAGACCCCGCTCTGCCAGCTGCTGACTCCGCCCCTCTTACCCGTCTGGCTGAATGGTTCATTGTTGTTGGACTTCCGTACAGTTCAATTTTCTGTATTTTGGTTGCATTTTTGTTACTAAAACTTTGTTGTCTTTAAACCTGGTTGTGTGAGGAGGCACAGTGTTTCCACCTATGCCTCTATCTTGTAGAAATTTAAACTCTGAGTTTAAAAAAAGGTTTACTATAGCACATTTACAATACACATATGTTGACAGAGGTAGAGCTGTTTTTCCAGTTATTTAAGTTATATTTTTTACCTTTAATATCAAATGTACTGAGATCACAGGAAGGCAATTTCAAAACTGTGTTGAGGATATTGGCAGAAACATCTCAGCATCCTTTCTCTCCTTCCTCAACAGCAGAAACTGGAGATGCTCAGCTGGCCCATGGCCACTGTGTTAGTCTGGGTGTTATGAGAAACAGATGTTAAGAAAGAATTATATATGCAAGGAACTTATTAGAGGGACTATCTGTTAGAGAAGATGGGGAGGGGGCTAAGGAAGACAGGCAGGACCACCAGGCTACTGAGCAGGCCTGTCCCCACGTGCAAGGGAGAAGGAAGGGAAGGGAAGGGAAGGGAGGAAGGAAGGAAGGAAAAAAAAAGGTAGGTTCTTAAACTCCAGCGTGGTTCTAACAAAGTTTTGTAAAGCTGTAAGGTAGGGGTCACAGACAGGTGAGGAACCAACTGGGCCGTACCATACCGTAGGAAGTGAACAGCAGGAGAGTGAGTGAAGCTTCATCTGTATTCATAGCCATTCCCCGCTGTTTGCATTACTGCCTGAGCTCCACCTCCTGTCAGATCAGTGGTGGCAGTAGATTGTCATAGGAGCACAAACCCTACTGTGACCTGCACATGGGAGGGATCTAGGTTTCGTGCTCCTTATGAGAATCTAATGCCTGATGATCTGAAGTGGAGCTGAGGCGGCGATGCTGACACTGGGGAGGGGCTGCAAATACAGAGCATCATTAGCAGAGAGGTCTGACTGCACAGAGACTGTGGTACATCAATTGCTTGCAGACTCATATCAAAACCCTATCAGTGAGTGACAAGTGACAATTAAGCTGCATCTGGAGGCAGGCTTTAAGCCATACCCCAGCCCCCAGTCCGTGGAAAAATTGTCTTCCACTAAACTGGTCTCTTGTGCCAAAAAGGTTGGGGGGGACTGCTGCTGTAAGGGGTCCCTGTGACAGGCAGATTTCAGAGGTGACCTCCAATGACCCCGACCTCCTGGTACCCACACCCTTGTGAAATTCCTTCCCTGTGAGGGCAGACCCAACCTAGGACGAGGTTCTAATGACTAGAATATGGCAAAAGTGGTGGGATGTCACTTCCATGATGCTACAAAAGACTGAGACTTCCTCCTTACTGGACTCTCTCTTTTGCTGATTTTGATGAAGTTCTCTTCAATGTTGGAAAGTCCCATGCAACAGAGGACTGAGGGCAGCCTCCAGCCAACAACCAGGAAAGAACTGAGGCCCTCAGTCCAATAGTCTGTGAGACACTGAATCCTGATAACAGCCACTAGGTGAGCTTGAAAGCAGATCTGTCCCTGGTCAGGCCTCGGATGAAACCACAGCCCTGGATGGCACTTTAATTCCAGCCCTGTGAGCATCCTTGAAGCAGAGGACCCAGATAAACTGGGTCCTGACCCACGGAAACTGTGATGGAATAAATGTGTGTTGTTTTAAGCCACTAAATTCTAGTATGATTTGTTATATAGCAACAGGTAGTTCATAGAATTCTCACCCAATGTTGCCCATCAGCGGACTCCTAGAAATGAGCTTGCATTAGTACTCCTGATGTGTTCAGTACTGGCTGGGGGCAGCCTGTAGGGAGAAGAATCTCACTGCAAATGTGCTGGTGGATTGAACAGTGCAGTAACTTACATCCCCTGCATTCAGAGATCTGAATGCTGCAAAAGATTCTCAGAACAAAGAGCAATTTCTCATTGCTGCTAAAGATACTCAGAACAAAGAGTATGTTTTCCATCTTCCCTTGAAGCTTGGATGTCATTGTGATTGTGTTCCAGTCAATATAGTGTATGTGCAAGCCATATATACAACTTGCAGGAAGTGTCTTTTAAAAAGAGGGTTATTTCATCTCAGTCCTTTCTCCTGTCTCGCTGGCTGGAATGTGATGAGATGACTGGACATAGGCAGCTGTTTTGGACCATGAGACAGAAGCCATCTGTGGAGTGTGATGAAGCTACAAAACAAAGCAAACTGAAGCCCCAAAGATCACGAACTGCCTAGTTTCACTGGAGGAAGAAAGAAACTTTTGACTTGTATAAATCTGTTCTTGTTTCTCTGTTCCTTGAAACAGAACTTAATTCTAACTGAAAAAAAATCTACATTTTTCTATGTGAAGTCTGAAGGTTAAGAGAGTAAATATTTCCTAGAGAATAAATCATGGCACTAAGAAGAGTTAAATTACCTAGGGCTATTACTGGAAGGTAATATTTATTCCCTACGATGAGGGTGGTGGTGGGTAGATCTCACCTTCCTATCGTTAGGAGGGTGTCTCTCTGGGCAAGAAGAAAGACAGAAACCACTTATGTTCATCATGGGGAGTCTCTGAGAACAGCATGTGAAAAAGCAGCCAGGCACCCCCGCTCCCCTTCTGTGTGCCAGGCTAAGCACATCGGCCTCAGAGGTTAACAGGTTTGTTGGATGAAGGGACTAAGAAGGAAACCAGCTTGATTTTAATTGTCTGCTAAATCTGTTGACAACTAACTTTCTTTAAACTAATTGTTTTTGCAGCTTTCAAAGATGGAGGACATGGTAAATTTACCCTTTGCCAGACTTGTCACTGATTCACCCTGGAACCACACCTTGGCCACACGCTGTGGGGCAGGTGTTTACTGGAAGGGTATGGTGGTTGTCTCTGATGAGTTTCAAAACGTAAGTCGAACTACCAGCACACCTCTGGTGACAGGTAGATTCAAGAGAGGATGGCAGCGGGCAGAGTCCGGCCTCCCTCTCCGAGCCATTGGAAGAGTGGGAAAAGCTGGGGAAAGCTGTTAGCAGGGGAAGCCGGTGCGGCAGGAGACATGGCTGGGCGGAGAGTGCGTCTGGGTAACACTCTCACCCCTACCTTGTGTCCCCCGTGGCATAAATGCCGAGCTGAAACCTACTGTGTCAGCAATGGGGCCTGCTGTGGTGAGGTGAGGGACCCTCCACAGGGCCTGGCCAGGGACAGAGGGACAGAGGCGTGGGTGGAGGGAACCTTCTCAGTGTTATGAATCTCAAGAGGGCCTAGGGCTTCGCTTTCTGTATTCCTCTGATAAGGGATATTTTCCTGTCCCATTAAGAGAGTTTGAAACTGTTCCCAGTCTCTGTTAAAGAGACCAATACCCTTACAAAGAACAAAGCTTTTTGAGAACAGTTTAAACAATGCCTCTGAACATGTTTTTATTATAGCATCAATGTCTGCCAAAATTTTAAGATCAAAGAATTCTGAATAGATTTATACAATGCTTTGCAAAAAAAATTAGTGAATGCTTTACAAAAAACCTACATTTTTTGGAAGGGCATGTCCAGTATTAAATGTTCAGGGTTCCATTGTTTTTTCTTTGCCCACTAGGGAAAATAGTTTCGGGATAAACAATTTTTTTACCTTTAAATAATTACAAAAATATTTTGGTAACATATATGTAACATAAAACTTACTTGTAAAACCGTTCTGAGGTTCCCAGTGGCACTGAGTGCATTTACTTTGGCGTGTAACTGTCCCTGCTGTCTGTCTCGGAGAGCTTTGTCCGCTAAACTCATCTGTGGGTTTTTTAAGATGCAAGTTGTGCCAGGGACTTGAGAGTCCACATTTTCGTGTTGACTGTATTTAGAATTGTTCTACCCTTCTGTATAACTATCACACCCTTGTTTGAATACAGGCAGTCAAACATGACTCAGAGGATAAAGGGAAGGGAAAAGCAAATGTTTATTAAGTGCCACCAAACCCCAAGCGTTGCATATTCTGCACAACAATCTGTGAGACAGAACCTGTTGTCCCGTTTTCCAGAGGAGGAGCCTGAGGCACAGAAGAATCAAGCAGCTTGCCCAAGTTTGTGCAGTTGGGACGTGGTGGAGCTGAGACTCAACCCCGTCTGTTTCCCAGTGGGACCTTGCTCTCGGATGGAGGCAACTTTTAGCCCAAAGGAAAGAAGGAGAAAGGGGTTGGGTGAAATGTGAATGTTGGGACTGTTGGATTGCTAGTTACTCAGAGATACTTCCAGAAAAGTGTGGTTTTTGCCTTGCTGGAATTTTTTAAGGGCCAACAGTTGTCTCTTTTCCTGCCTCGTGAATCCTTGGACTGAAAGGACCTCTACAGGGCTTCTGTGATTTGTGTCCACATTAAAGTAGCCCCATTGTCGCCTGTCCTGTGAGGTAGTACACTAGGGACGAGATAAGGAAGGGGCAAGCAGAGGGAGCTAGTGGCAACGGAACTCCATGGCAGAGGGGTGGATGTCTGGGCGGGGCCGCTGCTCCTAGACATCCCTGTTTTGCTCAGAACATTATAGCTGAGCTGGACGATGCGAGTGCTGAAAAGGAAGCAGGTGGCTTCTTCCTGGATACAGGGATGTGCGGACTTTGCCAGAGAAGTCTTATCCTCTCCAGAGATAAATCAGAAACGTAGGCCTCACGTCTAACTGAATTCTGCTGCTGCTCCTGGGGCTGCTTCTTAGGAAGGTGTGGTTAGAGTTAGATTATGGTATGATACTAATTAATTTTTGTCAGCCTCTGTAATAGACATTGTATAATCTTCTAACGACACGGAGACTTAACAGGAGAGGGGACGGAGGTTGCATGGCCCAGAGCGGGCAGAAGCGGGACTTCGGCCCTGTGCTCCACACCTGTGCTCGTTTCCACCGTGACGCTCTGGCGTCTAGTGTTGAAGCCACACTCACGTAGGCACCGAACTTGCCTCCACGCTTACTGCCCTGTGCTCTCTCATTAAGTCTCAGTCCTGTAGCATTATGAATAATGGGAACTGCACTACCTAATTCCTTGGATTGCTGTGAGGATTTAGTAAAATTATCCACATGAGAACGCTGGCTTGATTGTAGGTACATGTTACAGGTTGAATTGTATCCCCACTGAAAGACACAATCCTAATTCCCAGTACCTAAGAATGTGACCTTATTTGTGACCTTTTCAGCAATTATTAGATTAAAATGAGATGATTAGAGTGGGCCCAGATTTCATATGACTGATGTTCCTAGGAAGTTGGACACACAGACACACCGGCACAGAGGGAAGGTGATGTGGAGACGGCCAGGGAGAGGCCGTTTGGAGACGGAGGTTTGGAGTGATGCATCCGCTAGCCGAGGAATGTCTGCGGACACCAGAAGCTAGGAGAGGCACAACGTAGCTCTTCCCTAGCACCTTCCGAGGGAACATGGTCCTGTCACTACCCTAATATTGGACCTCTGACCTCCTGAACTGTGAGACAGTACATTTCTGTTGCTTGAAGACACTCAGTTTGTGATACTTTGTAACAGCAGGCCAACCAAACTAATACTGTGCACAATCAACGCTTTTTTTCTTCCCTAGACCATTCATTTCACCAAAATTTAAACCAGGCATTAGAGATTTGTTCAAGGGTGAACACGACCTTGTTTCTGTTCTTGGGATGCTCGTGTCCTGAGAGGGCAGACAATAAGCAAACGATTGTGGTGGTAGAGTGTGGTTAGTGTCTCGATTCAGTCAAGGCAAAGGGAGGCTGCTAGGGGAACCCTGG
Organism: Sturnira hondurensis; assembly: GCF_014824575.4. NCBI lineage: Eukaryota > Metazoa > Chordata > Mammalia > Chiroptera > Phyllostomidae > Sturnira > Sturnira hondurensis. The sequence continues at coordinate 3,292,817 of NW_028076902.1, read as the reverse complement.
AGGGGGACCTTGACCCCAGCCTGAGCGTCAGGGAGGGACAGCTTCTTGGACGGAATGATATTCCAAAAGTGAAGTAATGGTGTTTGGGATAAGAGCAAGGCTTTCATGGAGCAAGATTGTTAGTGACTTTTTTGTCGTTCTAATGGAATGTGCTCAGTTCCAAATTGATATGAAAATAGGGCAAAAATCAAGATTAGAGAGAAGCCTATGTGTTTGGTTCACTTAGCAGTTTTGACTCCGGAATAAGTTTTAGCTAGGGTGCCTTCTCGGGAAGTGGCTGGTTGGTAATGGTGAGTGGGAGTTGAGGTAGGGCAGGGCGATAACGAGATGGGGGCCATCAGTCCACAGGCACAAACCAATGTCTTCCTGAGGCAGAATATTCTCTCTAGGGAGCTCTCTTTCTTCAACATGCACCATGCGGAGGGAGAAGACCCCAAAGCCTGACCCCGGCCACCGGGTGTAGGGTGTAGGGGCGGAGGGAGACGGGGGTTGGAATCCAGCATGTGCACACTCGCCACGCATGTGTCCGGGCACGGGCCTGTGTCTGCCCAGAGGACCAGCTCCCCTTCGCTTTGCATGCAGATGGCACCTTCTTGCCGAATCGTATGCCGCTGGTTCTGGTTGCACTCGGAATTCTGGTTCCTGATTCACACAAAGGTGTCATCCACCCTAGTGCTGGTTCCAAGCATGGCACTTGATCTGGCTGCACGACCTCTGTTTCTGTGAAAATAAGTCTGCTGTGCATGTGGAAAGGCTGCCGGAGGAGTCCCCAGCACACAGTTGGAGACTGGATCCATGGCGGTTCCACCTCATCAGCTAAGTAACTACCCACCAGGTAACCCGCTAGTCCGAACCTTTGCTGTGTGGCTTTTGGCTCATCCCCCTGAAGCTGAGACCATGTCTGGTTTGGGTGAAGGTAGAGAGCAAAGGACACAAGAAAGCTAAAGCTGTTGGCTAATAAATGTGAGTTATACACATTGTCTGCGTAGCTATGACAATGTCCTCTAAAAATTTCATTCTCATCATGTGTAAAAATGTCTAATACTTTGTAGAGAACTCTGTGCCTCAGACTTCTCTTCTGGACTGCACCGCAGATTTTCCGTGGGGACAGGCAAGGGGCCATGCTGTGGGGGTTGAGGGCTGAGCTCCAGTCCAGAGCAACAACAGACGGTGGGCCCCGATCTTCTCATCAGGAGGACAGTGAGGAAGGGACTCTGATCACAGCAGAAACGATACATCCTGCCCGTCTTTGAGCAGAGGGAAAACCGATACCCTGGGGATAGCGTGGAGGTTGCCAGTGGGTCCAAATGGACGTCCAGAGGTCAGTGTGGAAGCAGAAGGAGCGGGGGTGGAGCACGAGTGAGGAAACGGGACTCCAGTTCTGCTGCGGGCCTGGGGCAGGAAACGCCTGTGCTGCGCAGCCCTGGAGTTCCTTCTGTGTTGCCTGCGGGTTCACAGGGCAGCTTAATAACATCGCTGACTTATCACTCCACTGGGGTATTACAGAATCTCTTCGGATCTCTTCAGACTCGTCTCACATTCTCTGTCGGTTATTTCTGGGCACCCCAGTCAACTTAAGCAGTTCTGTCCCATTTCATTCTGGATCACGCTCCTCCCTGGGCTGTGCTTTGGGGGAGGGGGAAGCACGGTGCCCAAGCTCAGGCCTGGTTCTCCGTCCCATCTTTGTGCTGGGTCTCCCTGGGGTTAAGGAACCAGCCAAGCTGTGCCGCAGCCTCTTGCCCACCCCGCAACTGCGTTGCCATGGAGGCCCCACAAAATGCAGCCTGTGCCCTGGAGTTTCCCTGAGTTCTGTGTGAAGTCAGCCCCTGGCTCAGCTTCTCTCCCCGGAGGCTCTGCCACGCATCCCACCGGCTGGGTGGGGACACGAGAGGCCAGGTCCTCCTCTCGGCCACGTCTGCCCCCAGGAGCCCACCCACAGGGTGAAGCCAACGTCATCACTTCCACCCCTCAAACATCGAGAAAAGGTGGCATGTGTGCTTGGCCAAAGTGAGGACTGATTTCCTTCCGAAGTCGTGCTGAGTTTTGATTCCTCAGTTTTAGAGCTGCTTCTCCAGCCGTGAAGGGCACCTGGGAGCGGGCTCCCTGGGAGCACGAACAGGTGCCGCTGGCTCTCAGCAACGACTCCAGTGTCCTGTTCCTGATATTAACATTCTGGAAGCCTGAATGCAGCTGTGAGACATCGAAGCCAAAAGGTAAAATACTCAACAATAGAATCCAATTGAATATTGAACGGCAACAACAAAACACCTGCAACCAGACAGCCCTCAGGTATGAAAGTGAGGGGGTTAAAACAACAGCACGAAGAACAGGTAGTTGGTACTGTGGGAGGCAACAGTGGACAAATCCAGCGTGACTATGAAAAACTGTGGCCAGGGAGCAAGGCAGGATCGAGAAGCAGCTTTCTCTCCTAAGTGCCCCCAGGTGTGATGTTACCCACCTGGTGCAGGGAGTCCTTACCAAGAGCTTGGACTTAGCCAGCTTGGGCTTGACACCAGGGGGCCAACAGGAGTTTCTGCATGACAATGTCTTTCAATTCCTTTCATTTCATTACAAAAGATGAGCTGGAAAATGAAATAGAAGGGAAGTGTTTGTGTCCCCAAGAAGTCACAGGTAGAAACCTAATCCTCAGTGTGGTGGCCTTTGGAGATGGGACCTGTGGGAGGTGATTAGGGCATGAGGGTGGAGCCCCTGTGAATGAGATCAGTGCCCTCGTCAAAGACACCTCAGAGAGTGACCTCCTCCCCTCTGCCACGTGAGGACATTCAGTCCATCCACCTCGAGGACTTCCAGCCTCCAGAACTGTGGGAAATAAATCTCTGTTGTTTGTAAGCTCCCTCTTCCATGAAATTTTCATCAGAGCAGCCTGAATGAACCGAAACAGAAGGAATGGCCATAACAACTCTGTTCCAGACCCTGGCAAGAGTGATGGCTTCCAAGTGTGACTTTTTTTCTGGAGCACCACATCAGGCTCTGACAAAGCAATGTGGGAGAAAGCTGAAGGACACCGAGGCCCATCGGCTGTGGGCTCCACTCTCCAGGCCTCTCGGCCCTGGGCCCCTGTAGGGGCTCCTGTGGGTTCCATGTCTTCCCGAGTTTTTTAGCACCTCCTTCTCATCACCCTTAGACCAGCTGTTCCCCACCCTCTGCCCCCAGCACTACAATCTCTGTTCCCCTCATGGAGCATCTGTTGGGGTTTCAGTGCTGCCTCCTTGTTTAGGCGCCCTTCCCGGACTGGCCTCCCCATCTCTCTCCTTCCCTCATTTGTCCCATTCCCCTGGAACCTTGCAAGAACCCTTGCCTACTGGCCTGGCTCCACACCTTCCACCACAGGAGGGAACTCCAATAACATGAGTCACACACGAGAAAGGGGTGCATGAGAAGGGAGTTGTTCGGGAGGGTGACTAGCGGGCCCTTTGGTGGGGGGCGGACCTGGAGAGAGATCCGGGTCCACAGTGTGTAATAAGCACTTGCTGATTTGTTTAGTTTCAGGATCACAAGTAAGCGTTCACAGAAAAGCTTGTGCTTGGGTGAAAGTCTCTTTTATTATATACTTTACTTAGTCTAAAATGGAGTTCTCTACCGTATCAGAGGCACCAGGACCTCCAAAGCCCCATCCATCCTTCGAGGTCCAGTGCCTGTGCACTCCACCACCGAGCCAACACATCTGTCAGTCCTACAAAACCAGTCTCCTCCTTCTCTTTTGGTATAATACCTACCATGGGCTACCCACTACGAGAAATATTTGAAACTTTCTTTCTTCTCTTTTCCTAAAATATAAGCTGATTTTGAACAGGGATTATAATATATATTATTCATTTTTATATTCTATGTTCTAGATTTTGTATTCTGTTCAATGCAGTAGCCAGCAAGTAGTTAGTGCTGGACAAATATTTACAGAAGGAAGGAAGGAAGGAAAATAGAAAGTGAGAAAGCCAGATTATCCCAGTCCATTCATCCAGGTAAGTTTGAGAGTGAGCGATCCAAGATTTATTTGTTGAAGAACATAGTGGAGTCCCTCCAAATAATGAAACTCAAATCAGAGTCTTTTTCTTTTTTTGCTGTGCTGTCATCTGTGAATTTATCCAATCCCTTTTAGCCTATTTTGTTTTTAAGATTGTTTGCTACTTGACTTAAATTCTGCAAGCCCACAACTGAAACGATAAAGTGTTCCTTATCCTATAGTCTCCCACTGAACAGCCAGGGCAGCCACTCAGCTAGAGGGAGCCTGGGATGGAGTAGGACAGATTGGAATCCCAGCCTGCTGGGCTCAGGCGCCAGGAACCGGGGGCCAGTCTCCTGTGATTGGTGACCGCACCTTCCTCTTCTGCACCCGGGGTCATTGCATTGACCCCCCTGGGCTGTTGGTGAGATTAAGGGTTGAATGCAGGTGAAGGTGCACACACATAACAAATGCTCAAATAACTGGTAGCTTTAATAAAAGATTGTTGCTATTATTGTTGTTCTGCCTCGTCAGATGTCTTTTTACAACTTACACATATTAATCTTTTTAGTCTACCTTTATATGGAAATACTTAGTGTCCCTTTGATCACTTCAGTCATTTTCTCTGGGCTCTTTTGGAATGCTCCTCTACCACCTCTGAGTGGAGGAGAGGGAGGGGAGCCGCAATGAAGTGATGCGGGCGTACATGGCAAGGGTGTTTTTCTCCTCCATCGTTGGTTTAGTTTCAGGGAACCCACAGAACTATCAGCTTGGTGAAGAGCTCATTGTTTTCAGCTAAAAGAACATTGATGTGTACATTCTCCTCAGCAGTGAGGAGACCAAGATACTGGAGGAATTTCCTCTTTCACACATTTTAAAGGAAAGCTGGCTTAGAGGAGAGAAAAAAAATTAGGCTGGTACATTTGAAGGCAGCTGAAGGCTTCAGTTCCAAAGGAACAACTGGAGTTATTTACTAACGAGATGAAAGAGCTCTCTTCCAACCCCTCTGGAACCACTGTTCGCCAGACAAAATGATCGGGAAGTCAGAGGAGCTTGCTTTGCTGACTGAGAAACCTGTCGCTGCTTCAAGTCTGAAATCAAACTGCTGCCTTGATTAGCTCTCTCTTCACAAGTCCCCTAAAATTAGGACGTGGCCCTCCCCACTCTCTCACTAGCTATTTGGGGTTATTTTTTCTGAAGGCACATGTAATTGTTAAATTTGCAGATGTTACATTTAGTTTTTCATGTCTTGGATCTGTATCTTTTTTTTTAAACAAGTTTAATTAAATATTACACACATTTCCTTTTATAGACCCCTTTAGCCTGGTTTTAATGTTTCTGTTTGGGGGAAAATTGGTAACTGAAGGTTTTTCTTGACTTCTTCTCTGAGTTAATACTCCAAGCATATAGCTCTGCAATGTGATCCCACCACAGGTATAATAAAACTAGCTACACTTAGAAGAAGCCAAGGTAGCAGGACTTACAAAAGCCATGTCAGGACTTACAAAGAAATGTGGGCTCTGGGTGAGAGCGGTCCCACCACTGTTTGCCAGATAGCGTAGGAGAGGTAGACTAGGAAACAGGGCTTCAGTTCCACAGGTGAACACCCCCCAATTACAGACTAATGTTTGTGTCCCCTGCAAATCCATCTGTTGAACTCTTAACTCCCAAAGTGATGGTGTTAAGAGGTGAGCCGCTATGAGGTGATTAGGTGATTAGTGACCGTGTAAAGGAGACCTTGGCGAGCGAGCTCGCCCCTTCTGCCACGTGGGTGCACAGAGAGAGGCTGTCTGTGAATAAGAGAGCAGGCCCTTGCCAGACATCAAATCAGCCAGCGCCTCCTTGATCTTGGACTTCCCAGCCTCTGGGAATGTGAGAAATAAATTTCTATTATTTATAAGTCACCCAGTTTATGGCATTTTTGTTATAGAACCCCGAAGAAATGAGGCACTACCTTATAATAATAACTCACTTTGATTGAGTTACAAGACAGGTACTGTTCCAAGCACTTTATGTGCATTTTTTCATTTGATTCTCACAGTATTTCTATAAGGTAGGTATGATTATTGTTGACACTTACAGATGAGGAAACTGAGGCTCAGAGAATTTAAGGCACTTGCTGAGTTAATGGCTACGGAAGTTAGAACTAAAAACTGGCCTGTATAATTCTACATGTGTTCTGGACTCCTAGTGTCTTTCCCCTTTTTTCACTTTATCTTTTTCACATCCACAGTTTCTTCTTAGGGAATAGTGTGGTTCCAGTTAGGGGTACTAACTTGAATCTAGCACTGGGGAGTGGATCATGTGACTAAGGCTAAACCAATCAGTGAAAGGCCAATGTGATGGGTCAGGGGTGGTCATGTGACCCAAGACATTGCAGTCAAAATAAAGGGCAGGGTTTTGAGATAAAGTTGTCTCTCTCCCTTTCTTTTGTATTTTGCACAAGTGTGAAATTATTTGTAATTATAGAAAAGATTGTGTGAGGGTGAAGGTGATATTCAGGAAGGTCAGAGGTGAAAGAACTGCAGAAAAATAGAGGTGAAGTGCTGAAAGTAGCATGAACTTCTGCAGCAAATCATGGCTGACACCTGAACCCTGGGCTCAGCAGTCACGGGGATCAGTGAGGTCCCATATGCATAAGTCCGATTGAGTTGAGTCTCTCTTTCTCACAGACCAAACATTTTTAGTGACATGATCACACTATCCCAAGTGAATTTTCAGAATTTTGCTTGGATCCTAGCTTGGCAAAGCTTCCCTTGGGCACTGGCATTTCCTTTAAGAAAAAAAAAGGTGAACACAGAGAGATTAAGATTGTAGAGGGGAGAGGAGTATGTGGAGATAGACGAGGGTATAGAGGGAATAAATGGTGATGAAAAAATAAAATAAAAAAGTAAAAGCCTATTGAAATAAAAAGTGTGAGTGTGTGTGTGTGTGTGTGTGTGTGTGTAGGCTTGGGGCCCCAAACGACTGGAGCTGGCTGATTTCCCCAAGAGCTCTTTGGTTCTGGAGGCATAGTGTAATCTTGAACCAAATTGAGTTTTTGTGGGGGAGAGGATTTAATTGAGGAGAGACTTTTAGAATATTTGATGGTGATTTTGAAATAGCAAACTCTGTGTATGAGAAAATGAGAAGTAAATTAAGTTCTTTGTGTACACTCATCCCTGTCCCCAGGTGCACACACAGACGTGCCCCTAAGAGAGCTGCCTGGCGCTGCCCACCTCCTCAACACTGCCTGCTGCCTGGAGGCCAGTGCCAAATGTCACCTGAGTTACCACGTCCTGCCAGAGTGTTAAAGCGGGATAATGAGCTTGGCTGCTTCTCCTACCAGGAATGTTTGTATTTCAACAGGAGACTTGTAAACAGTAAGCAATTTTCTCAGCTTGCAAGAGTGGAACTCATAGTGAAATTTAAGGCCCATAACAGGACACGAAGGACAGATGAATTTTGGGCCAGAGAAACACTTTTTTTTTCTCTCAAATCATGCATCTTTAGTGCCACTGCTGTGTACTCAGTCATGGCTACAGTTAGCCCTGTATGTGAAATTCCTTCTTTAACTCAAAACTCCAGCATCTGAAACTCTCTCTCACACCTACATGTACACACAATGTTGAATTTTTTAGAGGGTAAAGGCTAGGAAGGGAAACAGCTGAGCTGCAGAAAAATAAGAGAGAGCTCACCCCCTCCTGTGCCCCTGCCATCGGAAGGCTGTGGTGGCTGTCCTGAGCCGTGGAACATGAGTGTGCCCAGAACCCATGTGGGGCCTTTGCTAGAACAAAGGTGTTTACCAAGCAGGGAGCAGAGGAATGGGTTTCACTGGAGGCCATGGTGAAGGATCAGAAACTCAGTTTGCGGTTTGTGTATAAAACAGTACCACCCTGAGTGTGGAGGTTTGCTCCTGAGCCTGGTACGGCCATAGCTGGTCTTTTCTCCTGAGCACTTAGGGGCATAGATGAGGACACTACTGTAATTTTGCCTCTTTATAACCCAGAAAACCTCAGATTCTGGTTTTAAAGTTTTGATTCACCTGGCATATGGGCTGCTATACTAGGTAGTTTAATTATATACAGAGAGTAATTAAGACAATGAACATTTTTAAACTATGATTTTAATCTTAGTTTAAATTTCTCCCCTTTCAATCTCTAATGTAGTGGCACTTTGAGGAATAGAAAAGTCCTAAAGATAACAAAGTGAACTTAGTCACCTGATTCTAGCCCCTTAGTGGGAACAACAGGGCTGGACGGACACGTTGGGCACAGGGAGCCTGGAAGGAGAGGGGCAAAGAGAAGGGCACAGGACGGTGAAGGGGCCGTGGAGCCCACCATTCAATCCTGCACATCCTGGGAACAGGAGAAGACGGGGCTGCCGACAGGCACCCTGACAGCAGACAGGCACCCTGCTCAGTACCAAGGGCAATGTGGCGTTTCCGCACTGGCCAACGTGCAGCTTTTTAATATTTCAGAGACCACAAGCTCCATGATGGAAGGGACGGTGTCTGTTTTGCTCCCTGGAGTATGGGTGCAGGGCCTGGTTCATTCTGTTCAGCAGTTATCCATCAGGTAGGACTCTGGTGTCACTCATTACGAGGTTTCGTCGGCTTCCCCACCCTTGTGGTCTGAGGCGCAGGGCTGGCCCAGGGGAAAGATGGGCACCTGTCCCCAGTGTTCTGACTTTAGCAGCACCACCGTCCTGCTGAATCTCTTAGCACTATGTGTGCTGTGCCAGCCCCCGACCGTGCCTGGGGGAAATTGCATTATAACTCCAGGACTATACTCAGAGTCTTGGAAGAACCACGAGAAGTGATTTTGGGCCAGCTTTCTTTATTCTGGGTAAATGAGGAAGCACTCCTAAGGAGCTGAGAAGCACTGCATTTGGTGGGAGGTGGCCATTTGGGGAAGAATGATGGACCCTCCAGACTGCTCAGTGAGTGCTAGAAGGCTCCTTAGAAGCAGGTACTTTCGGGCACTTCATTACACTTGTGGAGCCGGGGGCTGAAGTCACACTGGCACACTCAACAAGCTCCTTGAGGCTCCTTTTGTAGCTGACTTGTTCTTCTTGCACAATAGGTTCAGGTTAAAGAGCTTGCATTTCCCACAAGGCGGATCGCCATGCTGTTGAGCTGCTCAGGAACAAATGACGGTAGCATTGGCACAGGCCACCATGGGGTTGTTGTTATTATACAGTTTCAGCAAAACCTGGTATTCTCCCTGAAAGGGACACAGGGAAAGTGTGAGGTGTGCAGCCTATAGAACAATCAACTGTTCAGAAAATAGTTATTAAGCACCATGTATGTGCAGGCATTGCCCTAGACACTGCAGATACAGTAGAACAAGGCAAACCAAGTCTCATCCTGTGAAGCTCATGGGTTTGCTGGGAGGGACGGACAACGCATGTGACCATTAGCCAGGTATGTGGTACATCACACGCCGATGTTACAGAGAGAATTCAAACAGGGACAGACGCAGGGCAGGGTGGGATGGGACTAGTGCCAGCTGGCGATTTTAAGTAAGGCAGTCAAGGCAGGCCCCGCGGAGAAGGCACAGGCCCAGGCCATACTGCCCTGGGGGCTGGTGCTCCCGAGTTCAGGAAGAGTGAAGATGTCAGTGGGCCTTCAGGGAGAGGGAACCACAGGAGCAGGGAGAGGAGAGGAGACCAGGGATGGCCTCACTGGCCATGGGGTTGCTGGCTTTGACTCTGAAAGGGACGGAGGCTGCTGCTCAGGACAGGGTTTTCCCCAGAGGAGGACTCCTGTGGCTGCCTCTAGCAGAAGGCTGTGGAGAGAGAGAATGGCAGCAGGCAGGGCTCATTACGGAGGGCAAAATGGCATCAGGGGCCCACGTGAGAGATGGTGAACACTTGGAGCAGATGATGGAGAGGGAGTGGGGGTTGGATTCTGAATAGCTTTTGAAAGAAGAGCTGACATGACTTGCTGAGGAAGCCCATGTGGGTGAGAGAGAAAGAGAGGGGTTAAAGGTGACTCCAAGGATTCTGGCCTGAGCAGCTGGAGGACAGTTCATTTGCTGAGACAGAGAAGACTTCTAGGGGAGCTAAATTCTCCTGCATGAAAACAACACTCTCTGTTGCTGCCTTTTAGGGTTTCTTTCTGGAACAACACTCCATAGAGCGATCCTTTTGTCTGCATGTAGTGTCTGCCGCACAGGCCTGTGTGGAGCTGCAGAAGGAACCCAGGGGTTGAGCACATCTGTTTTGTTCCCGGCAGAACCCTGCCCAGCCCCCACAGGCCCACGTGGCGTCTGTAGACTCAGCAGTCTGGAGAAGAAAAGCTCGGGGTGGGTGACTGTAGTGCTACGCAGGGCAAAGGGCCCATGAGGGAAGGATGCAGAAGACTCCTGGCACATTTTTGATGTGCCTGTCCCCAGAGAAAGGAGAGGATTTTCATCTGTGTAAGCCAGAGGGAAGGAACACATCAGACAACTGGGTAGAAGCTACATGAAAGGTAATGTTTGTTAGGAGAGACACTTCCTAGCAATTAGCAGAGGTCCAGGAACAAGCCAGTGCCTGCCACTGAAAACTGTATTCAGGACACCCAGGTTCTGCTCGGCATGGTGATCAGGGTGTGAGGATGGATTGGAGCCCACAGGCACCATTTAACTGGAGGACTCTGTGATGTATAGGCTCCCGTGGTCTGATTGCTCAAATATCAAGCAGCTGAGATTTCAGAAGAGCGTTTGTTAACCAAAGTGGTGTCAAAGTTAGAGAATAAATAATAAGTAAAGACCAGCTCAGCTTTGCATCTGATTATGTTTCATTATCACCATCATTATCATTATCTGTTTTTCTTTTAACTGTCCCTATGCATGTAAGTACATACTCTATAAAATTATTGAAAACAAAATGAAGCTTTCATTTTTGCTTTATAAGCCTAAGCAAAGATATAGTATTTAAAGGAAGGGTTTCTAGATTGTGAATTATAAGATATACATACTCTGGTTTAACTAGCAAGAGTATTTAGGCACTGTGCCCGACTCTAGGTGGGTAGAAGGACAGGAGGGGCAGAGCAGGGATGAGGGACAGACGGCAGTGGGTTTTCTGCTGTTGAAATGAGCACTGACTTTGTGAGTTAGAGGTTTGTGGTTCTTGGCACTTATGCAGTTCAGGCTACACCTACAAGTTGCCCATGAGCTTTTGGAACCTCGAGGGTCTCAAATTCTAACTCAGAAAGCAGCAGTCATAGACAGATGTAGAGTTCTAGGCAGGACTGAAATCTGAGCCAAGGGACTCCTTCGGTTAAAAAGTAAGGAATACCAAGACACCGAAGGTTGATTGCTGAGTGGAGTAGTTTTCAGCCAAGCAGGTACAGAATTAGCTCAGAGCCCCTCTCTGGGGGATTTGATGGGAGGAGAGGATCTTTCAAAACCAAAAAGCTTTGCACTGTTTCTGTCCCATATTAGGAAGCAAAATCTTTGAGCCTGGCTGGCTGGCTTTCAGCCAGGGAAGCCTGAGCTGCCTGCAGCTGGTCCTGGGCCAACATGGGAGCCCATGTGGGGATTAAGGCCTCCAGCTGCCTCTGCTGCCATGTGACAGGTTGCATGTGTCCTACTCGGGTGTCAGCTGGCTGGGACAGGGTCAGGGCTGGGGGGATTTCTGCTTCCCAGGCCCAGGCCTCAGAATGGGAAGAGGCAGGAGGATCAGGAAAAGAGAGTCTGTGAGTGGTTAAACACTCAGACCCAGACCCAGGAGCCCTGACCACACCTTTGCTCTCCTGTTGGCCAGCAATCTCGTTGAGCACCACTGTTGGTTGAACACAGGTACTGCACTCACCCAGGGGTCCTGGCATAAAGCCTTTTTGGACCTCAGGTAAATTTTCTTATAAAGAAATTCTGTGACTGCAAGAAGTTCTTTTTTGCCCTCTCTTTCACAGCGATTACTAAAGGGAACTGGTTTATTTTTTTAAAAAATTCAATAATGCAAGATGGAAATCAATAGTTTGCAAATTTTAAGTCAGACTCCAGTGTGTGTGTGTGTGTGTTTGTGTGCACACGTGCGTGTGTGGAGGGGTCAGAAACAAAATGAGGAAGGAAAAAATTCAAATAAAGATTTAAAGAAAACTCCATCTGGAGAATTTGGGCCCCACATTCTAGAAGTGATGAGAATTGGTTGAATTTCTACTGAAAGGCTTGCAGAGGAAAGTCTGGAGAAGAAGAACCCCAGAGGGGGAGGGAAAGGTAGGACCATTCCCAGTTGCTAGATCAGTGCTGGTGGAAGTCCCAGAAGGTCTGGAGACATGATGGCTTTGACCTTAGGAGCCCAGAGGCTGGGATAGAAAGGAAACATAGAAGAGAAATGATACTAACTTAAACAAATTCCATATGGAGAAGGAGACCATTTTTCAGTCACATACTAGTTTTGGAAGACAGGATGATGTTAAAAACAAGAAATTAAAATTATTACATTTTTGTGATTATTTTTACATTGTCCCATAAGATTCTCTCACAAGTAGCAAGTGAAATGTATTGCTATGTCAGAGCTGCTTGAATCCATCTATCAAAGTCACATTATTTTGAAAAAAGTGGAATTAGAGGAAAGCTCAGCTCTTGGCTGTGAGGCTCAGGATATGGGCACTTTATTTACTTGGTAGCAGCCCATGAATAATAGTGCAAGGATGGTAACATTTAAGTCCTCATGGTTGTGTGTTTCTCCCTTGCTCTAAGCGGCCAGCCTTACCAGCACGAATGACAGCGAGCCTCTGCCTGCCTCCCAAACGCCCTGCAGCTCCAGCCACCCCGGAGTCCTCCTCGAAGATACAGCAGTCCTCCAGGGACAGAAGGCCTGCCTCCCTCTAGCTGGAAGTATCGACCCAGAAGATCCCCCAGGGTCTGACAGGACATAGAGTGTTAAATACCAAAATGACAAGACAGGCCAGTGTGTTAAACATTCGCAAGTGCCCACTTTGAAGTATCCACTTTACGGAGGATGGTTTTCTTACTGATGGCCTATGAAGGTTGAATTGTTTAATTCCCTGTTCCTACTCCTCCTCCCCTCCTCCTTCTCTCCCATCACCTCCACCTTCTTCTGCTTCAAGAAGCTGCTCAATAGAATGATTAAGTAACAAAGCAAAATAGAAAACCAAAACCTTACCTTGGGAATATCAAATCCAGGATTATTGACAGGGCCAGTATAATAAATCTGTTCTGAAAAATACACAAAACAGACACAGTGTTATTCAACCATTTAAAACCAAAACCTATTTCTTATATTATCTGTGCTTGCCGTGCCCTGGGGATCCAGTGATGAAGAAAGAGCTCTCTGTCCAAACACTGTTTATATTCTAATGAGGAGACTGACAGTACGTAAACAGAGAGGCAAGACAGCAGCTAGATTTAAAAAGTGCTAGAAAGAGACATGCAGGTAATTTGAGTGAGTCGGATGGCGTGACAGCTAAGAGGCCAGGCTGCAGCCGGACTGTCCAGGGTTAGATCCTGAGACCCTCTTTGATCATCGCTTAACCTTGGACAGTCACTGTCTTCTTGGGCCCAGTTTTCTTGTTTTTAAGATGGTCTAATAAGGACAATAACAGTGCCATTTCATCCATTCATGAAAAATAAAAGAATTAATCAAGGTAAAGCACTAATAACAATGCACGGGAAGCACTCAATGAATGTTTGCTGAAAGTACAAACATGGGGAGATGCCATGTCTGATGGGAAGGTTGGCCGGGGAAGGTGTCTCTAAGGGGATGGCCTTGGAGCTAACTCTGAGGGAGGAGAATGAGGCAAAGGAGAGCTGGGAAAAGAGAACTTCAGGGCAGCAGGGTAAGGACCAAGTCCCTAATATGGAGAAGAGTTTGGGAAGGAAGGACAGAAGGGAGATGAGCCTGCTGAAGCATAGTGAACAAAGGGGCCTGTGTTGAGAAGAGATTGTGAAAGTTGAGGAAAGACAGATATTTCAGGACCTTGAGGACAGGGTAGGAAAAAGGAGGTAAAAATCCCAATGGTAAATGTGTGGAGAGACCTAGAGTGGAGCCCATCCTGTGGCTGAGGTGAGTGATGGATCGGTGAAGCGTGGTGGTACTGATGGAGAAAAAAATGAGTACAATCAGGACAGGACTTACTGATGAGTTGCACGTGGAGAGTGAGAACAAAGGAAAGTTTGGGTTAGAGAATCTGGGTAGATAGGGGTGCACCTTACTGAGATTGGGGAGCCTGGGGAGGAAGATGTTTGGGGGCAGGGCCGGTGATAATAGAACTCTATCTCTAGGTCCTCGAGAGCAGCTGGGTACATGAATCCAGAATTTTAGGGGAGAGCTAAGGGAGAGAGCTATGCACATTGGAGTTATTAACATGTATATGGTGATAAGGCCATGGAACAGTATGAGACTCTCGCCACCTCAGGAAAATAAAATCAATAGGTGGAAAATGGAAAAAGGCCAGAACCACTCCTTTCAGGAGTCAGGTAGAGGAGGAGAAGCCAGCCAAGGTGACCAAGAAGGAGTGAGTGTGGAAAGGAGGGCAAGCAGAGGTGGGATCAAAGAAGCCAGGAGATGAATGATCTTCAAAAAAATGAGGGTATAATGGACTGTGCTGAACGATGCTAAGTTTGTTTCAGATAAGGAAAAAATGTGTAGTAGGTTTGGCAACATGGATGTCATATAGTGACAAGATCATCAGGAGAAGATAAGGACAAGTGCCCAAATGGGGTGGGTTGAAGAGTCCTTTGGAGGTGAGGAAGTGAGAACGTTTTTCTACAGAGAGAAGCAGAAAAAATGACTGACAACTGGAGGAGGGTAGGGAGTTGAGTGGCTTGTTTCTTTAAGGTGAGAGATACATCACTGTGTCATTTGAATGGAATGATCTTATAAACAAAGAAAGTAAAGATGCAGAAGAGCATGAATAACTGAAAAAACGCAGTGTTTAAGAAGATGGGAGGAGAGGGATTTGCCATTGAGAGGAGCAGAGAGATTGGTCCCTGTGGGAGTTGTGGGAGACAAAACAAAGCAGACCAGGTTCAGAGGCAGATACATTTGTAGATGGCCAATGGACAAATGGCAGGATGCTGGTCTGTTTAGTTTTGCTTTCTCAGTGAAGGTCATGGGCAAAGATGTAAGGGAAACTGAGGGTGAGAACTCTGGTCCATTGAGGAGTAAGAAAATGGTATATAATAGTTATGGACAGTGGGGAAGTAATTTACTTGAAAAACACAGTAGGCAATGTTGACTGTTTTTTGAGGTTCATGGCCATGAATTTAAAGATACTCTGGTTATCTCAGATGTGTTTTTTTTCTCAGCAATGTTCAGTAGCTTTGATGCAAAACTAGAGAGGGTGGATGGTTGGATCTGAGTTTTTCTAGACAAAAGTGATAAGGAGAGAAAGGCAAGGCTGCTAGGAATAGATTCATTGGAAAGCTTATAAAAATGGCATGGAATCTAAGGACAGTGAGGAAGAAAATGAAGGCAGGAGGAATTGATTATTAGCAAAAATGTGAAGTCAGTTAATGGATTTTCTGGTATTGCAGTTAAGGTCCTGGAATAAGCAGCTGGATGATATGGTGAAACAGGAGGGCAGAAGGCTTAGCAATGAGATTTCAGAAGTGGTGCATTAACTGGTGATGATAAGACGCAGAGTTGACATGGGTGACAGGTGGAATGATGGAAATGGTCGTTGGAAGTAAGGAAGTTAAGGCACTGAGGCATCATGGTCTCATGGGTGAGACCATTCTAAGTCAGCAGAAAGGATGGAACCTTGTCCAGCTCCTCGATGGTGACTGCCTCCTCTGGGATTTCCTGGCACTGCACACGTAGTGTACTAGAGGCAGAGGCTAAAAGCACAGACTCTGGGGCAAGACTGTTGGGCTGAGCTTGAGTCTTGACTCCTCCTCCTCCTAACTGGGCAAGTCACCCAACATTTCTGTGCCTCAGTTTCCCTACCATAAAATATGGGTACTAATAACATCTACCTCACAGGGTTCTTATGAATATCAGTGGATGAGTTAGTACATGTAACACTTGTAATAGCATCTGGTAAGCACCCAGTAAGTATTTGCCATTAGTATATTCATCCACCAATCCATACTATTGGGGGACCATCTAAAACACACCATGCATTCTTCTAGGTGCTGGGTGCAATAGTATATGAGACTATTATGTGAAACTTTTAAATCATTGACCACTCAGAATTGTAATTCTTTGTTATAGGACTATTTCCTTCACTAGAATGGGCTTTTATGCCTTCTTGTTTGCGTGGTTCCAAGTACATTGCAGAGTCTAACACACAACAGGGTGTAGTGTATGGTTCTTGAATGGGGTTATAGAATGAAGAGATCCAGAGTCAGTACATGGGTTTGCCAGCCAACTTCATTCTCACTCCTGCTATTGCGGTCCTCTACCTGAGGAAAGGGCCTGGGCCTGGGATGTGCTGACACCAGAGACTGGACTAGGGAATGAACCAGCCTGGTGGTGAGGGTGGAAGGATGGTGGAGGGATGATGGAGGAGGACGGAGCTGAATAAATGCTTATTGATGGTAGTTACTGAGCTCTTTTAATGACAAAGGGACTTCCTGCTTCACACAGCACCTATTTCATGAATATTTGGAGACAGACCAAACTCCATATTAAAAGGGGTTTGGGGCCAGGGGCAGCATGGCTGGTGCATGAGCAGCCATCCATGTGGAACAATGCTAGGAGTTTGAGGATAATCCTTCTTTAAAAGGCCTCCCCAGGTCAATCTGAGATGGAACTTCTACTAGATAATCATTCTTAACACAGAGTTGGGCTTCTGTCAAATGCCCACATCCTCAACGTGTCTATCTTTGCCTCCATGGTCAATTCCTGGTAACTTGCAAGGAAAACATGCAAACATGGTGTATGCCAGATGGCTGATGTTCCTGTTTAATTGCACTGTGTACACTGGTCCATTCATTTTTTAAAGGAAATGTATATTTCGCTGTGGATGTAATGAGTTTTATTGGAAACTACTGTATGACATGGCATTAGAAATAGAGATGTTAATATTCTGGATCCTGTCCTTAGGAATGGTCCAGTGCACCTGGAGAAGATGCAATAACTAAACTATACAGAAAGTTCTTGTATGAGGAGTGTGTGGTGTGTGTGGGCAGTGTATCCAATAAGTGCAAAGCGTCCAGGGGGTCTCCTTGGGATTCATATGTGCCCCTGGTATGTTGCACAACAGGGGGGCATACCATTCATATTACAGACCAGGTCAGTGGTGCCCCCTGGAGTTGAGCAGTACAGTGCCCCAGCTCCCAGTACATGATTTCATTTTAGGAAATTATCTCTTTCCCAGTGGACACTCTCTGACCCAAACCAGGACAGTCTGAGCCAAGGGAAAAATGAAACTTGTTTCATTTTAACTCACCAGTCTCTAGAGCTGCCTACTTTCTGCCTGGCATAGCAGCCTTCTGACTGACTTCTGTGACTCCCGTGACTTCTGTGACTCCTTTCAAGAAAATGCCTTTGCTCTTGTTGAGTGGAATAGATTTCTATCTCCTGTAACTCAGGGACTTTGACTGCTATTGGCATGAACAGCACGGCTCAGGAGCAGAGTCCAAGGATGAGAACTGGGTGTTCCCATCCATGTCTGGTCTGACTGGGTTCTGTGGACATGCATTACACCCATTCTTTGTTTCTGCTTATTCTTCTAAGGTGGCATGGTGCAAACGACTTGACCTTGGAAGCACACAGACTTGGAACCAGGACCCACCTCTCCTACTCACCAGCTAAGTCTTGGTGGGCAATGTGTTTAACCATCCTGAGACTCAGCTTCCTCACTTGGCAGAGTAGAAATAGGAGTGCCTGTCTTGCAGGGCATTAAGAGGACTTAAGAACTTGTACGTGAACTCACTGAGCACAATGGGGTCCCCAGTAAGGGTAGAAACAAAAGTCATTAATTGTATTATTGTTCAGTGGATATGACATAGTGAGACTCACTTGGCAGATGCTGAGGAACAGCCCAAGACTAGCTTTGGGAACCTTTATGCCAAGCCAATGAATGCAACTTGCTAAAAACTGTTTCTTTCTTTTAAAAAAATTTCTCCTTAAGAAAAATGGATGAGTATGGGTCTTTGAAGAATACCATTGGGATGATATTAAACATTTTATTGTGCTCATTTAATGGTCAGAGATGTGCTAATTTGTGCTCTTCATTGTTAAAGGGTCCTTTCCTGGGGTGAGAGGGTGTCATTAGGTATAAAACACTTTACACTTTCAACCAGAGCTATTCTGGGGGCCCATGAAGTTCCTGAGAATTGCTGCATGAAAAGCATGGAACTGTCTTTTTTAGAAAAAAACCTGATGAAACAACACCTAAAATTAAATTCTTGCTTCTTCCTTTTTCAGATCCTCTCTGAGTCTGACTTTTTCTTTAATTAACATTCTCACACTCCAGTACTATAAAAAGAACCCCAGTATATCTGTACCCACTTCTTCCTTTCCTTCATTTAAAACCTTTATCAGTCTTTAATGTACAGTGGATTAAAGAAATTCACCTCCCTAGTTCTCAACACATAAAGTCATTTCTGTGAATCAATTTTTTTGACCCAGATCTTCACGTGGTTGGCACATAGTGTCTTTTAGAAAGGAGGTTGAGTTGAAAATTGTGGAAATAAAAGGTCCCAAAGAGATTCAGATTAGACAGGGTCTTGTGTGAGACTCCCGGCTGCGGCTCCATCCAGCACTTTGTTCTCAGTAACTGGCACCCAAGGTGGTCTGATCAAGGGCACGGTCTTGTGAGGTATCCTAACCACCTTTCCCTAGTTTTTGCTAGTGTGTTACTGAAATTTCCTTCAGTCTTCTTCTTTTTAAAAAGTTTATTTATTAATTTTTAAAGAGAGGAAGGGAAAGAGAAAGAGAGGGAGAAAAACATCAATGCATGGTTGCCTCTCATGCACCCCCCACCTGGGGACCTGACCCACAACCCAGACATGTGCCCTGACTGGGAATCGAACCGGTGATCTTTTGGTTCACAGGCTGATGCTCAATCCACTGAATCACACTAGCCAGGACTCCTCCAGTTTTCTAAACTTACTACAAAAATGTCCAATTTTTAAAAGTTCTGAAAGTGCTTTGACAGTATAATAACAGACTTGAGATTTCAATTTATCATAAATAGGCTCATTAGTATATTCAGAACAATTAAAAATAATTATTTTTTATTTACTCAGTATTTGGCCCCTCTCCTAGCTGCTCTGTCTGGTCCAGTGAGAGGCTGGGGCACAGTGATGATGCAGAAGAACACAGCCCTCAGCCTGCCCTCCAGTGAGTGGGGGGAACTCAGGGTCCAGGAAGGCCCATTACACTGGCACCTGTGGGCAGTGCTCCCACAGTGAGGACGGAGGTGGGGAGAATGTTCCAGGCAGACCTAGACTGTTGTCTTGAGTGAGAGGGAACAAGTGTATTACTTCATCTGGGTGAGCTGTAAAGCCAGTCTTCCTTCCTCTCCCTGCCTCAGTACTTCCTTACAGACTCAAATCTGGCAGGTGGCGAAGTCCCAGCACCCACCCCTCGTCTCCTGCTCTCTGACGTGAGCTCTGCTTTCTTCAGTCTCTGACCCTGGAGGGTGTTGTATTTCTCATCCCATAGGGTGCAGAGCCAGTTGTTGGTTAGGGCATCGTTTAAATTAATAATGAACTTGCCTAGGGCTGGGGACTTGGAAGACTATCCATTGCCTCCAGGGTGAATGTGCCTGTGGACCGAATCCCCGGGGGCCCCAGAAACCTTGAGGCTTCAAGATTTCACTGGACTCCAGGCAGTGTGAGTAAGGTAGCTCTAGGCTAAGCCCAGGCCCAGTTTTATTTTTTATTATGTATTTTTAGTGTGCCCTAATTTGTCAGTTTATTCGTCGCCTGAACCATTTTACCTGTTATCCTCTAAAGTAACTCTTTTTTTGGTCTCTCCTGAATGGAGGCCTCCAGAGAACTTGGTGTCATAGGTGTGCCTATACCATCTCAGAAGTGATCCTGAGGCCACATGAAGGCCAGTCTCAGTTGGTCCTAGAAACCTGCTGCTGATGTGTTTGGACCTGTTTTCTGATGATGGAGCCATCCATCCCAGAAGGTAAATCTGAACACCCTGTCTGTCACCTGCTCTTTGAATTTTGCTCCAAAGACCAGGAAGGAGAATGAATGCCCGTGATTGTCCCTGTGGGAGAAGACTGGGACTGAGAGAGGAACAAGGAGGTGAAGACGATAGCTGCTCCTGGAAGGGGATGAACAGGAGTGGGTGGGTGGCAGTGAGGGAGGCAGTGAGTTTGAGAAGGGAGAGAGGGAGCAGGGAAAGGAGGAGAGAGGAGCACAGCTAACCCCAGGGTCTGTTTTCTCCATTCCAGTGGATGGGGTCTTACTGTCACTGAATAGTGAACCTGCAATGAATGAAGTGTACTCTGATAAACTGAATTCACAAACTTTGGGATTCCTTGTCATGTCAAGTAACCCTTTTATCGACAGGACTATTTCTATTGCTAAGAGGATCTCAATAGTTAGAACATGCTCAATTTTATTTCCAGTATTATTTCCATCTTATTTGGCCCCTTTGACTGTACACAGGGTCAATGTGTTCTGGAAATCATTGCTTTGGCCCTTGTCAGAATCACAACTGGGCTTGGGGGCTCATAAGTATCTAATGAGAGTTTGGCTTACTACATAAATTAGCTTGGCCTATGCTAACTTTCCATTTAAGCAGGCTGGTGAGATCTTCTTTATGCTCTTTCACTCAGAGAAACTTCTGTTATTTAAAACGTTCACTGTGTGCTTGTGATGGATCATTTATAACCATCAAATGAGACTCCCTCCACGCTCATTCACTCATGGTCTTACTGCGTCCACCTTTCTAGCATAATCTAGGGTTTGAACAGAAGGGAAGGTGCTTGTGCCTACAGCTGGGCTGGAGAGTAGAATCTCTGATATAAACTTCCACATACAAGTTCAGGACAGATTGTTAAAAAATATTCAGAGCAATACAGAAACTCCTCGGTGAATGCTAACAGAGCGTTTTGCAGAGAGGGGATCTTCCACACTTGGATCACCGAATGTGGTGACTGCAAGACACATGTGGCTGTGAAGAACTTTAACTGTGGTTAGTGTGACTGATACACTGAACTTTAAGTTTAATTTAAATGTAAATTATGTAAATAGCCACATGTGACTGGTGGCTACCATCCTAGGCAGTGAAGTTTTAGGTTTCACTGCCTAATAGAAATAAAATATGAGCTACTTATGTAACTCAAATTTTTCTCATAGCCACACTTGAAAAATAGAAAAAAGAAACAAGTAAAATTCATTTGATAATATATGTATTTTAAGCCAAATATTAAAAATATAATTTTAATATATAATCAATATAAAAGGTATTAGATATTTGAAAATATTTCTATAGTTTTTTTGCACAGTCTTCAAAATCCAGTGTGTATTCCACATTTAGAGTGCACCTCACTTTGGACTGCCACCTTTCTGGTGCTCAATAGTTGCGAGTGGCTAGCAGCTGCTCTATTGGAGAGGGCCAGCCATTGAGTCATTGAGGAAGAATTGAGGCTCAAAAAGTGAAATGATTTGTTTCCAACTTTATTTCTCCTTTTTGCCTTTACTGCCCAGGTTCCCTCCAGAAGATTTGTAACTCTGGCAATAAGGAAGGAAAGAGAATTCCAGTTTTTTTCTCTACCAACCTATTTGTGGATTTCTGTAGATAAACTCCTAGCATAAGTCTCAAAGTATTACTTGTGAGTCGGTGGGCTGAGTGGATTCCCAGAAATGGAAGTGAAGAAGATGGTCATGGGAGGAAAGAGAAGACATTGAATTGATCTCCAGAAACCTGGGCAGTCACAGGAAAGAGCGGTTATTGGAAACTGAAATCGATGTGACAGAGAGTAGCCTTTTTCTGACTGGGGGCCTCTGGGGTCCACACTCATCAGAGCTCTCAGGGTGTTGGTTAAAATGCAAATACCAGTGATCCCTGGGCTCAGAGTGTGGGTGTGATATGGAGGAGGGGGTGTCAGCTTCCTTAATTAGCTGCCTAATGATTATTAAATGAAAGTGTTTGAGTCATTGAGCCAGACGTATGAAATTCGATAGGAGGCCAAGAATTTGTATCAGAAAATTAAAAATGCTTCTGGTCCTAGGTCATAATTAGTCTCAATATGCTGAGCTCAACTAAAATGGAGACTTAATTGGTGGCACAGGCCAGTTTCACCCTATTATTGGCTCTTACTGATAGGTTTTCGTTTGAGGAAGTAGAGAAAACTCCCAGGGCTATAGGATTCCTTAATAGACGATGTGTTTCCTTTCGTGTTTTGTTTTGTCTTTTAGCAAGAAAAAGTCCTCTTTGGCTTGGTCATTACTGGTGCCCTCTCTAAGGTGACCATTGCTTCCAGGTTTTTTTTTTCAGTGCAAGAATAGGTGTTTTCTGCTAATTCAATACTAAACCACTGTTTTTGTTGATTCTTCCTGAATTTTTAGCAGTGGCAGCTGCCCAGAAGTCACAAGCAGGGATCCACCACTGCTTGAAATATTCTGAAGCATGCAGACAAAGAATAAAACATGAAGAGAAGAAAGGCGGTGGGCTGAGGAGCTGCTGCCTCTACTTCCCAAGTCCATGAGAAGCTGCAAATGGGGCTCTCTCCACAGAGCTCCTAGAGGGCCATGCAGCCCCCGTTTTGTCAGCCACCAGAGAATATGCAGCTTGGATGAAAGTCAAGTTTCTGTTCCCTCTCAGGAAAAAGGCCTCAAAGGCTGACCTGTCACTCCAGGCCTTGTTAAAATGCAAACTTCCACTCTGAGATGGATGACTTCAGGGGCTCAGTGCCCCTGCTTAAGAAATCCCCAGTCAGCTGCCTGAAGTAGTGACCATTTATCACGTATTCACTATTTACTATGTGCCAAACTCTCTTCTAATGGCTTTATATATGCTATCCCATTTTATCTTTCTCACAATCCTGCAAGGTTATTTGTATTTTCCTTATCATACAGATGAAGGAACTAAGGCTCAGAAAGATTGAGTAAGTTGCCTGAAGCCACATAATAATAAGTGGCAGGAAGGGTCTGCTCTGCAGGTCTAGCTTCAAACCCTGTGCTTATTATGTGCTAAGCTGGTGGTTTCAAAGTGTGGTCCCTGGACCAGCAACATCAACCTTGGGAATTTCAAAAAGTGCAAAGTCTCAGGCTTCTCTCCTGATGTACTGAATTGTACACTGGGGGTGGGTCTGACAGTATTCCATTGTACAGGTCCTCCAGGGGGTGCTGACGCATGCTCGAGTTTGAGAACCACTGAGCCAGGCTAGGCCTCTGCTTTCTGATGCTGGGCCAATAGCATCAGAAAGCAGGTGCTGATTTGGCAGCCAACAGAACACTCTCTAAGAATAATATTGATGCCCTGGCTAGTGCAGCTCAGTGGATTGAGTGCTGGCCTGTGAACTAATAGGTTTCTGATTCAATTCCCAGTCAGGGCACATGCCTGGGTTGCGGACCAGGTCACCGGTAGGGGACACACAAAATGCAACCACAATTGATGTTTTTTTCCTCTCTTTCTTCCTCCCTTTCCCTCTGTCTAAAATAAATAAATAAAGTCTTTAAAAAATAATATTGGCTTTGGTAGCATGCTGCCTACCATCACAGAATGACAGTGCCATTGATGATGGTGGAAAAAACGCTACAATTTCCCAGGTGACAGAGGACCATCACTCCGCCTACAGATCCACTGATTCATCTATGGGAAGTGAAGCCACTTTGTCATCAGGGGTATTAGCCATGGTTGGTGTAGGATGGAACCAGAACCTGGGATAGAGAGAGTGAGAATAAAGTGAGGGACCAGTGCAGCAAAAAGCCTGAAGCAAATAAGCTTGTAGAAGCAGATGGTCTAAAATGACCCAGAAATTAAAGGTGAACAAGTAGGTAGGACAGAGGTGATACCCCCGTGAAGACGTGCTTTAAAATAGCAGCCTCAGATAAAGCTGCTTATTCCCCTTCTCTTGTGTAGGGGACTGGTTTGTTTTGACCTGACAAATGTGACTCAGCTCTGTATGAAATACCTACAGAAGGGAAGTGGTGGGCAGGAGCCAGACCTTCAAACCAAGTTTTCCCATGGGAATCAGGCCTAGAAAATGCATACAGACTGTTATGGCTTGCTCTTGCTAAAACTCCATCACCCTGGTCTAAAACAACAAATGTGTATTGTCTATCTTCAAGGTAATTTCCAAAGCCTATATGAGTTCTCCCAAGGACAGAGCTAATCAGCTCATTGCCATTCTCCTCTACATGTTATTTTCATTTTCTTGATTATACCTAAAATGTAGACAATAATATTCTATGTAATAGATAATAAATCTTTCTCTGATGTAATACCCCGGGAAAACAATAAAACCCTGTCTAGGCAAGGTCAGGGTGCTCCCCTCTTGAGGGAGTGGCCGAGGCATCCATAGGCACTCTCCCCTTGAGAGAATAGCCATTCCCTGTTTTCTCCACAGGATTGTTGTCGCCTGTGCATTCATTCTCTCCATCGGCCACAACAGGCAGACTCTGCTGACCAGGGTACACCATACTCTTGTAGCAGAAACCAATGACCACACTCCTGGGGCATGCATTTGTTAATGTCTATTTGGTGGCTGTAACACAGATGAACAGCAAGGCCCACTGTAGGGGTGGTGGCTGTGGGTGTGGTTTTTGGAGGCTGTCAGGTTGTTGGCATGGATTAATGGTGGAGCTTCATTAAGGTAGCACTTTCCTGGAAGGTGGGTTTTGCTCTGTATTTTACTAAAGCACTGCAATGTGCAAGGCATTTTGCAGAGAGCATATGAGGGAATTTTTCCAAATTTAGTCAGTTTCCCAGTTTTCTCTATTTTATAGACCTGTGAAAATGAGCACAAAGAAACAGAGCTAGCTAGGGCAATAGAAATCTAGCCAATGAAATCTGAATTGCTAGTAGGACTGAATTTTGAATAGTTACAGATGGCAAGATTGAGAAGGCCATGCAATTAATGATACTTTGGGGATGGCCAGACACAGGTGTTCAGCCTGATGCAGGACAGATGAGAATCACTTCTAGTTAATAAAAAGGGAGGTGGCCAACATGGATGTCCACTATGCCTTTATCTTGGTCTTATTTGTATATGTAAAACCAGCCAGTATTATTGTAGAATCTTTTAGCTTCTGCCAGAGGTAATATCTCCCTTGTGGGCAATGTCATGTCAGATTTTAAATACGGTTCTCAGAGGATCTACTTTGTCATATAATGAAATTCACCTAATTGTAATATATTCCCCACTTTGAACAAAGACTTAATGTAGGAAAGTTCAGATCTACAGAAAAGATAAATCAGGGAGCAATTATTTTTTTCAAGTACAGAATTCTTCAGCCAGCAAAATGTGCCATGGTAATATTTAATTACAAGCTTTCCAAATGCATTTAAAATTAAGTCCACAACCACTTTTTTTCCTGCAGCTTAGAAACCACATGAAGTGAAGTAAATCAACATCTGGCATGTGTGTTTTGTGGTAGGTTCTGCTCCTACCGAACGGGTTTAGTGCGCATGCCCAGGAACAGGTGAACCGTGTGTCCACAGTTCTCACGGGGCCTGCTGTCCCCTGAATATCTCTGGGATTCTGACACACATACAAGGTAAAGTCCTCTCAGGTTTTCATCGTGTTTCAACTGTGTCAATCACCACTGTCAAGGCCTCAGAGAAGAGTCCTTGACTAACAGGTCTAGTTTATAGCCATACTAGATGTATCCAGTGTGTGTATATATACATACACACACACACATACACACACGATTGACTTATTTAACTCCTCCAAGCCTTTAATTTCAGTTGGTTTTGGCAAGAAGGTATGTACAATTGAAAATCAATCCAAATAAAACAAATCANATCGTGTTTCAACTGTGTCAATCACCACTGTCAAGGCCTCAGAGAAGAGTCTTGACTAACAGGTCTAGTTTATAGTCATACTAGATGTATCCAGTGTGTGTATATGTACATACACACACACACATACACACACGATTGACTTATTTAACTCCTCCAAGCCTTTAATTTCAGTTGGTTTTGGCAAGAAGGTATGTACAATTGAAAATCAATCCAAATAAAACAAATCATTTGTGAAAACCAATTGTTACTTAGTCTGTGAAACCAATGTCCATTGCCTCAGCTGACCTACCCTAGCTGGACCTCACAGCTGCTCAGGCAGAACCCAGTTTAACAATTGATGTGTCTTTTTTTTCATCAAGAGTAAAAATCCTATCTTCATTCTATTGACTTTATGGTCTTAATCTGGATCTTTGCCCAAATCTCCAGGTTCATTTCCAGTTGAGAATCTCCTTTCTACACAACATATTCTATGCAGTCAAAACATGAGCCACCCTGTTCTTTGAGTAATTCCCCCACCCTGCATGTTTTGTTTGGGTAGAGCATGTCTTGGAGGGGCTTGTTCTTACTTCCCAGACTGTAAGTCCTACAATAAACTTTTGTCCTATTTTGCTTACTGTTTCACTCTCCTCTTACTGAGGTGGGATATCCTAGGAAACTTGTTGAACAAAATGAACCCCATTTATTGAGAATGGACATCAAGGTGTGTTGACCTTTTTTGATAAATCAGAAGAGAATAAAAGAGATGGGGCGAACTCAACTCATTTCCCAGCGAGACAGGCCTGTGGCAGTCTCGTGCGTGGTGTTATTCAGTGCTGACAAACCCAGACTTTGGGAAAAGTCCCTATGTCAGATGATAGTGAAATCATCTTGTTGTGGCCATGGGGATAGACCTCGCCTCCATGGGTAGGCGCCAGGTTTTCCTGAAGGGGGTGGACAGTCCCATGGTCACTCATCCTGAAAGGTAGTCAAGCCAGGGTTAGAAATCGAGAATGTCAGGGGCTAACCTTAGACCAAGGGGAGGAAAGCAAACAGCACAGAGACACACAAGAAGAAAAGACTGCAGTCATCAGTGAGGCAATCTTGGGACCCGAGCAGGCCAGAGTATTGTGCCAGCTGGCCCCTGGCTTTGTGTGAGCTGGTTTGAGCCGTTTGTCACCTCTGGCTTATTTCCATGGAAGACCCTAGTCCATGTGTATGAAGCAGCCATGGTTTACTTAAGCTGCTCTGCCCCCTGCCTCCAGGTCCCCCAGACTGGGGAGGGAGCCGAGACATGCCATTGCCATGTTTATTGCATACTGTCTAACATACCAGGCATGTTATATCTTTCTCATTTTTAGTTTTCCACTATTACCCAACAGAGAACTGTGGTTACTCCTATTTTACAGCTGAGAACCAGAGATTAGGTGGTCCTCCAGAAGGATGGGCCTGTTTCCCATCCTTCCCATCCTGTTTCCCAGCGCCTGTAAACGGGCGCTGCAGGGAGGGGAGGAGACGATCAGTCCTGCTCTCGGCTATTTTACAAGGTGCTCTTTCTTCCCTGCTACCTGACTCTCATCAGTCTCTGTGTTAAGTCTACCTTCTTTGCTCCAAACCTAAACTGTTCCCACTGGCAAAACAGAGTTAAAGCAAAGTTGTTACATTTTTCCTAAGTAATCTCTGGATCTGAATTTTACCTGAACCTGAGGCCAGTATTCATCAAGTAAAAGCCAGAGGGTACCTGTGCTCAGTAATCGTGGTTAAGAGCCCCAGTACTCGTTACCTCAGAGCAGCCTTTCTCAGATTTAAGCTGCAACAGAACCACCTAGAGCAGGATTGCCAAGCTATGGCCTGTGGGCCAGATCCCACCGAACGCCTGTTCTAAGTAGTTGTGAGCTAAGAACTATATCTATATTTATATTTATTCTATTTAAAATATAGAACTATGGATTCTAT
This sequence comes from Sturnira hondurensis, assembly GCF_014824575.4. Taxonomy (NCBI): domain Eukaryota; kingdom Metazoa; phylum Chordata; class Mammalia; order Chiroptera; family Phyllostomidae; genus Sturnira; species Sturnira hondurensis. The sequence continues at coordinate 3,265,105 of NW_028076902.1, read as the reverse complement.
ATTTTAAAGGGTAGAAGAACCCTCAAAGGAAGAATAATATTTCCAGATATGGGAAAATCGTATGAAGTTTAATTTCAGATAATTGTGTTCATGAGGCTGTGTCGGTGTGCAGCCATGCACACATCATTTCCACGGTGTCTGCAGCCCCAGTCACATGGTGACAGCAGAGCCCACACAGCCCGCAAAGCCTGAAATACCTACTCTCTTGCCCTCTACAGAAAAAGTTCTCGACCACTGACTTAAAGTACTTGATAAAAATGGAATTCTAAGCCCCAAGCCAAGAATGTCTAATTTAGTAAGTCTAGGTAGAAACTAAAATTTGCATTTTTAATAATTTCCTGGATGTTGCTAATGCTGCTGGTCTGGGGACCACGCATGGAGAAACAGTGCCTTAAATAATGGCTGGTTATGTCCAAAGATGATGATTTGATTTCTAAAATTTGGTAATGACTTTTAAGTTCTTTTTCAGTCCTAGTAGAGGAACTTAGTAAATTATATTTCTCCAGTAGATTATTATTTATGTTCAAAGAGAGTGTATAGCAGACAAATTAATAGCCAATCTCTGAAGCCCAACTTTTTGGAGAGAAACCCAGCTCTACTGCCTGCTGCTGTGTAACTTAAGGTAAGTTCCTTAACCTCTCTGGGTCTCAATTTTTCATTTGTTAACACAAGGCTAATAAAAATGGTTTCTAATGGTCATAAGGTTGATGCAAGCAGTGAAGTAGTTACTACACATAGTATGCCTGCTAAGGTCCCTGGCACATACTAAGCGCTATGGTGATGCCAGTCATCATTGTGAAATGCCTGCCTGGGGCTAAGGTCCTACTCCTAAAACTTGGTTGAGTGTTGACATCACCTGGCTAGAGTCTTACCCCAGAGACTCTGATTTGATGGTCTCGGGTATGCGATATTGGGATATTGGAAATTTTAGTGGGAGATTGTAATGCATCATTGCCCAATAGAAACATAATGATGACTACATGTCTATTTTCTGTTTTTAGTATGCACACTTCAATATGTAAACTTTTGACAATATAATATGCTTTATTGTTGATAAATTTATTAATGATATATTTTATTTCACTCAATAGATCCGAAATGATATTATTTCAACTTAAAACAATATAACAATTTGATTGGGATATTTTGCTTTTTTTTGTATTGAATCAGTATTTTACATTTATGGTACATCTCAGTTTAGATCAGCTATGTGTCCACGACTGAGTAGCCACACGAGGCTAATGAAAGTGTAACTACCACAACGGCATGGGACTAACTAATGTGTAACCAGCACAACAGCATGGAACTAACTACTATGTAACCAGCGCAACAGCATGTGACTAACTATTGTATAACCACACCAGCATGGGACTAACTACTATGTAACCGCAACAGCATGGGAGTAACTAATGTGCAACCACAACAGCCTGGTACTGACTAACGTGTAACCACAGCAACAGCATGGGACTAAGTAACGTGGAACCAAATTGAGATCACCTTGGAAAATGGCACAGCTTGTGACTGCAGAGCAGACCAAAGCTAACTAACCACATAGTGGTTCTACCAGCATTTCTGTTTTTTTAACTTGAATATAAAGGAAGTTTACTGCAGCTTCCTTTCTTAGGGTTAGTAATTAGATGTGGTCATTGAGTACATTAAATTTAATTCCAGTTTCGTCTTAAAAATTGATGTGGAGCTGATGAACTTAGTTTAAACGCATGAAGATCAAGTACAGCAGGTTAGTTGGTGCGACCAGCAGAGAAAAGGGGAGCCCTAAACTAGTACTAATGGAGCGGGAAGTGAAACAGGAGCCCATTTTGACTCCTTCTCAGTGAAGGGAGCTACAGCAGGCGGGGGTGGGGGGTGGGGGGCGTCCTAGAGAAGGGATACAGATTGCACAGTATATGATCCCTTGACATTCCATGCAACTCTCGGATTCAGAACCTTCTGTTTAACTCCAAATATTATTAACTAGTAAGTAGGTGATGACTTATTCAGAACTCTTACTCTATGAGAGAAAGAGAATTCATTCCCCATAGTCTTCTCTACAACTATCAACTAATATTTAAAGGAACAACTATGTAAATTTATTATAAAAGCAAAGGAAAAAAATTTTAAACACACTAAAATAAAGATCTGCAGTTACACTTAAATAAAAACAGGATGCCATGGTGATAACTCTTTTATAGCACCTTTTCGGTTACTAAACAATACCCGTATGAGTTTATTTTCATGTAATTTAAACGCACAACATATTGTGCTTTTGCTTGACTGAACAATAGTCTACTTAGTCAATCACCTTTGATCAAACATATAAGCTGTTTTTCCCAAATTACCAATTAGACCATAAATGATAATGCCAAAAGAATATCACTTGGCCCTCAAATTCAATGTGCTCTTGCCTAGGAGTGAGCTGGGAAAGATGCAGAAGAAAAGAGAACATTTCGTCTGCACAGTCTCCCTAAGCTTGACCCATTTTGTGGTTTTGTCTGGCTCAGAGGACAGCCAGTGGGGACGCAGGTTGCAGAGGGCGCACTGTACTGCTGTGGGGAGATCAAACAATTCAGCCAGAACTGACACCACGCGGGCTGCCCACTGTGGATGCCAAGTGTTCTCACTGCTCTGCTGAGAAGGACCTGCAAACCCCAGAGGGACTTTGCTTTCTGCTTAATATGTCAAAGGCACCTTGTGCTTGGGTTTGGATTAACATCTGTTCTCCTTGATGGTGTGTTTTTCTGTTAATTCTGGTTTTAGAATTCATCACTTATTTTCAATAGCATCATTCCTGCGGTAGGTTGGTAAGGCAGGTTAAAAATTTTGGTAACCAAAGAGGCCTTTGAATTTAAGGTTTTAGTTTCTCTGCTTTAGTTGTTTACATAATTATTTGTTTGTGCAGCATTTGTACATCACTTTTCTGATCTTTTTTATTATATAAAATTTCCTGGCAATTTCCCAAGTTCTGGCTTCTCACTGCCTATGCAGCTACCAACTCCATAGCAATAAAAGCAAATAAACTTTTGAAAGGCTGTCCAGCATTTGAAAAAGGTAATCCCCAGCTTTTTGAACTACTAAACTGAATTGGACCCATTAATTTAGGGGGGCAATATCCCTTTAATTTTATTAATTCTATTAAAACCACTCCCGGCGGTGGGGAGAAGAGGTATTCTTAAACTTAGAGAATCAGATAATTTACTATTTGCTGGGTTCTGGTATTACTGTGTCTTCATGGCACACATAAGCATCATTAGATAGTCACTTTTGAGGTAGCGTATTTGCATTCAACCTGTCGCATGCAAATTCAATACAGCAAATATTCATTGCATCTTTACTCTGTGCCGGTCTCTCTTTGTCTACAGAGTCTGCAGAGACAGGGGAGCATAGTCCTGTCTTCAAGGAGTTCAAAGTTTGAAGTGTCTGCTTTCAAGGGACACATGCACACACATACCCACAGTATAACTATAAAATACAAAATATAATTATGGCTGAGATAAGTGGGAATCGATGCTTCAGGGGCATCCAGAGGGAACAATTCACTGGCTGGAGGTTGGAGGAGGTTTCTGAGAGAAAGTGATACCTGAGTGAGGTCAGGATGGAAGAGAAGTGGGGGACAGGTATTGGAGGCTAAGGGAAGCCTCGCAACAGCATCATGTGTGTTAAAACACAGGGTGTGGCAGACAGTGGCAAATGATTTGATGAAGCTGTTGCTAAAGATGCATGTGAGCCGAGATGTGGCTGGAGAAGCTGATTAAAGTTAAATCTGTAGTGAACTTTGGTCACTAGAGAACTTAGACTTTGTTCTGTGGAAACAGTAACCTTGAAGTCAGGTGGGAAGGGGGGTTAACGTGATTGGAACAATACTTGGGAAGACTAACCCCTGGCCGCAGTGAGGGGGCAGGAAGACCACCTAGGGGGTTGTTTCCATCTTCCAGGAAGGGGACAGGGAGACCTGACCCAGGGAATAGGAGGAAGTGGGGACTAAGCTGGTAGCACTTTCAAACATACCTGTTTGGGTTCAAACATACTTATTTTGGGAAAAATTTGAAAGGATAAGCACACACGCGAGATAGGGCTGTAGATTCTGGGTCTACGTGGCAGCCTATGAAATTGTCAGTCTTTCTCAGGAATTATTACTTAAGTATCAAAATGCTTTAATTCTTCAAAATATTCTGTAAAGTCAGAAATGTATGCAGACCACCAGCGTTATCATGCTATAAACAATTAAATGCTGAAAAGCCTATAACAGACTTTCAAATAGCTTTAAGGCAAACAGGAAAATAATTCTATATTAAATGTCCCAGATTTCCCATGTTCCAACATGCTGAACCTATTGGCGATGAACTATACCTCTCAAATTTCCTTGGCATTTTGTTTGTACCTCTTCAAAGCACACACCACACAGAGCAACTTGGAAGGAAGCAACTTTGTGGATTTCTGATCTGTTCCTGGTCGTCATAAAGGTCCTTGAAGGGGGAAACCATTTTTCATTCATCTTCAGGCTCCCCAAAGTGCTTGGCACATGGTAGGGACTTAGTGTTGAAGGAAGGAAGGAAGGAAGGAAGGAAGGAAGGAAGGAAGGAAGGAAGGAAGGAAGGAAGGAGGGAGAGAAGAAAGGGAGGGAGGGAGGGAGGGAGGGAGGGAGGGAGGGAAGAAAAAAATGGCTAATTGTGGATTAAGGAGTTTGGGACAACAATGGCTGAGGGCAGGTAGAAAAAACTAGATAGGGACCAGCTAATGAACAGCTCACCAAGTTGAGGAAATACTCCTAATTAATCAGAAGTACTTTCAGTAAGTTCAGAGAAAACTGACTAATCATTCTATGGCAGGTTAGCTAGGAAGAAAAAAATGTCCCAATCTGAAACAAAGTCATACCACTGGTTAGAAGGAGTTTTTGAATAATTATTTTTAAATAAACTTCTGGCTGAGAGGCACATTCATCCATTTGTTGTTGTTTCTTCATTGCTTTAGAAGCTGAGATTTGGGGCCCTGGCACCAGCCTGGCTGGGCTTGAGCCATGGGTCTCTCACTTGGTGCAAGTTCTTAAAACTCTCTGTGCCTCACTTTCTGCATCTATAAAGTTACAGTATTCATAGTGCTAACTCTTAAAGTGGGGGTAGGAAGTAAATGACTTACTGGATATGGAGCTCTTAGAACTGTGCCTTGTGTGAAAGGTAATAATGTCAACTTTTTCATTCTGTATGTTTGCTGTATTTAGCACTCCCCACATGTCAGGTACATTCAAGATCCTGAGAATAAAATGTGATGAAATAAATAATATGCCTACCCATCCTCCAGAAGCCGATGGTCTATTGGGGAATAACAAGTGGGAATAAAGGTTATAGGCCAATATGACAAGTGCCATGATACAGTTATATGTACATCACATACTTTTGAGAGAGAAGGGTCAAGAGGGAGGGCTGAGCTGAACTTGGTCACCTACCCAACATGGTAAAGTCTACCTGGCTTCATCCAGTCTCCACTCTCTTAAATTCCCTGTTTTCTTTTCTGGCACAGACGCACTTCTTTTGTCTGCATCTCCAGGATGGGCAGGGAACCCCAATTGCCTCTAGACCTCTTGTTTAAAAAGCATATTTGGGTGATTTTCCTCTGGCTTCCTTGCATAAGTAAATAGATGAGTGGGTGTCCCCGGGGTGTGTGGTTAGGGGCATGTTCCCCTTTGGCCAACAGGAATAGGAAGGAGACACAGAGAAGGAAGAAAAAAATTTCTGGGTAAGAACAGTCACAGATCAGACCCAACTTTTGGTTAAACAAACAGAGGCACCTTGGGGGCTCAGTGAAGACACTGGGTGAGGACAAAGAGGAGAGGAAAGGTGGACACCAGCTGGGGTGGGGTTCCAGTGCTCTTCTGAGGTATGTATAACAGGGGTGGGGGCTAGGGATGGCAGAACGAGGGGATAATACAGTGGGTTTTATACTTCCTTACTTTGAGTTTAGCCACCTGATGCCCCATCAGTCAATAACTCAAATGAGAAAGGCCACAGTAAAATGCTGGCATTTGGAAAGCTTGTTTTTTTATCTCTTCAGAGTCCATTGCTCTATTGATGAGACCCTGCCAGTAAAGAGATTGCTGAGGAGCAACTTGGAAACACTTTGAATGGCAATGGATTTGGGAAAGCTATTAGTTCTTGCTGTTGCCAGCCCTTCATTTTTTATAAATAAGATGTTACCACTAATGCAATGTTCTGTTTGTAAGGTACCTCATATGCATGTTTCACTTGATTTTCACACCCACCCTGTAAGACAGGCCCTGTGGACGAGCCTTATGGTTATTTTTATATAACAGCTCATGGCACAGCACTTATATGCTGACCAGTGAGGTGAAGCTTGTCCACAGGCGAGGAGCAGGGCCCAGACTTCGGCCTGGTGTCCTGACCTCAGCAGCAGGCTCCCATTCCTGGGCCTCGGCAGGCAGTGAGCCAGACAGCTTACCCCCTCTCTTTCTTCCACAGAAAGAAAACTTGGGTAGATCCTCTTCACAGATGGGATAGGAGTAACTCAAAATGGGCAGGCCTTCACTGAAGAGACTTATGTCGAGAAACAGCTCTTTGATGTCCTCTCCTAAAGGGAAAGAGAAGATCAGCTTTGCTCTCGGTGTGGGTTTTACTGCATTCAAAATTTTTAAAAGCATTAACTGTGAGAACTTTTATTTCCAGAAGTCTGTGCTATCCAGAGAACATTTTTCTTCTTTTCTTGGCAAAACAGCATTGCCACAGAACATCATGGTACCAGCCTGGGGATAAGATGAGGCCCTTTCACAAACATTAACTGCTTGGAGCAACAGAGTTTATCTGTCCTGCTGAGCTGATGCGTGGCCTCTTAATGTCATGGCTGCAGGTCTGGTTTCCACCACTTTTCAGCAACATAGTGTTAGATACCTTCTGATAGCTCTGGAGTGCAGGAAAGCCTGCATAACCCCACTGTTGCTAGGCAGATGCTGTAGCATAGTTACACGGGAAGCTGCAGGGTGCTCTGCAGTGTTGGTTTCCAATTCTTTCTGATACTCTTTTTCTATTCCTCCCTTTTGTGTTCTGCTTACTCCTCCTTCCATTCTGTGTTTCTTTCTTTCCAAAGGCTTTGAGCTGCTGCTATAGAGTCCAGATATTGTGCAAAGTTTTGGAGACACAAAGACGCATGAGAGTTCTTGGCCTCTGGGAGTGTTCCCTCCATTTCTGTGGAATGATTCCACATGCTAAGCTCATGAAATCCTTCTGCTCTGGTTTTGATAAAACTCTTTTAGAAAGGAGCTACTCTAGTAGCTATAGCAATACAATGACTAATTGTAATTGCATGACCATATAAATATAAACAATCAGACAGCATTCTAGTTCATTGCTTGGGGTGTGTCAAGGTTTAAGAATTTATATTAGCTATTTGGGAAATGAAATAACACAAAGATAAGCAATATTGCTGGTAGTAGACTTGTTTGTTGCTGAGATAACTAAACAAAAACTCTCTCCTGAGGAGATGTCAATGCTTAGGCTAAAAATATTTTCTTTCTTTGCTGGATACACTGATTCCAGGCACTTATATCATCCAAATGAGTGCCTAGAGTCTTTTCACCACAAAAAGCACAGCATTAAATGAAAGTTCTACTCTGTCTGGATAATACCGAGAGAGAGAACTGGAGATGAAGATGGAAATAGAGTTAATTCCCCAGAGTGATGGGGAGCAGTGGCTTAGCCTGCCGCTGCAGTTAGTACGAGTAATTGGGCTTGTGGACCAGGTAGAGTCTGTGCAATGTTTTATTTCGTATTGAAAGTTTTTACTTACTCAGAATCATTCCAAATCTAATGCTGAGGTTTGACTTTAAATGTCTGGAACACTGGTCAACAGAAAAGCCAAAATCTTGTAATGGGTCTGCCAAGAAGAAAACAACAGATTAGGTGTCAGTAGGCTGTCTACTCTGCAAACTCATATTCAAAACTCACAACAATTACATTATTTTTTCTATGTAAATCACTAAAATTGACTCAAAAACATACTGTCTAATATTTTTTTTGCATAGGGCTCATGATACTCTCAACAGCCCCTCCCAGTCTCTGCAAAGTCAACACTGGACAATGTCATGTTCAGTCTGTAAAACAGGCACAATGTCTTGATGAGTGGGTTACATCTTTATTTTGTTATCATTGTTTGAATCTTTTTATTCCTAAGCTTAGATTTAAAATTCCTCATTGATTGCATAAAACACTTCACAAAGTATTTATTACTATAATTAAAACAGAGGGAAATATATGAAGATTCTCTAAATTATGACCTGACTGTAAAATTTCATCCCATTCCATTCTATCCTATTCAAGGTAATATTTTTATTCCAAATATTTCACTGTATGTAAGGTATTGTGTTAGATATGATAAGGACTACAAAGATAACTTTTTATACATCATTTCTACTCATTCCAAAGTTCCAAAAGCTCATCTTTGACTTCAAAGAGAGTCAAGAAACGTTCTGGTGGCCCCACCTCCCATCCTCTATATTACAAACCCACCCTTCATTCCATGACATCAGGGCTGAGCATCAGCGCACGGGAAGTTCCTGCTGTGTTTGAGGTGTGCACATGCTTCCTCCCGTTCAGTATGGTCCTGCCAATTTGGGCCATGGTCGAAATACTATGATGTTGCTCTTTCCTATCTTTGTGAAGGTTTCCCTGATAGAACTCAAAATATTTGTTTGCTTCTCTGAATTCTTAAAACAGTTATGTCTGAAATACTTTTTAAAGTGTATATGTATGACTTGGTACTCTGCTCCTTGACCTATCCCTTAATCTAAACATGGAACTCCTGAAAGGCAGGAGCTGGTGTTTTGTTGGTTTTCCATTTCTTTTTCTTTATATTTCCCATTGGGCCTGAGAGAGGAGAGCTGGGTCTACATTGTACTAGTCACCGAGCTGTGCACTTTATTTAGAGGAGTTTTCCATTTAGTTTTTCAGACTCCCCCCAGTGTCTGGCAGAGTGCCTCACAGTCTGACACAAAGTAAGCCCTCCGTAAATGCACACAGGATGAATGAGCCACGTATTAAGCTATTGTGTCTCAGCTCCAAACCCAACTTGCATACTTGTTGATATCAAGAGTGTCAACTAGTGATGGCCTATTACCCTGGCAGTGGCAACTGATTCCATCGGCTCTCTTTTGCACCTTCCAGAATCAGCAAAGGCTCAGCTTTGCTGAGCTCCTGTGATGACAGTACCTCAGAAGTTGTCACCCTTTCCTTGACAGTCTTTGTTCCATCTCCATAGAACTCTTTTTTCAAGCTTCTAGGTTCTAATAGCTCCAACCTCTCCTCTCTGCTCTCCCAGCCTTGGCAGTGGTCACCACCTCCCCACTATCCATATCTTGTGTTTTGGTTCTTTAACAACTGCTTAACCAATTCCCTATATCAAACTCTCTCTTTTAAAATAACTGACATGGTCCTGTATTCCTGACCGAATCCAGACTGCTACAATAAATGACAATATTTTTATATGTACTAGGTAGAATTTTTAAAATTTAAATTATATTCTATTGTTTATGCTATCACACCTGTCCCAGTTTTTCCCCCTTTGCCCTACTCCACCCCACCCAGCCACACCCTCAGCAATCCCCCTATCATTGTCCATGTCCTTGGGTCATGCATAGGTTCTTTGGCTACTCCATTTTCTGTACTGTACTTTACACCCCCATGGCTATTCTGTAACAATTTATTTGTACATAATCTATTAAGGTGAATGACCTTTTTTGTTCATCCCTTTCACTCCCTCCCATATGGCAACCGTCAAAACCTCCTCTGTATCTATGATTCTGTTTTGGCTCTGCTTTTTTTTCAGATTCAATTATTGATAGATATGCATTTATTGCCATTTTATTGTTCATATTTTTTATCTTCTTAAAGAAGACCCTTTAACATTTCACATAATACTGGTTTGGTGGTGGTGATCTCCTTTAGATTTTCTTGTCTGAGAAGCTATTTATCTGTCCTTTGATTCTAAGTGATAGCTTTACTGGGTAGAGTAATCTGGGTGGTGGGTCCTTGCTTTTCATTGCCTTAAATATTTCTTGCCAGTCCCTTCTAACCTGCAAAGTTTCTTTTGAGAAATCACCTGACAGTCTTATGGGATTTCCCTTGTAGGTTACTAACTGCTTTTCTCTTGCTGCTTTTAAAGTTTGCTCTTTGTCTTTAACCTGTGTCATTAATTATGACGTGTCTTGGTGTGGGCCTCCTTCAGTTCATCTTGTTTGGGACTCTGCGCTTCCTGGATTTGCATATCTATGTCCTTCACCAAGTTAGAGAAGTTTCTTGTCATTATTTTTCCAAATAAGTTTTCAATTTCTTGCTCTCTCTCTTCTCCATTTGACATACCCTGCATTTGACATGATGCAATTATCGATATACTTGAAGTTGTCCCAGAAGCTCCTTACATTATCCTAATTTGGGGAGGGGGGATTCTTTTTTGTTCTTGCTGTTCTGATTTTTCTTCTTCCTTATATTCCAAATCACTGATTTGATTTTCAGCTTCATCCACTCTACTGTTAATTCCCAGTAAATCATTCTTTATTTAAATTAGTGTAGCCTTCACTTCTGATTGGATGTTTTTTATGCTATTGAAGTTCTTACTGAGTTCACTGAGCATCTTTATAACCAGTATTTTGAACTCTGCATCTAGTAGATTGCTTGTCTCCATTTTGTTTAGTTCTTTTTCTAGAGTTTTGTTCTGTTATTTCATTTGGGCCATCTCTCTTTGTCTCCTCATTTTGGCAGCCTTTCTGTCCTTGCTTCTGTGTATTGGGTAGAGCTGCTTCATCTCCCAGTCTTGAAAGAGTGGTCTAGCACAGTAGGTGTTCTATAGATTCCAACAACACAGCCTCCCCTATCATTCAAGCTGGGTATTCAAGGTGTGCCCACCATGTGGGTCGTGTACAGCCCCCTCTTGTAGTTGAGCCTTGATGGTTGTTGGCACATCCAAGCTTAGCCACAACCTATGTTTTGTCCAAGGTCACTAGGCATAAGATACCAAGTGATCTGCAGATGACTGCTACTTATACTGGGCTTTGAGGAGCTCAGGAGAGGCCTAGCTGTGAACTGAGGCTGGCTGCTGCTAGTGCTAACTCTGGGACCACTTAGCAAAAGACGCGGGGCACACTAAAGCTAGATGCTGCTGGTTTGAGAGAATTTAGGAAATTCTGAAGCATGAACCAAGACAGGCTATTCATATGTAAAAGCCGCTACAAACAGCTTGGATGGGTCCAAAAGTTGGGTGGGGTGGGACCTCAGGGAATCACCGAGATGGGGCAATAGTGTGAGCCAGGTTGATGGAGTCTCAGATATAATGTTCTCCTGCTGGCTCTGTTGGAAGAGGACTCTGTAAAAGGGCAATGGTCTCTGCCATCACTTCTGTCTGGGAGAAAGCTGCCCCCTCAGCTGTCACCCTAATGCTGGACAACTCAGTTCCTTCCCATGTCTCTGGTGCCTTTCAAGCTGCTGCCCTCACACTGAAGCTCAAAGGGTTGTCCAAGTAAGTGTATGGGCATGTCCTATAAGAGTAACTGCCTGGGACCCCAGAAGATTCTTCCATCCATAGCCTCAATCCCTACTGGTTTTTAAAACCAGAATTTATTAGGACTTACCTTCCTGTCCCTGAAACCCTTGTCTGGGGGACCTGGTGTGGGGCTAGAACTCCTTGCTCCTGATATATCCCTCTTGACTTTTACCTGCTGCACATGTGTGTGGGACCAGCCTGTTCTATGTCTCCAACCAGTCTCATGTGGTTTCTTCTTTAGTTCCATAGTTGTAGGAATTACATTCAGCTCAATTTCTGGTGGTCCTGGATGATGGTTGTTATGCAATTTAGTTGTAATTTTGATATGGTTATGCAAGGAGGCAAGCCATGTTTACCAATGCTGCCATCTTGCTTGGAAGTGTCAATAAACAATGATCTTGAAGGATAGGTATAATTTTCCCCATTTCAAAGATAGGAAAATATAGACTCAGAGAAGTGGTATTAATTTGCAGAGTCAAGATTAAAACCAGACTTAAAAACAAACACATAAATAATTGCCACTTAGTTTTGTGCAGAAACATTCACAAAATAGATCCTCAAAGATGTGTGTTAATTATTTGATTTGCAAGAATGTGTGGAACATTTTGTGTGCAGGCCTAAGGCATCTGGTAGTTCTCTCTCATAACTGGCTTCAATTTCAGCTGAGCTATGAGCTCACATTTGTCAATGATACTGGTCCAGACAGTTTTATCACCCACACTGCTGACCTGGAAGATGCATAATTGTCTGTGGTTTCTGCCATGGAAATGATCACTAGGCAATTTCAGCCTTGCAAATCTAATCTAGTGCAGTTTTGTTTGCTCAAACCCCCTTTAATCTGGTCACTAACTTTTCTGGGGGGGAAGCCATTTTGTCATATGCTCATTTTACTTCTTCATAAGCATCTTTGTGCTGTCCCATGGCTCCCTTCAGCTTAAAAATAGGAAGATAGGAAGAGAGGGTGAAAACACGATTGTTTCTGTTATATACTTGGCACTCATTATTGAAAAAGAGAGTCCAACTAACAGACATTTAGGAAAGTACATTTCAAAATTGGGAATATATTTAGGTTGCTATCTGAGGAAAGATAAAAGAAGCTAAGTGTGTAATGCTTAGCTATTTAGCATTTACAGAATTATAAGATATGTTTATAAATATTTAAAGGTAGAGATAGAGGGAATAACTAAGGGCAAAAGAAGGAAATAAAACATCTTTTGAATCTGGAAAATATTGATGGAAAAATAACCTTAATAAGGAACAAAGTCACAAAGAAAGTGATAAGTTGCCTCTTTCTGAAGATGTGCTTATAGAAACAGAAAATTAGATTGCTTTAAAAGTGCTTAGGGTTTGGTGATCTTTCCTAGCAGTTATTGCAATTTTATATTTGAGAGTGAACATGCAGTTTGCAGTCATCTTGGGAAAAGTGATGTCAGTTCCTCCCACTCCCCAATTCCATCCTCACAAACTCAACTCCTTTGCCGTATTGATTTGTATTTGCACCCAGGCACTTAGCATGCCCTATACTACATTAGATTTTCTTGTACCTCTCTGTCATTCCTCTACTAGGTGCTGTAAGACAGGCTTCCTGGCCTCTGGACCAGCATAATGTCTTAAAGTTAAACTAGGTTCCAAGTATTTGTTTGCTGAGTGAAAAATAAAGGTTACATGTGCATTTTTATAGGACTGTCCTGTGCATTGTAAGAGGCATCTTTGTCCTTTGCTCACTAGATACCAGCAGCACTCCTGCCCCAATTCAAGTTATTACAACCAAAAATATCTCTAAGCAGTGCCAAATGTCCCTTGCAGGGAAACTTGCCCCTGGTGGGAAACCACTGCTTTAAAGAATTGCTTTAATTACCAGATTACCAAATGCTTGAGAATCACCTGCCAAACTAGAAGAGAGTGGATTGTATTTTTTAAGTAGTTCCCTGTATTTAGAATTAGAACTGATCAGAGGGTGAGGGGAAACTTTCCCCTGGACAATTGCCTCAAGTAATTTTTAATACATATATACTGGATTTCCTGAATTTGGATCTTTTGAAAGAATAAATTGGAAAGTTAATGAGAATTGGTGTTCTGGGGCTTCCAGGGAAGAGAGAAGTGTTTCTTCCAGACCCTTCATTGTAGAGCGAGATTGGCAAACAAACGGAGAGAAGAAGCAAAGCTTCATGGTGAAATGCACAATCTGTTCATTTCACTATTTTTCCTTCCTCTCTGAGTTACATGCTGATGTGTATGGCTCCCATCCAAGGGAAGATGGTACTTACAGGGAATAAGCCCAGCATGCCTCCAAACCACCTTGCTGCCCCCACCATCCTGGGAGATGGGTGCATGGAAGGCAGGCCCCTCGCAACAGCTAAGAGCTAGTCCCCCTGGGACTGAGGAAGCGGCACCAGAAAAGCAGCCCACAGCATCTGCCTTGCTTGATAAGGGCAGTGACAGTCAACATATCCTGAAACTGTTTGGGGATGATTCATGGAGTAGAACAGACTCAGATAAAAGGCGGGGTTGGGGGAGCTTAGCATGTTCAGAGTCTAACAAATCTCAGCTCCAGAAACATTCTCGTGCCTTAAGCTCTGATGGTGGCCTGTGCTCTTTCAGGCTGAGCTGGAACACAGTTGCTGACCAGGAGAAGACAAGATTGCCTTTTTTAATAAAGATTTTATTTATTTATCTTTAGAGAGGAAGGGAAGGAGAGAAGGAGAGAAATATCAATGTATGGTTGCCTCTCGTGGGTCCCCTGCTGGGAACTGGCCTGCAACCCAGGCATGTGCCCTGACTGGGAATCGAACTGCGATCATATAGTTCGCAGACCCTCACTCAGTCCACTGAGCTACACCAGCCAGGGCAAGATTGCCTTTTTCTTTCTAACCAGTGTTGTGGTCTCAACTGGAAATGGGGGGAAAATCAAAATCCAATGGCACAGCCTCTGAAAGTGCAATTTCCACCAAGGGCAGTGGGGCTATGAGCCTGATGGGCTCTGGGTGGTGACTTGGCTGGGTCCCTGTGAATGTGGTCTCAGGCCAGGTGCCATTAAGTCCTGGAGTCCATGGCATCACTGGCCTCTGTTGCTGGTTGGATGGTTTGAGGGACAGAGGAGAAGCCAGCTCTTGTGCTGTTAGTGCCATTTTTATATTTCATAGCTCTACTTCAGTTTTATTTTAAACTTCATATTTTCAAATAATTATATTCTCACAGAAAGTTGCAAAGAGATAAAGAGAGGTTTCAGGTGTCTTCACCCAACTTTCCCCCAAGATAACATCTTACACGTAGTATAGTACAATATCAAAACTAGGAAATGACATAAGTATAATCCACAGCACTTATTCAGATTTTAGCAATGTTACATGAACTTGGGTGTGTGTGCACACACTGATGCATGCTTATGCACATGCACATACATGCCTTACAGTCCTGCTGCTGAGGTTTTAAAAATTGTTGCAAAGTGAGTGAAGCATTGGCTTTCCTGCTCTCATGGGAGGGTGGAATACTTATTACAATGCCACCCTGAAAAAGAGCTGACCCTTCTCCCACCTCACCTCTACTAACCTCCCCATATTCATGTCCAAGTCCATCCCCAAGCTTGTCCATGTCCTTCTCGCTGTATGAAGTTCGTATCTCTCTCACTTCTCTTTCCCTCTCCTTCTTCCAGCCTTCCTCTTCTCTTCTTGCCCCCTCCCACATCTCTTTTCTTCTCCCTCCTCTCACTACCGTTCTTCAATCTCTCCCCCTCCTTTCCATCTCCCTCCATCTTTCTCCCTTCTCTCTCTTTCTCTTTTTCTTTCTCCCTCCCTCCCTTTCTCTCTCTCTCCCTCCTCTCACCTCTCCAGTTCTTATATGGATGACATTTTGAGATCCAGAATGATGACTTTTCTTCTAACACACCTTAACCTCATGGCTCATTCCCTGCAACCTACATTACTTTAGGAGCTGGTGTTGCTTCCTGAATGTTCTGTAAGCAGAATATAGGCTGACTGGAGGAGTTTTAGATATTATAAAGCATATTTCATAACAGGCTGCCACCAGAGACACAGCTTGGGAGGGTAGGGAAACACAATAGAGAATGGGGAGGGTTTTACCATTAATGTGCAGCTTAGATGTACTAGCAAGATAAACTCTAACTTCTCTTATGGAGAGAAGAAAAACTTGTGTGAAGAGAATGTGAGTGAAGCTGGTTCACTTTTGGTTGCTTAATAAAGTAGCACCAGGTAGCTTCTTGTAATTAATAAAAGGAGGTATATTAGGGTTCACCAGAGAATATATACTAATGCATATGTATATATTCTCCAGAGAATATACATATTCTATTGTATATGTATAATATATGTATTACATAGAGAATATATGAAGTCTGTCTGGAAAAAGCCCAGCCATTGCTAATATAATGAGAATGGTTTGCCTAACATTGATGTAACCTGGGAGCCAAGGAGAGTGGACTGGAATGTGCATGCATGAACAACAACAACTTCATTGTACTAGTTAATGGGGGTGGTAGGTGCCATTGAGTGAGCGTATGTACTGTGTGGCCATCACATTCAACATTAATGAGTAGAACAATGAATGTGCATCATATTTCACATTAAGCTTGAACATTCTCTGAGGAGGCTATTTGGATGATTCAGAAGGATTTGGGGGATGAAGCAATGGGTGCATCATGAATAAAAGTGTGGCACAAATGCTTCCAAGATGGTCAAGAATCTGTTAAAAGTGATCCATGTTCTGGAAGGCCTGCAACAAGCAGAACATCTGAGAATGTTGAATGTGAATGGGCTGCAATCAACAAAGATTAGTGATTGGCAGTACGAGAACTAGAAGCTGATCTGGGGATTCCAAAAACTACTGTGTCTGAGATTTTGAGGCAGGATCTGGGTGTGAAACATGTTGTGGCAAGATTCATTCCATGGCTTCTGCTATCAGAGCAGAAGGAACAATGTGCTGCAGTTGCTAATGACTTGATTCAAACCATGACCAATGAACCAGATTTCCTCAAGAAGGTCATAAGCAGAAATGAATCATGGCTCTACAGCTATGTGAAGGCCCTGTCATCCCAATGGAAGTTGCTTGATTCTCTGTGCCCAGACAAGACACGGCAAAGTTGCAACCAAATCAAGACCGTGTTAACTGTGTTCTTTGATTGGGAAGGTGTTGTCCATCACAACTATGCCCCTCCAGGCCAAACAATTAATAAGTACTTCTTTGTTTTTTGTCAGTTGAGAGATGTAATATAATGAAAACAACCACAGCTACGGTCAAGTAGTGATTGGCAACTTCATCACAACAATGTGCCCACTCATGTATCACATCTTGTGCAAAGTTTTTTTTGTGAAACATCAAATTATCCCGGTGACTCATCACCCCTACAGCCAAGATTTGGTGCCCTGCAACTTCTGGCTTTTCCCAAAACTAAAATCACCTTGGAAAGGGAAGAGATTTCCTTTCTTTTCTGTCAATGAGATTCAGGAAAATAGGATAAGACAGCTGATAGCAATACCACAACAAAGGATTTTGCAGAGGGTTTTGAATAGTGGGAGAGACACTGGGAGAACTGTGTGAGGTCTCAAGATGCCCGCTTTGAAGGGGACTGAGATATCATTATCCTATGTACAATGTTTGCTTCTTGTATCTTGTATTTTCTTCAATAAATGTCTCTATTTTTCATATTATATGAGAGATGGATACTTTCTGGACAGATTCATATCATATAAATGTATATAATATGTCTAATACATCTGTCTATTTATCTATTTGAGAGATTTATTAAAAGAAATTGCCTCATGTGGCTGACAAGACTGAAATCTATAGGATAGTCCAATAGGTTGGAAGTTCGGGTCAAAGTTAATGTCTGCAAGGCAAGCCTGCAGGCTAGAAACTCAAGGTTCATGTTGCAGACTTTAGACCAAATGGCTCCTTCTTCAGGAAACATCAGTCATGTCTGTGAAGGTCTTCAAATGATTGGGCAAGTTCCACACACAGTGTGGGGGATAATCTGTTCACTCAAAGTCCACCATTGTAAATCTTAATCAGATCCACAACTGCCTTCACAGCAACATCTAAACCAAACAGTTGGGCACCAGAGCCTATCCAAGTTCATATATAAAGTTTACCAACATGAAGGGTTTTTTGTGCCCTCTATTTTTGTCCAAATCCTCAACAGCTCTTCTAACTGTATTCACAATCCTTGCTCTTATTTGGTCAATAGTTAGAGAAAGATTCAAATGCCCCTAAATGGCTCTCTATATTTGTGGGATGAAAATTTTGAGCCCAAACTCATGGGAGAAAATGGTTGAGTGCTTGAAATATTTAGAAAAAAACATCTTAGTTTACTTAGTTTAGGAGTATTAGGAATAGGGATGCCCAGGTGCTGTGGAAGCACAAAGAGTGAGCCAATAACTTCCTGGGGAGCCAATGATGATTTTAGAGAGAGGGGGTGACATGATGCTACCTGTGATTCCATTGCTTGCATTAATTTCTCTCCTTTCTATCTAAATCCTGGGTCATGTCATCTTATCCTACAAGTTTCTTTCCCTCCATTTCTATGAACTTAAGATCTATGCCAGTTATTTAGCGTGTAAATAGACTACATTGCACAGTTACTCAGTATTTTCTGATAATGCCTTGTCTTCTCAATTGATGTCTGATCCTGAAGGGTAAGACTTTTCTATTATCTCTTATTATATTATATTCTCTTATATTTTTATTACTCTTTCCCTTTCTCATTGTGTCTGACATGCACCTGCAATGGCAGGTGCTAACTCAGTGTTTGTTGAATAAATGGCTCTTGCTTTAACTCTCTACTTTCAGAAAACATGTTTCCCTCTATTTACAGTGTAAAAATCAATTTGGACAATTTCCAATAAATGCCTTGTGAGAGGTCTAGATCTCATATAAAAAATTTGATTGCCTCTCTTCAACCTTTTCTACCTTCACAATCCAGATCAACCACACCCCTCTCCAAGATGCCATCTGTGCTTTTCTCATCTGTCCTTCCTTTGGTCTCTCACAACATGCTGTGTATATCTTTATTATACCTTTATCATCATGAATGCAGTAAGTATTGCTAGTTTGCATGTCTCATAGATTATGCAAGGGTGGGAACTATGTTTTATTCATCTTCAGATAACCAGTGTCTACTCTAGCAGATATCAGTTGGTTGGATAAATAGACGAAAAGGAGAGAAGGTTACACACTTTGATGATAACAGAAGGGAAGTTGAACTTTTCCTGCAGATTTGCTGGGTGCCAGCAACTACTTGGAAAGCCTAAGTTATGAGGCTGCTAATATTGATTACCAGTCACACCTGGAAGGCTCTCTGAGAAGGTGCTAGCTTTGTCATCATAATAGCGGGATTTTGCTTTGACACTTAGGATGGAGTTTCTGAATCTAGTTGAAAACCTAGTACCAGGCCAAATAGTAGCAGATATTCTTCTGTCATCTTTCAGATTTATTTTTAAAATAAAACAAAATAACAAAGAGACCTTGTTTCTGATATCTTCCTTTAGGTTGGATGACTACCAATTCTGCAAGCTTGTACCCTTTTTCCAATACAGATTTAGTTGTTCATTAATCTGAAGATTAGCCACCTTGCATGGCTATGTTTTAATTGAGGCATTTTAATTTTCCTATGTGATTTATAGGATAACATTCAAGGGTCATTGTGAACTGACAAAAAGAGGATGGTGAGTCAGGCTTCAGTGAGATGCCATTGCTGGAAATTCATTACCACATAAACACAAAATTAACCTTCCTTTTGCCTGTCCTTGATACCATTGTGGAGTGTTCCTTTCAACCCTTCCCTCATACTCCTTCCCTGACGATGACTTATAATGTGGCAAATGTACCCTACATTGTTCTGTTATTCTCTGATCTTTTCTCTTTTTTATTGCCTGTCAAAACGTATCACTGTAGAACAGCACAGCCAGGCCCCCTGATGAGCCAATATTTCAGATAAGAGTGGTTCCTTCCCTTTCTAGTCTTTTTGGTTAGAATTTCATTGGGAACACACTCCCACATTTAACTCAGTATATTTTGACTTCTCAAAATGCTTAAATATGTTCTTGATATGGACTACAGCAAAAATGGAACAGGCACCATCAGAGTGGATTATCTCTTGTTGCTGATGTGAGAGGGCAAGAACTAGAGCAACGTGCAGGCTGTCTGGTAAGCTTACTGAATGCGCTGAGTAGAATGCTTACTCAATGGAATTCTCTAGAAGTCATTATTGATGGAAAAGGGATATTTACCTGCAAGGTCCCCTTGACCTCCAAAGTCCACTCCCCTAGAATAACCTCATCTTGGCCTCCATCAGCTTAGGAGGAGATGGTTTTTGTATCATAACATAAACATTAGAGACCATAAAGAAATAAATGAAGACAAGCTTCTATCCAAACTTCCTCAGCAAATGTCTTGAAAAAAACTGGGACCCATAGAGGCTGTGACCCTTGATTTTCTGCATCTTAAGAGCAGATAAAAAATGAACACGAAATGCACAGTTGTACTGTGTGTTACCGAGAGGGCACCACGGTGACACATAGCTCAGAATCTTAACATGAGGATGAGAGGAAACTTGAATCTATCTTATAGGTGACACATAATGGCTTGAAAACGGAAATTTCAATTTAGCTTCTCATTCGTTTCACTGAGTATTTATCTGACATTTGGCAGGAAGAACACTAGGCCTCAGGAGTAAAAAGACAAATCAGAAAATGCTTCTGCTCTCATCTGGATTGCAACACTTTCATTGTCTAATTATAATACTGTACAGCTGAGTGATAGACACATTAAAAGATACTTGTATACTTCAATCTCTCATTTTAAGGTCAACATATACAGTCTTCTCTGTGCAAGGTGTCTGCCATGGACTCACTTCAGTCTGCCTGGCCTGGCCCCTTTTCCATCTTAGTCACAGTGTTGCCGGTCACTCTGTTAATAGCATTCACAAACTGTGTAATATGTGCCAGACACTACTAGCTACATTGGAACCAAGTGAGGCAGGAGGCCCTTGGCCAGGACACTTTACTCAGAGCCTCAGTATTGGTTAATTAGTGATGCAACTACCAGGTCTGCCCCAAGTCTGGAAGCATCTGGGGAACTTGCCTATTCTGTTTGGTATTGATAATTGTTTAACTTGCTGTTATTGATCTGGAGTCAGTCCCTGCGGAATAGGAAAACTGAGAAAAGATAGCTTGGTCTGTTTGTGTGCTTGCATGTTTTTTTTTTTAAGGTTTTATTTATTTATCCTTAGAAGGGAAGGGAAGGAGAGAGGGAGAGAAATATCAATGTATAATTGCCTCTCATGAGTCTTCTGCTGGGAACTGGCCTGCAACCCAGGCATTTGCCCTGACTGGGAATCGAACCCTGATCGTGTGGTTCACAGGCCCGTGCTCAATCCACTGAGCTACACCAGCCAGGGCTTTGTGCTTGGATGTTTTTAATGGATCAGTAGAATTCAGAGCACATGTCTGTACTGCACTTCGAAGGTGGGGGATTCGGTCTCACTAGCAGGCAGAAACCCTACTGGGGAGGGATCTTTGGTGCCTCCATAACTCCTTGCTTGGGAACAGTGGGAACCATGGCAGTATTTGGTGACATTGGGATGTGACCAGACACACCTTCATGGCCAATTTCTGCATTTCATGCAAATCTGTTCATCTTCTCATGGGGCCAAGACTGGGCCCTGATACGCAGGGTGGTTTACTGGACCGTGTATGATAGTGAAGATGAGCTCTTGGGTGTTTGTGATAAGGCTGGAAGTGCTGAAAAGAATCCCCTCTTGCTTCTGCAAGTTATGACCTGAGTATGGTTTAAAAACAAAAAAGCTGAGGTGTTTGTCCTTGGCTTCTGGTGCTGTGGAGCATGACACACAAGTGACAGAGACTGGTAGACTGGCTGAGAGGGAACATGTGACAGCAGTCCTGGCTTCTTTCATTTAGAGAACTGGATTTGAACCCATGTACCTGGAGGTTCTAAAATGTACTTGAGTCATCAATCCTCTCCCAAATCTGTGAGTGGCCAGGACCAAGGGTATTAAATAATATCTCCATTACGTGAGGAAGAGGCTGGGCTCCAGGGCAGTGAAAGGCCCGTCTTGTCTCCAGACTCAGCCTCTGGTGCTCTCAGTGCTGCTCTGTGCTCCCCTGAGGCCCCACCCTCACTGCCACGTGGGAGAGTCAAAGGCAAGTGAGGACGCTAATTAAAAGAAAGGAGCAGAACTTTGGACAGAGGCAAAACGAGTCCAGCCACATGCGCCAAGACCCTCCCCTTACCCTGCACATGGATCACAGGGAGGAACAGAAACTCAGCTTCCCAGCTTGCTGGGCTTGCTGGCTAGGATCCCACAGGCCACTGTTGCTCTGCTAAGGAGCAGCTGTTTCTCAGCCCGAGGACACTGGTGTGTTGGACCAAAAGGCAGAGGCGTTGAAGGGTTTTGGAAGGAATTGAGAAAAGTAAATTTTGTAAAGCATCTAGGCAAGTGTTTCGCAAAGAGTAGACACTCAAAAGTTGGGTCATAATTTCAAAAAAAGGGTCAGTTTTGATACCAAGGAAATATCGACCATTTTTCATTGCAGCTATGGAAAAATGAAACCACTTCTTCTAGAAATTCTATTTTAAACCTCAGAGTACTCTGTAAAATAATTTACAGAGTAAAATAATTTAGTCAAGTTCAATAGATGTTTTTGAAACAAAACGTAGATATCAGTGAGGGCCTTCTAGCCCCTAAGATAAAAACAGGGTTGTATTGAACACAATTTGTTCAGTTGTGTTGGGGAGGTCCACCATCCCTCCTTCTCAAATTTGATGTAGATTGGAATCACCTGGGCAGCTCTAACAATACCAATGCCTGGGTTGCACCCCAGAAGTCCAGGGGCTGCCTGAGCATCAAGATTTTTCAGTGCTCCCCAGGTGACTCTATTGCTCATCATAAACTCGCTGTTAATGAGCCACACTGAGTTCTGCGCTCATTCCCTAGTACATGAGCTTGTGGCGGTGGGGGTGGGGAGGTTCCAGATCTATGATGTGTCACTGCAGGCTAAAAGTTTCTCCCTCCTTCAGAGATTTCTTCATAAATCTGCTTACAAAACCATTCACAAGTTTCGTAGAATTTATGAAGACTGGGGCGGGGGGGGCGGTCAAGGAGCTGTGCCCCTCCCCACAAGCTACCTATCACCGTGTTTCTGGCTCCCTTCCTCCCTTTCTTTTCATCATCTCTCTAACTTCCTTCTCTAGAGAAACAACAGAATATTTCTCCTGTCTCAGTGATGAGGAGGAAACCACACCAGGCCCCCTGGGGCCTCAGCAGCTACCCCAGTGACTTGTTAAGGAATTCTTTCAAGAAAGCAGAGCTCGGCTTAGTTAGGATTCCTGAAACAGCCCCTAAGGGGATTTTTTTTTTCTGTTTCATTTCAGAATTGTTGACTCTATGCCAAACCTCAACCTAGACACAGAAAGGTTTGAGATGGAGGTCCAGGGATGAACAGGGTGAAGTTAAATGATTGACAGTGAGGGCTGTTGGGGAAAGTGGGCATGAAAACAGAGTGTGCATAACAAACTCCAAGTGTGGGAAGAACATGCAAGCACAGCAGATGAGAGAGAGTGGGAGGCGTGGGGCTGGGTGAGCTGGAGGAGCCCTGGGGCCTGTGCGGGGGTGTGGGTGGGGGGTGGGGGGTGGCATGCCTGCAGAGGCTCAGTCAGACCTCTGAGCTGAGGTGCAGAACAATCACCGTTGGGGGGAATCAAAGCGGTTCCTGAAATTAAACTAACACAAAACAACCTGTGATTGTAAATGAGAGACCTTCGGCCTCAATTAAGAACACAGTTAGGAGACAGCAGTATCTTCTGCAGCCTGATTGGCATAGTCTTCCTCTAACCTCTGTGATCTTGGAGGTGGCTGAGGTGCAGTCTGGAACTTCAGGTCCATTTCTTCCCTGGTGGAGACTAGGGCAGAGTGCATTGTGTTGTGTTGTGTTGTGTGTACCCAGTGTCACCACAAAGCTCCGGGACCTTTGGGAATAAAATATTAACTCAACCATTTACTTTTTTCCTGAACACTATTTACTTCTTGGGAGACTGTCACTGGTCCTGAACATGTACAAATAAAGGCTAATCAGAAAGAATGATTTTTTTTTTGAGAGCAGTGGGGTTTAAACTATAAATTCTCTGAAGGATAACTTCTTAAGAGTTTGAGAATAAAAAAGTAAAAATAGCACAGTCCTTTTACTATTTCTGAACCCCTCTGAGTATAACTTGTTTGATCATTTCACTGTGATAGGTGCCAGACAAAAGTTTGAGCTGATTAAGCAAATGAAGGAATGCTGATCAACAGTCAGATGGGGAAGGTGAGGGACCTATCTCCTCAGCCAGCATTGAACTGACTTTGAAAGTGGCCCGAATGCTTCTTTACCTCCTCAAATGTTTTGCTGACATATTTTCTTTTTAATAAGTAATTAACCTTCAGGTACCCTTAGTTTGCTCTCTGCTAATACTAGGGGATATAAAGATTACTTTTCTCCCCCTGGCTGGTATAGCTCAGTGGATTGAGCGCGGGCCTGCGAACCACACGATCGTGGTTCGATTCCCAGTCAGGGCACATGTCTGGATTGCAGGCCAGTTCCCAGCAGGGGACCCATGAGAGGCAACCATACATTGATATTTCTCTCCCTCTCTCCTTCCCTTCACCTCTAAAGATAAATAAATAAAGTCTTTCAAAAAAAAAAAGATTACTTTTCTCTTCATGGGCCTCAGGATGGGAGGGGGCAGATGTTCCTCCAGTGAGATTGTGTTTGGGACACACTTGAAGACAGAGCAGTAATCTGAGCATGCCAGCAACTTGACTTTTCTTATTTTTGGCAAAGGCTGAGGAAATAGAATGGGAGATGCTACTTCAACAGGGGAGACAAGAAAACTGATACTTGTTGGTAATTGATCCAATATCAGATGTGTTTTGAGTGCCCACTCTGTGCTGAGCACTTAGATACATGTGGGGATACTAGATGATTTAGTTTTAGGCATAGCCACAGACTTTTCAGAACACAGAGTGTAGGAGAAAGAGAGGGTAAACACAATTGCCACTTAGAGTAGCCACAAGATGCCCCCAGAACCCAGGGGAGGTGCACATAGCCCAGCGTGGGTGAGCAGGGGTGGTGGGTGGTGGAAGTGACACCAGAGTGTAATCTTACAGGCTGCAGAGCACCCAGGGGAATGTGAAGAGAGAGGTTGCTTGTACAGTTCTGACCACATGCAGGTGCTGTTCTGAGCACTATACATACATTAACTCAGATCCTCACTGTCAGGATGGGCGGGGTAGGACAAAATGGCGGCTGAACTACAACCAGGAAAAGACGGCTGACGCCAAACCAGGGAGCCGAATCGGCGGGCTTTGCCAAAACGGATATCCGCATAGCAACCTGAGCCCGAGGAGAATCACCGATGACATATTGCCACTTGGTTCAAAGGGGACCAATCCCCAGCTCCCACAAAGAGAGCCAACCAAAATAAAACCCCACTACATTCCCTGCTTGGGTACGACGTCTTTGGCCCTGCTTTGCGGACCAGAGAACCTCGCCCAGGTGCGCAAACCCAAATAAAGCTCTATACTGCCTAACTTTGTGGCTGATTGGCATTTCTTCGTCAGTGGAGCCCAAGAAAACCTTTCACTCACAAAAGCCTTACGCAAGAAATACTATTATTCTCTCCATCTTAACAGTCAAGGCAACAGAGGCAAAGAAGGTTTAAAGAAATTGTCCAGGGTTACCCATCTGGAAGGGCTGGAGTATGAACCCAGACAGACCGTCTACCCAGGGTCTACACCAAGTCTTCTCTGTGAACCTTGGGACAGAGAGGACAACATACGCAGAGACTGAAGTTCAAAGATCATGTGATTTCTGGGAACTCCACAATTGCCGACAAAAGTCCTTGATGAAATCAAACCAGGTTTCCACCTGTGGTGTTCACCTTGAGTATCGTAAATGCAACCTGCTGAGTTTCCTCTTTGGAGACTCAAGGTCAGAGGTGGGTGGTGTTGTCAGGGACATGCGCAGGACTTACAGATTCTAGCAATAGCTCTGGGAGGATCTTGGTAAGAACTTCATGTTCTTTCTTCTACTGTTTTACATGACACCAGACAGGCAGACTTCCACTTTCTTCCTATATACTTCCCGAGGATGGACTTTGGTGAAGCAGTTCCACTGCCATCATTGGCCATATCTCGCTGGTAAGCTCTGGCCTGCTCACCCTTTTCTGACTGCTGATCATCTACTTATCATGTGGAATTAAATTACTGTCTCATTGATGCCCACAGATTATTCTTTGAAGCCTTTTAATAAGCACACACATACACTTCACAAATACAAAAACCCCAGCCCTGGCTCACTTTGGCCTTCTAGGCTCACCATGTTAGGGCACTCTTAGATGGAGTAGCTCTAGGGACGGCTACTTCCATGTAACTCAGAATTTAAATTAGGGTGATAGCTAGCAATCACCTGGCCTCACTGAGCCTCCATTTCCTCACCTGTAGAACAAGGAAACTGACACCGTTTTAAGCTCCACACTTTACTCTGGTGCCAGCTTCTCAGATGCCCAGTGCAGGGCTGTGGAGCCTGCACTTGGGGGTTGGGGCCTGCACTTCCACAGTGACCCTGTAAGTGAGATGCAAGGCATTAGGCTCAAAGCTAGTGACCAGGCCTCCATTTATTTTATTTTTTAAAACATTCTTTATAAATGATTTTATTTATTTATTTTTAGAGAGATGGAAAGGGAAGGTCAAAGAGAGGGAGAGAAACATCTTGTGGTGCCCCCTACTGGGAACCTGGCCTGCAAACCAGGCATGTGGCCTAGATTGGGAATTGAAAAGGCAACCCTTTGGCTCATAGGCCTGTGCTCAATCCGCTGAGCCACACCAGGCCTTTATTTTTTAATTAACTTTTTATTTTGAAATAAGAATGGACTTACAGGTAGTTGCCAAAAGTACAGAGAGGTCCTGTGTGCCCCTTCCATGCCTCCCCTCACTGGAGCACCTTACATCACTGGACGTGAAAGCCAAGGCACCAACACTGGCATGATCTGCAGACGGCCTTCAGGTTGCACCATCTGTTATGTGCACTCTGTGTGTGCATGTATGTGCACATGCTCATGTGAACTTCTGTGTGATTTTTTCGCATGTAACTGCCACCATAATCAAAACACAGATATAAAGGATTTCTCTCATGCTGGCCTCTGATAACCACTCCCTACCCCGGAGACCCCTTCCTGTCCTGATGGAGTTGTATCAGTAGGAACCACATAGTATGTAACCTTTTAAGACTGTACTTTTCTGATGTGTCGTAATACCCTTGAGATCTTTCCAGGTTGTGTGTATCAATGGTTCATTCATTGTTATTGCAGTAGTATTCACAGTGTGAATGTACCACAAATCATTGAACCATGCACCTATTGAAAGAAATGGCCAGTAAGGGGCTATTACAAATAAAGGTGTTATGATTTTTCAGTTATAGCTTTTTGTATGAATATTGTTTTTATTGCTCTGGGATAAATACCTAGGATTTGGATTGCTGGGTTATATGGTGTGTATTTAGTTTCATAAAAAACAGAGCAACTGTTTTCCTGAGTGGCTGTGCATTTTACATTCCCTCCAGCAGTGTAGGTGGGTCCTTTTAAAGAGAAATTCTTGTCAGAGAAGCTTGTTCCCCGGGGAGAAATCAGGAGAGCAGCTTGTAGTCCAACTTGGGCTTGACAACTTTTATACTCACTCAGCCTTGGAGCTTCTGGCAGGACTCCCTCCATGACATGAGAAGAATCTTCCCAGAAATAATTCCCATGCTAGGAGCTGGGAAGTGCACAGCAGCCATGGTTAATTATCCCCAGTGCTAGTGCAGGGGAGGGGCAGCTTGGACGACTGGGATGCGATGTGGGTTCCTTACTTAGCCACCACCCTTCATTCCTAGGCCTGCATCCAGAGCCCCGGGTGGAATTTTCGCCACACTCAACCATACAGAGCCTGCAGAACAAGTGTTAATTCCTGAAATTTGTTTCCCCAGTGGTTTCTAGTATGAGAACAACCTGAGCCTCACTGAGCCTCCATTTCCTCACCTGTAGAACAAGGAAACTGACACTGTTTTTTAAGCTTCACACTTTACTCTCGTGCCAGCTTCTCAGATGCCCAGAGGGCAGGGCTGTGGAGCCTGCCCTTGGGGGTTGGGGCCTGCACTGTCCCAATATATTTTTCTTCCTCCTTGAGCACTGCTGTCCTGCACATGGTAAAGAATAACCCACAGCTGCTTCTGGTCCTCCATCAGACTCACAAAAGAAAAAAAATCAATTCACACTTTTCCTCGGAAGCAAGCCTATTGGCAGATCTGACATGTTGTCTATCATGCTGCCATAGCAAATCGCCACCGTCGAGGTGGCTTAGACAATAGACATTTATTTCTCACAGTTCTGGAGGCTGAGGAGTCTAAGATCAAGATGCTGGCTGATGCAGTCCCTGGCGAGGGCCCTTGTCCTGGTCTGCACAGGGCCAACTGCCCCACATGTGCTCATGGGAAAGACACAGAACTCTGATCGCTTCTTCTTTTAAGGACAGTAATCCTATCATGGAGATCCACCCTCCTGGCCTCATCTGACTCCAATTACCTCCCAAAGGCCCCACCTCCAAATGCCATCACATTGGTTTTTAGAGCTTCAACCTGTGGATTTTTGGGGAGACCAACATTCAGCCTATAGCACATGTAAAGACCCTGCCCTCTGGGTCAGGAAATGGGCCACAGAATGACTCTGCCTGAATTCGACCACCCTGATTTAGAAGGAGCAGGAAAATGCCCCCACACAGAGGCATTTGCAGGGAGAGGAAGTGTTCGGGGAGGGTCACAGACGTTGGCCACTGGAGCATGAAACTGACTTTTCCTAAAGATACCATGGAAAGTTCCTGAGAAGGCTAAGGGGCGCTCAGTGGGAGTTTCTACCCGGATATCTCATGCTAAAACCAGGGGAGCAGAATTCTGTATTCCTAAAACCAGTCCGCCATTTCTTTCTGCATCTCTTACATTGTGAAATGGAGCCAGACAGGTTGAGTCTGCTGCATGTCCCGGCTCTAGTAGAAGGCTCCTTGACTCCCTGATGAGAAGGAGAGAGACGTTTCTACGGGGAAACTCCAAACCTCTCCTTTGCCTTTGTCATTCGTGGCACACAGACAACCTGGGAAAAGGATCCCACAGCGTGAACAATAAAGGACTATAAGGCCTTCCTGGTCGATGCTGGAAGAGACAGGAGCCAGCTTCCTGTGGCTTCTGCTTCGAGTGCTCTCTTCCAGCAACTTGAATTCCTACCCAAGAAAACAAACTCATTTCTCTGCTTTATGAATCAACGCAATCCTAGTGTTTTCTTCCTGATGAAAGGATTAAACATAATTTGCTAAAAATATAAAAAGAATCATTTGGGAAGACAGCAAACTGTCGTGAAAAGTAAGAAGAAAAAGATGAGAGAACTAACTTAAGGTTAGTAAATGGGAATAGTGCACCCGCAAAATAACTGCAGCCCCTGCCCCCACTGACCCCGAATTCAAGTCAGACGCCACACACGAGCCCATCACAGCACAGTTTCCCGCAGACCCCTGACCCCACACTTCACTCTCCTCTTTCATGACATTGCTGTCACCATCTGAATACTGCTCAGCCTTTGAGTGCCATCTGTTTGTGTTTTCAGACCACAACACTGAAAAACTGTTATGGTATGGAAACATTTCTAGACAAAACTGGTAAAACTATGAGCAGTTCTCCTAAGTACCTTTGTTGGGCTTAAGCTTCAGAGAACTGGAACAAAAAAGCCCTGAACTAAGAAATTTTTTTTCTGACGCAAGAAAACATAAGTAATAGATGCTCACAACAATGTGTAATTATAAAAATTGGAAGTAACCTAAACATCCATCAAAAGGAAAATGGATACAATTGTCATCTATATACATAATTTATACTCTGAAGCCATGAAAACAAATTAACCGAAAGATACACATGCTATCTTCTGCAATGTCATAAACGGGTCTCAAAATAAGCTATTAATGCAACTCCTTTATTAATTCCAATAATTTTTAGATTAGGTTTTTTTGTATAGGTAATCATGCCATATGCACATAATGATGTTTTTGTTTCCTTCTTTTTACATCTTTAACCATTTTATTTTTCTTGTCTTACTATGCTGGCTAGGGCCTGCAGTGCAGTGTTGACTAGAAGGGGTGATAGAAGGCATTCTTGTCTCATTCTTAGTTTAAAAGAAATTGCTTTCAATGTGTCACCAATAAATGTAATGCTCATTGCAGATGTATGTTTTAGGTGCATCATCGTAAGGAGCAGAGAGAACGAATTTTCCGAATTCAATCTGGCATTCTTTTTATTGTCAGGTTTCTTTAATCGGTTTATATTCATTAGGAATTTTAATGTATTTGTAATTATTTCTCATTTATATTTGAGTTTTATTTCTTTTATGTCGGATCTTTCTATGTTCCTTTCTCCCCTTCTTCTCAGCATTCTTCTGCATTAATTGAAGTATTTAAAATATTTTTCTAGTTTGAAAGTTATATACTATTTTCTATTTTATAAATGCATTTTATTGATTATACTATTACAGTAGTCCCATTTTTTCTCCCCTTTATTTCCTTCCACACTGTCCCCTACCTTCCACCATCATTCCCCACATTTTTCATGTCCATGGGCCATGTATATAAGTTCTTTGGCTTCTCCATTCCCTATACTATTCTTAACCTCTCTCTGCCTATTTTGTACCTACTGTTTATGCTTCCTATTCCCTGTAACTTTTCCCCCATTCTTCCTGCTTCCCCTCCCCACTGATAACCCTCCGTGAAATCTGTATTTCTGTGAATATGTTCCTGTTCTCGTTGTTTGCTTAGTTCATTCTTGTTTTTGTTTTTGGTATTTTTTTAAGGTTCAGTTGTTGAATGTTGTGGGTTTGTTGTCATTTTACTGTTTATAATTTTGATCTTCTTTTTCTTAGATAACTTCCTTTAACATTTCATATAATAAGGGCTTGGTAATGATGAACTCCTTTCACTTGACCTTATCTGAGAAGCACTTTATCTGCCCTTTCATTCTAAATGAAGGCTTTGCTGGATAGAGCAATCTTGGATGTAGGTCCTTGCCTTTCATGGATTTGAATACTCCTTTCCAGCCCCTTCTTGCCTGTAAGGTCTCTTTTGAGAAATCAGCTGACAGTCTTATGGGGACTCCTTTGTAGGTAACTGCGTCCTTTTCTCTTGCTGAATCTCTCTGCTTTTAAGATTCTTTCATGTTGGGTAATGTAATTATGATGTGTCTTGGTGTCTGCTTCCTTGGGTCCAACTCCTTTGGGACTCTCTGAGCTTCTTGGACTCCCTGGAAGTCTATTTCCTTTACCAGTTTAGGGAAGATCTCCTTCATCATGTTTTCAAAAAAGTTTTCAATTTCTCACTCTTCCTCTTCTCCTTCTGGCACCCCTATGACTCAGATGTTGGAACATTTAAAGTTGTTCCAGATGTTCCTAAGCCTCTCCTCATTTTTTGAATTCTTGTTTCTTCATTCTGTTTAGGTTGACTCTTTTTCTTCCTTCTGGTCTAAATCATTGACCTGAGTCCTGGTTTCCTTCCCATCACTGTTGTTTCCCTGTACATTTTCCTTTGTTTTACTTTACATAGCCTTCACTTCTTTCTCTATTTTGTGACCATACTTAACCATCTCTGTGAGCATCCTGATTATCAGGGTTTTGAACTCTGCATCTGATAGGTTGGCTATCTCTTCATCGCTTAGCTGTATTTTTTTCTGGAGCTTTGATTTATTCTTTCATCTGGGCCATATGTTTTTGGCCTTGGCAGGGCTGACACCTAGTAAGGGGTGGAGCCTTAAGTATTTGCCAGAGAGGGGCAACCCATGTGGCAGAACTGTGGCACTGTGTGTGGGGGAGGGGTCAGAGAGGGAACAGTGCCACTTGCTCTGCTCTCTGCAGCTTTCAGTGACTTTCTCTGCTACCCACAAGCAAATTGAGCTCTTCTGGTGCTGATTCCTGGGTGGGTGGGTTTGTGTACAATCTAGGATCCTATGGGTCTCTCCAACAAACTCTCCTGTGAATATGGGAGTTTCTCCTGCTGCCTGAACATCCACAGGACTTTTCAGTCAGAGGTTTTGAGGCTTTAATTCCCCATGCTAGAACCCTGGGTTGCTCTGTCTCTTTTGCTCTCCAGTTGTTCCTCCAAGTTTATCTGCATACAAATGTCCACCAGCCACCACCTCTCCTGCCCCAGTCCTTCAGCCACTGCTTTGGCTCGAGTCCCCTCCATCCCAGCTGTTTGTCTCCACCCCTCCTACCTGTCTGGATGAATGTTTCTTCCTAACTCTTGGTTGTTTGACTTCTATACAGTTCAATTTTCAGACAGTTAGGTTATTTTTTGTTTTTAAATTTGTTGTTGTCTTTCATATGGTTGTGTGAGGAGGCAAAGCCTACCTACTTAGGCTCCATCTTGGATGGCAGTCTCTAGTTCTAGTTTTTAATGGTTACTCTTGAATTTGAAACATAAATGTTTTTACTTAATAAAGTTTAAAGTTAAACATTATCTTTTCAAAACTTTTTTTGGCATTTATTTTTATTGTGGTAAAAAACATGACATTAAATTTATCTTAATCGGCCCTGACTGGTGTAGCTCAGTGGGTTGAGTGCGGGCCTGTGAACCAGACGATTGCGGTTTGATTCCCAGTCAGGGCACATGCCTGGGTTGCGGGCCAGTTCCCAGCAGGGGACGCATGAGAGAAAACCACACATTGATATTACTCTCCCTCTTTCCTTCCCTTCCCATCTAAAGACAAATAAATAAAAAAATCTTTTAAAAAATTTCTATAAAAATTTATCTTAATCAGTTTTAAATGTGCAGTTCAGTAGTGTTAAGGACATTCACATTGTTGTGCAACAGATCTCTATGACTCTTTCATCTTACAAAACTGACCATTAGCTTTCAGTTCTCCCTGAAAACTATAAGGACAAAGACATGAGATGTTTTTTGCTTCATCACCAGCCCACCCTCATGTGCTATTGTTATCTTGTAGTTTTGTGCTGTATTGTGTCCTGTGGTAGGGAGCCTCCAATATGGTCACCAATGATCCCTCATCCTAATTTACACTGTGTGTGCTCCTGTTCCCTTTAGGATATATAGCTGTTGCTAAATTGCTATATTTAGCATTGCTATATTGCTATATTGCTATATTTAGAAATCTGCTATTAGCTCAAATATAATTTCTTGTTAGGTAACTTCTCTTGCTACTTATTCCGATTGTTTTTTTTCCTTTTGTCAATTTGTGGTTTTGATGTGATTAGGCTAGTTGTGGAATTCTTTTTATGAATTCTTTTTCTGTGGAAATTGTGTTTACTGAATTTGAAGTCTCACGTCTTTCATTAATTTTAGAAATTTTTTTCAGAAATTACTTTTCTTTCATTTTATCTGTTTTGCTTTTAAGCTATAGAACATGTTTTTTATCGCTCTATTTTCCTCTGATACATTTTGAGTTCTCAAAATGTATACATTGGATACTCACAATCTATCAGAGGAAATAAACTTTCATCTATTTCAATGAAATGAACTTTCATCTATTTCATTAGTTCTCTCTTCAGCTATTTTTAAAACTGTGTTTTAACCTAACGATTAATTTTTTATTTCAACAATTAAATATTTTCTTTTAAGAGGTTCCATATTATTCTTTTTCAAATAACTTCTCAGCTTTTTGACATTATACCTTTCCTTGATTGTGTTTCAGATCCTCTCTTTTATTTCTTTAAACAAATGACACTTTTTTATTTCATATTTTGAATATTATATTTTCTGAATTTTAAATATTTATGGGTATAATTCTGGTGTTTGTTTTTTCTGCTGACTCTCCCTTCTGGTGGTTTATTCCCTGTGTTTTCAAATTTTTGATTATGAGCTTGATCTTTAGAAATCCTGTGAATTGAGTGTGTGTGTCCTTCCAGATGGCTTATATTGCCTTTGCCAATATTCCCCAGGTGTTCCCCAGGTGTTCCCTTTAACTTAATTTCTAGGATTGGAATTTTCTGGATCATGGAGATAATATACATTTGGGTCCCAAACCTATGTGATATCAGATATGGAGTTACCAATTCTCAGGGAAGACTTATTTTCTCTAGAGTCCATGTAGAGTTAGACAAGTTTTCTTCTACTTTTGCTGGATAATATTTTTTTCTTATCCACATTATTTTTATTGTGGCTGTAACTCTTTTAAGTTCCTTGCTTCACAGAGGAATCTATTTTCCATCTTGCACAATGCAGGACACTTCTGCCAGACTCCCATAGAGCCATCAGAGCCTAAGTTACGGTTTGTAAAGACACATCTACCTAGGACAGACACAGTTTCAGTGCTGGCTTTCCTTTGTTTGGGGACTCTCTCCTTGTCTTGTCTCTTAGCGATCTCCCATCCTTTCTTGCAAACTCAGCTAAGCATTTAAAAAGACTTGTGTCACACTTTACCCATTCTTTTCAGGTATTTTATAGAAAGGCAGTTCTTATGTTCTGTAGACCAGAAGATTGCCCACTTCATACACTTTTCCTAGAAGCACAGGCCATTTCAGTGTGCTCCCTTGGTCTGTCTTTTGCCA
Organism: Sturnira hondurensis; assembly: GCF_014824575.4. Lineage (NCBI taxonomy): Eukaryota > Metazoa > Chordata > Mammalia > Chiroptera > Phyllostomidae > Sturnira > Sturnira hondurensis. The sequence continues at coordinate 3,230,944 of NW_028076902.1, read as the reverse complement.
ATGTCCTGTTTATGGAAGCTTCAGTGTGTATCAGAGATTCAAATGCTCAAGGACACTGCAGCAGGTTGTTAATTCTCTTCAAATCCTTCTTCTTGCAAACACCTATGATTCTGCCTGAGGGCTGTCTCAGGATGTGGGTGTGAGCTTGTCTCATCATAATCAAGGCAAAAGTGCTAGGGAGTTAATGTTACCAGGAACAACCACAATGAATAAGAGTTGTTAGATCAATGCTCCAGTTTTTTTGCCACTCAGATCTGGCCATTCTAATGTTTCATCACGGGTCTCCCAGAGGTGCCCAGAAGGACAAAGCCCCAGCTGCCCATAGCAGTTACCTGTGTTGGTTCGATTTACTTCCTTGTCTCACTTCTTCACTCTATTTTGGTGCTTCTTAGGATCCTTTCTCAAATAAATTTATGTTCAATTCCTGCATCAAAGACCATTTTTGAGAAAACTCAAAATTTAATATTCATAATGAGCCTTGACTATGTATGTGGTATTATTAAATATTGTAGATTCAAAGATAGAGTCTGAGAAATAGTTTCATTTCTAGATTAATTTATACTCCAGGCTTCTTGCTTTGTTGCTGTCTTTTAGAAACACACATTTTTTTGTGATGTTTGTAGGTAGCTAAGAGCATTTCAACAGATTTAGGTCCAAAATGGCACAAATCTAATTAGCAATTCGAGGTGTTCAAGTGATGGTGAAAATAACATCAAGTGGCCATACCCGAGTACTTCATCATTGGGCCAGAAAGAATATTCCATATTGAATAAATGGATACTGAACTATTATATATTTGGCCTTCTTGGGTTCATGTGGTGACATCACTTTGATACAGAGGGTAGCGATGGTAAAACTGAACTCCAAGATGGTTTTTTAGAGGTGCTTTGAGTGTCGACAAAAGACTAAACTCTCCTCTCTTTTCAGAAGAGGCTGCAAACTGTTAGGGTGGGCAAGGATAGGAGGAAGCTCTGGCTGGACTTTGCCAAGATGGACATCCTCACAGTAACCTGAGTCTGAGGAAGAGACCACCAATGCTGTACTGCTTCTTTGTTCAGAGGGCACCAATCCCCAGCTCCCATGGGGAGCCAATGAAAATAAAACCCCACTACATTCCCTGCTTGGGTGCGACTTCTCCCAGCCTGACTCTGCAGACCGGGAGAACCTCGGCCGGTAGCACAAACCCCAATAAAGCTCTTTATTACCTACTTTATGGCTGATTGGCATTTCTTTCTCGCGGAGCCTAAGAAAAGCTCTCACAAGCTGCTAGTACATGGGTTGCTTCTAGCTTTCAGATATATTTTGTTAGCCTGCATAATGTTTAAAAACACTTAGACTAATTGTCATATTTATAAATTAGGAGGTTGTGTTGGTAGATTAGAAGCTCTAATTTTAAAAAATTAGAAAATTGGACATCAAAAGTCCCACAAGCCCACATGAAGATCAGATGGAGATGAAGAGTAGATTCCTTCTTGAGATAAGGCGAGTGCCTTAGTCTCTGTCAGTTTCTATCGTATGTATATTACAACTGACCGCTTCACTCATTATTTGCCTTTTCCATGAGGGTATTTGAGATTTTGACCCTAGCTCTACATTTTCTGTAATGGGTGAGATGTCGCGGCTGTGACTGGTTTGGCAGGAAGGTACCTGTGGCCTTTTCTCTCTTGCTTGTTCTCCTGTGCCTGCTTCCAGAATTCTGAAGGTCCATGCTCTGAGAAGGCAGCACTGCTGAGTCCCGGGGAGCTGGCAGTATTTGCAGAGGAGTCTCCTGCTCATGATTTTGGTTTTTTGCTCTGAAACCTCAGACACATTTTTGTTAGCAGCCTGTGTTCTGTTCAATTGCTGGTTCAAGTAAACAAAGAGCCATTGGGAATTTGCTTCTCAGGTATCTTTTTTGAAATGTGCACACTCACTTACATAAGAATTGCTCTTTAATTTAGTTAAAACCAAAGCCAAGTGTGAAGCAGAAAAGCCTCATTGTTCATCCTGGAACAATAAACTTGCTGCTGACTTTCCACTCCATTTGGATTTCAAACAGCTCAGTGTAGGTCAGGCTGAACTTTAGCATCTCTGGAGAACTGAAGCTCCTAGCTAGTACTTCTCTCTCTCTTTTTTTAAAAAAATTATTTATTTACATTTTAGAGAGAGGAGAAGGAAAGGAGAAAGAGTGGGAGAGAAACATCAATGTGTGGTTGCCTCTCATGTGTCCCCCACCGGGGACCTGGCCTGCAACCCAGGCATGTGCCCTGACTGGGAATTGAACTGGTGGCCCCCTGCTTCACAGGCCTGCGCTGAATCCACTGAGCTACATCAACCAGGGAAGTACTTCTCTTCTGAAAAAGCCTCCATCCACAATCTAGACTGAGCCAGATGACCCTCCAGGTGGTGATGGTGGTGGGGGCGGTGGGGAGGTGGAAGGATTTGGGTATTTGGCTGATGGCTGATGTTCCTTATCCTTAGCAAGCTTTTCTACATATGAGAAAAGACTAGGAGAAGCAGGCTGCTGCCATCAAGCTTTATAGGGCTTTAGGGGCTCAAGTCACCTGTGATATTTTTTCAGCTGTCCTCTGTCATGGTTAATTGTTTTCTAAACATTGTTAGAATACAGAATGAGGCTCATACCACAGAAGGCAGCTCTTAGTCTAAACAAGCTCTTGTTTTCACTGCTTTGTGAAACTATGTCATTTCTATGCAATATCTGCCATGATAATACATTTGTGGAACTGTTGGTCCTCTCAGTGTTGTCAATGAGCCCCCACAGAGCTTTTGTACATACAGAGGCTCTTGCTCTGTAGGGGCCTGGGCAGGAAGGGATGTGTGCAGATTGCCTTAAGAGAAGCACTGCAGAGAAAAAGGACCCTCTGAACTTTGGGGATGTGGATGTGGATGTGGGCAAGAGGGCCAGGTCTCGTTGTATGTGTTATCTTTGACCTGAAGTGAACTGTATGAGTTCCCTTCATGGCTATTACACTGAGAGAGGAAGCAGAGCTGACCTGGGAATGTCCTATCAGGTTCTGCTGCCTTCTAGCATTGGGGCTGGGGTTAGGCCACATAGCCACTCTGGCTCCGAGTTTCTTAGGAACAAAAAGATGCTTGGACTGAAGCCCTGAGTTTCTCTCTGGCATGAACATTTCCCAATTCTGTAAGAGGTTCCCAGTCTACCTTGAACCTGTGGGCAGGGACTGCCATGATGCTGACTCTTCCTATGTGCCTGCAAATGCTAAGATTGCAGAGAAATAGATGGTCATGTTATAGCTGCATCCCAGAACCAATTAACACCTGTTGTAGACTGCTCTGCCATGGTTCTAGGAATTGTATCTCAACCCTTTGAGGCTAAGGGCAAGGGACAACCTCTGGAATGTGAGCCGCAGGAGAGAAAGCCTGTCTCTGGTAGCAAATGCTGTCTCAGTTTCCTCTCCCTGCCCCCAAAGCATGGTCAAAAGTCAATGACGGGTAAGACCCCTCACAGTGGGGAGCAACCTAAGCCAGACTCAATCACTTGAGAAGACTTCATGGAAGGACTCAGGGGGGCTGCAACAAAGAGCCAGCAATAGACTCATACCCCCTGGCTATGTGACATAGCCCAGGTCCCCATGTTCTCTGGGAGAAGTGCTTCCTGGCTCTAATCCCCTTAAGCCTGAATACCTGATGGGGAGGGGTGCAGCTTCTTGCCTTGCTAGAGCGTGTCCTGGGGAGCAATCTGGCATCACAAAGACTTCCTGATAAACCTGTGAAATCTGCTCTGCTACGAGTGCTTTCATTCATATGTTAAGGGTCCAAGCAAGAAACCTTAAAACTCTGTTCCTGACAGACTCTGACTCATAGTAAGACCTCAGATTTCTTTGAAATGTTATCTACTGTTTGATCCTTGCCGCCCTGTATTCCAGTGTATTAGAACCCAATAAAAGGCCCTGGAAGAGGGGGCTCAAGGCCTTTTTCTCCTTGGAGAAACTGGCCGCTGCTGGCCTTTGTCTCCCCTGAGAAACTGGCCACCAGCCCACAGCCTTTTCCCTCTGGGAAAATGGCCACTTCTCCTCCCTAAGCAGAAACACAATCATGTCTTGGCTGTATGCACTTTCATCCATGGCACTCGGGGGGACTTGTGAGGAAAGTCACCCCCACAAATGCCCATTACCATAATAGGTAGCCACAAGGCTGACTGTCAGAAACTGATCTTTGGTCTCACTAAGCATAATGCTCTTCCCAAGAACCACTCCAGCAACCTCGCCATGTGCTGGAACATTTTTTAGTCTCCTCCATTGCCAGTTACACAGACACTGTGGCCTGTGATTGGCTACACTGGCCATGGGATTGTATTGATAACAGGCTGAAAGCCATGCTAGTATAGCCTGTTACTCTCATTTCTGACTCAGAGGGGGTAGGGTGGGGGAATCACTGGAAACTTCCTTCTGTTTTGCTGGTTGGAGCAAATGGCATTAGCAATGCCAGGCAGTGGCTGGAAATAGGAAGGAAGACGTACTGTTGTTTTGAGCTCTTGAAGACCTCATATTTCGTGATTCTGTTTTTAATAATTACTTAGCAAGCATTTCTGGGTGATGCAGCCTTAACAACGACAGGAAGGAAGTTGGGTCACATCCTAAGCACCAGAGGAGCACAAAGACTTGTCCTGAGTTGTTTGGAGATTCAGAGTGTCTCCAATCCTACTATGCAGTTTGTGCTCTCTTTTGAAATAGGTAATAGTAAGGACAAAGAGTTGTGAATGAGCCAGAAAAAACAATAGAACAGAAGAACTGGTAAGCTCAAGTGGACTCATATAAAAACTGGATAGAATGCTGGACAACAGTCAAATCAGCCCAGTGATCACATAAAATACACAAGTAGAGAGACAGTCCCAAGATGATGAGTCAGCAAAGTGTTCTACAGATGTGTCTGAACTTTGCAGACAAAAATTTTTAGTCCTTATGTGAACATATTTTTTAAAGTTGGTTTTAGAGAGAGAGCATGGGGGGATGTGAAAAAGAAACACTGATCACTTGGATCAAACCCACAACCTAGGTACATGCCCTGATTGGGGATCAAACCCACAACCTTTTGGAGTACAAAATGACACTCCAACCAACTTAACCACCCAGCCTGGGCTGTGCAGACAAAATTTATCAACTCATTTAAATCACTATTCTAATTATATTTTTGACATTACCATGGCAGGTGTAAGTTTTCAGCAATGCTGGCAGACCAGGTTAGTTTATAAGAACATCAAGGACAATGAGTAACATCACAATGACACAGCAAAACACACGCCATTTGAGGAAAAAGCACCAGGATAGAGGGAACTTTTTAAAGGAAGGGGCTTAAAAGGTCTTGAGGATCTAATAGGTCAAGTTTAAGTAAAGAGAGCTTGCTGACTAATCAACAAACCCAGAATCAGTTGATAGGTAACTCATAACCTGCACCCTCAGCTGGTCTGAGATGACAGTCTTTATTTCTGGTCTAGAGTATACTACCCACCTAGGAATACACTGAACTAAGTACTGCTATAATTCCAAGAAGGTATAAGAATACATATAAAAATAAATATCAATGTAAAGATGATGAAGAAATAAATATAAACCCATGTTATTAATATTTTGAAACTAAGAAAAATATAATGAGTAGAATAATCATTGTGGTAATTTATGGTTTGCTTTGCCTGCTTTTAAAGCATTTAAGGCAATCTCCTGTATTAGATTAAAGGCTTAAAATTCTATTAATAAATATGTAACCAATGTATATATGTCAGCAATAAATTTGATTTACAAAGTTTTGGATTTATTAATTATGCAGGCAGTGTTTAATTGTGTAAAGGGACATTTTCACTACAGTATAGGAAGACTAAATGGAACAGGTACAGAAGAGCCTTTGAATAAGAAAGTTTCCAGCTATGAGAAAGGAGTCTAATGGCTCACTACAGTGGGGACCCTGGTCATGCATTCTGGATTTCTCAGTGGGGCTGGCGCAGCTCCTGCCTGGCCATAAAAGGGAGATGCCAGGCTTTGAGTTAGGGAGCCCACAGGCAGCACTTTGGCCCAGCAGGCAGTGTGAGAATGAATCTTCAACTATAAATTGTACTTGGAAGCAGTGCTTTCTGGGCTAGGAGCTTTTTCTTTCTCCTCATAGCCACTGGGTTGGTTACCACTTGCTCGCTCTTGTCCTGAAGGCAGAGAGACACTGGAGGGGTCCTAGGACAGAATTTCAAGAAGAGGCCCACAGGGATGCCTTTTGGATCCCACACAAGGAAGCTGGCAGATGCCGACTGCATACTGCCCATTGCACAGGAATCACCTACGGGCTGCAGCCAGATGGGTATGCATGTACTTGTTTCCCAGCGAATCCCAGAGTGCACCTTCCAATGATGCCCATGTGGCTTCTCTAGGATCCCAGAACAAACTTACTAGATCAGGGGCCTGGGACATCACTTTACAAGGAACCCCGGAAAAGGACTGAACAACCCAGGTGGCACAGAGTTCCTGAGCAAGTCACCCTTTTTTCCCTTTAAAATCTTCACCATATTGTTTCGGTTCTGGAGGGGAGTGCCTACCCCTCATCTGTGTGACCCTGACCACTGACTCTGCTGTGTGCCTCACACTGCTCTTACCAAGTTGCTGAAGGCTCTGTAAGTCAGGAGCCCCTCCATCCTCCCCACCCCACTGCCGACTTCACACTGGCAGCTGCTTTGTGTATTGTCTGTGCTGTAGTTTCCACAAACAGCTGCAGAGCTAGAAGAGAGCCTTCTCCCATTTCCACCTCTCCAAACATCCCCCTTCAAAATGGCAGCAAAACTGCCCATTGAGATTTTGCCTGAGGATGGAAAGACCTGGGAAAACACTTCTGTTTGCACAGAAGAGGCTTCTTAGACTCACAGACTCTTGGCTTTTTTAGGTCCCTCTTTAGGTCCCTATTCACAAGTTATTCAGCATCTCTTTTAAAAATGCTTGGAAGAATTAACAGGGAGGAACCAGTGGCTTCCTAGCAGAAACTCACCTGCAGGCTTTGTTCTCTTCTAGCTCCTTTTCACCCCAACTTATTCCCATTCCCATTAAAAAAATCTGCATCTCAGTGTAGATATATTATATATCATATTAATGTATTATGTACTATATGCATACATAATTTTTTTTGGTCAACATTCTGTCTTTATATGTGGGCCAAAAGGCCCAAGTCTGCTTCAGGCAGGTTGCTGTTTAATCCTGCATGCCCAAGGTTTACTCTTGGAAACTTCATCTTTGTTTTTCTGGCTATTTGTCTACTTTTAAAAAATTGCACTTTACTAATATCCCTATTAGTCTTGGAAAATAAACTAATAGAAAAATACTTTCTGTGCGCAGTATTTTAAAGTACTGCAAAAGAACTACTTGGCCAGTGATGTTTTCCATTACTACCGTTATTTTTCAATGTTGTTGCTATTTTGGGGTTTGTCTTATGCTTCATTTACTTCAGAATTATTAGGTTTTGAGAATAGCAGGGTTTTGATTCTCCCTCCCTTTGTTCCGTGGGCAATTTTGAAATTTTCCTATGAACATTTTTATCAACATGTCTGTTCATTCTACTATGTAGCAGCTAAGTCATTTACAGTTTACCCTCTAGTTTGGAGGAGATGTTGCCAGCACTGGTTTGCATTCTAAAGTCTGATTAATTGTCCTGTTTGACTATCTTGATGGATTATCCTGGTGAACACGACCTGATTTTGACTTTTTAATTAAGGACTTTTTGGAGGTCAGGTAAAGTGCTTGCCCTACAGCAAACTTTGGCAACATGCAACCTGTTTATGCAGAGGTGGACAAGGCCACTTGCCTTCAAGGAGAAGAAAGCAGGTGTTCACTTCATGTTCGAAGCATGTGACCGAATGCTATGGTCCCCTGACCCTAGAATCTCCCAGATGGCTGGCTGGGCCCCCTAGGGATCACCACAGGCATCAGCTTACTGCCAGAGATAGGGTTCTTGCCCTGCACCTCCTCACCACTCACTGATTTCTCAACAGAGGAAACTGCTGTCAGATGTGGGAGACATAGGGTTTCCCTATGGAATATGCATGCCAACTGTATAGGAGGGCTCTGACTGAAAAAATAGGTTGTCACTAATAAGAGAATGGTAGATGTCATTTTAATTTGGGAGGTGTTATTTCCAGACACCTTTGCAACAAAAGAGAACTTGATACACATGGATAAAAAGTGTAGACATAAGTGTTTCTTCTTCTCTATGGCTGCTGTAGGTCCCTGGTGTGTGCTGGGTGAGAACCAGACTGGCTCAGCTCTGAGAGTGTGCAGAGAGGGGCTGCTGTGGGGCAGGGTGGGCAATCCTTGAATCAGAAGATAAATCTCCTTTACCTCCTCCTTTCCTTTCCTCTACTTCCTTCTCCTTCCTTTTCTAGTCCACAGAATACTTGGGTTTTTTATCTCTTCACCAAAAGACTCAGTTTTTGAGCTGTGCCTTCTCTCTGTCCCCACCTTGTGTTTCTGGGATCAGATGACATGAGTTGCTCACTGTTAGAATTCTACAGTCTAGTTTGAAGTCACTGGGTGTGAGGTAAGACACTCGGGTTTGTGTCATGGCTACGGTATGTTACTTAGTTAAGAGAGTTAATATGTATATGTTTCAGCTTCTCCACCTGGGAAATGGAAATAAATATCCTACATACCTCACAGGGCTGTTAGTAAAATTTGAATGAGAATTTATAAACGGAAGAACTTTATAGACTGTAAAATGTTATGCAGACACAGGAGGGTTTTAGTTCTTTCAAAGATATCCTATACATTCCTTGCAATCATGGTGGGCTAGGTGTCAAGTTCACTTGACCATATAGCACTTCTGTGGTTTGGATCATCCAGAAGACCTATATATAACTTGAGCCTCTGATCTGGTGATGAGCTTGAGAGATTCCTTTCTAACCTTGACCAGGGAGCAGCAGACTTTTTCTATGAAGGGCCAAATAGTTAGTATACTAGGCTCTGTGGGTCACAGAGTCACTACCACACTCCTCAACAACACCATTGTGGCATGTAGCAGCCATAGGCAATATACAAATGAATAAAGTGCCACTGTGTTCCAATAAAACTTTATTTATAGACACAAAATTTGAATTTCATATGGTTTTCACATGCCACAAATATTATTCTTTCTTTGAAAATTTTAGTTATTTAAAAATATAAAAACCATTCTTATCACACCAGCCAGACAAAGCAAGGGAGCAAGTGGGATTTGGCCTGAGGGCTTCACTTGCTGAGCCTTGCCCTGCCCACAACAACTCCCAGGAGCTGCTTGAATGGCCAAGATGACTGCAAGTGTCAGAGAAATTAAAAGGGGGACAGGAGTCACGTGGGAATGGGTCCCAGGCCCCTTACTTTTTGTGACATATCTCTCTGCCTGGTTGATGTCAGAGTATGTTAAGAGAAACACTGAGGTGTACACTCAAGGCTCTTGCAGAAAATACAGCTAGACCTCCTCTCTCCAACCCTTGTCAAGAACCCTGTCACAGCAGCAACAACAATGGCAGCACTGATGATACTTATGGATGGCTGCCTGGAGTGTGTGCAGCTCATCCCTGCCTGCAGGCAGGCCCTCTGAGCACCCCAGACCTGCACGTGCTGCATTTGTGGGAGGTCCTGCTGTGGTTCATTGCAAAATTGATCCTGTGTTGCATTTCAGTAATGAGCCCTTGGTCCACACTGAGAGGCACAACGAGAAATAACAAATGTGAGTCCTTGTGGCATCTCCTATTGAGGTGCTGTCCAGGATATCATCTCTCCAAGGAGAAATTTCTCTCATAGTTCATCCAGGTACCAGGAAAAAGCTGCACATCTCCTTAAAAACTGGTTTTACCTTGTAAATATGCTATCTCCTTGTTTGATTTGGTATCAAGAAAGTTCAGAGTCAAATATACCTCTAGTGACTGTAAAATATCTTAAAAGTCATTAGCACCAAAGACTTATTGAGCTTGCAGTACATGCTCAGCACATTTCATGCAGTTCTTTGCACTTAATCCTCATAGTCCTGAGAGGTAGCTTAATTAATTATCCCTTTTGTATGGGAGGAGTAATGACTTCCAAAGATATCCATGCCCTCCATTGAATGTTACCTTAATTGGCAAAAGAAAGTTAGCAATTGTGATTTAACTAAGGATCTTGAGATAGTGAGATTATCCCAATCACAAGTGTCCTTATAAGAAGGAGGAAGAGGGAGATTTGATACAAAAGAAAGCAATGTGGGAGCTGAAGCAAGATGCTATGTTGTTGGCTTAGAAGATAGAAGAAGAGGCTATGAGCCAAGGAATGCAAAGCATACAGCTGTTGAAGCTGGAAAAGCCAAGAAATGAGATTTGCCCCTAGAGTTTCCAAGACAGTGTGGGCTTGAGCAAGGGAAACTGACTTTTGGACTTCTGACCTCCAGAACTCTAAAAGAATAATGTATGTCATTTTAAGCCACCTAGTGGTAACTTCTTACAGCAGCTATAGGAAACTCATACACACTCTTTACAATCAATAACAAGAGACTTAGAGAATATTGCCCAAGGATTGGAATGAGATCCAGACCCAAGATCATATTCCTCATCTGTTTTGTGTCCTGACCACCCTGGTTTTATTCCCCTTGTCTTCCCTCCCCTTATCCAGCGTCTATCACTACTAGTTAATCTTCTCATCATGAGTACTTTTGTAATCTACCTCATGTCTTGGTGTGGTAGAGGCAGTGTATAAATATCCTAGACATTTATGCCATGTGCATGAGGTGGGGTCCCTGGGCTTTTTCTAGGCCTGCAAAATATCTTACAATTTAACTAGAGAAAGGCCCCTGGCTGATTTCGTCCTCCCTTTGTTTTGTAAAGACTGTTGCTTTAGCCTTTACTGTAGCACTAACAGTTGAACAGAACAGGACTTCTGTTTTTTTCAGAAAACTTTGCTCACTTCCTCGTCAGTATTCAGAGGCCTGTGAGTGCTTATGAAGTTCTTTCTTTTCAAGGAGTTTTGTATTATTCAGAAGAGTTTGTAGCCTAAGAGTTCCCCTTTTCACTAAAACTGTAAAACAAAATAGAAGGGAAAAATTAAACCTTAAACCCAGAAAACAATGGACCTTTTGTTATGTCAGCTGACCCTTCCACGTGCATGTTGGAATTCTTGAAGCCCCCAAACACCAGGGATGGGCAGGGCATCACAACATGTAGCCTTTGCACTCCGTTATCAATGTGAAGTCCTTGGGGATGTGGGAGGGACTGCCCCTCCATGCATTCAGAGGCTGAAAGGGGACCATTTTCATCTGGAAGGAGCATGCAACCAGCTGGGTTCTGACAGCTCGATGGCTTTCAAGAAAAGAAGCAGCACCTATCTCTAGAGAAGTTCCAAGGACTCTGCTTTCCTTTCTGCTGACCCCAAAGTGTACCAAATATCCCCTCTAACATTAAGGCTCTTGAAATCATGCTGAGTCAGGCTTTCATCATGTCTTTCCTAAATTATTCATTCCACAAACTACAAATCCTGCCTGTAGCCCCAAAGAGCTTTCAGTCTAATATCTGTGCTCCTACTCATTACCTGATGGACCTTTTCCAAAATGCACTCTCCTCATTGCCAAAGGGATGCAGCACAAGCTTGTCTGGATCTCCTGGTATATTATCCATAGTCCTCCAGAGAAATATAATCAATGGAATTGCATATATAATATATACATACTATAGATGCTACATATCATATATAATACATATATATTTGTTGGGGACTGCTCTGCCTGGTTTCAGGAATTGTAACTACCTCCCTTGGCTAAGTCTGAGTGAGTGATCTTCGGAATTCAAACCACAGGAGGGAAAGCTTGTCTCTGGTAGTAAACGCTGCCTCAGCTTACTCCCCTATCCCCAAAGCATAGTCAATGTTGATGACAGGTAAGACTCCTCACAGAGAGAGGGGCAACCTAAACCAGATACAATCACTTGGGAGGCCATCATGGAAGGACTTCGGGGGCTGCGACAAGGAGGGAGCAATGGACCCTTGCCCCCTGGCTATTCTGACATAGCCCGAGTCCCCATTTTCATCTGGGAAAAGCGCTTTCTGGCTCTAATCCACTTAAGCCTGAAAACCTGTGATGGGGAAGGCGGTGCATCTCCTTATCTTGCTAGAGCAGTATCTGGGGTAAATCTGGCATAAGAAAGAAGTCCTAAAAGTCCTGTGAAACTTGCTTCACTATGAGTGTTTTCATTCGTATGTTAAGGGTCTGAGCAAGAAATGAGTATGTCTCCCAAAGTTTCTGCAAAACCCCTTTCCTGACAGACTGACTCAGACTAAGCCCTCAGATTTCTTTGGAATTTTATCTACTGTTTGATCCTTGCCACCCTGTATTCCTGTGTATTACAGCCTAATAAAAACCCCTGGAGGAAGGGGCTCGTGGCCTTTTTCCTCTAGAAATTGGCCACCTCTCCTCCCCAAGCAGATCATGTCTTGGTAGTGTTTACTTTCATCCATGGAGGATGAGGGGACTTGAGGGCAAAGTCGCCCCCACATACATTCTAGAAAAAGATTTATTTTGAGGTATAGGCTCCCATGGTTATGGAGGCTGAGAAGTGCCACAAACTGCTGTCTGGGAGTTGGGGTCCCAGGAAAGCTGGCAGTGTAGTTTGCAGGCTGGAGAACCAGGAATGCTGCAAGCAAGAGACGGAGCCCAGCTCAGTGGTCAGGTGAAGCCAGGTGGAGAGCAAATTCTCCCTCCTTGCACATTTTTGTTCCACCCAGGCCTCCGAGAGATTGGAAGATACCCATCCTCATTGATGAGGGTGACCAACTTTACTCAGTCCAGTGATTCAAAGGCTAATCTGTCCTGGAATCACCGTCACAGACACACCCCAAAATATTAACCATCTCTCTGGGCATCCTCCCTATCAAGTTGACACATAAAATTAACCATCAAACTGGGGCTCTGTCCACATCGCCCACCTCACCTCTCACCTCTCACCTCCTTGTGTTCTGCAGAGCTCTGAACTCTGCCTGGTCACATCTCCCTACTGCACACATGCCATTCCCTCCTTCCCCACCTCTCTTCCATTTACCTTCAGATAAAACAACAGACAGCAGGAGATTAAGAGCAAAAGCTATGGAGTCAGACAGTCTTTGGATCAATTTATTTTAATTGCACAGATATTTACTCAGGACCTTCTCTATGCCTCTGGGGATATAACTCTGCCTCTGTTGCTTGTGTGGCCTTGGAAAGGTTACCTGACATCTCTAAGTCTCAGTTTCCACATCTTTAAAACAACATGTAGAAAGCAACTGGGCTGGTGTAGCTCAATGGATTGGCCACAGGCCTGTGAACCAAAGGATTGCCAATTCAACTTCCAGTCGGGGCACATACCTGGGTTGTCAGCCAGGTCCCCAGTAGGGGACATGTAAGAGGCAACCACACATTGATGCTTCTCTCTGTCTCCTTCTCCTTTCTTTCCCCTCTCTCTAAAAATAAATAAATAAAATCTTTAAAAAAGAAGTATTTCATGAACATGATGTTAGAGTTATCATTTGTATCTTTCTTTAAAAGGTTAAACTCAAGCTTGATGACCCTTCCCTAGACAAATTTAGTCCCCACCCTCACTTGCTCTAACCCCCATATCCCCTGGTGCATGATGCATGCCTCTATTCCAGTCCTTTATACAAAGCATTTATTCTATTATTTGTTGGACCCACCTACTCTTGGATGAGAACAGCATCTCCTTTACTCCTTTTTTTCTGGGTTCCCAGAGCAGAGCTTATGCCACATTCATTGACTCCCTGGAGCAGAGGGAGGAGTTATCCCTAGGGGGGCTAGTGCTATGCTTCTGTTCTTTCCTTGATGGGCCTGCCCCTCTTGCTTCTCCTGGCAGTGACTTGAAAGGCTGTGCCAGGCTTGGCTTCAGGCTGAAGGTTGGTTGGTGAGAGGGATGAGCCATGGCAAATTTTATGGGAGGATAAATTAGGAAAAGAAATCCTGAGCAGTCCACTCATCTCAAACCGTGCTTGCCATCCTGCACCTAAAATGATTAGAAGCCAGCAGAAGGCATCCCATCCCCACAGAAAGAGCAAGAGCGATGAGATCAACACACCAACATTCAGCCATTCATTCTCTTTTATATTAAAAAACAAAAAAATTGTGTACTTTAATGTTCAATGTTTCTTCTTTTTAAAGGAATAAGGTGAGAGTGGAGTTGTCTCAGATAGGTCCAGACAGCTCCTTGGGTGGTAGCTGTAGGGACCAGCTGCCTGGTCAAGGGCAACATGTCCACTACTCCCTAGCTTAGAGTAGGGCCAACTTAGACATTTAACAAGCATCTCCTTTCCACCTCCTTCAGTCCAAACATATTTGGCCCACAGTCTATCTTCAAAGTATACTTTCCAATGTCCTTTCTTTTCATGACCCTGTCCCTCTAACTCTTTATTCAAGATATGATCCTGAGTCTAGGCTCATTTCTCCTGACTCAGTGCCCCTTAATGGACTAAATTGTATCCCTCCCCTTATCCATAGGTCGAAGTCCCAATCCTCAGTACTTTAGAATATGATTGCATTTGGACATAGGGACTTTAAAGAAGTGATTAAGGTTAACTGAGGTTATATGAGTGGGCCCTAATCCAATATGATTGGTGTCCTTGTAAGAAGAAAGAGACACTAGGAATCTGTGGGGCATATAGAAAAGACCACATGAGGACACAGACAGAAGACAGCCACCTGAAAGCTAAGGGGAGAGGCCTCAGGAGAAACCAATGCTGCTGACACCTTGATCTTGGACATTTAGTCTTCAGAACTGTGAGAAAGAAATGTCTGCTCTTTCAGCCACCACGTCTGTGGTGTTCTGTTATGACAGACTAATAGAATCCCCCAAGGGTTCATTCAGACATTGATTACAGCAGTTCACTGCATTCTGTTCATTAGATTGCAATGTCTATTGGTTTACCTGTTTGCCCCACTGGAATAACAACCAAGGTTCATTTCCTTTGTTGTGTCTAGCGCTAGAGGAAACCCCGGCATTAAGAGCTGCAAGATAAGTTTTTGCCTAAGTGATGAATGCTACTGCTGCAGCGTGAGCCCTGGGAGTGTCATAAGAAGGGCCAGACTGTCCTCTTTAACCTAAGTGATCTTTTCACTCAGGTTTTGCAAACTAGATCAACTACCCAGGTATACAATTTGCAGGAGAGGGAATTGGAGCATCCTTCTCTAATTTTGAACAGGTGAGATTTCATGGTTTATAGACTCATTGGTCATTGTATTCTTTTTTCAGGCTGTGTCATGTTAGTGAATTGCTGTATTTAGACTCTTGGCATCTTTTTCTTGTCCTTTCTGTCACTCTATTCAAGCTCTTTTCTCCCCCTGCTCCTCGCTCTCCCAAGAGCTTCAAATGGCCCCTGTGTACCTACTGCAAGTATAAAAAGTGTTTGGCCATTTGTCCCCTCACTCATTACCCACTCCAACTAAACTCTACAGCAGCCCACATTTGAGAGCCTTAATTTCCCCCCCCAAAAAACAAATGGCTATGTTGAAAGACCTTACCACAACTCTGGTAGAGCACTTCCAAGCCCCCGTCCTTGCAGGCCGTGTGTGTGGGCCAGGCTTGGCTGCCACCGCCCTCAGGAGAAATCAGAGTCCAGACGAGGAAGGCAGTAGTGAGCCCCTTCATGGTGAGGGCCTGGTGTGACCAGCAGAAAAATAACAGGCCCAGTAAAAAAGACCTTTAGGGTGGTTCTTCCTCTGCCCTCATTAAAAGGGTGACATGTTCAGTTTCACTTCTCATATTTTATGCTCTTGGGGAACAAACCACTGTGAAAAGCTAAAGGCAGTTAGCAGAAGCATTTGAATACTGTTCCCCCAGGACCTTTGGCACTTGAATCAACAGGGTGAGGCTAGTCTAGGTTGCAGGTAGTTTGGATGTTGACATTCTGCTTTCACAGAGAGAAACTAGCAAGTAACAAATGACTGTACTCCCCAGGTCCCCCAGTATAGCCCTCCTGAGAGCACCAACTTCAGGGGGAGCAGCGAACTCATCAAAGGTAAGCCACAGGCTATCACTGTGTTTTCCAGCAGCAAGCTCCTAAGTCTCTGCAGGCCTCTGGTGTGGGCTGTGCACCGGGAACCTGCCTGGGGCTGGCAGCCAGCATAGGTCATTTGTGGTCTGGAATGAGGCTTTTGACATAGTGGCATTTTTCTCTCTTCTGGTCTCAGCTTCCCTCTCTGGATGAGGATGTCAGCAGTGACTTGTGTAGCTGCTAGCATAGTGCCTTTCCCTGGGAACACAAAACATGGTTTTTGAAGATGAAGTGAAAGATAAAGTGAGCCGTGTTCTGTGTCTGGGTCCAGCTTGGTGGAAAGGGTAGGGAAGGATGGGGAAGTAAGGACCTCCCTTTGAAGAATGGGGAGGCCCTCACTTTAACTGTTTTGGTCTTTTGTGGGCTTCTTAATGCCATGTCTCAATTTTTCTTCAAAGCCAGGATTCCGTCCCCCTTTTCCACTAGCACTGTTGCCCTGCTTCAAGACAGCAAGCTTTCTGAGCTGTGATTCCACACTCCAACCCCAACTGCACTTCAGCTGGAGAAAATCAGAGTCAGGGCCAGAGTCGGCAGGTTTTAGGATCAACAGAGAACACCATTTCACCTGGGAGAAAAAGCATTCCTCTGAGCACAATAGGTATATTAAGTATTTCTGCCAATGGCTAAATAAGAATTAAAGTCACCTCAAAACTTTTTTTTAAGTAAGTGGAATGTAATTGCCAATAAAGACAAAAAATATATTGACTTAATAGATGGATGCTTTGCATTTCTTAGGGGACATCAGAGACTAGTCACTTGGAAAAGGGGCAGGAGGACAGGTCTGGATTTTTTTTAGGTCTCATCTGCAGATAATGCTGTTGGCTTTCAAAGGTGGTTCCAAAAGTGTGGTTCCTGGACAAAAGTGTGGCTCCCGTGTCAACTTCAACTAGGAGCTTGTTACAAAAGCAAATTCTTGGGCTACGTGCAAAAGATCAACTGAGTCAGAAACTCTGGGGTGGGGCCAAGCCAGCACTCTGTCTTTTTCTTTTTTTACTTTCACTTTTGTCTATTTTATTTTTTTAATTTTATTTTTAAATATATTTTATTGATTATGTTATTACAGTTGTCCCATTTCCCCCTTCATTTCCCTCCACCCTGAACACTTTCTCCCTCCCACATTTCCCCCCTTTAGTTCATGTCCATGTGTCTTAAATTCTTTAGCTTTTACATTTCCCATACTATTCTTGCCCTCCCCCCTGTCTATTTTCTTCCTGCCATCTATGCTACTTATTCTCTGTACCTTTTCCCCAGCCCCCACTCCCCTGTTGCTAACCCTGCATGTGGACTCCATTTCTGTGGTTCTGTTTCTGTTCTAGTTGTTTCCTTAGTTTGTTTTTATTTTAGGTGTGGTTGTTACTAATTGTGACTGTGTTTTTAATAAGCTCCCCTGGTGAGTCTGACACATGCTCTGGTGTAAAAATCACTTGTTTTTTTAAAACTCAGGGTGAAAATTGAGCCCCCTAAAAGAGTGAGTTTCTCTAAAGAGACAAGAGAGCATCAGGTGGTGTGTGTGAACAGAGGTCAGCAGCACTGTGAACAAGAGCTCAGGTGAAAGCCAGAAGCTTAATGTTTAGAGTTTTGGGCCCTGGTGGAGCATTTAAGCACTGGTAGTTTAAGACAGGAACATGGGTCTTTCCCCTGGGAGCTTTGGGTTCTCTAAAAGTTATTGCGAGAGCTCTGCACAGAGAGTGAGGAGAGCAACCTAGGCTAAGCCATCACACCTTGCAGAGCACAGCGTAACTTATGTGTGTGCGAAGTCAGAAAAGGGCAGAGTTTCATGTTTGCATCGAAAAGCTGTAGGAATCCTGCTGGCTTGGAAAGTGATTCAGTCTTGGGGTGGGCACTGCACTTCCACAGTGCATGGAAGGGTCTTTTGGCCTATTTTAACTACATTTCATATGCCAGCTGATCGTAGATCATCCTAATTGTTCTTTAACTGTGAACACTAATGACATAGCATTCTTTGCCTATAATGGCAAATGTGTTTTTACCATCATTTGTGTTCAACCATGGCTGCTCTCCTTTAGTGCCCCCCTATACTTATGAGGCAACAATTCCCCTTTGTGTAGCACTCCCACTTTGCTCTGTGGCCTGTTTCTGTATTTATGCCATGTGACAGTGGGAAGAGAGGCAGGTTTGATCTCCTGTTGCTTCCAGATTGAGAGCAACCTAAAAATAGCTCCCCTGGCATGCAGGAATCAGGAAGCCATGCTCCTTCTTGTGTAACACCATTTAGCAGCCCCCTCATCTGACTGCGGAGGTTTTACTCTTTAATTACTTTCACACAGCTGTTACCTGGGCTACATGAATATCTTGCAAAACTGGTGCCAGCCTACCAAGGTTTTCAGTAGAATATTCTACAGTCTCCCAGATTTCTCTAAGATTCAGCCCATGGAAATAGTGAGATTCCCATAAAACCCATTAGATTTTAAATATCATATATTATGTGTATGTATCTGCTAGAAAAGTGTAGAAACAGCTTGCTTTTCACAGAAAACAGGAAAAAATATTTTATTGGTTTATTTACCTGCTTTGGCTTCATTCACTTATTTATTCAGCAAGTATTTATTAAACATTCCAAGCTGCCAGACAGAGTTCCATGTACTAGAAGTCCAGCAAAGCAAAGTAGTCCCTGATCTCACACAGCTTGCTTTCCAGTGGAAGGCAGTCAACAAATTTGTTTAGTACAACTATTTAGTCAAAGAAAAGAGACTTCACTTCTTGAAAAATTGCTTGGTTTTCAGATAGACAATTGGCCTGAGATTTCTAAAATACCTTCAGCTTACTATTGCATTTATACACTAAAGTCTTTTTTTAAAATTTTGCCCCAGACTGGTGGTTTATCAGGGCTTTGCAATAACTGTTTGCTCCAATATAGATAATATCACTATTATCTGTCATATAGATAATATTACTATTATTTATAATAGTAATGTTATTATATTAATAGATATCTATTAATAGATATATCAGTAGATAATACTATAGATAATAGTTAACTATAGATAATTATCTATAGTCTATAGATAAACTATAGCAAGCCTATCTGAAATCCTACCTCTTCCAATTTACTTAGTATTGCCTCATTTTTCCTTATTATTGCCTATTAACATTAATGTTTATGTACTCTGGGGACATAATATTCAAACTACTGCATTCCTACATGTGTCTATTAAATCTATGACAAACTACAAACAGAAATGATTTTTGTTTATTTGGAGAACATTATTCTAGGTCAAGAAAGAAGTGGGCTTTATAGATCAGTCTGATCAATTTCCCAATGATGAATGGGCAACAAATTGCAGTATCTGACGAAGGGAGACGAAATTGCTCTGAGATTCAGAGAGAGAAGGCCCAATCTGAAAGGACTGTACACTGCACAAAATTTCTCCGCAGCATGGGAGAAATTAGCAACTTGTAGCTAAAACTCTCCTCAGATCCAGATGTTAAGATTTCATGCTCTTAATACTGAAGTGATTTTGATACGCTGAATAAAAAGCATTAGTGAGGAAACCAGAAGTGTGGTGTAGAATGCGCAGAGTCCTTTATGGGGTATGAAGAGGGGTCCTAATTAGCTGTTGTAGCTTGAGCCCTAGACTCAGGCTTCAATGTGTACCTCTAACTGTGGTTGGTACCAGATTTCTGTTGGTCATTATGGGATTTGCACTTGTCATATTTAGCCACATTGTTTGAGAACATCCTTTACTTGACTGGCAAGTGGTAGCTGGAATGAAATAACTTACTCACTGTTTGCATCAGACCCCAGGAGATTTTCTTGACTTCTCTCTCTGGTGGGTAGCTGTGGGGAGGGGGCACTTAGAATTCCTCTGAAGAGGTATCAGGGACAGCTTTCTATTCCCTGAAGTAGTCAGCTTACTCAGTTGTAATTTTGACATATAAATAATAGTCTTTGTAGTAGCCCGTGTTCTTTTTCTCCTCTGGCATAAATAAGAATAGCCAAATGTTCCAGATGCCTATTATGTACCAGGCACTTTTCTAAGCATTCAATACATATTCCTTCACTTATTTAATCCTCCAAGCAGCCTTACAAGGTAGACATGGCAACGTGAATCCCCTGTACCACAACTCTGGAATCCCAAAGTCTTGGAAAAAAGAGTTTTAAAAAATTTCTTTAGTGGAAAAGTCTAATTTACATTTTATAGTCTCATCAGTTTAATAGTCTTAATTTAGAGACTTAATTCATTATATCTAAGTGAATATTTATTTCTTTCACTGTAGAAATACTAATGTGATTGTCAATGGGTTCTCGCCACTGAGGTCTTATAAAACATAAATCTTGTTACTTTTTTTAAATCAAGAAATTCTGAACTTTAGATACATTTGTACTAAAGATTTCAGTTAAGGGGTACTGGACTTTTCTGTGCTGATTCTCATTACCAAAATGAGGAAAGGGAGGCATAGTTGGTAACTCGTTCAAGATCATACATGTGGTAAAGCCAAGTTGAAATCAGACAGCTTCTTGAACCTGAGATCTTGACCCCAGAGGAAACAGCTTCTTTACTACTGTGCCTCTTATCCTCCTCTCTACTACTGTGCTTTCTTATCCTCCTCTCTAGTGAGATGAAAGCAAATTATCCCCACTACTGAGAAAATGATGTCAGAGAAGATTTGCAACAGTGGGAAAGTGGGTGCCGGGGCAGGGGCAAAGCTTGAGCAGCAGGCTGGAGAGTTTCTCAGTGACCTGGTTTACACACTTTGCTCTTCAGCCAAAGCCAGGCCCTCAACCCCCTGGTAGGGTGACTAAAAGGATGAGTTATGTGGGACAAAATTATCTTCTTTTAGGATCAATATCTTCCCATTAGAAATGTGAAGTGACAGTGGAAAACAGGATCTTGAAAGTTCAGAAAAGAGAGGCCGTGGACTGTGGCCAGTGAACAGACAAGCCCCTGAGGGGTCTAAGGATGGCACCTTTCCTCCTCCCCTGGGACACCTCTGGGACACAGGGTCAGGTGTCTGCATGGTGAGCCACTTAATGTTCAGAAGTTGAGTTCTTTGCTTTTCCTTTAAAGCCTGGGACATGTCAGTTCCAATTTTAAGGTTATTGATGAAAAAAGCAGGAAAAAAACCACTTTGTACTTTTCAGGCAAACGGTACTTTCTATGGCTGTGACCTCTGCTCACCTGGAGTGTAATTGTGTTAAAACTCCATGGCTAAGTTTTTACTTCTTGCTCAGTAAGCTGGATTTTCCTTTGTTCATGCTTTTTGAACTCCAAGATTGGAGATGACCCAGTAGGGATCAAAGATGAAGTCACTTAAAAACAGTCTGTCCATCACCACGTGCTTCCCATTTGACTGTGTGGGGATCATGAGTCTATGCCTGGCTGTCCCTACTACCACTGCCCTAGATGAGGGTCTCCCGGGATCCACCTTGGTCCTCTCATGAATTTACTCTCCAGCTGGTACCAAGATACCTGCTGCAATGCAAATCTGGGAAGAGATGCCCTGCCCACACCCTCCATTGGTGCCCATGGAAATGTCCACACACCTTGCCTGGTTTGGTCTCTTCTCCTCCAGGCCTCTCTCAGTTCCTGCAGCACTCTGCTCTCTTCTGCCCCAGAATCCCCAGCACATGATCTTACCTCCCCTGGAATGCTCCTGTCCCTTTCCTTGCCTTAATGCCTACACTTCCTTCAGAGCTCAGCTTAGTGCCTACTTTCCAGAGAAAGCTGTTCTTGCCAAGTCTGGGAAACTCCCCCTAAAAGAAGCCTGTGCAGCCAGATGGAGCTCATTCTTCCCAGCACTGCTCACCGGCCCTCATCAGTTAAGGGCAGATTCCCTTATAATAGTCAGTAACTCTTCCTCATCCCTTCTGTCTTCTCATTCTTCCTTTATTCTTCTCTCTCCTTTTCTTTTCCCCCTGATGGTTGCATGCTCATAGCAGGTACTCAGTGAAACCATTTAGCCAGAACGGATGGAAAACAGAGGATGGGTATGGCCCAACTAGCTTGTCTTTTAGTCTCAGCAACTATACCTCTGGGCTCAGTGGGCCAGGGCAAGCAAGGCAAAGCCAGCAGCCCTCTCTCTCACTGGACAGTCTGTGATACCCAAGGAGTTAACAAAGTGATGTCATCTTTCCCCAGGAGCTTTACAGTTTTATTTTCTCTCTCTTTGCTTCTCATTCTTAAAGTAATATATTTTAATTGAAGGACCTTGCTGTTATACAGGACAACCTATTCCTGTAGGGAGATAAGACAGGGAAGCTGAAGAGAAAGAAAAAATAATCATTCATAATCTCAATGACCAAAGATAACCACTATTGACATTTTGCGAAATACCCTTCCAGTCCATCCACACACAAGACCATACTATACAAACTGCATGCACTGTAACATACTACATTACTTAACACTGATCATTTAGAATTCTTAAATGCCAAGACTTTTAATGACTGTATACTATTCTACCAAATGGATTCACCATGATACATTTAATCAATTTATGCCTTAGACATTTGGATTGTTATAGCAAAAATAAGGGATGATACAATAACAAGTCTCCTTATTGTTATATTTTTGTGCAAGCATGATTACTTCCTCAAGACAAGTCCTGAAAGTGAAATACTCGATGAAAAGAATTGCCAGAGTTTTAAGTCTTCTAATACTTGCTAACATAGTTTCCAGATACATTAATGATATAACAATACCACCAGCAGTTAGGCATTAGTATTTAAAAATTGTTTTTTGTCATCATAGTAGATAAACATTTCTTTCTCCTTACATTTATTTATATTTATTTCTGCACTAATACAGTTGAACATTTTTTATACTATTGTTATGGATCATTTGTATTTCTTCCTTTGTAAATGCCTGTGCATAGCCGTTGCTTTTTTTTCCTATTATAATATCAAATTTAAAGAAAAGAAATAGGAAGTTAGAGACTGCTGACCTTCATGAAAATCTAATTAACAAACATTTATTCTTACCTGCTTTTTTCATGGTGCTCTTCGTCCTTGGATAAACTGTTATGGGCTGGTGCAGGTAAAGAAAAGTCTGTCATGAGATTTATTTGAGACTCAAGTTTACTCAGAGGATGATACAAATTACTAATAAAATATAGAGTACTTGTAATATAGATTACACATAAAACAAATTCTTTAGATAAGATATTGTATTTGCTTGGGTAAATTCTTTATATTTGTGATGATTAACTTAGAAGCTGTATGGGAACAGGAGATTTCTTTGGGTCCATTGTTCTGCCACCACTGTGGACAGTGAACACTGGGCTCTGGGCTGCTGCCGCTGTTGCTACTGAGACTGGGAGGATATGACTTCCTTGGAGCACCTCCAAATGTTTGCTAAGAGCAGTTGGATGTGTGAGACTAATTCATTATACGTTGAACAAATAGGAAATACTATTGCTCAACAACCGCTTCCTCGTAGGTGCCCACCAGAAGAGGAACCATCGTAAGGGGGAAGTTGCATGGGCTGGGCGGACTCATTCTTCCTTCTGACCACACCAATGAGTATATATGGAAAATGCTTGTTGTATATTTGATGCTAAAAACCTGGTAATCCTTATTAAGAAAAACTCTTTTGTAAATTAAGGGCTGGGTCATGTACATAAATGAACAAAATACCTTTTTTTGGTTTATTTATTTATTTATTTATTTAAAAATTACATTTTATTGATTGTGCTATTACAGTTTTCCCAATTTCCCCCTTCTCCCCCCTTCCACCCAGTACCCCCTAATTTCTCACGCAATCCCCACACCATTGTTCATGTCCATGGGTCATGTGTATAAGTTCTTTGGCTAATCCATTTCCTATACTGTACTTCTACATTACCATGGCTATTCTGTAACTACCTATTTATGCTTCTTAATCCCCTCAGCAACTCACCCATTTCCCCATACTCCCATCCAATCTAGCAACCATCAAAATGCTCTTTGTGTCCATGATTCTGTCTTGATTCTTCTTCTTTGCTTAGTTTGTTTTTTAGATTCAATTGTTGATAGATATGTATTTATTGCCATTTTATTGTTCATACTTTTGATCTTCTTCTTTTTCTTAAATAAGTCCCTTTAACATTTCATATAATAATGGTTTGGTGGTGATGAACTTCTTTAGTTTTTTTCTTGTCTGGGAAGCTCTTTATCTGCCTTTCAATTCTAAATGATAGCTTTGCTGGGTAGAGCAGTCTTGGCTGTGGGTCTCTACTTTTCATGACTTTGAATATTTCTTGCCAATTTTTTCTAGCCTGCAAAATTTCTTTTGAGAAATCAGTTGACAGTCTGATGGGAACTCCTCTGTAAGTAACTAACTGTTTTGCTCTTGCTGCTTTTAATATTCTCTCTTTATCTTTAAATTTTAGCATTTTAATTATGATATGTCTTAGAGTGGGCCTCTTTGCATCCATCTTGTTTGCAACTATCTGTGTTTCCTGGACCTGCATGTCTATTTCCTTCACCAAATTAGAAAAAAAATTCATTATTTTGTCAAATAGATTTCCAATTTCTTGCTCTTTCTCTTCTCCTTCTGACATACCTATGATGCAAATGTTAGACTAGTTAAAGTTGTCTCAGAGGCTGCTTACACTATCTTCATTTTTTTTGGATACATTTTTCATCTTGTTGTCCTGATTGGTTGTGTTTTCCTTCCTTATGTTCCAAATCATTGATTTGATTCTTGGCTTCATCCACTCTACTGTTGTTTCCCTGAAAATTATTCTTTCTTTCAATTAGTGTATCCTTTGTCTCTGACTTGTTTTTTAATATCTTTTATTGATTATTCCATTACAGTTGTCCCATTTCCCCTCCTTCATTCCCCTTCACCCTGCACACCCCCTTCCACCCACCTTCCCCCGCTTTAATTCATGTCCATGTGTCATAAGTTCTCCAGCTTCTACATTTCCCACACTACTCTTGCTCTCCCCTTATTTTGTCCCCACCGTCTATGCTACTTATTCTATGTACCTTCTCCCCCCACCTCCTCCTCCCATTCCCCTTTTGCTAACCTTCCATGTGATCTCCATTTCTGTGGCTCCACTCCTGTTTTAAGTGTCTGCTTAGTCGGCTTTTGTTTTAGGTGTGGTTGTTAATAACTGTGATTTTGCTGTTCATTCACTGTTCGTATTTTTTATCTTGTTCTTTTTAGATAAGTCCCTTTAACATTTGGTATAATAAGGGTGTGGTGATGATGAACTCCTTTAATTTGACCTTACCTGAGAAGCACTTTATCTGTCCTTCAATTCTAAATGAAAGCTTAGCTGGATAGGGCAATCTTGGATGTAGGTCCTTGCCTTTCATGAGTTGGAGTCCTTCTTTCCAGCCCCTTCTTGCCTGTAATGTCTCTTTTGAGAAATCGGCTGACAGTCTGATGGGCACTCCTTTGTAGATGACTATCCCCTTATCTCTTGCTGCTTCTAGAATTCTCTTCTTCATTTTAATCTTGGGTAATGTAATTATGATGTGCCTTGGTGTGTTCCTCTTTGGTTCCACCTTCTCTGAGCTTCCTGGACCTCCTTGCAGTCTATTTTCTTTGCCAGCTTGGGGAAGTTCTTCTTTATTATTTATTGAAATAAATTTTCCACTTGTTGCTCTTTCTCTTACCCTTCTGGTACCCCTATAAATCAGATGTTGGAATGTTTAAAGATGACCTGGAGGTTCCCAAGCCTCTCCTCATTCGAATTCTTGTTTCTTTGTTCTTTTCTGTTTGGTTGTTTCTTTCTTCCTTCTGGTCCACTCCATTGATTTGAGTCCCAGTTTTCTTTCCATAACTATTGTTTCCCTGTGCATTTTTCTTCTGAATTTCACTTAGTGTAGCATTCATTTTTTCATCTAATTTGTGACTAAAATCAACTAGTTCTGTGAGCATCCTGATCACCAGTGTTTTGAACTGTGCATCGGATAGGTTGGCTATCTCTTGGTTGCTTAAAAGTACTGGCTCTGGGGCTTTGATCTGTTCTGTTTGAGCCATAATGTTTTAGTCTGATTGCGCCCATTATGTATAAGGAGTGGAGCCTTAAGTGTTCACCAGGGTGGTCAACCCAGCTGCTGGGTTGTGATGCTGTACGTGGGGGCAGGTTCAGAGAGGGAGCCATGGTGCTTGTTCTGCGCTCTTTCAAATTTCAGTCCCTCTGCTGCTTCCCACAAGCTGGTACCTTTTCAATCAGTGCTTTTAGGCTTTATTTCCCATTGTTGGGGCCCTGGGTTGCATGGTCTGTCTTGCTGCCTGTTTTTGCTTAGGTGTTTACCAGGGTGGGGCAACGCATGTCTCTGGGTTGTGACGCTGTATGTAGGGGCCCTTTTGGTGCTGGTTCCCGGGTGGGTGGGCTTGTGTACATTCTAGGACCCTGTGGTATCTCCAACGAACTCTCCTGTGAGGCTGGGAGCCTCTCCTTGCACCTCAACCCCCGAAAGTTTTTTTTTTTTAAATTTTGTTTATTTTTCTTTAGAGGGGAAGGGAAGGAGAGAAGGAGAGAAACATCAATGTATGGTTGCCTCTGATGAGTCCCCTGCTGGGAACCAGCCTGCAACCCAGGCATGTGCCCTGACTGGGAATCGAACCTCATCGTGTGCTTCACAGGCCCACACTCAATCCACTGAGCTGCACCAGCCAGGGCCTGAAAGTTTTTTCAGTCGGTGCTTCTAGGCTTTATTTCCCATTGCTGGGGCCCTGGGCTGTGTGGTCTGTCTCACTGCCTGTTTTCCGCCCGGTTTCTCTGCACGCGAACATGTGCCTGCAGTCAGCCAACAGCCTTGCACATCTCACTGTCCCGCTTGATCGTTCCCTGCACCTGGTTCTGCAACCCCAGCCTCTTCTGAGACCCCTCTTCAATGGCCGCTGACTCTGCCCCCTTACCAGTCTGGATGAATGGTTCGTTGTTGTTGGACTTCAGTACAGTTTAATTTTCTGTCTGTCTGGTTGTGGTTTTTTCCTAGATCTTTGCTGTCCTTAAAATTGGTTGTGTGAGGAGGCACAGTGTCTCTACCTATGCCTCCATCTTGGCCAGAATTCCTGGCTTGTTCTTTTTTATGCTGCTGAGGTCCTCACTAAGTTCCTTGAGAATCCTTATCACCAGTGTTTTGAACTTTGCAGCTGATAGATTGCTTATTTTCATTTTGTTTAGTACTGTTTCTGGAGTTTTGATCTGTTCTTTCATTTGGGTCATGGTTTTTTGTCTTCTTTTTTTTTTTTTTTTTGGCAGCCTTCCTGTGTTTGTTTTTATGTATTAGGTAGAGTTGCTATGACTACTTGCCTTGATAGCATGGCCTAATGTACTAGGTGCCCTATAGGGTCCAGTGGCACAGCCTCCCCTAGCACCCAAGCTGAGTACTTGATGTGCGCTGTTTGTGTGGGATGAGCACACCCTCCTTTTGTGGTTGAGCCTTGATTGCTGTTGGAAGATCAATGGGAGAGATTTACCCAGGCCAGGCAGCTTCAAGGACTAACTGTGATTACTGATGAACCTCTGCCCTCTGTGGAGGCTCAGCTGTGCAGGCGCAGGGTGGTGGTGTTCCAATGTGGTCTGTAGCTCCTGGATGCACAGGCTCTGGGGTTTCCTGGGTGGTACAGGCCATGGTCAGCCCCTACTTGTGTTTTGCCCAAGGCCACCATGCCTGTGGTATAAAGCAATCTGAGATGGCTGCTACTTGAAATGAGCATAATACTTTGTAAAACGATATCAGTGAGTAAAATATCAATAAAATACTAGTTTCTAACAACATTGAGTAAGATTCAGAAAATTTGATCTTCTTTGTGAATGAGTAGAAACTACTCTTTTAAGTTAAATGAGAATAATTTATTCCCATTGACTGGTATAATAACGCTTACTAATTTTTAGAAAGAATGAGTGGACCAGAACCATGTTCATAATTTTTCCAGGTACCTTGGTTACTGTGTTTTTCCAAGAAAAAAGATCACAGATCATAATATGAACACTGGGATAGCAACATTTATATTTTTACCCTAGTGCTTCTGTTGACTTTCTTGCTTCAGCCTCATAGCCATTTCAGTCAGCAGTCAGATATTGTGTCTGACTTTTCTATGGAAGTAAAGGACTTTGCCATTCGTCTTTGAGTCCTTGCTGTGTTGAATGATGCCTAACCCATAGTTCACTGTCCTTAGAGTTAGTTGAAGGATTAATACAACTACTAATAAACAGCTAATATTTTGGAGACTTCCAAGGTGACATACATTGTGTTTCACATGTATTTAAGGTAGGTATTATGTAATATCCATTATACAGATGAAGAAACTGAAGTTTGGAGCAAGTAAGTAATTTGTCCAAAGTCACACATGGCAAATCTGAGGCTCAAATCTGGGGCTACTATCCAAGTCCATGTTCTTAACTATAATACTCTATTATTCCAGTAAACAGATAAGTTATATGGTAGATAAATGCAGGATGAGAAAGACTAGGTCTCTCATCTAAATTCACTAAGCATATAAATGGTGGGTCTGGTACTAACACTCTGCATTACTCAAGCCTTCTTGCTCCCCTTTCCCAGGCTCTCTTCCAGCTGGAGGTAATGAGACATTAATCTGCCATACCTCAATATGTTATTTGTGCTATTTATTCTTCACCTTCTTTCTTTTTTTTCTTTTGATTGTTGTTCAAGTACGGTTTTCTGCTTTTTACCCCCATCCCAGCCTACCCCCACCCCTCTCCACTTCCCTTCCATTTTGCCTTTTTTCTTTCCTGCTTTCTTTCAGGTTAATACAGTATTTCTTTAGCATTCCATTTTATCTTCTCTGTTGGCTTGTTAGCTGTCCTTCCTCATTTCATGTTGTTAGTGGTTGCTCTAGAGCTGGGCTTTCCAATAGGCTGGCCATTCGTTACATTAGCACTTGAATTGAAAGCAGGGATTCAGATAGATACATTTACATCAGTGTTCATAGCACCATTGTGCACAATAGCTGAAAGGGAGAGGCAACCTGAATATCCATTAACAAATGAATGGATAGATAAACTAGTACATATGTAGAACAGAATGATATTCAGCCTTGAAAAGCAATGTAGAATTGACACATGCCACAACAAGGATGCACCTTGAAAATATTTTTCAAAGTGAGATAAGATACACATTAAAGGATAAAAGGAATGATTTCACTTATATGAACTTCCTAGAATATGTGAATTCATAGAGACAGAAATTATAATAGAAATTACCACTGGAGGGAGGGAGAAATGGGGAATTACTGTGTAATGGTTGCAGAATATCTGGGGCAATGACAAAATCTGAAGATGGTGATGATGTTTGCATAACACTTGAGAATGTGACTAATGTCACTTAATTGTAGATGTAAAGATGTTTAAATGGTTTAAAAATATGCTAAACAAGTATTGATATAAGACATAAATGACCTAAGAAGAGAAATCCCAAATTACCATCTCCTATTCCTATAACTGCTTTTAAAGAAAAGATAGTTTACAATTAAAAAAAGGGAAAAAAGACACATTCTTATACTAAAATAAAGTTCTTTACAGTCAACACTGTTGGCAACCTCACAGTGACATTAATATTATTCTTATTTTGTTTATTTTGTCTGGGCTTGGTAAAATGGTTCATGTACCGCCTCGTGTCTGTGGACAGACATTTCAGAACCACTGCTCATCACCTCAGAAGGGCTTTTTGAGCTGAATTGATGGCACCAGGACTGTTTTATAGTGGCATAGAGTCACGAGTGATCCTATACATCACAGTCTAACTTGACACTTCCCTGAAATATGTACTATAAATTTAATGTTGAATATTTACATGTAATTTTCACAACAGTATAAAAACCTGTGAGAGGTAGTAAAGGAAGGGAT
The DNA here is from genome assembly GCF_014824575.4 of Sturnira hondurensis. Classification (NCBI taxonomy): domain Eukaryota; kingdom Metazoa; phylum Chordata; class Mammalia; order Chiroptera; family Phyllostomidae; genus Sturnira; species Sturnira hondurensis. The sequence continues at coordinate 3,201,158 of NW_028076902.1, read as the reverse complement.
ATGTCAGAATTACATTTTTATGACATCTGTATCTTTTACAATGACCACATAGCACTTGTACAACTGGAGAAGCACTTTCTCCTGAGCATATATCCCTGTTGTTGAATTTCCTGCAAGGACTGAGCTTCAGGCAGTTGGGGGAAATAAAGAACACAGACGCAGAAGCAGTATTGCAATCACATGTGTTAGCTTAACCTCGAGCAGGGCCATGGCCCAGCCCTTGGGGGAGAAAGGCAGAGCAAGTGCTCTCTGAGAATTAGATACGAGGCCATGGAACTCTGGATGGCCCTGGGTCTGATCTCCTAGACTTTCTCTCACAGGGACAGGGAGGTCTGTTTATACTGCACATTTTTATTTAGAAGGTCAGTTGCAACATGGAAGAAAAGCTGAAATAAACTGTTTTCTATGAGCTTTTTTTGCAATAGCTTTCATATCCAAGAGTGAAGACTCCGCTTAATTCACACTGGGAACAGATTTTTTAAATGTCAGGGACAGCTGTGGAGTGATTCTCTCATAGCCCCAGGGCTCAAAATAGTTGTCAGGCTGGAAGAACAAGGAGAAAGACGCTGTCCTCCAGCTGCTCAAAGAGAAATCGATTCCTCCATAAGATTCTGGTTAAAACAGGCCACTCCTCTCCTTCCTCCACCAGCTCTCTGGAAGGCCTTTCTCGGTTTCCACATGGCAGCTCACTGAGAAGCTAGCTGTTTCCTGCTGTGCCTGTCTCTCTCCTCCCAGGACAGTGTGGGGCATCGGAGGAGCATGGCCCCGGAAGCAATGTGCCCACTGGAACCCCCTGAATCCTGCCTGTCTGGCCATATGTTTACTTCACTAAACCCTACTTTCCTTGTATGTGTCATGGGGTGATGGCCTCCATTTTCCCAGGTTAGTTTGAGGACTAAGTGAAATAGTCCATGAAAAAGCATCTGCTGCATACTAGGCACGCAATAAACTTCAAAACAGGACAAAACAAAAGCCCAAGTGAGCCCCTCTCTTTTGTACTGTGCCTCTGTGCCATCTCCTCAGCCCTGGCCCGGGTTCCCTGCCCCTGAGCCGGTGGAGCAGTCTGCGGTCTGGTCTCCCTGCCCGCGGTCCCTCTTTCCAGGCTGTCCTCTGTCCCGTGGGGACAAGGTGTTCTTCACATCTCTGGACACTTGGCTCCCATAAATATAACCCTTTTTGTGTTCTTTTCCAGGCTTAGGATGGTACCAAGCCCCTTGATCTGTTGGCCTTGACAGCTGATTTTCCCCAAGTAGCTCCAAGCTTTCCCTTCAGGACCTTTCTGTCTGACATTATTGACAACAACCGGGTGGCCTTCTGTCTGCTTTCAAGCAAGCCACGTGAGTTCCCACCTGCATCCCTTGCCTTTCCTGCTCTTCCCCAGCTTCCCCTTTCTTCTGTTTCAGATCTCATTTCCATGAACTTGTCTCAACCACGTTGGCCCCAGGTGGTATCTCTCCTCTGATGCTTGCCAGGCTACCTCACCGCTCCAATGGCACTGTCTGGTATAGGTGTGTTCCCTCGTCTGGACTTAGAGCTCCTTGAGGGGCTGCCAGAGACACCTTCACACCTTCCAAATCTAGGAAAGTGTTTGTCATAGGGCCAATAAATCTGAGTTCCTGAGGAGAAGCAAAGGGGCTATGTAAAAGGAAGGGGCTCCTGACCTGTCCCCTGTGGGGCTCTGTCTCACACGATTGCTCACCATTGTTCACTCAGGGACTTACTCTTCATTTTCTCTTAAACATGGTTTTATGAGCACCTACAATGTACTAGGCACTGTGGGTGCCATAGTGGAGAAAGCATTTCCTAAGTCCATTTGCTTATAGAAGCATTATTTCAATTCACCCCTTCAAAACTACTTCAAGAAGGGCATTGGTAAAATTCAGTTTTGTAGAGCCTAACGCTTTCACTACTTATGGGGCCTCTTAAAGATAAAAAATGGCAAATGCATGAATATTTGTTACAAGTTATTTCTCAAAATCAGAATAATTTCTACTGGTTAGGTTGCTCATGTTTATGAATTTTATTTTATATTTCATTTATTTTCAGCTGGATTCAATATATTTAATGATAACCAAAATAAATAACTCAATTGGGACTCTGTAATTTGTCACTTGTTTTATTGACATATTCCAAAACCCCTTGCCAAATTGCAAGTAAAGTTGCAGTGTGGTCAAACTTTATCAAAATATCTTCTCTTCGGAACAAGAAATGACACAAAAGAGAAAATGGGTTGTTTTTACTGTATTAGCTGAATCCAGCACATTTCTATAGCAGCTAACTTCCACCTTGACTAGGTACCTAGAAGGAACTGAATCCGCCACTTATAAATGTTTGATGATTGAAAACATCCCACAGACTCCATTTCAAACCTTGTGTTTCCCTACAACCCACACACTCTGGTTTGGTGCTGCGGAGAGCCTGGGAGGCAACAGCCTCCAGCACTGAACCTTGTCCTGGGTGCCAGCAGGTCAGCAGAGTGCGAGGTGGGAGCACTCCTGATGTGGTTCTCACAGCAGAAACAGCTGTAGTGTCTCTATACTTCACGTGACAGCAAACCACAATGATATACCCCACTCAGGCAGCTAATGAAAGCCCCGTCCCCTAAATGCCATTAGCCCCTCCATATCAGCCAACAGGAGGGGGACAGTGATGGACAGTTTGTCGGATGGAGGTCTTAAGCAATCTTGAGTTTTGCAAATTTTGCCAATTACGACCTGTGTGAACACATTGCTGATGACCCTCCTAAGTTTCCAAAGGGGCCATGGAAGTGAGGACTCTGGAGCCCCTTCATTTGCTTCATAGTAAGTCTGTGTGGCCAAGGACAGATGTTAGCACTGTGGTGACTTCCAAGGACTTTAGAGAACCGTGCTTCCCACAGTGAGATCCATGGACTGGCAGCACGAGAGCCGCCCAGGCTTTTAAAGACGTGAATTCTCAGGCCCTCCCCCAGGGCCATTGACTCAGAAGTAATAAGGCCTTTAGGTGGTTCTGATGCAGACTAAAGGCTTGTGAATCATTGCTTTAGAATTATGCTATCCCCTTTGGTAGCCTCTAGCTGCATTTCAAATTAATTAAAATAAAATAAATCTAAAATTTTCCAGTGCTCAATAGTCACTTGAAACTAGGGGTTATCATACTGGACAGTGCTGCCTTAAAACCTGTATCACCTGGGTTTCCCCCCATCCTCATCTCCCGCCCACTCAGAGCTCAGTTATGTCTCAGCTATAGCATTTACACACATTATTCATATCAGTACTATTTATTTATGTGTGTACTTCTCCATATACAAAGCACATGGACGCCAGGCCTCTGTGTTGCTCACCTTATAACCACAAAGCCTGGCCTTGAGTCTAGTACATGATGATAGTTACAAATGTTTGTATAATAAACAGTAAGTGAAAATACCAGGAAAAAGTATTCTCATTAAAGGTTCAAGACATTTTCTATGTTTCTTATGTAATCATAATTTGTGTGTTTATGTTATCACATGTATGAATGTTCTCATTTGAAGAAAACCAAATCTACTTTTCACCTGAGCAAGGCCACTGGCCTCATGTTTACACTTTCATTCAAAGAGTAAATGGGAGAGCACCCTCTGTTAACATGATCTCCAGTGAAGTAATTTTCTTTTTTTGCAGAAATCCCAGGTTGTTCTTAAAATAAACCACTTTGGAGGGAACAACATTGATGATAGTGCCATTCAGTCAATAACAGTAAGATAGCCAAACTATTCTACCTGAATAAATCGTTTTTATCTAGCACATGAAAGAAAGAAAACTTAATTTCAGGAGATTGGAAGCACTGATTGAGCTTTGAGTCCCCGAGGCACTTATTAGACAAATGAGACCAATAAAAAAGAAATGTGTTTTTGATCTTTAACTTCCATGAGAGATTTATAGCCAGACTTAGAAGAGATGATATTTAAAATATTACATTTCCCTAAAAATTGACATCCACAGGCCATTGTAGATGAAGCTGTAGCAGTGTCGGTGACAAAAGGTGGCCCTTGGATTCGACACTGTATCATTCCCCTCAAACTTCCAGTCTCTGTTCTGAAGCCAAAGGCTGCAAAGCTTAGAAGCAGCCAGAGCTCCTGTCTATTGCATTTTGAATTGCACAGACCTTCAACAGATTAATTATAGTTATTAATACAGAGTGCACAAGCTACACACGATTATTTTCCCTCTAGGATGGAAGAGATATAAACTTTTAAAAAGTCATTTCTAATAAATGTCTCAATTTGGGCTTAGTGGAAATGGAGATGGAGGAGAATTTATCTCATTGCATCTCAGCCTTTTTAAGTGTTTAACTCTGAGGAACAAAAAAAAATGGCCTTCTACCACTAAGTTCCCCTTCTTCCCCATCAGGCTGTATTTACACCAACACAGCTATCTCTTCATGGCAACACCACCCCACCTAGCTGTCTTCCAATGTCAACCACACTGATTTACTGTACCTGCTTGCACCAAAGGTGAGGCATCCTCACTAAGGGGGGGCAAGGCTGACAGGGGAGCAGTAGGGATAATCACACACCATGCCCAGATTGGGCCCAGTATGTGCCTCTAAAGAAATGAGGCTGCAATGGGCAGTGTGAGGAGTGGAGCCCCTGGACAATATCCATCAGGTAGGTGACTTCATCTCTGCTCTTTGAAAGAAAACAAAATTTTCTCACGCTTGGAGTCTTTGGTTAGCACTTTCCTTGGTTTTAGTCCAGATGCTTCACTGCTATCAAGTCTCAACAAGGGAGAGGATATTGAAAGTGAGAAGCAAGGCCAATTTAGTTTTATTCCCAGGACACATGTCCTCCTGACTTCAAAGACAGAGGTCTGGATCCATTCATAGGAAGTGGAGAGGTGCATTGGAAGAGGCGTTTGTTCCAGGGACAGGAAGACCTGGCTTCAAAGCCCAGCTCTGCCTCTCAGAGGCTGTTAACCAAACTCCCTGAGCCTCAGTGCCTCTTTTGTAAATGGTGAAGTAGTATAATAACAGTTACTGAAGTTTATAATTATTAAATACGACACCTCTCTTTTCCTCTTTAACTAAGGGTTTCCCACTCCTCTCTTGATCCACAAAACTATCCTAGTAACCCATAGATCATGCTGTGCTATTTGGCCATTGGGTCACTTCTAATTCCTTTCTTTACTCTGAGATTTCTTCAATGTGTGTGCACAGCCTCCTATACAAGCACAATTACAGTGACTCTTCCAACCTGTAGACCCTCATTCTGGACTTTGGGTATTTCTGCTTAGCCCTCTGTAGGCTTCTACGGGAATGTTGTCAAGGGTTTGAATCCCCTTTTTCTGTGTTCTTCCTCTGAAACACAACTATAAACTCTGACAATAATGAAAGACAGAAGCAAAGGAAAATTCTGAAAGAAAAAGATGGATGTGTTAAAGATCCTGGGCCTGGAGGAACAGCATAGAAATGGGGCATTTTGCAACTCCCAGCCACAGAAAAAGGCCACCCAGACCGAGCATTGTCCCCCGACCTTCAGCCTAGTGATGGAAAGCAGCCCAGGGAGGCTGATTCTGCTCCCACCTTGAAGGGGAATCTCTCTGACCACATTCAGTGTGGCTGATATCTGGCCTTTTGGGGTCCCACCAATGATGAGCAGCCAGGGGAAGCTGTCTTCACTGAGAGAAGAGAGAATCAAAGAGTTTGGGGACAGAAGTATAGAATGCAGCCAATATGAACAACAGAGAGAAAAGTAGAGTGGAAATAAATAAACCGAGCCTCAGGTATTGTGGGACAATAAAAAAGATTCAACATTTGTATCATCAGAGTATGAGAAGAAGAAGAGAAAGATTGGATTCGAAAAGAATTTGAAGAAATAATGGCTAAAAACTCCCCCAAATTTGTCAGAGAACACAACATAACAGATCCACAAACATGAGAAAACCCTAAACAAGATAAACTAAAAGAGATGCCTGCCAAGCAGGCCATAATTAAGCCTCTGAAATCTAAAAACTCTCGAAAGCAGACAGAGATAACACACGTCGTCTGGAGGGCAACATCAATTCGGAATAGAGCAGACTCGGCTTCAGAAACCTCGGAGGCCAGAAGGAAGTGACACAAAATATTTTTCAAGTGCTAAACGACAGGAACTGTAACCACAAATTCTTTATCTGGTGAAACTCTCCTTCAGAAATGAAGAGGAAATAAAGATATTCTGAGACAAAGAAAGACTATAGGAACGTGTTGCTATTGGGTGCACCCATAAAGATCAGGTAAAGAAAACCATCAAGCAGAAATTATTTTTAAAAAAGAAAGAAATTATAAATCACCAGGAAGGAAGAGCGAACAGTGAAGAGGGTAGAAATATAGGTGCATGAAGTAGAGTATCCTTTTCCTCATGAGTTTTGCAAATTGTGTAGTAAAGAATTAACCTTACCTAAAGAGAGGTCTGGCCTTCCCACTGGCTCTCAGAAGGTAATCTTTAACCTCTGGGAATGTCTTGCCTGGTGAGAGTGTCGTTGTTTACCTGGGGACCTTGGATCACACCAGACAACCTATTTACAGTGTGGGCTATGGGCCGCTTAGTATCAGCTCAACTTCCAGAGTGGCTGGAGCCTTGGGTCAGCCATCCATCTTATATAACCAACCCCAATACAAAATCTGGATACTAAGACTCAGGTGAGTTTCTCTGGTTGGTAATAGCCTGTGAATACTGACACACACCATTGCCAGGAGAAGGTATGACTGTCCACCATTCCACAGGAGAGGACGACTGGACTCCACTCCATGTACCTCTTCCTCTGGCTGATTTTAATCTGTCTCCTTTTCCTCCAATAAACCATAACCATGAGTAGCTTTCAGTGAGCACTGTGAGTGCTGCAAGCCCACTCCTGAAGCCTTGGAGACCCCAAACTTGCAGTTAGTGTGAGAAGTCAGGAACTCCTGAACTCTTCATAAATCATATTAGAGGACTGAAACAAAAATTATAACATGCTCCTAATACTCAAGACAATATTTTAAAATGAGGAAGGCAAATGGGCCGAAATAGTTGTGAGACTTCTACACCTTCCTCCCAGTGTTTATGTGGATAGTGGTAGACTGCTGTGAGTCGCATATCCAAAATGAACAATACTCAAGGAAACCACTATGAAAACTAGACAAAGAGGTATGCTAAGAAACACCATAAATAAGTAAAGATAGAATCATAAAAATTGTCTATATAGCCCACAGGAAGATGTGAAAAGAGAGATAAGAATAAGAAATAAAACAAACAGAAAATAATTAAATGGCAACACAAAAACTAACATATCAATTTTTACCTTAAATGTAAATGATCTAAACATATAAATCAAAAGAAAGAGGTTGGCAGAATAGATTTTAAAATATGACCAATCTATATGTTGCTTCTAAGAAACTCACTTCAGATATAATGACATAAATTAAAAGTAAAAGGATAACAAAAAGATGTATGTTAATGAACACATTAGTAAAGAAATTAAAAATGGCTACATTATTAACTGATAAAGTAGACTTCAGAGAAAATAAATAACTAGAGAAGAAGAGGTACAATGATCAATCCATCAGTGAGGCATATAGTGAGGCATGATCCTAAATACATGTGCATCAAGGACCAAATCTCAAAACACATGAATTCAAAAGGATAAAACCAAAAGCATTAATAGAAAATCTCACAATTATAATCGGAGGCTTCAACATCACTTTCTCAGCAATTGTGGGAGGAGCTTTACCAGCAAGTCGTTCCCCGCACCACCACCCCCGCCCCCGCCGTCTGCCACAGATAAAAATGAAACCACCAAGATATGATCTGCTTGGGGAGGAGAGGTGGTCAATCTCTCAGAGGGCAAAAAACCAAGAGCCCCTTCTTCAAGGGGCTTTTACTGGGTTCCTTTGCACAAGAATACAGGTAAGGATCAAACAATAGATAGCATTCAAAGAATGATGAGGGCTTATTTTCAGTCAGGGTCAGATAGCTAAAGAGCCATAAAATTTTGAGGAACAAACATCTTGCTTGGACCCTTATCATTTAAATGAGAGCATTCTAAACAAAGCAGGTTTCACAGGATTTTACATATTCTTTCTTAAGCCTGATCAACAGGAACCTGCCCTAGCCAGCAAAGAGCTGCACCGCCTTCCCAGTGGTAGGTTTTTTAGGCTTAAGTGGATTAGAGCCAGGAAGCACTTCTCCCAGATGAAAATGGGGACTTGGGCTATGTCACAATAGCCCGGGGGGTGAAGGTCCATCACTCCCTCTTTGCTGCAGCCCCCTGAGTCCTTCCTTGAGGGCCTCCCAAGTGATCGTGTCTGGCTTAGGTTGCCCCTCCTCTGAGGGTTCGTACCCATCATAGACTAACCAACCAAGCGCTGGGGGCAGGGAATTAAGCAGAAGCAGCGCTTTCTGCCAAAGATAAGCTTTGTCTCCCTAGTGGCTCCAGTCTGGAGGTTGCTCCTTCCAGTCTGAAGGCTGCTTGCTCAGCCTTAGCCATGGGGGGGCAGTTACAACTCCCGAAACCAGGCAGAGCAGTTCCCAACAAGCAACTGCTAAAACAACTAGACAGAAAAGCAGCAGGGACATAAAGTATTTGGACCATACTATCTGATGGGTGGAATTTAATTGATGTAAATAGAACACTCCACCCAACAACTGCAGAATACACATTTTTAAACATCCCATAGAATATTCACCAAGATATATTGCATCCTGGGCCGTAAAACAAAACTCAGCAAATTTCAAATAAGTTATGTAGAGTGTATTCTCTGTCCATGATAGAATCAAATCAGAAGTCAATAATAAAATGGTGACAGAAAAATCTCTAAATATGTGGAAATTAAACAACACACTGTAAATAATCCATAGATCAAAGAGGATTCTCAAAGAAAAGAATTTAAAAGCACAGAACTGAATGAAAATGATAACACAAGAAACAAAAAAAAATATGAGATGCAGCTAAAGCAGAGTGAGAGAGAAATTATAGCTCTAAATGCTCACATCAGAAATGAAGGAAAGTCTCAAATTGGAAATCTGCATTCCTACTACAAGAAACTACAAAAAACCAGCAAGATAAATCCAAAGCAAGCATAACAAAGGAAATAATAAAAAACAGAAATCAATGAAATGAAAAGTAGAAAAATAATAGGAAAAACCTCTGAAACAAAAAGCTAGAAAAAGCAATGAAACTAAGATACCTCTGGCAATACTGACAAAAATGAAGTGAGTAAAGACATCACCACCAGCATCAGGAATGAAGCAGACGCTATCAGCATGGATCTTGCAGCCACTGAAGAAATAATCAGGGAATGCTCGGAACACTTTTGCTTATGAACTTAGAACTTGGCAGAAATGGATTCTTTCTCTGGAAGCAAGCTACTCAAACTTAACCAAGATAAAATAGATAATCTCATATACCATAACCATTGGAGAAATTGAATTTACAATTAAAACCCTTCTAAGAAAGAAACCTGACGGCCCCAGTGGTTTCATAGCAGGTGCTGGCGTCCTCAAGCCTGTTCCAAGTTTCTGTGGTTCACTAGCAAACCAGTTTGTGGCCTCGCAAACTTGGCATGCTGCTGTGCTCATGGTTGAAGATTTACCACTGCAAAAGAATACAGAGCAAAATTAACGAACGGACAGGCACATAGGACCAAGTCTCGAGGAAGTGAGGTGCAGGCTTTCGAGAGTCCTTTCTAGTGAGTAAAATAATTCCTCCAGCGAAGAGTTATGACCACCAATGTGGTCATAACTTCTCTACAAGGGAAGCTTGCCTGAGCCTAGAAGTCCAAGGTTATTTTTATCAGGGTTGCTTTCGTAGGCACACAGTGCCTGGGTGACCGACCACAGTCCCAGAAATTCCAGATGGCCAGAAGGAAAGCTGTGGTTTAGCATGAACCACATCACACAAACAGACAGCTTAGGCACCGTGAACACTGTTAGCATTTAAGGAAAGTGCTTTATTACTTTAGGGACATATTTGCCACCCAAATTTCCAAACACTAGCCCAGGGCCAACCTTGCAAGCAAGTTTTTGTAAGAATTACAGTCTCGGGTCTGCAATGTTAATTTTGTTCTGCACACTGGATAGTTCTACCAAAGAACTAAAAAGAAATTTTAAAAAAAATTTTTACACAGTATATTTCAGAAAACAGAACACTTTCAGAGAAAGGAACACTTCCTAACTCAGATTTTAAAATATTTTTAAATTTATTGGGGTGACATTTGTTAATAAGATTATATGTTTCAAGTGTATACTTCTATAATATATCAGCTGTTCATCACATTGTGTGTTCACCACTCAATGTCAAGTCTCCTTCTGTTACGATATATTTGACTCCCTGTACCCTTTTCTCCTTCCTACCGCAGCCTCACCCTGCTGGTACCCACCACACTGCTGTCTGTGTCTATGAGTTTCTGTTTGTTGTTTTCTATTTCATATCATACCTATGAATGAGAGCATATGGTTCTTGTCTTTTTCTAACTTTTTTTATTTAGTGTGACATTCTCACAATCCATCATTTTGCTTCAGATGAGGGTATTTCGTCTTTTCTTATTTATTATTCCATTGTATATGTGAGCCACATCTGTTTTTTATCTAATCATCCATTGAAGGACACTTCAGTTGCTTCCATATCTTGGCCGCCATGAATATGATGGTACAGTGAACATAGGGGTACATATCTCTTTACAAATAAATGGTTTTAATTTGGGGGGTGGATACCAAGAAGAAGGATTTTTAGGTCATATGGTAGCTCTATTCCTAATTTTTTAGGAACCTCCAAACTGTTTTCCATAGCGACCATACCAGTTTACATTCACCAGCAGTGATTGAGGGTTCCGTTTCTCTACAACCTCTCCAACACTTGTGACTACTTGTCTTACTGATGTAGCCATTCTCACGGGTGTGAGGTGATAGCTCAGTGTGGGTTTGGTTTACATTTCCCCTATAAAGTTGAGCATCTTTTTATATATCTGATGGCCATTTGTATGTCTTCTTGGGAGAAATGTCTAATTAGGTCTTCTTCCCATTTATTAATTAGACTTTTTTATTGCTGAACTGTGAGAGTTCTTTACACATTCTTTATATTAGCCATTATTTTTATATAGAATAATCCTAGCCAAACCTGTTAGAAACAATAAACAAATACAGTAAAGTTGTAGGACTCAAAATCAATGTACAAAAATCTATTGTGTTTCTGCATACTAACAATGAAATTTCATTAATAGAAATGAACCCCCCCCCCACAATTCCACTTGCAATTATAACTAAAAGAATAAAGTACCTAGGAATAAACTTAACAAAGGATGTAAGGACCTAGATACACTGAAAACCATAAGATGTTATTAAAAGAAATTGAAGAAGACACAAAGAAATGGAAAAATATTCCATGTTCATGTATTGTAAGAATCAACATAATTAAAATGGCCATATCACCCCAAGTAATATATATTTTCATGTAATATCCACCAAAACCCCAATGGCATTTTTCAAAGAAATAGAAAAAAAATAGTCATTAAATTTTTATGGAACCACAAAATACCCCAAGTTGTTAAAACGACCCTGAGGAAAAAAACAAAGCCAGCAGTATCACACTCCCTGACTTCAAACTATACTACAAAGCAACAATAATCCAAACAACATGATACTGGCAGAAAAATAGACACACAGACCAATGGAACAAAATCCATAGCCTAAAAATAAACCTGCATATATATGGTCAAGTAATTTCTGACTAAAGAATCAAAAACGTACAATGAAGAAAAGAAAGCCTCATCAATAAGTGGTGGTGGGAAATTTGGAAAGCCACATGCGATAGAGTGAAACCAGACTTCTAGGTGACACCACACACAGAAATGAACTCAACATGAATCAAAGACATAAATATAAGACCTAAAACAACAAAATATGTAGAAGAAAACATAACTACTGAGTTTATGGGCCTTGGTCTTAGAAACGATTTTGTGACATTGACCCCAAAGGCAAGGGAAGTAAAAGCAAAAATAAACAAACAGGACTATATCAAACTAAAAAGCTTCTGTGAAGCAATCAATAAAATAAAAAAGCAACCAACCAAATGGGAGAAGATATTTACAAACAATATCTCTGATAAGGGGCTAACTCATTTTTTGAAGTGAGTTTTATCCTGATACCAAACTAGAGACACAATACAAAATAAAGAAAAGTACAGACCAATATTATTTATAAACTTAGATGAAAAGATCCTCAACAATTTTAGCAAACTGAATCCAACAATGTATAAAGGGGATTATATATCATGACCAAGTGGAATTTATTCCAGCGACGCAAGGCTGGTTTAACATTTGGAAGTCAATCAGTATAATCTACCACATCATAATTACAAATCATATATCATATCAAAAGATGTTATAAAAAGCATTTGACACAATCCAACCTCCTTTTATGATTAAAAACTCTTAGCAAATTAGAAATGAAAGTGAATTATCACAACTGAATAAAGAACATCTACCAAAAAACTATGACCCATATCATGACCAGAAACACTGGCTTTTTTTCTCTGTAACATCTGAAATGTGGTAGAGATGTCTGCTCTCACTGAACTTATTTGTAATGCTGGGAGTTCTAGACACTGAAATCAGTCAAGGAAAAGAAGAAAAAGAGCGGTTTCTTGAAAAGAAACTCTTTGCAGAAAATGTAATTGTTTTTAAAAATATTTTATTTATTTATCTTAGAGGGGAAGGGAAGGGGAGAGAGAGAGAGAAACATCAATGTATGGTTGCCTCTCGTGCGACCCCCGCCAGGAACTGGGAACTGGCCTGCAACCCAGGCATGTGCCCTGACCGGGGATCGAACTGCGGTCCTGTGGTTCGCAGCCCGCGCTCAATCCACTGAGCTATACCAGCCAGGGCAAAACGTAATTGTTTATGCAGAAAATCCCAAGGAATCGACAAAACCAAACTCCTACAACAAATGTGAGCTCAGTGAAGTCACCAGATAAGATTAACACATGAAAATCAACCACAGTTCTATGTGCTAGCAAGGAACATGTGTCAAGTGAACTGAAAAGCACCATAGCATCTGTAATTATTCTGAAGAAAATGGAATGCTTAGGGATAAGTGTAATAAAATATGTTTGGGACCTGTGGAGCAAAAATTAGAAAATGCTGATGAGAGAAAGCAAAAAAGTTCGTGTTTGGAAAACAACTTAGTAAACATGTTAATTCTACCCAAACTGATCTATAATTTAAGAGAATCCTTATCAAAATAAGCAAGGTAATTTTTTGTACATAGAAATAAACAAGCTTATTCTAAAATTTATCTAGAAATACAAGTGCTAGAAACTAAGTAAAATAATCTTATTTTTAAAAGGGATTTTATTTATTTACTTTTGGAGAGATAAGAAGGGAGGGACATAGAGAGGGAGAGAGGGAGAGAAACATCACATATGAGCAATACATTGACCAGTTGCCTCTCACGAGCACCCAACTGGGACCCTGTCCCATAACTCAAGAATGTGCCCTAACCAGGAATTGAACCAGTGACCTTTTGGTTTGCAAGCCAGTGCTCAATCCACTGAGCCATACCATCCAGGGCTAAGTAAATAATCTTGACAAAGAGGAATAAAGAGGGAGGAATTAGTTTTTTTAATTCAAATCATTTTTCACTGCTTTTAAGGAGAGAGGAAGGGAGACAGAAAAATTGATGGGAGAGGGAAGCATGGATTAGTTGCCTCCCATAGTGCCCCAACCAGGGATCGAACACACAACCTAGGTATATAACCTGACCACAATCGAACCCACCACCTTTTGGCTATAGGATGACATTCTATCCAACTGACTCACACCAGTCAAGGCAGGAATTAGTCTATTTTTAAAAAAGATTTGATTTAGCTATTTTTAGAGAGAGAGGAAAGGAGGGAGAAAGAGAGGGAGAGAAACATCCATGTGAGAGAGAAACATTGATCAGCTGCTTCCTGTATGTGCTCTGACCTGAGACCGAACCCACAACCCAGACATGTGCCCTGACCAGGAATTGAACCAATGACCCTTTGGTATACAGGGTGATGCTAGAGCCAACTGAGCCACACTGGTCAGGGCAGAAGTTAGTGATTCTGAGAGTAAATTTTACTCTATAGCTGTAGTAATTAAGATTGTGATGTGGGTAGAGAGAAAGACATAAGTCAATGGAACAGAATGAAGACCCTGGAAATACAGCCACACATATGCCCAAGTGGTTTTGAAAAAGGTTCTAAAGCAATTCAGCGGAGAAAAAAATAGCTTTTCAGCAAGTGGTGGTGCTGGAACAAGATGACCTAAACTTCCATTTTTTTTTTGTTTAAATAAGTGCTTTAGTGGTTTGCACATGAGGAAATGCAGAGGCAGGATTCTAAACAACGTTATTGTTTAGAAAGTTCAACAGTGCCGTCAAAGACACGGATTCTCTCATCACGCCACCAGCTTCACTCCCAGACGGGCTCCCTTTGCAGTCGTTTCATGGCTGCCAAGAGCGTCTGGAGCCCCACGCATCCTCCCTGACATTCTGGGTAGTTTATCTGTGGGTGGCAATTCTTGGGACTAGTAGCGTCTGGAACAGTTTACAAGTTACCCCTGGAATCTGTATCATCCTCTACAACTGGCTCATGTGATCTGTAATTTTCATCCAGTTCTCAAACTTTTATTTTCATTGTAACAATCTTTTGAGTGCGTCTGTTTCTAAACGTCCTCTGCATCTTTTGGCTTCCAAACTTCCTACCAGCCGGCGTTCTGTTGGCTGTTCACTCCATTCCTCGGAAGATCGACTGGTATCCAGTCTGGTGCACGAGGGCAAGTGGGTTCAGCTCCCACCTACCTGGCTGCCATCTTTCCCCTCCCTAAACTTTATGTCTTAAATGCTAACCAAGATAGATCATGGACTTAAAGGTAAATATAAAACTATAAAACCATTAGAAAAGTTGGATAAAATTTTCATAATTTGGGGCTGGCAAAAAGCTTTAGGTTTGATATTAAAAGCACAGTTCATTTTAAAATATTAGTAAGTTGGACCTCTTCAAAATTAAAACCTTTTGCTTTGTGAAAGTTCATGTGAAGAGGATGGAAAGACAAGCTACAGATGACAAATATTTGACAAATGATTAGTATCTAGAATGTACAAAGAATTCTCAAAATCCAATAGTCAAAGAATACACAATTAGCAAATGGGCATATAAGATGAAGAACTGTTTTACCAAGGAGGGTACACAATTAGAAAATCAGCACATGATAATGTTCAACATCATCAGCCAGCAGTGCTAAAAACAAAACCGAAAGTTGATAGCAGTTTTTTAATAGCCAGGTCCTGAGTCAGCAGAGATGTGTGCTGAGGCGGGACTGGTTAAGTACACTGCTGTACACATAAACTGTGACTTGGATGCATCTCCAGGAAATTATGCTGAGTGAAAAAAAAAATCCAATCCTGTAAAGTTACATACTGTTTTATTTCATTCATAATATTTTTGAAATGACAAAGTCTTAGAAATGGGGGACAAATTAGGGGTTGCCAGGGCTTGGGCATGTTTATCAAAGGGCAACCTGAGGATGATCCTGGTGGTGGGAACCCCCAGTGTCCTGACTGTGGTGGCTGATGCACGAGCCTGCAGTCGCTAACACTGCGTGGAACCACACACACACACACACACACACACTTCTTGAGGAAATGTAAAAGTCTTAACCAATCAGATCGCAGGGTTGTATTACTGTCAGCATCCTGGTTGTTATATTGCACAGTAGTTTTAAAATATGTTACCATTAAAGAAAACTGAGCAAAGCATGTGAATCTACAATCATCTCAATGAAAATTCCAATAAAAAAGAAGACATTTTGTTCTTCCCTACTGAAATATCCTGTTTGGGTAGCGCTATGAAAACTTCCATGCCTCCATGGATATATGCTCTATATTTCTGGATTAGAGGGCCCTGCTGGGGCTTTCTTGAGAACGTTTGCTGCGTGGTGGCTTGCCACCCATCCTCACCCCGTTTCAATACTGCTGGTCAATGTTAAATTTAGTTTCTTTCCGAAAGCAAATGAAAGTGAAACAAAGTTTCTTCCCACTTTGACTGTGCCCATTATTATTGCTTCCTTCATAAAGGAGAAACTACAAATGCTAGGAGGGCACCCCCTAGTGGCTATTAGGCTAGTCTGCAGCTTCTGACAAAGCTCCTGGAATTTGAACCACATGTTGAAGGATCAGATATGAAATAATTCAGATCTTATTAATGCAGGCCCCGGCTTAGTCCAAATTTAAATGTAGCATGGTGGGTCGCTGGGGTGCATCAAGGGCCAAAGTCCTTGGTTTAGTTTGCACACAACATTCTTGAGGAGCCCACTCTGTTCTGAGCCTGGTGGATCTGCATGAGCTGCTGCAGCCCTTACCTGCGCGGGATGGGTACAAACATGCCATGGGGTCCCGGTGTGATTTTGCTTAGTCAAGCAACAGCGTGGGCATTGGAATCAAGGCCACCCACCATGACGCTGCATGGATGACGGGGCAGATGGAGTGGAGTGGGATCGATACACAAGGTCAAACAAAGGATTCAGTCCAGAAAAGAACTGCTGTTATTTTCTGTTCCAGAAAATCATGAGTGCCTCCAAAGGGGCTTAGTGATTCTGTCTATTTGTTCTGGCATGTTCAAAGACCATCGTCCCAGAATGCTATTTTGGCCACAGGAAGCCAGATAGACCTGGCACAAGATGGAGAGGGAAGTGTTGGACGGGAGCGATGAGCCTCTCAGCCTGTCCTCGGGAGGAGATGGGAGCGACTCACCAGAAGGAACGTCCCAGGGCCCGCGCTCCCAGGAGCGGCTCCTGGAGAGGAGCGGCCGTGTCCGGGTGCCGGGTGCGGGGGCCGCTGTCTGGTGGTGTGATGCTGAATAAATCATAATTAGTGTAATGTGGATTTGAAGTTGAGACCAAATAGTCCATGAACTTTTAATACAAAAGTCCTCTCTGTGTGCGTGCGATATATAGTCACCACGCTGAATGTTACATCGCCGTGACTTCTTTATTTTATAACAGGAAATTTATACATTGTGAGCCCCTCTTCATCCATTTCGCCCACTGCACCCCTGAAATTACGTTTTAAAAAGACGTTCAACAAGCTTCTCACTTGGGCCTTCGCCCTCCACACTGTTTAAACAAGGATAAAGTAAAATGCATTCCACAAGGGAAGCGAGAGAAAATAGTTTCGCTCAGAAAAGTAGTTTCTACTCTGAAGGATTCCGTGCAAGTTAAAAAAGAAAAGCAATGGTGTATAAGGCATGGTCTTTGCCAGCAGAATGTTACGACATCGTTGAGAAGATGCTTCATGTACAAAGTAAAAGTCACGAGGGAAATGGAAATGCCACTCGTGTGACACAACCAGTGACCAGTGCAGAGTAGGAGAAGGAGGGATCACTGTACACAGAGGCCAGGGCGGGCGGGGGCCTGCAGCGGGGACAGACAGCAACCAATCAGCTGAGAATAGAGCAGTTTGGGCGGGGTGACTGATGAACAAAAGTGCAAGAGCTGAGGGTGGGTTGGGAATTGCATCGGCTACCTGCAACAAAAGCCCAGCAAATAGCTTAACCCAATCGTAATATTATTTCTACTTTAATTTTTTTAACTTTTTATTATTTTTGAGTATATTTTATTAATTGTGCTAGTACAGTTGTCCCATTTTTTCTCCCCTTTATACTCCTCCACCCTGCATCCACTCTCTCCCCAGCATGCCCTACCCCCTTAGTTCATGTCCATGGGTCATACATATAAGTTCTTTGACTTCTCCATTTCCCATACTCTTCTTACCCCCCCCCCCCCATCTATTTTGTACCTACCATTTATGCTTCTTATTACCCCGCACCTTTTCTCCCACTCTCCCCCCACGCCCAACCTACTGATAACCCTCCCTGTGATTTCCATTTCTGAGATTCTGTTCCTGTTCTAGTTGTTTGCTTAGTTGTGTTTTTTAAGTTCAGTTCTTGATAATTGTGTTTGTTGTCATTTTACTGTTCATAATTTTTTATCTTCCTCTTTTTCTTAGATAAGTCCTTTTAACATTTTATATAATAAGGGCTTGGTGATGATGAACTCCTTTAACTTTACCTAATCTGGGAAGCACTTTATCTGTTCTTCCATTCTAAATGAAAGCTTTGCTGGATAGAATAATCTTGGAAGTAGGTCATTGCCTTTCATTGTAAGGACATAGGTCCTTACTTTGCATACTTCTTCCCAGCCTCTTCTTGACCGTAACATTTCTTTTGAGAAGTCAGCTAATGATCTTATGGGAACTCCTTTGAGTTACCTAACTCACTTTCTCTTACTACTTTTAATTTTATCTTCTTATCTTTAATATTGGGTAATGTAATTATGATGTGTCTTGGTGTGTTTCTTCTTGGATCCAGTTTCTTTGGGACTCTCTGAGCTTCCTGGACTTGCATGCCTATTTCCTTTGCCAGATTGGGAAAGTTTTTCTTCATTATTTGTTCAAATAAGTTTTCAATTTCTTGCTCTTCCTCTTCTCCTTCTGTCACCCCTATGATTCAGGTGTTGGAACATTTAATGTTGGCCCAGAGGTTCCTTAGCATTTCTTCACTTTTTTTTGAATTCTTGTTTCTTTATTCTGTTTTGGTTGAACATTTATTTCTTCCTTCTGGTCCAAATTGTTGATTTGAGTCCCAGTTTCCATCCCTTCATCATTGATTCCCTGTATATTTTCCTTTATTTTACTTTGTATAGCATTTCTTTCTTTCTCTGTTTTGTGAACATAATCATTTCTGTGAGCATCTTGATTACCAGTATGTTGAATTCTGCATCTGATAAGTTGTCTATCTCCTCATCACTTAGTTCTTTTTTTATATTTAATTCTTGTTCAAGTACAGTTTTCTGTCTTATATTCCCAGCCCTGCCTACCCCCCGCCCAGTGCTCCTCACCTCCCTCCCATTTCCACCCCCCGCCCTTAGTTATTGCCCATGTGTCCTTTATACTTGTTTATGTGAGTCCATCCCCTTTTCCCCTATGATTCTCTCCCCTCTCCCCCCTGGACCCTGTCACTTAGCTCTTTTTGTGGATTTTTGGTCTCTTCTTTCATTTGGGCCATATTTCTTTGTCTTGGCACACCTGTTACATTGTAAGGGGTGGAGCCTTAGATATTCATCAGAGTGAATTTACCTCACTGCGTTTTGGCACTGTATGTGGGGGAAGGGTCAGAGAGGGAACAATGTTGCTTGCTAGCTTGCTTGGCTCTCACTCCACTTTCTGTCAATTCCCTCACTTCCCACAAGTGGATTAGGCCCTTTCAGATGCTGATTGCTGGGTGGGTGGTTTTGTGTACATTCTAGTATCCCATGGGCCTCTCCAATGGACTCTCCTGTGAGACCGGGAGTTTCTCCTGCTGCTGCAACCTCTACAGGTTATTACAGCCAGAGGTTTTGAGGCTTTATTTCCCCACACTGGGTTGCATGGTTTTTTTCACTCCCCAGTTGTTACTCCCAGCTTATGCACACACAAAAGTGGGATATGCCAGTCCACCAGTTGCTGCCCCTCCTGCCCAAGTCTGCCAGCTGCCGCCTTGACACAGGTGCTGTCTGTCCAGCTGCCCATCTCCACCCCTGCTACCAGTCTGGATGAATGTTTCTTCTTTAACTCTTTGGTTGTCAGACTTCCATGCCGTTTGGTTTTCTGGTAGTTCTGGTTGGTTTTCTGTTTTTAAATTGGTTGTTAGCCTTCTTTTGGTTGTGTGAGGAAGTGAAGCATACCTACCTACACTTCCATCTTGCTGGAACTCCCTTGTAGTATTATTTTTCTCTCATAACCTAATGTCTCCAGGTAGACAACCCAAGGTTAGTATAATGGCTCTTTGATACCATCATGGCCCTATTCTCCTTCTATCTATAGTCTATTCAGCCCTCCTGGGCACGTGGCTTTAGACTTCACGTGTTTCAAGCTTTGTATTCACAAGATGATGGCCACTCTACATCCTTTGTAAGAAGAGGAAGGAGAAAAGGTAAAGGCACATACCTGGGGGCTCTGCCCCTTTTTATAAAGCCCACAAAGAAGCATCACCCAGAGACTCATGCATCCTCCTAGAAATGTGTTCTGTGGTGTCCCCCAACCCCACAGGCTTGCTGTGCACGTTTCCACCCAGAACATGATGATAAAGAAGATGCAGAGACTGGATGGTGGGTAGGTACAGGTAGGAAAGTACAAGACATGTTGGGAGGTTAAACGTAAGTGAGGCAGAAATCTGTACAATAGTTTCTGTATGGCACAGTTACTTGTTTTCCAATTCCTTGCACATTTCTATTTACTATGGTAAGAAACGGATTTATAACATATGGGGCACATCTTATTGATCGGAAGCTTTGGATAGCTATTAATGTTTCCTCTCCCCTTTCCCAGGGCAGCAGTGGCCCCTCTGGAATGTATTTTTACATGTTTGCAATATACACTGGCTTTGGTGCTGTCTGTCACAGTTTCATACACTTTGGGCAAAGGCTCTGATGACTTCTTGACTAAGACTAAATGGTTTCAGTGTACGAACCCTTGGACTTCAGCTCTCTGCAGTATTTCCCACCTCTTCAAGTACATCTGGGACATGTGGGGAGAATTTTCATGTGAGCTTATGAATAAATATACTCCCATGGTCTCTACTCGGCGGTGACAGAGCTGCAGCCTCCATCCTGCTTTTCCAAATGCCCAGCATGTTGTTATCCATCTTTGCACTTCTGAGTACTGTAGCTTCTCATGCTTTCATGACGGTTGGCCCAGAACTTGAGGCACTAAAGTTGCATGGTGTTATGGCCCACACATATGCTCCATTGTGGTGGCAGGAAACAGCCCTTCGTCCTAAGGTCCTACACTCAGGACTCGGACCTGTGCAGGACACGCTGTGCCCATCAATGCTGAATTACACCTTCCCTCTGATGTCTGAGGTGTCATTATGAGCTCAGTCTTCCTAAACCTGTCTCCTTCCTCACTTAGAGGAAGTTTCTTCTGAGAAGTTTCTTCCGAGAGGTCTCTATGCCTGAATAGAGAGACCTCTCCCCTTGCAATGTGTAGTGGAAGGATACAGGTCACTTTGCATCTCTAGTCTGCAGAAAAGCTAAGTTGTTTGAATCAATTTAGTTTCTCATTCAATAACTATTCTTCAGTTAGTTCCAGGGACTAGTCCTTATATTAGACACAGAAGGAGGGTACTAGGATGAGTAAATATTTGATCATTGGCTTCAAAAAGCTAAAAGATTGGAGTCATTATTCTCCCTACCTGCTCTTCTTTTTCTCTTCCTTTGGTTTAGTTTGTTCTTCCCACTGGGGTCAGAGGAAAGTACTAGTGTTGGGTTTGGAAGCTCTTCATTTAACCCAAAGCAGGCACCCTTGCATTTCCCCATGCTTGAAACCACATCACCCACCTTTTAACCCTCATATCTAATCCATCTTCAAATCCTTCTGAGTTTGTCTTTTGGATTTTCCCCCTCCTTTCTAAACCCCCAACTACTATCCCAATTCATCATTTCATAGTTGACTCAGTTGGTCCTTTCCCCATCTCTCTAATCTCTCGTGTTTCCACGGTATTTTACATCAGACCTTTAAGCAATTCTCCTTAAAGGCCGTCAGAGTCCCTCATTAACTCCTCCCGACCTGACTGACGCCCTTTTTGCCCCTGTAGGAACTACCATCCCTTTCATGCTGAGCTTCTTGTCTTCTACACATGCCCTGCTCTCCCCTGCACTCCCCTCTGGGCCATATTTTCATCGGGTGTCTATTCTTTTCGCCTTTCTACTCAGGCTTGTTTGGGCTCCTGCAAATCCCAGCTTGAAACACTGTCCCTGAGGGTCCTCCACTGAGTGATTTCCCCAGTGTCCTTTGCTTCTTGGCTTCAGCACAAGCACAAAATTGGAAGTATATTATTGTATATTTGTTGAGATGCTATTGTACAGGAATGTTTAACAGTGCTTTCCTGTAGGGATCCTTCTTTTTTGTTTTGGGAAGACAAATGTATTTCCCATTCATTTTTAGTGTTATGCTATATACTTGGCTCAACAACTGAAATAACCAGGCTTTGAATTAACACTGTTGATTGAAATATTGGACTTAGTCTAAACAGCCTAGCTCTTTTAGTTCTTTCCTTGGTGAGTTTCTAGTTAACTAGAATATAATGGCTGTGTCGTTGTGGGTTCTGTCCCCTCAAAATTAAGTTCACCTGAGGAAAGACAGGTAATGTGGCCACCTGCTGTACCTCCATCTCCCAACAACCATCTTAGAGAAAGCCATCTTAGGGGCCTTGTGTAAGGGGGTGTGGGGGGCTCCACATAAACTCATTGTTCTTATTAGAGTCATGGCCTAATTGACTCAGTGATGGGTTTATGATGGTGGATCAGTAAGTGAGCTTCATAAATCACACATGTTAGGTGAAACAATACAAAAGAACATTTTGCCAGAATAGACTGGATTATGTTTAAGTAACAGATGCATGCCAAATCTCGGTGTTTGAAACAATAAAAGTCTATTTCTCACCCACTCAGGCCACTGAATGATGGGTGGCACTGAGGACAACCCTCCTCCTTGTGGTCGGTCACTCAGTGAGACCC
Organism: Sturnira hondurensis; assembly: GCF_014824575.4. NCBI lineage: Eukaryota > Metazoa > Chordata > Mammalia > Chiroptera > Phyllostomidae > Sturnira > Sturnira hondurensis. The sequence continues at coordinate 3,178,616 of NW_028076902.1, read as the reverse complement.
GAAGAAACACTGCTGCCACCTGTGACGCTCTTCCCAGTGATCACCAAGGCTGCGGGGGAGGGGGTTGAGAAACTGAGCACCGGCCCCTCCGTGCTTGGCCAAAGGAACACAGGTCACTTCCACACATGGCCTACTGGCCAGGAGGTCACAGGGCCCCGTGTGCCTGCAAGAGGGAAGACAATTGTCAAGCAGTGAATGTCTCTGCCCAGACACAATTTAGCGCCGATAAACTAGCATGGATCTCTAAGTTATCTAACTAACAGTCTTGGTGTGGCTGAGAGTCTGACATAACATGCTGTATATTATCCTCCCCCCAAAAATATTTGTAACCACAGTTGCTCATCCAGAGAACAGCTAGACTTACATGGATTTAGGGTAGAGAATGCTTGCTAAAGATAATAATTAGTTCTTGTTCCATCAACTTTGCCTTCCACAAATAAATCACGCCCCTCAGTGCTCTCAAGCATTGCTTTCCTAGGACAGTAATGGTGTTTTCTTTTGATCATTACCATCAATTTGAGTGTACAATGCTTGCTCTATGATTAGTAGAGGGTTTTTTAAATGAGGGCAGAATGTTTATGAAGTTAAAAACTTCTTATTAAATTCTATATTTTTTCAAAGGAATATATGTTCATCCTATAGAAAATGATGAACATATAGCAAATAACATCATTATAGCTAAATGATGAACATATAGCTATAACATCGTTATAGCTAAATGATGAACATATAGCTATAACATCATTATAGCAAATTCACCAGGGCCTATGACCTCAAACTGCAGTACTATCACTCCACGTCCATCCCAGATACCCACTCCCTACTTGAACCACTCAGTGTTTTCTTGGAGGATGTAGATAAATAACCAGCTTAAAGTGCTATTTCTTGACTTTCTCCCCAAGTTTGAAGTTATGTGTTAAAATACTGCTGTGGGAGACGACAATTTAGAGCTCCAACTCACCACCTCTTTCATGCACTCTTTTTTACACATCATCCCAATAAAATTATATACCATGTGTGGTAAGTTAGTATTCAGAATTTATCTTATTATGACCATGGAAACATTGTTCACAGCTGGACCAAGTAGTGCATTAACTGTATTTCCTTCATTGCACAACTTTTTCTTTTCTTTTTTTTCCTGGAGTTTGTAATTGACTTATTTAAAATTTTTTATGGTTCTCCTAGTTTTCCACTTCACTGCCAATGATTCATTCATAGTCAGCCAAAGACTTTCCTGCTAGTACTTTCAATTACAGTACCAGTTTTATCTTTGAGAGATTTTGTAGAAGGTCTCTGTGCCTCCTCCTGCTACCTCTCCTTCTCACCCCCAGGACTGGAAGCTTGCAAACTAGTCACTACATTTTTAGACCCCTTTGACAGCTGAATTCTACTCAAGTTTGCCGATTGGAGGCATTCGCAGAAATTAGGAAGTTGAGAAGATAGAGCCTATGTGACAGCACAGTTCTAACTCCATGTGGCTTTGCTTCCCAGCAACCCCCAAACAGGGATTTTGCAGTTGAAAATTACGATCAGGAGAATTCTCATGGCGTAGCTTGATGAGATCCCTGAACTATGGGGAAAGAGAGAGGGACCAGAGCACGGTTTCCAGTGCACCAGCCTCACGCACGAGCTGGTGTTCTGCTGTTGACATACTGAAGTACTCAATGCTCTTTAAACAAGGGACCCCACATTGTCATTTCACACTGAGCCTCTCAATTTATGTAGTTGATAAATTGTTGCCTTTTGTACTAACTTTCCAGTTTTCTTTTTTAAAAGAGTATCTGTATTTTTACCTTTTTGTTCAAATTTCTGGAGGTATCCCTAAGTGTTTATTCTAATTCTTCCCTGGGATCTTTCATTGTTGCTCTCATACTTTTTAATTTCCAAGGAATATTTCTTGTTACTGAATATTACTTTCCTTGTAGCATCTTTATTTTTTTCAGGAAAGCAATATCTTTTTTTCATTCTCCTGAGAATGTTTTGGACATGTTCTTGAAGTTTCCTTTCCCATTTTATGTTTTCTCTTTTGAGTTCCTTTTTCTTTTCCTATTTTTGGGGGAGGGCTCAATATTTTAGGTTAGAGGTAAAAGTAGATGCATTCAGTTTGGAGAAGACAAAGGATTCCCCTCGCCTCCCCCTGCCCCACTCCAGATACAAGAAAGAATGAAAAAAATTGCAAACATTTAAAAAATCATTTATTTATTTATCTTTAGAGGGGAAGGGAGGAGACAGGGAGAGAAATATCAGTGTATGGTTGCCTCTTGTGCATCCCCTGCTGGGAACTGGCCTGCAACCCAGGCATGTACCCTGACTGGGAATCAAACCACGATCCTTTGGTTCACAGGCCCGTGCTCAATCCACTGAGCTACACCAGCCAGGGTAATTGCAAACATTTTAACCAGAAAGTGGCAAGGGTCGAGGAAACTAGCCTGAGGCAAACTTCACCTCTGGAAATTAGGAGAATTTATTTCTCCAACTGTAAGTTATCAGAAAGGGCAAGAGCTGAAGATCAAAAGGAAACATTTGGAATATCTGCAATGCAGGAATCAGCAAATGTTGAAAGCACTGAGTGGCAGTAAAGGCCCCTCTGATGTCCAAAAGCCTCACTTCGTTTCTGGCCCGGGCTCCAGTGGGGTGACCTTGGCAGATGAATGCAAGGAAACAGCTCAAGATTTTGGCCAGGGTTAGGGTGCTGGGTAAAAGGGAGAGCAACAGCAAAGGGTTTGGAGGATGAGAGAGAGCCCTGCTGAGATGAAGTCCTGAGGGAACCCCTGAGAGAACCTGTCCCCCAAGTTTTCCAGGCAGCGAGGAGTCAGTTTTTCAGTCTTCAGAGAATAGAAGACCTGGTTGCTGTCATGAGAGCACAAGAATGTAAAACAATTATGCAGTTGGAAATCAGAGACCTGGAGTCAGATCCTGGCTGGGCCGGACCTGGAAAAGGACACATAACCCGCCCCGTTCAAGGTTGTGAATCAAAGAGGTTGGCCTTAGGTCTCGATGTCCCCTTCAGCTTCAAATCAAGGAGCTCTAGAATAGATTGCAGCCAAAGAGGGAAATTTCGGTTACAACATGTTACAACATTGGCCCTGTGGAGGAACCCCCTGTACGATGATGCATTTACAGGAAAAACCGCAGTATAAAATGCCTGGCCTTGCAGATTCTGCTGCAGAGCCCTCTCGAAGGAACTGATGTGGATCATTACATCACTCAGCTTGTCTCCCCGTACCTATTGACCGCGACCACCAGATGGCGATGTTGGCCTAAGATCTAGTGCATTCCTAGCCTGATAGTCCTGGGAGAGCCTGACCTGAATCTAAAACCTCCTTAACCACCGCATTGGATTGGAAAACAAAACAACAGAAAAATCCTGCGCATCCCTACGAGGTCAGAATATAGCAACTCACAGTACTGCGTGGCCCTTAGGAAAGTCATCCATGGTTATTCAAAGTTTGATTTTAGGAAAATGACTTCAAAATGCAGAGACTTGGGAAGCGGGTATGCCAGGCCAGCGTACTTCCCCGCAGTCCCCGACGTGGAGCTTCCCTGTAGCCGCAGCGGCGTAGCTGGCAGCGCGGTGCGGAGCTGGCGAGCTCTGGGGACCCACGCAACGTCTGTCTGCGCTGTACCCAGATGGAAGGGACTGCAGAGGCCTCCAGACACCTGCGGCTCTGTAACATGTCTCCAGTTCTGGCCCCCACCCTCCCTCGTTACCCCAGCTCCAGGGCTGCAGCCCCCGAGGGCTCTGGCCAACCCGGCACACCAAAGCCCGGGCTCTCTGATTGAGCGTCGGCCAAGATAGCTGGTGACAAGGGAAAGGTCACAGCTGGGCGGCCCAGTATCCAGGCCGGCCTATTTACACACTCCGGGGCGGGGCGGTCCTGGGAGCCTAGGGCGTGCTAGCCATTAGCATTTTAGAGACAACTACAGCTCACAGCCCCAGGGGCCAAGCCACTGCCCACCCCCCCGCCCTCCCCGCCCCCTGCGGTGCGTGTGCTCCTGGGCTGGTGGGTGTTGCAAGCGGCAGGCTAAGCCAGCGCAGCTCTCCCTGGGTCCGGAGCCTGGCCTCCCTTCTGCCGCAGTGGCTGCCTTAATTGCCCGCTNCTCTGGCCAACCCCGCACACCAAAGCCCGGGCTCTCTGATTGAGCGTCGGCCAAGATAGCTGGTGACAAGGGAAAGGTCACAGCTGGGCGGCCCAGTATCCAGGCCGGCCTATTTACACACTCCGGGGCGGGGCGGTCCTGGGAGCCTAGGGCGTGCTTGCCATTAGCATTTTAGAGACAACTACAGCTCACAGCCCCAGGGGCCAAGCCACTGCCCACCCCCCCGCCCTCCCCGCCCCCTGCGGTGCGTGTGCTCCTGGGCTGGTGGGTGTTGCAAGCGGCAGGCTAAGCCAGCGCAGCTCTCCCTGGGTCCGGAGCCTGGCCTCCCTTCTGCCGCAGTGGCTGCCTTAATTGCCCGCTGGCTTCTGCTGAGGTCACGTGCGCCTCGCTGATCTGGGCTGTGGATGAGCAGAAGCTGATGAATTTTTCATTGCAATTCGCTTGTCTGTTGATCTGAAGGCAGTCTCTGGGTCAGGAGCCATTAAGGACCTGACTGTGCCAAAGGCGGCCCTCCCCCAATCCGGACCACTAACTTCTGACCCGGGAGAAAGACCGCAGTTCTCTCCTCGATGTGCTCTTTGTACCTTCTGGCATCGTTTGAGTCCAAGGAAAACCAGGGGCTGGGAATTTCATGGAATGGGGCAGAGCACGTAGCAAGCCGTGGAAGGCAGAGAGAGCAGAGGCGCCTGTCAGTTTAATCGCACTTGGGAAAAGCCCCAAACTGGCTCAGCCTAGAGCTGGAGCGTGGGTGTAGTCACATTCCTGCCCTCAAGGATGTCCTGGGCTGCTGGGGAATTGGGACTCACAAAAGAAGGCCGAAATAGTTGAATGAAAATGTGAGACGACGTGTACCCAGAGCCAGTTAAGAGGGACTGACTGTGAGCCGCGGAGAGGCCCAGAGGAGGGAAGGTGCAGTGAGTGGGTGAAGATGTTGAAGGAAAAGGACCAAACACGTAGGCCCTTGGCATGCAGAACGAGGGTGGGTGTAGCCCTGACTTCACAGCAGGAGAGAGCAGTGCTGTGTACCCTTCAGACCCCTCAATACACAGACCTACCAGGTGTCTGGAACTGGCATTTTCTTGAAGTCCACTCCTGCCTTAAATAACAGTTTGAAAATACACAGAGGGAAATCAGTATCCAAAAAAAAAACAAGTTCGGTTTTTTGGGGGGTGGGTGTTTCTATCCAGGTTTTTTTGTCCAATATGGACTTTTTACATAGTATTATGTTAAAAATGCATAAATAGTGTATGTTAAAATCATCATATTTAGGTATTTTAAAAACAGGGTATCTAATTATAAAAAATAGTAAGTTTTTGTAAATTTTGGCAAAATAAGGTAATATATGAAGACAAAAATAAAGACCACTGAGATTCCAAGTACAATAATCCTTTTGGTGTATTTTCTTAAAATATTTCTTCTGGGCATGCATGTTTAATTTAGGTGAGACCATATGATATTTGCTACTTTTTAAACATGGCCAATATACAAACATTAATTGAAGGCTTTGTGAAAAGGATTTCTTTATCTCAAGTTGGGAATCTTCTCAAGGATCCCAAGTTTCCACTGAACTCCCCACCCCCACACTTGAGGGGAGGGTGCCGTCCACTGGTGGGGGCTCACAACACATTCCAAAGACATCCCCCCAATCCTCCTCACGCTCATCCCAGCTCCTCCTCCACATCTTCTGCAGGGAGGGCTCAGATCCTGAAATCTCTTCTCAACCACCTACTTGGAAAACCTACGCAGACATTGCTTTGCAGTTATCATCCTTTTTGGTGTCTTGCTCCAAACATTAAGTAATTTTAACGCTTGTTACAAAGGAACAAAAAGACTCACATAAGAGTTGTCTCTGAAACATTAAATGCAAATAGAATATGGAACAACATTATAGATTTTGAGGGATAGGTGTTTGTGAAGCAAAAATTTTCTTCTATGTCAAATTATCTTTCATATTTAAAGCCAATAGAAAGACATTTTCATTAAATAAGAAAATATGCCACCTGGTACATTTCTTGAAGAAGAAAAAAAAAACTTGAGGGAGGAGGATTTCCATTTCTGGCTCTGAAGGAGTAGTTTGTATCAGAATAACCCCGGTGCTGAAGAGCTGTGAAAGCCGAATAAAATGAAATGGAAAGTAGTTTGAGCCTCAAAGAGCAATCAGAGTTGCCAGGATTGAAAGGGCCAAGATGCTAGACAGGAGAGAAATGCAGCGAAGTGGTTCCTTTCCTTACACCTGTTCTTGTGTCCTTGGAGCAGCTGCAGATTCAGGTCCTGGCATGGGGTGTGGAGCCCAGACAGAACTGTTAATAGTTGGCCTCAGTCAAAGAGAAAAAAATCAATGGATCCTGGCCAGGTGGATTAGTTGCGTGGGGTGTCCTCCTGTACACCAAAGGGTTGGGGCTCAATTCCCAGTCAGGGCACATAGCTAGGTTGCAGAGTTGATTGATCCCTGGTCAGAGCATGTGAGGGAGGCAACTGATTGATATTCTCTCTCACATTGATGTTTCTGATGTTTCTTTCTCTCTCTCTCTCCCTTCCTCACTCTCTCAAAATCAATAAACACATCCTTGGGTGAGGATTAAAACAAAAGTTTATTTAAAATTGGAGTCAGGAATACAAGATTGTGGGATTTGATGGACCCAGACATAGAGGAAAAGGAACCAAAGAGGACTGAGTCTGCAGGCAATTTCTCCTCAATTTCCTGATTTCTAAGATGTGCATGAGAAACCTGAAAGGCCAAGAAACCAAACCAAACCAAACTAAAGCAGCTGCTAAGAAGGTAAAAGCTGAGCAAAGATGCAGTATGCTCACAATACTGGGTGGCCTGAACTTTTAGACTTTTAGTTTATACCCCAAGGAGAAAGGGTCTGTAAATACCTGGGCTGTCAGTTGAGACCCCCCGGCCAAAGACAAAGCCAAGCCAGCGAAGTCCAGCCAAAGAGCCAGAAGGCAGCCCTGGCACCACAACCCATCACGGGCCCTAAAGCCCCCAGTTCCTGCCAGGATGCAACCAGACTGCCTCCTCTACGACTCTATCTTCTGCCACAGGTAAAAGGGAGGAAGATACTCTATTGCAGTGCCACGCAAAATTTTGTGTTCAGGCCCTGGCTGGTGAGACTCAGTGGACTGAGTGCGGGCCTGCGAACCACAGGATCGAGGTTCAATTCCCTGTCAGGGCACATGGCTGGGTTGCAAGCCAGTTCCCAGCAGGGGGCGCACAAGAGGCAACCATGTATTAATATTTCTCTCCCTGACTCCTTCCCTTCCCCTCTAAAGATAAATAAATAAAATCTTTTTTAAAAATTTGTATTTAGCCCATACTTAAGAGGCAAAAAAAAAAAATCAGGGGGGAGAGAGACAGTAGCTGTCAGGGTAGAGCTGAGGGAGTTGACGAGTTGCAGGAGGAGGGGCTACAGCCAGCCCAGCGCCCCTGCCTCAGGAGCTGCACGACTGAAAATTACAACGGGAGAATCTCTCCTGATGGGGTGCTGCTGGCAAGCAGTACTTGGAGGCGAATGCGGGGGGTAGACAAGAGAAGAGGAACAATACCAGATTTCCCTCTGCAGACAGTAAGAAGAGAGTAGAGTTGACATTAAATCAGAGGGCTTTGATTACTGTCAGGGTCTGAACTACAACTGTGTGTGTGTGTAGATGTCATGAGTACTGACAAGTGTGTGTCTAAGAGGCTCCAGGCACCTTGCAGAAGCAAGCATAAATCAGGGAGGAAGGAAAGCATTCCTTTGTAAGCCCCTCTGAATCCCCCTGGTTGAGACTCAACCACATGAGTTCAAAATAAGAATTACCAGCACTCACGAAATCAAGCCATAGTTAGTAAGAATTAGCAAAAGAAACAACAGAGTTAGATCACCAATTACTTTAGATAGTAGACTTTTCAGATACAGAGTATAAAATATGTTTTTTTTTTCTTTAAGAAATAAAAAAATAGCTCTGGCCAATGTGGCTCATTTGTTTGGAGAGTGCCTGTGCAGGTTTGATTCCCAGTCAGGGCACGCAGCTGGTTTGCAGGTTTGGTCCCTGCCAGGACATGGAGGAGAGACAACCAATCGATGTTTCTCTCCCTCTCTCTCTCTTCCTCCCTTCCTCTGTCTCTAAAATCAGTAAGCACCTCCTTGGGTGAGGATAAAAAGAAGGAAGAATGGAGGGAAGGAAGGAAGAAATGTAATCACCAAAATTACTTAAGAGCAAGAGACTACTAACAATGAACAGAGATAGTAAAAATTAGCAAATAGAACTTCCAGAAATGAAAAATATAATGGTTGAAATTAGAGCTGGATGTATGTTTTTAACAACATGTTATAAACTAGTTAAAAGAGAATTAATAAATTAGGGAAAGTTTCTTAATATATTATCCACAAAGAGCAAAAAGAAGAGAGAATATAGAAGAAAGAGGATACAATGGGAAAGTCCAGAGTGAATCTGACCAGAGTTCATATGAGAGAACAGAGAGGACAGAAAATGGAGGTAATATTCGAAAAGAGAGTGTCTAAAATTTTTCTAGAATGATAAAAAGCTATTTTTTCATGACTATAGGAAGCCCAAACAGGGTAAGTAAAATATATTCCATTATAGTATTTCACTGATACACTGTAGTATAAAAGACAAAGAGAAGATCTTAAAAGCATTCAGAAAAAAAAGATAGGTCACCTACAAAATACAGAAAATATTAATGTCAGAATTTTCACCAGCAACAATGAAAGCCAGAGGACAGTAATATTAAAATAAAATAAAACCATTCAAAATGACATAAGTAAATAACTATTTAAAACTCCAATCTTACTAAAACTATGTCTGAATTCAGGCAAAATATTTTTATTTTTTTAGACAAATGAGAAAAAAGACCTGAGCTTCTGAAGAATGTACTTTAGGAAGAAGAAAAGTGATACCAGAAGAATTTTAGTAACTAACTGTTTCAAGTGTAATATTAACGTCTTATTTGTGAGGTCTTAAAAATTATATAAAACTAAAATACTGGAACACAATAACATAATTTGAGAAGGAGATGATTGAAGTGAAACTTTTTGTGTTTCTCATGAGCTGGGTAGAGATTTTTTTTTTGTTTTATTGAAATAGAATTGACTATAACAATGTATATGTTTAAAGTGTAATGTGAAGATTTGGTAATGTATATATTGCAAAATTATTATCACAATAAGATTAGTTAACATTTTCATCCCCTCACATAACTATAATTTTTTGTGAAGAAAAAGTTTAAGATTTACTCTTTTAGAAACTTTCTAGTGTACAACACAGTGTTGCCAACCATAGTCACCATGCTGTATATTAGATCCCCAGGTGAATATAATTTTTTTTTGAACCTCAATTTCTTCTTCTTTTTTTTTCCAATTTTTTTATGTAATTATTTTTCAAGTACAATTTTCTGTCTATTACTCCCAGCCCAGCCCACCCCCCATCCTCCCCCCTCCCTCCCATTTCCACCCTTCTCAGCTGTTGTCCATGTATCCTTTATATAGGTTCCTCTAAATCCCTCCCTTATTTCCCCAGAAATTCCCTCCCCTCTCCCCTCTGGTCACTGTCAGCCTGTTCTCTATTTCAGTGTCTTTGGTTATATTTTGCTTGCTTGTTTGTTTTGTTGTTTAGCTTCCTGTTAGAGGTGAGATCATATGGTATTTGTCCTTCAACACCTGGCTTATTTCACTCAGCATAATGCTTTCAAGTTCCATCCATGTTGTTGCAAAAGGTAGGAGCTCCTTCTTTCTTTCTGCAGCATAAAATTCCATTGTGTGTATGTACAGCTCAAGCACCACTCCTCCCACCCCTACCTCCCACCCTTGAACCTTCCCTTTGGCCTTGTCCTTGAGTCCTTTACACACAGGTTCCTTGATGGCCCTTCTCCTATTTTCCCCCATTATCCTTCTTCCACCTTCCCTCTGGTTAGTGTTGGAGCGAAGTGTTCATGCCTCTTGTATTTTGCTTGCTTTTGTTGAACAGGTTCCACTTATAGGTGAGATCATACGGTATTTGTTTTTCATCTTATACCTGGAAGCTTGTGCCCTTTGACCAACATTTCCCCTCAACACTCAAACCCTAGCGTCACCATTCTACTCTCAGTTTCTATGAATGTGGCTCTTTTTTGATTCCACACATATGTGAGATTATACAGTATTTGTCTTTCTCAGTTTGACTTTCTCACTTAGCTTAATGCCCCTAAGGTTCATCTATGTTGTCACAAATGGCAGGATTTCCTTCTTTACTATGGCTGAAAAAATTCTATTTTGTGTGTGTGCATAAATTGTGTTCTCTTTACTTGCCCATGGACACTTAGATCATTTAAGTTCTTTTCATGCCTTGGCAATTGTGAATAATACTTCAGTGAACATGGGGTGCAGATATATCTAAGATAGTGATTTCACTTTCTTTGAATATGTACCCAGAGGTAGGTTTACTCTATCATATGGTAGATGTACTTTTAACTTTTTGAGGAAGCCCTATACTGTTTCCTATAGTGGCTGTACGAATTTACAATCCCACCAACAGTGCACAAGGGTTCCCTTTTCCTCACATCCTCATTAACACCTGTTATCTCTTGTCTTTTTGATATTAGCCATTCTAACAGGCGTGAAGTGATAGCTTCCTGTTGCTTTGATTTGCATTTCCCTGATGATTAGTGATGTCCAGCATCTTTTCATAGGTCTATTGGTCTTCGGGAAAATGTCAATTCAGGTAAAAGGATAGAAATTTGATTAACTCTTGGCATTATTAAGTTTACATGGTAAAATATCATGGGTGATCCCCGAAAAGAATAAAAATAGAGTTTACAATTTTCAAATTAGAAGAAGGGAATGATAGCCTAAGGGGGGATGGCAGAAAAACGAAGCCCAATCAATCCAGAAGCATAGAGAGAGAGAAGAGAAGCACTGGAAATGTGGGCAAACTGGAAAGCACAAGTAGTGTGGTTAAAATGATTGGAATAAGTCCAAATCTTTCATAACGGCAATAAATAGCGAGAATCAAACTTACCAACCGACAGACAAATTCTATTAGATTGTGTAAAAAACAAACTCCAACTATAAGACTGAAGAAAAAAAAATAAACCTACAAGTTAGGGACATAGAAAGTTTAAGAGTAAAATGATAAATTAGGCCAAAACACAAAACAAAATAACCCACAGACAACAACAAAATAAAGTACCCCATAGTACTTATATTCAAATGAAACAAAAGACAAAAATTATTAAAGATATAGAGGTTAAATATGAAATATTAAAAGATTGAGTTTACCAGTAGTACATAACAAGTCTAATTTGAATGCATTCATAAAGAATATACAAAATATAGAAAGCAAAAGTCCACACAAGCTCAGAGAGAAATGGGTAAATCCTCTGTCACAGTGTGATATTTCAATCACCTCTCTAGTATTTGGTTGGTTAAAAAGATGTAAATAAGGGTGGGGAAGATTTGAAAACATAGTTAACAATTTGATTTAATAGTATGTATTGAATCTTATGCCCATTAACTGGAGAATAAACTCTCTTCTCAAGAATATATGTAGCATTTGAAAAAAATTGGCATGTACTAGTCCTTAAAGCAAGTCTAGAATAACTTCAAAGAATACTCTCAGAGAGACATAAACTAGAATCTCAATGAAAAATAGTAAATACCAAAACCAAGGAATGAAGTTAAAGAAGTAATTTCAAGCCCTGGCTGGTATAGCTCAATGGATTGAGCGTGGGCCTACGAACCACACCATCTCCGTTCGATTCCCAGTCAGGGCACATGCCTGGGTTGCAGGCCAGTTCCCAGCAGGGGAATCATGAGAGGCAACCATACATTGATATTTCTCTCCTTCTCTCGTTCCCTTCCCCTCTAAAGATAAATAAATAAAAATAAAATTTAAAAAAAGAAGTACTTCCAGGAAAATCGAAGTGATTATGTGAGAAAAAACAAAGGTAAAGAATTAATGAATAAAAGAGCCTAGTTAGGTTAAAACAATGGACGCCCAAGAAAGAAGCAGAAATGAAAAAATAACCAAGATACTCCTGCAGAAGAAAAAGGTTGGGGTGTGGGAAACTGCCTTTTAGACACCAAAATTTAGTAAACAGCCATAATCACTATTGTAACGGCAGTACTGGCTCAGATGTACAGAAGAATAAGCCAACGGAACAGAGAATTGAGAGCCAGAAACAGACCCAATTATAGAAGTGTGATTTCATCAGAGGGGTTGACACCATTTGATAGCATGAAGGTAATTGTTTACTTATGTGGAAAAATGAAATCAGTTCTCTTTGTCATACCATACACCAAAATCGATTTCAACTGGGTTAGAAGAAATTTTAAGGAAATGCCTTTATGTTCTTGCAGTAGGAAGGATTTCTTAAACAAGACATAAAACTCCTAAAGAAAGAGGTTAATGTATTTAATCATGAAGAGAAAGGCAGGCCGAGATGTAGCAGGTCATCATAGTCTCTAGAAAAGAACTTGGTGGATATACTGAGTATCAGGCAAAGACACTCGAGGCTTTGGTGTAGGAAATTATTATGATGTGATTTATGTTTTTATAGAGGTTCTTTGGCTTTCTTGTGGATAATAGACAAGGGCAGGAATGGAGACAGGAAGTAGTAAGGAGGTTGTGAGAAAAGTCTAGTCACAAGACCCCAGAGTTTGGATGGGGTAGATATGGTGGACGTAGAAGGGGGTGGATTCACAATGGATTCAGGAAGAGGAGCCAAATCAAAGATAAGTCTGAGGATTTTCAGCCTGAACAACTGGGCAGCTGTGATGCTATCAATATTTATTGAAATGGCATATCCAAATAAGGAACTGTTTCAGGAACATCTGAGAAAAGATTTAAGAGTTTCATTTTGCCTATTCGTCAATCAGTCAGCTTGGCCGGTAAAGAAAGCACCCAGTGCACAGGTGTGGCGTGTACCACAGAGGTCGGGAGTGGAGGGCCCTAAACATGAAGAGCCATCAGCACGTAGATGGTCTTCACAGGCGTAGGCTAGGAAAAGTGATTTGGGTGCACGAACCAGAGAATCTAAGCCAGACAGAGACATTTTACTCAACTTGAATCCTTCACAACAAAGTTGACATTTAGCACAAATATATGCTCAAAAATACTTGAGGATTAAAAGTTCCCAAGACTGTTTGTATATTAGATATCCTACTTTATTACAATGTACTAAATAAATACATAGAATTTAATGCTTTTCCCACTGGTTAATATTAGTAAATATTGGGATGTTTTGGTATTGGTACCAGTGATGGAAAACACAACAGGCAGAAACAAAAGAATGGAGCTTCCCTGTTAGCTGTCATTTCTAAGGTATGAGACTTTAGAGTCACTCATTAATGCTTCATTTTTAGGAATTTCTCACCCATTAAGATAGGAGTCTTGGCCCAAATAAGATTCTAAAATTCTATGACTAAAACTGAGGTGGCATTAAAAAAACATTTTTTAAAAAATGCTATTTATCTTTAAAGGGGAAGGGAAGGAGAGAGGGAGAGAAATACCAATGTATGGTTGCCTCTCGTGTGTCTCCTAATGGAAACTGGCCTGCAACCCAGGCATGTGCCCTGACTGGGAATTGAACTGGGATCCTCTGGTTCACAGGCTCACACTCAATCCTCTGAGCTACACCAGCCAGGGCAAAAAAAAAACAAACAAAAAAAAAAACCCCACTTTTTAATAGCAACATTGGCATTCCTGTAGAGGAAAATGCCTTTGTGTAAAACTTTTTAAATTACATGAGGTCGACAGGAGAAAAGAAAATGAAAGAGCTAAATATTCTGTGCTAGAAGTAAATTGTTCTTTTTAGCATAACACTGATGTTGCTATGAGAGAGGGGTCAAGAGGAGAGAACACAGAGAAGGAAGTTAGCAAGACACTGAGGGGCAGGTGCTTCACATGTGTTGGTGTGACCAGTGAAGGGTCTGTGACCAGAGGACCGGAAGTGGTTTGGGAACAAGGTAATACTCTCTTCAGTGTCTGTTGTTTGCATTGCTGCGATATAAATTCCTTTGATCTCCCCCAACTTCTAATAAAGACTGCCATGTTGACTATTGGTGTGAGTATAGGTTTTATCTTACCTGCTTTCTTGGTGAGTTTTGTTTGCTTTTGTGAAAACAAAGGAACACACTATTTCCATGTCTGGATTGATTTGGTACAGAAAGGAAGCAGCACACAGAGACAGTTATATGATTCACATTCACAATGAATTCAGCAGAAATGAGGGCTTACAGCCAGGAGTCGCCATGGGAGGGAAAATGTCCCTTGGAAAGTCACACAAACCCTTGGCAGGACATCAGGCTGTCCACAGATCTCGACACTGTTCAAGCCAAAAAAAAAAAAAGAGAGAGAAGATCAGGGCGACCCCAGCTCTCACCAGCTCTCACAGGCTCTCTACCCATCAAATTTGCAGATTTGAGGAAATACTGAGAAAGCGGAACAGTTCCTGATGTAATACCTATTTTCTTATGACACACTTCTTGGCACTATTTGAAGCGATTACACCTACGTATTTTTTCTCCCCTGATATTAATAGACATATATAACACCTTCCATCTGTCATTTATGTTTTTATCTAGCTCTTAATGGGAAGGTGTGGAGAAAAAGTAGCATGAGTCAGAAACATGCACTTGTATTTACAAGCGAGTCAGAAGTTGAGACAAGATTTTTTCTGATACAGGAGAAATAATTGTTAATTGTGGTTTTGTTATTCAACGTGTTTCTGGTTTGTCTGTACAGCATAACAAGAAACTATTCACATGACAAGGAAAGATACAAAACTTTGACTTCTTTTGAAAGTTGCTTGAGCTTTACTTAAGTTGTTTTAAAATTTCATCTTAGTTATTACATCCGTTACCTAAGTTTTCCCTTAATTACTCTAAAATGAAAAGAGAAATTAACCCATGAATAACTTTTTTTAGATTTTATTTATTTATCTTTAGAAGGGAAGGGAAGGAGAGAAATATCAATGTATGGTTGCCTTTCATGTGTCCCCTGCTGGGAACTGGCCTGCAACCCAGGCATGTGCCCTGACCGAGAATCGAACTGCGATCCCTTGATTCTCAAGCCCAGGCTCAATCCACTGAGCTACACCAGCCAGGGCCCCATGAATAAGTTTTAAATTATGCATCTACTGAAAATGGTTTTGTGAAGAATGTAAAAACAAAAATATGTTTCCTAGTAACTTCTATTCACTGACCCTGTGCAATACTAGCAGTTGGAAGGGAAGAGTAAAAATGGGCCAGAGCCTGCAGTGAGCTCTCAGGAGAAGTGCCGCCTCAAGGAGTGCAGTGGACGTTGGGTGAGGTATTGGAAACACTGGAGAAGAGAGAGGGATCCAGACACTGAGGAAAATATGGCCTTGGTTTTATTAAAAGGGGCTTAAAGTAGATTTTGCCAACTAATACCAGTGAGCTCATCATATTCCTTCTTCATTTCGTTTTTAAAAATGGTATTCCATGTTTTGACATGCCATGACTTTTTAACCAACCTAATGTGGTGGTTATGAGTATAGAGTGTGCAGCCAGGATGACTGTTTTGGAATTTCAGTTCTAACACATATTGTTTGTGAAAACTAGAGCAATGAAATACCCTTGCATTCTGATTTTCTCATCTACAAAGTGGGGAGAATAATATCCCCTTCATAGAGTTGTTGAGTGTTCCGTCCCGCGGAACAGTCAACGAGGGTCCCGAGTCTACCTGAAACGGATGTATAGGGATGGGACAAGAGGCGCGGAGAAAGGCAGCAAGACAAAGGTTTCTGATCAAGCCGCGGATTTTATTTTGGGCGGGGCTGTTATTTATAGAGAGGAAGGGAAAAGGGGAGGTGGTCCCCATAGGTTGTCCTGTGCATGCTCACTGCATGCTCTTGGCGACGGTTGGTGGGTGGGCGCGTGCGTGATCAGCATCTTAATTGGTAGGTAGTACTCGTGATTAAGAGATGCCTACAAGGGTGGGGGCTACCTGGCTGGGCTGCAGCATCCTGTTTGGGGCTGCCTCAGCCAAGCCCTCCTGGTGCGATTTTCTTAATGGATTGTATTCACTGTCTTTAGGCCCCGACAGTTGAGAGGGTTGTTGAAGTTACGAAGAGAATACAGAGCAGTGAGTACTGTTTTGCAAACGTTAGTGTAGAAAATCCAAAGATTTTTATTAGGTATTAAGGTATTGACCCTTTTTTTGTAAGAATAACTTATGTTTTGATGAAAACATTTGCGGAAGTCTTCAAAAACATTTCTTGTTGTTTTCTTAAGATAAATTCTTAGATGTGAAACATTTGGTGGGGAGATATGTAGTTTTAAACCTTTTGATCCTTACTTCCAAATGAAATTACTGGAAACCTTTTCCCACCCCACCTAAACACTGGGCATTTCCATTGAAAAAATAAATACATGTGTGTGTATAACCCAATTTGCTGCAGTGCGGGAATGTGGAAATAGCATTTCACTGCTGTTTTAATTTGCATTTGTTTGACTAGGGCTCTTCACTTGATTAATGTTCTAAACTATTCTTCTATAATTCTAGTCCCACTTGCTAACCACCCCTATTCTTTCAGGCAGCTATCTTATTTTCCTCACTGGTGGATATAGATCACCAGTTCTTTCAACCATTTATCATATGACATAGTTTGCAGAATAGGTTTCCCTAGTCTGAATGTATTCTAGTTTGTCATTGTCCCTCTTAAAATATGGTTCCAGGACAAACATAACACTCCATGTGTGGTCAGACCAGCTGATATGTATGCCAAGGAATAAGATGGCTCAATTATAATGTGTTTTTCTTCTGAGAATCCATGAGTGTGCCATTCCCTTTGAGTTTCTATTGAATCTCACAGTGATTTACAGTGAATTGAGACCAGAATAGTTTTCAACTAAAGAACCATTTTTCAAAAGTTGTGTCTTAAACGGCTTTCCCCCCCTCCTATCTATAACATGCCTCTCCAGACCACACTGTATAACTATTATCTTTTGGGCTCTGAATCTGTGCCTCCATAAGTGTGGCACTGGGGTATACTAACCTTTTTAGCAGCCATCTTACACTTTGCATCCTATAGAGCAGGTAGTTAATGGATTCTTTCTACACAGAATGACTAGGAGTGAAGAGGAATGGGCATGGTAATGGAGAATTCTGATCTTACTTTAGCTTCAGTAAGTGAAGTAAGGCTGAGTTACTCTTACATATTATACCCAGAAGAATTCTTTCATGATGTGACATAATTAAAATACTGATCTCAATGGCTACTTGTAACTAAAAAACTATAATTTTAGCTTAAAGAAGAGACACGATTTTAATTTTCATTAAATGTTACACTGGCTATGGTCTTTAGCTAGAACTTTCATGACATTGATGAGCTCTTGGGTCCACTTGTTCAACTGCATATTTTTCTAATTGGCACTGCTATTTTGAGCTCCTTGGTATGGAAAAATGTCTTGCCCATAAGACTCAATTGCTCTATTCAGCAACTGCAAATGACATTTTATTTGGAGAATATGAGCCCTGAGACACCAATTTCCCTCATTGGCCATGGAGTCCAAAAGAGTAAAATGGCTCCTTATTTACAGTGACTTATCTTATTTTTGCAAGTTCAAAGATCCAAAATGTGCCATCATGTAAAAAATAAATAAGGGATGGTAAAGGAAACAGATAAAACCTAATGTAATTGCCACAGTGCCTGAGATCCACACTCTAGAGAGAAGCTTCAGTAACACATTGTACCTTTCTAAGGCAGTTCTGCTTGGTGTTGGGTTTGCCAGAACATTCTTTTAAAAGGCCCTATGTTCTCTACTGAACAGGGGTGTTAATTTTTCATGGACTCACACTGTGATGAGAGACATGAAAAGGATGAGAGAGCTTTAGGAAAATAGTGTTGAAACAAAATAAAAGAAGCTTTGCTCAGGTTTGAGAAAGAACATGGAGACTGTTGACGGGAAAGTTTCCTTGTTGGCAGAGACAGAAGTTAAATACGGAACGTTGTAATGCAGTTAACTCTTTATTGCAAATTTGTTGGGAGAGGAAGGAAGGTTGTGCCAAGACTAGCCCATTTAGAATCTGACTAGGCGCTGTTTGAGAGCCAGTAGCAATCGCATTGCCACTCTGGCAGGAGAGTCTGCCCAATAAAGAATTGTTTGGCCAAAGGCAGGAGTGTTTGCCATGGCCTGAGGTCAGTCATTGGCCATCTGGGCCTCTAATTCTCCACCTGTTAAATGAAAGTTAAAAGTTTCCTCCTATGATAAAGTACCCAAATTTACATCAAAGAGTTTTAGTATGTAAAATAGTATTTTTTTAATTTTAAATCTGGATTGGAAAGCTACACCAATAGGCACCTTTTTTCTTCTATTTTTATATTGATGTTATGTAATAAAGCTGTGATTTTTTTCTGTGCTTCTTAATATTGACACATTTAAAGTCAACATTTGACCTAAATAACTACTCAGCCTGTTAGGCGTTATTTAATGTCAGTCAACCACAATTTGACCTACAAGTATACAAATGTCAAAGACACAGTGGCTTTTTCCCCCCGCTAGATTTTTCTTTCATTTCGGACCTCAGGTATACAAAGTCGAATTAATAATACTCTTCAGTTCATGGTAAATGAACTGAATAGGTACTATTCAGCCCTAAGTACCTACCAGTACGTAGGTACCTACCTACCTACTGGTAGGTACTTAGGGCTGTGGTAGGCAACTTCTAAAATGGTTCCTGTGATCTCCTGGTGCTCATAACTTTCTGTAATACTGTGCCCTGACTTGCTTCTGATAAGTTAAATATAGCTTCCATCCTGGACACATTTTCTTTCCCTTCCTCCCTCCCTCTGAAGGGTCAGGCTCATGTGCTGTAAGCTGCCTTCCCTACAGAGAGACCCAGATCACAAGGAGCTGAGGGAGGCTTCTGAGCAACAACTGATGAAGAACTGAGGTCTTCAGTCCACTGCCCACAAAAAACTGAATCTTGCTAATAAGCACATGAATGAGCTTGAAAGTAAATCCTCCTCCACTCAAGCATGCACTTTAATATTTTCCATATTTATTGGAAAATTTGAAATTCTATTTTATGTGTTTTCATTCTTGCATAAATATCATTGTGTTATATATCCCATTCCACATTTTACTTTTATTTCTACGCTCTTTGTTTTTGAGACCTACTCAAATTTCTTATGTAAATATAATTCACTGCTTCTGATTATTGCTGTAGGCATTTTACCAGTTCACTTTCAAGTGGTGACACCAAGGAGGCCTCTAAGTACTTGCTACCTCAGAACAGTATTGTGATGAACATCATACCTGTCTGTGGGTTAATTCATGGATAATTAAGGATGACTCGGACACCAGCCCACAGTGTCCGGGGTGTTATGGATGAGATGAGACGAATTCACATGAACTACAGAAGTCCTGTAGAGAAAAAGGGATGACATGGCTGCTCTCTCAGTGAAAGAGAGTCCTGGCCCCTGCCTGAACAGGCTTTTGTTGCTTTTCTGGGCACATTACATCGAGGATGGTCCTCATTTACTGTGCACAGGTTCGCTTTAGGTGGTTACCTCTTACAGAAAACAAAGGACAGGATATTGCTAATTACATCATGAAAGAAGGGTTATCTGCAAATGTAAAGGGAAAAGTGGTTGAACTGGTTACACTAATCCTTAGAAGGCTTAGCATAGATTTTAGGAAGTTACTTTAAAGATAGGCAGGAACTATTTGCTGCCTCAATTCAGGGTGAGGGAGTTTTAGCAAAAAGCAAGTCTCAAAGTGGCCCACGTACAAGGCAGGCCTGATTCCCCACAGGAGAACCTATCTGTGGGCGTGGGTCCTGCGTACTTTCCTCACTTTCCACTGGCCTTTCCGAGTGGGAGCTGGGCTACATTTCCCACGTCATGCAGAACAGTCTCCTATAAAGGATGCTTTAGCATTCCTTCTTAAAAGTGGCTTAAATCTGAAGAACTTTATTGTCCCATATAACAAGAGTTCTAGAGGAAGCATTAGCAGCTCAGTGATGTAACCAAAGACCCAGGTGTGTTCCTTATTTCTGCTCTACCATCGTTCTCTACAAGTTCCTGTTCTTTTTCCCAGTGGTCATCATTGATTGTGGCAGCTCTGGATATCACATGCAGATGTGATTTCAGCTGTGAAGGAAAAGAAGGTGACAGCTTCTCATATATATAATTTATTATAGAGGAATACTTTTACCACAAGTTCCTTAGTAGATGTTCCTTCAGGTCCCATTGACTAACATTTCTGTATCTAGCAATAGAAACTAAGTAAGCTAGTGTCTTGAATATTTGCCTCCCAGATGGGGAGATGGGAAAGCTAATTTTACAGGTCAGCTTGACTGAACCACAGGGTGCCCAGGTATTTGGTTAAACATTGTGCTGGGTGTGTCTATGAGGGTATTTGTGGACATGATTAACATCTGAGTCAGTAGACTGAGTAAAGCAGATTGCCTTCCCCAATGTGTTTAGGCCTCACCTAATCTGTTGGAGACCTAAACAAAAAGCTGGGTAAAGAAGAATTGCTTTCTCTGCCTGTTTTCAAGTTGGGACATTTGTTCTCTGCACTGGGAATGGAACTTACACAATCAGTTCTCGGGTTCTCAGTCCTTCAGACTTAGACTGGAAGTCTACTCGTGCCTCTTCTGGGTCTCCAGCTTGTGCCAGGCAGATCATGGGACTTCTCAGCCTCTGTAACTGTGGGAGCCAATCTCTTAAAACACAAACAAATTGACTGTTTATGTATAGACATCCTATTGACTTTGTTTCTCTGCAGTACCCAGGCTCTGCCAACAAGGTAGAGTGGAGGAGGCTGTGTGGCAATTTCTATTACATAGCATATGTGCTATTTACATTTACTAAGTACTAAATATTACACCAATATGTCAGTTAGCTGTTGCCAAAATTACACTGGAAACCAACTGTCCAACAACTCAATGACTTAAAACAACAACAATTTATTATTAGTCAGCTGGAAGTTCAGCTGGGGTGGCTCTAAGCTTCAGGTTAGATTCAGGTCGTTCCATTCTCATCCTCTTTGGACTGGTATATTAAGCTAATGCATATTCTTTTCATGGTAATGGAAGAAGCACAAAGGATAAAGCCCAACCAAGCATGCATGCTTTAAGCACCTGCTCAAGTCCCTTATTTTAAAATACTATTGACCAAAAAAGTCATATGGCCAAGCTTAAAGTCCAACAGCAAGACAGTTCACAGCAAAACCCCCTGTGAGACCAAATTGAGTCACATGGCCAAGCCCAAAGGGGAGGAGAAATGTATACCTCCTATAAAAGTGGTGAAGAGGTAGTGAATATATGTGAATAATAATCTAATACACTGTAACCATTGTTCTCTTACACCAATGGTGTAGGAGTTCCTTATATACCAACATCACCACTAATTTTTGGTATTTACCAATCTCTATATTTTATCAGCAGAATGGGCATAAAGTTGTTTTAGTGTATATATACCTCTGATTATTAGTGAATGAAGTTGAATATTTCTTCATATATTTATTAGCCGTTTGTGTTTCCTCATTTCCTTAATTACTTATTCATATCCATTGGACATGTAAAAATTGAGTTTCCTGTATATATCTTTATATATTTTTTTAATTTGTAGGAATTCTTTGTGAACTATTTATATTTATGCCCAATCCATTTGAAATGTTGCATATATCTTCTTCCAATTTGTCACCTATATATTAACTTTGTGGTAGTCTACATTGAATAAAAATCTTTTAGTCAACAACTTTTTTCACTGTGTATTTGGAGTGTTAAAAACCTCATCCATTCATCCTAATGTCACAATATTTTTAAATATTAAATTTTATATTTACTTTACAGTTTTAATCTTCATATCTAGGTTTTTAATCGATTTGGACTTGTATTTTTATAGACATATTTATTCATGCTATGAGCCAGTCTTCCTAACATCAACTACTGAAAAAATGTCTTCTTTCCCCATGGGCTTGCAATGCTACTTCTATAATAGAGCAAATCCCGACATTGAACTTGGGTTTGCTTCTGAGCTCCTCATTCCATTCCATCGATCTCTTTCTGCTTTTTGACACAGACACCATCATTTTTTTGTTTTTAATCACTTCATCTTTGAAATACCTTGTTGGGCCAGTTTTCTTGTTTTGTTCTTCCAGACAATTTTTCAAATGAGTTTGTCAAGAAAAATCTTACTGAAACTTTGATTGGAATTGCATTTAATTTGTATATCAATTTGGGAGAACTGTTTTGTTCAAAGTGTATGAAGAGTGAGTAGTTTCTGAAGTCAACATATTGGAATTCTCTTCTTTGGGTTGAATTAGATACTATTTCTTAACTGTCCGGAATAAGCCTGGGATCTCTCAACACAGGAGGAGATGTGTGTATTTTGGAATTCAGTTACTTGTCGTAACAGTAATTCCTTAAGTACCAGGCCTACCCTCTTTTCTTTACCATTTCTGATTGTTAGTGCTAGTGCTTATCCTATTCAGTGATTCTATTCATTCTTGAAGGGCTTATACCACTCCTAGCCTTTTATATAACATTTCATGGAGCTATTATATTTCTTCAAACTTGTTTCATTTGTTTGGCTAGGTGCCTAATTAATGGACCATGTTAATGAGTCAGAGCTCATTAGAAGCATCTCTTTTGGAGTCTTTTAGCTCCTTCCTAACCCTGGCCAATCATCTTGAAAATGTATGTTGTTGAGGACAAGGGGAACCTAAAGAGTGTGCTTGAAAAATTTCAAGCTCTTCACCACTCCTGAGAGTGTGCCTCAAGAGACACACACTTACTAATGGCCTAATAAAGGATAGGGCCTGATCATTATTTGCAGCTCATTTAGGGTAGTTAATGAGGAGTAACCTAATAGCTAGAAAAACATAACACAAGGGTGGTCTTGAATTGGTTTAATCATCTTTGTCCAGTGAAAGTCTACTCATCTTTTTTAACCCTTCAAAAGGGAGTCCAAAGAGGTGACTTATTTGAATATTTAGCTACATATTAAATCCAGTTCAGATTCTGTATTGTAGTTTCTAGAAAAACACTGTTTAATGAGAGCATTCCTCACATATAACACACTGAGAGGATAAACATGCCTCTTCAATGTGCTATTTTAAAAAAGAAATGTATTAAATGAGTCCAGAATTGTTAAACTTAGCGCTGTAAATGTTCAGCAATTTTATACTTTCCCTTACTTTGCCTACATATCTCCCATTTCTTTGCAATCTTGGTTGAGTTCTTTTTAAAGCTACTGTCTTCTAAATCACATAATTTTAAGTAACAAGACAGCTAGGTGACATATTGCAATATTGGAATTGTTGAGTCAGGTCTTCTCATAATTTCACAACTGTTAAAATCCCCCTTTTGGAAAATATGACTAATTCCCCCTAATTCTCAAAAGTCTTCTCCAGAGAAATATCAC
This sequence comes from Sturnira hondurensis, assembly GCF_014824575.4. Classification (NCBI taxonomy): domain Eukaryota; kingdom Metazoa; phylum Chordata; class Mammalia; order Chiroptera; family Phyllostomidae; genus Sturnira; species Sturnira hondurensis. The sequence goes on along the minus strand of NW_028076902.1, from coordinate 3,155,134 downwards.
ATTTTGTGCCACTAGAATGTCATACAAACAGCTCCCTCAACATGGCTTCTAACTTAGCTTGTTGTAGGCTAACCTGGTCGTAGGTTGATGCTCATAATCAGTTGCATTAAAAGCTCTTTTAATGCATAAATCTCATAAATACATTTAAGAAATGAACAGGGCAGAACCTACTGTAAAGACATGAGTTTGAGTTTTATCTAAATACATGTTTTGTGTACAGTCCAAACAAGTGGGTTCATGCATTTTAAAGTGTTTCCTCATAGGTATTGTCTGAGCTCCTCCTGCTTTGTGGAAACCTATAATTCCCAGGTAGCTCGAGATGCATTTTCCAAATTGCTGAGAGATGGCAGAAGTCTCTAAGATTTTTGGAATATGTGTCGTCACCTCATTTCTTTTGGCAAAATAGCCAGAGCCAGGGCCCAGTTGAAATTACTGTTATATTTGCTTATAAACAATTATAGTAGCTGATATTTCTCAGGGTTTACTATGTGCATTTCCTGAATTGTCTATTTAATTCTCACAACACTGCAGTGAAGCAGGTATTATTACCTTTTCCATTTGACAGATAAAGCAGAGCAGGTCAGTAACCTCATTTTGTATATGAGGAAATTGAGTCTCTCTAATTAAAATCTTTGCTCTCTGGAGCAGATGATGTCAATGTTTTCCTCGGATCATCTCTATTTTCTTTTGTGCCATTTTTGTGTGCCTGTTGGTTATGGATGTGTTCCTTTTTCATAGCCTCAGGGTACTGCAGCCTTTCTGGTCTGAAAGCAGGAAGTGCCAGGAATTTACTCCCCTTAGAAGGGGCACTGGTTATAGAAGTCTGACAGAGTCCCAGCTCCCTGGGCTTGCACAGCACACTCTGAGCTGCTGAGCTCCCTGCCAACTCAGTCTGAGGCTGTCTTCTGCCAGACGCTGCCTGTGTCTGCCTCCTGCTTGTACCTCTTCCCTTCCCTATTTTAGGGACTATTTTAGGGTTACTTCAGGGACTTACCCCTGACCTGTCCTGTTCCCTCACTCCCCTAGCACCCCTTCCTTAACAAGTCATTTGCACATGAATCTTTATCTCAGGATCTGTTTCAGGGGAGCCCAACCTTAAATGCAACTTTTTCTTATGGTTTCATAGGACAGATTTCTCCTGGAGCATGAAAGAGATTTAGATGATCTTCAAATTCACTTGCAGAAGGTGTGGTTCTTTATATGTCTTTTCTACAATGTTCAGCTTATCTAGGGATATCTGAGGATTTTGTTTAACCTTCCACTTCATCATTCTAAGGAATAGCCATGTTATGGTTCTCAGTTGAATTGGTCCAGGAAGAAAAGCCAGATGTTTGTATTCTTAGGGCATCCCTTAGCTTTGTTCCAGCTAACTCATTCTTAATACTTTGTTCCCCCAACCACACCCCATCCTTTCAGTCCTTCTGATATTTCTCTGATAAAAGGTCCACGTACATTTTAAAGCAGGATGAAACCTATTATAATGGGGAGTTTTCCTTAAGAGAGATATCATTTATCCTGGGGCAAAAAAAGTGGTCAGCCCTGGCTGGTGTGGCTCAGTGGTTGAGTGTCAACCTGCAAATCAAAGGATCCCCAGTTCAAATCCCAGTGTAAGGCACATGCCTGGGTTGTGGACCAGGTCCCCAGTAGGGGGTGTACAAGAGGCAACCACACATTGATATTTCCCTCTATGTCTTTCTCCCTCCCTCCCCTTCTCTAAAACTACATAAAATTTTTTTTAAAGGTGGTTAGTACTAACTATTAGGAGAAAAGGTTTCAGTAACTGAGAATCTGTAGAGTTTGGTGGACAGGCAGGCAAATCTTGGGTATAGTGTGTGTGTTTGTATCTGTGTGTATTAAAGAACCATGTGACTAAAGAACTCTAACATTGTGAGCTCAAGTCAGCATGGCATGGGGTAGAAAGAGAAAGAAAGAGTTTGTTTTCTTCCACCCTAACACTGGGAAGCAGAGACAGTGGCAGCATTTTCTCATGGCAGGGACAGGACCTGCAGGGGTATAAGTGGCAGCATATACTCACATACTCAGAGCACCGGGGATCCTAGCAGTAAGGTAAGAGGCCACAATGAGAACAAACACTCTGTTTCAAGGGTGACCCCAGGTGCCCTGGTCAGATGGCTTAGTTGGTTGGAGCGCCATCCCACACACCAAAATGTTGCGGGTTCAATCCCCAAGCATGTGTGGGAAGAAATTAATCTATGTTTCTCTCTCACATTGACATCTTAATCTCTGTCTGTCTGTCTGTCTCTCTCTTCCTCTTTCTAAATTCAATAAACATATCCTTGAGTAAGAATTAAAAAAAAAAAGAATGGCCCCAGGTGGCAGCCACAACCACCCCAAAGAACGCAATTCTTCTCAGCACACCTGTGTGTATTCTGAGGGAGTACAGTTAAATTTTATTTTTTGGAGTTAGAACAGGTTAGGGTCCTCATTTTCTCTGTAGCTTTTATATTGCTCACATGTATTCTGCAGGGTCTCCAATTTCTTTGAATGTTTTATTTATTTGAGCTTCAGAAGTTACACTCCAATTTAAGAACCTGCCTTTGGTGCTTTCCCTGGGGACCCAGGGATGTTTCCTCTGATGCTGAATTTGGGGACCTGGCCTTTCCATTAGCTCTCATCACCTTCCATCAGGACGAAGCCTTTATGCTACACGTTGTCTGATTTTTGGCCCCAAGAAGAAGTCTTTGCTTTCATTGCGAGGCTTTGAAAGGTTCACGTGTTTTGTTACCTGAATTCTCCATTCATGGCTCAGCCTTTCTCCCCAGGCCTTGGGGAACCTTGTGTTCTCCTTTCTAGTTCAACTCTGATTCCATGCTGACCCAAGCAGTGTGCTCTGGGTTTCCTGAGTCCTTAGATAGCTCTCGTCTGATCCACCTCTCTCTTTTCCAATAATGAGGTGAACAGAGCAGAAAAGACATGAAGCCAAAAGATGGTTATTTTAGGGACTCACCCCTGACCTGTACTAGCTGGGTGACTCTGAACATACCTCCAACTCTTTCAGGCCATTTTTTCTCTTTTTAAAAGGGGGTATTCATACCTCCTCCATTTATTTTAAGAATTAAATGTGTTAATGTATCTGAAAATACTTTATAAAATTTAAAGTACTTATGATAAAAATAGAAAGCATTATTATGTGTTATTATACACAGCTCAGATTCAATAGCTCCCACTCTGTCTAAATTTGAGGGTTCTTCAAATGATGGATCTATGTACACCTAAAAAAATACACCTTACTTTTATCTGCCTTTTGGCAGGAAAGCTATCTATTAATTTTCTTCTGAAAACCAAACTTATTTATGAGCATATGGAAGTACAGTCCTTTAAACATACTTTGTCATCATAGGAGAAGTGTGTTAATTATTGATTAAGGCTATAGAAGTTTGGAAAATGAGGAAAAAGAGAAAGCAAATTAAGGCATTACATGAAAGTCCGCATACTGTCAGATCCCAAGGCACATTCATGCAGTAGGAGAAAGGCCAGGCAGGGCCGCCAAGAAATCAAAGTGGCTCGAAAAGGGCATTCAAGCCTGGCCGAGCGGCTCCATTATTTGGAGCACCATCCGTACCCTGAAAATGTTCTGGCTTCAATTGCTGCTCAGGGCACTTCCTTCAGTTTTGTGCTCAAACCCTGGTCAAGGATCACAGAGGAGGCAACTAATCGGTGCTTCTCTCTCTCTCTCTATCTCTCTCTTCCTCTCCCTCTTCCTCTCCGCATCCCCCTCCCATGCTCTCTAAAATCAATGAACACATTCTTACGTGAGCATTTTTTAAATTTATTTTTTATTTTTTAAAATTTTTTAAAAATTTATTTACCTTTAGAGGGGAAGGGGAGAGTGAGAGAAACATCAATGTATGGTTGCCTTTTGTGCGTCCCCTGCTCGGAGCTGGCCTGCAGGGAACCGGCCTGCAACCCAGGCATGTGCCCTGACTGGGAATCGAACCACGATCCTCTGGTTTGCAGGCCCGTACTCAATCCACTGAGCTACACCAGCCAGGGCTTTATGTGAGCATTTTTTAACAAAGGGCTTTCCACAATTGATCTGGATATGAGGCAATGCTCTTTTTTGCCTTTCTTGAATAATTTAGGGACCCACTGCTGGCTCAGGGTAGGAAAAAGCAAAGGATCTTCTTGTTTTAAAAGCAGAGAGGCTCATGCATAGCAGAGGCCCTGTAAATACTTGAAATACTCGTTGCATGCATGAACATTTTTGGCAACTTGGACTCTCAAAATCCTGTGTCTGACTAGAGGAATAAACTGCTCCCAGGAACTGGAGCACAGAAGTTCCCAAGTTGAGAACCACTATTTAAAGAGTGTCCTGAGAGACTTCCGCTAAGATGGAGGCATAGGTGGAAACACTGTGCCTTCTCCCACAACCAAGTTTGAATACAACTAAGGTTTGGAGAACAAAGACACAGCCAAAGGACAGAAAATTAAATTATACGGAAGTCCAACTACATCTAACCGTTCAACGGGGACTGTAAGAGGGGCGGAGCCAGCAGTGAGCAGGGTCGGGCGGGACAGATCCCCTGACCTAGGCATGCAGGCAGCCCGGAACCATTTGGGGTGCGGGGCAGACTGACCGTGGTTGCACATTCTCGCACAGTGAGACAGACCATGCGGGCCCCAGGGGGTGAGGGCTGATGGTGGTGGCACACTCGAGTGCAGTGGGATGAAACGCGTGGGCCCAGTGACGGTGGCAGCTGCAGCACCAGTGGGGGCCACGGTGGCAGGCGGCAGACGGGATGCCATTGTTCCTCTTTGACCCCGCCCCCACATACAACGTCACAACCCAGCGACTGAGTTGCCCTGCTCTAGTGAACACTTAAGGGCTCTGATCCTGCTACGGAACAGGCACGAACAGCCCAAAAGATGGTGCAAGAAGAACTCAAAGTCCCAGAGCCCATAACTCTCAGTGACCGAGAAATTGCCAGCCTCTCAGAAGCACAATTCAAGACACTGTTTATCAGGATGCTAATAGAACTGGTTGATTATAGTCACAAATTAGAGGAACATATGAAGGCTAAACTAATTGAAATGAAGGGAGATGTCCAGGAAACCAATAGCGATGGAAAGGAAACTGGGACTCAAATCAATGGAATGGACCAGAAGGTAGAACAAAACATCCAACCAGAAAGGAATGAAGAAATGAGAATTCAAAAAAATGAGGGAGAAGGCACAGAAAATAGCATAGAGGATGGGTAGAAAATAGATAGGGGGGAGGGCAAGAATAGTGGGGGAAATATAGAATCTAAAGAACCTGAGACACGTGGTTATAAACTAAGGGGGGGGGAATGGTGGGGGAGGGAGTGTGCGGGTGGAGGGGAATGAAGGGGGGAATAGAACAACTGTAATGGTATAATCAATAAAATATATTTTAAAAAATAAAAATAAATAAAGAGTGTCGTGAAACACCTTTGAATGAAAATTAGTGTATGAAAAGATGAGAGGTCAGGAAATCTTCCAGAATGCAGACTTAGGAGACTCCTGAGGACAAAAGTCATTGAACATGACTTCTTCTTACTGTTGGACCTATGCTATAAAGAAATCTGGCAATGGAGGCTGAGGAAACAGCTGAGCAGGGGAATGAAGGAGAGAGAGAGAGAGTGAGTTGGGGAGGAGGAGGAACTGCACTGTGCTAGTTTTTATATGATCTTATTCTTCTCTGCTTACCAACCCTATAAAGCTATCAAGTGAGTATTACTAGCCTCCCTTTTTACCCTTTATTTTAATTGTGATATCAATAAGAAAATTTACTATCTTTATCATTTTGGAGTGTGCAGTTTAAAAACATTAACTATATTCACATTGTTGTACAACCACTGGCATATTTATCTTCAGAACCCTTTTCATCATGCAACACTGAATCTCTGTCCCTATTAAACACCAGCTCCCCACTTTTTCTCCCCTCAGCCTCTGGCACCCACCATTTTTCTGTCTGTCTCTGTGAGTTTGACTACACTAGGAACAGCATATGAGTGGAGTCATACAGTGTTGGTCCTCTTGTGGCTGGCTTATATCACTTACCACATTGTCCTCAAGTTTTTACATGCTGTACTATTTCTTGCATTTTAAAGGCTAGAAAATATTCCACTGTGTGATACTATCCCCCCTTGTAGATGGGGCAGCTGGCAGTGAGGTTTAGAAACCTCTGTGAGGCCATTCAGCAGAGTAACCATCATTTGTGCCCAGATATGGCTGTTTCCCAAACCTGTGCCCTTTTTACCACATACAACTGCCTCCTTAAGAGATTCATGGAGTGTGTGACTGAGAATCCTTCACATGCCCTAGAATCACCCCCCACCTCCCAACACCTTGTCATATTTTATGGCCTGAGGGAAATCACTTAGGGGCAGGTGTGTGAAATGAACTTGGAAATGACTTCACAGACACCACTGATCTACTATGGTGCATGCTTGTTTCACTGAGAAAAGAAAAGTTTAATGGACACATCTGTGCTTAGTTTTTAAAGTTACACTTGTAACCTCGTGTCAAGGTTTCTCCACAATATATATTTGGGGGAAGGGGAAGCTCAGGATGATGGCAGTATATGGCTGAAGCACTTGCACTGAGGAAGCCTGAGCCAAAAGGAAAAAAGATCACACTCAGTACGTACCCTATCTACCAACTGGTAGAGGTGTCCATGATATATTGCTAAATGAAAAAATGTAAGTTGTAAAGTATTGTGTGAAACACGGTTCCATTTCAGAACAAGAAAGAGCCAAAAAGTACATACCTGGGCCAAAATATGTGTGTAAACTGATGAGTGTAGGGTGGGCTTGGGATAAAAACCTATGTGACTCCTGGGAGCCTGGCACAGAGTAGGTCTCAGAACTATGTGGTGACTGCAGGGGTGAACACCACATCAGCCATCTGGCAGCCAGGAGGAACTGACAAAAGTCCATTTTCAAGAAGCCTCCAACCCTGCCTGGGAATAACTGTAAATATTATTAGTGGGATAAACTCAGTCTTTTGATTGTAGCCTACAAGATTCTGCATCCTTTATCTCCACATGCAATGTTTACTGTCATCTCTTAAAATATTTCACCAGTCCACTCACCTCCTCTGGTTAAAGTCCAACCAGCTTATCTTCTTTCAGTTCCCTAAGTAAGCCAAGGTCTTTCCTACCTCAGGCCCTTGGCACATGCTGTTTCTTTTGCCGTTCTATATGGCTGGCCTCTCCTCCTCACTGAGTCTCATCTTTCACGTCCCCTTTCCAGAGGGGTCTTCCTAGATAGGACTATCATATCTAGAGAAGGCAGCCCTCCTTACCTGCTCACTCTCTGCCTTAGTCCTTTTGTTTCTTTCTCAGTCCTTTAAAAACTTGCAATCCTCTTATTTACTCACTTTGTTTCTATTTTTACTGCCTCCTTCCCAGGATGGAAGGTAAGGCAGGGCTGTGGCTGTTTTGTGCACCATCCTATCCATGGTGCCCAGTACACGGTAAGTTCCCCATCCGTGTCTGTGGAATGAGGGCATGCCACACCGGGGGTGAGAGCGTGTGGCAGTGCAGAGGGAGGAGTCCTTGGCATAGAGCCTGTCCCGCAAACATTTGTGGAAGTTTTAAAAAAGGAGATTTGAGGGCAACATGGAGAAAGGAGAGGCAAATGAAGGAATGAAGCTGATCTTCTACTTGTAAGAATTCCACAGAGGATGGCGATTCATGCTGTGGTTCGGGAGAAGGTTGCAGGGCCCTGAAGCAATGGTGGGACCCAGCAATGGGCAGGTGAAGAGTGAGGTGGGCAGCATCTGGGATCTTGGCATGAGGTTAAGAACATAAAACTGAGTTGGGCTCCAAAGAGGTCACCTCTGGAGGGAGGCCAAGAATTGTAGTATCCTGGAAAAGAAATCAAGAAAGGTATACGGAGAGGCCTGGCACTTTCCAGGAGGACTTTCCCAGTGGCTTCGTATGTGGCAGAAAGGGGTGTTTCTGATTGGGTGTGGGTAGAGCTGGCTGCAGGGTGGTGACCAGTGATTGGAGCCCATTGCCATCAGCCCAAGCCAGTGGGCAGGGGCAGGGATGCTGAGGCACAGGAGACCCAGGGGGCAGACCCTAGCAGAGGTGGCACTGGGCTAGGAAGGTACACTGCCTGCAATCCCAAGCCTTTGGCACCTCACACTCAGAAGATGAATCTGTGCTGATTTCCCCGATGGAGAAGGTTAGAAGCTGTGGCCACAAACCAAAATCTAGAAAAACAAAAAGCTAGGCTAGGGAGAGAAGCATTAGCTCCACCATCTTTTGTTGATAATCTCACTTCATGAGATGTCCTATGGCTCTGGGAAAAACTTCAACATCTCTACCGGTGCTCAAAATGTTGGAGAGAGAACACACCCTGGGCAAGATGTGCTTGCATTGTGAAGCCTGCTATATGGCTGCGGCTCCCGGGTTTCCTGCTCCAGTTCTGGCCTTTGTCTTGACTGGTGCACCCTCTGACCTCTCTGTGAATTGGTCAGGACCACTAGTTTCCATTTAGAGATGAGAAAACAGATGCTGAGGAGATAAAGAGCTGAGACTAGATCTTCCCACTTGCTGCCAAAATTATTCGCTTTGTATTTCTCAAGGTATACAAAAGAGGGCTGTGAATTAGAAAAACTGAGAAATCCATTTAGGTGTCGCCTGAATGTTGGCTTTCAGCTTTGTGGGTGTTGCTGTTTGATTTTGCTGCTGAAGGTGAGAGAAGAGAAAGGCTTCCTGAGCTAATTCTCCCATGATGCTTTTCCATTAGTCCCTGGAAAATGTACACCCGGCTTCCCAGGGACTGGAGCCGGTGTGAAGCAGGATGGGGGGAGGCACCTCCCTCCTTTGTCAGGTATCCCTGGGGAATCTAGATTCTGAGGATGCTATGTGTTCTCCCTAATTAATGCAGGAATCCCAGTGACCCTCCAGGGAGAGCACAGGGCACCAAAGTTGGCAACTGTCCAGTGTTCTGCATTGCTGCTCAAATAAGAAGGAACTCAGACTCAGAGGGGTGGCACCCTGGTAAGCCAACAAGATCAATTCTACATAACTAAAATGTGGCATCATCTCAGGTTGTGAAGTTTCTCAGCCATTTTTGATCCAAATTCTTCTGCTAAAGACACCAATCTTATTTAGAAGCCTTTATGTGATTTGGTATTGCAAATAAATATCACAGTGAAAACAGATGACAATTTTAGAACCTGTTTTTTTCCCCCACTCATCCCCATTCTTAGAGGCTTCACCAAGAAAATTCACACAAAGTGTTGAAAATCACTTGCTGTATCTTACAGAACATGGATGGAATGCCTCAAGGCAGTAATTCCTGAAGAAGGGGTCTTGAATAAGCCAGCCTAGAGATACCCGGTGAAATTGTTGAAAATCAGGTTCCTGGGATCCACTCCCTGAGGTTCTAACTGAGTTAGTCTGGTGGGACTAAGGAATCTGTATAATCAAAGTGCTCCCAAAGGCGATTCTCACAGATCAGGGAGCCAGTGAGGCAGAGGCTCTGGCGGAAGCATTAACATCACACGAGGGCCTCTTGGATCCTTTCCTCCAGACCAGACCAGCCCTCTAGAAAAGGGCTGTTGAAAGTAACCCCTCAAGCCACAGTCTTCCTCCACCCAGCTGAGTCCCTATTAGTAAAACAAAATGTAGCACTTAAAATAAAAAGTTCATTTTGCAGAAGCCCAACTGAAGGGAATTCAATTAATGTGAAAGTGTGTTCATGTAAGTTATTGCTTATTCTACTAATTTGCATGCAGAAGAGGTTCCTGTCATGGAACCTGTCATGTCAAAAGAGGTTCCATCAGCCAGGTAGAAGTCAGGTCACAAGATGTATGAAGCTCAAGGCTTTTCCCAGCACTTTAGCTCAGCTGCCCAGGGAGGGGGAAATAGCTAAAACCCACTCATTGAGTGTTGGGATTTAGCAGAGCTCCTTAGCTGCAGAAGACCATACAAAGCTGTCTTGAATAAGCTATCTCCCATCTCACCAGATCACCAGGCTTGGGTCCTGCAGCCATTGAACTGACAGTCTCAAACTCAATGCCCTTCTCTTTTCTCTTGTGATGTTTCCATTAGGAGGCTTATCTTCACATTGGATTATGATGACATAGATGAATCTCTGGTGCTCATCTTTTTCATTGCCTGCTGGATACTTCTCAAATTAGAACAAGTTATCTGCACTCCAACCGGATCTTCCCTCCAAATTTCCTTTTCCCTTATGCTTCCTCCCTGGCTGCCTCCACCACCGCTCCTCTTCCACGACCCCCATAAATCCTCCCATTCAGGGAGATGTGCTTCCTTCTGCCTTCTCATTGCTGTTCTCACAGTCGGAATTTCAGCTCATCCCTTTCTGCCAGCCTTTCCTCAACTACTGATGTGACCTCTGCAGGTCCCGTCCCTTCTCACTGTTGCTGTAAAGCCCCAGTCTGCATGTTGAGCCCCGTGGAAAGCCCCACTCTCCATTCCCCTGTTCACAAAATCGGCCCTTAAAGATGTGCCAGTCTTCATTGTTCCTTAAACCTTGCTTCCCCCCGTTCTCCTGCCCATGCTCTACGTATGCTCCAGCTAACTACATACATCCTGTAATTCCTTGCCCCTGGGCCTTTGTAAGTGCTGTGACTTTCCTTTGGACGATCCTTCCTCCCGTCTGTGCTGCTGAAACCCAACAAGTGCCACCAACATTTTTGTGATTCCCATTCTTCATCTGGATAAGAAACTGTTTCCTCTGTGGTTCAACCTGGCAAACAATTCAGGGAGATATTTGTTGAACTGTTGTTTCCAGGATTGCACACAAGCCCACAGACATCCTAACGTATCCTGTACACAAATGTAACCAACCATGCCATCTTTCAAATCCACACTTCTCTTTTGATTGTTGTTTGAAAACCTTGGGATGAGGGGCAGAGATGGAGCCACGTTACTTGGCACAATGAACTAGAACATGGGAGTTAGGTAATAGGGTGGAGGGAGAGGGAGTTCGCACAAACATTTCTAGATTTAATCTTGGTCTTGTTTCCTTAACAATTTGATGCAGATTTCAGAGAGGTGGCCTTTTATTTCTCAATAATCTTTTTGGAAGCCAGGGTTGTCATAACAATAGCACTGAAAGTAGCCAAGCCTCCATCAAATGGCTTTCATTGCTGGTTTTTCTCTTTAAGAAGGGCTTGTAGAACTTTGGGATCAAGGCCCAGTGAGGAAAAAGAAGACAGACAATATGTCCTGAATGCAAAAGTTTTATGCCCATGTTCATGATATTTATTTCTAAGCCTAAACACTGAGATTGATTAATATTGTTCTCACTCACTTAGTCTGTTCTATCAACAGCTTTTCATAATGAAACAGTGTCTTACACTGAAATGCAGAACATGCTGACAGGGTCCAGAGGGGAGAGGGGAGAGAATCACAGGGGAAAACGGGAAGGACTCACATGAACAAGTATAAAGGACACATGGACAATAACTAAGGTAGGGGGCAGAGATGGGAGGGAGGTGGGGAGCACTGGGGGGGCAGGGCTGGGAATACAAGACAGAAAACTGTACTTGAACAAGAATTAAATAAAAATTAAAAAAAGAAACAGTGTCTTAGATATACTTTATTGATTGATTGAATGATTGATTGATTTGTTCACTCATTCTCTGGTTCCACTGTATGTACCATAAAATACACTAGTGTCACAGTGAAGGCTGGACAAGGAAGTGCAAACATTCATTACAAGGTAACATGACAGACAGCAGTACCCTAGCTAGACTTGAAGTAACTAATTCTGTTCTGGCAGGGTAAACCTACATAATTAAGTTTCACACTTATAAAGTTATCTCTGAATTAATGAATAAGAGGCCTTTTTGTAGATATAATTCAATCTACAAGTGCTACCTTTATTTAAAGAAAAACACTCTGCATTAATATTATGGGTTGAGGTGTCATGAGATTCCTAAATCCACCTGTTGTGATAGTTTTTTGTTGTGATTCAGTTTGCAGCTGTGGTAAGAAGACTACACAGCCCTGGCTCTGATGCGGTCTTCGGCTCTAGAAAGTCTGTCGGCCACGTAGCTGGCTGTCACTGCTAATTCTGTGTCTTGCAGAGGCCTGAGAACTGGGTTTGCCAAGCACAGTCCTCAACGTTTAAGCTCTTCCTACACATAGGACAAGTATCTTATTGTTTCAAACAGGCACAATACAAGTGCTGTGAACGAAGTGGTTGCAGGGTAATAGCTGGACTTCCTCTTCGACTGCGGGATCTTCTTTGCTCACAGGACACTGAAAACCCATATCAACTTGTTCCTGAGTTACTGCCACTGTAGGAAGAGATGTGATCTTTCCCTTGTCAGCTGAAGGAGGCCCCGTGTTTTCCATGGTCCTGAAAGCTGGATTACAATGGCATCAAGCCCTCTTGGACTCCAGGTGGAGTCCCCAGGGTTGGAGTGCAGCATCCCACTCCAGGTAGAAGGGTGTGGGGATCCATCAGGGCCTGTAGAACTTGCAGAGAACCCTACAAAGATCTGTCATATTAATCTGTCGTAGCTGGTGATCTATCAGGAAGAGTTTTCTCTTATGATCTGTATATCTGAGTCACTGGTTGTCCTGAAGGTCAACTTGGTCCCCAGAAGTCTGTGTGAATCTGGTGACCTTTTTCACTGCCTCTGTTATCTTGGTCCAGTGAGTGGCTACTTAGAAATGGTCTAAAATCTTGTGTAATCACTGTGTAATAAAACTGAGTCAGAACTCTGCAAAATGTGTTGACATGAAATTGTCCATCCAGCTGCTGTGGCCACCACCACCTAAAAAACTGGAATTATCCATCCCTTCTTCAGTAAAGCCTGATTCACATCTGGGGAAATATATTCTAGTAGTTTGATACCGACCTCGCCCCTGCAAACGTGATAGAAAAGCCACTGTGCAGTGCCTGCGCCAGTCTGGCCACCAGAGACTCATCCTCACTATGTTTTTTCTCTCTTCTTCGTGGGTCACAGTCCAAGAGGGCAGCTGGTCTCACCCTCCTCAGGTGGCTATCTCAGCTGCCAGCTTCTGCCTTTTAGATACATTTACAAATGTATAAAGGACACATGGACAAAGCCAAAGGAGGGTAGGATAGAGGGTGGGAGGAGGGGATGGCTGGCATGGGGGGGGGAGTTGTGGGAGAAAATGGAAACAACTTGAACAACAACAAAAAAAGAGAAAACAATTAAAAAACAACAAAATTCATATGTCATGCTTAATCAAAAGTTAAACTATATGGGAACTATTATTTTTTATCATAAAAGTAAATTTTTGGCCTGTGTTTGTCAGTCACTGGCCCATGATGTAGTGAGATTAACTTCTAGTATCCTCCTTGCCTATGACTCTCAGGTGTAGCATTCCCTTCTTGCCTTTCCTCTCTTTTCTGTGCTCTCATGGTCTTCAGGAGGGAATCTATACTGTTACAAGTATGGAGTGGTTTGCAATCTGCTGCTTTAGATTATAAATGCTCCACCATCCATGTGTTTTTCTTCCTTCTGCCCTACCTACTATACACCGTATCTGGGTCCATTTGGGCTGCGTTGACAAAAGACCACAGACTGGGTGTCTTATAAACAGCATACGTTTATTGCTCACAGCTCTGGAGGCTAAAACTAAGAGATCAAGGGACCAATAAGGTCAGATTGTAACCGAAAATGCAGGTTCTGCTGCCTGCCCAAAGGAAGGCCAGATTTGTGAGACAGGTGTTGGCAAAAAAGGAGAGATGTGTTCAGGTGCCATGATCTGGGAGAACGGTGGACTCCCAACTGAAAGACCATCTCCCCTTTCTGCTGAAGCCCCAGGTTCTTATAGGGACACAGAGGGGTGGGCTGCTGCTGCTTCTTTTTTTTCCTATTCAATTATCTTGCTAGTTCTTGGTGGTTGGGGTCCTGTGCATTTATCTTTCTACCTTTTAACAGCAGTGTAAGAATATCCCCCTGTGCCATCTTGACCTATGGGTGAGACTCCCTGGGACTCCCTGACTGTCTACAGGGAGGGGAAGCTTCAGGACCTGCCATCAAAAAGCCTAGAGATGCCACAGCCCTCAGCCCCTCCCAGCACTGGAAACAGCACCCACACACCCAGGGGAGCCGGCTGGAGTCAGCAGGGCACCCCTAGATCCCAGTGCACCAACATCCTCTGTGCAGCCCAGCTTTACACTGCCTCCCTCTGCACCACCCATCACTTGAAGTGGCCAGCCAGGCAGGCGCTGACTGGCAGATGCCTACATAACAAGGTGAGGGCTGTCTTTCTGGCCACAGACTTCCACACATCCTGGAAGAACAGGGGAGCGCCCAGGAGCCTCCTTATAAGAGCATTAATTCTGTTTCTGAGGTCTCTGTCCTCATGACCTAATCACCTCCCAAAGGTTTCAGCCCCTAATACCACCACATTGGGGGGTAGAATTTCAACATATGAATTTGGAGGGACAGAAACATTCAGACAGACTATAGAATGCTCAATCAAGGCAGAATAAATACTTATTGACCAGGGTGTCCACAGGGTACATGCAACTGCATGGCATTCATGAGCTGATCACTTTCCCTACAAGGTCAGGCCTCTTATTTAGGGGGTCACCCAGCAAACCATGATGGAATATATTCAGTTATGCTCTTGACATTCAACCAATATTGACTTGGATCAAGTTTCAAATGCTGTTAAGTCAAATGGCTGGAGTGTGGAAAACCTCTTGTGTAGCTTGGCCACCTTTGTGTACTTGGAGTCCTCCAAGCAGAGGTTAAAAAGGTTGAACAGGAAGAATTGGATAGTGTGTTTTGTTGGGCTACTGGGAGTGCCTTGTGGGAGGCGGAAGACATCTGATCCTATTAGCTGTCTCTTTCAAAGGATAAGCAGAACTCACCTGCTCCCGTATTCTCCAACCTGTGGGCTCTGACACGTGGATTTTAAATGCAGAGAGACACCTGTGCTTTGAGAAGCCTCCAGGAATATTCTCTGTTCTCAGATTCTCCTTCAGAGCCATTGTTGGCCATTTTATCTTTCTTATTTTCTTATGCAACTTTTAAGATTCTTAGGGAAGAAAAAAAGAAATTTTTTGTTGCCTCCCACTGGGGTTCCTTAGAAAGAAATAGTGGGGCTGAAAATGCAAAGATGGACATAAATCCTAAAGCACCTTAGAGTCAATTCAGTGCTGGAAATTTTATCTACATTTTAATTCTTCCAAAAGGGGAAAACACCCATCTCATACAAAATACACACACATATAAAATACAAAATTTCTACACACATTCCAATTTATGGTTCTTAAATGATGGTGTTGGATGCTGCTGCATGATGTATACCATCCATATTTCTGGCTTCCAGATGGAAAGTGGGAAATGGTGTGCTAGTGAGTTATAGGATTGATTCAAAGTTTAAAAAATGACACGCTTTTTAGTCAGTTTTCTTTTCTTTTTTGTTTTAAATCCAATTATTGCCCTGATCTGTTACAAAATGTGACATTTGTCATTGCTTTATAGGTTGGGCTTTGCAAGGCAAACACTCAGGAGGCTGTTTATTTCCTCCTACTCACCTTGCCTATAATTAAGATATGTGGCGACAAGTGGACCATAGAGCTTACAGCTCGGCAATGCAAATGTTAACAAAGAGAAAACTGGAATGTTCTCAGTGAGATTTTGTTTTTGAATTATCATTCCTCCCCAAAGTAGCTTATCATAAAAATCACAACATAACAACTTTCTCTAATATTGCTAGTCACCATGCTATAAAATGGTGATTTTTTTTTATGGAGTAACATAATAAGGAAGACAAACTCCTGGCTGGAATTCCATCTCATTGTCTTAGCATGGGTTTCTTCTTTTTGCTACTACTTCATTGAGGAGTAAACTCCTAGTAAGCAAGAGTGAGGGAATGAGGGGCAGGAGCAAGAAAGAAGGGAGAATCAGGAGACCTATTAGTGAATTGGCCACAGAATGGGTGGCTGGTGGCTCTGTGTCATGGGATTGCACTCTGACAAGCCATATAACTGTGTTGTTGGAAAGTCCATTTAGGGAGTTAGGTTCTCCTTCTAAACAGGAATTGTCCACCTGCTCTTTCATCCCACTTGTCCAACGGGGAGCCCCCTGGAGGTTAATCTCCTGCACTCTGGATTGACAAGTTATTCTCATAGGTCTGACAAGTGTGTTTCCCGATGAACTTTATTTAATTTTACTCTCTCTTGGGCTGTTGCCATGGTTTAGGCATATGGTTTGCTCCTTAGAAGATGATAGACTGGCTCTGACTGAGTGGCTCAGTTGGTTGGAACATCCTGTCCCATACACCAAAAGGTTGTGGGTTTGATTCCCGGTCAGGGCATATGCCAAGGTTGCATGTTTGATCACAGGTTGGGGTGATATGGGAGGCAACTGATTGAGGTTTTTCTCTCATCCCTCTCTCTCAAACCAATAAACATATTCTTGGGTGAGAATTAAAAGAGAAAAAAAGGAAATGATAGACTATCAAATTAAAGACACTCCTCTTTGGGGCCATGAACTATGGAGACCAATCATGGGTGCTGATCAAATTGTTGAAATCACTCATGTACATGTCTTTTTGATCCACATACTTTGCAATGTAGCTGCTCCCAGAAAAGAATTACCTTTTGGTTGCTTCTTAAATAATGATCTAAGTGAAAGGGGTGGGGTTAATTCAGTCTATGTGAATATTTGGGATCCCATTCTGACCATTCCTAGGCATGATATTCTTTCTTAACTGCAACTTGAGCCAGACAGGTTGCTACGCCCTCAAAGTGGCAGTCCAGCCCAAAGATGCTTAGGGGATTCACATTTATTCTGGTTCAGCCACCTGGATTATCTGGTGGGGTTGCCATGATCTTAGATCAGAGGATAATGACCATTTGGTTCTCACAAAGTCTCTCTACAGTGTTCTGTACGGGGAACGTAGTGGATCACTGTCAATTTTCTGAAAATATACTTATGTGTTTTATACCTGATGCTTCTGGATAAACAGCTTGGATGGTCTGGATACAAATTGAGAGTGATTGTAGAAAAGGCAAAGTTATATCTACTGAATGGGAAACTTCAAGTTCATGGTGGTGAAGGAAGAAAAACAACTTTGATGCTCTGGGAAGAGAACATCTTAGGTTCCAGAATGTGTAGGGGATGAAGGACGTTAATGATACGTGACTTTCAGGATTGCCCCCAAAACTTTTCCCACTGGTTTGGCTCTTCTAAACAATTATAAGCACCTAATTTTTAACTGAATGTTGGGTCTGCCATCCCCCAGTAGAGAGCTCTGACCTCTTTTGGATCATTTTCTTTCATATCACCAAGAAGCCTTGGAAACAACAGGGCATTGTGGCCCCCAACTTCTGAGTCTTTCCCTTTAGATAAACGTGAACCCCAACTCATGAAGCCATTCCAAGGAGTGGATGCAAGTCATCTGCTTGATGGTGTGGACAAATGGGACAAGACACACTGTCTCCCCTCAGGCAGTCCTTCCAAAAATAAGAACTAGACTCAATGATCTGAACTGAGCTGGAACTCTAAGACTAACAGGCAACCAGAGCTGTTAGCTTGTGTCCCTGACTGATATGAGCTTCACTTTGGGGCCTAAGCACTTATGAGCCACACATTCCTTCGGGGGCATCGCATGCCCCCTTGAGACTGTGTTTCTTGTATGGAAGCCAGTCATTTACTCCCTCCCTAAAACACAATCGCCTTTCCTTTAGGGATGCTTTTTGTTGTTTGTTTGTTTTCATTTAAAAAGATGTTTAATGGTAACACACGTTTTTTCCACTAGAGATGTCTTTATTGTCTGTTAACATTTTTATTGAGATATAATTACCATATCATACAATTGACCCATTTAATGTAGAAAATGCAGTGATTTTTAATGTATTTGCAGACTTGTGTGCCGCAGCCCGCTGCAGCAAGGGTGGTCACGAGGTGAGGCGAGGGACTTAAAAAATGGAGAGGACCATAAGCTCTGCTGGCAAAATGGCGAATTTATTCAAGGAACAGCTGTCTTAAATACAAACTGTTAATACCTAAAGCAAGACTGCAGGGAACTAGAAACAATGTTGTTTTTCAAAGTTCGAGCACTCCCTTAAGCTATCAAAAGGGCAAGAAGTTCTCATAAGCATCTGGGAACATGACACCTGCGCCAGGGTCTTGTTGTGTCTTTCAAGGCTGGGAACTAGAAGGTTAGGAAAGTGTCAAGGTACCCGCCGGCTCCAGGGACCAGAAATCAAGTTCATCCACCATTCTCACAGTGGAGAACTCTGTCCTTGGTCCCCTTATGGCCTGGTGGGCCCCCACACTTGTGCATCCATTATTACATTTAAATTTAGAATATTTTCATCCTCCCAAAGAAACTCCTTACTCTGCACCATCACCCTCAAACTCCCCCATCCCCGCAAACTCTAACCAACCTGCACTCTATTTATTCCTCTATAGATTTGTCTATTCTGAACATTTCATACACATGGAATCACATAGCATGTGGTTGTTTGTGATTGGCTCCTTTCACTTAGCATAAGTTTTTCAAGGTTCTTCCTTGGTGCAGTATGTCTCAGTCCATGGTCCATTTTTCCTGCCATATAATACCATATTGTATTTAATGTAGCACATTTTATTAGTCTATTTGTTAGTTGATGGACATTTGGGTTGTTTCAACTTTTTGACTATTATAAATCATGCAACTCTTAAGTGTACAAATTTCTGTGTGGAAATGTCTTCATTTTTCTGGGGTACATACTTAGCAGTGGAATTGCTCAATTACATGGTAACTCTATGTTTAACCATTTGAGGTACTGCCAGGCTGTTTGACCTACTGTATTTTCCAAAGTGCCTGTGACATCTTACATTCCCACCAGCAGGGTTCTCATTTCTCCACATCTGTGCCAATCTTTGTTATTGGCATCATTTATGTTTTTTATTCTTGCCACAGTAGTAAATACAGAAGGTATCTCACTGTGGTTTTGATTCCTGTTTCCTCAATGGCTAATCATCTTGAATATCTCTATATGTGCTTATTGGCCACTTATATATTCTCTCTAGGAAAGCAGCTATTGAGGGCCTTTGCCCATTTTTAAATGGGTCATTACTTTCAATTGTGTCACTTATTATTGAGTTGCTACATATATGTTTTTTTAGGTCAAGATCCCTTAAAAATATACAATTTGAAGAAAAATTTTCTCTCATTATATGGCCTGTCTTCACTTTCTTGAATATTTCCTCTGAGGTATAAAAGTTTCTCATTTTGATGGTACCCAGTTTATCGTTTTCTTCTTTTGTAGCTTGTGATTTTGGTGTCATACTTATTCCTTGTAGTTTTACTCTGCATTTTCCTAACTAACAATTTTGGGGAACTTTTTATGTGCTTACTTGCTATTTATATCTCTTTGGTGAGATGTCTCTTCGAATCTTTTGCTTTTTTTAGATTGGGGTTTATTTTCTTATTTTTCAGTTCTGAGAATTCTTCATATATTTTGAATACAGGTTTTTCATCAATGTGTTTTGCAAATGTTTCCTCCCTGCTGGTAGAATTTTAATATCCTTCACAGTGCATTATGAGAAGTAGGTCTTATGCTGATGGAGTTTAATTTACAACTTTAAAAATATGATTCATACATTTTATATCTTGTCTAAGAAATTTCTGACCAATCTAAGGTCACAAGTATTTTCTCCTATGTTTTCATTTACAATTTTTACTGTTTTAAATTGAACATGTAGGTCTGTGATCCATTTAACAATTTTTATGTTTGGCATACAAGGTGGGTTAAAGTTCACGTTTTGCCTTTGAATACCCTAATGTTCTAGCACCATCTGTTGACAAGGCTGTCCTTTACACATTTGACACTGGTTTACAGCAATTGGATTATGATTTTTTAGTGTGGTTTTCTTTATATTTTATCTGTTTGTGGTCCTTTGGAGCTTTATCAATATGTAGGTTTATAGTTTGATATGTGGGTTTATCAAATTTGAGAAATTTTAGGTCTTTATTTCTTCACATTCTGTTTCTCCATCTCTTTCATCTTCTACTGATATTTCAATTGGGTATGATAGATGACTTGCTATTGTCTAATATCTCACAGAAACTCTATTTATTTATTTATTTTTGGTATTTTTTTCTTTCTGTGTTTGTTACAGAATAGTTTCTATTGCTATGACTTCAATTTCACTAATATTGTCTTATACCATGCCTATTCAATTGGGTCTTTTTTATGTATTTAATTTTCTCCTTATCATGCTCATGCCTTTCTCTACTTTCTTGAACATATGCAGTATATTTATAATAGCTGTTAGGGTGGGCGGGTATAGGAGGAAGTCCCGGGCTGGACTACAAATCCCCCAGCTGGACTACAAATCAAGATGGCCAATGATCAACATGGCGCCTGGAAACACTGGTCGATGTCCAATCAGAGAGCTGGAAGGGTGGGCTTTGCCAAAAGGGACTACTGCAGGGAAACCACCAACACTGTTTGGCTGCTTCGTTCAGAGGGGACCATTCCCCAGCTCTGATGGAGAATCAACAAAAATAAAACCCCACGGCATTCCCTGCTTGGGTGAAACTTCCCCGGTCTCACTCTGCAGACTGGGGAACCTCGCCTGGGCGCACAAACCCCAATAAAGCTCTTTATTGTCTGACTTTGTGGCTGATTGGCATTTCTTTCTTGGCGGAGCCTAAGAAAATCTTTCAATAGCTATTTTAATATTTTTATATACTAACTTTACAATCTTTGTCATTTCTGCCTCTTCCTATTGATTGATTTTTCTTCTGATTATGGCCTATATTTTCCTGTTTATTTGAATGACTGATGTCTGCATTGGATTCTTGACATTTGGAATTTTATGTTCTTTGCTACACCAAGTTTTCATTTTGGGGGGTAAAGGTTATTCTTTTAAGTATTTGTGGACAAAGTCCACACATGAAGTCCATAAGTTAACCGGAATACAGTTAATTTACTTGGAAACTTCTTTACACTTGAGAAGCTTCCTTTAAGTTTTGCTAAGCAGGTGTTATGGACTGAATGTTTGTATCCCTTCAGATTTATAGGCCGAAGACTTTACTCCCCAGTGTGGTATGTAGAGGTGGGGTTTTGGGTGGCGATTAGGTTCAGAGGTGTCCAACCCATGCCCGCCAGTTCACATGTGGTCCCAGATGGCTATGAAGGTGGTCCAACAACAAATAGTAAATTTACTTAAAAGATTATGATATTTTTTTGTTTTTATTAATGTTTGTGTATTTAGTGTATGGCCCAAGAGAACTCTTCCTCAAGTGTGGTCCAGAGACATCAAAAGGTTGGACACCGCTGGGTGATGTCATGAGGATGGGGCCCTTATGATGGGATTAGTGTCCTTATAAGAGGAGGAAAAGACTAGCGCCCTCTCTCTTTCTCTTTTTCTGCCGTGTGAGAAAATAGATGTCTCCAAACTGTGAGAAATCAATGTCTGTTTCCTAAGCAGCCCAGTCTGTGCTGCTTTGTTATAGCTGAGACAGCAGGTCTAGCATGGCCGTCACACTTTGCTCCACTAAGATCCCTGCTGAAGACTCTAGTCAGTGCTCTGTGTATCAGAGGTCTTTCTACCCTGGCTGGTGGAATACAAGCAATTTTTTGTCTCTGAGGTTTCTCAGCTGCTCCTTTTCAGCATCCCCCCTCTGGCACTGGCAGTTTCTTTCCATATGTACACATATCAAGGACTTACAAGCAATTCCCTGAAGACTTTCCAAGTTCTCTGTCTGTTCAGCTTTCTGTTCTCTGTACCCTTCCCTGAGAAGTTTAGCAGCTTTGGCCTCATGAAATGTTGAATTTTATTTCCCAACTCAGGAAGACCACTGGGCTCTCTCTGAATGCCCTCGCCCAGCCCCCTTGCCTGCATATGCACTCCAAGTATTAAGCTGAACAGTCACCTTTTTTGCCTCTCTTCTCTCAGTGATCACTGTCCTGGGATTCCTGTTACTCAGTTTCTGAAAGCTATTGTTTCATATTTTGTCAAGGTTTTTGTTTTTTAATGTAAAAGGGTAATTCTGATTCCTTTTACTCCACTGTAGCCAAGTAGATGTTTGCATCTCTCATGAAGGGAGGGATGGGGGACACTGCTGGCTTCCATGCACTGCAGGAGATGGACACAGGAGAAGCTATGACCACTGCAGGAATCTGGTGCTGCAGAACTGGGGGCACCACCCATGCAATAAAAGCTGGTCGCTGAGGAAACTGCACATGGGAGGAGATGGGCAAGCAAGTGCCTGAGACTAGGATGCAAAATCCTTTCATCCTGTAATTTCTCTCCAGTGCCCTCTACCAACAATGCTTAACATCACGCCATCTGGTGGAGGAAAACTATTGAAGGGGCCCATATCCATTTCCCAGAGCAGTTAATGAAGTATGAATTTAGAGCCAAGAAGTAATAAATTGATAACCAGCATACATATTGTAGAAGATTGCTGCCTATCGGTATTTCAAAATTATGTGGCTATCTGGTAAGTTCAGATCTATAACATCACTTCAATGCTTTTCATGGAATATTTTGAGCTCGAGTTTTTGATAACTAAGATTTATTTAGTTCTGAGAAAAGAATAGTGGTGTTATACACTCCTGGCAAAGAAAGAAATAAAACTTTAAAATAGCATGCTATATTTGTGTCCATGTTTCCTTATTACTTATTAGAGGAGAAAAAAGGGAAAGGAAGGCAACTAATATCATTAAAGCACTTCTATGTGTCTGGTACTATACATATATAATTATTTGAAAGCCTTGTACCTATCCTGTGAACAAGGTGGTTGCATGCCATTTTACAGATGAGCAAATAAAGTTGGGCAATTTGCATGTACAAAAATCTGAGAAGCTTGCTAATGATGAAGATGACTTGACCAGCCCTGCAGTTTGGGGTGAAGCCTAGGAATACACATTTTAAACAAACACCTGGGAGATTCTGGTGCATGTGGTCCATTGTCAGAAAAACCGATTTCACTAACTTTTTCAAGCTCATAGGGTTCAGAAGCAAGCTTCAGATTTAATGAAGGAGTATGTCTTCAACCATGTTCACCCATTTCCTTGTCTTATCAGAATGCAGATTAGTAGTGAGAATAAAAAAAAAAATTACTGAGCTTAAACTAGCTAGTTTCAGGCCTGCCCTAGAACTGAGCATGAAGGAGGCAATCAGCTAATGAATAAGCAGCTGTTTAAAAATAAGCCCAGAGCTAGCAGGCTCAGCATTGTATTGGAACAGCACTGAGTGAGATAGTTTACTCTTGTGATTGTCAAGTTGTTTCTTCTTTTAATCTCAGGTCAGTGATGGACTCACAGTGTGACCTTAGAAAATCAGTTAATAGTAAGTGAGGGGTGTCCTTCTTTATCTAGGAAGCTGATTATAGATTACACTATCAAATTGTCAGATAAAATGACAATTATATTCTGAGAATATTCAATAATGAATATTTCAAAGACTAGTTTTCTAAGAAATTTGGTACCTTTCAAAGTTAATTATCAAACACTAATCAATCATGCTCACTTTCTTGATTCCAAATGAGAACTTTAAATGTTTCCTTGTTGAGTGAAATGATACCTGTTGAGTATTTGGGATGAGGAAATGGAACCAAGCTGTGTTTTGAATTGGGCAGCCATAGAAAACTAATTTTGGAGCATTTAGAGATAAACATATTATTACATAGGATGCATTCCATGTGTGAGGGACTCATTTAGTCTTGGTTCTGTACTTGGTGTGCAAATGTGACTTTGAGAAAGAAATTATTTAAGTTTTGGGGTATTTTTTTTCCTACAAAAATAGAAACAGAGCGTCCATGTCAAAGCAAGATTCAATGTCAGTCAAATAAATGTGACTACAGATTTTGAATTAAACTTTGTACTAGCATTCTGGCATTCCTGGACATAGGGATTGATTTATGTTTACCTTCATTTAATAAAGAATTCTACTACAAAAGACCATGATCTTTTCATGGGTAGAAAAACTAAACTTCATAAAGTTATTTTCAAATTAATCCATGGATGTAATGCAATTGAATCAATCTTTTAACCAGATAAATTATTGTAAATATTATGTAAAAAATGAATAAGTAGGAATGGCCAGGCCTATGAGAGAGAGAGAGAGAGAGAGAGAGCTCTTTGTCAGATATTAAAACATATTCTAAAGTTTTAAAAATTAAAACAATGTGATATTGATGCATGGATAAAAAACAGATAAATAGGTCAAAATAGGAAGTTTAGAAACACACCCAAATACATATAGGAAATTATTAATTGACATAGGTAAAATTGAAATGTAGGAGAAAATAGGGACTATGGAGATAATTTTGGGGGGATCTTATAATTATCTAAAAATAATTACCTCTATGGAGGTAAAAAATTTTTTGCTGATAATTATTAAAAAATGTTGGATTCCATCTTCTACATTATATACACAAAAATCTATAGACTGATTAAAATTTAGATGTTAAAAATGGAAATTAAAAGAATTAGATGTGAACTCTCTCTCCTAGGAGCATTTCCTTCCTCCTCTTCTTCCCCCACAGTCACTCATCTCCTAAACTCAAGGGTCCTCAGGAGGCTTGAAATCAGGGGAGCAATGGGCAGCAGCAGCTCATTCCAGGCTAATCCTCTGAATCTGTCCCAAAGCCCTCTTTTCTTTGACTTCACAGTGAGCTAAGGCAGCCCAGCCTAGGCTCTTCTCTTGCTTCTTCTATGCTAAGCCCTTCCTTGTTTCATTGACCCCAGCTTTAATAAATGTATCTTCATAAAAAAAGAATTAGAAAAAGATATAAGGTTTTTCAATTTTAAATACAGAAGTCCTTTCTAAGGGTAAATAAGGCCATCAAAGGAAAGACTGATAAATTTGAATCAATATGGAAAAGAACAACCAAACAGGAAAATGCCCAAAAGATATTAAAGGACAATTCATAGTAAAGGAAACACAAAGGGTTTCAAACAAACAAAACGATGTCCAACCTTATTTATAAAAAGGAAAATAGTAATTAAAATGATAATGACACATGCTTTGTTTTACCTATTATAATAATAATCCATGCTTCATTAGCTAGAAAGTAGAGAAATAGGCTCTCTCCATTGTTTGTGGGAGTGTAATCTGGTGCAATCTCTATGGAGCACAGTTAACAGTGCCTTGCAAAATATGAAATGCTTGTACCCTTTGACTTTATATTTATTTATCTTAGATATACTCACACCTGTGAAATAACTTACAAATAAATCTGTCTTCTAGAGCATTGTGTGTTGGAAATAATTTATAATCCTTCAATAGAGAATAGATATTGTATATCATATGATGCACTACTATGTGCTCATTAAAAAGGATGGGACAGATTTTTATATATTGACATGAGAAATAAAACATTAGTTTTCAAACATACAGAACAATGCACATATCAGGCTGCTCTTTGGGTAAACAAATGCATCTGTGTCCATGTGTGTACACATACGTATGTGTATGTATAGAGTACATATTAACATATAAAATGTCTCTGGAAGATGTACAAGAAATTGGTCGCATTGGTTACCTCAAGGAAGGTAAACTGAGAGACTGGAGAAGACCAGAGGAGACCGGAGGGAGAGACTCTTACTTTTGATGATATTCTCTTTGGTACATTTCAAATTTTATGCCATGAGAATGTATTACTTATTTTTTTAAATATGTTTTTTAAAATGACCATGGTTAGTGATCATTTTGTGAGAACTTTTCCTAAAGTGACCTGATCTCAAGATGGCTTTCCCTGAATGATGATCCCCTTTGCTGACAAGTAGGAAAGAAGTAAGTGTATACACATTGTTTCGGCTGGCTCCTATTTTAAAGGACAGCCGTAAGCATTTCAGTAGCAATCCTTGCCTTGGTGCCTAGTGCATCCTCATACAACTCTCTGGGGTAGCCTAGCTGCAGCATTGAGAGGGATACAGTCTAGTTGCAGCACCCAGGGTGCTGTCCAAAGTCTCAGCCAGTCACCACCAGAACCAGATCTTCTGTCTCCTAACCAAGGGGTTTTCCTTACTGTGTTTGCAAGAGCATAGATATTCTGCTAATGATAACTATATTTTGAACACCAGCAATATAAAAGCCAATTAAATATACTATCCCACTCATTCTTCCTGTTTTATTATTTCTTATACTTGTTATCTGTTTTATAATCTTTCATTTTTCAAATAAGAAATCTGAGCATCAGAGAGTTAAATTAACTGCACAATTTCACATAGAACAAATCTAGAGCAGAGAATTGAACCCTAACTTGCTTAACTCTTGTCTTTTCTTCCTTGACTGATTCCATGCATTGTTCTTTTCATAAAATCTTTTATTAAAAAGATTGTATTTGTTTATTTTTAGACATAGGGGAAGGGAGGGAGAATAAGAGGGAGAAGTAGTATGGTTGCTTCTCACACATCCCTCTACTGGGGCCCTGGCCCACAACCCGAGTGTGTGCCCTGACTGGGAATTAAACCATCGACCTTTTGGTTCGCAGGCTGGCACTCCATCCACCAAGCCACACTGGTAGGAAGGCATTGTTCTTTTCAAATGAGTGACTTGCAGTCTGTATGTCTTTTCAAATGAGTGACTTGCAGTTTGTATGTACCCCTCTCCTGATCAAGATATTTTAGTCGATAAGTACTGATTGAGTGCTTGTTCTCCAGCTGGCACTGTGCACAGCACTGGGTGATGGCAGCTGTCCTGTTCCCCAGAGGATGCTGTCACCTGCAGGGCACTGCTTCCTCACCACCTCTCCTCTCTGCCTTGCGTGGCCACAGGCAAGGTGGGCTGCACTGCACCTGGGGCTTCCAGTTCGTGTCAGCAGCAGCTCAGCAGGCAGCACCCCATAGCATAACTGCTTGGCATCTCATGATTTATTCTTGCTTTTTAGAAAGGAAAATTGCACCATTGCTTTTCCCCTCCAATTTTAAAGATAATGCGTTCTTAAAGACTAAGAAATTGGGACAATAGAGAGTGGTAAGATGAGAAAATGAAAACAACCCAAAAGTGTATTGCTAAGGTCTAAGTACTGTTAACACTTTGACAAATTTACCATCCGAGCTCCTCCTGTGCACAGGGGAACGTGTAGGCAGGTACTGTGCAAATAGATTGAATCAGTTTTGGATATTCTATTTTTCTCACTTAAAAAGGGCACAGTCATTTTACGTCGTTAAATATAGCCCATATCATTGATCTTAATAAATGTATGGTGTTTTTCATTTAGATAACTTACACTTAACTAACTCGTTTGCTTCCCAATTTCTTTAGTAGAAGCAATGTTATAACGTAGACTTCTCACATAACTATACATATATACCCCATTTTTTCTGAAGGAGAACATCTGGTAAGTGAAATTGCTGGATCACTTGTTACTTCTCTAAATGAAATTGCAACCCCCCAAATTATCCTTGAAATTGAGATCCCATTATCAATGTCATTAATAAAAAGGATCTCCTGCCTTTTCCAAATACTTCCATTTACTTAGTATTTTCTGTACCTGCCTCCAAACATCCACACTTTTATTATGTTTTTTCTTACCTTGCGTATCTCATGACTGTCACTTCTACTATTATCCTTTATATAACACTTACCTTTTTGAAAAAAATTAGTTACTCTTAAATTTGTTTTATTATATTTTTTCTTTTTATACAGATTTCCAATTGTTGTGTCTGATTTTTCTTAGTGGAGACAGCAGGGGTCTGCTCAGAGCAGCTTAACGAAGCCATCTGTGTGTACGGAAAAGCAGAGACAATTAAAACCTGTTGACAACTTTGGGCAAAGCTGTGGGCCTCATGTTCCGTAATTTATGTGAAAAGCTGAAGAACAATCAGTTCAAGCTGGTTCTTCAAAGAGGCACAGCCTGTAACATGCTTTTGGCATGTCAGTGTCTTTACACTACAGCAAAGGGTATTTTGAGTCCAGTGGATTCTGAGATGTGCAGTAGAAGCACATGAACTGGCCCATGAAAACAAATGCACATGTTGCCATAAAGAGAAGATGGAAGCTGCTGCTGTTTTTTCCCATTTTTTTTCACGTGACTTCATTTCTGTAACAGATAAGCATGTGCATAGTACTTCCATCCTATGGCTTAGTGTGTTTTTACATCATAAGTATGAAGAGCCCACTCCAGTATTTGCCATGGGACGTATTGACAGGGTTGGGGACACATAAAATGGCAAGGATGCTTGGGAAGGCAGTGGTGTACGGAAAGAACTTGTACTTCTGCCACAGGAACTCGTGTTTAAATCTCAGCTCTGCTATTATCTCCAGCAGCTGGACCACCTTGGGTAACTCTCTGTTTCCTACTTTTTAAAGTGTAGGAGACAGCCATGGCAGGATGGCCTGTACACCAAAAGGCTGCAGGTTTCATTTCTAATCAGGGCACACACCTAGGTTGCAGGTTCAATCCTCAGTCGGGGTGCATCTGGAAAGCAATCAATGTTTCTCTCTCACATCAGTGTTTCTCTCTCTCTCCCTTCCTCTCTCTTTAAAATCAATAAAACATATTCTTTGGTGAGGATTTAAAAGAAGTGTAGAAAACAACACCTGGTTCACAGGGTTGATATGATAGTTGGATATAACACATATGATGTTACTTACATTTCTATCTGAAAATTTCCATCTGCCAGTTACCTTCCATGTCCTCTTATGTGGTTCCTACCCTCATCCTTCCACTGAAATCACTCTGACCAGCTCACCAATGGCATCTCTGTTACTAAGTCACTGTCTTTATCTTAGGTAACTTCTTAAGAATATTGACAAATTCCATTTTTCTTGAAACATTCTCTTATTTGGCTTCCAATAATGACACTTTGATTGTTTTCTTCTCCCTCTGCGTGTACTTCTTCTATCTCCAGGGTCTTCTCTTCTTCCTCTCCCTTTTCCTCAAGTTGATGGTATTGGGTTTCTGTCCTGGATTCTCTTCTGCTCACCTCTGCTGCAGTCCTGTTCATATCCATGGTGTCAATTATCATCTCTATATTGACATGCTCACAACACAGTTGAGGTTCAAGCAACAAACCCTAGTTGGTTTCCAGATATCAATACTTAGGCACCACATGTTGGTGCAGAAAATGTGGAGGTCATATCCACACCCAGCCCCCATTTGCATAGCCCAGCTTTAGCTCCCTTGGCCTTTATTTGTCCACAAGTCTCAGAAAGCCCACCAGAGGGAGGAGTCCTGTCCACTTTCTTTGCTGTGCAGTGTGCACACAGCAGTGCTTGGAGCTTATGGGGCAATGGCCACAGAACTACCATCCCATCTTGAGGGTCGTTGGGAGGGGCTGCAGAGTCTGTGCCAGACACTGGGGTGGGGGTGGGAGATTTCCAGAGAGCAGCCCATATAGAACTACTCACTGTAGAGCCCTTTTAAGGAGCTAACATTTGCTTTTCTTTCTCGGTGGGTTTGTGCCAGGAGTCCTGTGCCCACCCCTGCAGTGTAGCTGGGCTCAAGATTGTGAAACTGTTCAATCAACTCTACAGGCCTCTAGGGAATTCTGTGAGCTACCCAGTACCCTATAGCAATTGATGTTCTGTTTAAACTAGTCATCCTCATACTTCTGTTGTTTGTAATAAAGGATTAAATAGTCTTTTTGATCAAGATATTGACGACTGCCACAAAACATGAGGATTTGTCTTATTAGTATCACGCTCTACATCCTGTTCTCATTTCCTTTCAATTTTTGGTGATTAAATTTTAATTTTTAATTCTTTTTGTTAACTTTATAATAATAAATAACAAATCTCCATTTATTATCCCATAAACTTTGTCTCCTTTTCCCAGCTTTATTGTGATATAATTGATATATAACATATTGTATATGTTTGGGGTGTATAACTTATTGGTTTGATACACTTACTATGTATTGCAAAATGGTTACCACTATGGTGTGAACTAACATTTCTGTAACATCACATAATTGCTATTTCTCTTTTGTGGTAAGAACATTTAAGGTCTAATTTCTTTTATATATATATAAAAGAAAGTAGAAGTAGAAGATGAATAAGTTCTCTATAATACAGTATTGCTAACTATAATCACTACAATGTACATTGTAGTGATGAATATTATATTAATATTGATATCATATTAATATTATACTAATATTTATCAATGTGATTAATGTTTGTGATTAGTCACATTAATCAATAGTGATTAATAGTGATGCAACAGTGATTAATATTATATTAATATTATATGATATTGTATAATATAATATTATATACATAATATTATATACATAATATTATATATATAATACAGTATTGTTAACTATAATCACTACACTGTACATTGAGGCCCAGAACTTATTCATCTTCTACTTGGAGGTTGGCAGCCTTTGACCGGCATCTCCTCCATTTCCCCCACACCCTCAGCCACCATTCTCTGCTCACAAATTTTCTCTCTTATTCAGCACATCTAGAATCATAACACCTAACCTTTTCCCCTGTCTTTCATTGCCCTTTCACCTCTCATCTTCTGTCAGCTGTAGCTGTGTTTTAATTTTGTCAAAGTTGATAACATTTCTATTCTATTCCATGATTATAATGAAATCTGGGCTTTATCTCACTGGTGATCTCACTTTAAAACTGGAAAACTAATAAGCAACACTGACATTATTAAGACTACATAAATGCTGACTTCGGAGATGAAGAAGGAGCTAATGGTTACATTTCCTGCTCTACGGATCTAACACCATGATTCCTGTGCACTTAAAGAATGTTCCTACCTTCAAGGTCACTAGAAGTTTTCTGTTCTTATACTTTATCAGTAACTCAAAATCAAGTCATATTTTTCTTCTTTGTTAAATTTGGAACTTGTCCCCTTTTCCATTATAGTGACCAGATGCTTCTTATTGGAATTTTTTTCTTAAAAAATAAAATAAACTTAGGGCTCCATCATAACCTTGTATGTATCCAGCCCTTAAATAATGCTAGTTACTATTATATAGAATCCTTTTCTTCTGTCATGGCCCTCCACAATAAGGTCCCTTCCAGAATGTTCTAACCTGGACCTGTTGCTGTTGAGATCTGATGCACAGCTATTATCCCAGGGCTTCTCTTCAGTGACCTCCTGGATTAAAGGTCAGTCTTGGATTCGTGTCATCCTTTTGGTCTTCTCCTTGATTTTATTGGGATGTACACTTTGGAGACTTCCTAAAACAGAAAACATGAGAGGAAACTGGGTCTTTGTGTGTCTGAAAATATTTTTATTTTACTCTCACATTGTATTGCTAATTTGACTGGATATAGAATTATGGGTTCAAAATATTTTTTCCTTGGAATCTTGAAAACATTGATTTATCTTCTGAATTGAATGGGAAGTTGGGTGATTCCTTGCATTTTAATTTGGAGGCTTTTATGACTTTTCTCCTCCTATCTTTGGGGCTCTAAAATTTTAAGTAGATGGTTAGCTATGTAGCTATTTTCATTCACTCTTCTCTGTACTCAATAGATTCATCAAATGTGAAGATTTACCTTTCTTCTATTTGAGGAAATGTCCTTTATTATTATTATCATCATCATCATTACCATCCTCATCTGAGGACTTTTTTTTCATTGCTTTTAGAGAGAGAGGAAGGGAGAGAGAGAAGCATGATTGGTTGCCTCCCTTACACACACCCGGGGCCTGGGATTGAACCACAGCCTCGGTATGTGCCCTGACTGGGAATAGAACCCAAAACCTTTTTCTTACAGGACAGTACTCCAACCAACTGAGCCACACCAGCCAAGGCTGTCCTATTATTTTTTAAAAGAATTCTCCCATCTGTATTTTGTTTTCATTTTCTGCATTTCCTCTTAGCTGACTGGTGGAATTCTATCACTCTTACATGAATCTTCTGTAAATCTTTATTCTTGAAATTTGCTATCTCTGTGTCATTTGCTTTAAACCCTAAGATGCTTAATGGCTTTAGAGTTCAGCCCTTCCATTGAATTTCATGTTTTAGGTATTATACTTTTAATTTTAAGAACTTTTTTCTTTTCTTCAGTTGTCCTCTTCAATTATACTATTCTTGTTTTATGAACACAATATCTTCTCAAATATCTTTGAAGGTATTTATTAAATACTTTGAAAAAATCTCTTCTAGTTATTTCTGTTTCATTGGGACTTTGTGTATTTTGGCTTTCATATTTTCTTCTGGTGGTTGTCCTCAAATGTCTGGTGATCTCGTTTGTACATTTCTAAGTAAAGGATTAGTTTCATAATGATAACTATCCAGTGTTGGTTTCTTTTAAATTGGGGTTGATAGGCTTCTCTCCTACCTGGGAAGGTGAACAGGAAACTCCATGTAAATGCACAGGGTTAATGAACAGACAGCGTTGGCGTTAGGCTGTCCACATGAGAACAGGCCTTTGCTTAAATACTGTTTCATCTCTTCCCACCAAATGCCACAGTAAGGACAGCTCTACTTTTAGACCCCCACACACTAAAAGACAAATCCCTCTCCAGCCAGTTTGTTCGCCTCTTTCAGAGAAGAGTCTCCAGTTAGTGTTCCTCCCTCTTCCACAGGTGTAACCCCGGTTCCCTTTGCTCTTTCTATATGGAAAGGGAACCCTAACCCTGCACCTAGACATTTACTGGCACTCTGCAAGGGTGACTGGCAGCCACCTCCCCTGAACTTCCCCTCATACTCACACTTGAGTTTTGACTTCCTCTACTTTTTCATCCATTAACATGTTTCCATCTGCTTGCATATTCAAAAAATATGTTGAAGTCTTTGATCTATGAAAGACCTTCCTTCCCCATTTTTTCATTGTTACAAATTTATTTCATTTTGCACTCCAACATTGTCATTTTAGAACATCTGGCAAGGATGGTAGCAAACTTATATGTTAAGTCAACCATTTTGCATCAGACTGTTTCCCATCCCATGGTGTTGTTTTTAAAAGGAAATAGCATTTTGAAAGTCTACTAATTTCTTATCTGTATTTCTATTTCTTAACATGATATTTCTGAATATTAGAATAGGGTCTTGTTTTTTAAAAAAAAAGAAAGAGAAAGATCTAAAAGGAAGCAAAAAATGAAAACTTAGACAATAAGAAGTAGTGCACTCTTTCTTGAACATTTGTGATGAGGAGTTAAAAACAGCTCACATTACTAATCTCACTGAAAGACCTTGGTTATGTGCCATGGGTATTATCAAATGAGCAACTCATAAGAGAAACCCAGTCCTTTGTACATGGGGTGAGGGTTTTTGCCAGGAAGATTCTCAGAGCACAGAAAACATGGTCCAGAATGTCTGTAGAAAAACACAGATAAACCAACTCCACTCAAGCCATTGAGGGTTATAGCAAAGGCCTGCCTGATAACAAGCTTGCAGAACACTGCTACTATAGGTGTAAGGCTCAGTTTTTAAAAGTGTGCCTTCTAATTTATTTATTTCTTTTCTATGAACTTAATTCTGACCCTAAAACTGTTCAGATTAAGTTAGCAGAGCCCTAGCTGAGTGGCTTAGTTGGTTGGAGCATTGTCCCATACACCAAAGAGGGTGTGGGTTCAACCCCTGGTCAGGGCACATGCCTGAGTTTCAGGTTTAATCCCTGTTCAGAGCACGTGTGGGAGGTGGCCGATTGATGTTTCTCTCTAGCATCAATGTTTCTCTCTCACCACCCCTATCAGTGGGTATATCTTCAGGTGAGGATTTAAAAATATACAGCATAAAATACAATTTTTTTGCTACCATAGTCTTCTTTCTTACTAGAGCTGCAAGAGAATCAGGGAGTCCAGAATGTGGAGAGAAGCCAGGGTACCCACAACATCAGTGCTGACGTCTCCATTGCCCTAGAAGATTAATAGATCTCTGCCATGGGTATTTTTCCAGAGGGGAGAGTCAGTGCTTCAGGTGTGCACTGGGGTATGGTTATCCCTCCTTCTGAGGTATGGTTATTTTTTTTTGAGACCTTGCCTTGTCGAGGTCTCCTTTTCTTGAAAGAACTGTAGACCTTCATCTTTCTCTAAAATAGTCTCTCTATTGAGATATTTAGGTATCATCTCCTTATTTGGTGAGGCTTTCAGAAATAGAAAAGCCAAGCCAGTAGACCATTTCTGTCTTCTGCCCTTCCTTGAGACAGTGAATCCAGACATGATTATCTACTTGAATATGAGTAGCTGGAGAGGAAGGAAGTAGGAAACACATGAGAAGAACGTGACAAATATCAGAACAAAAAAATCAGTTACTGTTTCAAAAATACCATCTTGTTATAGTATGTACATTCCAGCATAAGGTATACTCACTGTGCCATGTGGATGATACAAAATGGCACCCAGCCCAGAATGAGTTTGGAGGGTTAGGCTGGAGCAGGGATGGGGGACAAATAGGGAAGATTTTTATGCAGAAATTTGCCACAGGAATTATGATAGAACCACTTGAAAATTTTGAGCACAAGATAAAAATAGCCTCCAGTTGCAGATTTGTTATTAGTCACACACCCCCTTTCACAGGACTTTGTCAAGGCCTTTTGCGAAAGTTGTGTCGTACTGCATTTGAGGATTTCTGAGCCCATGGATGATGCTCCTGAAGGCTATGTGAATGTGTAGAATAGTTACATTATATGGAAATTTCTCTGATCATCAGAGGGAAGAACAAAAATCCCTTGAAAAGTTCATAGTGAAAAAAAATCAGTACCCACATTTGTGCTTTGCCACAGGACAGCCTTGGGATGCCGTCAGCTGATTTCTCACAGTGTTGTTCCAAGTAACTGAATTTTAAGAAGGGCCATTGTGGTTCCATTTGAATTCAGCAATGATGTCTATTCACTTAAAAACTATAAAGATTCATTTGTTCAAGGCAAAAACATTGAGGATGACCATGAACATTTAATTAAGCACATAGCCCATTGCACTGCATACATCAATTTGGTAAGGATAAGAGTTTCTGTACCACGTGTGCCTCAGGTCCTTTGCAGCTATCTGTTAGCTACCCCTTTAAGTACTGGGGAAAATAAATTGTTGGGAGTCTGCTGGGTTCCATAAGAACTGGAAAGTCACCTGGCAGCTCTTCTGTCAGGCTTTACCTTCAGCCTTTTCCCCAGACTGGATTCTCTGCTTTGTAGTTCAACACAGCCTCCAACCTCAAGTCTCTATGACTTCATCTCAGCTTTTGACAGAAACTTACCCAATCTCTCAGGCTGCTGATTCCAACTTTCTGTGAGTGTGAATCTTGTTGACCAAAGTTCAGTCATGTTTACCATTGCCAATACAGCTGCTCCTTGGGAGATGAGTTTATTGGCAAAAGCGCATGGTCTGATCATGTCCCTTAGCCAAAGATGTAGACGTGGGCAGATTATTTTATAAGAGCACAATGGCAACAAGGCTCTGACTAGCCTCTTCAGTACTCTGTCCACAGCTGGTCCTTAAGGTTGCTAGTATTTAAAGCAGTTAAATACTAGATAGATACTAAAGCAATTACATCTTAATTCAGTGCACTCTGCCTTTGACTTAGAAATATTCAGTATTTTCTATTTCTGATTCCATGTGTGGTTGCATATACACTGATGGGATGAGTATATTGTCTTACACAATTATTTTAGGGAGTCCAACAGATTTTTAATAACTGTGGAACACCTTAACAATATCATTGCTCCTGTTGTTTGTTCCAGCAAAATTAAGGGGTGGGTGGTTATACACATGCCTATCCCAAGTATAAAGAAAGACCTATTATTTGCCACAGGCACATTTAATTTCTAGATTAACTTCTTCCTGGATCCCAGAGATCACTAGTATGAATGTAGTTTCTGTAGTCTAAGTCACTGATCTTTCTATGTATTAAGACATGTTGGTAAACACAGGCCACCATTTTCTCTGTGCTGTTTTAACTGCTATAATTTTTGCATTTCAGCACAAGAGATGTTCTTAGCCAGGAAATGGCAGATGGCTTGGCAGAATCACATTCTTACTATCTCAGAGCAATGTCATCTGCAGAAGAGAGCCAACAGCTAATAGACAAAAAACTCTTGCTGTTTTTATAGAAGTCAATATGTCCTACTTCTAACACCAGGTCCTTCCTTTTACAACTGACTTGGATCTCAGGCTCTCTTTGGATCTTTATTCTAGGCTGAGTCCTGCCCCTAAATTCCATCTTCAGTTGGAACCCTCCATATGGTTTCTTGTTACTCCTCTAGCTTTAGATGTCCATCCTCCTCTTTCTTTAAGTAACTCCAGCATTCCTCATCCATATTCTTTGATAATTATCATTTATTATTTGGAATTTTTACCTATCTTTGAAAAATGTATCTACTTCTTACTGTCCCAACTAGCTGAAAATATCCTTCTAGAGAATGGCAAATATTTAATTTCTACTCTCTTCACTGGGGCCATCATGGTGGTTTTCACATAGTGGGAACCAAATTAATATTTGTTGATTACAATATTGCTGTTCTGAGGTTTGCTGTAGCCATGTCAGAAAGTTCAGAAGAGCAGAATCCTGTAGTGTATGATAAAGTCAAGAATTCAATAGTAAAGTTAGCCAAAATATACAGAGGATGACTAAAGTATCTTGGGGTAAATTTCCCCAGAAATTATTTTAATTATTCAATAATTCAGCTGGGTCACAGAAGAAATGGCCAGGAAATTATTCTTACATCTCATTCCAAAAGACGCCTGTGAGTGTGGCTCCAGGCCAGGGATTTCCGATCGTCTGTGGAAGGCTTTGCGCCACAGAATCACATGTGAAATGTTGGGTTCCTGGGCCCACTTTTCTGAATCAGAATTTATAGTGGTATTTGGAGATCTAGAAAACATCAGAGGAGATACTAATGATAGTGTCACCCTGGATGAGAAACGTTGCTCTAGCAGGATAGTTCTTAAAGTGTGGTCCCCTGACCCACAGCATTAGTGTCACCTGGGAGCTCCTGAGAAGGGCAAACCCCGGGCTCCCAAACTTTGTCCCGTCAGAACCCGGGGAGGGGGTCAGTAATTGTTCTATGCTCCTGATGATTCAGAAATATGCTGAAGAGTGATAATCACTGTTCTAGATAGTTCTGATGATTATAATGATCTACTGTTTCTAGGGAACCTATTTAGGTAAATATTGGTTTGATTATTTAAAAATATGTAACACTGTGACAATTTGCCAATTGTTTAACAAATTTTCATTAAGTGGCTCCTGTGTGCCAGGGACTATGGGGCTGGGGGGGAATAAATAAGACATAATTTATACCTCAAAGATGTCTTAGACTCAAGTGGGATATGCACATGTGGACAAATAATTGTAATTAGTATGTTGAGTGGTGTAAAATATATGTGTGCAAGATTAATTTTGTTGTCAAGGATGCGACTCAGGGAAGCCTTTTGAGTTCTGATCCAGTTCTGAACACTGAGGATCATATACAGAAATCAGATAGGGAGCTACATCTGTACATAAGGATGTACTTATGACTCTGTAACTAGTTAAGCTAGCTTAAAGAACAAAACTCCGACTCTCTGGGCTTTCCAGTTTCTTTCCACATGAGGGTAACTGGGTTTGCTGAGTCCATGTTTATCTATCCAGGGGGTGGGTAAACATGACCACGACCACGCCTGGCCTCCCCCATATCAAGTACAACTAGAGCAAGAGGAAAGAAGAGGGAAGTCACAGGAAAACATGAGCTTTAGCATCAACTCTGTCCACCAGAGAAACGGGTCTCACTGAAGCTGAGTTCTTGCATGATCCCTTGTAGGAGCACTGAGCAAGGAGGGAGAGAAGACTTGGAATTATGCTGCCCACCTTATTCCCTTCTGGGAATGAAGGGTAAATCTTTTCTTTCTGATGGGAACATGTAGGACTCAGTAGTTAAGTAGCCTTAACCAAAAGCCAGGGGTTCGATTGGAAGAACAGAAGGCAGGGAGCACTTCACGGAAGGGCACACACAAAGGTCTGGGGCCTGAGATAACATGGAAAGTGTACATAAACAGGTTTGGGATTTGGTTGTTTAATTGTTTGTTTTTTCTTTTTAGTTAGGGTCACATGATAACTTATTTTAAACATTAGAAAGAAAATTTTGGTTTTGTAATGGAAACATTTGAAAAGATTGACATTAATAATAGGAAACTGATTAAATAGTGATAGAACCATGAAAAAAATGCATGAAATGAAATAAAATGCATTCATATTGTATGGCTTTATATTTTATTTTATTTATATTTTATATTATTTATTTATATCCATGTAATATTTATATTTAAATCTTATTTATTTTATGATGAAAGAACTAGAAAAATATAAAAAGGCATCATCTTCCAGTTTTAATGATAAGTACCTGTAGAATGTGAAATTGCAATTTTTTTTTGCTTTGTGATTTTCTTTGTTTCTCACTTTTTGCCAGTGAGCATGTATTGCTTTTACAATTGGGACAAAATAACTGCAGGTCTTATTTATGAGCTAGAGCTTCACATTTGTTTGATGAATGGACATGGGCGATCTTCTCATTTTGATGGTCTTCACTGTCAGTCTTCAGGGCGGCTTAAACCCAAAGATGTGGCCATAGCATTTACCTGAAGGGAGCACGGCAGAGATGCCTTGGGGAAGTCCATTTAATGCATATACAACCTATTGCAGTCTCTATCACTCACCATTTTATCTGCTTTTTGTAAACTTTGAGTTCTTAAAACTTTAAATGTATTCAATTTGGAGATTACATTGTAAACCAAGTAGTTGCAGCAATTCTTTCAAAACCTTTCACTGAATATTTTGAGATTGTTAAAAAAACATATTTTCTTCTCAAAGATTCTTTGCTGAGAAAGTCATTTGGATTCTTCCTTTAACTTCCTTTTATGGGCCTATTTACTTTTATATAGTTTATAAAACTGATATTAGTGTTTCTTTTCCTTTTTCTTTTGTTGAAATCAATCTTAAAACTGAAGTCTCCAGTAGCAAGTCTCAGTAGAAATGTTTTCCCTTTAAAAAAAAGATTTTATTTATTTACTGTTAGATAGAAGGGAAGGAAGGAAGAATGAGAGGGAGAGAAACATCAATGTGTGCTTGCCTCTTGCATCCCTCCTACTGGGGAAGCTGGCCTGCAACCCAGGCATGTACCCTGACAGGGAATAGAACCCACAACCCTTTGGTTGACAGGCTGGCACTTAATCCACTGAGCCACCCCAACTAGGGCAAATGTTTTCCCTTTTACTTTGCCTTTGTTCATATCTCTGAATTAATTTATCTTTTTTCAGAAACATCGTGGATGCCTGCAACTTTTACCTTTCTTCTGAACTAACTTTGTATTCATTCTATACCTTCCTCAGTCTAAGCATACTCTGCCTTGCTGTGCCAACCGAGGCACGATTCTTGAAGGCCAAGAGATGAACAAGGTCTTCCTTAGCAGTAGTTTCTGTGGTTGATCATTCCCTGGCATGCCACTCAACGTTTTCACTCAGGATGGAAACACCCAGCAGCTGCGTGTCCAGCTGCCAATTCATCAAGTTGAGAAGTGAATCTGTTTCCGCTCAAGTCACTGCATGCAACGCATGAGGTCTGGTTCTGTGCCCACAGTGACTTCCTCCACGGTTTCTTTACTGACCTCCCCCACCATGTTCTGTGGTTGGTGACAAAAAAAAGCGCGTCACTTTCATCGTCTCCTCAGGCATATCTCATACCCAGCAGAGCAAACCATAGACCTTGTGGTGATGAGGTCTCCTTCAGGAGATGGAGGGAACAGGGTGCAAGCACAGCCACTGCACAGTAGACGAGAGCCCTGACATAGAATTTTGGGCGACCACAGACAGGCCATTTCAGCCATCTCTTGGCCTCAATTACCCCCTCTGGATATAGCATGTTTGTTCCACTTGACATGGAGGTGGTGAGGCTTAACCGAACACATTTGGGAAAGTGCTGTGACACATGGGCAATACCACACAAATACTCGCCTCAAAAAGAGACTGGTGAGCAGGGGTCAGGCCTATGACAGCACATGGAAACAGGTCAGACACCCAGTGGGTGTAAGCTCAGAAGTCAGGAAATGCAGAGAGCAAGCAGGGTCTATAATACTTACATGGAGTTGGATGAAGGGATGGGGAAAAGGCACACAAGAAATGTGTTGTTTATTTCAGCTTCTTCATAACCCTGCATATATTATAGCCTCATTTCAAAGACGAACTAGCAGAGAGTCATAGAACCTAAATAACCCAAATAGAGCAAGCCGAGGGCATGACTGTTTACTTAGTGGTGTCTGCTTCTGAAACCATACCCTTCATACAACACAGAGAGGCTGTGTGGTGCATGTATGTGTGTGGTGTGTGTGTTTAATGCCTGCAAGTTGGAAAAGTGTTAAATGTGCAAATTATGATTCATATTGGTGACTGTATCAGGGATTTAAATAAGAAGGAGTTTAATGGAAGCTCTGTTTATAGAAGCAGTCTCCATCTCCAGGCCTGAAGGTCGGCAAAGCTCTAGCCTTGCACAAGGCATTCCAGCAGGAGCTCTGCTGTAGACACCGAGACGGCCTCAGTGGAGATGTGGCAAGGGGAGGGGTAAATACCTTGATCTGACCTCTTTCTCCTCCAACCCTCTTGTCTCCTTCCAGTACCTTCCCTACCTATTCAGAAATTAGGACAGAGGACCTGGCTCACGCAATTCATTGAGGCCAGTGCTTTCGGGCCTGGGAGAAGGGCAGAGAATGATGGGGGGAGGCAAATAAAGACTAATAATACAATAATCAACTATGAGTGTAGCCAACTTGGAATTAAATCGGGATTGCGTAGTTATGGAACAAATAGTAAGATTCAAGAACATAAGGAACAATGAATTGGACTCAGAGTCCACAGCTTCACCAGCAGGGAAAGAGGTGAGCAGTGAAATGCAGAAGAGAATCATCACTCTGGCCATACCCTTCATACACTAAGAACATTGAGATATTGAAGAGAGGATTAAAAATATTCTCAGCCATTCACAGGCAAAGTGCTGTGTAGCAGAGCAAGGATAACTGATAACCTCCCAATTATGGTTTGATCTGCGTCTTTTAGGACACATGCTTTATCTATTTTTGCTTTCCTCCTGCCCTTCTCCAACCCCTCCGGAAATGTAATTGCCTCATTCTTGACAGACCCACTTGTCCCCTTTATGTAGGCAGCCCTTCCTCAGTGTGACCAGTGATAGCTAAGTGGTCTTTCACTGCTTTCCACCCTGCATGGATGACCTAAGGCCTGAGATTGTTCCAACATCATTGCAAAGAGTAGTCATTGTATAGTTGTAACAGAGCCCTATGTGAAGTAGATGTAGGTAATATAAACATCCCTGCAGTGCTGGGTACCAGCCTCCTTTGGGTGTAATTACTTATGGGCTTCTGTGAGAATGAGTGGTTTGGAAATCGAATGCCAGGTTTGATTAGCAGGTGCACCAACCTCAGTCTGATTGTTCCGTATTCTGAACTCCATGCTTATTCCACATGAAGTGGCTCTGGTTGCAAAATTTAAAACAGGAAGCATGAAGTGCTGGGTCTTCAGTCTGGGTCTTCAGTCTGGGACAAGACCATAGTAGTGCAGTAGGTTCATCTGGATGATTTGTTAGGCAACTGTATTTATTGAGCTCCTGCTGTATAAACTGTGTACAGAACTTTGACATATGTATTAGTTTCCCAGGGCTCCTGTAACAAATTACTGCAAACTGGATGGTTAAAACAACAGAAATTAATTCCATTACAATGCTGGAGGCTAGAAATCCAAGATCACTGTGTTGGCAGGACCATGCTTCCTCCGATGGTTCTAGGGCAGAATCCTGCCTTGCTTCTTCCAGCTTCATGCAGCTCCTGATGTTCCTTGTCTTGAGGAAGTATACCCCAATTTTCTCCAACACTGTCATATGTTGTATGTTCATATGTGTCTCCATGTTTTTATGTGTCCAAATCTCTCTCTCTTTTCTCTTATAAGGATGCCAAGAATGGACTTTTGAGCCTACCTTAAATCAGGAAGTGTTTATATTGAGAATCTTAACTTTCAGTTTTATATCCCACATATGAGTGAAGTCATATAGATCTGACTTATTTTGCTTAGCATGACATTCTCAAGACTTATCTATGTCACAAATAGCAGTATGTTATCTTTTCTTATGGCTGAGTAAGTATTCCATTGTATACAGGTACCACATCTTCTTTATCCAATCACCTATTGAGGGGGATGAAGGGAGGTAGTAAAAGGTAAAGGAAGTCAAATGCATGGTGACAGAAGGAGATTGGAGTTTGGGTGGTAAACATACATGCAATAAAGAGATAGTGTACTATGGAATTGTACAGTTGAAATCTATATAATTTTATTAACCTAATACATTTAATAAAAATGAAAATGAAAAAAGTAGCTTAACTAATTATATTCACAAAGATCCTATTTCTAAATAAGGGCACAGTCTGGGGTTCTGAGTGGACATGAATTTGGGGGCCACTATTTAACATACTACAACATGATTTGACTTGGGTCCTGTTGTAATGCACTTTGGAGTTCATTATTTCCCTAAATATTACTTCTTTGTTCCCAATTTTCTTAGAAATTTATGTGCAAAGCATTTTTGGTGTGTGTTTTCATTCAATTTAGAATAAGCTGAGTGCTTTCTCTGTTCACCCTTTTGTCTTCCATAAATTGTCTTATTTCACCATGGAACTTTCATCTTCTGGCTTGTACTTTACTTGGTACTGTGAATCTAAATGTACTCTTTTTCTTTAATGAAAAAAGAAATCTTTTTTGCTCTTAACATTCGGCCTCCATGGTTATGCCCCCCAGGGAGTTCTCAATGGCCCATTTTCATCCAAGGTCTGCAGACAGGGCACCACACCATTACACTGAAAAGGGAGAACATTTTCTCTTGAGTTTAATATTGTTTCCATTTGTGGTCTATTGATTTTTTTTTGT
This sequence comes from Sturnira hondurensis, assembly GCF_014824575.4. NCBI lineage: Eukaryota > Metazoa > Chordata > Mammalia > Chiroptera > Phyllostomidae > Sturnira > Sturnira hondurensis. The sequence continues at coordinate 3,112,407 of NW_028076902.1, read as the reverse complement.
ATATTTCAGCAGTCTGGCTTGGAAAGGAGGTGGGTGTATCCCTCAGGTAGGGGGATTTCCTGCAAATCTGCACAGTAACCACCATTTCCCACACTCTTCCCCTCCCCCCAGACAGACAGATTTACCACCAAATCTCAAAATATATAGACCAATTGGGGTTTTACAACATTTGAAAAATGACAATTAGTATAGTTTAAATTTTTAATTCTAGCAGGGGTGTCTAGACTTTTGGCATCTCTGGGCCACACTGGAAGAAGAGTTGTCTTGGACTACACATTAAACTCACAAACACTAATGAAAACTGATCGCAAAAAAAAAAAGATTTTAAGTAAGTTTATAATTTTGTGTTGGGCCACACTCATAGCCATCCTGGGCCACATGCGGCTCACAGGCCATGGCTTGGACACCCTCAGGGAGTATTTCTGCCCATACCTTATGCTGTTTGGGGAGGTGGAATCCTGGGGCCCTCTCACATGGACTGACTGCAAGCCAGATCCCTCCTCCTGCTAGTTCCTGTTACGAAGAAGAGTAAAGGAAGGATAATAGCCAGTATAGTGGCTAAACTTTGTGGAGTGCTTTCAATATGCTAACAGTACAGCCTTCAGCACATTTTCTTGGTCACTTCTTGTAACAACCCTAGGAGGTGGCGAAGATTCACAGATAGGAAACTGAGGCTTAGAGAGGTCAAGTACATTGGCACATTAATAATTTCTCATATTACTTATTTTTATATTTTTTCTCCTCATGTCAGAATTCCAGTGGGAAACAGTGGCTCTCTCAAATTTAGATAACTCAAGCAAGGTTTATTTATAAAAGGACTACTGTGGTGTGGGACAGTGGAGAACCACAAAGGATGGTGCCTGTATTCAAGATTAGGCACGTTAGAACTCTTGCTGCCCCGAGGCCCTACCCACAAAGTGTAGAAGTGATTGCTGAAAACAGCAAGGAACCGTTGCATAGAGGAGGCCCCCTTTAGAGGGACAGTGACCATCAGTCAAGGGACAAGCCAACAGAGGTAACCTTGAAGAGGTAATGAAATACCTTGACTTCACTCTCCCATAAGCTATAGAAGACATTTAGGAGTTTCTAGGTGGAATGACCAGGTGTCCTGGTTTGCCCTAGATGTTTTCACCTCTAGTACTTTAAGTCTTGAGTCCTGAGAACCACCTCAGCCTCAGGCAACCAGATCCATTGTTGATTCTGGCTATAAGGCTCTGAGACACAGGTAGGTGCCTCCTTGGGTGCCAGCGTAGAGGCATGGTGTCTTGCAGAAGCCTGACTTCACCCATCCATCTACTCCATCATTTATTCACTAGCTGAACTAGTATTATTGAGAACCTACTATGTGCCAGTACTAGGGAGTTAGCAGTAAACAAGACAAAGGCCCCACACCATAGATAGTGAGGGAGACGGATAATACATAAGAGAATAACTAAATATATGATAAATACTAGGCCCCCTCATATGCAGTTTCACTTTTTGCAACTTCAGTGGAATGAAAACATTTTAGAAATATCAATTTATAAGTTTTTAATTGAGTACTGTTCTGAGTAGTGTGATGAAATCTCCTACCTCTTCACTCTGTCCCTTCAGGGTCAGGTCATAAATGATCTCTTTGTCCAGTTTCTCTACATCATATCCAGTCCCCACCCAGTAGTCATTAGTAGCCTTCTCAGTTATCAGATAGAGTAAGAGAGGCCACAGTTACATGACTTTTATTATACTATGGTTAACCCTTGAACAACATGGGTTTGCAAGGCACAGGTCCACTTATACCCAAATTTAAAAAAATAAATATTGTGAATGTATTTTTTCTTCTTTATGATTTTACATTTTTAAATGTTTCTTTTTTTAAGATTTTATTTTATTCTTAGAGAGAGAGGAAGGGAAGGAGAAGGAGAGGGAGAGAAACATCAACTTGTGGTTGCCTCTCACACATCCCCTACTGGGGACCTGGCCTGCACCCCAGGCATGTGCCCTGACTGGGAACCGAACTGGCATCCTTTTGTAGCCCAATCCACTGAGCTACACCAGTCAGGGTTTCCTCATGATTTTTTCTTTTCTCTAGCTTTATTGTACTTTCTCTTATACTTTATTGTAACAATATAGTATATAAACATATAACATAAAAATATGTGTTAATCAACTGTTTCTGTTACCTACCAGTAAGGCTTCCAGTCAATAATAAGCTATTAGTAGTTCGATTTTGGAAGAGTTGAAAGTTATATGCCAAATTTTGACTGTACAGCAGGTTGGTTCCCCCCATCTTCATGTTGTTCAAGGATCAACTACACATTGTTATAATTGTTCTATCTTATTGTTAGTTACTGTTAATCTCTTACTGTGCCTAATCTATTAATTAAACCTTATCATAGGTATGCATGGGAAAAACATTGTATATACAGAGTTTGGTGTCACTTGTGGTTTCAGGCATCCACTAGGGGTCTTGGAACATATACTCCGCAGATGAGGGGGTAGTACTGTAGTTCCAGGCAGTGAAAAATACCACGAGGAAGAAGAAAATGAGTTCTCAGGGTGGACAACGAAGGCTGCGACAATGTGAGCATGCACGACTTTGAACAGGGTGGCCCCCCTGAGGAGATCCCTGAATGAAGAAGTATTGCTTGGGCCAGAGGTGAGCTGGCTGTCATGGCATGTGGGTCCTCGTTTACACCTCTCCACCTTCTGTGGCTGCCCTTCAACCTCTGCTCTCTCCATCAAGCCTTCTCTCTTCTCCCCCTGCCTCTTTGCCCCCATTAAGTTCCGAAGGTTGAATACTCCTCTGATTTACCCCTATCAAAGTGGCAATTCTTCAAGGAGCAATAGTTGAAGCTGCTACCAGCCATTTATCTCTTTAGGTTATTCATCATGTGATCCAGAGGCGCAGTGAATAGGCACTGGAGGCTGTGCCTGAGGTCATGGGGGAGGGTGGACGGGGTAGTAATGGGAGGAAGAGAGAAAAGAATTTGGAAGCCGGAGGCCATGGAAGATAAACTCATGCCTCTGAATTTCTTAAAATTCCAGATCTTTCTCCCCAAAGAGCTCCCTGTAGGTCTTGGGTGCTGTTTGCTCTTCAAAGTCTGGAGGCCAGAAAGCATTTTCAGAAGGCCCTCAGCACACTGACGAAGGCCTGGAGAGGTAAATGAGTCAGAACACCTGGCCAGGGTCTCCTAGGAGACTGGCGTTATTGACTTGTTGGAAAACTTCATACTTGACCCTAGTTCTATCATTTCTACCATGCTATACTGTTGAAAGGGATATAAGGAGCCAAGTCAAAGTTCAGAAATTCCCCAAAACTGTGTAGTATTCATGTAGAAAATATTATATTATTCAAAAAGAAAAAAAACCTGTTTTTATCTCAAACTTCTTCCTCTTCATTCAATAACTGGAAAGACAATACAGCATTATTGAACTTCCTTTGCCTCTGGAATTTAAAAGAATGTAAAAGGCCGTAATTGATTGCTTTATCTTAGACCACAGGAAACTGCTTGTCACTACCCATTAAGCTGCTTTTCAAGAATATTTTCTTTGTCTGCATTAGGAAGAAATAGATGACAAAGCAAAACTAAAAAACTATTTGTTATGTTCTGGTCATAGGCACCTAACTCAGTTTTTGTGGATGACCACATACTTGTCATATGTGTATGTGTTATACGTTCCTTGTGTTTGCAAGTGGTTTGCTATTTTATTTATTTGTTTGTTTGTTTGGTTAGTTTGTTTTGACTTGTTGGTTTTGCTTTGCAACCCAGATACATTATAAGATGACCTAGACTTGAATAGTTTCTTTAGGGAGTCATACTTACAGTAAAGTCATAACCCATTGCCTGCAGGATTTAGTGATGCTTGCTTTCTCTCTCTCACTTTCTCTGTGTGTGTGTCTGCTCCTTCTCACTATGAATGCGTATGTGCATATATATATATATATATATATATATATATATATATTATAGGTAGTTCATGCTTATAGGAGAGAAACTTAACTTTTAAGCTGGTAGATCTCCCTTGCTCTTATTATATGTTTTCCCTGAAGAACACCATTTACCTGATAAAATAATTTACTATATAGAAAAGTTGAATCTGGTAATTCATTCTCAACTTACTGATGTAAATTGGAGACATGTGCCTGTCTTGATTTGGAGTTTTCAGGTTCTTGTCTATCTGTGTCATGGCCTTAAGACTTCTGTCTGAAGAGAAATTGGCAAAAAATTCCCTGAATATTATTTTTAAGAGAAAAAATCTCTCATTGAATTTCCCAGAGCTTCTTTATTTTCCCAGTGCCCAGTAGCACGTTACCTCAGAAGTGGACTCTCAGCTGTAATGGCTATTTTCTTAGATGGATTAAAGATGTTATATGCCTCCTGGTTTCCAAAGAAAGGTGGAATCTAATAGATCACAGGGGACCACTTAAACTAGGTGTTTTCAGAAACTTCCTCCTTTAAAAGACTTTGTGAAGTATATAATTGTCTAACTACAAAGCTGGATACTTGCAATACAAAATAATGTTAAGTGTAAACTGTAATTGAAAAATAAAATGTGAAGTCCTTTTAAATGCTTCACTAGAGACCCTGTATTTTGGGGAGGGGGCAATCTAAAACTGTGGATGCTTCCCCCAAGGTGAGGGGGCATGTCAGATCAGCCTGTCTGCATTCAGTTAGGATTCAGTGTTCTATAAGCTCTTCAAATTTGAAGTTTTCTGTCTAAGCCTATGTTTCTTGAAGTGTGGACCATCAGAACTTCCTAAAGTACAGACTGAGCTTCTTCCTAGATCTAGTGAATGAGAATCTTTGGGTGTAGAGCCCTGGATTTGCATATTTAAGTTCTGTACTTGAGTGCTATGCTCTTCAATATTGAGAACCTCTGGTTTAAACTGGATTACCAAGGATGGGAGATTTTAACGTATTTCTTCATTTGAAATCTTGACAAATGGAAAGGATTGTTCAGGTTGGCTTCTAGTCTTTACCTTCACATCTAAAATATAATATGAGGTAGGAGGTGAACACTATGTATAATTGAGAATCTAAATTACATCAGGTTTGTGTGTTTTTGGAACAGTTTAACACATATTTATTGAGTAACTTCTATTGAGTAATATTTATTGAGCAAGCACGATGCTGGGCAACAGGGAAATATAAATGAATGTGACATGGTGCTTCTCTGTGAGAAACTTAGAAATAATAGCTGAGGCAAAGCATTTTTACACAACATGGTAAATGCAAGGCTGGAGTCCTGAAGAGTGCTTGGAGAAGAAAAAAGCAGCATTGCACTACTTTCCAATTATTTAATTGGGTTTCAACTTATGTACAGAGAAACACATACTTCTTAAGTATGCAGCTCAATGAATTTTCTTGTATTTTTAAAAAGATTTTATTTATCCATTTTTTAGAGAGAGGGGAAGGGCAGGAGAAAGACCAGGAGAGAAACACCAATGCAAGAGAGAAACATCAATTGGTTGCCTCTTGTAGACAACTGCAATGGGGGACCAAACCTGCAACCCACACATGTGCCTGATTGGGAATCTAACCAGTGACCTCTTGCTTTGTGGGACAATGCCCAAACAATGAACTACACCAGCCAGGGCTCAATGAGTTTTCAAACATATATACAAACATTATAACCACCACTTAGATCAAGATATAGAATATTTTCAGCGTCTCAGGAAGCTCCTTCATGTGCCCTCACTGCCAGTAACTCTCCCCCAGCTGTAACCGGTATTCTGACCTGTTACCATACAACAGTATTGACTATTTTGAAATTTTATATAAATTGCACACATGTGTTGTAATTCTTTTGACTGGCTTTATTCATTCAACATGTTGTTTATTCTGTTCCATTTGTAGTGTTTTTCTTCATCATTCGGTAATACTTCGTTGCATGACTATACTACAATTGACGGTCATGAGGATCATTTATAGTTTGAGATTAGAATGAATGAAATGGCTATGAACAGTCTTATATGTGTCTTTTGGTGGATATAAACACTCATCTCTATTGGGTTTATACATATCAGCAGAATTGCTGGATCAGAGTTCTGCACATGTTTGTCTTTAGATAAAACTTCCAACAATTTTCCAAAGTGGCTGTACCATTTTCCACTCTCAGCAGCACTGTAGAAGGGTCTCAGTTCTCTCACATTCTTGCCAACATTTTGTGATTTTAGTCTTTTTAACCTTGGTCATTTGTGTGAATGTGTGTCTGTGTGTATATACATATGAGGTAGGTATTTGCTAGCAATCCAATTATGGTTTTAATTTGTATTTCTGTCATGGGTAATGATATTGAATAGCTTTTCATATGCTTACTGATCATTTGGATATTTTCTTTTGTGAAGTGTTGTTTCGAGTCCTTCACTCATATTTTTAAACCCAATTATCTTATTTTTACTGATTTGTAAGAGTTTAGAAATGTAGTTTACAAGTCCTTTGTTGGGTATATCTATCACAACATATCTTTTCTGAGCCTGGGGCTTGCCTTTGCACTCTCTTAATATCTTCTGAAGTTCGTTGTTTTAATGAAGTCTAGTTTATTAGCATGTAGTTCTAATTATTTCCTCACACAGTCCCTGCTTTACTGACTTCTGTAACCCTCTCCTTGGTGCCAGGAGCTGCTTTACTCTTCTTTGTCTGGCCATTTCCATCTGATAAGGTAGAAGAGTAATTCTTTGTTTCAGATCCAATGAAAGCAAATTACTTATAAAAATGAACAACGTGCAATATTTCAATTTATATTCCCATTTCCCCTAAGCTGTCATCAAGACCTGTGTGACAACTGTAAAAACTTAGAGGACCTCCTCTTTTCAACATGATATTGAGCAGTCTACAGCCAGATGCAGCCCAGCTGTAACCTCCTTCTCTCCCTGGGGGTCCCACTATTGTCTCCTCTTTCGTTGCTGCTTTTGATTTTGCTGTGGCCACTGTGGCTTCTTTTGGCAGAGACAACCCACCCTCACCACCACTTCCAACACTGTTTCACTACCTCTAAATTTGGAATGTTCTTTTCCTTCTCATGATTACAGCCCACACTTTCTCTTGTGGAAGGTTCTTGAACATGTAACCCACCTATTCTTTGAGGTTCTGAGTCTTTTGCCAAGCAACTTGGATAGAGATCCCCTAAGACCAGTTTGGGAGACCTCTGAGTTTACTGCTCTGGAGCATCCAAAGGAAAATATTTTAGACTATAAAGATGGTTATGGTGGTCTTTAAATACACTTTCCTAAAGTGATTCCTTCTGAATGTCCCTTACTTGCTCACGTCAGGTGGCTTCCTGGGCTCATGCCATTATTCTGACTCCAGTATGGCTGCAGGTCACAACTGGCCCAGGCAGAAAAGATGTATCAAGAAAGCACTGGACAAAACCAGTACCTGGTATCCCCATGTCTTCATATTTACAGAGCTGGTTTTTTTTTGGCCACTTGTCTAGGGGGCACCTGTAAACAAGGACCCCAGAAGTATATTTTCTAATTGATTATATTTCTTCAGCACATTCATGAGGTGATCTCTCAGTGTGCTTTCCCTCTTTTCTGTCATTTGTAGGAGTGGATTTGTGACAAAGCATTTTTGAAAGATTAATTTTCTAATGCCAAAGTGGAGTGTTTACCCCATGCACCCTGGTGCCAGCAGCCTCAGGAAGCCCTGTGCTAAGGGGTTGTTGTTTCGCTCATCTTCTTGGTAATCTAACTGCTGTGTCAGATGTGACAAGAGCACCTGACATCGAGAGAGGGACAGTAATTGCTTTGCTAGAGAAAAAAAATGGACTTGTCTGCTATAGATAGCATGGACTTATGGAAACTGTGAAACTGCACCTTTCAGTTCACTTCCCTGGATAATTGATGTTTTCTTCCTTTGACATTTAAAAACATACAGAAACAAGTGTTTCAAAAATAAAATCTTTTATTTTGTTTTTCACTGGGCAAAGATGGGATTCCTTCATGGTACACTCCTTTGTCACAGAAGCTAGTAACAAGGACTGAGTCCTAGGAAATATTGCAGCTGAGCATTGCACGTGACCCAGCAACAGGGCTGGAGAGCTGGGTGTTCTGTTGGCTGCCAGTGGCTCTCACTCCCCTTTATGAGACAAGGTGTAGTGTGTTGGCAGATTTGGACTTCAGGGCCTTTCAAATTCTCTAAAATGGATGTCTCTGAAACCTGGGTACTTTTCCATCTGTCTTCTTTGTGAGATTTGTGTTAGGGAGGGTCAAATAACACAGGCATTTTGAATTGCAAGAATCACATTTTAAATATTCTTTTTTTAATGTACATACAGCTATTTCTTTTTTTAACTTTTTATTTATTTATCTTAGAGGGGAAGGGAAGGAGAGAGAGAGAGAGAGAGAGAGAGAGAAATATCAATGTGTGGTTGCCTCTCGTGTGCCCCCTGCCAGGAACTGGGAACTGGCCTGCATCCCAGTCATGTGCCCTGACTGGGAATCGAACCACAATCGTCTGGTTCGCAGGCCCGCGCTCAACCACTGAGCTACACCAGCCAGGGCTTAAATATTCTTTTTAATAAAACATAGATTTGACTTTCCCAGTGAACTTTTGTCTCTAGATCTTTCTTTTTAAATTTTTAAATTAATTTACTTTTAAATTTTATCTTAAAATTATACTTGACATACAATATTATATTGTTTCAGTTGTTTGACAAAGTGATTAGGTAATCATATACCTTATAGAGTGATCACCTTAGTAAGTGCAGTACCCATCTGACACAATACATAGTTTTTGCAATATTATTGACTGTATTCTTTATGTTGTACTTTATATCCCTGTGACTGTTTTTAAAACTGGCAATTTGTACTTCTTAATCCCTTCCTTTTTTTACCCATTCCTTTAACCCCTTTCCATCTGGAGACTGTCAATCTGTTTCCTGTATAGTGTGTTTCTTATTTGTTTGCTAGTTTTTTTATTACACATATAGATGAAGTTATCTGGCATTTGTCTTTCTCTGCCTAACTTGTTTCATTAAGCACAATACCGTCTAGGTTCATTCAGGTTGTTGCAAATGGTAAAATTTCATTATTTTTTATGGCTGAGAAGAAATATAATATTTGGGTTTCTGCTTCATTCAGACCAAAGTCATAAAGATGTTACTTTCTAAGTACCATATTTTGTAAGAGAATCATTGCTCAAGAAGAGTTTTTAAAAAATTTTTTTAGTTTTTATTTTTTTCTTTTAATTCTTGTTCAAGTACAGTTTTCTGTCTTTTACTCATCCCAGCCCACCTACTCAGCCCTCCCTCCCATTTCCACCCCCCTAGTTTTTGTCCATGTGTCTTTTATACTTGTTCCTGTAAACCCTTCCCCTTTTCCCCTGAAATTCCCTCCTCTCTCCCCTCAAGAAAAATATTTTAACTAGTGGTACATGGAAGTTCAGTCAGGCTTGAAGCTCTGAGTCCATGAACTTGGAGTGGACTCTAAAATTAAGCATGGGTTACTCCCAGGCTACTTTAAGAGGGAAATAAAAATAAATAAATGAAAAAAAATAGTTCAGATTGCCTGTTGGTTCTTGCCAGGCTTTTCAGAGGACTTGGATCCCTTTCTAGGCCTAAGTCATTAATCTACCTGCACTCAAAGGCAGATTGTCCCTGTGGTTTCAAATGCAACATATCATTTCAGAATGTACACATTTTATAATATATCAAGGTGCACCATGACCATTGGTTTTATAAGCTAGAATATTTAGAAGGACTTTGGCAGAAGAATTAATTTTTCATCACTTTACATAGAATCCCACAAACTCTTCCAGCCCAATGCAGATATTTTCTTCTACCCACCTTTACAATTTGAAAATATTTAGGTTACTTTTTTCTTCAATGAACTTTAAAATCTTGTTAGTTTTTGGCCTCTTTAAGTGTGATTATAAAATGTATGCCATTGGCATAGCTCATTTAACCAGACAAATGACGTGATTTTCTTAAAATTGAACATACATCTGATGCCAGCTCCAAAATCTAAAGATCCTCATTTCTCCCTCCAGAGCCAAATGGTCGGCCAAGCAACAAGATCCTCTTTAGCTGAGTGAGAAACCAGACTCTTTTTACCCCGTAAGTGGAAATCACAGACTGAAGCATAATACTGGTGACACTGCCACCTGGGTGAGCACCAAAGCATTTACCCCAAATCACCAGGTTTTGCAGCTTGCAAGCCTTGATGGCATTGCTTTCCTACTAATGAGATGCAAAAAGGCCCTCCACAAATGTTGTTAAATGAATGAATGCAAGCTTGTCAATTGCCATGCCAGTGCAGTGAGGCTCTAGTCAGTCTTCACCTGATGGAATTAACCTTTTCCTTACTGTGGGGCACCACACTGCTTGTTCATGGAGGGTGGCCTAGGTCTGTTCTCCACTGGCACCCTGAAGCACTGATATCATACTCTGAGCAGAGTCGCTTGGGAAAAAGCCATACATGGGGGTCCTATGGACTTGCCAGTCTACTCCTAATCCCCAATGTCTGACTGCACCATCATGGCATGGGAAGATCAAGCAGGCCTCCATGCTTGGGGTCATTAAGAGGGTGTGAATAAGCACATGACTAAGGGACATACACTTCCAGTAGCCAGTCCTGGAAGTCAAGAGATAGGAATGCTTGTTTCACTCTCAGTGATCAACTTCAGAGCACACATGGGGTCGGTAATCTGACTAGCTCAGTAGGTCCCAAATTTTGAACTCTGTGTCCTAACTCAGAGCCATGAAACCATCCTGTTGCCAACAGGTATTATATGGTTATAAACACAAATAGAAGTTATTTTATTTAAGGGAGTTGGAGTTAGGGGGGTTATATTGTAAAGGTTTGGGTATAGATGAAAACTTTCTTGATTCCCTGACCTGAAGGGCAGTTTGTCCTTCAAATCAAATAGGTTCTCATTTCAGCATTTACCAGGAGGGAAAGATATTTCCTTGGGCATTGATTTAGGTCAACATAATTTCTGTTGGTTTGATCATCAGTCTAATGATTTTTTTTATCTCCTAAGAGTCTATCATATAGAGCTGAAAATATGACATTTAATTCACAACCTAGCAAAGTGGAGTCAATGATACTATTTACCCAGGTTCCCAGGAGGATTTCTAGGAAACAAAGAAGGAAGGGGCTTCAAACCCTTGGTTTAGAAAGACATTTGTTTTCTATTTAAACCATTTATTTAATTTCCCTATACATGGAGTTCTTCGTTTGTTTATGCCACATATTTATTTAGCTCAGATGTCTATCCATTCATTCAGCAGGCACTCATGTAGCATATATGAATGTTGAACCTGTAATTTAGTAGATTAGAAAACAAGACAAATTCACTGTTTCAGAATTGAGTAAATGCTAGAGCTTCCAGGAGAGAACATGTAGTGTTTCCTGTTTTTGAATTTTAGGAGATCTTTGATTTAAAAGCCAGCACTGAAACGTACTGTCCTTTTCTTTTCCACCTCTGTCATTCTACAGGAATGCTGCTTGCATCATGATTAATAGTAGTTGGCATTTTAAATGTTATTACCTTTTGTCCAATGACAAAATAATGTGTGCTTATTAAAGAAGTTATAAAATCCAAAAAGGTAAATCAAAGGAGAAAAAATTTAGTTCTAAAAGGGTTTCTGTAAAAATTTTAATGTAATTTTCTCTCTTCTGTTGCTTAAAAATCTAAGTCAAGGACATATTATATATACTACCCTATATCTCAGTTTTCATTTAAAATTATGACATAAACATTTCCTCTTGTTAATAGAAACTAATCACATTATTTTCATGGAGGTATACTACTTCATTATGTAGCCATAACATTATTTACTTAAGTAATCTCCTTTTGTTTACATTTATCTGTTGTCCTTGTTATTACAAACAAGGCAGTTATAAACATCTTGTCGGTAGAGATTTCTTATAGTTCAGATTTTTTTTAAAGAGGGAATTCTCAAGTATAATTCTGGGTCAAATATGTATGGGCATTATTGAGACTATTAACACATAATGCCAAATTACTTTATAAAAGGGTTTCATCAGTCTACACTTTTTTTCCATCGATGCTTCAGAATGTTTAGAGTAGCTATGTAAGTTATTTTTATTAAAAAATTTAATTGTATTGTGGTAAACACTTAACATTAGATCTATCCTCTTAACATCTTTAAGGGTACAATACAGTATTGCAAACTATAGGCACAATGTACCATAGTTCTTCAGAACTTACTCAGCTTCTGAACCTTTATGCTTATGGATTAGCAAGTTTTCATGTTTTTCTCCCCCTCATCCCCTATTAATCACTACCCTTCATTCTGGTTCTATGAGTCTGACAATATTAGATACATCATATAAATGGATTCATCCACTTAAATACAGAAGTATTTATCCTTTTGTGACTGACTTATTTCACTCAGCATAATGTCTTCAAGGTTCATCCATGCTGTTGCATCTTACAAGACTTATTTTTTTAAAGGCTGAATAACATTCCATTGTCTTTATATACCACATTTCATTTATTCATTTATCCTTAAATAAACATTTAGTTTTTCTCCACATCTTAGGTACTGTGAATAGTGCTGTAATGAACACTAAGGTATTAATATCTCCTCAAGATCTTGATTTTTTAATGATTACTTTAATAGATGCAGAAAAAATATTTGACAAAATTCAATACACTCTCACAATAAAAATGTTCTACAAATTAGGTACAGAAAGAACATATTTCAACATAGTAAAAGCCACATATACAAAATCATAACTAATGTCACACTCAATAGTGAAAAATGGACAGCTTTTCCTCTAAGATCAGGAAGAAGGCAAGAATGCCTACATTCACCACTTCTATTCAGCACAGTACTGAAAATCATAGACAAGCATTCAGGCAAGAAAAAGGCATCCAAATCAGAAGGAAAAGAGTAAAATTATCTCTATTTGCATATGGCATGACCTTATAAATAGAAAACTTTAAAGACTCCACTCAAAAAGTCTGTTAGAATTAATGAATTCAGTAAAGTTGCAGGATAAAAAATCAACACAAACAGTTGCATTTCTATACATTAAACTGAGCTATCAGAAAAAGAAACTAAGAAAACAATCCCATTTATAAATTGCATTAAAATACTTATAAATAAACTTAACCAAAGAGGTGAAAGACTTGTACACTGAAAACTATAAAACACTGATGAAAGAAATTAAATAAAACACAAATTCAAAGATATGTCCATTGATTAGAAAAATTTATATTGTGAAAGTGTGCATACTATCCACAACAATTACAGATTCATTGCAATCCACATCAAATCCAGAACAAAATCCTAATGGATAGCATTTTTGACAGAAATATAAACAAATTCTAAAATTTATGTCAAAGTAAAAGACACCAAATAGCCAAAGCAGCCCTGGTAAAGAAGAACAAAGCTGGAGGTATCACACTTCTTGATTTAAAAATATCATATTTTGCTGTGTATAATGCACACCTTTTGCCCGAATTTTTGAGGGATAAATAAGGGTGTGCATTATACTTTGGTAGTACTAGTTTTGTATCTATATAAATGTTTTTTTGAACACATTATAAGTTTATTTATTAAAGGTAAGTTTTTTAAAAAACATTTTCCTTCATGTTTTTCTTTATTTTAAAATTTATTTAATTATTTTTCAAGTACAGTTTTGATTACTCCCATCCCACCCCCCCGTTCTCCCCCCGCTCCCATTTCCACCCTTCTTAGTTGTCCATGTATCCTTTATATTTGTTCCTCTAAATCCCTCCTCTGTTTTCCCTGAAATTCCCTCCCCTCTCCCTTCTGATCACTGTCCCCCTGTTCTCTATTTCAGTGTCTTTGGTCATATTTTGCTTGCTTGTTTGTTTTATTGTTTAGCTTCCTGTTAAAGGTGAGATCATATGGTATTTGTCTTTCAACACCTGGCTTATTTCACTCAGCATAATGCTTTCCAGTTCCATCCATGCTGTTGCAAAAGGTGGGAGCTCCTTCTTTCTTTCTGTGGCATAGAATTCCATTGTGTATATGTACCATGTTTTAATTCTTTTATTTATGCTTATGTGTTAAAAGTATAACTCCAGAAAGCAATAATGATATTCATGTGCAAAATAATACCCTGGAATAGAATAATTGGTTTTGTTTCTAAATATAAATAAAAGTTGTATTAAAAATTAAAATGAAAGATTTTTTCCCTGAAACGTTGGGCCAAAAACATGGGTGTACACTATACATGGCAAAATATGGGTATATTACCAAACTACAAAACAGTATGTTATCAAAACAGTATGGCACTGGCATTAAAATAGACATATAGACCAATGGAAGAGAATGAAGAGCCCAGAAATAATCCCATGTGTATAATTTCAACTGATTTTCAGCAAGCATCCCAACATATATATGGGAAAAGGATGGTCTCACCAACAAATTATGTTGGAAAACTGGATATTGATATGTAAAAGAATGAAATTGGACCTTATTTTATACCTTACACAAAAATCAAATGGATCAAAAATAGATTAACAACTTAGCTATAAAACATAAAAATATACAACTGCTAGAAAAAGACAGTGGAAAAAGTGCATGACATAGATTTTGGCAATGATTTTATGGGTGTGGGTCCGAAAGGAAGTGAAACGAGAACAAAAATAGACAAGTTAGAATTACTCAAACTAGAAAGGTTCTACACAGTAAAGGAAACAATCAGCAGTGTGAAAAAGCAACCTATAGAATAAGAGAAAATAGTTTCAAAGTATGTATTAGATAAAGGATTAATTTTCAAAACATATAAGAACTCCCACAACTCAGTAGCAAAAAACCAAAAGCAAAACCAAACTAATAATCTGATTTAAAAATAGGCTAAAGATGTGAATGGCCTTTTTTGTTTTTCCAAAAAGAAGTGCAAATGGCCAAAGAGTATATGGAAAGATGCTCAGTGTCACTACCATCATTTGTATTTTATTACACAAATAATTGTCACAATGAGGTATTGCTTTTCACCTATCAGAATGGCTATTATTTTTAAAAAGGCAAGTGTTGGTGAGGTTGTGGAGGTATTGGAACATGTGCACCGTGGTGGGAATGTGAAAGTGGTGCAGTGTTACAGAGAACAATATGACATTTTCTCAAACAAAACGAATAACAGAACTACATGATCCAGTAAACCCCCTTCCGGTTATATCCCCAAAAGAATTTTACATTCTTAAGAGGTAGGGTGGGTGGTTAAGAACACAGGCTGCAGAACTAGATTGTTTTGATTCAAGTTCTGGCTTTGACATTTGTTGTGTGACTTTAGCAGTGAGACCTTAACCTTTCTGTGCCTTATTGTCCACTTAGAGAATGGAGGTAAATAGTACCTGCTCAAAGTGAGAATTTAACACGTTGATATGCGTAAAGAGATTAGAATATGTCTGGCACACAGTTAAGTACTATTCTAGTATTAGCCATTATTAACCTATCTACTATCAAGGTAAGACTGAGATAAAAGATAGACAATTAAAATCAAATAATGCCCCTTAACAGAGTATGGTTAGTTAAATGATGTCTCCAAAAATTCATGTCCACCACAAACTTCAGAATGTGACCGTTTTGGAAGTAGAGTCTGTGCAGATGTAGTCAAGTTAAGACAAGGTCATACTTGATTACGGTGAGCCTTAATCCAATGGCTGATGTCCTGATAAAAAGAAGAAAGGACACACAGAGACAGAGTGATGGCCATATAAAGGTTGAGGCAGAGTTTGGAGTTATGTTTCTGTAACCCAAGGAATACCTGGAGCCACCAGGTACTGAAAGAGGCTTCAGAGAGGGTGAGGCCCTGCTGACCCCCTGGTTTTAGACATTTATCCTCCAGAACTCTAAAGGAACAAATTTCTGTTGTTTTAAGGCACTTAAACCCTAGGACACTAATGCCATGGGTAAACTCAAATATCCCCTCATTGGTTAAGGAGTATACTCAGTTATTTACATGAAATTGGCATATCATAGCCAAGCAGAATCAGCATAATTTAAGGTCACTAAGCTTTAGTAGGGACCTGAAACAGAATTTCAGTCAGTCTCAGGGTTATCTTTCTGGGTGACCTGTGACATGAATGAGCTGACAGAGACCCAAGCCACTTGTATTTCTGCCCACCCTCTCACCCCCATGAGCTCCTTGATGGATTTCTGGTCTAACTGGCCATTGATAATACAGGCTCATTTCCATGTCCACTCTGCTGCTAGACTGTAATAATGATTGATTCACATAGCAAATGGCTTAAAGTGTTCCTCACAGTCTTATTATCGCAGATACAATTACCACCAGGCTGAGCTTGCTGCTGTAGTGTCTGATAATGGACTCTAATTTGCCAGTGGGGTTTGCAATTCTTTGTTCCCAGACAGAGATCCATTTCTAAACTAGAGAGTAATTCATAAATATTTTTCTTTCCAGTCATGGGGGAAGGCCAGACCTAATTGCACACTGAAAGGCAGTTCTATCTAGAGGCCACTGAGAGAGGCTATGGGCTTAGGTCTGGGGCAGAGTTTATTGATCCAGGCTGCTCATTTTGCAGAAGAGCCTGCTGAAACCCAGAGAGGGAATGTGACTCATCCAAGATCACACAACTAATCCTCATGTTCTCTAACACTTGTCTCCCTTGCCCCTGAGCTGGGGAATAACAAAGAGAAAAGTGTTCCCAGCAGCATTTTGGGCTTGAGCCACCTTGACTCCTGCTTCTTTGAAATAATGGTAAGAATTTTTTTAATACCATATTTTTGTTTCTATTGTATAATAATGTTGCAAGCTCATTGATGAGAATTGGGATAATGTAGAAAATTTTAAGAAAACAGATATTAGCCATAATTCTTTCACAAAGAGACGACTGCAAATGAGCATGTTTTATCCAATTACAATTTCTAAATGTATACATAGAATTTTTTTTCATTTTGGACAAAATTGAAGTCATAGTATACACACAGTTTTTTTCCCCTCCAAATCAATAGAGGGCTTTCATTGCATCTTTAAAAATCATAACAGAATATCACAGACTCAGTAGTTTAAAACAATAGAAATTTATTTTCTCATAGTTCTGGAGACTAGAAATCCAACATCAGGGTGTTTTTCTTGATGTAAAGATTAAAGGGGGACATTTTATATGCAAATTTACTTCCATTCCAGGCACGTTGTGTAAAAAATTGGGACAACTGTAATAGCATAATCAATAAAATATAACTAAGAAATAAAAAAATCACAAATAGATCTTAGGACTCATCAGTGTCTTACTTTTTCTGTAGCTGACAACTCTTAGATCTCATTCATCCATCTGCTGAACTGTTTGTCCTTCTTCATAGATATAGATACCATCCAAAATTTTTTGTTATCTTTGTTTTTAAAAGCTGTGGTTTGCTGAATCAAAGCAGCTGGATTTGAAATAATACCATGTTGTTTCCTTCAAGAATCATCTTGGCCTTGGGATACAAATGATGCCTGGCCTGATTTGAGCCTGCAGATATATTTTTCACCCAAGAAAGTTCAGGTACCAAGAGAAGACCCATTCTCCTGAGTAACGACACTGATAGGGAAGCAAGCACCACAGACCTCATTTCCTGATCGAAGCCCATGGACAGTTTTATGTGCTGTGTTTTTATGATTATTGTAGTTTTGGTGTTTTCTCTTATCATTAAATGTCATCTTCAAAACATGATTGCATAGTATTAAAACAATGCAGATTAAAAAGGAATTAACTATAGATACAGATATTTAACTTTTGGATATAGATATTTAACTTTTTTCTAGTTTTTTAAATTATAAATAATTTTTGTGTTATAATTTATGCATACAAAGTTAAGATTACCTTTGATTTTGAATAATAAATACTTTTGAGTATTATAGAATTTGAAGGAAAAGAGCATATTTTTAACTGTCTTAAATGATACATATCATTAAATTACATGGCTTCTTATAAGAACAAAAATTGAAAGATAGACTTGCAATCAGAAAATTGGGGTTTGGTTTCAAGTTCACCAGTTATTAGCTATATGATAATACGAAAAATCTTTTGTTTCTTAACTAATGTGTCAAATAAGAACAATAAATACTTTATCAGGTTGTCGTGAAAATTAAATAAAATATATATTAAAATGCTTAACACAATGACTAATACTTAGCAAATGCTCAACAAATATTTATCGCTGTTTTAAATTTTTTTATTAAAGATTTTATTTATTTATTTTTAGAGGGGAAGAGAAGGTAAGGACAGAGGGAGACAAGTATCAATGTACGGTTGCCTCTTGTGCATCCCCTGCTGAGAACTGGCCTGCAACCCGGACACGTGCCCTCACTGGGAATCGAACTGTGATTGTTTGGTTTGCAGGCCCGAGCTCAATCCACTGAGCTACACCAGCCAGGACATGCTGTTTTGAAATTTTTCTACCAGTGATCAGGAAAGAACCAAAATCTTTTAAGGAAAGACCAAGAATTTTTATTTTCCCAATAAGTGGATTTTGGTGTGGTGTGGAGATAGTAAGACCCTTCTGTCTATAAGTGTGTTGGTAAGTTCAGTAAAAAAAACCCAAAGCAAGCTGTTCTCAGTGCCAATGCAATAAAGATGAAAAGGTGTAGCTCAAAGGAAAAAGTCAGATCTGGCATTTTGATGATGTCAATCTCTTATGGAGAATCTTTAGCAGGTCACACTGCTATCATAAAATTAAGATTTACCAAATACAACAGTCAACTGCAACCAATTTGGACTGCAAGCTCCCCCTGTGACAGGAAGAAGAAAGAATGCTTGTGTATGGGTCAAGTGAGTAAAGTTCTGAATCTTGACCTTTTCCCAAATTCTCAGGTTCCCAAAGGCTACAAAGGAGATTGAGCTAAAGAAATCTGGAGGAAGGAAGCTAAGATCAAACAAACACAGACGTTGAGTCAGCTGGTCTTGAGTGCATATCCAAGCTCTGACATTCCTTAGCTATCTGACCTTGAACAACTCTTTTGACCTTGGCCTTCTGGGTCTATTTCCTGCTTTGTAAAAGGATGTTAATGCAGCCTATTGATCAAGGTTTTTATAAGGCCAGAAGAAAATGAATATAATATAGAAAGTGTCCAGTAAAAAGTAATCATTATTACTGTTATCATGTAATATTGGATCACATACTACCTAATCTTAGTCCTAATATCTTCATTTGTAAATGTAAAAAATAACAATAATTATACTTAACTGGCAATATTGTGATGAAGATTACTGGAAAAATATATGTGAGAGTGCTTAGTAATCTGTGCAAAGCTATGAAAAAGTCTAGTTTGAGAGGGAAAGTGGACTTTGTGCTTGGGGAAATGAAGGAAGGCAGCTCTTTAAGGCTTTGAGGGCCTGGGGCCTGGATCTTCCTCCCATGCTTCCGTCTTATCATGGCTTCATATTCACTTTCTTAGACATTGCTCTCCAGTCATTGCTTCCAGAGTGACCAGCTTATCCAGATGTTTAATGTTACAAGATCACGCACATCAGGATTTAAGCTCATCCCATGGAGCCAGTTTGGGATACTTATTGTTTGTTTCCCAACAAGGACTGCAAATCCTGTGGTCAGCTCCCAAAGCAAAGGCTTGATCATAGCAGTCAGGGAGCATGATGCAGAAAAGGGAGAAGCGGGTGCTACTCCAGTGCTCAGGCGCTGAACCTGGAACACCAGGACAACCTCCTTCTGACACCTTACTGGCTACAGAGCCATCTGGGAGGATTTGAAGGGTCAGGAAGCAGCATTGTTTTATGTGCAGGGTTCTGCTCACCCTCCTGCCTGAAACAATACTATCCCTTCTCTTTCAAGTGCTCACTCTGCAGCCATCGTCACGTATGTATGAGATTGTGGCCAGGACAGGGATAAAGGCAGTTAATGTACATGAAGCCAAATGACATTAGTGACATTATTTCAAGCTGTTAGAAGTAAACATGAAAAGTTTATGAAATTAGACCAATAGGATTATTGACAAGAAGATTGACACTCTTTCTTGAACATTCGCCTTGTATTTGATTCATATAAAACCCCCAAATTAATGAAGCCTTCATGAATTTAGACTTTGAATCACTGACCCAGTATTTCAAAAATTATCCAATGGCAGTAAAAGATGATTTCACCAAAGTTATTATTCAAGAGAATGCAAGGTGATATATAAAACAACCATATTTTATAAGCTTTTCTTTGGTGATCTGATTGCTCAGAGAGAAAGAGGTGTGAGTTGATTAAGAGCCATTCTAGAGACTCCCTCAACAAACATATATTGAGAACTTGCCACATGGGTCCTGGCTGCTAGTAGCTGGAGTCTTACTTGGGGAGAGGAAAATTAATGGCTCTGAGAGGTTATAAGGGGGTGAAATGAAGAATTTGGTCTTAAAGAGATGAGAGGGAAGTGGCCTTGGGTTTCTTCTAGGTCTTGGCTAGGGCACTTACTGGGCAGTTAGAGGTGATGCTCACAGAAGAAGGAAATGCAGAAAGAAGAGTAGTTTTGGGGGGCTGTGGAGGGAGGAAAAAAAAGAATTATCTGGCCTCAGTGTCTAAATCCTTTCTCCTGTGGGGCAGAGCATGGAGAAAGGTGAATCCACTATGGTGTACATTTTATCCAAAAATGTAGAGCAAAAAACCATTAGTCAGAAAAGGGATGTTATTTTCTTCAGCAAAGCTGAGGATCCAATATGAAAGAGCAAGTTTCTCATTGGATTATCCATCAGAGTTGACAAAGCAGAAAACAGAAACCAAGGTAAAGGAATAGAGATACAAGAAGGAGAAGAAAAAAATACCAAGGGATAGAAAACCTATTTGAAAGAGTAATGGTGGAAAACTTCTCTAATTTGATAAGAGAAAAAGTCACACAAATTCAGGAAACAGAAAGTCCTAATCAAGAGGAATCCAAAAAGGTCCACTTCAAGATACATTATAATTAAAATGGCAAAATTCCAAGACAAAGAGAGAATCTTAAAGGCAGCAAATGAGAAACAGGAAGTAACATACAAGGGAGCCCCAATAAGGTTAGCTGCTGACTCTCAATGAAAATGCTCCAAGCAAGAAGAGAATGGCAAGAAATATCCCAAGTAATGAGAACCAGAGGCCTGCAACCAAGGCTACTTTACACACAGCAAGGCTCTCAATAAACATAGAAGGCCACATAAAGAGCTTCCAAGACAAAAGAAGTCTAAAAGAACAAACCTCCACCAAACCAGCTTTACAAGAGATGCTAACCGGACTGCTTAAAGAAAAGGAAGGAAAAGGGAGAGACAGAGAGGAACACGAGTTCACAAATGACAATGAACAAGTACCTATCAATAATAACCTTAAATGTAAATGGATTAAATGCTTCAATCAAAAGACATAGAAGAGCTGAATGAATAAGAAAGCATGACCCACATATATGCTGCCTACAAGAGACCCACCTCAGGACAAAAGATCTACACAGATTAAAAGTAAAGGGCTAAAAACAAATTTTCCAAGCAAATGGTCAAGAAAAAAAGCCAGGGTAGCAATTCTAATATCAGACAAAATAGATTGCAAAAAAAGGGCTATAAAGAGAGATCCAAAAGGTCACTTCATAATACTCAACTGAAGAATCCACCAAGAAGACATAAACATTGTAAATATATATGCACCCAACATAGGAGCACCCAAATATATAAAGAAAATCTTAGAGGACTTCAAGAAAAATACTGACAGCATCACAATTATACTAGGGGATTTCAACATCCCACTGTCAAAAACAGAAAGATCTTCCAAACAAAATATCAACAAAGATATTGTGGCATTGAACAATGCCTTAGATGAAATGGACTTAACTGATATATATATAGAGCCCTTTACCCCAAAGAAGCTAAATACACATTCTTTTCAAATGCACATGGAACATTTTCAAAGATAGACCACATAACAGGACACAAAAAAACTCTCAACAAATGCAAGAAAATTGAAAGCATACCAAGCATTTTCTCCAACCACAGGGGACTGAAACTAGAAACCAGCCCCAAGGGAAAAAATCCGAAACACTCAAAGTCATGGAGATTGAATAGCATGCCATCAAACAATGAATGGGTCAAGAATGAAATTAGAGAAAACAAATGAAAATGAACTTACAACAACCCAAAATTTATGGGACACAGCAAAGGCAGTCCTGAGAGGGAAGTTCAGAGCAATAAAGGCCTACCTAAAAAAGATAGAAACATTTCAAACAAACAACCAAACCCTGTGCTTACAAGAACTCAAGGAACAACAACAAAGACAACCCAGAGCAAGTAGAAGAAAGGAAATAACCAAGATCAGAGTAGAATTAAATGACATAGAGACTAAAAGCACAATTCTAAGGATCAATGAATCCAGGAGCTGCTTTTTTAAAAGATAAACAAAATTGACAAGCCTTTAAGCAGACTCATCAAGAAAAAAAGACAGAGGGCCCAAATAAACACAATCAGAAGTGAAAGAGGAGAGATTACAATTGATATCACAGAAATACAAAGGATTGTAAGAAATTACTACAAAGGACTATATGCGAAGCAATTTGAAAAACTAGGTGAAATGGACACATTTCTAGAACAATATAGTCTTCCAAAACTCACTGAAGAAGAAGCACAAAGCCTGAACAGACCAATAACAGCAAATGAAATTGAAGCAATAATAAAAAAAAACTCCCCAAACACAAAAGCCCTGGACCACATGGCATCACAGGAGAATTCTACAAAGTATATAAGGAAGAGCTAACCCCTATCTTTCACAAACTATTCCAAAATATCCAAAATGATGGAAGACTCCCAAACTCTTTTTATGAAGCCAGCATCATCCTAATCCCCAAACCAGATAAAGACACAAAAAAGAAAGAAAACTTTAGGCCGATATCGTGGATGAACATAGATGATAAATCCTCAACAAAATATTGGTAAACCACATCCAACAATACATCAAAAAGATCCTACACCATGACCAAGTGGGATTCATCCCAGGGATGCAAGGATGGTTCAATATTTGCAAATCAGTAAATGTAATACATCACATAAACAAAAGCAAAGACAAAAGCCGCATGATCACATATCAATAGATGCAGAATAAGCATTTGATAAGGTACAGCACTCATTTATAATAAAAACACCAGCAAAGTGGGAATAGGGAGCATTCCTTAACATAATAAAGGCCATATATGAGAGACCTACAACCAACATCATACTCAATGGGCAAAAACTAAAACCTTTTCCACTAAGATCAGGAACAAGACAAGGTTGTCCACTTTCACCACTTCTATCCAATATAATATTGCAGGTTTTAGCCACAGCGATCAGACAAGAAAAGGAAATAAAAGGCAGCCAAATCGGAAAAGAGGAAAAAAACTGTCATTGTTTGCAGATGACATGATAGTGTACATGGAAAATTCTATAGACTCCACCCAAAACTGCTCGACCTAATAAATGAATTTGGTAAAATGGCAGGATACAAAGTCAATATTCAGAAATCAGAGGCATTTTTGTATACCAACAATGAAACAGCAGAAGCAGAGAGCAAGAAAAAAAATCCCATTTGTTACAGTAAAAAGAAAAATAAAATACCTAGGAATAAACCTAACCAAGGAGGAAAAAAGATCTGTATGCAGAAAATTACACAACACTGAAGAAAGAATCAAGGAAGACACAAATACATGGAAACATATATCGTGTTCATGGATTGGAAGAATTAACATCATCAAAATGTCCATACTACCCAAAGCAATTTATAGATTCAATGTAATACTTATTAAAGTACCAATGCCATATTTCACAGACATAGAACACTTCAAAAATATATATAGAACCATAAACAACCCCGAATAGCAGCTGCAATTTTGAGAAAGAAGAGCAAAGTAGGAGGGATCAAAATACCTCATCCAAACTGTATTACAAGGCCACTGTAATCAAAACAGCCTGCTACTGGCATAAAAACAGGCACATAGACTAATGGAACAGAACAGAGAGCCCAGAAATAACCCCAAATCTCTACAGTCAATTAATATTCAACAAGGGGGGGCAGTAACATAATATGGAGTAAAAATAGCCTCTTCAACAAATGGTGTTGGGAGAACTGGACAGGTACATGCAAAAAAAAATGAAATTCGAACAGCAATTTACACCATATACCAAAATAAATTCAAGGTGGATAAAAGACTTAAATATAAGCTATGACACCATTAAAGTCCTAGAGAAGAATATAGGCAGGAAAATCTCAGATATTTCACGCAGCAACATTTTTACTTATATGTCCCTTAGAGCAAGGGACATAAAGGAAAGAATAAACAAATGGGACCTCATCAAAATAAAAAGCTTCTGCATGGCTAAAGAAAACAGAATTAAAATAAAAAGAGAACCAACTATATGGGAAAACATATTTGCCAATGGTACCTCAGAAAAGGGGTTAATCTCCAAAATATACAAGGAACTTACATGACTCCACTCTAAGAAGACAACTTTTTAACTGCCCAATTAAAAAGTGGGCAAAAGCCCTGGCTGGTGTAGCTCAGTTGATTGAGCGTGGGCCTGTGAATCAAGGGATCGTGGTTCAATTCCCAGTCAGGGAACATGCCTAGGTTACAGGCCAGTTCCCAGAGGGGAACACATGAGAAGCAACCATACATTGATATTTCTCTCCCTTTCTCCTTCCCTTCCCCTCTAAAGATAAATGAATAAAGTCTTTAAAAAATATATCATTAAAAAAAGTGGGCAAAGGACTTGAACAGACACTTCTCCAAGGAGGACAGAGGGTCTAGAGTCACATGAAACCATGCTCAATATCGCTAGATATCAGAGAGAGGCAAATTAAAACCACAACGAGATACCGCTTTACACAGGTCAGAGTGGCCATCATAACAAAAGCAACAAACAACAAGCATTGGAGAAGTTCTGGAGAAAAGGGGACCCTAGTTCACTGTTGGTGGAATTGCAGACTGGTATAACCACTATGGAAAACAGTATGGAATTTTCTCAGAAAACTAAAATTGGAACTGCCTTTTGACCCAGCAATTTTACTGCTAGGATTGTATCCTAAGAACACTGAAACACCAGTCCGAAAGAACTTATGTGCTGCAATGTTCATAGCAGCACAATTTACAATAGCCAAGTACTGGAAGCAACCTAGGTGCCCATCAGTAAATGAATAAATCAAAAAGCTATGGTACATTTACACAATGGAATTCTATGCAGCAGAAAGAAAGAAGGAGCTTCTACCCTTTGTGACAGCATGGACGGAACTGGAAAGCATTATGATGAGTGAAATAAGCCAGGCAGTGAAAGACAAACACCATATGATCTCACTATTAACAGGAACTTAAACAACAAAACAAACAAGCAAGCAAAATATAACCAAAGACACTGAAATACAGAACAGGCTGACAGGGACCAGAGGGGAGAAGGGAGGGAATTTTAGGGGGAAAGGGGAAGAAAGGTTTCCAGGAACAAGTATAAAAGACACATGGACAAAAACTAAGGGGGGTGGAAATGGGAGGGAGGTGGGGAGCACTAGGGGGATGAGCTGGGATGGGAGTAAAAGACAGAAAACTGTATTTGAACAACAATTAAAATAAATAAATTTTAAAAAAAGAAACCAAGGTATGGGATGTGTATGAGTTAGTATTGTTGCATAACAAACCACCCAAAATATAGTGGGTTAAAACAGCAACCATTTCTTATTTCTTATGGACTGTGGGCCAGCTGAGAAGTTCCTCTAATTGGGACTAGGCTTGATTGGTCTTGGCTGTACACATTTACGCATCTGTAGGTAGTAAGCAAGTTGGATAGGGTCTAGCTGGTCTAGAATGGCTTCAGCTGGGGTAACTCAGCTCTGCTCCATGTTGTTTCTTGTCTGAGTGAAGCTTATTGTCACAGTAGATGTGGGGTTCTAGGAGTGAACAGAAGGGTGCGAGGCCTCCCGAGGCTCCGGATTGTATCTGACACACTGTCAACTCTGCTGCAAAGTAAGTCACAAAGTCAGTCCAAATTCAACCTGTGAGGGAGTAAACTCCATCTCTTGTTGGAAGGAGTTTCAAAGTCATTCATTGCAAAGGGTGTGACACATGGAGAGGTGGAGAACTGGGGCCATTTTTGGAAACAACCTCATATGAAGTACTGAGATCAGCAAATCTGAGAAGGGCAATGATACAACAGAGAGAATATTGCAACTTGAAGCGGCCTCTTCCAAGGTTCAGTGGAGTCTTGGGCATGGGCCTGGTTTATTTAAGGGGATTGGAACAGGGATGATACCTGGATAAAGATGATATACTTTGGAAGCAAAGTTGGAATGCTCTGAGAAGAAAGGCCTGACCCTTTTTGTCTTTAACACGCTCATTGTGGGGGGCACATTGGTTTAGTAAAAAGTTTTAGACCCTGTAAAAATAAGACTTCAGGAATAAGTTGTACTTCAGAGTTGTGAACTTGTGAATGAGTTTTCAATCTTTTCTTGAGAGTCAGTTTGGTAGAGAGGAAGAGGGCAGTGGGCATTTGGCAGCCTAGACTAAANCTGGTTTATTTAAGGGGATTGGAACAGGGATGATACCTGGATAAAGATGATATACTTTGGAAGCAAAGTTGGAATGTTCTGAGAAGAAAGGCCTGACCCTTTTTGTCTTTAACACGCTCATTGTGGGGGGCACATTGGTTTAGTAAAAAGTTTTAGACCCTGTAAAAATAAGACCTCAGGAATAAGTTGTACTTCAGAGTTGTGAACTTGTGAATGAGTTTTCAATCTTTTCTTGAGAGTCAGTTTGGTAGAGAGGAAGAGGGCAGTGGGCATTTGGCAGCCTAGACTAAAGGTAAAACCTCACCCCATCATTTTTCAAAGAAGCTCACATTTCTTATGTGAAGTCAATAGAATTACAATATGTTGTTTGGTACAGTAGTCCTGCTTATCCACAGGGCATACATTCCAAGATCCCGAGAGCATGCTGGGAACTGGATAGTATTGAATCCTATATATACTGTTTTTTCCTATACACACAAAACTTTTCACTTAAAGGAAGTGTTTTTATAGTTTCTCTTTGGCTTATCTGAATTGCCAGTATTAACACTCCTGGGCTTGGGAGTCATTAGTAATTAAAAGAAGGGTCACTTGAACATAAGTACTGCATTACCATGATAGCCAATCTGAAGACCCAGCTATTAAGTGAATAATGTGTAAGGAACATATGCAGCTTGGAGACACTGGACAAAGGGATGGTTCACATACAAGGGAGGGTGGAGTGGGAATGCTTGAAATGTCATCATGCTACTCAGAATGACACACAATTTAAAATGTATGAATTGTTTATTTCTGAAAATTTCCATTTAATAGTATAGGACTGTGATTCATCACAGGTAACTAAAACTGAGAAAAACAAAACCATGAGTAAGGGGGACTACTGTATCTGCACACTGAACAGCTGATTGTGAATCAGCAAAGCTGTGCAACTTTTAGAAAAACCAAAGATTGTCTGAGGAAAGACTACCAGGTGTGAAGAGTTCCACAACCCAATAGAGGCTCTTGTTATTTCCAAATTAGCCAAAACTCACCAGAATGTTCTATTGTCCTCTGGTCATTGCATGACAGCGTCATAGAAATTGTACAGAATCCAGGCAATGAAGGTGGGAATAAAACTTAAGAAAAAGGCTCATAAGGAAACAGCCAAAGATTTGAGCAACTAAACTAAAAGTAGGAAGGACTAGAGAAAGGCCAGTGTAATGGTTTGCATTCTAGAAAAGGACTGATGATAAAACAGGTGCCATCTCCTCTGCTGAAAATAAGAGGAAAGGAGAGAGAAGCCAAACACATGATATTAAGGTCAGATTTAAAGGAAGAACTTACTGAGTGACTTCTCTTAAGTGTTACTGGATTGGCTCTTAGCAGAAGAAAGTAAATTTACTGTAAGAGTAAGTATAGCATGCCAATTTTAATGTTGCTCAGTAAGAATGTCACATGTGGAGCTACTGTGTAAATAACTGAAATTCCTGCCAAGGAAGGTCTTTAAAATGAGTTAACTGCTCCGGAGTGAAGGGCCATGAGTAGGATTAACTCTCCTCTTGGGTTCTTTCCAAGTCCTCTAAATTGAGTATCAACATGTTTTTGTGGGTCCCTAAGGTTTTTAAACTGTTGTGTTTTATGCCTTTGCTAATCTTTCTTAGTTTTAATATTGAGGGTTTCCTCCTTGTTTTGAAGGGCAGGCAACACGTTATTTTATTCATTTCATTTGTAACCTTTTTATTCTTTTGTGGGGACATGGGAAATGTGGGTATCTAGCCATGGTCATGAAAAAAAGGCACATGTACTTCTCTGGAGTCTTCCACTAGAATGTAGCATTAGTCCTAAAGCCAAAACTCATGTCTTCTCTGTGGTTTTGCTACTCACACACCACTGTGCTTAGATGGCATTAGTCAGCTGCTGGGAGCAGTTATCACTGGGGTCATAGACTTGATGTAGGTCTGACTAGCATGCTCTGAGTGATGAGTGCTGGAAGTAAAATCTGACGCAGGCAGAAAATATGATTCGTTTTCTTATTTATAAGACAAATTGGGGTCCATGCTTGATAGAGTTGAAGGCACACAGGCCAGTGAGAAAATTAGAAAACAGCAATGCTTTCCACAGTGAATGAAGAGCAAATATGTGCCAAGTATGAAATTACAGCCAGATGAGAGGGAGTGTGAGGCTGAGGATGAATCAGATCAATAGAGACAAACGAAATCAAATATCCATCACACTGTAAGCTATGTGTGCAAAAGGGTCTTAATATTAAGGAGGCTGTAAACAAACAGCCTGATGTTCAAAGGCAAAAAGGAGAAGCCCCAATGACCCAACATAGATGACGATGTTGCTTGGGTGTCTGAAGTGAGTGATTCACCAGGGAGTTACAGCTGTTTACAGCTGACCTGTGTGTTAAATATTCACCACCCAGAGCTCTCTTGGGCATGCAGTGAGACTTGTTCCAGTCCCCCCAGGCAAGGAGGAGGAGAAATGAAAAATGTGTCTTCTGGTACCCTGAGTTTATTTACAGGGCTGTGTAAGCAAAAACAAACCAACAACAAAAAATCCTTTCTGTTTATTTAACACCATCTTTTTCTGAGTGTATGCATCAGAGAGGATGAGAGGGGGAAAACAAGTTAGAAGTGTTTTTTGTTGACTGGGCTAAATTTCCCAGAGCTGTATGGTCTCTCTAGCCTTTAGGTATCTACATGGTAGCACTCCAGAGACACTTGAACCATTTGATGGCTGGCTTATCTGTTAGTTTCACAGATTATATTGTGTTAGTTAATGGATGAGAAATGCAATAGTATTATAGATTGCCCATAATATATTGAAAGAGCTGATGATTACCTATTTTTTTTTTGGTTGATCTAAACAATACAGAAAAATGCCTACATTCTACACCTTAAACATTTGTCACTAATGAATACTGTCATTTAACCCTTTCCAACAATTTGTCAGTAATAATACATAGTATATATATTATATATATAATATATATTTATATATATCTATGGCTTTGAAGTTTGTAATTTTTTTGGCCTCAGTTAGGGGTTAGTATCTCCAATTGAATCTAAGAAAACTCAATTGAATCACTTAAATGCCCACAGCTGGGGTGTGGTAGAGGTGGATTTTTTAATGAAGACTTTTAAAATTCTAAGTTAACTGTTCTTTATTGTAAAACTTTCCTAACTAAGAAGAAATATTGAAAAAGGCAAGGGAAGGATGCTAAATATGGTGTTGTGGAGCAGAGTCACAAGGAGTGGAAGTGGGATGGACCTAAAAGCAGATTTTGCCTCTTTAACCATTTTTGCCCTCACCAAGCATTGCACAATGGGCGGGGTGCATACCTCTATCCTTCTGGAAGAGGAAGCTTTTGCAGGATTCATTTTATTGAGCATCTACCTAACACTAAGCCTTACTTTCATCACTGAGAATGTATTGGGGAGCAAGGCAGGCAAAATCCCTGTTTTCACAGGGATTTGAGATGTGAAAGAGGTTAGGGTCACCAACCCTTGTAGCTTAACTGCTTAAAGCTAACTTTGGTCTACAGTGTTCTTTACCAAATAATGTCAAGACTAATAAAAAAGTTGCTACATTATAGGTTTGAATTCCTACTTTCCACCTCAATTGTATAAACATATAACATAATATATGTTTGTTATTGTGTAAAATATAACAGAATAATAACCAAGTTATTGGTTTCTTAGAAAAATAAGCAAGATAATGTAGGTGGTGTATGCAGCATAGTGCCTGATACACAGTGAATATTCAGTGTATGTTTACTGCCGTTATTATCATCATTTCTTTAATATGTGATGCCCAACACAGTAGCAGCAGGCTTCCCCCAAGGGAAAATGCAGAGATGTGGTTTTTTTTTAAGAAAGCCAGTCGTGTTTAGTTCAGCTGCTGAATTGTCTAATACAAAGACCAACAGAGAACACCCCTCCTGGTGTGTGGTCATATTTGACTGCGTGAGAGACAGCTGAATCTCTGTTGTGATATCAGCTCATCAGAGGTGTCAGAGGAAGAAAAATGCTCTAGAGTGACCCTGGTGTGGGCCAGTTTAATAATTGGGAAAGGTTTGTTAGAATGCATGTAGCATGCTCAGCCCTGTCCTGGCTGCAGAGGTTAAAAATGACTAGTGCAGTTTTTCTGCCCTCAGTCATGCAGCTCTGAAGTATCTCTCTTTTTAAAAAGATTTTATTTATTTATTTTTAGAGAGAAGGGAAGGGAGAGAGAAAGGGAGGGTGAGAAAGATTGGTGTGAGAGAAACATCAATCAGTTGCCTCTCATACAAGACTCAACTGGGGACCAGACCTACCACCCAGACATGTGCCCTGACCAGGAATTGAACTGGTGACCTTTGGCTTTGAGGAATGATGTCCAACCAGCTGAGCTACACTGGTCAGGGTGAAGTATCTCTTCATTAATGTTTTGAAATAAAGTGCACAACAAGGAGAATTGTCCAGTGAATGCTTAAGGCTCAACTGCCTAGCAATAGGTTTACAAGGGTCAAGAGCTCCCTGTTCTCCAGCGGTGGGGCCTGTGCCCAAACTCAGCTTCCCATGCAGCTGTTCTCCCTCCCTGCCCATGCAGCAGCCTGAATCCAACCTCTCACAAGGTCTCCAAGGGCATCAGCTCATGTGCTCAGACAGCTTCACTTACAGCTGGAGTTTACTGGCAGATCGCCTGGTGCCAAAGTCTTGCCTGATTATTTCTCACAACCCCAGGCTATTTTGGGTTCTTCTCCCATATAAGAAGGTAGAATGTAGAATGTGTCCAGAGGCATTGCCCACCTTAGCTAGCTCTTCCTGGGATGGTGAGAGAAGGGAAACTGTGCCTCTTCTTGATGATCCTGGCACCTATGATCTCCCATGAAGCCTGTTTGCGCATCCTGGTGGTGTTTTCCCCTACTCACCCCTCCATTGCTTCTCACCAGATAGAATTTGTGCAAATGAATATCAAAGTGAATATTAAAAAGTATATGAATTTGGAATAAGAAGGTATTTAAACTCCCTGACATTCTAAGTTTAGGGGCTCCTGATACCATAGGATTGAAAATGGTTTTCAGATAAATAGGAGTAGTAGTAAATTTAGGCAAAGATTCTGAAACTATTCTGTTCCTACGTTTTAGCTTTAATAAAGACAGGGTCGGCATTTAAGGAACAATGTGGTAGTCTGTCACTATATCGCCTTCATAGGCAAGGGAGCCTGCTTTTTATACTAAATCTTTGAGTGGACTTGTTTTGTTTTCTGACTCCGAATTCTTGTCGGTGTTGTTTTCACTGGTAGATCTTCATTATTCTCAAATGATGCCATGAGTGTATGCTTGATTTCCTTAATGTGTAAGCACCCCAAAGCCAAGGTCTATGTCTTACTAATTTTGTATCTCTTAAGAGTTCATTTTAATAACTTATTACTTATTTTTAACTATACTTTTATGATTAGAATAAAAAGATCTTTGGATATGTCCAAACTCGTAGTTTAGAGCATGGTAAAAAAAAGAAGTAAAGTCAAGAACTATGTATTTTTATCCACTTATTCCAAAAGCTAATTTGTTAAAAGTATAAATATGAAATATTAGCTATTTCATGGTTCTTGGTATTTTTAGAGAAACAACAAAGTTTTTGTCTTTGTCCTGGCTGGTGTAGCTCAGTGGATTGAGCATGGGCCTGCGAACCAGAGGATCGCGGTTCGATTCCCAGTCAGGGCACATGCTTGGGTTGCAGGCTACTTCCCAGCAGGGGACACACGGTACATTGTATGTCCTTGGCAGAGGCAACCATACATTGATATTTCTCTCCCTCTCTCCTTCCCTTCCCCTCTAAAGATAAATAAATAAAATATTTTTTAAAAGTTTCTGTCTTCTGGCTGATGTCTCTGTGCCTTAGGCTCATGATGTTTCATAAACCAGTTGTTGGGGCTCTAACTCGGAGGAGCTGTTAATGCCTCCTCTGCCACTATCACAACAAGGGCTCCCTGACACGATCACTCTTCTTACTGCCTTTTTATTAGGGACAGCTTTAAATTAGGGGCACATATGAGTGATAAAAAGGATGTAGTTATAGTTACAACTATTTGTCTTTTCTCAAGCTTGTGTGGTACAAGCTTGTGTGGAAACCTCTCTGAGCTCTGGCCAGTGTCCATTAGCCTTTCAAAGTATGTTTGAAAGTCTTAGGTGTTATTTCAGTTAAGAAGACAGACTCATGGAATGTTTTCCCATGGTAATACCTCTAACTGAAACAGAAAGCCACCACTAAATAAACAAATAGTCTAGAAATAGAATTGTACCACAAAGCACTTAACCAGCAGTTTTTAAAGATGAATGTTTTAACTTTAGTGAAACAATTAACTGATTATAACTTAAAGACTTTAAATGGTGTTTTAGAATCAAATATTCATCAGTTACCCAGGGACTTTTCCTCCTTGAATAAATTTGATTTAACTGAAAAAGTTTTTCAAACTTATTTTGATTGTCTTTTTCACATCAACTAGTTTTTGGTACCCGGACCATTCATTATCTTTATACAGACTCATCAGCAGCCCAATATAAAAACAAAAATTGGTGTCAAGCTACTGAGATGGCAGAAGGAAAAAAGGTAAAAGGGAAGGCAAGGGGAAAGGGAGAGAGGGAACAAGGTTTGTAATAGGGATGCTAGTTGAAGGGATAGAACATACATATGATAAACAGGAGGAAATTTCTCTTAACCTGCAGCAACAGGGAGAGTACATCAACACTGGCTTTGCAAGGGGCTCTTTGTTAGAAAGATGAGAACTAATAGCCTGTATTTTTGCGAACACAGGTCAGACTTCCTTCCTGAGCACCAGCTAGGCAGATTTTGCAGGCAGTGGCCCCCTCTGTAGCAGATTCTGTTGCTGCCCCACCCATATGTCTTCAGTTCCTTTGCCATCTTCTTGCACAGTGGCCCCTGTATACCTCTGCCTCTGGCAGCTAGCATGGGTGTCGGAAGACCGCAGCTGGGTTCAGGGTGTGAAGACAGCTTCAATTTGCTTAATCTGCACACTCTGAAAATCCAAAGTGCCTGGAGCTTAAACCACTCCCCCAGTTCCCAGGGTGGTTCTTGACCATGCCTGATAGATGCAGCAATATCAACAATACTCTTGTCCCTGAACTCTGAGGTGTGGTTGCATTGTCTCGACAGCTCCCCCTGCAGGACTGAGACAAACTTACCCTCTGTGGCATATCTTCTTTCCACTTCCTCATGTCTCTACTGGTCGTCCTAAATATACTTCCTAATAAACCTTACTGAACTTCAACTTGGTGTTTGCTTCTGGGATCTTGACCGATGAAAGCACTCAATTACCTAAAAGTCTAGATTATCCCAAGACCACTGAGGAGTTTTTTTTCATTATTTGATTCTCAGGGGTGACTCCACAGACTGAAAGTCTCAGGGGTGACTATGTGTGGATCTGCACTTACAATGAAAGAAGACATTCCCCTGACAGACAGTCTCCCTCTGCCCACATTTTTCTCTTGAGGCCCTTGAATTCTCTTGGAACATGTGAACAACTGTCCTGACACAGTTGAACCCCATCCTTGGAGATTCTGCTGCCCTTTCTTCCCAGGCTGTCGTGGTTGCTGAGGCTTGGCTCCATTGGAAGCCTGACAGGCATTTTCCCCAGGGCTGGGAGTTACTGCTGAGTCTATTTGGAAGTTTGCTCAGTTCTAACAACCAGCCCATCAGCCACTGTCTGCCAGTGTCACCTTTGCTTGGGTGGTTGGAAACCCCAAGGAGCAGAAGGCAGACATCTTCACTTACAGCCTTGCCTTTAATAGACATTATCACCCAATCCAAGATGGGTGTTAGAACTACACTCAGGGGGTGTGTACTAAAATAACACCTAGGTTTTTATAGTTTTTAGGGAAGCAGCTAAAGCAGTATTTTTTTTGGTGTCTTGTGATGCTATAATTGCTCTATGAAGTCACTGTGGGTCACATTATTCAGTGAATCAGTTCTTAGAGTTGTAATTTAGAGGGGACCACTTTTTCTTATTCTGAAGTACTATGAAAAATATGTCTGAGTCTACTCATTTCTTCTCCCACTTATGTAAAAAGAAGACAGGAAATAACTTCCTTTTTCAAAGTTAGACAATTGGAATTGGTAATGACTATTTGTGCTCTGTAGGGTTGTTCCAGGTGAATCCAGGCTGGAACAAGCTTTCTGCTGATGGGCCCATGGAGCAGAAAAAGCAGAAATTCAGACATTTCTGTGACATAGCTCATCAGGAGGCCAATTTGGGGGCATGTGACAGAGAAGTGTCAGGCTCCTTTGGGAAACCCCTGTAGTGAGTCTTTGTTGAGCACCTGCAGTCTGCCCAGTAATGTAGGGGCAGGTGCTGGCGATGGGAGGACAAGTTAGAATGAGTTTTCTGCCCTTGGGAATTGTAAGAATATGTTAATTTTAACATTTTTGATCCAGATTTTTATTGCAGATAATAGTGACATGAGAAATCTCCCTCAGATGGAAAATAAGACTTTTTACTTAAGTTGCTGGGTATTTGATACAGGCTGTCCAAGTATGTTGGTGACCCCAAGTCAGCAGTCAGCTGCTTCCTTCTCATCTTAGTTGCAGAGAAATTGCAATGAATTATGATTTTGTGGGAGCTGCTACTCACTGTGTCTTCTCTATACCTCTTATTTTTTTAATGTCTCTTGTGGGCAAGTCAGACTTAACAATACTTTAATTTAATTATTTAAGTAATAAATAATGAAACCAAACATTCCTGACAGGAATTATAAACTCAAACATGTAACAGTTACATTTCCCCCCAAGGGTAATTGTTATTAAGGAATTAGTATTGCAGAAAACATCAAACTTGTTTTAAAAACTCACAGTTTAAAAGTAAAAAGCACCCTCCCTCCAACTCTTCTTCCGGACTGTGACCTCAGCAGCCCTCTGTATATTTAAGTAAATATGGAAATGGGAATGTTATTTGGGACACTGAGATCAGAGACTCTTGAGTGAGGGGCGCATCTGTCCAAAGGAGATTGCCCGGTAACAGTTATGCAACTTATACCCCTTTATCATATAAATGCGTGGTTGTTTGGAGTTAAATAAGGAGACTTGGGGAGAAGACTTTTGAAAAGAACTGTTGAGACAGTGTAACTTCTCCTTCTAAAGTAAGAGTGTTTCCCTTTTATCTTATACCCATATGGGGGCTTTAAGAAGGTTACTTAGAGCTGTAAGGTAACCCTGAAGTTTGGGGCTTTGCTGGGCCAGTATCTGAGTCCAATGAAAAACAAATCTAAAAGATGGGAGACTGGTTGGCAAAAAGCTCTGAGAGAAGGAGAGATCATTGCTGTTGGAATGATGTATCCTTCCAGAGTTGCAGGCATGAAGGGAGGACAAATGTTTCCCATGGACCACATAGAGGCCATTTAGAGGGAAAAAGTCAATGTGGGGTCAATTCCAGTCTGTCTAAAGGTGTCAGCTCGGCAGAAAGAGACCAGAGGTGAATAGCGAGACTCCAGAGGCTGAGGAAGGAGACTTTAATTGATGAGTAGAGATGGAGATGTGTCTGCTGGATGAGTGGACATGTAGAAGAAACTTCTCTAGCAATAGATGAAGCCATCTCTGAAGATCCCAGGAAAGTGACCACTAAGATGACAAAAATCAACTTTATCTTTTGCTGAGATGAGGCAACTCTGCATCAGCTCACTACTGTCTCAGTGAGAAGCTTCTTACTCTCGCTTTCCTTTGCCCCCTGCTGGTCTCTAACCCTAAAGGGTCAAGATGCAGGGGGCTGGAAGGAGCAGCCAAACAACCATGGCTTCCCCAGAATGATGTCCCACCTGCCACAGACCTGAGCTGGGGAAAAGGAGAAAGTCTCACATTTAAATTAAGCTTTGAGTGCTGATTACTAGATGAATATTACATTATTACTAAATTGAGACTCTTTTCTCTGACTTAAAATGACAGTTGGCATTTTCATTACATACAAGTAACTGGAAAGGTTATGCCCTGACTAAATTTGTATCCAGGGTCAAAGGAAGAATGACTCACCCCACTAAATAAATGTTGAAGGATACAGTATAGCTCAAGTCATGCCTGTTTAATGTGAAAGTTAGAGAAATGCATATATATGAAAACATAGACACGCAGATACATGTCTTAACATCATGGTTCTCACACATTTGCTCAAGGATTAAGGATTATTGGCATCTACTCTAAGAACAGCAGCTGCCTTGACTTACCCTCCTAAGAGCAGCAGTGAGGTTACAAACAACAAGTAAATGGATACCTAAATATAATGCAAGAAACCCTCTTGGGATACTATATCATTATATTAATCGTGCTCATTTACTCAGTCACCTAATTATTCAGAATAATTGATAACATACAGATCTTAAAATCTCATTATCTTTCTTAACCAATAAAAGTTCATTTGATGTCACATCACCATCTGATTCCAGTGGAGAGTGCTCCTCTATTGTGTAGCCATCTGAAACTTGTGGTCTCCCAGTTCTCCTTGTCAGGGAAAGATGGCAAGGTAAGTAAGTCCCCACCAGTCATGAGGCCTCAGACGTACTGCAAGGGAGGCTGGAAAACACGGAAGAGTGCATGGGTTATTTGGTGAGCAGTAGTGTCCCTGCCACAGTCATTTACTATAAGTTCATCAATATTTATTGAGCAACTACTACACAAATCAAATTCTTTTTAGAAGGGAAAACCACGGATTTTTAGAATCACACATATCTGGGCACTTACTACCTATGAATGATTAGCTAGTTCTTAAGTCTCCCTGAGTCTTACTTTTCAACCTATAAAATGAAAGTAATTATATGTACCTCCATAAGGTTGTTTTAAGTAGTAAATGAAACAAATCTTTAAAGCTCTAGGCACACTAGTAACATAAATAAATGCTTGTTATCCTCCCCATTTTTCTGCATGAGTCTATAACAGGGTTCTTCTATAAGATATAAGGATTTCTAAGTACTAATTTCTATTCTCAAAGAGGATATAACTTCAGAGATATCAGTAGTACAAGTACACAAATATTTAAAATAAAATACATAAAAGAGCTATGGGGTAGCTATAAAGGAGAGGTTCAGTAAGAATTCAAAGGAAGAACAATCATTTCTTCCATAGAAGACTCCCAGGGAGAAGTTATATTTGAGCTTGGTTTTGAAGAGTGTGAGAATTTCACGGTGAGACAGGAGGACCTGGAAATTCTGAGTGAACAGAATGATTTCAGTAAAGGTGTAAAGTCAAAAAATTGAAAGGACTATTTGGGAGATAAAAAATAAGCCCATTTTGGTTGCAAAAGGAAGTGTAAAATAGGGAATTAATGAGAAATAGGCTGAAAAAGTAGGCAAGGTGTATAGATTAGGGACAGTATCAAATGTTAGCTGAGAGAGTTTAAACTTGATCTCGCAGGTAATAGGGAATCATTACTGGGTGTTAAGGAGTACAGTGATAGTATTAAAGTAATGCATATAGAAAAAGATACACCACAACAAATAAATAACAAAGTTCTACCCTCCACCCCTGCCTAGGAGGAAGGAGAATCAAGAAAGAAAGAACCTCAGGGAATGCTTAACCCAACCTTTTCATCTTGTATATTTTAAATATAATCTATAATGTTATTAAAAACTCACTGTGCAAACTCAGACTGATCTTTCTGATTTACAACTCAAATTATAGTAGATTAGTTGAGACCACTTACTTCCAAATTTAAGTGTTTTCTGTTTGAGGAGCCATCCTTCTATTGATAGCTCAAGAATATAAGCAGTGACAAATGGGGCTATGCTGCAATGAGTTGGCTTCACACCAGAAAAACCTGTAATCCCATCATCCTCATTACTGCTATTTTGCTTCTTTCTGCCACTACTGCTGACAACACATCCTACCCAGGTGGGCAGGGACCACTGTACACACAGAGTCTGAGAAGATTTCTAAGGAGGGCATTCCCTCCCTCAGTTCCAGGTGTGGCCAGCTCACTTTTTGTTTGTAGGTCTCAGATGTCAGGTTTTGGTGCTCCCCAAAGCTCAAGCTACCAGAGAGCTATGTCACAGCATGAAGAACTTACTCTGTGAAGATCTAGGGTCACTGTACTCTTCCCCCTATGAATCAGGTCAGCCAGTGCCATCTTTCCAGGCCCTCAACATCAAGGTCGCAGTAACCTCATTTTCTCCACAATGGCCTCTAATACCCTCTCAGAATCCGCAAGTTACAACAAAGAAGTCCCCATTGCTCTCTTGTGTCCTGATCAGATCTAACATTTCAAGAGAGAGAGACAGTTCTCTTTTTCTGACTTCCCCTCTGAAGGCTGACAAGGTGGTATATCAAACTCTACTGACCAGAGTGGTAACTGCAGAAAAAAGCCATCTGACAGTAAATTGTTTTACTTACAGTAAAACAATTTTTATAAAAAGATATTTTATAAAAAGATATTTATAAAAACATATTTTATAAAAAGAAAGATGCAGGAAATGCTCCAGATTAGAAGAGACTAAAGAGACACACGACAGATGAATGCAACAACACATGATCTCAGGTCTCTTTTAGCTACAAGAAACATTATTGGGACAATTGTCAAAAATCTCAACATGGTCTGTAGGCTAGATACAAGTAAATAATAGTGCCATTGCAATGGTAATGGACTGGTTTTATAATTACTTGTGGTTATATAAGATAAATACTGATTCAGAGGTAAAGGGCATTATGTCTGCAATATCAGAAAAATATTAGAGATAAACATAGAGAGAAGAGAGAGGATGCAGCA
The DNA here is from genome assembly GCF_014824575.4 of Sturnira hondurensis. NCBI lineage: Eukaryota > Metazoa > Chordata > Mammalia > Chiroptera > Phyllostomidae > Sturnira > Sturnira hondurensis. The sequence goes on along the minus strand of NW_028076902.1, from coordinate 3,073,284 downwards.
AATATTAACCTTTGGGGGATCTGGGTAAAGCATAAGGGGTATCTGGGAATTCTTTGAATTTTCCTGCAAATTTACTCTAAATCTGAAGTTATGTCAAGGAAAATATAAGATCATAACCCAGTGAATGTACACATACATACATATCCAAATATTATTCAGTTAACATTTAGTGAATACTCACCATATACCAACCTAGGCAAAGGGCATACATCGGTGGCCAAAACAGACAAAAATGTCTTCCCAAGGAACTTGTGTGTCTGTGTGTGTATGTATCTATTATACTAATGTACATGTGTGTGCTTATATGTATTTACATATGCATACATGTGAACATTTTAATATAAATTATATTACTGCTAGTGGTACATCATGATTTTAAAATTCTATCTCATTTAAAAAATTAAGCCAAAGAAGTAAAATATATTAATTTGGTAAACCACTAAGGGATCATAATGTTCAGTTTACAAAACTTAGCACTACATCAAAGCAGTAAAAGCAACAGCCAAAATCCCCTCAAATTTAAATTTTCATCGACATCTCACAACATGAATTTGCAAATCCAACTGAAAGCTATTTTCTGATCTCCATTTCTTCATTTTCAACTGCAAACTTGCCATAGCCTCAGCCACTTCTGACTTTCTCAGTCATCGTTCCCTCAAGGCTGTTCATCCTCCAGCATTTCCCATTTCAGGAAATCGCACCTCAACCCACCCGCTGCTCATCTTAGAAAGACTGCAGTCATCCTTAACACCTCCCTTTTCTTCACTCCCTGCAATGATCAGTAACCAAATCCTGTTGATTCTCTATCCTAAATATAGCTTTAATTCACTTTTCTTTTTGTCTGACACTGTTTTAGTCTAAATTCACAAATATTTTTAAGCTAAATTATTGTAATAGTTTCCCACTTGACATCCTTAAATCTAATGTTTTTCCACTTCAGTCCTTCATACAAGAGTCAAAGTGATATTTTAAATTATAAGGCAATTAAGCCATAATCTTTATAATCTTTCTAAAATAGGAGAGACTAACACATTCTTAACAGTGTACTAAAATAAGATTACGTTTGACCACGAAGAACAGAAAACCTAAAAAAACATAACAGTGGATTAACAGGCTACAAATTTTCACAGTTAGAAAATAAGGGGTAGGCAGACTAGGGCTCTCTATCACACTTAGAAAAATAAGGGGTGGGCAGACTAGGGCTGATGTGGTATAATGTGTTATCCAAGACCTGGATGCTTTTTATCTGTTCTGACCTTCACAGTACTCAGGTTTCACATGGCCAAGATGGCTGCCTAATCTGCAGTCACCACATCCACTTACAACTAACTGGAGGAAAAAAGTGAAAAGTACATTCTTTCTCGTAAGGGACTATTCTGGCCATGGCCACGTGGCTCAGTTGGTCAGGCATTGCTTTGTGCACCAAAAAGTTGCCAGTTTGATTCCTGGCCAGGGCATATACCTGGGTTGTAGGTTTGATCCTCAGTTGGCATGTGTATGGGAGGCAACTGATCCATGTTTCTTTCTTTCTCCTCTATCTCTCTTCCTCTCTCTTTAAAATCAATGCACATATCCTCAAACAAGGACTTAAAAAAAACAGGGAAAGACCATTCTGCTTACTTTGCTTTGTCTGCACTTTTGTCATACAACCATATCTAACTGCAAAAAAGGTAAGAGATAGACAATGTCCAGCTAAAAAGTGGGTATTAATAATTGTATATTTATGAAAAAATTTTGAAGATAAATGTGGGAGAGCCCCTGTCAGTCTCTGCTATGATGCATTTAAGGTCTTGTAAGAGTTGGCCCTGCCATTGATATCTTGATCATAATCTGAGAAGTGTGTACAAACAGGTTAAATCTAATCTTTATCGACAACTTGGACCTAGCCTAAAATCTTATAAAGCGAACAAGTTTAGAATAATCTGTATCAATAGTGTAGAGTCATCTTTTTACATAAGAAATAATAGAAGTGATAAAATTTGGTATATTCTAGATATACAATTTCTTGGGTAAAAAATGGCCAACCTGTTGCTCTTGTAGAAATAAGATTTCAAAAATTGGTGTTTCATTAGTTTGTTCCTCAATCTTTTTTATCTAATGGCACACACAAACTAAATACTAAAATTCTGTGGCACAATAAAAATACATTTTTGCTGATCTGACAAAAATAAGTACAATTTTGATTTATTCACACCAGATGGTCTATTGTTGTGTTGTCATTTTGTTATTTGACAATTGAAAGAAAAAGAGGTCAGAGCCCCTGACTAAGCTGTCAGGTACTGCGTGTTTTAAAAATTCTTGTGGCACACCGGTTGGAAATTGCTGGCCATCCTATTGGTACTTACGGCCCAGACCCCAGCCAGAAAGGGCACGGCACTAAGTAGGTATTCATTTGTTGAGTGAGTCAGTAAATCAATTAATTTAGCATTCACTGTGGGGTTAGCTAATGATTAGAAAATTACTAAAAATCAAACTGAGAGTATAAAAAAATTCTTTTTTGCTATATGTTTGAGTTACTTTCTTTCAAGTAGAATAATGAAAACATTTAGTTTTCACAAATTATTAATACTTTTATTAATATGTAGTTAACATAACATGAAATTTATTCAATTAAAGTATATAATTCAGTGGATTTTAGTATACTCAAAAGTGTATAACTATCACTGCAATATAATTTACAACAATTTAATCATTCTCAAATGAAACTCCATACATGTCGTCACTTCCCATCAACCACTAATTTATTTCTGTTTCTATAGCTTTGCCAATTCTGTACATTTCATGTAAATAACAGAGTTTTTTCCACTTATAACAATGTCTCCAAAATTTATTCACATTGCAGCATATATCAGTACAAAAGTGCAAAATAGGTTTCAAGGATTAGAATGTGGAAATTTTTGAGAGGCCATTATTATGTTTACTACAGGCATATTCCTAAGAGTAGAATTGCTGGGTCACATGGTGACTCTATTTTTAACATTTTGAGGAACTGACAAACTATTTTCAAAAGCAGTTGCACCATTTGACATTCCCACCAACAAGGTATGAGGGTTCCAGTTTCCCCACATCCTCGTCACTGTCTTTTTTTGTTATAACCTGCCTGGTGAGGGTGAAGGGGTATCTCTCCGTGGTTTTAATTTCTATTTCCCTAATGACTAATGATGTTGGAAATTTTTTTATTTGCCTCTTAGCCATTCTTATATCTTTTATTAAAAAATTATATTCAATTTTTAAAGACATTTTTAACTTGGTTATTCATTGTTTCATTACTGGGTTGTGAGGCTTATTTTACATATTCTGAATAAAGTATCTTATTAGATGTTTGATTTGCAAATATTTCCACCCATTCTGTGGGAGAAAATACCTCACTTTTTGGCTGTATGGTTTTCAGAAAAATGCTTTAAAATTTGATAAGGTCTAATTAATCCATTTTTTATTTCATCGATTTTGCTTTTAGATGTCATATCTAAGAAACCATTGCCTAATCTAAGATCATAACAGTTTACTCATATTATTTCCTAAGAGCTTTGTAATTTAAGCTCTTACATTTAGGTCTATGATCCATTTTGAGTGTGTGCATGTGTGTGTGTTATGATATAAGGGTACAAGTTCGTTTTTTGGCATATGGTTATCCAGTCATCCCAGCAACATTTGTTGAGAAGACTGTTCTTACCCCATTGCATTATCTTGGCAATCTTGTCAAAAATCAGTTAAGCATAATTATCAGTTTATTTTTGTACTCTTAATTCTATTTCATTTATTCATATGTGTATCCTTATGTCCATTGTACACTAATTTTATCATTGTAGTTTTTGGTTAAGTTTTGAAAGTGGTAACTATGAATCTTCCCACTTTGGTTTTTCTTTTGAAATTGTTTTGGTTATTCTAGGTTCCTTGTAATTTTACAAACGTTAGGACGCTTTTGCTGATATGTGTCAAAAAGCTAGTATGGATGTTGATGAATTTGGTTGTGAGGAATCTGTAAATTGATTTGGGGATATACCCATTTTAACAATATTAAGTCTTCTGATCCAAAAACCTGGGATGTGTTTCCATGTATTTAGAGCTTCTTTGATTTCCCCCAGCAATGTTTTGTAACTTTCAATGCACAGTGTATTTTTTTGGTTAACTTTACTTCTAAGTATTTTATTTTTTCAATGACATTGAAAATGAAATTGTTAGGGGAAGGATTTAGAGGAACATATATAAAGGATACATGGACAACAACTGAGAAGGGTGGAAATGGGAGGAAGGGGGAGCATGGGGGGCGGGATGGGATGGGAGTACTAGACAGAAAACTGTACTTGAAAAATAATTAAATAAATTATTTTAAAAAAGAAAATGAAATTGTCTTAATTTTACTTTTGGATTTTTTGATGCCTATAGTGATAGATCTGATTTTTTATATTAATCTTTTATTCTATAATCTTTCTGAGCTCATTCACTAGCTCCAAAATTTAAAACATAAATTCCTTAGACTTTTCTATTTACAATATGTCATATGCAGATAGAAATTTCTTTATTTCTTCTTATTCAATCTGGAGGTCCTTTATCTTAATTAATTAATTAAGTATTGCTTAATTGCTCTGTTTATAATGTCTATACAATACTGAATAGATACTGCAAGAGTGAACATTGTTGTTCCTGGTCTTAGGGGAAAGGCATTGCCTTTCACCATTAAGTATGTTTTAAGCTGCAGATTTTTTGGTAGGTGCCCTTTATCAAGTTGAGAAAGTTTTCTTTTATTCCTAGGTTATTGATTGTTTTTGTTATAAAGTAGTGTCAGATTTTGTCAAATACGTTTTCTGTATCTATTAAAATAATTATGTGGTATTTTCTTTATTCTATTAATATAGTGTATTACACTGATTAACTTACAGATAGTAAACCAACTTTAATTTTTCAGACATAGTTTCTTAGAACATATTTATAATAGCTGATTTTAAATATTTGTTTAATAAGTTTAGTATCTGAGCCCCACAGGAACTTTTTATTGTGACCGCTTTTTTAAAAAAAAGTATGGGCTTTACTTCCCTGTTTCTTTGTATGTCTCTTAATTTTTATATCAAGTTTGACATTTTAAAAGTAATAAACCACAACAATTCTGAATATTAGATGCCACATCACTCCCCAGAGTTTGTTGTTGCTATTTTATTGTTACTGCTGTTTGTTTAGTGACATTCCTTAACTAATGCTGTAAAGTTTGTATACCCTGTATTGTTAAATCACTGAAGTCTTTACTTAGCCAAGTGGTCAGCTAACAGTTGGTCAGAGATTTCCTTACAAGCTTTGAACCAGTAAATCTTCCACCCTGTGCTGAGGGGCTCTGTGTGTGTAGGGGAATGCCTTCAATACTCAGGTAGTTTACAGCTCTCTTAGCCTTCACTCCCTGTTTGTGCAGGACCTGAAGCTGAGCCAGAGATGGAGACTGAAGTCCACTCAGGTGTTTATGAAAAATGCTCTCAACCCTAGACATGTGTGTTTACTTCTATATCTCTAGGAATATGTTCCAGCTTAAAGCTCCCTGTGGATGTCTCATCACCCAGACCTTCCTTTAAACTTTTTGGCCAAACTCTTATTTGGTCTAATTGCTATTGTGGTCTCATGCAGCTAGGATGCTGAACAATTGCTGTAGGTTGTTATCAACAAATGCTCTGGGGATAAGACTGATTTGGCAGAGCGAGCTGCAAGGTAGGTCAAATAATGACTATGAATATGGCTTTTCCAGGGAGCCTCAAGTGAAGTCAGACAGTGACAATGGTCTGGAGGTAGTAGTTTCTGAGAAGGTCAAAATCAATTCTGTCCTTTCTAGTGGCTGCAGGGCTGCTCTTCTTCCAAGCTCTTAAGGAGCTGAGGAGAGGGCGATGGGAGTAGGACAAGCTAAAGATCATAAGGCCCCTGTTATACTGAGATTCAAGTCTTTCTCTTCTTTTTTTAAAAATTGTTGTTCAAAACAGTTGTCTCCATTTCCCCTACCACTCCATCCCCCCCGCCCCACCCATCCCCTTGAACCTACCCTCTTTGGCTTTGTCCCAATGTCCTTTATTCGTGTTCCTTAACAGCCTTTCCCCTTTTATCCCTAATTATCCCTCTCCCTCCTCCCCTTTGGTTACTGTCAGTTTGTTCTTTATTTCAATGTCTTTGGTTATATTTTGCTTGCTTGTTTGTTGAATAAATGTTTCTGCAATCATTGCAGGACTTTCATTAATTTCTAGAATTCTGAAAAAGTTTATTTTGATAATTTTTGCTATTGCCATGTTATTTCATGGAGAAGCCTCAGTCGTCATGTTGCCATTTCAGAACTCCTATTCCTCCACAAACATTTCCTTGGCTTTCATTTCTTTACTAGTAAAAAATAAAATTTATTCATGTAAATAATCAAAAAGCAAATGATTCAACCTTGGATAAAATTAAAATAGATTGTAAGTCACAGCAGTATATAATAAGCCTTCAGAGTCAGGTTGACTATTGAATATTTAGAATTTTAAAATAGTCTTCCTGTAAAATAAGAATATTTATAATACAGAGCACAGATAAGAGCTCAGAACAAAGAGCACATAGATTAAAGGGGGGAAATTATGGTTATATCTATATCTTTCCTGATAATTACCCAAGCTATTTGGTAGACTTTGAATATTCTTCTTATTTCTTGGCTCAATATTAAGTTCAAAATTCTTATTTACTTGGCTTGATGCATGACTTCCAACAGAAAGGCATGTAAAACATTTTATTGTTTATTTTGTCAATGTGGAATTTGATTAGTTAAGTTTGTAAGTAAATTTACCAGTATTGTATTAATCACTATATAATTTAAACTCTTTCAGTGACCAGGAAAACCACAGACCTTGGAATCAATTTTTCTCCTCCCACACTGCATAAAATAAAGTGTGAACTAATAAATTCAAGTTTAAATACAAGAAAAAACCTGGACATTTTAACAGTAGCTTGTTATTAAACATTATATACACCGAGTCTTGTCATTAACACAGTTAAGTGTACTGACACAGACTCTTAAGTTCGTAGAAGTGATTATCCTTTCCTTCAGCAATAGGAATAAAGGGTGACTATTACTGTTTTAAATGCTGCTATATGGTACAGAGGAACAATTTATAGAAAAGTATAAACTTTAAAAAAAAATTGAGGATACATTTATATTTTCACTCCTTCTAGTGTATGTTTTGGATTGGTACTGATGCCATTAAAAAAATGTTGATTCATCATGAAAAAAGAACCACCTGTTGATTTGACATTTTCTAAATTGTGCCTTTTCCTCAAAACACTTATTTTTTCAAAATCTTTGAGATAAACCCATACACAGGAGTGAAGAAAAAACGCCCAGCTGCCTTGCTCTGAGCAGGCCAAGCACACTGATTCTGGGGGAGTGGTGTGATGTTCCATTCTGACCACAAGCACCCACCTCTTGAATTGAGTCAAGTGGAATCAAAGGCGACTATGTGGCTGCTCTTGGGCCAGGGACAGTTTATTGATGTTGTCCCTGGCCCAAGAGCAGCTAACATAATGTCTTTCTTTCCAAAAGCTGAGTCACAGAAAACTTGAGGTAAATATTCTGACAGCTTTTGAAGAAGAATTTGCAGGTTGTTCCCTCCACTCTGGCACAAACCCAGATAACTGAACAAAATATTAGGTTTTTCTTTTTTCAGTTGTGTCTGGTTGTTTTTATTTCTTTAAAAATATGACACCAAAGTTTCCACTGAGTTCCAATCAAGATAATGGGCCAAGTCATACCGGTAGAGGGAAGACCTGAGACAGTGCTCCTGAGGAGTGTGCCAGGTGGTTGGGTTCTCCATGGGCGGGCAGGTATAGATGCAGAAGCTTCAGAGGTCTGGTGGCAGTAAAGGTCAATGGCTACACTTGGCTAGACCTGAGGCCATGGGGTTCTCACTGGCAAACATTGGCAGGCATTTTGTTTGTTTCCTTACTTAACCATGTGAGCTGGATAAGCCATTTGACTACACAAACACCTCCTTTCTCCAGCCCCTGAGAGTGAGAGATATTGTGACAAAGTATGGTGTACCTTTTCTGCAAAAAAAAAGTTCTTGCATAGGTGAGCATAAATTTAGTATATTAAAACATATCATTTCACTGACATATTTTTGAGATATGTTCTTCTCTCTGATAGAGTATTCATTCTCTCTCTCTTTCTCCAATTCCTCCCTTTGGAATGAATAAACTTCTAGAATTAGAAGTTTGTACTTCTAATATAGTTTGTACTTTATATCCTGTGACTATTCTGTGACTACCAATTTGTACTTCTAAATCTCTTCACCTTTTTTACTAATATTCCAACCCTCATCCATCTGGCAATCATCAAAATGTTCTCTGTATCTATGAGACTGTTTCTCATCTGCTTGTTCATTTATTTTGGTTTTTTTTTTAGATTCTACATATACGTGAAACCATATGGCATTTCTCTTTCTCCATCTGACATACTTCACTCAGCACAGTACCCTCTAGGCCCATCCATCTTGTTTTATTTTTTTTTTATTGCTGAGTCATACTTCATTGTATATAACCACCACTTCTTTATCCACTCATCTACTGAGGGACACTTAGGTTGCTTTCATGTCTTGGCTGTTGTAAATAATGCTATAGTGAACATATGGATGCATATGACTTTTTGATGAAGTGTTTTGGGTCACTTTGGCTAAATATCCAGAAATGGAATTGCTGATTACATCATTATCTGAATCTGTAGCCTTTGTTTTAAAGTCTATTTTGTCTGGTATAAGTATTTCTACTCCAGGAATTTCTTTGTTTGCTGGTCTCTGTTTTCATGAAATTTCTTTTCCCATCCTCTACTTTCAGTCTGTGTGTGTCATTTGATCTGAAGTGAGATTCTTATGGACAGCGTATACAAGAGTCTTGTTTTCTTGTCCATTCAGCCACTGTACATCTTTTGATTAGAGCATTTAATCCATTTGAATTTTAAGTAATTGTTGATATATATGTGTTTCTTCTTCTTCTTCTTCTCCTCCTCCTCCTTCTTCACCCTTTAACATTTCTTGTAACTCTGGTTTGGGAGTGATGAACACCTTTAGCTTTTCCTGGTCTGGGAAGATCTTTACCTATCCTTTAATTCTAAATGATAGCTTTGCTAAGGGGAGTAATCTTCGTTGTAGGTCCTTGCTGTTTGCTGTTTTGAATATTTTCTGTCAATGCCTTCTGGCCTGCAAAATTTCTATTGAGAAAGCAACTGACAGTTTTATGGGAGCTCCCATGAGAATGCAGATAACTAATTTTTTTTGTCTTATGGTTTTTTAACATTCTCTCTTTGCCTTTAGCCATAGTTATTTTAATAATAATATGTCTTGCTGTGGGCCTCTTTCAGTTCATTTTGTTTCAGACTCTCTACCCTTTGTGAACCTATGGGTCTATTTCCTTCACCAGATTAGGGTAGTTTTCTGTAATTATTTTTTCAAGTAGATTTTCAATTTCTTGCTCTTTCTCTTCTCCTTCTGACACCCCCATAATGCAAATGTTGGTACTTTTAAAGTTATCCCAAAGGCTCCTTAAACTGCCCTCAATTTTTTCTTTTTGTTCTTCAGGTTGGATTTTTTTCTTTATCTTTTAAGTTGCTGATTTGATCCTCTGCTTCATCTACTCTACTGTTGATTCCCTATAATGTATTCTTCATTTTAGTTATTGTATTCTTTATTTTGGATTGGTCCTTTTTTATGTTTTCTATCTCTTTGTTGAAGTTCTCACTAAGTTCATCTACTCTTTCCCTAAGTTCACTGGACTCTACATTTGGTAGATTGCTTGTCTCACTTCATTTAGTTCTTTTTCTGGAGTTTTGTTCTATTCTTTCACTTGGGACATGTTTCTTTGTTTTCTCATTTTGATTACCTCCTTGTGTTTGTTTCTTTCTGTGTATTAGGTACAGCTGCTATGTCTCACAATCTTGGCAGAGTGGCCTAATGTAGTAGATGTTCTGAAGGGCCCAGTGACATAGCTCCCTCTACGCCTGGGTCGGGAACTGCAGGTCTGCCTCCTGTATGGGCTATTTGCACCTTCTTGTTGTAGTTGACACTTGATTACTGTTGGCATGTCAATAAAACAGATTTACCCCTAGGCCAATACACTGTGAGGAGTGGCCATGACTATGGTGAAGGAATTGCTGTGCAGAGGCCAATCCATTAAAGGAGGGATTGGTTGGAGCTTGTTTCAATGGGGCTCTGGTGGCTGATGAGTTTGACCCTTGAATGTGTGCCTTGTGAAGGTGGTTGGGTGGTGCTCTGGTATGGTCTGAGGCTGTCCACTGGGTGTGTTAGCTCTGGGGCCTCCCTGGTGGTGCAGGCCAAGGTCAACTACTGCCTGTGCTCTGCTTGGCACTACCCAACATGAGGTACAGAAAGATAAGCAGATGGCTGCTGCTTGTGCTGGGCTTGGAGGTGTTCAGGAAAGGCTGAACTATAAAATGAGCCCAGCTGCTGTTAGTGCCTGGCCTGGGGCTACTTAGCAAGAGGTATGGGGCATAGCCAAACTACATGTTACTTGTTTGGGGCTTGTGGACCTTTGAAAAAATTTTAGAAAAGTGTGCAGCATGAACTAAAATGGCCCATTTGTGTGGAAAAGCTATAGTAAATAGTCTGGGTGGGCCCGCAAGTTGGGTTATGCAGGGTCTCAGGAATCACCTGGGTGGGGTGAATAGTGTTATCCAGGTTGATTGAGATTAAGGTATGACACCCCATCTGTAGGCTTTTTCGGGGGAGGGCTCAACAAAGGAACAATGGCCTCTGCCAGCACTTCTGTCTTGGAGAAAGTTGCCCCTCCATTTCTCACTCCTAATGGCAGACAATTCAGTTTCTCCTCATTTGTCTCTAGTGCTTTTTGAGCTGCTGCCCTAGCACAGGATTTCAGAGCATGTGAGTCCAATTAAGTTTGTGCATTGGCCCCTTCTGAGGAAAACCTGGGACTCCAGAAGTGCTCTGTTGGACTCAGTCACAATCCCCACTGCTTTTTACAGCAAGAAGTTGTGGGGACTTCTCTTTTCAGCACTGAAACCCTGGACTGGGGTACGTGGGATGGGGCTGGGACCTCTCACTCTTCAGTGGCGACCTCCACAGCTGAGATATCCTTCCACATTTTTAAACACCACACGTGTGTGACATCATCCTCTTCCACATCTTCGTCTGCTCCTACCGGTCTTCATGCAGCTTCTTCATATTCTTAGTTATAGGACTTCCATTCAGCTAGATTTCAGGCAATTTTAAATGGTGGCTGTTCTGCAGTTGACTTATAATTTTGATGTGGTTCTGGGAGGATTCCAGTACTGCATTTACCTATGCTGCCATATTGACTCTAGACCTTCTGATTGGAAGGTAGTTGGGGGTTATAGTGATTATCTGAAAATATTAAATACATGTGACAATAATATTACTTATATTTTAAATCAGTAAGTAAAAGACAGCCATTATCATATGGGAAAATAGCAATAAACATTATCACTGACATCATCAGAAGCAGAGGAAAGGAGAAAACATGGAATAATATCTTTAAAAGGTTTAAAGAAAAATAAAATTAACCTAGAATTCTTTATCCAATAAAAACATTGTTCATAATAAACCCAAATTAATGACATTTTTAGATAAATAAAGTTGAGAGAATTTGTCACTAGCTGACCTACACTACAAGAAATGTTAACAAAAGTTCTTCAGAGTGAAGTCTGGTGATATTAAATGGAAAGTTGAATTTTCCAAAAAATAATGAAAAGCACCAGATATAAAAATATATTGCAATATAAGTGAATATAAAATGAGCTTTTTCCTTGTTCTTAATTTTGTAAAAAGATAATTACTTGGTTAAAGTAAAAGTAAACACTAATGAAAATAAAATGGATTCTTAAGAAATAAAACTCAGGGAGAAGAAAATGGTGGCAGAGTAGGACGGAGTGACTCCAGTTCTCGTACCCCTGGGAGAAAATCCTGGCAGATCTACTGAGGAACAGCGCAATCAATTCCCCAACCAACAATTCCCCAGCATTTATGAAAATAAGAGAGCAGAGATAGTGATGGACCAGACAGCTACAGGTCAGTGAGGTCTCAGGGACGTGAGTAAGGACGGAAGCACATAACGTCCTTGAGCCATAGCTGTCGCAGTGGTCAGGGCCCAGAGGCTTTTGTCTGCGCCCAGCAACAGGGGCATCTGCCACAGAGGACTCATCGGGAGTCGGCACCTGTGAATAAAGACAAAAGGAGCAGCAGCAGGGTCCGCTGCCCTCGGCCAGCCGGTAACACCTCGGAGCTGCCGCTGCCTCGGAGCCACCACTGCTGCCTTAGGGGTGTAGAGGCTTCTGTCTGCAGCCAGTACCATGGAGGACTCCTCAGGAGCCCAGCACCCAGTGGAGCCTTGGGCCAGCTGAGGGGTCCTTGGAAGAGAGCTGGCTCCGTCCCTCCCCATCTAGGTGGGGCTGGGTGGCAGAGACCTGTCTGCCTAGGTTTGAAGGGAGGGTGGCAAGGACAGGGGGCCATGTTCAGTTGCAATCTCTGTGGTTGCCAGCCCACCAGCCCACCAGCCCAGGACATTTGAGAGGAGCATTGTCCTAACCGGTCAGGTTGGGGATTGGGCTGGGCTGAGAGGCAGGCTTTCTGGAGAAGTTTTTATTGAAAACTGGACTGAGGTGTTCTCCTGTGAAGGCAGCTTGACTTTCTTCTCACCCAGCCACAGGACTGGGAAGGACCAGTACCAGATCCCGTGGGATCTAGGCAGCCTGGTGGGTGGGTGGGCGCCTGCACCCATCTGGTAGCCTGGCTGGCGCAAGGGAGTTCGCCTGGGCCTACAACCCAGCCCACAGAGAAGTCCTGCTGAAACCAGAAAAACCGGATTGGACAGTTTGAAACCAACAAGGGAGGGTTTTTGGTTATTTTTTTACTTTTTTAAAACTTTTTTTTTCAGTAATCATAGATTTTTTAAACTTTATTGTTAATGTATCTTTCAGTACTTTGTCCCTCTCCTTTCTTTTTTCCTGTTTTAGTCCTTCTTCCTTTCATTCCAAACTTATTGCTTTTTCCTCACTTCTCCTGCCCTTTTTTTTGTGTTTGTTTGTTTGTTTGTTTGTGGCTTTCTATACCACTGTAAATACTTCACAACACATCTCTTGGGTCTTAGCCCACTTTACAGCTTCCTGAATTCTATTACTGTAGTGATTAACTCTACTAGCTCACATGCTACACATATTTACTATTCTTTACTCTCACCTTACCTCAAAATCTGACCACCCACATCCTCACTGCTTTCTAGATACAACTCACAAGCCTTCCCTCCCCAACAAGAGACTCATCTTTGGTCTATCCTTTCTTAAAAGCGGCAAATTGGGTTGAAGATTACAGTTAACACTATATGTAGCCTAAAGATCTTCTATCTCTCCTCTACCAGCTTTAACTGTAAATATAATAAAGTACTCTCCTGTTGTCATAAACCATTTTGCCTCCCCCTCCAACTGATCACACACACGCAAAGAAAGGAGTAGGTGGAAGCAGAGAACATCAAGATACCTGCAGGAGACTGCACCACTGAATTTCACAGGTATTCTACCACAGAAGTTCACACTATAAACCCAGGGAGTCAGAACAGATCAGTTTAAGAGGCTGAGGCTAACAAGAAGAGTCTCATAAACAATGGGAAGACAAAGAAACAATGCCCAAATGAAAGAAAAGGTGGAAGTCTCAGAAGAAATGTTAGATGAAAGAGAGGCAAGTCAGCTATTAGATATTGAATTCAAAGCACTAGTTATCAGGAAATTCAAAGAGCTCACAATGAGCTACCAGAAACTAGAGGGGAGCTACCAGAAACTAGAGGGGACCTACAATGAGCTCTCTGCAAACTGTATCAACATGAAAAGGGAAATAGAAACTATTAGAAAAGGCCAAGAGGAAATGAAGAATACAATTTCGGAACTGAAGAACACAGTAGAGGGAATGAAAAGTAGGATTGATGAGGCAGAAGATCAGATCAGCAAGTTGGAGGGCACAGTAGAAAGAATCTCCCAGAAAGAGCAAGAAAGGGAAAAGAGGCCCAAAAAGAATGAAGAGGGATTAAGAGAAATGCAAGACAATATGAAACAAAATAATATCCGAATAATAGGAATACCAGAAGAAGAAGAAGAACAAGGGATGGAAAACCTACTTGAAAGAGTAATAAGGGAAAATTTTCCTAAGTTGAGGAGAGATAAAGTCACAAGAATCCAGGAATCATAGAGAGTCCCATTCAAGAGGAACCCAAAGAGGCCCACTTCAAGACACATCATCATTAACATGGCAAACCTCCAAGACGAAGAGAGAATCTTAAAGACAGCAAGGGAGAAAAAGGAAGTAACATACAAGGGAGCCTCAATAAGGTTAGCTACTGAGTTCTCAATAGAAACACTCCCAGCAAGAAAAGAATGGCAAGAAATATTTCAAATAATGAGAACCAGAGGCCTACAACCAAGGGTACTTTACCCAGCAAAGCTCTCAATCAATATAGATAGGCCAAATAAAGCTCTTCAATCAAAGATAGAAGGCCAAATAAAGAGCTTCCAAGACAAAAGAAGTCTAAAAGAATATGCCTCAACCAAACCAGCTCTACAAGAAAGACTAAAAGGACTGCTTTAAGGAAAGGAAGGAAAAGAGAGAGACAGAGAGGAACACAAGAACACAAATGGCAATGAATAAGTACCTTTCAATAATAACCTTAAACATAAATGGATTAAATTCACCAATTAAGAGACATAGAATAGCTGAATGGTTAAGAAAGCATGACCCACACATATGCTGCCTACAAGAGACCCACCTCAGGTCAAAAGACCATCACAGACTAAAAGTGAAAGGATGGAAACAAATTTTCCAAGCAAATGGACAAGAAAAAAAAGCCGGGGTAGCAATTCTTATACCAGACAAAATAGACTTCAAAAAAAGGGCCATAAAGAGAGACCCAGAAGGTCACTTCATAAGACTCAAGGGAAAAATCCACCAAGAAGACATGAACATTGTAAATATATATGCACCCAACATACGAGCACCCAAATATATAAAGAAAATCCTAGAGGACCTCAATAAAGATATTGACAGCAACACAATTATAGTAGGGGAATTTAACACCCCACTGCCAAAAATGGACAGATCTTCCAAACAAAATATCAACAAATATATTGCAGCATTAAATGACACCCTAGATGAAATGGACTTGACTGATATATATATAGAGCCCTTCATCCCAGAGAAGCGAAATACACATTCTTTTCAAATGCACATGGAACATTTTCAAAGATAGACCACATGATAGGAGACAAAACGAGCCTCAACAAATTCAAGAAAATTGAAATCATACCAAGCATTTTCTCTGACTACAATGGACTGAAATTAGAAACCAACCCCACAGAAAAAAACCCCAAACACCCAAAATTATGGAGACTTAATGGTATGCTATTAAAGAATGAATGGGTCAAGATTGAAATTAGGGAAGAAATAAAAAAGTTTCTGGAAACAAATGAAAATGAACTCAAAACAACCCAAAACTTATGAGACACGGCGAAGGCAGTCCTGAGAAGGAAGTTCTAGCAATACAGGCTGACCTAAAGAAGATAGAAACATTTCAAACAAACAACCTAACCCTACACCTGCAAGAACTCGAAAAACAACAACTAAAAGCACAATTCTAAGGATCAATGAATCCAGGAGTTGGTGTTTTGAAAAGATAAACAAAATAGATAAACCTTTAAGTAGGCTCATCAAGAAAAGAAGAGAAAGGACCCAAATAAACACAATCAGAAATGAAAGAGGAGAGATTACAACTGATACCACAGAAATAGAAGGGATTGTAAGAAATTACTATGAAGAACTGTATGCCAAGAAATTTGAAAACCTAGGTAAATGGACAAATTTCTAGAAAAATATAATCTTCCAAAACTCAATGAAGAAGTAGAAAGCCTGAACAGACCAATAACAACAGATGAAATGGAAGAAGTAATCAAAAATCTCCCATCACACAAAAGCCCTGGACCAGATGGTTTCACAGGAGAATTGTACAAAGCATTTAAGGAAGAGCTAACCCCTATTCTTCACAGACTACTGTGAAGAATGATGAGAAAAAAAATTCAGAATGATGGGAAACTCCCAAACCCTTTTTATGAAGCAAGCATCATCCTGATTCCAAAACCAGATAGAGACACAACAAAGAAAGAAAACTTCAGGCCAATATCACTGATGAACATAGATGCTAAAATCCTCAATAAAATATTGGCAAATCACATCCAACAATACATCAAAAAGATCATACACCACGTCCAAGTGGGATTCATCCCAGGGATGCAAGGATGGTTCAATATCCACAAATCAGTAACTGTAATATACCACATAAACAAAAGCAAAGACAAAAACCACATGGTCATATCAATAGATGCAGAAAAAGCTTTTGATAGGTACAACACCCATTTATGATAAAGGTACTCAGCAAAATGGGAATAGAGGGAGCATTCCTCAATATAATAAAGGTCATATATGAAATACCTACAGCCAATATCATGCTCAATGGGCAAAAACTAAAAGCTTTTCCACTAAGATCAGGAACAAGACAAGGTTGTCCACTTTCACCACTTTTATTTAATATAGTATTGGAAGTTTTAGCCTCAGTGATCAGGCAAGAAAAGGAAATAAAAGGCATTCAAATTGGAAAGGAGGAAACAAAACTGTCATTGCTTGCAGATGACATGAGAGTGCACATGGAAAATCCTATAGACTCTACAAAAAATGCTTGAACTAATAAATAAATTTGGCAAAACAGTGGGTTACAAAGTCAATATCCAGAAATCAAAGGCATTTTTGTATACTAACAATGAATCAGCAGAAGCAGAAATCAAGAAGAAAATCCCATTTGATGTAGCAAAAACAAAAATAAAATATCTGGGAATAAACCTAACCAAGGAGGTAAAAGATCTGTATGAAGAAAACTACACAACACTGAAGAAAGAAATCAAGGAAGACACAAACAAATGGAAACATATACCATGTTCATGAATTGGAAGAATTAACATCATCAAAATGTCCATTCTACCCAAGGCAATTTACAGATTCAATGCAGTACTTATTAAAGTACCAATGGTATATTTCACAGACATAGAACAAACACGTCAAAAATTTATATGGAACCATAAACAACCTCGAATAGCAGCTGCAATGTTGAGAAAGAAGAACAAAGTAGGAGGGATCACAATACCTACCTGATATCAAACTGTATTACAAGGCCGCTGTAATCAAAACAGCCTGGTATTGGCATAAAAACAGGCACATAGACCAATGGAACAGAACAGAGAACCAAGAAATAAACCCAACTCTCTATAGTCAATTAATATTCGACAAAGGGGGCGGTAACATAGCATGGAGTAAAGATAGCCTCTTCAACAAATGGTGTTGGGAGAACTAGACAGCTACGTGCAAAAAAATGAAACTCAAGCACCAACTTACACCATACACCAAAATAAATTCAAGGTGGATAAAAGACTTAAATATAAGTCATGACACCATTAAAGTCCTAAAGGAGAACATTGACAGGAAAATCTCCCATATTTCACACAGCAACATTTTTACTGATATGTCCCCTAGAGCAAGAAATATAAAGGAAAGTATAAACAAATGGGATCTCATCAAAATAAAAAGCTTCTGTGCAGCTAAAGAAAACAGCTTTAAAATACAAAGACAACCAACTGTATGGGAAAACATATTTGCCAATGATACCACAGACAAAGGTTTAATCTCCAAAATATACAAAGAACTCACATGTCTCTACTCAAAGAACACAAGCAACCCAATTAAAAAATGGGCAAAGGACTTGAACAGACACTTCTCACATACAGAGGATGCAGAGACACATGAAGAGATGCTCAATATCACTTGCTATCAGAGAGATGCAAATCAAAACCACAATGAGATACCACTTTACACCGGTGAGAATGGCTATCATAAACAAAGCAATAAACAAATGTTGGAGAGGGTGTGGGGAAAAGGGGACTCTTGTCCACTGTTGGTGGGATTGCAGACTGGTACAATCACTATGGAAAACAGTATGGAATTTTCTAAGAAAACTAAAAATGGACGTGCCTTTTGACCCAGCAATTCCACTCTTAGGAGCATATCCTAAGAATCCTGAAACACCAATCCAAAAGAACCTATGCACCCCTATGTTCATAGCAGCACAATTTACAATAGCCAAGAGTTGGAAGCAACCTTGGTGTCTGTCAGTAAATGAATGGATCAGAAAACTATGGTACATATACACAATGGAATTTTGTGCCGCAGAAAGAAAGAAGGAGCTCCTACCTTTTGCAACAGCATGGATGGAACTGGAAAGCATTATGCTGAGTGAAATAAGCCAGGTGTTGAAGGACAAATACCATATGATCTCACCTTTAACAGCAAGCTAAACAACAAAACAAACAAGCAGGCAAAATATAACCAAAGACACTGAAATAGAGAACAGGCTGACCAGACAGGAGAGGGGAGGGAATTTCAGGGGAAATAGGGGAGGGATTTAGAGGAACCTATATAAAGGATACATGGACAACAACTGAGAAGGGTGAAAATAGGAGGGAGGGGGGAGCATGCGGGGTGGAATGGGATGGGAGTAATATACATAAAACTGTACTTGAAAAATAATTAAATAAATTTTAAAAATATATATAAAAAAGTTAACAAAATGTACAAAATTTTAAGAGCCAGGTAACTCAAACCAAACATCTACTTTAATGAAATATGATCTCTCTGTGTGAGTGCCATCTTTAAGAAAATTAAAATCACCACTTATACTGTAAATAAAAAAAGAAAGAAAACTCACTAAAAAGAAGGCACAAAAGGAAAGAAACAAAGAACACTTGAGATGAGTAGAAAAAATAGCAAGATGATAGACTTAAATCCAATCATATCAATCATATTAATTAATCAAGACTGATTGAAAAGCAATCTGTAACTATAAGATGCTTGTAAGAAATATACTTTGAATATAAACTCACACATTAAAAATAAAAGGATTAAAATATTTTCCATTAAAACACTAATCATAAGAAATCTGGAGTGGTTATATCATATCAGAGTAAATAGATGTCAGTGCAAGAAGTGTTACCAGAAGTAAAGAGGAATATTGTGTGAAAACAAAAGGACAATTTTTTAAGGAAGACAACAATCTTAAGTGTACATCCACCTAATGAAAGTTTCACAATACATGAAGGAAGAACTGACAGAACCAAAGGGGAGAGAGACAAACCCACCATTACAGTTGGAACTTTAATGCTCTTTTCTTGATACTTGAAAGAAAAGGTAGACAGAGCTTTGAATAACTCTCTAGAAGCTTAACATAAATGTTTTTTAGATCACCAGATGCAACAAATTTAAATACTTTCTTTTTCTATGTGGAATATTCACCTAAATATATGGCAAGATAGGCTATAAAAGAAATCGAGTACATTTCAAGAGGTTGGAACAGATTGTATTCTCTGCTCACAGTAAAATTATACTAAAAATCAAAACCAAAAAATTCTTTCAAAATTCCCCAAATATTTGAAAATTAGTAATGCATTTTTAATTATCGTTAGGTAAATAAAAATCACATTTGATCCACATAATAATAAAAAGCAACTTACTATAGCATGTAACATATAACAAAGCAGTACTTAGAAATAGATTTTTAACTTTAAATATTTATATTAGAAAAATTTAACTAATGATCTATTAATGAAAATTAATGATCTAAACTTTCACTTTAAGAATTTAGAAAAAAACAAATTAAGCTAAAGTAAGTACAAGAAAATAGTAAAAAGCAAAACATGATAAAATAGAAAATAGACTATCAATAATAAAAAATTAAGGAAACTTAAAATTGGGTCTTTGAAAAGCTCAATGAGACTGTTAAGCTCCTAGGTAGACTAATCAACAACAAGAAAGAAGACATAAATTATCAGCATCAGGAATTAACAGGGGAAATCACTACCAATACTACAGACATTAAAAAGGCAACATGAGTGCCAGCTGGTATGGCTCAGTTGGTTGGAGCATCACCCCCTAGACCAAAAGTCTTCAGGTTTGATCCCTGGTCAGGACACACACCCATGTTAAGGGTTCAATCTCCAGTTGGGGCACATATGAAAAGGCAACTAATCAATGTTTCTCTCTCACATCAATATTTCTCTGGCTCTCTCTCCCTAACAGCAGTGAAAAAAAAAGTTCTCAGGTGAGAATTTAAAAAAGGGCAATATGATGTTTATGTTAATAAATTAGATAACTTAATTAAATATACAAAAATCTTGTAATATATAACTTACTAAAATCAACACATAAAGAAGTAGAAAATATGAATAGCACAGCCCCTCTTAAAGAAATTGAGCTTATAATTAAAAATATTTCTTCAAATAAAATCTAGGTTCAGACTGCTTAATTAGTGAATGATTTCAAATATTTAGGGAGGAAATAACACAAAACTTTCAGAGAATTCTTTCAGGCTAGAAAATGACAGAGCAGTTTTCTAACTCATTTTTTTTCAGACCATCATAATCCTGATACAAAACCAGACAGAGATTACAATGAAATAAAACTATGTACCAATGTCTCATAAATGGAATGCAAAAACCACTTACATCATGTAAGCACATTAATTCAGCAACTTACAAAATGGATAATATCTATGAACATCTATGATTTTTAAATGTTAGCATTTGATATATCACACAATCCAATTATACACACACACACACACACATATATATACATATATATATATACACACACACATACATACATATCTTTACAACATAACAGTAGGAAAACAATCTAACAAAGACTAGGGCAAACACTTGAACAGACATTTAACAATAAAAACACATCAGAAGCTAATAAGCACATTAAAATTATCTGCAATGTTAGTCACCTGAAATGCGAATTAAAACTATAAGGTATCACACTGAACAGTTATTGGTTTAATGTTAAAAGACTGAGAATACTAAATGTCAGGAGCATATGGAACAACTGGAATTCTCATCCATCAAAAGGGGAGAGAAAACTTATGTAACCACTTGGGGCAACAGTTTAAAATTGTCATGTAAAGTTAAAAACTAAACAAAACACAAGAAACCTATCATCCAGATACTGGAGTTTTTAAAATCATTTCATGAGGAAAGTATAAATGTTTCTTAAAAAGACTGTACCATAATTTGCTTTTCTGTTTTATACTGATAAATAGTTTTTACAGTTTCTTACTATTATATATAAAGCTGAATGAAAGTTGTTTGGCAAATTACTGGAAACACTATGGAATTAGTTTAATAAATTATGGTTACATTCACACATTGTTTACATAATGTCAAGAGAAAGAGCAAAGAAACTCTTTATATGATGATATGGATCTATCTGAAAGATATTTTGTCAATTGAGGAACATAAGATCATATGGTATATCTGTGTAAATAAAAATGGAGAAATGTCAATGTAATATAGGCACAGAATATGTGGAGAGAAACCACTAGGAAGCTAACAGAACTTGTCCAGAGGGTGGAGGACAGTAGTACTGAGAGACAAGGATGGGAAATATACTTAACCTCATACATGGCAAAATGATATGACACCTGTTTGCAATATTGACACTTTCATATTTTTTTATTGTTGTTCTATTGTAGTTCTGCCGTAGAGAAGATGGTCAAAATGTTGAATAAATAAATTAAGTTTAACAAGTTTATTTCTACATAGGCTTAATTAATGCTATGATATAAATTACAATAAAGGGCTAGAATAAACAATTTCACTAAATGGATGTTGTCATGGTTATCTATTCCTACATAACAAGCTATCCAGCACTTAGTGGTTTAAAATAATTGGTTCTGGACTTCTGGTCATGATGAAGGCATAGGTAAACATGGCTTGCCTCCTTGCATAACCACATCAAAATTAAAGTAAAACTGTAGAACAACTACCACTCAGAACCACCATAAACTGAGTTGAATGGAAGTCTGACAACTCTGGAATTACAGAAACCACATATATCCAGACTGGTAGGAGGGATGGAGATGCAGAGACATGGATTGGACTGTTTCCACACCCATGTGTGGTGAATAAAAATTTGGGAGGTATATCTCAGGAGTGAAGAGTCCCAGCCCCACACAAGACCCCCTAGCCAAAGGTTCCAGTGCCCCAAAGTTCTGGCTGCAAAAGGGCTGTTGTTCCTTTTCTGAGACCTCCCCACACAGAGCCACAGAGCCAGCAGGTGGGTGCCATATCTGAGACTCAATTATCCTGGGTAACACTGTTTGTCCCACCTGGAGATCTCCTAAGGCTCTACTCCACCCAACTTACAGGCCCATCCATGCTGTTAACAGTGGCTTTCCCATATGAATGGCTGGTCTTGGCTCATGGTTCACAACTTTATAACTTCTCTCAAAAAATAACACCTGGCCTCAAAAAGCCCACAGTTCCCATACTTCTTGCTAAGTGGCCCTTAGCCCAGCACTAGCAAAGGACAACCTAGGTTCACAGTCTGGTTTTGCCTGGGAACCTTTAAGTCTAGCA
This sequence comes from Sturnira hondurensis, assembly GCF_014824575.4. Taxonomy (NCBI): domain Eukaryota; kingdom Metazoa; phylum Chordata; class Mammalia; order Chiroptera; family Phyllostomidae; genus Sturnira; species Sturnira hondurensis. Next base: position 3,050,747 of record NW_028076902.1, on the reverse strand, counting down.
CAAGTAGCAGCCTTCTGAGACTGCTTTATACTTCATGCAGGGTGGCCCCAGGCAGAACACAAGTTGGGGCTAATCTTGGCCTGTACCACCTGAGAAATCCAGAGTCAATGTACCCACTGAATGACTACAGACAAAATCAGAACACCACCACCCTGTCCTTGTACAGCTAATTCTCCACAGAGGGCTGAGGTTGGCCGTCAGTGGTTAGAGCCAGTCCGTGCAGCTGACTGGCCTGGGTAATCCCTCCCATTGATCTTCCAAGAGCAACAAAGGCTCAACTACAAGAGAAGAGTGTGGGCTGAGTGCCCACATGAAAGGTGCACCTTGAGTACCCAGCTTGGGTCATAGGGGACCTCTGAACCCTACAGGACACCTAAAACATAAGGCCACACTATCAAGACAGGGAGTCATAGCAGCTCTACTTAATGCATAGAAATAAACACAGGGAGCATGCCAAAATGAGGAGACAAAGAAATGAAAGAACAAATGAAAGAATAGCTCAAAACTCCAGAAAAAGAACTAAACAAAAGGGAGATAAACAATCTATCAGATGCAGAATTCAAAACACTGGTTATAAGGGAGTTTGAGGAACTTAAGAAGACCTCCACAGCATAAAAAAGATCAAGTCAGAAAAGAAGGATACATTAGTTGAAATAAACAACAATATACAGGGAAATGAGAGTAGAATAGTTGAAACCAAGAATCAAATCAATGATTTAGAACACAAGGAAGCAAAAAACAACTGTCAGAACAACAAGAAGAAAAAAGAATTTTAAAAAAGGAAGGATAGTTTAAGCAGCCTCTGGGACAACTTCAAGCATTCCAACATACCCATCACAGGGGTGCTTGAAGGAGAAGAGAAAGAGCAAGAAATTGGAATACTATTTTAAAAAATAGTAAAAGAAAACTTCCCTAATTTGGTGGAGGAAATAGACATGTAAGTCCAGGAAGCACAGAGCCACAAACAAGATGGATGCAAAGAGGCCCATTCCAGGACATATCATCATCAAAATGCCAAAGGCCAAAGTTAAAGAGAGAATCTTAAAAGCAGCAAAAGTAAAGCAGTTAGTTACCTACAGGAGAGTTCTCATAAAGACTGTCAGCTGATTTCTCAAAAGAAACTTTGCAGGCTAAAAGAAATTGCTGAGAAATATTCAAAGTCATGAAAAGTAGAGACCTACAGCCAAGATTGCTCTACCCGGCAAAGCTATTATTTAGAATTGAAGGTCAGACAAAGAGTTTCCCAGACAAGAAATAAACTTAAAAAGTTCATAATCACCAAACCATTATTATATGAAATGTTAAAGGGACTTACTTAAGAAAAAGAAGATCAAAAGTATGAACAATAAAATGGCAATAAATACATATGTATCAACAACTGAATCTAAAAAAACAAACAAACTAAGGAAACAAGAAGGGCAGAGACAGAATTGTGGATACAGAGAGTATTTAGATGGTTGTCAAATGGGAGGTGTGTGGGGGATGGGGGAAAAGGTGAGGGGATTAAGAAGTACAAACAGATAGTTACAGAATAGCCATGGGGATGTAAAGTAAAACACAGGAAATGAAGCAGCCAAAGAATTTGTACTTGTGTCCCATGGACATGAACAAAGTGTGGGGATAGCCTGAGAGAGGAGGACATGTTGGGTGGAGGGGGGGCCAAAGGGTAATAAAAATGGGACAACTATAATGGCATAATCAAGGAAATATAATTTTTTAAAAATACCTATTCTGATTATATGTCACAGTATGGGCCAGGCAATGAAACTAGGCTTGACTGGGCATTGTTATGTGGCTTGGGATCACTTGGCAGTATTCAGCTGGTGTCTTGGCAGGCATGACTGGCATAGCTAAAGGCTGGCTCAGCTAGGAATTAGAGAGGTGTCCCAGAAAACAAAGGTGGAATCTTTCGAAGCTTATAACCTGACATTGGGGGTCATACAGGGTCACTTTCACTGTCTCTATAGGTCAAAGCTGTCACAGGCAAGTTCACATTCAAAAGAAAGGGAAATTAACTCCATCTCCAGATAGGAGGAGTCAAAGAATTTTTTGGTATCTTTAACCAATCACAAATATTATGAATAAAATTTATGATAAATTTTTTAAAAGATTTTATTTACTTATCTTTAGAGAGGAAGGGAAGGAGGGAAGGAGAGAAATATCAATGTATGGTTGCTTCTGGTGAGTCCCTTGCTGGGAATCGGCCTGCAACCCAGGCATTGTGCCCTGACTGGGAATCGAACCGGGATCGTGTGGTTCGCAGGCCCATGCTCAATCCACTGAGCTACACCAGCCAGGGCTATGATAAAATTTAAGAGAACTAATTTATAGTGTAAATGTTGTGTCACAAAGCTGTCATGCAGTAAAATGTATTTTATAGCTTAACATACATTTATTTTTATCTCTCAAGAACTCTTCTTGGAATTAAGTGTCCTAATCTGAGACAGTATAATTCAAGTATGTTGTAAACCAAGGACATGTGCTTTTTTTATATTCAAAGTGGCAGTTTGGAATTTGACTCACTCAGATATTTTTGCTTTTCTTTCAGACCTCCAGTGTAGAGTGTAATTTAACATTTCTTGTTTCATGGTACATTATTCATTATTGGCCCTCAGTATGTCTTTCACCTGTTATTCATTCATTTTCTTTTATGTCTTTCACTTTATGCCCTTCCTTTACTTTATAGACAACCATTCCATGTATAGTATGGAGTTTTGTTTATATAGTATGGAGCAAAAGTAGGTTTACAGTTGTTCCTATGGAAAAATTTAATGATTAATAAATAATAATACAATAATAAACCCTGTTTTTTGTACTCAGAACTGCACATGTACTTTTCCCGCACCCTGTATAAATGTAAAAGGGATGTTACTGTTTTGTATGAGTGTATTTTTTAATTGTGGTATATATACATATACATCATGAAGTTTACCACTTTAATTGTACAGTTCAGTGGCATTCATACATTCATAATGTTATGTGACCACCACTACTATCCATTTCCAAAACTTTACCATCACCGCAAAAAGAAACCTTTTCTTTGAGTTTCCTGTTTATACTTGGTTCCAAATGGTTTTCCAGTTCAATGGTGACTTTGATGGAGGGAGGAACTTTCACCATTTTGCATTTTTTATCCAATCTACCCATTTATTCCTTTTAGTAGGTGAGTTTAACCCATTTACATTTAATTACTGATAAGAAAGAATTTATTTACAGCTGCCGATTAGTTATTTGTTCTGTAGATCTTACTTGTTTTTATTCCTTATTTCTTTTATAATTGCTTTATTTGTATTTAGTTTATTTTTATAGTGTACCATTTTGGTTCTCTTCTTTATTTTCTGTATATTTTAAAAATATAGTGATAACCTTGGGAATTACATTTAATGTCTTAAATTTGCAACAATAATTTCAACTCAGAATACCATCAATTTAGTTTCAATAGTATAGAAACATTCTATTCCTACACTTCTCCATCCCTCCTTTTTACACTGTTATGGTGACAGGTACATTTTTACCCATTATGTGCCCTTTAACACAGATTTGTAATTACTGTTTTATGCATTTGAATTTTATATCCCATAGAAAAAAAGAGGTGTTACAAGTCAAAACTACAATAATACTGGATTTTATATTATTTACAATACTTTCCTTTACCAGTGCTCTTTATTTCTTCTTAAGATTTTGAGTCATTGTTCACTGTGCTTTCATGTCAGCCTGAAGGACTTGCTTTAGCATGACTTGTGGGATGGATTACTGGTAATAGACTTCCTTAGCTTTTTGTTTTTTGGAATTGTCTAAATTTTTCCTTCATTCTAAAGGATAGTTTTGCCAGATACAGAACACTTGTTTTACATTTTTTTCTTTTAGGACTTTAAATATGTCATCCCACTGCCTTCTGGTCTAGATCTTCCTACTCCACCCTTTCCACCCTTTTGCAAGATGTCACTTGTATAAATACATTTGAAATTCATGAAAATAGTATCTATCAATCTAAATTTTTAATTCTTACTTTTTCACCAATCATGATATTTTTTAAAAATTGTGGTAAAATATACATAACATGAAGTTTACCATTTTAGCCATTTTTAAGTGTACAGTTCAATGACATTAAGTGTAGTCACTTTGTTGTGGTACCATTACCACCATCCATCCATTCACAGAACCCTTTTCACCTTGCAAAGCTGAGATCTTGTACCCATTAATAATAACTCCCCATTCTACCTTCCCCCAAATCCCCTGGCAAGAGCTACTCTACTTTCTGTTTCTGTGAATTTGACTACTCTAGGTAGCTCAGGTAAGTGGAATTATACAGTATTTGTTCTTTTGCAACTGGCTTGTTTCACTTAGCATGTCTTTAAGATTCAAACATGTTGCAACATGTTTCAGAATTTCCTACCTTTTTAAGTCTGAATCATATTCCACTGTATGACTGTATCACATTTTATTTATTCATTTATTCATCAATGGACATTTGGGTTGCTTGCACCTTTTGGCTATTGTAAATAATGCTGCTCTGAACATGGGTATGGAAATATTCTATTGGGTGTACCCAGAATTGGAATTTCTGGGTAATATGGTAATGTTATGTTTAATTTTGAGGAGTCATCATATGGTTATCTATAGCAACAGCATCATTTTACATTCCAACCAACAATGCATAAGGATTCCAATTTCTCCACATCCTCACCAACAGTTTCTATTTTCAGAATATTTTTTACAGTAGCCACCCTAGTAGATTAATCATCATGCTTTTCAGAGCCATATGTGTTTTTTCCAGTTGCCACATATAACCCACAAATGTGACTCCACATCATTTTATCTATATTCTCTTTCAAGATGGTAACCCAGGTTACAGATCCTCACTGTCATGAATAAAGTTGTGGTAACATCTTCACTCATGTCCTCGTATGAGTCTATGTAAAACTGGTTTTGGCGTATATGACCAGGAATGGAATTTCTGGACCTTAGAATATGTATTCATTTCACCAAGTAATTTAAGTAAAATCAGATTGCTCTCTGGAATGGTTTATACTCTGACAAAAATGTATAAGGATTCACTATCTCTAGAAATATTTTACCAAAAACTTAGCATTACTTAGCTTTTTATCTTATGCAATGTTACATGTATAGACTCAGTTTGTGGGTTTTTTCTGATTTTTAATTATTTTCAGCATTTCTTTCTATGCTTTGTGAATTTTCTATACTGAAACTTCCCTATTCATGTCTTTTGCCCTTTTAAAATTTTGAGTTGCTGTAGGTTTTTTGGGAAGGATGGGTCCTGACAGGGTAAACTCTGATATCCTGGATATTATATTTTTTCTTTTTCTTTTTACTGTTGTTCAAGCACAGTTGTCTCCATTTTCCCTCCACCTAATAACTTTTTTTAGACATTGAATATTCATCTATCGTGTCATGTTTTTATTGTTTGTTCAAGGTGTTTTACATTAAATGTAAGTTTTTATTTTGATATAATCAAATGAAACATTTTTTTAACCTTTGAGTTACGTTATTTCATTTTTGGGGATGTGCAAGACAGGTTGGCTGACATTTTATTATACATATTATTTATGAAATTTTATTTAATTTATTCATTTATTTATTTTAAAATGGAGTTGCCTTTTAAAAAATTTATTTATTTATCTTTAGATGGGAAGGGAAGGAGAGCAGGAGACAAATATCAACGTATGGTTGACTCTCGTGCATCCCCTGCTGGGAACTGGCCTGCAACCTAGGCATGTGCCTGACAGGGAATCAAACCATGATCCTCTGGTTCGCAGGCCAGCGCTCAATCCATTGAGCTACACCAGCCAGGCCTGATTTTATTTTATTTTAATTAGTTTTTCCCTGCCCTTAGTTAACATAGATGTTTCTTCTACATTTTGTTCTATGAACTCCAAAGTTTTACGTTTTCTGTTTAAGTTTCAACCTATTTTGTGTCTACCTTTATATGTGGTGTTGTTAGAAAGAGATTTCATTTTATTTTTCTATAGATAATAAAAGAAATATTTCTCTCTCTATTTTCTCCAGTTAATTTCCCTATGTTTCTACCAATCAAGTTATCCTTTCTCCATTGACTTGTAACACCCTCTTTATCAAATATTTTATTCCCATACATACAGATCTGTTTTTGTATTCTTTATTCTATTGCATTGCTCTATTTACATTTGTTTACCACCAATGACACAGGTTTTTTATTATAATAATTTGTTACACTTCAAGTGGTAGAAGTTGCTAATGTCAAATAATTTTTTACCTGAATAAATGACAATTTCATGTGGTTCCACCTGACAGTATATTTAATATCTAATGGGGCGAGTTCCCTAAGTCTCTTCTCTTTGCTCTTTTTAAAAGTTGATTTGTGAGTTTATAAATTTATTCTGCCATAAAAATTTCATATTGTTTAATAATTTTAAAAAATTCAACTAACATTATGATTGAGTTTCATTGCATTTTAGATCCATGTAGGGAAAATTAGTAGTTTTGTAATGTCAAGACAGCTCATAGAATAGCATGGAATTCTTCATTTATTCAAAATGTTAATATTCTTTATTGAAGCTTTATTTTTTTACACAAAAATTATGTACATTCTTGAGTTAGTTAATTTGTAAAATTTTGATAATATTTGTTATTTTAAAAATAGTTTATATTTCATTTTGAGTCAGTCTTTATAGGACTGGAAAAATACTATTGATTTTTCTAGATTGATCTCTATCCAGAAACCTTGATAAATTCTTATTACTTCTTATCATTTTATATTAGAAGTTTGATGATTCTATTTGTTTTTTTCTGGATATACAGTAGTATCTATAAACACTGACAGTTTTATCTCTTTCTTTACAATATTTAAAACTGTTTTCTTTTCTTTCCCTGTGATATTAGCCAATACTATGTTTAAATACTAGTAGTAATAGAGAATCCTTATTTGTTCTTAGTCTTAAGGGAAAATTTTAGTTTCTTCATGTTTGCAACCTTTAACCTTTGGAATTTTCTCTGTACATCTTACCCCCTCAGAATGACCTCAAAACATTTAACCAGCTGCCTGGCCCAGACACTTTGTCCTTATGTTCTAAAAATCAACCAGAGGGGAGTAGAGAAGGGGGTAATGGGGAAAATAAAGGAACAACAATAAAAATAAATAAATAAAAATCACATACATTTAATGTTGTAGCTAGAAGTAAGATGGAGTATACAGATTTTTATAGAAGCTTCATTTATTATTATTATTAATTAATTAATTATTTTTCAAGTACAGTTTTCTGTCTATTACTCCCATCCCATCCCACCCCCATCCTCCCCCCTCCCTCCCATTTCCACCCTTCTCAGTTGTTGCCCATGTATCCTTTATATATGTTCCTCTAAATCCCTCCCCTATTTCCCCTGAAATTCCCTCCCCTCTTCCCTCTAGTCACTGTCAGCCTGTTCCCTATTTCAATATTTCAAGTAATGAGAACCAGAGGCCTACAACCAAAGCTACTTTACCCAGCAAAACTCTCAATCAAGATAGAAGGCCAAATAAAGAGCTTCCAAGACAAAAGAAGTCTAAAAGAATATGCCTCCACCGAACCAGCTCTACAAGAAATACTAAAAGGACTGCTTTAAGGAAAGGAAGGAAAAGAGAGAGACAGAGAGGAACTCTGGTACAAAAATGGCAATGAATAAGTACCTATCAATAATAACCTTAAATGTAAATGGATTAGATGCTCCAATCAAAAGACACAGAATAGCTGAATGGATAAGAAAGCATGACCCACACATATGCTGCCTACAGGAGACCCACCTCAGGAGAAAAGCTTCATTTATTATTAACAAAACTTGTAAGTAAACCAAGATGTCCATCAGTAGATAAATGGATAAACTGTGGCAAACACAGGCAGTGAAATATTATTCAGTTACAAAAAGAGATGTTAGACATGGAGGGTACTTAAATGCACATTACTGAAGTGAAAGAAGTGGATCTGAAAAGGCAACATACTATATGATTCCCACTATATGACATTATGAAAAAAACAAAACTATAAAGACAGTAAAAAGATCAGTGGTTGCCATTTAGAGAAGGGATGAGCAGGCAGAGCACAGAGGATTTTTAGGGCAGTGAAACAATTCTGCATGATACTAGGGTGGTAGATATATGTCATTATACATTGTCAAAACCCATAGAATATACAACAAGAATAAACCCTAAAGTAAACTATGTACTTGGGTGATAATGATGAGTCACTGTAGGTTTGTTCATAGTAACAAATGTCCTGCTCTGGTGGGATGCTGATTGTTGGAGAGTTGTGTATGTGGGGTAGGGGGAGCAAATGGAAAATATCAGTTTTGCTGTGAATCTAAAATTGCTTTAAAATAATGTTTTCTTAGCTAAATAAACATTAAAAAGCCTCTTTTTAAAAATCACTTAATCCCTGTCTGTTAGATATCCCAGGGTTCAGGGTGTTCTCTCCCACTACCTTAATCAGTCCACAATCTTCTGGAATACATTGATCTAGATGCTTGTGATTCATCTTTTTTCATCCAATAGCCTGCTAGAATGTTTTCTCTAAGGAATAGATATGATTTTTAAGCAATGAAGCTCCACACTATGAACTCTTGAAGAGGAGACATCAGTATGAACTTATATTTAGTTTAATATAGGTATAGATTGCTACATGTATAAATATTTATATGTGTGTATATACAAGGACTGTTGTGCACATGCATATTTCTTTGCTCTGTCAGCTGAGAGGGCTTTAAACAATGACAACCCAGTAGCAAGGAGCATACCTAAGTGTCCAGATCTTTGTTTCTAATACCATTCTCCAATAAAAGAAACCAGTACTTCTTAGAAAAATATCTGATTCTAGGATGAAACAGAAATTATACAAGATAAGTTTGGAACATCTTATAATTCAAAAAAGTAAAACTTTTATTTTATTTAAAGTTTTTTATTTATAAATTTTTAGAGAGGAGAGGGAGGGGAGGAGAGAGAGTAGGGGAGAGAGAGAGAGAGAGAGAGAGAGAGAGAGAGAGAGAGAGAGAGAGAGAAAGAGAGATCTGCTGCTTCACTATCCATGAAATCCTTGGTTGATTCTCGTATGTGTCCTGGCATATCAGGACCACACTCTAACTAACTGAGCTACCCAATCAGGACTAGAAAGTATGGACTTCCAAAAACTTGTTTAATTTTTTATTGTTGTCCAATAAAACAACTTTATTGTTGTTTAATAAAACAAATTGTTCAAATTAAACAATGTACAGTTGTCTCCATTTTTCTCCACCAGTCTCCCCCGCCCCATGCACCCCACCAGCCACACTCAATCCTACCCACCTTTGGATTTGTCCATGAATCCTTTATAATGTTCCTTGACAACCCTTCATCTTCTTTCCCTCGTTATCCCCCTCCACTCTCCCCTCTGCTTACCATCAGTTTGTTCCTTATTTCAATGTCTCTGGCTATATTTTTGTTTGCTCGTTTGGTTTGTTGATTAGGTCCCACTTATAGGTGAGATCATATGGTATTTGTTTTTCACTGCCTGGCTTATTTCACTTAGCATATTGATCTCCAGTTTTATTCATGTTTTTGCAAAGGGTAGAAGCATCTTCTTTCTTTCTGCTGCATAACATTCCATTGTGTTAGTGTACCATAGCTTTCTGATCCACTCATTAACCTGTGGGTACTTAGGTTGCTTCCAGCACTTGGCTATTGTAAATTGTGCTGATATGGATATTGGGGTGCATAGATTCTTTTGAATTGATGTTTCAGAATTCTTAGGTTATAATCCCAGCAGTGGAATTCCTGGGTCAAAAGGCAGTTCCATTTTTAGTTTCCTGAGGAAGTTCCATACTGTTTTCCACAGTGACTGCACCAGTCTGCATTCCCACCAACAGTTTACTAGGGTTTCCTTTTTCTCCACAACTTTACCAGCACTTGTTTGTTGATTTGTTTATTATAGCCATTCTGACCTGTGTGAAGTGGTATCTCATCATGGTTTAATTTGCATCTCTCTGATAGCTAGAGATATTGAGCATCATTTCATACATCTCTGCGTCCTCTGCATGTCCTCCTTGGAGAAGTGTCTGTTCAGGTCCTTTGCCCATTTTTTAAATTAGATTGTTTTTCTTCCTGGTGTGGAGTCATGTGAGTTCTTTATATATTTGGGAGACCGAACCCCTTTGAGGTATCATTGGCAAATATATTTTCCCACACAGTTGGTTCCCTTTTTATGTTGTTGAAGTTTTTTTCAGCCATGCAGAAACTTTTTATTTATGTGAAGTTCCATTTGTTTATTCTTTCTTTAATGTCCCTTGCTCTAGGGGACATAGTGGTGGAAATATTGCTGCTTAGAATATTTGAGATTTTCCCACCTATGTTCTCCTCTAGGACTTTTATGGTGTCATGACTTATATATAAGTCTTTTATCCACCTTTAATTTATTATTGTGTATGGTATAAGTTAGTGGTTGAGTTTCATTTTTTGCATGTAGCTGTCCAGATCTCCCAACACCATTTGTTGAAGAAGCTATCTTTACTCCATTTTATGCTTCTGCCCCCTTTGTCGAATATTACTTGATCATAGATGCTTGGGTTTATTTCTGGGTTCTATATTCTGTTCCACTGATCTATGTGTCTGTTCTTATGCCAGTACCAGGATGTTTTGATTAGTGTGGGCTTGTAATATAGTTTGATCTCAGGTATTGTGATCTCTCCTACTTTGTATTTCTTTCTCAAAATTACTGCAGCTATTTAGGGTCATTATGGTTCTAATAATGGTTCTAATACATTTTTGAAATGTTTTTTCTATATCTGTGAAATATATCATTGGTATTTTAATAGGGATTGAATTGAATCTATAAGTTGCTTTGGTAGTATGGACATTTTGAAGATGTTAATTCTTCCAATTCATGAACATGGTATAGGCTTCCATTTATTTGTGTCTTCCTTAATTTCTTTCTTCAGTGTTGTGTAGTTTTCTGAGTACAGGTCTTTTACCTCCTTAGTTCAGTTTATTCATAGGTACTTTATTTTTTTGTTGTTATAGAAAGTGGAATTTCCCCCCTGATTTCTATTTCTGATGTTTCATTGTTGGGTACAAAAATCCCCTCAATTTCTGAATATTAACTTTGGATCTGCTGTTTTGCCAAATTCAGGCAACCTTATTAGGTCAAGTAGTTTTTTGGTGGAGTCTATAGGGTTTTCTGTGTACAATATCATTTCATATGCAAACAATGACAGTTTTGCTTGCTCCTTTCCAATTTGGGTGCCTTTTATTTCTCTTTCTTGTCTGATCAGAGTGGCTAGAACTTCCAATGTTGTGTTGAATAGAAGTGGGGAAAGTGGACACCCTTGTCTTGTTCCTGATCTTAGTTGGAAAGCTCTTATTTTTGTCTATTGAGTATGATGTTGGCTGTAAAAATATAATAATAATAATAATGATGACAGAAAACTTCCCTAACCTGGAGAGGGCAAAAACCATGTACGTTCAGGAAACACATAAGGTCCCAATCAAGATGAACACAAAGAGGTGTCCTCCAAGACACATCATAATTAAAATTTCAAATTTTAAATACAAAGAGAGAATCTTAAACAGAGCAAGGGAGGAAGAAAGTTTACCTACAAGGGAGCTCCAATAAGGCTAGCAGCTGATTTCTTAACAGCAACATTACTAGTCACAAGGGAATGACAAGAAATATTCCAAGTAATGACAAGCAAAGTCCTACAACCAAGACTACTCTACCCAGTGAGGTTCTTAATTAAAATAGAAGACAAAATTAGGAGTTTCCCAGACAAAAGAAAACTGAAAAAAATACACCTCTATCAAACCAGCACTGCCAGAAATGCTAAAGGGACTGCTATAAGAAGGGAAAGGAAAAGAGTGAGAGAGAGAGAGGAACATGTGTACAAAGGAGGGGAAATGAATAAGTAGCTAACCTTAAATGCAAATGAATTAAATGCTCCAATCAAAAGACATAGGGTAGCTGAATGGATAAGAAAACATGACCTGCACATATGCCCATACATAAGTAGAGCAAAAAACCTACACAGACTGAAAATGAAGGGTTAGAAAAAATATTCCAAGCAAATGAACAGAAAAAAAAAGCTAGGGTAGCAATACTTATATTAGACTGCAAAACAAAGTCCATAAAAAGAGACACAGAAGGACACTTCACAATATTCAAGGGAAGAATCCATCAAGAAGATATAAGCCTTATAAATATATATGCATCCAACATAGGAGCACCCAAATATATAAGGATAATCTTGGAGGACTTCAAGAAAGATATAGACAGCAACACTTTTATACTAAGGGGTTTTAACACCTTACTGTCAATAATGGATAGATCTTCCAAACAAAACAAAATTGTTTTAAATCACAATATTGTGGGGGAGGTTATTGAAGGAACATAGAAGCCAATTAAAAGAGCTCCCAATGGCCAAAGCTGGAACAATTTGAGCAACAAAATAAATAAAATGGTATTGGATTATAACCCAAGATGTACAATAAATATCAGTGCATCTATACTCATATATATATATGTACACACACACACACACACACACACACACACACATATATATATATATATATATATATATATATATATATATAATTGAATGGATAAATGAATGGAAGAGAATAGATACATCTCCCATGCAGAATAATTCTAAGTAACTTAAGCCAATACTCTGTCCTCAATGGGGTGGAATAGAACTCCTTACCCTTTAAGTGGGGGCTGCACATAGTAACTTCCTTCCAAAAAGTATAGTATGAACTGCAGTGGAGAAAGTTGACAGACATTACCTCAGCCATGTAATTAAGGTAAACATCAACAGTGATAAATCATACTGATAATATGTATCCTTGATAAAATGTAACAATAATGGCATCCATCCATAGACAATTGAATAAAAAAGGTGTGGTACATATACAATGGAATATTATGAAGCAATAAAAAAGAATGAAATCTTGCCATTTATGACAACATGAATGATCTAGTGGGTATTATTCTACATGAAATAAGTCAGGAAGAGAAAGCAAATACCATGCAGTTTGACTTACATGTGGAATTGGAAAACAGAACATAACAATCACACATAGAAACAGTCCAAAGGGATGGTTACCAGAAAGGAGGGGTAGGAGGATGGGTAAAAAAAAAGGGATACAGTCAATAATATTGTGATAAGTTTACATGGTGAGAGATGATTACTAGACTTAGTGTGATGATCATATTGTAAGGTATAAACGTGTTTAATCACTATGTTGTACACCTGAAACTAATATAACCAGTATGAGATTATTTACCAACTATACTTAGATTTTTTTTAAAAGGCAATGGCATTTTACTTCTGTCATCTTCCTCTCCAGAACCTGTAACCCCAATCTAATCATGAGACAAACATCAGGTGAACCTCAGTTCAGGGACATTATATAAAATACTTGAGAAGTACTCCTTAAAACTGTCAAAGTCATCAAAAACAAGAAAAGTCTGAGAAACAGTTATCACCAAGAGAAGTCTAAAAAGACAAGAATATTACATGCCATTTGATATCATAGATGGGATCCTAGAAGAGAAAAAGGATATTAGGTAAAAACTTAGAAAATCTGAACATAGTATGAACTTTAGTTAATAATAATGTACCAATATTTGTTCATTAATTGTAACAAATGTATCATATCTTAAAATGTTAGTGATGGGGAGAACTGGTTCTGTGGAGGATATGGAAACTCTCTATACTATCTTCACAAAACTTTTAATAAATTATTGTGACACTATTGTGAAATAAAATACTTTACTTTAAAAACCCTCCTGGGGCTTCACCAAGAGTTCCAGGTGCAGTGCAGTGTCCTGGGGTGGGTAGAGGTGATGGGAGGACCTCCTGTAGGCTTAATGTGTGCACCTTCACACAGAGTGTGTGTGTGCTGATGTGTAGGGCTTTGTGTATCTAGCAGGAAGATAGCTTCTATGCAAAAAAAAAAAATGAGTGTTTGAATTAAAGCCAGCATGTACATTTTTCCTAATAAAGCAAATGAAAATGTGTGTGTGTGTGTGCGTGTGTGTGTGAAATAGCAATGACTGAGGGGCAGCCCCACCACTCAAACTTCCTGCTGTCCCAGAGGTAGTGTTTTAAAGATAAGTCCAGATATCCTGGGTTGACATCCCAGGAGAGGTCTTTTGAGCTGCCTCACCAGGGGTCTCCTCACCCCAAACAGGCTCACCAACACACATGAATAATCACGCTAGTCAATATTTTCCTCTACCAGAAGGCAACTTTCTGTCCACCCCTACCAACTTCCCCTAACCTGACATATACTCTGCTTTGTTCTTACTTTCAAGGCCTCTTGGCATTTAGTTTACCTCACAATAAACTAAAATCTTTTCAAATGGGATCTTTGAATAATTCCAGAGGGGAGAGTTTCTTTGTAAATCCTGTTTGCTATGGATTCTGTACAGTGTTTGCAAATTCTACAGTGCTGGAAATCCCCCAGACCTATTTAAATCCCTTTTCCAATTACCCAGCCTCATCAAAGATGTCACTGACTTGAAGCAAAAATCCAAAAAGATTCTTTTCTTTAAAGTTCATGTGTGAAAGTCTAGATTTTTTAAAAAGCATGTTGCTTGTACAATACCATCAGCTGGTCACCAGGAGGAGGGGCTTCAAGCCACCAGTCTTGTCCTGTTGGTTACTGAGGCTAGAGACAGCTGTGTCCTGTCTCTGACATGTGGTTCAGTTTCCCAGCAGGTGGGCAATTTAAAACTAACTGAAAAAGAATATCTTAGAACCAGGGCACTCACGTTCAGTTTGGGTGCTCCCAAGAGTCACAGCTGAGCTATTGCTTCAAGTAGGCTGTCAGAGTTGTCCCTCCCACCCCCTGAAAGGCTCTTAAATGTTGGAAATTTACAGGGCTGATTATCCTATGACGAGGGTTTTTTCCTTAGCAAAAGGTCAAGGTGACAAAGTGCTAAATATTAGTCCTGGGAGGCTTTATGAGCTCATTCCACAGTTCTTGGGCTTTTGCAAATCTAACTTGGGAAAGAAAAGCTTGTGGTGTAGCTGCTCATAGCCACAGGCTTTTTGTTAAATAGAGGAACTGTCTCACAAAGGGGATGAAGTCCCAGAACATCCCTACTAGTATATCCCACTCTTCCTGCAGGCAGGAATGATGACCCTATGCCCTGAAATGGAGTTCTATTGGGAAGGAAATCCAGCCACAGCACATGATCATCAGGGTTCCCCAGGGTGTGTTCATTACTGTCCCTGTCTCCCAAGGTAGGAATGCTCCTTAGGGACTGTTTTAGCCATCTTGAGCTGCTATAACATAAACACATTGGATTGAGTGTCTTATGTACAACAGAAATTAATTTCTCACTGTCCTAGAGACTGGGAAGTCCAAGATCAAGGTGTCAGCATAGTTGGGCTCTGGTGAGGATGGCCTTTTTCTCACTGTGTCCTCGCATGGCAACAGGAGCTGGGAGTTCTTGGCTGTCTCACTCATAGGGATTCTGCCCAAGATCTAATCACCTCCTAAAGCCCTGCCTCCAAATACTATGAGACTGGGAGTTGGAATTTCAACATATGAATTTGTGGGGGCAGGGCTTGTTTGGTTACAACATATGTTTGTAACCAAACATTCAGTCTATAGGCAGCGCTCATACTCCTCAGCCCTGCAGTAGAGGCATATACTCCTCAGCCCTGTACTAGAGGCATTTCCCTGCTGAAGTGGTGGCATGACCAGCTGGTTGGGAGTCCCGGGGGTATCAATAGTGTATTTCTCTGCTAGGTCACCAGTGCTGAGTTTTAGGTACCTCTGATCCAGGGACTTAGGACTGCTTTCTGTTAGAATATCATTCATTTCCTCTTTTGGAATTGTGTGTAGAAAATTTTCCATAGTCATAAGCCAATTGCAAAGATCTTTCTGAACCAACTGGAGGAGTGTCTAGTCCACGGACCTCATGTTTTTGGAGGACACATCTAGAAGTCAAGTGCTTCTCCTCCCTTTCACCACTACCCTAACACTGTGTGTGCTTTATCATTGGCTTCTTGTGTGCCTTCTGTCCACCACCAAGAATCAGTCCTCAATCTTATAGGTCCTTACTCTGCCCTGGTCTCCCATGGCTAGCATGACTGACTTACCTGGTTTGACCAAGACTTCCCAGTTTTGAAACTGAAAACCCTTCGTTCCAAGAGCCCTTCTAGTGCCAGCATAACAAGATGGTTGGTCACTCTAACTGTGGCTCCCTTACCTGCACTCAAGTGGGTGGCCCAAAACTGCAGCCCAGTCTTTTTTTATTTTTATTTTCCCAATTTTTTATTTAATTATTTTTCAAGTACAGTTTTCTGTCTATTACTCCCATCCCACCCCACCCCCGTGCTCCCCCCTCCCTCCCATTTCCACCCTTCTCTGAAATAGAGAACAGGCTGATTCACTTTCCTAAATGAGATTTGCTAAGAGTCTGATCAGCTATTTCCCTGGCATTCAGGAATTGCTAAAACATCTGTTTTGTTTTATGGCTGAATTTTTTGGTTATGGGAGGAGGCTAACAAATTAATTGGGACCTTGATAATATTCACAAAGAACTCCCATGTCCCTGAGTTCATTTATCATTAAGGCTGCATTTCCTGAATGTTTCTTAAATTAAAGGGCTGCACTCAGCTCTGCTAGATGTAAGACTTCAGAAGCTGCTCAAAACACCTGAATCAGCTTCCCCAGTGATGGGGACAGGAGGTTCCCAAATGTAGCTAAGCCTATATGGTCTTTTTTTTCTGGGTCTGGGGAAAAAAACACATCACCCACTGCTCACTGAACAGTAGTTATGCTTGCTACCACAGCTTCACCACAGACTCTGAATCAAATGAGGAGCAGGATTTCTGAGAAGAGAAGGTATGTAGGTTTAAGAGAATCAGGAAGGCTTCTGGAGAGCAATAGGCTGAGTTGTGTTTTGAAGAGTGAGAGTTGAAGAATGGAAAAGTAGGATCAGGTTCTAAAGCTAGAGCCATACCCTCACTCCATGACACAAGTGTACTCACACACGTGGCTTACTTTTCTCCTTTCCTCAACTGTTCTGGTTTTGGAAAGAGAAGAGTACCTCAAGTGATATTTGACCTCCAACCCATCTCCCAATGATTACATTTGTCCCTAAACCACCCAACTATTTAGTTGATTTACCGGTAAATCTTCCAAGGAAAGGAAAAACAACAAGGACTTCAGTAGTCTATTTTAACCATAAAATGATTTTTTAGTCAGTTAGTATATTTTCTCTCTTAATTTTCTGCAATGTTAGTAGTTTTTGCTCTATTGCTATTATTATACCTGTAGGTTTTCTTTTTTAAAATTGTAGAAGAAATCAAGCTAGAGATGGATATCCCCTAGTGTTTGAATCATATCCTGGGAGTAAGTGAATTGGGAAAACTGTGAGTGTGCAGAGTAGAGGGGATATTGGTGGAAGGAATGAGAAACTAGTGAGGCAGTTTGGGAGTAAAGAGTGAAATGCCAGAAGTGTGTCTGCTCACTAATTTGTCCCTAGTGAATAAAATGGTCTCTGTCAAAGGTGTGGATTAAATTTTTTGAGCCCTGCCCATTTCTGCATTGATTTCCTCCTCTTTTTCCCATCCCATCTAAGATTACTTTATTTTCCTGCCTGCTTCTACAATCAAAGTCTTTGCTCAGAACAGTCATTCACACAAAGGTGTCAAAGATAGATGGCAGATCAAAGAGGGCCACTTGTGAATTCCTTTCTATTTTAATTAGATTATATTCAGACTGTAAACATAATAGCTAAATTGTGGAATATAGGATGTTGGTTGGAAAGGATGTTTGAGTCTTTGGGGATCCTGTAAAATACAAATGGTGGTAGATCTGACTACACCTGAAGATAGAGCCAGCTCTGACAGAAATGTAATCAATGACAAAAATAAAGATCAAAATTTATCTGTGCTCCTTGAATACAGTAGCACAGAAAGGCAGAAAACTGACGTTGCAGAATTAGAGTAACATTTCCTATTTTGTGTGTTTGCTGCTCAACTACAGAACTTTAAAATTCTGAATCACTTCCTAAAAGTTTAATGGATTTGAGCTCAGCCAACATATTATCTATTATCTCTTTCCAATAAGTCAGAACAATCTGCTAATGTTCCTTGAGGATCTATATACAAAAAGCATTTTGCTTCTTCCTCTGTAGGATACAAAATGAATATAGAAATACCTTTCTTACAAGATTCTTTAATAATTAGAGGTAATCTATGTAAGTGTTTTAATATAAAATAAGCACTCAATTGGTGCTTGGTATTGTTGCTTTGTCATTATTCTAGCTTAAATACCTTCTGCCTGCTTGACTTTGGGTAAGTTAATTTACTTCTCTGAGCCTGGTTCCTTGAAGATCATATGTGTAGTTCCTACTTTACAAGGCTGTTATGAGTCTAATAAGATAACATATGTAAGGTTGCTTTGAAAACCATGAAACACTGAACAAATGTAAAGAATTATTCATCTGTCAGAGGGAGGAATACTCAGTCCTAAATGGGTGGAGGAAGTCAGATGCTCTCATTTCGTCTCCTACCACCTGGAGCAGGCCCAGGAAGAGGTCTTGGGACATCTCTGCTGCACTGTCCACTGCCAGGGATATAAATCCAGGTCTTTGTTTGATTGGATTCATAGGATGTTATAAGGTAAGGTTGAAATTGTTTTAAATTTTCACCTTCTGATTGCATCATCCATTTGTTCATTCATTTAACCTTCTTGGGGGAGGGGAGAGAGAGATAGACAGACTGACAATTTTCCTGACCTTCTGACTCTTCTGAAGATTAAACCAAGAAATATGCTCTTCAATTCCTATTGCAGAGCACAGTGGGAACTTAAAAGTTTCTCTACCTAGTTCTTACCTCTAGCCTGAGGTGCAGATCTTTTCCCAAGTGATTGGCAGGTTTATAATAACATTCTTGATGGCTGAATGACCTTAGATTTCTCATACTCTACAGCAGCAGCCTTGTCTCCATCACAGCCCCTCATATTAAAAAGAATGAGCTAATTTAGAGAGAACCCATCTGCATAATAACCGGTGTGATGACCATAAGAATGTATGACTCGGACCTGCTGCAGGAGCATAAGTGACTGATAGCCCAGCCACTGCTCTCTGGATCCATCATCATGCTTACTTAAGGTCACACTCCCTTTGAGCTAGTCTCAGCCACTCTGGGTATGACAGTGGTCTTAAGGCAGGCCTATTCTGGTGAGACAGTAGACTGGAGTAGAAGCTGAACCTGACCTGGAATTTTGCTGCAGTTCAAAATTCTTCTTGTCCATGTCTCTCCCTTCCCTTTTTTCTCTCATGTGTACCAGACCTGCAGTGTGGTCTGAAGATGCTGCCTCACTTCCCTGGACATCTCCTCCAATAAATTTCTTAGATACCTAATCTCAACATGGCATCTGCTTCTCAGCAGACACAAATTGACATAGCCAGTAGCAAAGGACATGTTTGGTTACATTAAGATGTGTTTACAAGTATAACCTGTGTGAATGTGAATTTGGAAGTTCGTGCATTTTAGTTCTCCAGACATCTGCTCAACTCTGACTGTCCAAGTAGCTCAGAACATCGGGTTAGTTGATGAGGTCAGAGCAGAATAAAATGTGCTTCCTTCCTGGGTTTTTCTCCCTCTATTTTCTAGGGCAACTATATTCACAGTAGGGGACATTAGCATATAGTTGCTATCAGACTGGGAACATGATTCTTTAGGAATTCAACCATGTCGCCTCACCTATGTCTGTTCAGGTTACATGAGCCATGCCATTTTGTTATTGTTTGGCATCCCAACTGGTTATAAGCTTCTGACAGCAGCAAAAAACAAACAAACAAACACAAGCAAACAAACAAACACCTTCTCTGGGAAAGCTTGAAAAAGGTAGGGCTGTGGACATAGGCCCAGTAAAGAATATGCTGCTTAAAAAGCAAACTAGAATTCCATCTGAGTCCACAGCTGTGGTGGATATAAAATTCACTGGTGAGGCATGAGCTTACAGAGCCATCAGTGAAGGGTGCCAGGTAACTGTGGAGAGTGCCATTTCCATAAACCTACTAAGAGTTTTCCACTTAAAATGATAAAAAGTCTTTTAAACTTGGTTCATGTGTATTTGTTATTCACAATTTCAATGGTTTTTATTTTGTAATTATTTATGGAGAAGAATCTTATAATATTTCCCACATGCATAGTCTCTGAAGGTCTCCCTCTGGTCCACAGACCTGCCCCTGGATGACCCATCTCCTGCACACACTCTCAAATGGGCCCCAATCAGCAGTGTGTTGGTAAATGTTTAATGACTGGATCTCTGAGTAAAGCACTCCAATTTGTAGTGTCTTCTGTTTCCTGTGGTGTACATGCTCCCACCAGGGGAGGTTTCACGTTGCCATCATGGTGTTCCTGAACATTATGACACATGAGAAGAGATGCATGTGATTGGCTCCCATGAGCAAGTGGGAAAGGGTCCAGCACCCCTTGCTTCTAACTTTTTCTACTGTCCTTGCCTTCTAATGATAAGGACATCTTAGGGAGAGGGCCACTTTTGCAAAACTTACCTAAGGGGGCTCTAGTCAAATTAAGTCACTATCTGTGATTAAACTAAAGCTCACATTTCTTTGGAATTTATATAAAAATACGCTGAGTGAAATAAGCCAGGTGCTGAAGGACAAATACCATATGATCTCACCTTTAACAGGAAGCTAAACAACAAAACAAACAAGCAAGCAAAATATAACCAAAGACACTGAAACAGAGAACAGGCTGACAGTGACCAGGGGGGAGAGGGGAGGGAATTTCAGGGGAAATAGGGGAGGGATTTAGAGGAACGTATATAAAGTATACATGGACAACAACTGAGAAGGGTGGAAATGGGAGCGGGGGAAGCATGGGGGTGGGATAGGATGGGAGTGATATACAGAAAACTGTACTTGAAAAATAATTAAATAAAAATTAGAAAAAAAATAAAAGCAAAAAAACCCCTGCTCTCCTTCCTAGTATAAAAAAACTATGGCCATCACAAAAACATTATTACAAGAACAATGAGGACCAGGAGTGATGCTCATCTCCTCCTCAAAGTTCTAATCTCACTCTCCTTCAATGAAGAAGTTGTTTCACTATCAGCATGTGGCAACTTGAAAGCATTTTGTCCAGTCAAGTTCAGAGATTAGCTTGGTGGTTAAGTCATCAGCCCAATAATACAATTCCTTTTAAAGCCATGGATTACTTAGGGATCTAATAAAGACTATCATTCTTGCTACAGAAAAATGCACAAGCACTTAAAAGAATGCCTACCAATTCATGAAAGTCATGGGTTTCCTCCTGCCCCATCCCTGTTCATTTGTAAACCCAAAGTTGGGAACATCTTTTAAAACTTTTTTCATTTATTGGTTTTGAAAGAGACAGAGATATTAATTTGTTGTTCTATTTCCTTATGCATTCATTGGTTGCTTCTTGTTTGTACCCTGACCAGAGATAGAACCAGGATGATTTTCTAACCAACTGAGCTACCCAGCCAAAGCCCAAAACTGTTCTCTTTTTGCCTCAGAAGTCTCCAATCTAAGCTGATGGAACCCAAGAGGATTTTGTATAGAAAATGCAGTTGCCCTATTTGTGGAAACATTCTTTACAACATTTATTCAGACCAAGCACATTGGATCTCAAAAATAGTTCTTTTTATTATATTGCATTCCTTTTTAAATATATTTATTTATTTATTTATTTTTAGAGAGAGGGTAAGGGAGGGAGAAAGAGAGAGAGAAACATCAATGTGTGGTTGCTTTTCACTTGGCCCCCACTGGAGACCTGGCCTGCAACCTAGGCGTGTGCCCTGACTGGAAATCAAACTGGCGACCCTTTGGTTCACAGCCTGAGCTCAATCTACTGAGCTATACCAGCCAGTGCTAAAAATAGATTTAAAAAAATCCTAATGTTAGGCTCTGCAGAGGCACTTCCATGTGCAGAGGATCTGACTTCACTCAGAATTCTGTGGAACTGTCCAGATAATTAAGAAGAACTGGGGAAACAGTATTTTGGAGCTTCTTCTTCCACAAGTGCTAATTAATGAGCTGATGTACATAGAAGTGAGCAACAGGTAAATGCAGGTAGAAATAGTTGTAAGTGGCCAGAAGATGAGATCCTTGTGTGAGAAGGGCTGAAGGTACAAAATAGTCTCATTAAAAATACACATTATTGATCAAGAAACATTTTCATGGCATTGTTTTTTTGGTTACCTTCTAAAAGACTCAAATCCAGTAGATCTCTGATGAGTTTACTAGGTCACATTCCCGTTCTCTGCTGGGTGCCCCTCCCATTTCTTTTTAGGTCTACCTAAATCATCACCACCTCTAGGTCTTGTAGGTACAGGTGCTTCTGCCATCTTTTTATAGGTCTCAGAGGAAAAAATTAGTTTTAAAAGCTGCCTCAATTTTCCCAGTATTTTTGGTTCTGAGGGACAAATTTCATTACCTGTGTAGATATATGTACATGTTTTTCATTGGTCCTTGCTAGTATATACTTTTAGAGAGATTTTTTTCTCATTCTTCAATTTGTGGCCAGGGTTCTTTGATTTTTAGATGACTTCTAAGACATTTCCAAAGTGCCTAATATTAAGGAAAGCCCCATCCACTTTTAATCTGTCAGAATCAAGTGCCTTCTATATGATAGGCACTGAGCTCTGTGGTGAGTGAATATAGATATGTCCCTGACATCAGGAGTGGAGACATCTGTTAATGGGAGATTCACAGAAATGAATGTAAAGTCACACCTGAGATACCAGTGCAAATGAGAGGTGCCAGGTGCCCTGAGAAGTTGGAATGCAGGACCTGAATAGTGAGAGAGGACAAAGGATGATCTCAAAGAGTGACTATGTAGTTGAGCTCTAAAAGAGAGGCGGGAGGTAAAGTAGAAAGCAGCTAAGTGGAGAGGAGAATTTGTGCCTAAGGAAACAGCATGTTCAAGGTCCCTGGTCACCGGGAGAGCACAAAATGGTCAGGGCCAGGAAAAGGCTAGCTGCTGAAGACAAGAATAACCAAATAACTGACATGATAAATGTAAAATCTAGGATTGTGGTTATGGTTGGTGCACCAGGAATGATGGAGGGCTTCAACCATTTTATACTCCTGCGTACTTAAAAGTTGGTAAGTGAGTACATGGAGTTTGAGTGTTTATATATATTTTGATATAACCAAATGTTTAATATTATTTAAAAAATAAGGGCCAGTGAGCCTGAGTACAAAGAAGAAAGGAGAAAATGTTTCAGGATGAAGCTGACAGTTACAAAAAGATATGAGTAAGAGGACATGTTGACCAGCTTAAGTAAGTTAAAATAGCATGATAGCTGTTTTCACAATGTAGTTTATCAGAATCCTGAAATTCTTTTTTCTTTTTAATATAATTTATTGATTATGCCATTATAGTTGTCCCATTTCCCCCCATTCATTCCCATCCACCTTGCATACCCCCTCCCCCTCCATTCCCCTTTTAGTATATATCCATGTCACAAGTTCTTTAGATTCTATATTTCCCATACTATTCTTGCCCTCCCCCATCTATGTTCTATCTACCGTCTATGCTACTTATTCTCTGTACCTTCTCCTCCCTTCTCCTCCTCCCACTTCCCTGTTGCTAACCCTCCATGTGATCTCCATTTCTATGGTTCCACTCCTGATCTAGCTGTCCTCTTAGTTTGCTTTTGTTTTAGGTGTGGTTGTTAATAACTGTGAGTTTGCTGTCTTTTTACTGTTCATACTTTTTATCTTCTTTTTCTTAGATAAGTCCCTTTAACATTTCATAGAATAAGGCCTTGGTGATGATGAGGTCCTTTAACTTGACCTTATCTGAGAAGCACTTTATCTGTCCTTCCATTCTAAATGAAAGCTTTGCTGGAGAGAGCAATCTTGGATGTAGGTCCTTGCCTTTTACGACTTGAATACTTCTTTCCAGCCCCTTCTTGCCTGTAAGGTCTCTTTTGAGAAATCAGCTGATAGTCTGATGGGAACTCCTTGGTAGGTGACTGTCCCCTTATCTCTTGCTGCTTCTAGGATTCCCTCCTTCAATTTAGTCTTGGCTGATGTAATTATGATGTGCCTTGGTATGTTCCTCTTTGGGTCCAACTTCTTTGGGACTCTCTGAGCTTCCAGGATTTCCTGAAAGTCTATTTTCTTTGCCAGATTGGGGGAGTTCTCTTTTATTATTTGTTCAAATAAGTATTCCATTTGTTGCTCTTCCTTTTCCTCTTCTGGAGGAAGAAGAGGAAAGATGATTCAAATGTTGGAACGTTCAACGATGTTCTGGAGGTTCGTAAGCCTCTCCTCATTTTTTTTTAATTCTTGTTTCTTTATTCTTTTCTGTTTGGTCATTTTTTTTCTTCCTTCTGGTCCACTTCTTTAAGTTCCAGTTTCCTTTCTATCACTATTAGTTTCCTGTGTGTTTCCCTTCATTTCAATTAGTTTAGCCTTCATTTGTTCCTCTAATTTGTGACTAAAATCAACCAGTTCTATGAGCATCCTGATCAGCAGTATTTTGAACTGTGCATCTGGTGGGTTGGCTATTTTTTTGTCACTTAGAATTATCAGCTCTGGGGCTTTGAGCTGTTCTTCTTGAGCCATAATGTTTGGTCCGTTCATGCCTGTTTTGTATGAGGTGGGGAGCCTTAGGTGTTCACCAGGGTGGAGTGACCCAGTCGCTGGGTTGTGATGCTGTATGTGGGGGTGGGGTCAGAGAGGGGCAATGGCATTTGTTCCACTCTCTCTCAGATTTCAATCCTTTCTGCTGCTTCTTGCAAGCAAACCCCGCCTCCCCCACCAGTGCTGGCTTCCGGGTGTATAGGCCTATGCACCCTCCAGGACCCTGTGGGTCTCTCCAATAAACTCTTTGTGAGCCTGGGAGCTTCTCTCTGCACCTCGACCCCGAAAGTTTTTCCAATTGGTGCTTTTAGGCTTTAATTCCCATTGCTGGGGCTCTAGGCTGCACAGTCTGTCTCACTGCTCGCTCCTTTGCCTGTTTGATCTAAGTGTGAATATGTGACCATGGTCAGCCAGCCGCCTTGTGCCCCCACTGGGTTCGCCCCACTCCACACCTGGGATCTGCCGACTGCTGCCTGAGTGCCTGGGTTGGTCTGGCCACTTTTTCCTGCTCGACCCTGCTCAACCCCAGTCACCAGCCACTGACTCCGCTCCTCTTACCAGTCTAGCTGAATGGTTCATTGTTGTCAGACTTCCATACAGTTCAATTTTCTGTGTTTTGGTTTTATTTTTATTACTAAACCTTTGTTGTCTTTAAACTTGGTTGTGTGAGGATGCACAGTGTTTCCACCTACACCTCCATCTTGGCTGGAAGTTTTGAAATTCTAATTTTTGTAATCACTGCTTTAGAGTGATCTAAACTATTACTTATGTAAATGGTGTTCACCAAGAGTTTTTCACTTTTTAAATTTTATTTTTATTGTTGACACGATGAGAGGGACATATTACAGATTCCCCCCTCCCCCTGCTTCCCTCTAGCAACCACCACACTGTTGTCTATGTCTGTGGGTGATGCATACATGGTCTTTGGCTGAGCTCTTCACCAAGGGCTTTTACCATGTGACTCTTCCACCATGGGGTAATAAGGCATTAACCTAGCCAAATATTATGAATGCTGTAGTTATTGGTTATAAATATACAGGAAAATGAAAAAAAAGCAAAACTAATATTTATTTAGTACACTGTAATTAAAAACAGTGGAAACATTAATTGAAGTTTTATTCATTTTATATTTTATCCTCACCCAAGGACATTTTTTCATTGCTTTTAGAGAGAGAGGAAGGAGGAGAGAGCAGGAAGAGAAAGAGAGAGAGAGAAATATAGATGTGAGAGAGAAACATCCATTGGTTGCCTTTTCATACTCACCTGACTGGGAATCGAACCTGCAGCCTTTTAGTCTACAGGATGATGCTCCAATCAACAGAGCACACAAACCAGGGTGATTAAACTTTTATTTTTTTGTTAAAAGCTTTTCAAGAGTAGACTGCAGAGTGTTTGCCTTCTTCTTCTCATGATATGTTACTCTATTGTGCCAGCATCTTTCCTCTGCATCGTTAGAATGTTATAATCATTTGTAAGTTTGGATCAGCTTTTGGCATTTTACCCTTTGAATTTTCAATGTCATGAAACATTTCTAAGAGTTTCTTTAATATATTTTTTTATTTTTTTTCTGGTGTTCTTCTGGGACATGTTCCTCCTGGTTATCATAACCGCTTTCCTGCTTTTGTGCAGAAATTCGTGTTCCCTAAGTTCCTGTGGCTATATGTCTAGGGTCTCGCCAAAGGAGGCAGTGTCCACATTTCCAGCCATTTTTTCTATAACTCCACTTATTTTCTTCTTTCTAAGTTTTTTTTTTTTGATCCTAGAGAGAGGGGAAGGTGGGAAGAAAGAAAGGGAGAGAAACATCAATGTGAGAGAGAAACATCAATTGATTCCTTCTTGCACACACCCAAACGGGGGGCTGAACCCACATCCCAGTCATGTGCTCTGACCAGGAATCGAACTGTAGACCTTTTGATCTGCAGGATGATGCCCAACCAACTGGGCCACACTGGTGAGGGCAAATACTTCAAACTTCATTTGTATTCTATTTTAATTTCACTTCTAAGTGTTACCATTTTTTGTTTCTTTGTTATACTTTCATCTTTGTTGGCTAATTCTATATTTTGATTATTTACTTTTGTAAAATGTCTCCCACATGGGTGGAAGACAAGGAGGTCACACAGCTGCACGCTTTGCAGCCTGTGCACGAATTGATAACAGATGCATAGTGATCAGTCATCGACAGAAAGAAGAAAGTGGCATGATTAGTCTCTGATCCTGACCCACATCTGTTATTTATGTAGTGACCTGTGGTCTGAAGAGCACGTAGCAGTTTATACCTTGTGCACCTATTCACATTTAACACACCTTGATAATTGAAACTTGCATCATGTTGATGAGGGACTAGTTTAGTTTATTTAAATTGTGCTAATTGAAATTCATGCATGTTAGATCTGTGCAAAATGACTGCTTATATTTACATATGAGTCAGAAAGAGTCATTCATTTTGGAGAAAGCAGAGCAGAACAGAGCAGGGCTCTGAGGAAGTGAAACAGGAAGGAGGGAAAATTTCAAAATCTAAGTTTTCCAGTAGTAAAATGCAGCATTGGAAACAGTACCTGATACCTGGTTAGAGAACATAGCAAGCAGAGGTGGAGAGGTAGAGATAAAGAGGCAGCAGCTGAAGGAAGAAGGGTCCCAGAGGAAAATCAGAGCCTGACCCAAGACCAACTACTCTTACTCTTAAGTTTTCCTAAGCTGGACAAGTGACTGTCAAAGGTTGTATTGACAAGATCTGATTGTTTCTACCCCATTTCTATCTTCTACAGAATGAGTGTTTTCTCTTATTTTGCAGAAGAAGAAACTGCTAAATCAAGTCTGCTTGAATTCCCATCATTAATTATTTGAACATATTTTCATGTGAAATTTAGATGTAAAACATTCCTGTGTTGCTACCTCTCAAGGCCAAAAGGTTCACATGGGATTCGGGAACATGGATGAACATCACAGAATTGTTGGGATGTCTGACATGCCTTTATCCAAGCGTGGGTGGGCCACGCATACTGCAAGCTGCATATGGGAGTCCCAAATCTCTTTTATACTAACTGCGCACAAAGCCAGCAGGGTGCCAAGATGTTGTAAAACAGCACACACAGGTTCATTCAAGGCTATGGGAACACTGCTTATTTTAGTTGCCCAGACACTTGGGTAAGGGAGCCTTACTCAGTTTCCCCTACAATTCCCATTACAATGGAAGCATGCCAGACACCATCATTCATATAAGGCTTCCCAAAGCTTGGGGTTTGCTGCAGGATGGTGATGGAAAACATCCTGGATGAGGACAGGTTTGGAAGACATTAAAGAGAATTATGAATACACATAAAACACTTTGCCCTGCCAATGAAATGAATTCTAAAATAATCCTTCACTTTAAAGTGACAGAGAACTTTGGTTTTTGTTTCTCCTTCCCGCCCCCTGCTTTTTTGGTGTCGTAGATGAGTCAAGTTCTCTTAGCAGCTCCTCTGGGTTTGGAAAAAGAGTCTTTTCTGGAGATCTCTTGGTGTCCTTCTCTAACTGTCCACAGCAAATAATGACAGACCATTTTAAGATCAACATAAAAACAATGTCATTTGGAGGATCAGAGGGGTATCACTGGGCTGTGACAATGGGGAAAATACACTAAAGAAAGAAAAAAGGAAAGAAGGAAGGAAGGAAGGAAGGAAGGAAGGAAGGAAGGAAGGAAGGAAGGGAGGAAGGGAGGGAGGGAGGGAGGGAGGGAGGGAGGGAGGGAGGAAGGAAGGAAGGAAGGAAGGGGGAAGGGAGGGAGGGAGGGAGGAAATGAATTTAAAGCCAGTAACCTAAATCAGGACATGTACAATAACTGCTTTGGTACAGGTGAAAGAGGCTAGGCTTGGGACCGTGCTACATATTTCCTGGATATCACTATTGCTTAGAACAAAATCACTATAGTATTTTAATATAGAGAAAATCTCTACAGGTCTCAGGTAGACATACTTTATGGGGAGGCTGATAAATCTGAAGAAATGTTGTTTAGTTTGGATTAGGTACAAAGCATGATTTGTGATTTTGTTTCTTTGACTCCCCAAATCTGCAGCATAATGGTACAATAAACTTAATCAAATTGGGTATGTATTTAGACTTGAAATGAAACAGATCCAGTCCTTGCTTCCTTGCTAGGCAAGTCTTGGGAATAAACTGAACCATTTTCCATTTTCAGAGTTGAGCTTTTTATGAACCCTCTAGCTTTTGGAGTAATTTAAAGATTTTTCACTTAGAATATTTCTGCTACTCTGAGATCTCACTGGATTTGTTTTTACGTTTTAAGAAAAGTAAAGTTAAATCATGATGTTTGAGCTACCCTGATAAACAGACTGAAAAATTACCCCTTTCATGTGGGAAGAGTATGTTTCAGTTATCACCTAGAAGTCATTTTTACTTCATTTATATACTTATGGTAGTGATACTGAGTTCTTTTGTTAAGAAAACATTACTCACTATTTGAAAAGTCTGAAACAGAACAAATCCTTAAAGTAAACAAGAAAGGTTTTAGAGTGTGAGTATATTATTTGTGAGTTTTATTAGAGACTTTATAGTGATTTCAATTTAGAGTTTGTTTCTGAAAAACAGCTTAAATGTCACTATTTGACAAGAATGTATCTTTTTCAGAGAAATATATACAATTGGACCTTCATATTAGCAGCTTCTGCATTTTTGGATTCAACTACCCGCAGATAGAAAATATTTGAAAAAATACATGTACTATGTAGTTAGGCCTACAATCATTGCATTTATGCAGAACATGTACAGATTTTTTCTGTTGTCATTATTCCCTAAAAAAATACTGTGTAACAACTCTTTACATAACATTTCATTGTATTGGGTATTGTAGGTAATCTAGGAATGACAGAGTATATGGGAGAATGTGCATAGGTTATATGCAAATACTATGTAATTTTATGTAAGGGACCTGAGCATCTGTGAATTTTGGATTTGTGGATTTGAGATCCATGAGAGTCCTGAAACCAATCCCTTATGGAGAGCAAGAGATGTCTATAGTTGACACCTTTTAAAAAATATATTTTATTGATTATGCTATTACAGTTGTCCCATTCCCTCCCTTTTTTCCCTCCACCCTGTACCCTCTGTCCACCTGCATCCCCCCATCTTAGCTTATGTCCGTGGGTCATACATACAAATTCTTTGGCTTCTCCATTTCTAATACTATTCTGAACCTTCCCCTGTCTATTTTGTACCTACCATTTATGCTTCTTATTCCCTGTACCTTTTCCCCATTCCTATCACTCCCCCTCCCTGTTGATAATCCTCAAGTTGATCTCTGTTTCTGTGAATCTGTTCCTGTTCTATTTGTTTGCTTAGTTCGCTTTTGTTTACATACTTTTAGGTTCTGTTGTTGATAGTTGTGAGTTTGTTGCCATTTTACTGTTCATAGTTTTGATCTTCTTCCTTTTCTTAGATGAGTCCCTTTAATATTTTATATAATAAGGGGTTGGTGATGATGAACTCCTTTAACTTGACCTTATCTGGGAAGCACTTTATCTGTCCTTTCATTCTAAATGAAAGCTTCGCTGGATAGCGTAATCTTGGATGTAGGTCCTTGCCTTTCATGACTTCATATACTTCTTTCCAGCCCCTTCTTGCCTGCAAGATTTCTTTGGAGAAATCAGTTGATAGTCTAATGGGAACTCCTTTGTAAGTACGAGACAGGCAACTGTCTTTTTTTTCTCTTGTTGCTTTTAAGATCCTCCCTTTATCTTTAATCTTGGGCAATGTAATTATGATGTGCCTTGGTGTGTCCTTTTTTGGGACTCTCTGAGCTTTCTGGATTTCCTGAAAGACTATTATTTCCTTTGCCAAATTTGGGAATTTCTCCTTCATTATGTTTTCAAATTAGATTTCAATTTCTTGCTCTTTCTCTTCTCCTTCTGGCACCCCTATGATTCAGATATTGGAATGTTTAAAGTTGGTCCTAATGTTTAAGGAGAGATTCCTAAGCCTCTCCTTATTTTTTTTTTTGAATTATTCTTTCTTTATTTTGTTCTGGTTGAATGTTTATTTCTTCCTTCTGGTCTAAATCATTGATTTGAGTACTGGTTTCATTCACTCCGCTGTTAGTTCCCTCTGTATTTCTTTATTTCAATTTTCACAGACTTCACTTTTTCCTCTATTTAGTGCCCAACCATACTCACCCATTTCTGTGAGCATTCTGAATCCCAGAGTTTTGAACTGTGCATCTAATAGGTTGGCCATCTCTTCATCGCTTAGTTGTATTTTTTTCTGGAGCTTTGATTTGTTCTTTCATTTGGACCATTTTTGTTTGTTTTAATGTGCCTGTTACATAGTAAGGGGCAGAGCCTTAGATATCCACCAGGGCGGGGCTACCAACATCCCTGCTTTGTGGCACTGTATGTGGGGTAGGGGTCTGAGAGGGAACAATGCTTCTTGCCCAGCTCTCATTTGACTTTCGTTCACTTCCTCTGCTACCTATAAGCAAATTGGACTTTTCTGGTGCTGCTTCTGGAGTGGATGGATTTGTGTACATTCTAGGACCCTGTGGTTGTCTCCAACAACCTCTCCTGGAAGGCCGGGAGTTTTCTCACAGTCGCAATGTCCACAGATTTTTTCAGTCCAAGGTTTTGAGGCTTTCTTTCCCTGTGTTGGAACCCTATGTTGCGTGGTCTGTCTTACTCCCCAGGTGTTCTGCCTGATTCAGCCTCCTTGCTGCATCCTCTCTGCCCCAGCTCCACCCCTCCTACCAATCTGGATGAATGTTTCTTTAACTCTTTGGTTGTTGGAATTCCATACAGTTTGATTTTCTGGCACTTCTGGTTGTTTTTAAATTTGTTGTTTTTCTTCTTTTTGTTTTGCAAGGAGGCACAGTGTATCTATCTATGCTTCTATACTGGCTAAACATCTCTGTAGTTGACAATCTTTATCTTTATTAATATTTATAGAAAAAGTAGGTTGATATTATTACTATTGTTGTCATTATTATACTGCTTTACAGATGGGATAAATACTGAAATTTGAGACATAAAACCTTTTCAATGGGGATCTTTTGCTTTCATTAATGAAGAATCAACTTGAACAAATTCTGCTGCTGAGAACAAGTGGAAGAGCTGGATGAAATGGGAAAAATACTTAAAAACCTTTGTTGTGAGGGCATTTGCTGACCCAGGGAAAGGAGGTAAAAAATTGAACTAAGGTCTTGGCCTAATACCAGGGCAAGGGAAACAAAATTCAAAAGTTAAAGCCCACCAAAGGTGGAAAACCTGGTACTCGCTCCACTCATATTTGGAGCTAGGACTCCAAAGATTTTCAACCTAGGGTCCAAGTGAACCAGATGTAAACCCACATTTGTGTTGATTCATAGCTCATGTTCTCTTCCATTGGCTGGTCTGGGAACCTCATCTTAAACTTGAATTGAGGTGGTCTTAGAATAAGCATTTTCTCTGATGGTAGAATAAGTAGAATCGAAATAAGTAGAATGTTATGCCTGTAATTGAGGCTTAAGATAGTAGAATAAGTCTCTACTATCTTAAGCCTCAATTACAGCTACAACTTTTTTCAAATAGGATGTCAAGGATAGGCAGGTAGAAACAGAAATGAGATGCCATGAACAATTATCAGCAGAAACAACAGAAAAAGTCCACAGTGACTCTTAGTGAATGATATTAGAATGGTCATATACAGATTTTAAAATAACTATGCTTAATTAGTTTGAAGAAGTAAAAGAGGAACTTAAAATATATAAGCATCTAAAGGAAACCTTAAAAGGGGTATACCCAATATAAAAAGAATCAAACTAGGAATTATAGACTTTTAGGCAATAAATTTAGAGTACAAAACATTGTACTTAAGAACTGAAGAATACACTCTTTTCAACCACAGGCAAAACATTTACAAAAGTTGTTTGCACAGATTGGACCATAATGCAAAGTCTCAATACACTTTACAAGTACAGGGGGTATATTCTAGCAATTGTGCTAGAAAGCAATTTTCAAAAAAGTAAGACTAAACAATCTTCATATGTTTCAAAATAAAGAAGTACATGCTTTTATATTTAATGAATAAAAGAAGGAATCACAATGGGAAGAGGGTCTGGGGAGCTGGGTGGGAAAAAAGTGATGGGATTAAGCAAGAGAAAAAGATATCTATCACATAGACCTGGACGACAGTATTATGATTGCCAGAGGGAAAGGAGAGGTGAGGGAAGTGGAAGTGTAGAGAACAGGGTGGAAAAGGACTTGACTTTGGGCTGTGAACATACAATGTTGTATGCAGATGTTTACTGAGTTGTATACTTGAAACCTATATGCTTCTATTAACCAATGTCACACCAATAAATTCAATAAAATACATAAATAGAAAAATATTTTAAACTAATTATAAAAATATTATATATTCACACTCATTAGAGGCAGTTAAAGGCATGATTAGAGCAAATCTTATAACCTCAATGAATATATATGATTTTTAAAAGGTACAAAAGCAATGAGTTAAGCATCAGTGTAGGAAACTAGAAAAATAACAGTAAAACAAACAAAATGAAAGGAAAAACATTTGATGTAGGGTTTTTGTAGATTTACCTTAGCAAATTAAGGTGGTTCCATTCTACTTTTTGTATACTATAGTATTTTATTGTAAATAAATGTTGAAATTTATTTACACAAATTTATTTAACAACAAAAAGATGTTGAAACATCTTTTTGCATCTATTATTGCTTATATAGACT
Source organism: Sturnira hondurensis (assembly GCF_014824575.4). NCBI lineage: Eukaryota > Metazoa > Chordata > Mammalia > Chiroptera > Phyllostomidae > Sturnira > Sturnira hondurensis. The sequence continues at coordinate 3,017,422 of NW_028076902.1, read as the reverse complement.
TTCCCCCCTAATCTGGGAATGTGATTAATCACAGTAAGATAAGCTTATGTTGAAACAACCTTTCATTCCTGGAATAAATGCAATTTGGTCTCAATTTGTTCTCCTTTTTTTAAAAAAAGATTTTATTTATTTATCTTTAGAGGGGAGGGGAAGGAGAGGAGAGAAATATCAATGTGTGGTTGCCTTTCATGCGCCCCCTGCCGGGAACTATATCCCCTGCTGGGAACTGGCCTGCAACCCAGGCATGTGCCCTGACTGGGAATCGAACCACGATCTTCTGGTTCACAGGCCCGCGCTCAATCCACTGAGCTACACCAGCCAGGGCCTGTTCTCCTTTTTTAATTAATAGATTTGTTAGTGTTTTGCTTATACTTTTGGCATTAAGTTAATGGATAAGATTTTTTTCTCTCATTTTATGATACAGAATTTTGGTATTAAAGTTTCTGAACTATAAATGAATTGAGGAATAGGCTCTTTTTCTTATCTAAGGAGTCTGGAAAATTATTATTATTTTTGAAATTTTTGTAGAACTATCTGGGGAATGCAAATGGCCTTGAATTATTTTTTGGGGGAAAGTTCAGATTACTCATTCAAGTTCATTGATGGTTTTAATACTATTGACTCATTTTATTTCTTCCTGAATCAGTTTTCATGAGTAATATTTTTGCCTATTTTATCTAAATTTTCAAATATACTTGGCTTTAGGACAATAGGCAGTAGTGGGTGTTGTGGCTTTCAAGACCTACACAAAGTGCATAAATTCAACAGCATGAAAAACATGATATCGATCCAACTCAACACTTCCTGCTATCAGCCCCAGCAGGACTGTTAGTGAGCAAGTTCTGCTTTGCCTTCTTGTTAGTGAGATAGAAACATAAATTTTGTGATTCCTCTAAGATGATGATGGTGAGACAGGTGGGAGCAGAGCCCAGTTCTCCCTGTCCCCAGCTGGAACACGTAGCCAATCTTCTGAGGAACAGAGTGAACAGCCAATGGAATCCCAGCTTATATGAAGTTTGGATGCCAAAAACTGTAGAGGACATTGAAAAACAGATGGTGAAGAGAGTGAGCTGAAACAGGAAGGCCCCTGGGATCTGCACAGGGACCTAGGCTGCTGAAGCCCTTGGCCTGGCACCTGCTTCAGAATATGGGGTGGAGAGTTAGATTACCAGCTCCCTCCCCTACCACAGCAGGAAGGGCAGCTTGGCACCAGGAAGGACCTGGATACTGGCAGTCGCTGGAGGAAATAGAGACTAAGTGGGAGACACACAGAGGTGGTATACATCCACTGGGACTGTGGATGCCAGCACCAGAGAAATTAGGGTGCCAGGTAACACCTGGAGAAGGCAGGGGTTGGGCCGTGTCAGTCTCTGACACAGACAGTCTCCAGGCTGGTCGGAAAGTTGGGCCATATGAAAAGCCGAGCACTTGTTGAGAATGGAGGGCCCCTGCTTTGTAAGGAACTCTTGAGCAGTGGCTGACTTGCCATGAGGGCGATTTGAGCTGTGCATGCCCAGAGACTGAATGGCCAAGTGGAATGTCTGCCTGGGCCTGGACTCACGCTGTCCGCCTAGTGAATGAGTGGCTGATTGGAGCCTGGCAGTTCACAAAGGACCTGGGCCAGAGGCTGGGCAACAGTAAATACTTCAGCCCACACCTGGTCCCTATCCCAATAGGAAGGGAAAAGAGCAAAGCCCAGCCCCCGTCTTCCTGTGGTATCCAGGAAAATCAGCAGAACTTTCTGAATGGGTTTAAAGTCAACCGGAAGCTTATTTTTTCTTTTCTCTACCTTTTTTTTACATTTTTTCTTTCCCTGAGTGAAACAATAAGATGTGGAATTCTGAAGGGTCTATGGACAGATCCAAAGGGGGAGCACAAGGCTAACCTTGAAAACTGAGAAACAGACAAATGTCACTTTGCTATCCCATAGAGCTGGTATTTTATCGTTTATGTGTATTATTATTGTTATTATTATTTTCTCATGATTTTTATCACTTTTATTTTATTAGTATTTTAAAATTTATCTTCTATATGTTTAGTTTTCCTCATTTTATTTCACTGTATAATTTCATTGTTTGACTGGTTTTCCTTATTCTCTCTTTCATATTGTATCTTAGTTTTCCTTCTTTCACTTCACTCAGATCCCAATAATACACTACTATTCATTGTGTACTTTCTATTCTGGTTATCCAAATCATATATTTCTTGTCATATTATTGCTGTTCCATACAATTGTACATACTACATAGCAACCCTCCCTGATCTTAGCCCACTTCACTTTATTCTTGAACATTATTACTGTTGTGGTTAACTCTGTTCTCTCTCACACTATGCCTACTTTCTATCCTTTACTCTCACTTTACCACATCACCTAACCTCGTGCAAGTGCTCTGTTTTCTGTATTCAGCTCACAGTCCTCCTCCCCTCTAAAAAGAGTCTTATCTCTCACCTCTTATAAAAAGTAGCTAGTTGGGTGAAATATCACAGTTAACGCTGTACTTATCCAAAGAATCTCTTATCTCTTCTCTACGTGCTGGCACTTTAAATCCCATAAATACTCTCCTGCTGTCTCAATCCATTTTGCCTATCCCCTGCCACTGATGACATACAACAATAGGTGGGAACTGTGGACATCAGTATATCTGTTGGAGAAGAGAACACATCAACAAAGGAACAACCAAAAGGTAAAAACCCAAGTACAACAAGAAAACCCAAATAAACAGGAGAAAGGGCAAACCTAGAACATCCAGACAAGAAGATCAAAGAGACCACACCACTGAATCCCATAGTATATTCCTACCATAAAAGTTCACCCTACAAAGACAGCTAGCAAACCAAAACATCAGGAAGTGCAGAAACAAGCAAGGAAGAGTCACCTAAAATGGGGAGACAAAAAAAAAAGAACATGCAACCAAAAGGATTGGGAGAATCCCCACTAAAAGGGCTAAAATAAATGGAGGTAAGCGATCCTGGCTGGTGTAGCTGAGTGGATTGAGCATGAGCCTGTGAAACAAAGGGTTGCCAGTTGGATTTCAAGTCAGGGCACATGCCTGGGTTGCAGGTCAGGTCCCCAGTAAGGAACAGATGATAGGCAACCACACATTTATGTTTCTCTTCCATTCTTTCTCCTTCCCTTCCCCTCTCTCTAAAAATAAATAAACAAAATATATTTTAAAAAGAAATGGAGGTAAGCAAACTATCAGATATAGAATTCAAAATAATGGTTATAAAGATGCGCAGGAAACTCACAGATAACTACAGGGAACTGAGTGAGAACTACAACAGTATGAAAAAGGAAATATAAACTATTAACAAAACCCAGGAAAAATAAAAAATCAATCTCAGAAATAAAAAACACACTAGAAGGGATTACAAGCAGGCTGGATGAAGTGGAAGATCAGATCAGGGAGCTGGAGGAAAAGGTAGAAGAAAACACTCAGAAAGAGCAAGGAAAGGAAAAGAGACTCAGAAAGAATCAACAGGTACTAAGGGAGTTGCAAGACAACACGAAACATAATATCCATATAATAGGGATACCAGAAGAACAAGAGATAGAAAACCTGTTTGAAAAAGTGATGGAAATGACGGAAAACTTCCCTAATTTGATGAGAGAAAAGGTCACACAAATCCAGGAATCACAGAGAGCCCTAATCAAGAGGAACCCAAAGAGGTGCACTTCAAGACACAGTATAATTAAAATGGCAAAATTCCAAGACAAAGAAAGAATCTTAAAAACAGCAAGGGAGAAACAGAAAGTAATGTACAAGAGAGTCTCAATAAGACTAGCAGCTGACTTCTCAATGGAAATGCTCCAAAGCAGAAGGGAATGACAAGAAATATCCCAAGTCATGAAAACCAAGGGCCTTCAAGCAAGACTACTCTATCCAGCAAGTCTCTCAATTAAAATGGAAGGCAAAGTAAGGAGTTTCCCACACAAAAGAAGCCTCAAAGAATATAACTCCTCCAAACCAGCTCTGCAAGAGATGCTAAAGGGATTGCTTTAAGAAAAGAAAGAAAAAGAGTATGAGAGAGAGGAATGCATTTAAAAAACAATGGCAATGAATAAGTACCTATCAATAATAACTTTAAACTTAAATGGATTAAATGCTCCAATCAAAAGACATAGAATAACTGAATGGATAAGAAATCATAACCCACACACATGCTACCTACAAAAGACCCACCTCAGGACAAAAGACATACACAGACTGAAAGTGAAGGGCTGGAAACAATATTCCAAGCAAATGGATAGGAAAGAAAAGCTGAGGTAGCGATACTCATATCAGACAAAATAGATTTCAAAGAAAGGGCATTAAAAAGAGACCCAGAAGGTTACTTCATAATACTCAAGGAAAGAATCCATCAAGAAGACATACACATTGTAAATATATATGCACCCAACATAGGAGCACCCAAATACATAAAGAAAATCTTGTAGGATTTCAAGAAAGATATTGACAGGAACACAATTATAGTAGAGGACTTCAACACCCCACTCCCAAAAATGGATAGACCTTCCAAACAAAATAGCAACAAAGATATTGTGGTATTGAACAATGTATTGGATCGCATGGACTTAACTGATATATATATAGAGAGCCTTTCATTCCAAAAAAGCCAAATACACATTTTTTTCCAAATGCACATGGAATATCTTCAAAGATAGACCACATGATAGGATGCAAAACAAGCCTCAACAAACTCAAGAAAATTTAAATCATATCACTCATTTTTTCTGACCCCAAGGGACTGAAACTAGAAACCAACCTCAAGGGAAAAATTAAAAAACACTCAAACTCATGGAGTTTGAATAGCATGATATTAAACAATGAATGGATCAAGAATGAGACCAAGGAAGAAATCAAAAAGTTTCTGGAAACAAATGAGAATGAACTCACAACAACCCCAAATTTATGAAACATAGTGAAGACAGTCCTGAGAGGGAAGTTCATAGCAATACAGGCCTACCTAAAGAAGATAGAAACATTTCAAATAAATAACCCAACCCTACACCTACAAGAACTGGAGGAACAACAACAAAGACAACCCAGAGCAAGTAGAAGAAAGGAAATAACCAAGATCAGAGCAGAATTCAATGACATAGAGACTAAAAGCACAATTCTAAGGATCAATGAATCCAGGAACTGGTTTTTTGAAAAGATAAACAAAATCAACAAGCCTTTAAGCAGACTCATCAAGAAAAAAAAGAGAGAATCTAAATAAACACAATCAGAAATGAAAGAGGAGAGATTACAACTGATACCACAGAAATAGAAGGGATTGTAAGGAAGTACTACAAAGAACTATATGCCAAGAAATCTGACAAGCTAGGTGAAATGAACACATTTCTAGAAAAATATAGTCTTCCAAAACTCAATGAAGAAGAAGCAGAAAGCCTGAACAGACCAATAACAGCAGATGAAATTGAAGCAGTAATCAAAAAACTCCCAACACACAAAAGCCCTGGACCAGATGGTTTCACAGGATAATTCTGCAAAGCATTTAAGGAAGAGCTAACCCCTATTCTTCACAGACTATTCCAAAAAATCCAAAAAGATGGAAGACTCCCAAACTTTTTTTGTGAAGGCAGCGTCATCCTAATTTCAAAACCAGATAAAGACACAAAAAAGAAAGAAAACTTCAGGCCAATGTCACTGATGAACCTAGATGCTAAAATCCTCGACAAAATATTGGCCAACCACATCCAAAAATATGTTAAAAAGATCATGCACCATGACTCAGTGGGATTTATCCCAGAGATGCAAGGATGATACAATATTCTCAAATCAATAGTCATAATACAAAAGCAAAGATAATACAAAAGCAATTTATAGATTCAATGTAATACTTATTAAAGTAACAATGGCATATTTCACAGATGTAGAACATACATTTCAAAAATTTATATGGAACCATAAATGATCCAGAATAGCTGCAGCAAATTTGAGAAAGAAGAACAAAGTAGGAGGGATCACAATACCTGATATCAAACTGTACTACAAGGCTGCTGTGATCAAAGCAGCCTGGTACTGGCATAAGAACAGATACATGGACCAATGGAACAGAACAGAGGGCCCAGAAATAAACCCCAATGTCTAGAGTCAATTAATATTTTACAGAAAGGGCAGCAACATAAAATGGAGTAAAAATAACATCTTCAACAAATGGTGTTGGGAGAGCTGGACAGCTACGTACAAAAAAATGAAACAATCACCAACTTACATCATACACAAAAATAAATTCAAGGTGGGTAAAAGATTTAAATATAAGTTATGACACCTTAAAAGTCTTCAGCAGTAAATAGGCAGGAAAATCTCATATATTCCACATAGCAATATTTTCACTGATATGTCCTCTAGAGCAAGGGACATAAAGGAAAGAATAAACAAATGGGATCTCATCAAAATTAAAAGCTTCTTTATGGCTAAAGAAAACAGCATTAAAAAGAAAAGAAAACCAATCATATGGGAAAACATACTCGCCAATCATACCCCAGAGAAGGGTTTGATCTCCAAAATATATAAAGAACTCACATGACTCCACTCTAAGAGACAAGCAACCCAATTAAAAAATTAGCAAAGGGCCCTGGCTGGTGTAGCTCAGTGGATTGAGCATGGGCCTGAGAACCAGAGGATCGCGGTTTGATTCCCAGTCAGGGCAGATACCTGGGTTGCATGCCAGTTCCCAGCAGGAGACACACGATACTTTGTGTGTCCTCAGCAAAGGCAACCATACATTGATATTTCTCTCCTTCTCTCCTTCCCTTCCCCTCTAAAGAAAAATAAATAAAATATTAAAAAAATAAAGTATATCTTTAAAAAAATTAACAAAGGACTTGAACACACAGTTCTCCAAGGAGGACATACAGAGGGTCCAGAGATGTATGAAAAGATATTCAGTATCGCTAGCCATCAGCGAGGTGCAAATTAAAACCATAATGAGATACTGCTTCACAATGGTGACAATGGCCATCATAAACAAAGCAACAAATAACAAATGTTGGAGAGGATGTGGAGAAAAGAGAACCCTAGTGCACTGTTGGTGGGAATACAGACTGGTGCAACCACTATGGAAAACTGTATGGAATTTCCTCAGAAAACTAAAAATGGAACTGCCTTTTTACCCATCAATTCCACTGCCAGGATTATATCCTAAGAACCCTGAAATACCAATCCAAAACAACTCATGCATCCCAAATACCAGCACAATCTATAATAGCCAAGTGCTGGAAGCAACCTATGTGTCCATCAGCAAATGAGTGGCTCAAAAAACTGTGGTACATTTACAGAATGGAATACTATGCAACAGAAACAAAGAAGGAGCTCCTACTCTTCATGACAGTAGGGATGGAACTGGAGAGCAGTATGCTAAGTGAGATAAGCCTCACTTATGAGGCAAATACCATCTGATTTCACCTATAAGTGGAACCTAATCAACAAAACAAATAAGCAAGAAAAATATAACCAAAGACATTGAAATAAGAACAAATTGACAGTAACCAGAGGGAAGAGGGGAGGGAATAACGGTGGGGGGAAGGATGAAGAGTTTACCAAAACAACTATAAAGGGCACACGGACAAAAACAAGGCAAGGGTGTGGATGGCTAGCATGGTGGGGAGGGGTGGAGGAAAAGGCAGAAAACTGTAACTATTTAATAAAAAAAAATTTAAAAACACATTTTAAAATTTGTTGTCATTAAGTTGACAATGTTCTCCTTTTTAGATATCTGTAGCATAAGTTCTGATTTTATTTATTCACTTTTTTATATTACCTCACTTAATCTTCATAATATGCATGTGAAGTAGATACTACTATCGCCACTCTGTGAATAAGTCATCTATGTTAAGAGATGGATTGTAGACTTGAATTCTGGTAGCCAGGCTCCACTTCCTTGGCTCTTCACTAACCATTATGTTCTACTCNCTATAAAGGACACACGGACAAAAACAAGGCAAGGGTGTGGAATCAGGGTGTGGATGGCTAGCATGGTGGGGAGGGGTGGAGGAAAAGGCAGAAAACTGTAACTATTTAATAAAAAAAAATTTTAAAACACATTTTAAAATTTGTTGTCATTAAGTTGACAATGTTCTCCTTTTTAGATATCTGTAGCATAAGTTCTGATTTTATTTATTCACTTTTTTATATTACGTCACTTAATCTTCATAATATACATGTGAAGTAGATACTACTATCGCCACTCTGTGAATAAGTCATCTATGTTAAGAGATGGATTGTAGACTTGAATTCTGGTAGCCAGGCTCCACTTCCTTGGCTCTTCACTAACCATTATGTTCTACTCTCTCCTTCATAATAATGATAACAATGATACTTCAAAGACCTGAGAAACTACAGTTTGGGTAACATAAGCTTTATACAACATTATATCTTTATTAATATACGGCAAAATGTTAGCTCAACTAGTTAAGACATACTTCTGAAGAGTTCTAAAATTCATCCCTGGATGGTAGTGTTTATTTTAACTAATTCCCTTTGTCCAAGCTTGTAGCACTGAAATACCCTTGTAGATTAAAGATTTAGGTTTCTGCTTCTAAGAGAACTAAGTAGAACCCAGAGCCATTTTTGAATTTGACAAGGCAAATGCATCTTCATTCCTAAATGCCTGGGTGAGGCCACAAGCATTGCTCTCCTGGGTCACGGCAATAATGTACAATTTGTCTGCTTTGACTTATTTTCCACAGAGAAGTCATTATTTTTCTTTAAAACATAAATTATACCATCTTACTCTCTAAATTATAAAATTTCTTTTGAGAGTAATATTTTAAAATTTATTATAATATGTTCTTTTATTGCTAGGAAAACAAACTTTGCCTTCATTTGCTCAAGACACTCGACTTCTGAGGAGATACAGAACTTCTGCAGTAACAGAAGGAACCACTGGGGCTGAGGAAATGAGAAATGGACGGGAAGGAAGGCAATATGGACTCCATTGATGCACTACACTACCATGTAGGCAGCTGAGGCCTAACCCCAATGGAGGATCTCTGAGAAACCATATATAGTCTACTTCACAGTTGTCCCACCTGAGAGTGAGAGGGATTGGTTATTTGTCCACCAACTCTCAGTTGACATTAGTTGAGGTTTCTTTTTGAGGAAATTAATTTCCTGGCACTTCAGGCTAGTTTCATACATAGATCAAACCTGCTTCTGTGGTTAGAGAATGCCCCCCAAAAGGTCACGAGTGGTTCAGCACAAAGCCACCCATGTATAAGGGAACAGTGACTGCTAACAGGATGCCTTGAGTGAGCCACTGATGCTTGCACCGTAATAATTAACTTCTTTCTCAGTCTTAGCTTCACTCCACCTGGTAGCTGCTTCTTCAAGGTGGAAGCCAGTCATAATTCCTCTTAAATACAACAAAGCAAACTTCAGCATGTGGAGTAATGGGACAAGCCACATAATAAGGGACAGAATATATATTCATCTTCCCCTCTTACTTTAGATTTCATCACCCTCATTCAACACTTCTGCTAGCTTAGGTTGCTTGTGCAATGGGTAACCCAGATGTTTACCCTTGAGAGTTCTGAGCCACTGCTTACTGTGTCTTGGTCATGCCATGGCTGTTGTAGCTGCCCATTATCATAGGCACAGGAGCACCAAAGACCATCCCTGAGTTCTTGATATACTCTTCTCTGCCCCTTTTATCTTGCAGCAACCAGAGAGCCTAAGGATTCCAGGTTGGTTGTACCCAGCAGTGTAACAATTCTCTTCTTTGCCTGCTTGTACATTGCATTAGGAACCCTGAATGACCAGGTGAAAACATAGCTTTGTGGAATTTTCACTATGAATTCTAAGTTCCCTTCCCTGAAAGCCAGTACTTGCAATCAAGATGAACCTAAAATTATTGGATTACGAAGCCCAAATTTTCCCAATCTGTCCACTCGGAATGATTATAGGAGAAGTACTTTGTCCTAATCCTTGGTTCCTAAGTTCATGTAGTCTAGCTATCACAAAGTATTTTATAATGACCACATAATAGTTCAGAGGATATACTGTATCCTAAACAACCATACTCCATTCAAACACTATGGAGTGTCACAGTTGTGCCAAGCTCATGCCCCAGCTGTGCCTTTGAAAGTATAATGAACATTCTCTCATTCTTGCAGTTTGTGGGTGATGTGACATAGGGTAGGAATGCTGCATCCCACAGTGACATGCCCATCATCACACGTAATTTGTTCCTTTGAGTGACTGAGTGGCTGAGCTTCTGCATTAACTGAGAGGCTCATATGCATTGTGCCCATTCCCATGTATCCTAATATATTCTTTTCCAGACCTCCTTGTCTCCAATCTTTCAAATGTATACACCTTGACCTCTGATCCAGACAAGCCATTAATCAACGTCCAAGGAGCAGTGTATAGTCCTACCTAGTACCACTTCTCTTTCTACACAAATGTGATGGCCACGTGTACTGTATGCAGCTCTAGCCATTAGGAGGATTTTTCCTCTCTACTCCAAATCAGGGCAACTCCTGAGTAGGGCTGTATTTTGTGTAAATAATCCATTTTTCAGCACACAGAGTATGAAGTAAGGGGAAAGCATTTATGCAATGGAGATATATGGCAATGGTGTGTGACTGACTTGTGCTTTTCAGACCTGCTCAAGACCAATCCCAGATATACAATTTTTATTGAATGATACATTGCTGCTGAGCCTGACCAATCCTTAATTCATTGGCTGTAATGAATCTCTGTTCATGATGGGTAGTACTAGTCACATAATCACCTGATATTCCATAATTAGATACTCAATTTCCACCACAGCCCAATAGTGGGCCTTGAGCTCCTTTTTGAATATTGAATAATTTTCAGATGCAGGTTGTGTTACCTCACTCCAGAACCACTGTGCCTCTGCTATTGAGGTTCACCTGAGATTCCACACGGTGGCCTTTTCTACCACAGGTATTTCTAGCACTATTAGATGTGCTGGATCATATGACCCAAGTAGTAGGGATAAGCATACTGCAGCCTGAACCTGCTGCAGAGTTATTTTTTGTTCTGGGCCCACCCAAAACTTGTGGCTATCTGAATCACCCAATAAATATGTTACAGGAGGATTTCCAAATGTAATATATGGTATCTTCAAATCTCAAAGATGATGACCAAACACTGTGCCTATTCCTTGATGGTAGGAAGTACAAAGTGCAGTAGCTGGTCCTTTATCTTGAGAGGATATCTAGACATGTTCCAGACTTCATAGCTCTAGAAACCTTAATAAATCCCTGTAGGATTTTTTCTCCTGCTTTCTAGCATGCACATATATTACAAAAGCATAAGGAGTACTTGCCATTTCCTGCTCCCTAACTCTTATTAATAAGATGCCATCAACATAGTAGACTGGCATAATTTTCTATGCATTGTCCAGATGACCAAAGTTTTTTAGAATATGTTGTGACAAATATCAGAAGAAGTAAAGATGATAAATGTGTAAAGTTATCTGTCCCATTTTTTTTGATGGCTATAGAAAATAATGCATTCACCAAATAAGTACACACACAGCACATACAAGACACTATGTTGATTTCATTATAAGTCTAGTAGAAATATTCTGATGTGGACCCTGGCTTGTGAGGTCTGCCACATTGTGGATGAGACACAAGAAATTTACACAGACTACTGAGTCCTGTGGAGGAAAAGAGACAACATGGCTTTTCTCTCAAGAGGAGAAAAAGCCTCAGCCCTTGCCATGACAGGCCTTTATTTCTTTTCTCGACACATTACATGATGGTCCTCATTTACTATGCACAGGTTGCTTTAGGTGGTTACCTTTTACAGAAAACAAAAAAGATGATGCTGGTAACCATATCACAGAAGGATATTTGCAAATTCAAAGGAAAAAGTAGTTGAACTGGTTACACTCATCCTTGGAAGGTTTAGCATGGATTTTAGGAAGTTACAGTAAGCACTTTCTATCTCAATTCAGGGTGAGGGAGTTTTAGCAAAAGCAAGTCTCATAGCAGTCTAGGTACAATGCAGGCCTGATTCCCCATGGGGAAACCTGTCTATGGGCATGGGTCCTGTACATCAGACCTTAATTTCCACTGGGAGCTGGGCCCACACCACGCAGAATGGTCTCCTACAATACTCAGCACAACTCTAATTGCAATTATTACTTGGTTATGTGTATGATATCACTCATCAGCTACCATGACCCATTTGTTTTTTGCAAAGGTAATGCGGTTGGATTAAATGGGGATGTGATGGGAGCCACCACTTCTGCATGCTTTAAGTCTCTGAAGGTGGAACAAATCTCAAACATTCTCCTTGAGATGTCATAACACTCCTGACTTATTTTCTTTGTTGAGGAAAGGGGGACAATTTCAGGAATTTCCACTTGGCCCTGTCTGTTATTATGGCTCTTACTCCACAGGTTAGGAAACCAATGTTTCTCTCAGGTACCATGTGTATCCATCCTTGTTCTGCAAACAAATACCAAGAAAATGGATGCAGATGAGTCCACAGACTTATTGTGAGATGCACTTTGAGCAGGACTCCATTTATCTTCTAGTATCCATGAACCCCCAACCCTGGGGCCATGGTGGTGTTTATGGCTTTATGGCATTCATGTCAGCCCAGATCCTTATCCAGAAGGTCTGGGCTTTCTTCTTTCCTCAGTTCATATTTACTCTGTTCAAGAGCCATTAGTCCTTCAGGGGGAGAATTAAAGAAAGAGCTACTAGACATGACTTTCCTCTTTGCACAACTACATCCAAATTAAAACTAAAATATAGAACAATCAACACTCAGAATATCAGCAATGGAGTTCAATAGAAGTATGACAACTATGGAATTAAAGAAACCACATCCATCTAGACTGGGCTGACCTTGGCCTGAATCACCTGGGAAACCTCAGGGCCAGTACACCCAATGGTGTACTACAGACCAAACTGGAGCACCAACATCCTGCCCCTGCATAGATGATTCTCCACAAAGGGAAGAGATTTGTGGTAAGTAGTCATAGCCGTTCCTTGCAGCTGACTGGCCTGGATAAATTTCTTTTATTGATCTCCCAATAACAACCAAGGCTCCACTACAAGAGGAAGGTGTACTCAGCCCACACAAAGGGCGCACTTCGAGTACCCAGCTTGGGTGATAGGGGAGGCTTTGCTACTGGACTACAAGACATGCACTACATTAGGCCACACTACCACTACATGGAGTCAAACTAGCTCTACCTAATATAGAAACAAGCTTTACCTAATACAGACACAAGGAGGCTGCCAAAATGAGAAGATAAAGAAACATGGCCAAAATGAAAGAACAGATCAAAACTCCAGAAAAAGAACTAACCAAAAGGGAGATAAACAATCTATCAGATGCAGAGTTCAAAACAATGCTTCAATTTACAGGGAACAACAGTTGAGAGGATGCAGATGAGAATCAAATCAATGATTTGGAGCATAAGGAAGCAATAAACAACCAATCAGAACAACAAGAAGAAAAAATAATTAAAAAAAATAAAGACAGCATAAGCAGCATCTGGAACAATTTCAAGTGTTCCAATATTTGCACTATATGTGTGCCAGAAGGTGAAGAGAAAGAACAAGAAATTGAAAATCTATTTGAAAAAATAATGAAAAAAACTTTCCTAATTTTGTGAAGGAAACAGACATGAAAGTCCAGGAAGCACAGAGAGACCCAAGTAAGATGGATACAAAGAGGCCCACTCTAGGATACATCATTATTAAAATGTCAAAGGTTAAAGTTAAAGAGAGAATCTTAAAAGCAGTAAGAGCAAAGCAGTTAGTTACCTACAGGAGAGTTCCCATGAAGACTGTTGGCTGATTTCTCAAAAGAATCTTTGCAAGCTTGAAGAAATTGTCAAGCAATATTCAATATGGTGAAAAGCAGAGACTTACAGCTGAGACTGCTCTACCTAGCAAAGTTATCATTTATAATCAAAAGGCAGAAAAGGAACTTCACAGACAAGAAAAAAGTGAAGGAGTTCATCATCACCAAACCATTATGATATGAAATGTTGCAGGGACTTATTTAAGAAAAAGAAGATCATGGCCCTGACTGGTGTAGCTCAGTGGATTAAGGGCAGGCTGTGAACCAAAGGGTCGCTGGTTTGATTCCCAGTCAGGGCACATGCCTAGGTTGCAGGCCAGGTCCCCAGTGGGGCCACATGAGAGGCAACCACATACTGATATTTCTCTAACTCTCTTTCTCCTTCCCTTCCCCTCTTTCTAAAAATAAATAAATAAAATCTTAAAAAAAGGAAAAGACAATCAAAACTATAAATAAACTGGCAATAAAAATATATCTATCAACACTTGAATCTAAAAAACAAACTAAGCAAACAAGAACAGAGACAGAATCATGGGTACGATGAGCATTTTGATGGTTGCCAAGTGGGAGGGAGCAGTGAGGGAATGGGTGAAAAGGTGAGGGGATCAAGAAGTACAAATAGTTAGTTACAGAACAGCCACGGGGATGTAAAGTACAGTATAGGAAGTGGAGTAGCCAAAGAACTTATACACATGACCCATGGACACAAACAATGATGTGGGGATTGCTTCAGTGAGTGGGGTGTGCTGGGCGGAAAGGAAGCAAAAGGGGAATATTGGGAAACTGTAATAGCATAATCAATAAAATATAATAAAAAAAGAAAAATAACTACTGATTCTTGCTGTTATGTTGCAGGAGATCTTTCCTCTAGGTTACCTCTCTTCAATCCATTGGCCTTTCATATGTGTTCCTAAGCTTATATTTTTCTGGTTCCTGCTGTTGTATATTTGTCAGAGTCTATAGTTCTTTTGATGAATAATGTCTTTCCTCCCAGAGAAGGTACAATAGCTCTCACTTGTACTTGCAGGAACTCGACCCTGGTTAATAGTATAGAAATACTGAGAGGCACTGAGGCCAGATGGTAAAGAAGATAAATATTTTGCAAGATATGCACCTCAGGTAAAGCATTTGTATGGCTTCCAGATAATGAGGCTGCTCTCCTCTAACATAAGAGAAATAGGAATATGTGCATACTCAAGTTAATCTAAGGTCCTCAAGTATATCCACCCATAGTTCTCCATCCCAGGTACCAATGTCCCACCCCTTTCAGATTAGAGTTCCAAGGTTTAATTTTTTATTTATATTTTATTTTTGAATTAAAGCTTATATTCAGTATTATTTTGTATAAGTGTTAGGTGTACAGCATAGTGGCTAGACAATCATATACTTTACAAAGTGTCTCCCCTCTGACCCCCGATATTTTTATTGCTAACCTGGTACCATACATAGCTATTACAATACTATTGACTATATTTCCTATACTTTACCCTATATTTCTGTGACTATTTTCTACCAATTTATACTTCTTAAGGCCTTCACCTTTTTTACCCAGTCCCCCAACCCCCTGCGCATCTTGCATCCATCATTCTGTTCTCTGTATCTATGAATCTGTTTTAATTGTTTTTTTAGATTACACATATAAGTGAAATCATATGGTATTTGTCTTTCCCTAATTGACTTATTTCACTTAGCATAATACCCTCTAGGTCCATTCATGCTGTCACAAAGGGTAATATTTTATTATTTTTTATGACTGAGTAGTATTTCATTATATATCTATACCAACACTTTTAAAAAAATCTACTCATTTATTGATGGGTACTTGGGCTGCTTCCATTCTTTAGTCTTGACTTTTGTGTGGGTTACTTATTTCTCCACCACAGTTATGATCAAATGCCTCATTACTCAGCACAGTCTGTCCTTAGGCTATAGGAGATGAGTGCCCATCTATTCAAACGATGCCCTATAGACTTCTGGCTTTCATACCAGGCCTTGGAGTTGATGGCTGTCATTTTCTTCTATCAGGGCTTCTAAGATAATTAACAAAAGACAAGCAATTCTGCAGCTCTCATAAGCATTGCCTATATAAATTTCAAGTGCTAGAGCTTTTGCAAAGTCCCTGTATTCCCTTTACTGGTACTCAATCCACTGAAGGTGAGGATTGAGTATTTGTGATGCTGTAAGCCAGGGACTATCACCTTTACATTCACCATCAGAAATGGGGTACTTGTACCATCTTGTTAGGAAGCAAACAAATTCTAGAATCTCACCCTAAGGATCTTCTTTCTAAAATGATGTCTGGTGCCACCATTTTAGGTCGGTATAAAAACTAGCTTTTGCTGCATTATGAATCACCCTCAATCTTAGTGGCTTAAAAAAGTATTTTTTCTTTATTTCATGATTATGTGGTTTGGCAGTTAAGGCTGGGCCTAGCTGGGTTGTTCTGGTTGGGGGCTAGGCTATCTTACATGTCTATGGTTAGCAATGGATCAGTTGCCGATTAACTTTGGTCTTGGCTAAGCTCCCTCTGTGCAACTGAAGTGATTTTTTCTGGCCCACATGTTATCTCATTATTCTGAAGGCTAGCCTAGGCTCTTAGACATAGCTGAGTCAGGACTCCAAGATAGTAAGATCATCTAATGATCATTTAGGCCTAAACTCAGAATTGGCACACCTATTCTGTAAGGTAAAACAATCTCAAGATCAGCCCAGACTCAGGAGCACCAGTAAAGGAGAAAAAAAAAAGAGAGAGAAGGTGGGAGAGTTGATGTGGGGTGTGTTCACAGGAAGGCTCTTACCGTGAGAAACCAAGCTCAGCCCTACTGGAGGTCTCTGGGAAGCTGTACAGAATCTGTATCAGAGTCACCCCATGACAGGTGAGGAAAGCTGGGGCATTTATATACCAGTTCTCATCTGACATTGCTTGAGGGCTGTTGTCCTGAGGCATTGACACATGAGGACTTCTAGCTTTCCTCAGAGTGGCTAGGCTTGCTTCTCTGAGGGAGAGTCACAGGTAGTCATAGCAGAAGGCCTTTGTGTGTGAGGGAATGGGGAATGACATAAGACATTAGCAGAGCACTGATCATGAAGTGAGAATGGAGAAATGACCATAGGATTTGACCATCTGACAGTGACTGGCAAGAGCAGTTTCAGTAAAGTGGTGGGAATAGAAGCTCACTTTAAGCAGGTTCAAGAGAGAAGGGAAGGAGAGATGGAGAAAAAAGAATGAATATTTTTTCAATAGAACTCCATTGTGAAGGATAGTAAAGCAATGAATGGGGAAGAAGCTGGAGAAGGTGATGAGACCAAGGGAGGGCTTTAATTATTGAAGGATATATTGAAGGCCAGTTGTATCCAGACAAGAAAGATTTTGTAGAGATAGAAAATGTGATAATACATGAGAGAGAATGGGCAACTACAGGAGTTTTGTCACTAGGGATATGGGAGGTGACTTTAGGTAAGACATCCAAACAGCACCTCCTCCAAGAGGCTTTCTCAGATACACAGTGTAGGGTACCTTGCTTTCACATTATCTTGTTTTTGTGTTTATTCATCTGTTTTTAACTTATTGTCTTACTATAATATAAGCCCCACAAGGGCAAGGATCATATCTAACTCATTCAAATGCTTAGTCACGTTCCAAGTGCTTAGAACTAGGCAGGATGCAGAGGGGACAATAAATATTTGTTGAATGAATGAGTGAGTGAGAATAGATTCATAGTGCCTTCTCCATGTGATACAAAAGTTATTCTGTAACAGGTTTAATTCTATGAGGCTTGGTCCCTGCCTCAGTAGAGGAGGGTCTACACTGTGCTCCTGAGTGATAATGAATCAAATCTACTACATGTATACTGCAGGGTCAGCCACTTCTCCTAATCAGAAAACTTGACTTTGCAAGTTGAGATCTTGCCAAAAGTAGTTTTGGTGGAGTGGTGGTGACAGAGCCTTCCTGAAGTGGAAGAAAGGAAATGAGCAGAAAGATTTTCCCAACTAATAAAGCAGATAACTTCTCTGGTCACACCCAGTATTGCCTTCCAAAGAGAATTCCACCTGTTTCTTGTTCCAGTTCCTAACTCTGCCTCCCTCACTCCCGTCATGTCCTCAACAAACAGTTCAAACAGTTCAATTTCTGACATAAGTGAAAATAAATTCAGAAAATGATTGATCTGATTGATCAACTGATTGATTGATTGACTCTGGTTCTTCTTTTCTGGTTATTATGTTTATTAGCTTAAGCAGCAATTAGAATGCCTGTCTCTCAAGGATAGTGGTACAAAAGGGAGAACCAATCTTTTCTCTAGCTAGCTTGCCTGTGAACTCTCTGTGGGCGTGTGACATTACAAAAATAGAAGTAGCAGAGCAGTACTCTCAGTTTCTGAGGATTGCAACAGAGTGAAACGTGAAATTTGCTTCTGCAGCTGTTCTTTACAAAATGGTTCCCATTGAAAAATTAGTGTTTTATGGTTTTATTTTTGAAATCCATATTATTTTCCAAATAACAATGTCAAGTGTGTTGGCTTTGGTGAACTTGGCTGCGATGCTGGCCAGTACTTACTAGCATGTGAGAAGGTGCCCATTTTTCTTTTGTTGAACGCCTGGTCAATTATGACCAGGCTAAATTTTATAAATTTTTAAATGATTGACATTCAGTTCTGGACATTATTTTGATTTTCAAGTCCAGTATTATCTAACTTAATTCATGTATGAAATGGTTCACTGGTGGTTCCATAGAATTTAGCATTATTTCTGATCTTGGAATTCAGGTTTCAGTTTTTGCTACCATTTCAGAATTCAGCAAAGTATGGCCTTTTAATTTGATTAAGGTTCATAGTTCAAATCTAAATATCAGTAATAACATTGGCTTGCTCAATTATGTGCTAGGCATATAGCTAGTAACCCTATAAAAATAGCTTGGTATGGTATTTATTGCACCCTGGAGATTGATGTTGTTAACTCTTGATTGTCTAGATGTGAAGTATAGTGTTATTTGACCCTTCCTTTTCAGATTCTAGGCAATGAACTATATTAGGAAAACAAAGTTCATAGTATTTGAATTGCTGAATATGAATAATGATTTTTTTGTCCAGTGTAGATATTTTGGAACATTTATTACAGTCAAGAAGTTGCTTGAACACTATTGGATTTAATCAAAGCATAAAGGAGGCAGCTTGGTATAGAAAGAGAGTGCAACATTGGATTCAAGTCCCAGTCCCTCCACACACAAGCTGTGTGCTCTTGCACTAGTATTCTTATAGTCTGAGCAAGTTTCAGTTTGCTCATCATTCATTCCTGAGGGGTAATCCAAATACCCTGTGTACTTTCCAGGATTACTGTGAAGTAAGGGTAGAAACTGTGTCCTTTTAAAGTTGTAGCCACATTGCTACAAACACTATGTATTTGTTTAATAGAAATATATTGTATTAACTGAACAGTAAGATACTTTGCAAACGGAAAATCTCTGCACACATCTAAATAGAGTTGTATAACCTGTTTAATTGTCTAAGTCCTTCTTCCTCTTCCTCCTTCTGAATATTATAATGTAGAAAGAAAGGCTGTATATTTGACATTTTGGATGGGAAATATCCTCTGAAGGGGACATCAAATGGACCGCCAACTACCAGATGACTAGTTCAAGGGACACGGATGACCAAAATAAAAGTTAATTTCTTTCTGAAATCTTAAGACATCATAGTTCTAGAAAAGAGAGTTATTTCACATCCTAACTTGGAAGAAAGCTCAGAAAGAATAGAATAGCATGAGCAGTCAACAGCAAGTGATAAAAGGGAGCTCACTCTGCAGCGAGAAGTGGGTAAAGCTGCTGGGAACCCCTCTCCGAGGAAAATATTGGTGCTCTTTTGCCTTCTGTGATCTGGGCTCAGCAGTAAATCCCAGATCTGGCTCTCTCCCTGTGTTGTAACAGGTGCTTATCTCCCCTCTTAGAAGCCATGGGTTCATCCTTTTCTTTGACTGACATTGCATTCCCTCTACAATGAAGCAGGAGTCAACCTCCCAGAAGCCTATTATGAAGGCCTCCTCTGGCCTTTCTCCCTGAGTGTAGGAGGCAGAGAAGAGATGTCTGGAGGCAGGAGACGGTATCTGCCCTTCCCAGGAGCCTTCTGAGCTGCTTGCACCTCACACTGGCCCCAGCTAGATACTTTTTGAACAGCTGTGAAGAGAATGCTTTGCAAAACTCTCAAAGGTGCCAAGGAGATACACAAAGCTGGAAAAGAGACTAAGGGAAGATCTGACGGCTGCCTGCAGGCATTTGGATGGCCTAATGTGGAAGGAAGAACAAGGATGGAATTGAGAATTCAAAGATGCTTAGACAAGGAGAGAGCTTCATGACCACCTACTCCAACCGCTCCATTTAGCCAAATTACTTTCTGGAGGTCTTGCCTAAGAATGATGAATGGAAATGATAGAAAAAACTAATTTAAGATTAGTATCTTTTTAAATAGGCAGTTACCCTATATGGAATGTGTACCCCATAGAACAAAGGACTCCTATTTATTGCCAAAATGTGGGAAGGACAAAATGCTACCTATAGAAGGTGTGATGGTTAATTTTATGTGTCCACTGGACTAGGCAATGAGGTGCCCAGGTATTTGATTAAACATTATTTTGAGTATGTCTGTAAAAGTGTTGCTGGATGAGATTAAGTAAATTGGTAGACTGAGTAAATCAGATTACTCTTCACAATTTGGGTGACCTTCATCCAATCAGATGAAGATCTGAACAGAACAAAAAGGCAGGCCTCCCTTGAGTAAGAGAGAATTCTTCTTGCTTGACTGCCTTCAAATATCAGTCTTCAGACTTCTGGCCAAGATGGAGGCATAGATAGACACACTGTCTATCTATGTGTGTCTATCATACAATCAAACAATCAAAATAAGGACAACAATTTAAAAACAAAAGAACAGCCAGTACTGACAGAAAATTGAGCTGTATGGAAGTGTGACAACCAAGGAGTTAAAGTAGATACATTCATCCAGACCAGTAAGAGGAGCAGAGTTGTGGAGCCAGGACAAAGATGGCTTGCAGCAGGGTGACTGGTGGACCCTGGGTGCTCAAGGCTGCAGCAGGCAGAGCCTGGGTGTGCAAAGCAACAGCTGGCAGACCCAGTGAGGCAGCAGATTGTAGAGGGGTGCAGTCCATCTGGTCCCACATTCACATGAAGGTAAACCAGGCAAAACTGGGGACCAAGACAGACCATGCAACCCAGGGTTTTAGTGTGGGGAAATAAAGCCTCAAAATACCAAGTGAAAACACCTGTGGGGGTTGAGGTGCCAGGAGAAACTCCCGGCTTCACAGGAGAGTTCATTTGAGAGACCAACAGGGTCCTATAATGTACACAAACCCACCCACCCAGGAATCAGCCCCAGAAGGGCCCAATTTGCTTGTGGGAAATGGGGGACGTGACCAAAATCTGGCAGAGAGTGGACCAAGCACCATTGTTCCCTCTCGGACCCCTGCCCCACATATAGTGTCACAACCCAGCAACTGGGTTGCCCCACCCAGGTGAACACTTAAGGCTCCACCCTTCACTATGTAACAGGTGTGACAAGACAAAAAAATGGCCCAAACAAAAGAATAGATTAAACTCCAGAAAAAATACAACTAAGAGATAAAGAGGCAGCCAATCTATCAGATGCACAGTTCAAAACACTGGTAATCAGGATGCTCATAGAGTTGGTTGAATTTGGTCACAAATTAGATTAAAAAAATGAAGGCTATGCTAAGTGAAATAAAGAAAAATGTACAGGGAACCAATAATGATGGGAAGGAAACTGGAACTCAAATCAATGGAATGGACCAGAAGGAAGAAAGAAACATCCAGTCAGAAAAGAATGAAGAAACCAGAATTCAGAAAAATGAAGAGAGGCCTAGGAACCTCCAGGACATCTTTAAACGTTCCAACATCCAAATTATAGGGATACCAGAAGGAGAAGAGGAAGAGCAACAAGTGGAAAAGTTATCTGAACAAATAATAAAAAGGACAACTTCCACATTTTGGCTAAGGAAATAGACTTCCAGGAAGTCTGGGAAGCTCAGAGAGTCCCAAAGGAGTTGGACCCAAGGAGGAACACACCAAGGCACATCATAATTACATTAGCCAAGGTTAGAGATAAGGAGAGAATCTTAAAAGCAGCAAGACAAAATGAGAGAGTTACCTACAAAGGAGTTCCCATAAGACTATCAGCTGATTTTTCAAAAGAGACCTTACAAGCAAGAAGGGGCTGGAAAGAAGTATTCCAAGTCATGAAAGGCAAGGACCTACATCCAAGATTGCTCTATCCAGCAAAGCTTTTATTTAGAATAGAAGGGCAGATAAAGTGCTTTTCAGATAAGGTCAAGTTAAAGGACCTCATCATCACCAAGCCCTTATTATATGAAATGCTAAAGGGACTTATCTAGGAAAAATAAGATAAAAAACATGTACAGTAAAATAACAGCAAACTCACAATAATTAACAACCACAACTAAACCAAAAACAAAAACAAACTAAGCAAACAATCAGAACAGGAACAGAACCACAGAAATGGAGATCACATGGATGATTATCAACAGGGCACTGGGAACGGGAGAGAGGGGGGAAAAGGTACAGAGAATAAACAGCACAGATGGTAGGTAGAAAATAGACAGGAGGAGGGTAAGAATAGTATGGAAAAGTAGAAGCCAAGAACTTACAAGTATGACACATGGACATGAACTAAAGGGGGGAATGTGGGTGGGAGAGTGTGTACAGTGTGGAGGGGAATGAAGGGGGAAAATGGGACAACTGTAATAGCATAATCAATAAAGTATATTAAAAATATCAGTCTTCTCTTACCCTTGGCTGGAAATTATGCCATTACTCTCCTAGTCATCAGGCATTTGGGCTCAAACTGGAACTAACCATTGGCTCTCCTAGGTCTCCAGCTCACTGATTACAGATCTTGAGAATTCTCAGCCTTCATAATCACATGAAACAATTCCTTATAATAACTCTCTCTCTCTCTGTCTGGAGAAACCTGACTAATATAGAAGAGTCCATAATAGTCACGTCCAGCAGAAATGTAATGTAAACTGTGTATGTGATTTCAAAATTTCTAGCAGTCTCACTAAAAAATTAAAGAGAACAGGTGAAGGTAATTTTACAATTATATGATTTGATTTAATATATCCAAAATAGTACCATTCCCACATGTAATCAATAATCAAAATTAAAATTACTAATAAAATGTTTATATTCTATTTTAAACTGCAATGTTTCTTTTATTCTTAGAGATCATCTCAGTTCAGACTAGTCATATTTAAGTTCCTAATAGCAATAGTCCTATGCCAGAAGAGAAGTGGGGCTAGATGACTTCTAACACTGTTTATTCTCCCTGAAAACAGATTTACTGTCATTTACTCAATACATATTTAGTAAGCATTTACCATATTTAGACACCATGCTAAGCTCTTTAATGACAATGGTTAGACTGAAATTTAAGAGTGTCTTAATGATTGGGCTAAAAACCCACACCTGATGGAACTAGTTTGCATTTTTTTTGTCTAATATCTGTTTTCAGTGGGGAGAAGGTGATGATCATGAATTAATTTAGTAAGTGGACATAGAAATTCATATTTGCTACAATTAGCTTCTCCTTCACCTGTGATGGCTCATATACAAGCCTTGGGTCTTCACTAGCCTCACTGACTGGCTCTGATTGATCTTATTTAGATCACAAGCTACAGAACACATCTCTCATTCCTAGCCCCAAGTGTCTGCTTATGCATTGTCATTGAGAAGGTGGGTGACTGTTGTGCCAGCACTGAAAAAGAAAAATGGAGGGAAGGATGGCCTGGAGGGTATGACAAGAAGGTCGAGCTAAGTAAGCCATTTTGTTTGAAATGCCCAGTAGGAAATTGAAAAGATGAGCCTGGCCAGAAACATCAGATTTGCAGGCAACTTCGCTGAAGAGAAGTGATGTTGAAACCATGGGAGTAAATGAGGTGTCAGAGAGAAATGGCACTGGAGAGAAGCTCAGAGAGGGCAGCACTTAACTACAGGTAATGCAAACATTTGTGGGAAAAATAACCTCCAATTCAACTCAACACACTGTTGTTGGAGTGCTTACCTGTACCAGGTGCTAGATACGGGATTTAGGGGTATAAAATGTAATTGCAGCCTCTGCTCTCATGGAAGTTATGGTCTACACTTACTGAAAAGATCAGGACATGTTAGAAGTAGAAGACAACCCAAAAGCCAACCCATGTCAACCTCAGTATTACAGCTGAATTATGGCACAACTCCAGGCTGATCCCCTCAGGAAGGACAGTAGTGTTTTCCTTTCTGGGGAGGCACTAAATCAGAGAGTTCTCTCTTTTTTTGAAGGTTTTATTTATTTATTTCTAGAGAGAAGGGAAGGGAGGGAGAAAGAGAGAGAGAGAAACAGCAATCTGCGGTTGCCTCTCATGTGTCCCATACCTGGGACTCGGCTCACAACCTAGGTATGTGCCCTGATTGGGAATCAAACTGGCGACCCTCTGATTCTCAGACCCATGCTCAATCCACTGAGCCACACCGGGCAGGGCCTGAATCAGAGAGTCCTTTGACAGCTCTCTGAGATATGAGGAAAGATGCCATGCCCCACACATTAGGTGGCAGAGCTTTTCACCTCCTCACCTTTGGGATACTCCCCTCTGAGAACTTGTAATGCCCATGCCTGACTTAAAGCACACACCCCAGGAGTGTTCACAAAGCTCTAGCTCTGGTTTGGCCAACAAGAAAAGAAAGGTGACTGCCCGAATGAGGACATAGCATATGCCAGTCACACTCGACTAGATGTTCTAAAGCCGTTCAATGAATCATTATCTCATTAATCGATGAGAAAAGTTAGACTCCCCTGTTCTATATCCCAAAGTTTTCTAAACAAAACCCAACTTCACTTCCATAATTTTCTTTATTAAACTTACAACTATCATACATAGCTCCTAACCCACTTTACTTTTTCCCCTGATGTTGCTTTGGAGGCACCAAAATGAAGATGTTGCAATTAGTTCATTGTGGCAATCTGTTGATTTCATGTTGTCTTTATTGTGTAATTTAACACTGTGGGTAAGTTTCTCACCTCCACAGAATACAAAAATGTGAATAGCATAATAGTAAAGTCTTTATCTGAGATACTATTAAATTTTAATAGAACAGCATCCTATTAAAATTCCTAAGGTAAAATTCCTAACATGCCTAACGTAATCCAATCTAGAGAGTTATAAAGGCCAGGAGTAGAAACAAAGCTGTGAATACTGGAGACACATTTTCAAAAAGAAGTGAGGTGGTTAGCAATGCCAAAGGAATCAGGGAGGTCAAATTGTGATATTCCTGGGAAGGAATATCAAAGAGTAACTTGCAAAGAGTAACTTGATCAAGATGGGCATGGAAGCCAGATGGCAAGAGGTAAAATCAGGAATAAGTAGAGAAGTGAAAATAACCTTCAAGCACCAAAGAGTATCTTAAATATGAGTCCACTCCATTATCTCTGATTTCTTGCCACACAGGAGTACATGCTTTAGAAATAAACTAGTTCTTTAAGTGTTTCAATTTCTTGGAACAAATCTCTACTATATTCAAGATAATAAAAGTGCTTTTTTTTTCCATCACCAGTTTTATTCTTGTTCCAATGAAGCCAATTTAAAAAGGAGGGAATGAGACAGAGGAGAGCAAGATAAACTCTATTATCTTCATCCTGGGTAGGTGTTCTAGAATGGCTCCATTCTTTTGTAAAAGAAGAGCAAGCATTTTCAGAAGCAAATTTCTTGTTTTCTTGCTTGATACTATTCAGCTTACTCATAGTTTTTATCTATGGAGAAAAAGCAGTGAAACAAAGAACAGGAAATTTCGCCATGCTGCAGGAACTGTCAAAATGATTGTTCTAGCAAGAAACTACATATTCACATTAACCACAATCCCAGACCTGCCTCTCATTTCCTTTGTAGAATGATCGGCCAGAAAAGAAAACACTTAAAAATAAGATCAGACAGGATTTTTTCATATTTTTGGACTTGAAATATTATCCCTTAATAGCAATAATTAAAGTAAATAGGTCAATTATTAAAATTAATTTAGCTATATAGTGTATAAGAGCCTGTATATTAAGAACTGTGCATGTTTTAGCTTATTTAATTTTCATAATGCCAGGAGATCTATATGTTTATCATCCTTATTTTACATGTGAGAAAATGAGGGACAGAGCTAGAAAGTGACAAAACTAGACAGAGGACACCAGAGTCCCAGATTTTAATCATAACATTGTATTGTCTATTCTTCACACATCACTCTCTCTAAGCATGGGGAACATAGCCTTCAGAAGTACACAGTGAATGAATAAAGAGCAAATAAATGAATGCCAAGAACAGGAAAGCAGTTGGAAAGCAAAATAAAGCTTTATTAATCACACAAATAAGAGAAGCTTTATTAATCACACAAATAAGCTTCATTAATCACACAAATAAGCTTGCATTGATCATACCAGCAAATTATATCTGTGAAATAAAGAAATCAGTCAAAAACCCAGCAGGTATATTATTATTATGAATCAACATGGTAAATGTAATTAAGACAATAATACAAATGAATATATCCAGTAAGCAGTGATCTTTTGTAACTAGAACAAATCCATGCATGTGGCAGAAAGACCACAGAGCAAAGAAGAAATTATGTTTTAAAATGAAGGATAAGAAATGAAATAATGAAACAATGATTATTTAAAGTACCATGTGATATCACCTTTAACAGGAATCTAAACAACAAAACAAACAAGCAAGCAAAATATAACCAATGACACTCCAATACGAAACAGGCTGACAGGGTCCAGAGGGGAGAGCTGAGAGAATCATAGGGGAAAAGGGGATGGAATCACATGAACAAGTATAAAGGACACATGGACAATAACTAAGGTGGGGGGGGGATGGGAGGGAGGTGGGGAGCACTGGGGGGGCAGGGCTGGGAATATGACAGAAAACTGTACTTGAACAAGAATTAAATAAAAAAATATTAAAACTGAAAAAAAAGAACTTTCTGCAAAATTGGAAATGTTCTATTGTTAGCATAGGTAGCTAAATATTAATGAGGGAAGGAAGCAAAGGGAATTGGACATTGTTCAGCCAATGGGCTGGGGAGCTGAATCCAACACTAGGAAGTTACAACTTCACACACTCCCGAGGGAACTACTGGCCTGTTTCCTATAAATTACTGAGGGAATGGATAGAAAAATAAGGAGGGAGGCAAGCATATGTAGGAGCCAAGATGGGGTCATAAAGGCCTGTCAGTCCAGCCTGGGAAAAGGATTGGATTGGGTTAGGGACACAAAACCCTGGAAGATCTAGGAAGTAGATTGGGTAGGGGGTGGACCCATCAGAAGCTCTGAAAGCTTGGAAGTTGTTTGGTTAGTTTGAATAAGCACCTGACCTGTCCCACGCCTGAGATTATATAATTGTCCTAACAAAGAAGCTTTCTCTGGGTAACATGTGCTCACCCAGGTGCTCACACACTTCCTAGCAGCCAGCGGTGCAGGTCTAGCAGCCACCTGGAGCCTGTGGCAGGCCATGTGGGCTCCAAAGGAGTAAGCTTTAATATGGCACAGAATCTCCGGACACTGGTCTTTGTTCTGGGCTTGATGAAGACAAGGCTGGACTTTTTCAACAGTAAGATGGATGGAGATGAGACATTGAGATGCTGAGGGCATCTTTCTATGTTCATACGAAATAAATCTTACCACGCCACAGTCTCCCATACCTGGATCCTGGGAATGCTGTCCTTGCAACTCTGTAAAAGGACACGATTTCTACTGGCAAGACTAGGTATGTGTGCTTGTTCAACATGGTAGCTGCTACCTACATGTGTCTACTAAGTACTTGAAATGTTGTTAGTGTGACTGAGGAGCTGAACTGTAATTTTATTTAGTTTGAATTAATTTAAATTTAAATTGCCACATGAGCTAATTGGTACTCTATTGGAAAGTGCAGAGATTGAGAATATAATAATTTTGTTTCCAGAATTGTACTGTCCATTAAAAACAACAAAAATAGTGAATTCATTTAGCATCAAATCTGAGCATGAGAGACTTAGATTTTCTCATTCTGACTGAAAAGGGTAGGTCTGTCTCCACACACATGCCCAATCCAAATGAATAAAAGGGGGAAATCAATGATTTCAAGCTACACAAAATTACAAGAAATCATAATTAAAGCCTATTAAAACATGGAGCTGCTAGCAAGGGGTCCTGGGAGCCAAGTTGGTGACAACTACCCAAAATTCAGAGGACAGTTAGCATCATTTTACTGCAAAAGATCCACAGCTTATAAAGAGGTGAACTTGAAAATTAAGATCTTAGCCAGCAAGTCAGACTGTGAAATGAAAAAAGGAGCGGTCACTCCCACTGGCTTTGGTTTGAACAATGTCAGTTTGTGTGAGATAACGAAAGAGGCACCTGGAATAAAATCAAAGCAGACCTTCATGCTATGAATTCTCCTCCTTAATAGTCTTTTGCTTTTGTGTCTGGGTTGCCCTGTGCTTTTAAGTAGTACACGCCTTTTCCTCCTCAGGGTGAAGGCAAACAGGGTGTGGCAGTCATTTTCAATTACATGTGATCATCTCTGCTCCTGTCAATCTGCTCTCTTATGCTCCTTTTTAAATTTTTATTTTATTGAAGTTATTGGGGTGATATTGATTCATTGAAAAACATACAGGTTTCAAGCATACAACTCCACAAACACCATCTGCATTCTGCTGTAATGTGCACCCATTGCCCCAAAGAGTCTTTCCATCCCTATTTCCCCTTCCCTTATGCCTACCTCCACCTACCTCACCTACCCCACCCCCTTTCCCCTGGCTGGCACGATGCTGTTGTCTGTGTCTATGTGTTATGTATATATGTTTTTGCCTAACCCCTTCACCTTCTTTCAGCTGGCACCTCCACACTCCCCAACTATCCTCCCCTCTGACAGCTGTCAACCTGTTCCATGTATCCATTCTTAGGCTCCTTTTTAATTCACTTCCCCCCTCTGTTAAGTGAACAGAAGTGTCTTTCTCTGGTCAAGCACTGAACTATGTCCTGAACAAGGATTCCAACATCTAATTATTCACCAGCTTCTGGATATTCTACCTTCAGAGTGTCTCTTGAATTTATTCCCTCCTCCATCTCCTTCCTTTTATACTTCTATCACTTCTGTTCTGATTCAGATTATTACCTCTCACCTACACTAAAACAGTAGTTACCCTTAACCCTGGCTGGTGTGGCCCAGTGGACTGAGTGCCCGCTCTGAACCAAGGGGTTGCCAGTTCAATTCCCAGTCAGGGCAAATGCCTGGGTTGCAGGCCAGGTCCCCAGTAGAGGGGTGTGTGAGAAGTAACAACATATTGATGTTTCTCCCCTTCCCCTCTCTCTAAAAATAAATAAATAAAATCTTGAAAAAAACAATAGTTACCTTTGTGTTTCCTTGCTGTAGTGCACCCCGCGCAATGCCAAATGAGGGCTAGGTTGCTGAAAAAGAAAAACTGCAATGTTTTCTTTGCTCAAAATCTATGTTGTCTCTCCATTACACATAGACTAAGGCACAAACTCCCTAGCTAGCTTTTAAGATCCTCCCTGCTATGGGATAAGTTGTGTTCCATCAAAATGCTGAAGACTTAAGCCCCAATATTTCACAATATGACTGTCTTTAGAAAAAGAGCCTTGAAAGAGGTGATCAAGTCAAAGTGGTGTCATTAGGGTGGGCTCTAACCCAATATGATGGATGCTCCAACAAGAAGAGGAGGTTAAGATACAGACTTGCACAGAGGGGAGAACATATGAAAACACAGAGAGAAGATGGTACCTACAAGCCAAAGAGAGAGGCCTCAGAAGAAACCAACCCTGCTGACACCTCAATTTCAAACATCTGGCCTCCAGAACTATGAGGAAATACATTTCTGTTGTTTAAGCCACTCAGTATTTGTTATGTCAGCCCAATCAAACTACATATATACTCCCAAACTAACCTCCAACCTAAATGTTCTAACTGATCGTCTAGTAACTTTCCTCACCTGACCATAAACCCTAAGCCCCAGGCTCACTGGTTCTTACATGACCTGTGGTCTCTGGCTTTCTGTCTTTGCTATCATGACCCCCTACACAGACTTCTCTTCACCCCATGTTCACATTTGGATCCAGCTCACATCCCACATCCTCTAAAAAAAATCCAGTAGAGCATCACAGATGGATGCATTTCTCTTAGCCCTATATGCTTGTACTGCTTACTCCAACTCCATTCTCCCCTTCCCTCTCCTTTTCCACTTTGTTGGAGGGGTGATCAGCAAACTGTTTAAGTAAAAAAATATTATCATCCTCTCTCTTGAAAAAGAGTTTTGTGGTACTGATTAGTGGGATGTGAGTGGAAGTTGTTAGGTAGGATACAAAGTGAAAGTCCTAACATGGGATGTCATAACACGACAGAAACATACAGTTCTAGAAGTCAGAAGTCTGAGATCAAGGTGTCAGCAAGAGTTTTCCTCAGGCCTTTCTGCTTGACTTGCAGATGATGCCACTGCACTGTGCCTTGCGGGGTCTTTCCTCCGTGCACATGCATCACTGGTGT
The DNA here is from genome assembly GCF_014824575.4 of Sturnira hondurensis. Taxonomy (NCBI): domain Eukaryota; kingdom Metazoa; phylum Chordata; class Mammalia; order Chiroptera; family Phyllostomidae; genus Sturnira; species Sturnira hondurensis. The sequence goes on along the minus strand of NW_028076902.1, from coordinate 2,987,015 downwards.
CTCTCCCTCCTCATGGAAGGACACCAATCACGACCTCATTTTAACTTACCCATCTCTTTAAAAACCTGATCTCCAACATGGTTTGGGGGGACATAATTCAGTCCCAAACAAACCTATGTGGTTTACACTTTGTGTGTACCAATTAACATAGAAAATGATGAGAACTGAAGGGACATTAACAAATACCTTGTCCCAGACTCCCATTGTAGACATGAAGAGGTTAAGCAGTGATTTAGTTGTTAAGCTGGGCCTGGAATTGATGAATTTCCACTATGCAGCTCTCTATTATAGAAGTAAAGGCAAGAACATTTTAGTTTATAAGCTAGGTTTTGGAGATTCTGTTGAAATGAGGATACAGTATATTTTTTAAAAAATCAATTTTTAAAAAAAATGCTGTTTGAAAGGCAGGAGCAGTGTTTGTTTGTTTGTTTGTTTTAGAGAGAGGGGATGGGAGAGGGAAAGAGAGGGAGAGAAACATGGACAGACTGGTTGTCTCTCACACACCAGCCCCCAAATGGGGATCTGGCCTGCAACCCAGGCACCTGCCCTGACTAGAAATCAAACTGGTTACCTTTCAGATCAATCCACTAAGCCACACAAGCCAAGACTATCAACCTTTGTTTAATGTTCAGGATATTATTTCCTAAACTATTTACTAAACAACATTATTCTTACAGACTATTAATTGTCATTTATGATAGAGTTTCTGCAGTCAAATATTTTTGAGATCATGCACAGAAGGAGAGAGAGAGAAGAGGAGGAGGAGGAAGAGAGCAGTAAAGGAAGGAAGGAAGAAAAATGGAAAGAAAGCAAGTAAGAAGAAAGAAAAGAAAGGTGGCATCAGAACAGATCAATAAAACAAAATAGAAATCCCAAAATAAAACTGTGCATATATGGTCAAATAATTTTTCACAAAGGAGCCAAGAATATACAATGGGGAAAGAACAGTTTATTCAATAAATACTGTTGGGATAATTGAGTATCCTTATTGAAAAGAATGAAACTGAATCCCTACCTTATACCATACCCAAAAATCAACTTATGAATTAGAATTGAACTTATGACCATAAAACTCCTAGAAGAAAACATAATGGATAATCTCTTTGACATTGCTCATGGCAATGATCTTTGGAATTGACATTAAAAGCTAAAGCAACAAAGGCAAAAATAAACATGTGATTTCATTAAACTAAAAAGCTTTGGCACAGCAAAGAGAACTACCAACAAAATGAAATGGTAAACTAGAGAATAAGAGAAAATATTTGCAAACCACATATCTGATAAAAGGTTACTATCCAAAGTATACAAGAAACTCGTGCAACTCAATAGCAAAAAATAATAATAATTTAATTAAAAATGGGCAAAGAACCTGAATAGACATTTTTTCAAAGACATACTAATGGCCAACAAATATGTGAAAATGTGCTCAATGTCACTAATCAAAGAGAAAATGCAAATCAAAACCACAATGAGATATCAATTGATACCAGTTAGAATGACTATTATCAAAAGAAAAAAGAAAAATGCTCACAAGGGTTCAGAGAAAAGGGAACTCTTATACACTGTTAGTAAAAATGAAATTTGTGAAGCCATTATGAAAAACAGAGCTATCACCTGATGGAGCAATCCCACTTCTGGGTATGTACCCAAGGAAACAAAATCACTGCTTAAAAGAGTTATCTATATTCCCATGTTCATTGTAGCATTGTTTTTAAAAGCCAAGGTATGGAAACAACATAAGTGTCTCTAAACAAATGAATAAATAAAGAAATATTCAATAAAATATTTTTCAGCCTTAAGAAAGAAGAAAATTCTATCCTTTCTAACATGGATGAAACTGAGGGGCATTGTGCTAAGTGAAATCAGCCAGGTGAAAAAAAGACAATGTATGTATGGTACCACTTACATGTGAAATCTAAAAAAAAATGGTCTAACGTAATAACAGAGTAGAATCAGAGTATAATGGTGGCTGCCTTGGGCTAGGGAGTAAGGGTAATAAAAGAAAGTTGGCAAAAGGATACAAACGTTCAGTTATAAAATGAGTAAGATCTGAGAATTTAATATAGAACATGTTGACTATAGCTCAGTGGTGTCAAACTCATCTTCCAGCGGGACCACACCAGCCTTGCCGTTGTCTTCAAAGGGCAGAATGTAATTTTAGGACTGTATAAATGTAACTACTCCTGCTGCTGCTGGGTAGAAACAAGGTGCTGGGCCGAATAAAACAAGGTGGAGGATGGGATTTGGCCTGTGGGCCTTGTGTTTGTCACCTGTGCTACAGCTGATAATACTGTATTGTATAATTGAAATTTGCTAATACAGTAGAAATTAAATGTTCTCTTACACACTAAAAAGGTAAATATGTAGGGTGATGATGTGTTAATTAACTCAATGATGGGAATTCTTGCACAATATATACATATATCAAATGATCATCACATTGTATACTTTAAATGTAGTACAAGCTTTTAAAAAAGTATTTATTTATTAATTTTTTAGAGAGAGAGGGAGGGAGAAGGAGAGGGAGAAAAACAGCAATGTGTGGTTGCCTGTCACATGCACCCAACTGGGGACCTGACCTACAACCTAGGCATGTACCCTGACTGGGAATTGAACCCATGACCTTTTGGCTTGCAGGCCAGCACTCAATCCACTGAGCCACACCAGCCAGGGCTAAATATATTATAATCCTATTTATTGATTATAACTCAACAAAGCTAAAACAAGAATTTAACACTGTGCTCCATAACAGACAACTTAAATATAAAAAAACATTTAACNCATATATCAAATCATCATCACATTGTATACTTTAAATGTAGTACAAGCTTTTAAAAAATTATTTATTTATTAATTTTTTAGAGAGAGAGGGAGGGAGAAGGAGAGGGAGAAAAACAGCAATGTGTGGTTGCCTGTCACATGCACCCAACTGGGGACCTGGCCTACAACCTAGGCATGTACCCTGACTGGGAATTGAACCCATGACCTTTTGGCTTGCAGGCCAGCACTCAATCCACTGAGCCACACCAGCCAGGGCTAAATATATTATAATCCTATTTATTGATTATAACTCAACAAAGCTAAAACAAGAATTTAACACTGTGCTCCATAACAGACAACTTAAATATAAAAAAACATTTAACAAGTGAGAAAGAAACAATAAGTTTGTGGCTGCTTCTCATTTAAATTGTTTTAAAACACAGAAAAGCATATCCCATGGACAAGACACTCTCCTTTCAGGGGTGGCCCCTGCAGTAAAATGGCTGTGTAGGTATCCTTTACACCTGTGATTCCTGTAATAAGGGAAATAAATTTGCCTATTAAGTGAAAACCCATGGAAAATGAGCAGTTTTTATTGCACAACAAGATCTCACCTTGAAGTCTGGAAGGATAATGGCTAATAAAGCTTTGGAGTGGAAGAAAGTGAGCCTGCAGCCTGCCGTCTCCTGTAGAGCTGGGCTGGGAAACATCTGTGCACGATGGAGCGTCACTGGCCCTGCACTGGTTTGTTAAGTGTGAGGTCATAAGGCAGGGGCTGCCGTCACAGATGAAACACAAATGAGATTGTTTGCGGTCTGGGGTTTATGTAAAGGTGATATGTAATTACATATGCAATGTGGCTCTTTTTGGCCATTTAGGGAAGGGAGAAGTGGGACCAACACCATTCACGCAGCCTCGTTGCTTCTGCCTTGAAGAAAGCCACCATCTCAGGTTTACGATTGCTGAATAAAAAGAATAAGCGCACATTTTTCTTTTTTATTGTATTTTATTGATTATGCTATTGTAGTGGTCCCCACTTTTTTCTCCCCTTGCCCCCTTCACCCAGCTCCCTTCCCCTCCCTCAGGCAACCCCCTCATTATTGTCCATGTCCATGGGTCATGCATATATGTTCTTCGGCTAATCCCAATATCATGACAGTTTTCTCTAAGAATCCTAACATCAACATATTGCATACTGACTGAGTTTATAGGTGGTTTTTAAGTGTTTTAAGGTTCAACTTAAACCATCTAATGTTTAATGGTCATAAGTGAAAATCTATTTCTGTATGAAAGTCTTGTTTTTCTGGTTTCATGTAACAAAATGTCTTAGAGAAAATTGGATTTGTGTAGTGTGACAGTGGGTATTGCATATTTTTAATGAAGTTATTTATTCTTTCATTCATACAGAACATATGTATTAAGAACCTGCTAGGTTCTGTTGCATTTGGTGAAGGATGAACAACTGTTCAAGCTTTTCAGGGACAGAGGAGCATCCAGGGAAATGGGACTCGAGTGTTGAAACCCAGATGATTTGGTGACCCTGGTTGGAGATGAAGCATCAGTGACAAATAAAATGTGATTGGGTAGTTATGTACTAGTACTTTCTCCATTTGCTTACAGGAACACAAAACAAATTATTAATTGACTAATTCCAGGGGTTTTATACTCCAATTTAAAAGACGCTTTATTGAATTTGTTGGGGGTGGGTGAGTTAGGGTTGCACTCTAGAACTATTTGACTGAGACTGAGTATTGGAACAATGGTTTTGAAAACACGACTAGTTTAACAGTTTAGATAAATTGGGAAAAAACAAACCCCCAAAGAAAAGAAGAGGAGGAGGAGGAGGAAAGAAAGAAACTGATGTACCAAGTTGTAATGGACAGAATTTATGGGACACAGCCTGGAATTTTCCTCCATCCACCTGGTCTTATGTAAACATCAGCACCTTCACTAATGTACTGTAAGGGGCAACCCCGAAACCTGTGGTGTGGGGCAAGCGAAACCCAGAGTAGAGTGCACATCTTCAGCTACTTCAGTTGAACAAGGGCTCTGGTCTCATCTGTTTTGTTCAGCACTATAGTCCTGGCATCTAGATTAGCTCCTGGCATATTACAGGGGTTCAATAAGTGTTAGGTATATAAGTGAATAAATAAGAATGACTCCTGTGATTGTATGATTGATGCTTGTTCTGTATAGAAGCCTCACATTTAACATCTATAGAACTTAAATGATTTCTTGATATAGCTACTTGTTACTTGCCCACAGTTACCAACATATTTGTATTTATGCTTATTTACAAAGTTTCTTTGTGTTGTATCTGGCTTTCTTAGAATTACCCAGGCCTATTATTTAATCTGAGAGTTTACTGGAAAGTGGATGCTGTCTTTATAATGATGATGGTTGTGATTTTAGTGTGGTCTATATCATACTTAAGTGGGCAAGCGTGAAGTCATTCACTTTCTTGGTCAGGAAAGTCTATTTAAGGTGCCTACCTCCCCACAGAACCAGATTGGTACACACTGTGGTGCAGAGCCTGCTGAGGTGCTGTAGTGTGGGAAGGTGTCCTCACATACCAATTTGATTTGTCAACAGAAGGGGAGTAGTCATACCAGTCTGTGAATCACAGTTGCGATATTGCCTAGTGCCCCACGTTCATCAGTACCTTTGGCTGCTCAATGCTTTCTTGCTTTCTGGACCCTTCCCCTAAAACTTTGTTTTCAAGATGTATTTGGGGTGGAAGTGGTGGGCAGGCTGCAAATGGATTTTTTAAGGTGCATTTTATTTTATTTTATTATTATTTTTATTTAATTCTTATTCAAGTACAGTTTTCTGTTTTATATTCCCTGCCCTGCCCTCCCCCAGTGCTCCCCACCTCCCTCCCATTTCCACCCCCCACCTTAATTATTGTCCATGTGTCCTTTATACTTATTCATGTGAGTCCATCCCCTTTTCCCCTATGATTCTCTCCCCTCTCCCCTCTGGACCCTGCCAGCCTGTTCCATATTTGAGTGTCATTGGTCATATTTTGCTTGCTTGTTTGTTTTGTTGTTTAGATTCCTGTTAAAGGTGAGATCATATGGTATTTATCTTTCACTGCCTGGCTTACGTCGCTCGACATAATATTCTCCAGTTCTATCCATGATGTTGCAAAAGGTAGGAGCTCCTTCTTCCTTTCTGCAGCATAGAATTCAATTGTGTAAATGTACCATAGCTTTTTGATCCAGTCATTTACTGATGGGCATCTAGGTTGCTTCCAACTCTTGGCTATCGTGAATTGTGCTGCTATAAACATCGGGGTGCATAGGTTCTTTTGGATTGGTGTTTCAGGGTTCTTAGGATATACTCCTAATAGTGGAATTGCTGGGTCAAAAGGCACGTTCATTTTTAGTTTTCTTAGAAAGTTCCATACTGTTTTCCATAGTGGTTGTACCAGTCTGCAATCCCACATTGGCAGGAAAATCTCAGATATTCCACGCAGCAATATTTTTTCTGATACGTCCCCTAGAGCAAGGGACATAAAGGAAAGAATAAACAAATGGGATCTCATCAAAACTAAAAGCTTCTGAATGGCTAAGGAAAACAGTATCATGATTAAAAGAGAAGCAACTGTTTGGGAAAACATATTTGCCAATGATACTTCAGACAAAGGGTTAATCTCCAAAATATACAAAGAACTCAGTTGACTCCACTCAAAGAAGACAAGCAACCCAATTAAAAAATGGGCAAAGGACTTGAACAGACATTTCTCCAAGGAGGACATACAGAGGATCCAGAGACACATGAAAAGATGCTCGACATCACTAGCTATCAGAGAGATGCAAATTAAAACCACAATGAGGTACCACTTTATACCAGTCAGAATGGCTATGATAAACAAAGAAACAAACAACAAGTGCTGGAGAGGTTGTGGGGAAAGGGGGACCCTAGTTTAATGTGCATTTTAAAACACAGTTTCCAGAGCCCCTTCCTAAACTATTATGCTGGTTGTCCTTTAGCTTCTCCCAGACCCATTCCCTGCTTTCCTCTGCTCTCTGTCCTACCAGGTTGAACCTTGCTAAGTGTATCTCTGGCTCCTAGTCTGCTGTCTGGCTTCTAACTGGGTCCAGTGAATGGGAGGCCACAGTGGAAGATGCGTGAACAAAAGAGAAGAGGAGTCCGCTTACTTCTTCCCATTCCTTCCCTGCTTTGTCCTCACATCCCTGCAGCACCTGCATCCTCCTGAGAGACAGCCCTCGTCTTAGACTGGGCCTCATCATGGCTTCAGTTCTTACTGGGCTTGGGTAACACACTCTCTGTCCTCTGCCATTTCAGGCCTTGCAGGAGTAATGTCTGTCTGCTGTCACTGCTCTCTGGGTGCCACAGCATCCCCGTTGGCCTTCTTAGCCCTGTCCACATCTAAGCAGTCTCTCACCTTTCTCCCTTCGTTTGAGCCATGTGAGATAAATTCTGTCTTCTGATGAGACCCTAGCAGATATGGCTATGAAATCAGACTTTCTGACAGCAGGACCCAGGAACCTGCTGCCCTGACTTTTGTATTACTGTTTTAAATTGTGATAAAATATATATAATACAAAATTTACCCTTTTAAGTGTACAGTTCAGTGGCACTAAGTACATTAACATTGTTGTGCAACCATCACCTTCATCCATCTCCAGACCTTTTTCATCTTCCCACACTGAAGGTCTGTCCCCATTAAACACTAACTCCTCATCCTTTTTCCCCCTAATAACCCCTCAGCCCCTAATAACCACCATTCTACTTTCCATCTCTATGAATTTGAATGCCCTAGAGACTTCACACACTGGAATCATGCAGTGTTTGTCTTTTTGTGGCTGGCTTATTTCCTTAGCATATTGTTTTCAAGGTTCACACATGTTGGAGCATGTGTCAGAATTTCCTTTTTAAGACTGTTATTTAAGACTGTGTTTCATTATATGTATATACCACATTTGTCTATCCATTCATCTCTTCATGGATACTTGGGTTGCTTCTATCTTTTGGCTATGAGGAAGAATGCTGCTGTGTAAATGAGTGCACAAATATCTGAACCTTCTGCTATTATTATTATTATTATTATCACCCAAGGACATTTTTCATTGCTTTTAGGAGAGAGAGAAACATCAGTTGGTTGCCTCCTGTATGCTCCCTGACTGGGGATAGAACTCAAAACTTAGGTATGTGCCCTGACCAGGAATCAAACCCACAGCTTTTCAGTGTACAGGACAATGCTCCAACCAACTGAGTCACACCAGTCCAGCCTGAACCTGATTTTTAAATAAGAAGTTCAGGTAATTCTTTTATTTTTGTGCACTGCAAACATTTTGATGATTATTGTTGAGCACACATTTTGGAAATGTTTTACTTCAAAATGTAACAAGTTAAATAAATTTTTATAATAAACAAATAAAATACAACCAAAAGTAGAACTTGCTTTAAGTGTGCTTTGCATTCAGACCAGGGTTTTTACTCTTTTCCCCTTAAGAAAGAAAAGAGTTGCACAAATACACCTAAAAATTTGATCACTACAGTGTGGCATTCAGGAAACAAAAATTTGCTGTTTTTAATGTTTAAGAACTATCGCCATTGTGAAGTTAGAAAAGATGTGACATCATTCTTGTATGGGAAATTAGAAAAGATCTGATATCATTATTTGTATTCTATTGTATCAAAATTTACAAGCCTTAAGTTACCTCTCTGAGGCATTCTATTTCTAATTATTGAATGAAACATACATTCTCCCAATTTATTATAAGCACTACTGAACAGATAAAGAGGTATGTGGGGGCTTCAGGGGACTCTGTCTTTGCCCTAAAATCATGTTGTCCTGAAGTATTGTCTATGGACAAATTGTCATCTAACTATCAACTTGTTGCTGATAGTTAGAAAGTGTGAGTCAAAGGAACTAGTTGCCCTCCCCGAGCTTTTGTAACAGCTTCCATTACTCAGACCTCGAACACTTTCCCACCTCTCTGCCTGGATCACTCATGTTTAAAGTTAAATTAGATGTCATTTCCTTTAGGAAGGTTTTTTGGAGCCCAGTCCCCAAATAGGATTAGCAGTCTGCCCCATGGGCTGTGTCCACTCATTACCATTTATTTGACTAGGTCCTCATTCTACTTTAAGTTCTCTGATGGTGGGACTCATGGTCCCCCGAGTCCAGCCCTGCTGCAGAAGCTGCCTGGATCCCCAGCACAGACACATGGGGGGAGGGCTGTGGAGAAAGCAGTGTGATGCTCTGTGCAGATGGATGAGGCCCAGGAAACCTAGTCCTCAGCAGGACAGATGTGAAAGGGGGACCAGGGAAATCTAGGTATCTACTTTTTTTTTAATTGTGTGAAAGCACCTGTGTCAATGTCATATGTGATGAGTATTTCCAGACAGTAGCTGAGAAGTCATTAACACTGACACTAACTATAGAATAGGCTAAGTTAGAAGAAAAATACATGCTATTTATCTGACAATACAGTTGAAGTCATTTATTTATGAGAACTGACCATTTTTAAATTTCATGCAGTATTACAACAATAACATACATTATTAAATTTTTTACATTGTTGTAAATTTGGAATCAATTACAGCAGAATATTCTAACAAAGTTCTTTGTTCTTGTTTGTTCCTTGTGCATGTTTTTCTATTTGCAACACAGAACAATGGACTGTGTTAAGGGCAATGGATGTATTCTCATGATACCATAGGGCCCTAGGCTGAAGGTCTAGAGAAGATTCCTGGAGATATTTGAGGATGTGTTTTAGAGGAGAAGGGGATATGGCTTGATGCATGAGAGTGAAAAGAAAATTTCAAGCATATGTGGCATTTTTTAAATCTTTACTTCCTCTTTGTCTCTCTCTCTCCACATTACCTAATGGTTAGGTAAGGCCAAAAACATGCTGGACATTTTAAGGAAAAATGGATTTTTAATTAAAGTGTTTAAGATTACTTCTGGTTTGTAGGGCATGGCTCTTCTGACAGTAATGGCCACTTTAGGGTTTTTGGTTGAAGGTGGGTGAGAGGTTGGTGAATGAAGGTATGAACTACTGAACTATTCTAAGGCCTGAGAAAGGAAAGTCAGGTGAGCTGAGGGAGGAAATGATAGTGGTGGAGACTGAGTTTATTTATCACCAAATCATGTGTTGGGGTTGTTAAGGGTGCGTGTGTTAGACAATTTGGAGGTATCTGATCTTGTAGGATATTCTGTGATTATATGTCTTGGAAATAGTGTGACCTCTCTAAGCACAGGAGGGATTATGTGTGAGGGGAAAGATGTTGGAGAATAACATTGATAAAGGATTGTTTTGCCTAAATTGGTATGGCCTCAGAGGAGCTTGGATTAGGCCTATAATAATTTAGGCAGGACTATAGTTTTAGAATATTTTGCCTTCCAGATTTAATGGGCTCCCTTTAAAGGCTATTCATTTACACTTCCTTGATATTTTCAGGTAGATAAGAATATAATTCCTTCACTTTTCCCAGGTACTAGAAAAGGTGACCAGAGTAGTCAGTGGCCTGGTTCCTAAGGCTAGCTGTGCTACTTAAAGCCAAGTCACCAGACTACCTCTGTGTTACCTAAAGCAAGTCACCAAATTTCTCTAGCTTCAGTTTTTTCATCTATGAAATGGATGATTACATAAATGATTGCCCAGCTCTCTAGACCTTCTAACTCAAATATTCCATGGTTCAGCTACTATCCATCTTTTATGGCCGTGGTTCTCAGCTGAGGCTTATTTTACTCCCAGAGGACTTTTGGCAAGTCTGAAAACATTTCTGATTATTACAACCTGTTTGCAGGTTGTTGCTATGGGCATCTAGTGAGTAGAGTCCAGGGATGCTGCTAAGCAGACTTCGGTGCACAGGACAGCCCCACAATGAAAAATGATTTAATCCCAAATGTCAATAGCGTTGAGGTTGTAAAACCCTGTTGGAGGGGGAGAAACTGATGCTCAGAAGAGGAAAGGACAGAGTCTGTTTCTCTATGTGCGTGACTGGGAAAGATACGACAGTTGCCATGCCATGAGCTATGGAAAAATAACACAGTGTGTTAGATGTTCCCCCCCACCCCACTTTGTAGAATATACACTATTAAGTTGAGCTATCATTTCTCAATAGATTTCATTTAGAGATGCTGAAATACGCTCTAATTGAATGCACCATCTGGGAACATTGAACTGCATGGAGTGAGCATGGGGCTCACTTCACACCATCGTCCACACCCCCACCAGTTATGTCTGAGTGTGAAATTCCTATTTACTCAGCAACTCATCAGTTATCATGCCATGCATTTTTAAACACCTTTCTTTAAAGAACAAAGTGTTACATTTAACTTGATAACACCACCCCTCTGCTTATCTTAGTGAAGTGTGGAACACTTCATTTTAAAGAAAAATTCCCCACTCTGGTGAAGGAAATAGGCATAAAAGCCCAGGAAGCTCAGAGAGTCCGAAAGAAGTTAGATCCAAAGAGAAACACACCAAGACACATTATAATTAAATTACCCAAGATTAAAGATAAGGAGAGAATCTTAAAAGCAGCAAGAGGAAAGGAGACAGTTACCTACAAAGGAGTTCTCATGAGACTATCAGCTGATTACTCAAAAGAAACCTTGCAAGCGAGAAGAGGCTGGAAAGAAGTATTCAAAGTCATGAAAGGCAAAGACCTACATCCAAGATTGCTCTATCCAGCAAAGATTTCATTTAAAACAGAAGGGCAGGTAAAGTGCTTCTCAGATAAGGTAAAATTAAAGGAGTCCATCACCAATCCTTTATTATATGAAATGTTAAAGGGTATCTAATGAAAGAAGATCAAAACTATGAACAGTAAAATGACAACAAACTCACAAATGTTAACATCTGAACCTAAGGGGAAAAAAGACAAAAACAAACTAAACAAACACAACAGGAACTGAATCATAGAAACAGAGATCACATGGAGGGCTATCAGTGGGGGGAGGGGGAAAGAGAAGGATGGGGGGAAAGATACAGGGAATAAGAAGCATAACTGGTAGATACCAAATAGGCAGGGGGAGGTTAAGAATAGTATAGAACATGGAGAAGCCAAACAACTTATATGTGTGACTAATGGACATGAACTAAGAGGAGTTGATGCTGGAGGGAATGGGGATACCGGGTGGAGGAGGATAAAGGGGAAAAATGGGACAACTATAATAGCATTATCAAGAATATATTCTTAGAAAATAAAAGAAAATAAACTGCAGATGATATTGTTCAGTCCATATCTCAAGAGCAGTGGTGAACTGGGATCATGAATTGACTCTCTGATTCTTGGCACTATGTTCAACCCATTAACATATTTTGTCCATTGCTAATGTTTCTGCAATATTAGGTGTTTTGTGTAAACTATGACTCTTCATGAAAAGCTACTATAAGTCCTAATTGTGAGAATTAAATGAGACAATGTATAAGAAAGTATCTCATGTAAATCAGATGCTCAGGAAATGTTTGTATTCTTTTTTATGTTTTAATTTTGTTTTAAAAATATTTTACTGTTTACCCTGCTACACTTGTAAGTCTGTTCCATGATTCCATGCCTCTGGTTCTATTTTGCTAATTTGTTTTGTTCATTAGATTCCTCTTATAAGTGAGACCATATGGTATTTGTCTTTCACTGACTGGCTTATTTCACTTAGCTTAATAGTCTTCAGTTTCACCCATGCTATTGCAAAAGGTAGGAGTTCCTTTTTCTCTGCCATGCAGTATTCCACTGGGTAAACGTACCACAGTTTTTTTGTCTGCTCATTTACTGATGGGCATTTAGGCTGTTTCCAAATCTTGGCTATTTTAATGGTGCTACTAAAACATAGGTGTGCATAAATTCTTTTGAATTGGTGTTTCAGGATTCTTAGGGTATAGTTCCAGCAATGGAATTGCTGGGCCAAAAGCTGTTCCATTTTTAATTTCCGAGGAAATTTTATACTGTTTTCCACAGTGGCTGCACCAGTCTACATTCCCACCAACAGTGCACTAGGGTTCCCTTTCTCCACAACCTTGTCAGCACTTGTTGTTTGTTTACTTATTGATAGCCATATTGAGGTGCAATCTCATTGTGGTTTTAATTTGTATTTCTCTGATGGGTAGTGATGTTGAGCATTTTTTCATACATCTCTGGGCCATCTTTTTATCCTCCTTGGAGAAGTGTGTATTCAGGCCCTTTGCACATTTTTTAACTGGATTTTTTTGTCTTCCTGGTGTTGAGTTGTGTAAGTTCTTTATATATATTGGAGACTAAACCCTTGTCTGATGTATCATTGGCAAATATGTTCTCATGTAGTTGGTTCCATTTTCATTTTGATGACAGTTTCTTTAGCTGTGAAGAAGCTTTGTTATTTGATATAACCCCATTTCTTAATTTTTTCTTTATTTTCCTTACCTTCAGAGTTCTATCAGCAAAAACATTGCTAGGAGAGATATCTGAAATTTCACTGGCTATGTTTTCCTCTAGGATTTTTATGGTATCACAACTTATGATATATTTAAGTCTTTTATCCATTTTGAGTTTATTTGGTTGTATAATGTAAGATGATAGTCTAGTTTCCTGTTTTGTATGTACCAGTCCAATTGTCCCAACACCATTTATTGAAGAGACTATCTTTACTCCCTTGAATGCTTTTTCCTCCTTTGTCAAATATTGGTAGACCATAAAGACTTGGGTTTATTTCTGGGCTCTCCATTCTGTTCCATTGATCTATGTTTCTGTTCTCATCACATTACTGTGACCTTGTAATATAGTTCATATTAGGTATTGTGATCCCTCCAACTTTGTTCTTTCTCAAGCTTGCTGAGGCTATTTGGGGTCTTTTTTGTTCCATATTAATTTCTGTAATATTTGTTCTAGCTATGTAAAATATGCTAGTAAGTATCTTAATAGAAATTGTGTTGAATTTATAGATTGATTTGGTAGTATGGACATTTTAATGATGTTAATCCTTGTAATCCATGAACATAGTATGTTTCCACTTATTTGTTTCTTCCTCAGTTTCTTTCTTCAGTCCTACAGTTTTCTGAGTTTTTTTTTTTACCTCCTTGGTTAAATTTATTTCTAGGTACTTTATTTTTCTTGTTGCAATAGTAAATAGGACTGTGTTCTTAGTTTCCTCTTTCTGGCAGTTCATTACTGATGTATAAAAATGCCATCGATTTCTGAGTATTGATTTTGCATCCTGCTACTTTCTTGAATTCATTTATTAGGTTTAGTTTTTGGTGGAGCCTATTAGGTTTTCTATGTACAATATCATATCATCCGAAAATAATGGCAGATTTACATCTTCTTTTCCCATGTGGATGACCTTTTTCTTCTTCTTCTTGTCTGATCACTATGGCTAGGACTTCCAGTTCTATGTTGATAAGAGTGAGAAAGTGGACATCCTTGTCTTGTTCCTAATCTTAAGGGAAATACTTTTAGTTTTTGTCCATTAATTATGATGTTGGCAGTAGGTTCCTCATATATGGGAGTTATTATGTTAAGGTATGTTCCCTCTATTCCCATGTTGCTTACTTTTTATCATAAGTGGGTCCTGGATTTTATCAACTGCTTTTTCTGTATCCATTGATATGATCATGTGATTTTTGCCTTTCATTTTGTTTATGTGATGTATTACATTTACTGATTTGTGAATATTCTACCACCTTTGCATCCCTGGAATAATCAGCACTTGATCATTGTGTATGATCTGTTTAGTGTATTGTTGGATTGAGTTTGCCAATAATTTTCTGAGGATTTTAGCATTTATATTGGCCTTGTCCGCATACCTCTTAGACAATATCTAAAGAGATATTGTTCTGTCAGTACATTGGCCTTGTAACAAATGTTTGGGAGTTTCCCTCCTCTTGAATTTTTTGGAAAAGTTTCAAAAGGATAGGTGTTAGTTCTTTTGTGAATGATTGATAAAATTTGTCTGTGAAGCCACCTGGTTTCAGGCTTTTGTGTGCTGGGAGTTCTTGGTTAATGCTTCAATTTCATTACTTGCTAGTCATTCATTCAGGTTTTCTGCTTCTATGTGATTTATTTCTGGAATATTGTATGTTTTAGGAAATTATCCATTTCACCCTGAAGGTGAAACAGTTGTCCAATTTCTTGGCATATAATTGTTCATAGTAATTTCTTACAATACTTCATATTTCTGTGGTATCCATTGTTACTTTTCTTCTTTTACTTCTGATTTTATTTGGGTCTTCTCTGTTTTGCTCCTGATGAGGCTGGCTAAAGCTTTGCCAATTTTGTTTATCTTTTCAAAGATTCAGCTTCTGGATTCATTGATCTTGTGGATTATTTTTTAGCCTTTATACCATTATTTCTGGTCTGATCTTGATTCTTTCTTTCCTCCTACTCACTTCTTTCCTTTCAGTTCTATTGGGTGTACAATTAGTTTGTTCATTTGAGCTTTTTCTCTCTTCTTTAGGTAGGCCTGTATTGCTATGTACTTTTGTCTCTGGACTTCTTTCACTGCATCCCTTAGGTTTGGGGATTTTTGTGTTCATTTTCATTTTTTTCCAGAAACTTTTTGATTTCTTCCTTGACCTCATTGTTAACCCATTTGTTATTTAATGAAATGCTAGTTAGCCTTCATGTATTTGATGTTTTTGAGTTTTTTCTTAAGGTTGATTTCTAGTTCAAGCCACTGTGATGCAAGAAAATGCTTTATATGACTTCAATTGTCTTGAATTTGTTAAAGCTTATTTTGTGTTCTGCCACATGGTCTGTCTTTGAGAATGATCCATGTGCTTTTGAGAAGAACCTATATTCTGCTCCTTTGGGATAAACATCCTGTAGATATCAATTACATTCATTTGATCTAGTGCAGGGCTGTCAGACTCATTTTCATTGGGAGCCACATCAGCCTCACCGTTGCCTTTGAAGGGCCAAAATAATTTTAGGACTGTATATATGTAATGACTCCTTAACTGTTAAGGAGTTGAAATTACATTAGGCCTTTTGAAGGCAACCACAAGGCTGATGTGGACCCTGATGAAAATGAGTTTGACATCCCTGATCTAGTGTGTCATTTAATGCCATTATTTCCTTGTTGATTTTTTTGTCTGGAAGATCTGTCCATTGTTGACAATGGGTTGTTAAAATCACCTACAATGACTATTGCTGTTGATCTCTTTCTTAAAGACCTCCATAATTTTTTATACATTTAGATGTTACTATATTGTGTGTATTTATGTTTACAAGGATTATGTCCTATTGTTGGACTGACTCCTTAAGTATTATGTAGTGACATTTTTGTCTTTTGTTATGATCTTTGTTTTTAAGTCTATTTTGTCAGATACAAGTATTGCTACCCCAGCTTTCTTTTCACCTCTGTTTGCATGGAATATTTTTCCATTCCTTCACTTTCAGTCTTTGTGATTCTTTTGTTCTGAGGTTGGTCTCTTGTAGACAGCATATATATGCAGGTTATGTTTTCTTATCTATTTAGCTTCCCTATGTCTTTTGAATGATGCATTTAATCCATTTACATTTAAGGATATTATTGATATCTACTTATTCATTACCATTTTTCCCCTTTGTACCTGCACTTCTCCCTCTATTTTTTTTTCATAAAGCAGCCCCTTTAGCATCTCTTGCAATGTGCATTTGGTGGAAATGTACTCTTTTAGCTCTTTTTTCATCTTCCATTCTAAATGAGAGACTTGCTGGATAGATTAGTCTTGCTTAGGTCCTTGCTTTCCATTACTTGGAATATTTTATGTCAGTCCCTCTGGCCCCTAGTTTCTCTGTTGAGAAATCAGCTGACAGCCATTTCTCTCTTGCGGCCTTTAAGATTCTCTCCTTGCCTTTAAACATTGGCATTTTAATTATTATGTGTCTTGGTATGGGCCTCTTCAGGTTCAGCTTGAGACTTTCTGTGCTTTCTGAACCTGTGTGACCCTCTCCCTCACCAAGTTAAGGAAATTTTCTGTCATTATTTCTTCAAACACACTTTCTATTCTTTATTTTTTCCTCTCATTCTGGTGTCCCTATATGGGATATTGTTACGTTTCATGTTGTCCCAAAGTTCTCTTAGACTATCATCATTCTTTTTGAGTCTTTTTCATTTTGTTGCTGTGACTGGTTTTTTTTCTACCCTGTTTTCCAAATCCCCAGTTCAATTCTCTGCTTCATCTAGCCTGCTGTTAATTCCTGCTAGTGTATTTTTCTTTTCAGATACTGCATTCTTTATTTACAACTGGTTCTTGTTCATAGTTTCTGTCTTTTTCATGCTGATGTAATTCTCATTAAGTTCCTTGAGCATTCTTACAACCCTTATTTGGAATTCTATGTCTGATAATTTGCTTGCCTCAATTTCATTTAGCTCTTTTTGTGGGGACCCCTCATTTTTCTGTTTGGAGGTTATTTCTTTATCTCCTCATTTCAGCTGTCTATTTTTGTTCATTTTCTATGTATTAGATAGATATGCATTGACTCCCTGTCTTGTAGAGTGGGCTTATGTGGTAAGAGTCCTATGACAACCACTGGTGCAGACTTCTTGATCTCCTGATCCGGGTGCTCTAGCAATGCCTTTTGTAGGGGTTATGTTTGCTTTCCTGTTATATTTTGGGTTCTGAATGTTTTTGACCTGTTCATTGGTGGAATCTTCCCTCTGGCTCACTGACTGAGAGGCTCAACACCACCACATCTTGTATATTGCATACAAGGTGCTGGCAGAACAAAGCAAAACAACACACATAAACATAAACTAAAAAAAGCAAAACCCACCCTAACAACAACAGCAGTACTAATGACAAAAGATCAAAGAATAATAAATGTGGAGAGATAAATGAAATATTAGGGAAAAGAAGGAAAAAAGAAAAAGAGAAGGCCAAAACCCAAAATTCATTATGAGAGGAGGAAAGGAAAGAGAACTGATACAAACAATGAATTAAAAGAGGAAAAAGGGACAGAGAGAGAGAAAGAATAACAAAAATAACAAAAGGAAAGAAGAAGGGAACGATGTAGTAATCAATGGTAAGAGTAAAATCAGAGAAATGAAAAAGTAAAGCAACAAAAATAGAAGAAAGAAAAAATAATAAAAAGGCTTTGAAAAAATGATGCAAATAATGAAAAAGAACAAAGTGGAATTTGTCTCCGCAGAGTTTAGTGCTTGCCTACTGGGTTCTCCCTTCAGATATAGCTCTGTGTTGTCTTAGGCTAGTGTAAGCCAATGTCAGACGCTGGCTATGTCTAGCCCTAGGCAGCCTGTTTAAAGTTACAAGCAAGCAATCTGCAGTTTGTGGCTGATTTCTCCCAGCTTGGCTGCTCTCAAGATGGGCTAATCTGCTCTGCAAAGCTGAGTTTTATCAGCACTGGGACCTTGGGTATATCAGCGAATGTCCCAAGTCACCATAGAAGTTGCCTCTGTCCATCTCTGTCTGCTGGCCTGCTATCCATCTTAGGGTGGTCACAGACTTGACTGTTTCTGAGAGGGCTTCTGGTAGAACTGGAGGAATGGGACTCCTAGGTCTTCTGAGGAAGGTGCCTTTCAGACTTCAGGGAAGATGATGTGTGTGTTCCCCTGTACCTGAGCCACTAGTCTGAGTCTGTATGGGAACTGTAGTCTGTACTCGGCAAGGGAGGACCCCTAGTAAGTTAGTGGGTGTGGTCTCTAGAGCCCAGATTTTGGGTCTGCTGGAAACCAGGAGGGTGTTTCTATGGTTCTCCTGGAAACAGAAAACACTGATCTGTTTCCCAGGAAAGTGAATGGAATGGCTGACATTCCCTGAGTATGCGAATGTTGCTGACTCCTCAGCAGAGGTTAAGATGCAGAATGAAAGAAAAGAAAGAAGAAAAGGAAAAACAAACCACCAAAACAAAACAAACAGAACAACAATAACAAAAAAAGGTAGAAAAGAATGCAGAGTTGGGCAAGTAGGATTCCAGGGGGTAGGGCAACCCACATCCCATAGGGTAAGGTAATTACTTTTTCCTGGGAGGGGCTTGCTCTTCTCAAGAAAGATGGCTGCAGCAGAATCCAGGCATATCCTGGCCCAGGGAACCCCACAGCCCCTCCCCCCACCCCTTTTCTCCCCAGTGCCTCCTGCTCCTGACTGTCCTTGCAGAACTCCAGTCCACACCGTAGCCCTCCCTTCGCTGGGGCCCAAGGTGAGTGGTTGTGAACACAAAACCTGTGCTTTGGCCCCTTTAAGAATTAAGAAACAAAATAGTGGCTTTGTTTCCAGTGGGTCTTGTCTCTCCCCATCAGAGAAAAACCCCATGGCCTTTCACCACTGTGTTCTATGTGGTCTGCTGACCTTAGCACTGGCACTTTGTGCTTGGGAGTCCAGTTTGCAGTCCTGGCTTCTCTCCTTTCAAGGAGAATCTCCCACAGCTGTGCCACCACCTCTGTGAATGGGCTGGCCCCTTTAACAACCTCACCCTTCCTACCAGTCTCATGGTGGGTTTTTTGCCCCTCCTTGCTTAAAAGTCTCTTTTCCAGGTAACTTTCCACTTATTTCAGGTGACTACTCCCCTCTTTGGTTTTATTTCCTGTTTGGTTCAGGGAGGAGGTGTGTGATAAATCCTCCTACTCCAGTGCCACCTTGCAATCCCCTCAAATGTTTGTATTCTTTGAAAGGGCCAAGCTCATGCTGAGTGGCAGCAGTGGGAAGATCTTGAAATTAAAAGTCACCTCCATGTTGTTCCTTCTCCTCAGCCCATTTTCTAAACTGAAGTAGGTGGTGATTGAAAGTGAAGGAGATTTGCTTCATCCCAGTCTGGATGTGCTGTGTTTGGGCAACATGGAGGAGTAGGACAAGTGGCACCAGAACTGTCTTGTTTCACTTCAGTGACCACAAGGACTTTGCTAAGAACAAAATTTATTCAGACTTGCCAGATCAATAGACACATTCAATTTTCTGCATGCACAATTTAGTTCTGTTCCTTCCTCTGAATGTGCATTTTGAACAGGCACTGCTTAAGGAAAACTTCCTCCTCAGGTTGGGATACTCCTTCTGCAAGGGAGAACCCTACCGACTGATTTGAGCCAGTCACCTTTTTCTAATCACTTCTAGCCTCTCTTCTGAGTCCCTCCACCAACCAACTTTTTTTCAAATTCAACATAGTTATAATGTAAATAGAATAAATCCTGAGATGCTATGTGAAAAAGCAGTGCTTTTCTTGCTGGCTAACTGAAGGAAACAAGATCTCGAAGGGGGTTTAGAAAGAACAGGAAGAGAAAGCAACTAGCATACAATTTAAAAACAGACATTTTCTTTTTCTTGTAGGGGTGGACTTCAGTTTGGTTCCTGATGGATGATTCAGCTGTTCTGCTGGCAGCACTTTCTCAGGCAAGACTTTTGTTATTGGGTTTATTTAAGGAAGAATCCTCAGCATTTTGTAGAGTAAAACTGTTTCTAAAAAAGTACCTGTGGTGTTGCCCGCCTTGAAGATTGACTTCTATGAACTGCTAAAATATCAGTACCAACTCAATGTCAATATGTACTCTTGTGTATAAAATCTACCATATAATCCTAGCCACTGACTAAGATGCTAGTATAAGTAAAAGTTCTTAAAGAAGTTGACCTGACCAGTCATCCTGGTGTGGTAGGGAGACCAGACTGAGTTTAAGGCATGTTTACCCTCTACTCAGAAATGACTGGATGTGTCTGAAAGACTAGTGAATTGTGGTTCACAATGATCTACTTAAATAAGAGAGACATTGGTCTGGGTTGTTTTTTATTGTAAATTTGAGAAATCTAATTTTTTGTTTTTTTTTATTGTAAATTTGAGAAATCTAATTATTTAAAAGAGGATGGGAGAATGTGATGACTGTCCCAGTTAATATGAGCTTTAGGCTTGACTGGATCCAAGTGCTTAAACAATGTTATGGGCAATTTCCACTTCTTAACAAGGGTTCTCTGTTGGCTTTATTCATTGACACAAAGTTGATGGCAAAGTGGCCATCAGTCAGTCACAATTCTACCAGTTTCATGCCTCATGGAAAGAAATGGAAGAAGAGTTCACTTTTTATCCAGAGATTGAATGAGTTTTGGGATTGAATTTCTTTTGTGTGGTTCTCATCTCTATCATTTTGTTCCCTTGAAAATGTTCTACTCAAAATCACCAGACTAGGGTGACCATACATCCCAGTTTGCCTGAGATGCTTCATATTTATATCTGTTGTCTTGGCACAGATATTAATAACACTTTATTGTGATCCTCTAAGATGACTCCCAAACTATCCTAGCTTCCAACTGTTCACGCTCTCCTGTGGTACCCTCCCTACCCCAAATTAGGTAGAGCTGTCACATGTAACTATTTCAGCCTGCTCTGGAGGAAGTCAGCTTCCATGTTGCCAGGACAATCAAGATACCCGTGGGGAGCCCATCTGGGGAAGTACTGAAGCCTCCAACAACAGCTAGCCATGTGAGTGAGCCACCTCAGAGGCAGATCCTGTAGTCCCAGTCAAGACTCCAGATGATGACTGCAGCCCTGGCCAATACCTAACTGTCATCTCATGAGAGATCTTGAGCCAGGACTTTCCTGCAGAGACTTCCAAATTTTAAACCCACATAAATTGTATGAGATAAAGAATATTTGTTACATTAAGCTACCAAGTTTGTTACCAAGCAATAGGTTAGTAATACACATTTCTCTCATTCTCAAAGTTTGGGAAATAAATTTTCACTCTGCCAGTAACCTCCATGTTGACAACCATAATCTTCAATTCTCAGCCAGTCCTTAGACTCATCTGATACTGGATGTGTCAACAGAATTTAACACTTGGTCACTCCCCACTATTTGATATGCTTTCTTCACTTGGTCTTCAGGATACCACTCTCACTGGCTGCTCCTGCTCCACCTCTTGCCACACCTTCATTTTTCCTTTGTTCTGAATGTTGCAGGTCTCCAGGATCCTTTGGAAAAGTACTCAGATGTTTTATTTATTAATGCTTAGTACCTAGTTGATCTCACTTAGTCCCATTGACTTATACAATGAAGACTGCCAATTTTAAATCATCAGTTCAGATTCCCTTTTACACTCTAATTTAATACAGTCAGCCACCTAATTATAATCTTCACTGAATGCTTAATAGGTATCTTAAAATCAACATGTCCATAACCACAGTTTTTATTTTACCCCACCAGCCTGTTTCTCCTTCCACCTATCATATCCCAATTGAAAATAAATAACTGTTCCTCAGGTTACTCAGGTTAAAAAGCCTAGGGTCATCCTTTATTCTCTTCCCTCTCACCTCACATATAATATGGCAGCAAATTCTTGGTCCACCCATGTTCTCCAACCCCACTCTTATTATTCTGATCCAAGTTGCTATCATTTTTACCTTTGTTATTTCAGTAGCCCCCAAATGGTCTCCCTACCTCTGTCCTTGACTCCCTTCCACCTGTTTTTTTTTTGCACCCCCACCAGAACGTGATGATTCAAAAACCTAAACCAGATCACGCTACTCACCTTCTTGATCTCCACAATGGCTTTTTATCTAACTCAGAAGACAGTGCAAAGACTTTCTCCAGGCCCATAGGCTCTATGTGAAAAAATAACACTCTATGTGATTTGACTCCTCTACTCCCTGACATCATTTCCCCCTCATTTACTCTACAGTAATCATACTTGTCTCCTTTAAGTTTGCTGGAATATGTCATGTGTAATACTTCTATCCCAGGGCTTTTCCACTTCTTGATCTATTTTCTTGGGGTACTCTGCACATGGCCACCTCCTTCTCTCTCACCTCAAAGGTTGCTTTCTCTGAGTGGCTTTTGCTGACCACTGTATATAAAATAGTATCCCCACCATTACTGTCTGTTTATCTGACTTTGTTTTTTCTCTAAACAATGGTCATGACCACCTGATGAAGTTATAAGATGTCAACAACATGCATGTGGGCAACTTCTGCCTCAACAGGAAAGAGCACCATGGCTTTAGCATCCTCAGCCAGAGGAGGCCTGGGTTTGGCCCCCCACACCTTTGACAGGTGCCCTACCATCCTTGCATCAGTTTACACCTCAGAAGCTAGAGGTTCTAGCTCAGACTACTGGTTGCTCTTAGCCTAGGAATTGTATTTTATTCATTTCTCTGCTATTGCCATCCCTGGTCTTGATGGAAATAGAGATAGGACTACCCTACCTTCTTTCTTTAAATACTGAAAATTTCTGTTGTTTACTGGGTTGCTTGTTGACTCATGCTACAGAAAATCTGGACATTGAAGATATGACCAGATAATTAAGTCTAACTATCTCAAATAAACTATTTCCCCTTTCCCTTATTTGTTTCTTACCTTTTTATTATCTACTTTGTGCCAAGCACTATGTGATACATTGGAACTAAAGTGATAAAAGATGTCAAGTTTGTTTAATGTTTTCTGATAAGTATAAACAAAAGGCTGAAATATGATCCTTGAAAAAATAAAATTAACATTTCAGCTTAGACTCTGAAAAATTTCCCTGTCTTTAGCCTGTGTATCAAAGGGTGGATCTTGTGATATGAGGAAGAAAGGTGAATGTATAGGGAATAAGATCCTTAAAGGAAATGCCATCCAGATGCTAGATTAAAGACATTATGATACATTTAACCAGGCAGGTGGACTTTTAGAAGGTTGATCCCAGTCTTGGTGCCTTTGAGGTTTGCTTGTTATCTTTCAAAACTTGGTATGTGTCATCCCACATAAATATTATGCAACAATTTGAGAATGGACACCAGATTGAAAGGTGTAATAACAGAGTCTTATACCACTTGGCCCCACCTTTTTGAGTAGAGGTTACTAAAGAGACCACACTGAATGAACAACTGCCCACAGACCAGACTGTACGTATGACTGAGTGAAATTCTGCTGCTATTTCCAGAGCTTGCTGCTTTTCAAAAATAATCCTTGGGGCCAACCAGGCTGCCATACTTTCCTGATTTATTTTCTAGAGTTGCTTCATTTATTGTTGTTTTCTCTTTACTGGCTGTTGTTTGATGTGGTATTTCTGTGCACCCTCACTAAAGGTTTTTTTGTGCCCACATTTTCAGCTCTAAATCTGCATGTTTGAGGATCATTTTATATAACTCCCATGCTTTTGATATTTTCTGGAGTTACCACAGACTCACTTAATAATATATGTTAACTTCAATCCAACATGCTTTCAATGAACTTCTGAGCATCCTGCTTATAACATCTTTACTCTGCTTACAGACATTTTTTAACTACTGGTGTGTTTGCAGGTGCATACACTGTTTCATACAAAGAACTAAAAGCCCACTGAGTTTAGGACTTTTTATTTTATTTTATTTTATTTTATTTTATTTTATTTTATTTTATTTTATTTTATTGTTGTTCAAGCACAGTTGTCTCCATATGCCCCAAACACCTCTCTCCCCACCTCAGCCATCCCTACCTCCCACCCTCAATACTACCCCCTTTGGTTTTGTTCATGTGTCCTTTTTAAAATAAAGCCCCATCACTGCTACATCCAAAATAGGTATGGGAATATATAGGTAAGACCACGTATGTTGACATAAATTGGGTAAAAAGTACAAACTCTTTATCAACCTTATGTTTTTTACTCAAAAACATCATGTGGATATACACAGCTTTCCCTCATCCTTTCTAGTGATGCATGGCTTTCCATTGTGTGTGCTACAACTTATTTCAATGACCCCCAGTAAATGACATTTGAGTTGTTTTCTCTCTCTTTGGTAATTTGTAAATAGTGATACAATTAACATCATGGAAAGCATATCTTTGTAGACCTGAACAAATATTCCTATAAGATAAATTCCTGGAGGATAATTTTTCATTCAAAAGCAATGTACATTAAAGCTGATAGGTTTGCTAAAAATCATTCCTTTCCACATTCTTGACAATTTGGGGTATTAGCATTTTTTAAAGATAAATTTTTAAATTATTGTTGGCATATTATATTAGTTTCAGTTTACAACATAGTGATTAGACATTTGCATACCTTACAAACTGATCACCATGATAAGTCTAGTACCCACACAGTTAGTACAATATTATGGACTATATTGCCTAAGCTGTACTTGGCTATTAACAGTTTTAATCTTTGCCAATTTGATGTGCCAAAAATCACATTGTTGTTTAAATTTGCATTTATTTGATTGGTGAAGAGTCTGAATATCTTTTATAGTAAGTATTATACACTTACTCGCCATTTTTTAAATTTAAAAACTGCCTATTCATGACCTTTGCCCATGATTCCATTGTATTGCTCCTTTGCTCATTAACTTATTTGAGTTCCTTATGAAAGAAACTCTACTTTGTCCTATAGTTAGAACCATTGTCATGTTGATCACTTATTAATTACTGTGAAGTATTTTTCTACTTTATTAAGTTACTTTAATAAGTAACTCTCACTTGGTTTTCCAGATAAAACTGTCACTTTTTGTCAAAAAATTATAATATGGACATTTACTTTAATATTTTTATCAAAAAAGGAGCAGGAACCATTGTTAAATATGCAAAGGCTATGGCAATGTCTATAAGAATAAAAGTTGCATTTTTCCAGAATATTCTTGAAGCCTGGATCTAGGGCCAAGAATCTTGCACTTCTAATGGGGCATTTCAGGCTTGAGAGAGGAGCCTATCTGTTCTCACTCAAAATACACCATTATCAACTCCAGCAGGTCTGGGTGCATCGGGGAAAGAGCCTGGGTCATTCACACATTGCAGCTCATCATTTATCAATCATGTGACCTGGTCTCCCAGAGCTACTTTCTTATCTATAAAATGTACATGCTTGTACCTATCGTGTAATGTAGGAGTACTGTGATTATTAAATTAGATACAATATGTAAAATGCTTATGCAGAGTGGATGCTCAGTAAATATTCGTGTTCGCAACCCCAGGAAGTAAAGAAAAATTATGCCTATAATTTCCCTGCTGTGACAGGAATATTTAAAATGTAACGTAAAGATACCAACAAGTTATATATAAAGGCTTAGCATACATAAAAATGGAACTGTCAAATTTCTTTCCAACTGCCAACACCCCTCACATATAAGCCAATCAACATTTACTCAATTTTCTAGAATGATGTTGAAATTATTCTCTATGTATGAGAGCTAGCTTCTGTGTACCCTAACTAGTTAATGTTAATATTGAAATGATTTTTGCTAGGGTCATTTAAGTGCATAAAGAGGCCAACCATGGCCCAGAGAGTGGATCAGGGAGCTTCTGGATATGATAGATTCCTTTTAGGTCCACTTTTTCAAGAAGGCTCTCAAACATTTTTTGAAAATAGTCTATTGGGGGAGAAAAACACAATGCCTGACATGTTAATAGTAGGTAATTGATGTCATGTACTAAAGATGGCACTTTATCTCTGTCTTCCTCCCCCCAAAATCATAACCCTTGTCTAGTCGTGAGTAAAGCATAGACAAGTCCCAACTTAATTCTAGAAAATGCCAGGTCAGTACTCCTCAAACTGTTAAGATCGTCAAAAACAAAGAAACTCTCAGAAACTATAACAGCCCAGAGGAGACTAAGGAGACATAAGGACTAAAGGTAATATAATGTCCTGCAACAAAATAAAAGGACCTTAGGGAAAAACTAAGGAAATTCCAATGAAATATGGACTTTGATTAATAACAATGTACCAATACTGATTCATTACTAGGAATACATGTATCATACCAATGTAAGATGTTCATAACAGGGGAAACTAAGTATGAGATACATGGGAATTCTCTGTATTGCTTTCATAGTTTTTCTGCAAATCTAAAATTGTTCTGAAATAATTTTAATTTTTTAAGAAGGTTCCTAGATTACCACTTATTCTACTTCCACATACTATCCTAAAAAACAAAAATAAAACTTCCCCAATATGCCCGGAAAAAGATAATATGTTCTCAAGAACGTTCAAGTCCCAGCCTCACACATCAACATTTAATTTTTTCCAAATGTGTCCCAAATACTGGTCTCTCTCCATCTGGATTGCCCACTGCTTTTCTGGGCCTATGTCAATGGCAGACTCCTGTGGGTGCTCAATAAATACTAATTGATACAATGTAATAATTAAGTCTTCATTAGAGAATTCTGAATTCTGATGAATGGATGTCATCAAATAAATTTATCCTACAAGAAGCCAGCCTACAGACTAAGCTATGGGGCCATGCCTCTGGTCAGCCTGCAGTGTGTGTGCCACTAGCTCGGTTCACATTCTTACTCACACGGGGCAGCAAATTAGTCTGGGACATAGATTACAAGATTAATAATGGCAATCTTTGTTGTGACAATGGGCATAACGGCCCTACTCTCCTTGCCTGCAAATTTGGCTGAGTGTGACATGATCTTAAATATAACCAATGAGTTCAGGCAGGAACCACTGGTCTGACATTTTAAAACAAGCAAGCAAGCAAACAAGTAAACAAGACTACATTGTCTCTGAGTCTCTCAGCTAAACAGTGTGCTAGGAATTTGCCAGCACTTTATTTAAATTAATGAGCCAAATAATTTATCTGAGTGACAAATATAAATTTATGCACTCATATGATTGCATATTCCCAGCCAATTTGGCATGTTATCCATCTATACACCCCAGGGTACTGTATTGTTTGTAAAGCATGTGAAATATAAAGGAATATCAAGTGCATGTCTTATAGATGTGTGAAGGCTAGTGGATGTATGTGTTGATGTGGTGTTGGTTACTAATAAAATTGAGCCAGTAATGTCTTATAGTTAGAGGTCTTTCCAAATAAATTCTAAATAAAATTGTTGCTTAGTGTTTTCTTTTATGTTGATCATGAACATAGTGGAGGTGATGGCTGAGTGCTGACTTTTCAGGTCCTGAGGATAGTAACAGAAGGAGCCCAGCAGGCCTGCCCACTCCTGTTGTTAATTAAAGTATTTTCACGTCCTCTAGGGTGTAATGCACTCTGGGCACTGAGCCCCAGAGAGACCTGTGCAGTCTAATGATCTCACATTCAAATAAATACAGTGGGGGGCCACTGGGGAACAGATCACTTCCCCTACCTCATTAACGGCTGCAATGCTTTGCAAATGTCTGAAATGCACTGGCTTCATTTCTTATGAATAATAGACATTAGCCAGGCTCCCACTTGCTCAGTGGTTCAGGATACTGCCGACCCCTGCCTGCTCAGCTGAGACCTACATGAGGCAGGGATTGGGACTGCCATTTGTAGTTCAGAGCTGTCTTTATTGCATTTACTAAGTGATTTTTGCCAAAGCAGAATTCCTCTGACTTATTACACCTTTTTGTCTGAACTGTACTGTAATTCTCATTTGTTAGCACTGTAAACAAGTTTGCCTGCAGATGAAATTTGGAGAGCTTCACAAAGCTGATTTTGGGTTGTCAGAGAATGTATCTGCATATACCAAAATCACCTTGAGGACCATGAAGCCTCAGGAAGAAAAATACATTTTAAATACTGAACAGCCTTTCAAATTACTAAATTGTATATGTCTTCCCAATACTTGTAATTTTATTTATTTATTTACCTTTTTAAAATATTTTATTGATTATGCCATTACAGTTGTTCTATTTCCCCCCATTTCCCTCCATGCTGCACACTCCCTCCCCCACTATTCCCCCCTTTAGTTTATGACCATGTGTCTCAAGTTCTGTAGATTCTATATTTCCCCTACTATTCTTGCCTTCCCCCCTCTCTATTTTCTACCTACCATCTATGCTACTTATTTTCTGTACCTTCTCCCCCCTTCTCCTCCTCCCACTCCCCTGTTGCTAACCCTCCATGTGATCTTCATTTCTATGGTTCCACTCCTGATCTAGCTGTCCTCTTGGTTTGCTTTTGTTTTAGGTGTGGTTATTAATAACTGTGAGTTTGCTGTCCTTTCACTGTTCATATTTTTTATGTTCTTTTTCTTAGATAAGTCCCTTTAACATTTCAGATAATAAGGGCTTGGTGATGATGAACTTGTCAATACTTGTAATTTTAGTTGAAAGAAAGCAGGGTGAATTTTACTTTAGAGAGGTATATAGTAAAAAAAAATGTAGGAAATATATAAAACATAATGCCAGGATTTTGACACTTTTGGGTGTTTTTAGAAGATTTTATTCCTATTTCAGTTAGGATAAAACAAACACAAACATAGGTTAACAAGAATAATGACTTACATTTTACTGTATATTACATTTCCCAAAGTGATATATATGTATGTAAACCTCATTTGATCCTTACGATAGCCTATGTAAGATAGCAGGTTATTAGTTTTATCGTATTGTGGATAAAAAGAGGTCACATACTAAATCTAATGAGCTCAGGGGAGGCTTTATGTTGCCTTACCAACTCAGAGATGGAAATTAACCACAGAGGATGGTCTGAACATAAAAATGGTGGGTAGTCATGTCCTAGGCTGAGAGCTTCCTTGACAAAGGTTGATCTTCACCTTAAGTGAGCCATCTATTTTCTTTTTGCATCTAAGATAACATACCTTTGGAGTGTCAGAGTGATCCCCTTTTCCAGCCCCCCCAGGGCACAACCTCCCACCAGAGTGGGAGACCACGGAACTTCTGATTATTATCTTGTTCCCCTCATACCACCTCCGTGTCCTGTAAATGTTAACTCTCTTGTACCACCAATGTAAAAGAAGAATATGTGTCTCTCCGTTTTACTCTTTATTCAATTCCAGAGACTGCCTCACTCTTCTTTCTCCTGCCTCCCTAATCTACCATTCATGGATTTCATTTAATCCCCTTCCCCACACGTCTCTTCCTTTGATTGTTACCCACAAAATAAATCGCAAAGCTGCCATTCTCTGGACCATTTTCTCAATTCATTGAGATTTTGTTTCCTGGCAATTGTCATCAGTTTGACTTAAATCAACTGCTAAACATTTTCTACAGGTTTAAACATTTCTTATGTTGACAGTATAAATAATAAAACCAAGGACAGAAGGTTAAATAACTAGCCCCAGATCACAGGGTATGTGTCAGTTTGTCCTGATATCCAGATCTTTTGACCCTAAAAGTGTTTAACACAATAGCAGTGCTTTATACTGGGTAGAGGTTTAAGTGTTTCTACCTTTTGCTTCAGTGAATATCGACCTCACATGTTTACTTTGTAAATAATCCCATCATATATCTGTGGCAGGTAAAAGCTCAACTTTCTTTGACATCTATTTGGTTAGTTGTGAAAGAGCCTGGCTGCTCTAAGCTAAAAAGTTTAAGTTAGCAAAATACCAAATTTTGCTGAGCCATTCACTTACTGAAAACTTCAATTAAATTAATTAATAATAGTTGAGTTGGTTATAGCAATACTACAGCCCTTATTATGTGAGAGATTTATATCCGGTACTCACAGTCAGGATGACAGAGACCAGAGAAAGAGGAAAAGTGGGTCTTGTGTTCCACCCCCTCCCCCTCTCCTTCCCCAGACAGGTCTAGCTGATGACTGTGATCATGCTATCTTGTATTTGGGTAGTATTTTTTGTATGCAAAAATAACTTTTATGGTTGGTGATATTATTTATGCCTCACAAAAACTGTAATCAGTAGGGAGATATTATCCTCAATTATGGGTAAAGCTGAGCCATAGTTTGCACATGAGAAAAACCTTAGTTCCTTCTCCCTTCCCCATACATTAACTGACTTGTTCAAGGGCCCACCTAGGTGTCAGAGCAATGGCTTGAATTCAGTACTGACTTTCAGTTTCACCCATTTTTTACTAACACAATCTATTCATTCACGGTCAAGCAGAGACTTCCCCAAATATGTCCATACATTGATTAGTTTATGATACTCATCTGGGTGAAGCAGTTGCAAAGACACTTGTCCATTGGTAGAGTGGTGGCCTCAATGCAGCTATGCCCTCACTGCCCCCTGGTAGGGTTGCCCACTTAAGTTTGAATGATTTGTTTATGTATAGGTATGCCCCATGCCATATTAGGGATATACTTACACTAAAAATTATTTGTTTGTCTGAAATTTGAATTTAACTGGCCTTTGTGTATTTTTATTTGCTAAATTAGGAACCTTACTTCATGGTCTCTGCCTGTGCCTGGGCTGCTTTGGACATCTGTGCCTGTTGTCTTTACAGCTTTCAGAAAAACGGTGGGTATGTCACAGGCACTGTGTGGTAAAGGGTTTATAATCTTCAAAAGTCTCTCCATGTGGGTCACCTGATTCTGGCATTGGTATTTTAAAAAATTATTTTATTGTTGTTCAATTACAGTTGTCTGCATTTACCCCTCATCACTCCCCCTCTCCCCAAACCCCAGCCAAACCACCTCCCTCCCTTGCTTCCACCTCCCCACCTTGGTTTTGTCCATTTGTCCTCTATAGTTCTTCCTGAAAACCCTTCCCCCCATTATCCTCTCCCACTTCCCCTCTGGTTACTGTCAAATTGTTCTTAATTTCAATGACATTGGTACTTTTGCTCAGAGGACACCGGGTCTGAACTCCCATCTCCATTCTTAAAATCTTGTTTTTACTCAGATTGTAATGTCTTTAAGACACTATACAAGCAACTGCTATTGCTGTGAAAAAATACTTTAACCCTTGAGTATCTCTGATTACATTCTACATTCAAACAATGACTTCATTCAAACAAAGTTAAGGAAGATAGAGCTTCAATGTGGGGCTTAAAATATGAGTAGAATTCCCTAAAAATTAGAATAAAATTATAGAAGGTAAAAATAGCATAAATGTTCAGTGATGAGCAGTAATAATCAGTTAATAATGGGATTAACAAGATGAAGGTCAATAATAGGTGAATAACAACACGTTTACACTTACAATAGATTTTTTGTCTTTTGCACTATTTGATGACATTTTTTAGAACTAGATTTAGATGTTTTCTATTTTTTTGGAGGTAAATAAATGAATATCTTAAATGAAATCTTTGAGAACAGATTTCCTCTGACTTTTTTCACTCGTTTGTACAAATTGTACCACACTTGTTTTGTTACAATTTGGTTTTTTTTCAGTATTAACAAATTCATCATCTGTAACTCTTCATATAAAGCCCAAGGCTTTGCAAAGCTGAATTGAAAAGTTATAAGGTATAGATGAACATACCCCCACTTTAGAGGGTCTGTAGCCTGGAAAAATATCCATGTAAAAATTTGAATACTACCAAATTGCTCGATTAAGTGTGATTAAATCCTCCCTCACAGGTCCGCTTTCAGTAGAGAGTGAGCAGAGATGTGGACAAGCTGGTGTGCTACAGCAGGGATGTGAAGATCCTGGAGTCAGAGGGTCTGGTGGAATACAGGCTTCACTGCATGCTAGTTGGGTGACCCCAAGCTTCTTACTTCACCTACCCACGCTTCAGTTTCCTCCTTTAAAGTGGAAATAAGAAACATAATTGCAGTTTTGGGGTTGTGAAGATAAAATCAATTATCGTTTAATAAGGGCTTAAAAGAGTACCTTACACAGAGTAACTGGTATACAAGTGTACCTAAGGGTTGGTATATATGTGTTTGTTCACTAAATAAAAGATATATACATATATGTATGAACATATATAGTATGTCTACATGTATATATTTTTTACATTATTTTCTAATGAAACCTGGAACCCAGTGTGAACAATGGAGATTCCTACATTCCTTTGGCATTTTGACTCATTTACTACCTGTAAAGAAGCTCCTCTAACCAGTGGGTAGACACAGCCAGAGATAAAATATATCTATATATTGCCAGAGGGGCAGAGCGTCTCCCTAGATGTGTAGCCTAAGTGCCTCAAACCCCAGAAGAACAGATGCATTCAGAACAGGCAGGGTGCTGTGTCCTCCTACCCAGGCTGCAGACACCCGACGGGTCTCACAACATGCAACTCAAAGTGAACAGGCTGTAGTGTATTCTGTCCAGGCAAATGAACAGGTTCTGCAGCCCCTGCAAAGGAATCTGCTTCTAACCCCAGAGGTTGCAGCAGCCCCTTCAAGGAAGAAAAGCCCTGTGACTGACATTTCAAGGCCCCCAAATCCTTTAATCATTAAGGGGAAAACTCTGTGCCCATGGCTCAGACACCTGTCCAGAAAAAATTCATGCCATCTCTTACATGTGAAAAAGAAGTGTTCACAAACTGCTGCTGTCTGGGGTTTCCTGTCGACTGGAAAAGTACGTGTGTGGTGTGTGCATGCGTGTGGTGGACGTGTGTGTGCATGTCTGTTTCCTTTGGGCATGTATCTGGGCTTTTCTCATTTCTATGCATTTGGCCTTTGCCTAACTGAGGGTTTAATTTTTAGAGGTATCTCTCAAATATCTCTCAAATACTTCATGCAATCAGGGGTTTCTTGCTCCATTTTGCATGCCTTCAGTACATACACAACAGGCTTTGAAGTATTCATTTGCAAGTTTGCTGTTGTCCTAACAGAGGCTCAGAACAATGGCCCTGGGCCTGGGCAAAAGCATGATGGGTGATCTAAAAGCAACCAGGACCCAGTCACAGTTTTGTGGTGAAATGTATAAGCAATTACTCTGACTCTTGGAAAATATAGGCACTAGGTCCCATACCTGCCTATCCGCTGACAGAATCGGCAGCTTGAGTTTATCCTAAATGCAGGTAGATGACTTTCTCTGCAACTTGGAGGAAACCTCCTATGAGAGAAGGCAGAACAGGGCTACAAGAGTTTCCTCTCCAATGCTTGGCTGACTTCTTTAAAGAGAGCTAAAGAGGACAGTTTTGAATCTGTCAGTTAACTAGCCTGAGTGCTAAAAGCATTTAAGTTTCAACAGGGCCTCACTTTAGCAGCAGTCCCTCAGCTGGTGGGCTGAAGTTACAGATGGGGTAGAGGAAGTCCATACACTGAACCAGGTATGATGAATTCTCACACGACTAACCTTTGTCTGCTTTGCATAATCCCTATGCCCCTCCCTTTTTCCTCCTGCCTCTCTTAAGCAGGAATCGTCTTAAGTGGACTGCTCATTTCCCCTTCTCTCCCAGGTGGGTGGCCACCACCCCCACACTGCACCCAAAACTGCACCCCTTCCCCTGTGAATACAACTTCAGGAATTTGCTTTGTGAGTTTTCACTTCCTGTCAGGGACTTGATGCTGCTCCTCTTCCAAGGAAAATGCCTGCTGACAGCATTTGGGAAAATCCCCTGGGTTACAGCCACCTCTGCACCCATTTTCTTAGACAGATGGTATTTTGTGACAGCTGACAGATTTACCAAGACCTTCCGAGTCTAGGAAAAAGATTCAAGGAAAGGCGGAAAACTTACTAGGGAGGAGGTGCCTCCCAGGTTTCAGTTCTCTCTCTTTTTAAAAATTATTTTTAATTGTTGCTCTATTGCCATTGTCCCAATTTTCTCCCTTTGCCCTCCTCTGCCCATTCCATCCCCCACTCCCACAGTGAGTCCCACTCTGTTGCCCATGTCCATGGTCATTCATATATATTCTTTGTCCCAGTCCCTGCAGATTGCCTGTGCTGACTACCTCTTGCCCCTCCTGTGCCTCATCTATTTCTACACATACAGTGGGGTGGGCTGGGGGTAGTCCTGGGGAAAAAGGCCACTGGGGTTACCTACATTTAGTTGTCTTTTTAGTCCCCTTTAGTCTGGAATGGTTGTTCCTCAGCCTTTGCCTGATTTTTGTGACCTTAACGTATTTGCAGAAGAGGGAGGATATTTTGAAGTATGTTTTCCATTTGAGTTTGTTTGATGTTTCCTTACAATGAGATGCAGGCTGTGCATTTGGCAGCAATACTTCCAGAGCAATGTTGTGTCCTCAGTGAATCATATCCGGAGGCATAGGGTGATGGTTTGTTTCATCACTGGACTTACTTGATCTCTTGGTTAAGGAGATGTCTGCCAGATGTCTCCACTATAAAGTTACTGTTTTTCCACATTTATTGGTTTAGAGCTGCTGCTGCTGGGGGCTTGTCTGTGCAAGCTGTTCCTTGTTTGATGACCAACAGATGATAAAGAGAACATGCAAGGATAGTTTGCCCTATGAGGCTCTGTTAGATCATTTTGATGAGCTAGTTGAGCTATCATTTAAGACTTTGCTACTTTATCAAATAGTCCTTTTGAATGCTGTGCTGACAATAAAACAAGCAAGGTGCCAATAGACCCTTACTAAACAGCTCTTTAGTTTTTAACCCTAAGCTAACTGTATACTAAATGAATGAATGAAACATACATGTGTCAAAATAAAAGAGAATCAATTATGAGAGGATGCTTCAATAATCCAAAGAATCAAAATTACTAATGTGGACTGTACTCACTTCTCTAGTTTACAGGATCTTTTGACCATCCAGAAAGCACCAGATGGGAATTTATGTGGAGTACAAGTGGGTGTAGAATTACTCTGTTAATAGTATGTCCAGTGATAAATTATTGCTTTTCAAATTCTGTCCTTGTCATCTTTGAGCCTTTAAAGACCAAATGCCATGAGGTTGAAAAAATCTATATTTATCCAACTCTTAATTTCTAAAAAATGGGTAACTCTTGTGTTTAAAATGAGCAGCATCCATGTAGAAATCAGTACCCACAAGTATTTTTCTTTTTCTTTTCTTTTTTAATTGTTGTTCAACTACAGTTTTCCCCATTTTCTTGCACCACTCCCCCTACCCCACCCACCCCACCTCCCACACTCAATCCTACCCCTCTATTGTCTTTGTCTATAGGTCCTTTATACATGTTCTTTAATGACCCTTCCCCTTCTTTCCCCTATTATTAAAATCTTTATCTAAGTCAGGGTAGAGATAGAAGCTAATGAGAAATATTACTCCATTCAAAACCCAGCAGGTTGGACTCCTGTGGTAAAGCATGAGATGAAATAATGAAATCTATCTAACAAGTCTGTCTAGCAGACCTCACCCAACACTGTGCTGCAAAGAACCTTTAGTAGTTTGCAGCAATTTTTACAGTGGCCGGTTATTGAAAGATGAGAAGTTAAAAGTTCAGTAAATACAAAAAACATGAACTTCATAAACCTAATTGATGCAAATGCAAAAAGAATTGCGTTGTCAGAAACAATGGAGTGGTGTAATACAAGTGTAGCAATAACTGGGTAAGAACAGTGATCGTTTACACTTTGTGCTAGAATGAGATAAATTTTGAGCCATTTTGAGAATGTATTTATCTATCACCATCAAAAATGTATTCCTTGGAATGATTTTACAAAATCAATATAAATTCTTGGTCAGTATCTTTGAAAAGATATGCTAAGTTGTCCAATGCATATTTTATTACTTTACAGTCCTTTCAATATCAGAACTATTTTTTAAAATATCACATTAATTTTCTTATAATTATTGAATGCAAAATGTAGTCTAAAGATTAATTAGATACTCTCATATACTGCTGGTCAAGTTAAGATTTACTGCAAATGTTTTTAGATGATAATTTAGTAATATGAAATACTAGTGTTTAAACTTTTCATATTTACTGATACAACATTTCTGCTTCTGAACCTCTAGTCTAAAAGGCAAAGGATTCCCATCATCATTGCTCTTCCTCAATATTGTTCTGGAGGTTCTGGACTATACAATACAACAGGAGAAAAATATAGGTTTTAAATATTGGAAAAAGAGATAAAAACATTGGGTTTATTTTTTTGCAAATAATAAGGCAGTATATTTTTGAAATAGAAGAAAACCAACTGAGAGATAATTTGAACTAATAAAAGAATTAGGAAAGTGATCACTTATAAGAACAATATCCAAAAATCAGTGTATTTTATAAAAAATAACCAATAGATCTTGTAAAGAAAAATAATAGTTCATGATAAAAATAAAGACTATGAAACATGAAAAAAAACTCGTAAGAAATTAAAAAGTATAATGCTTGGTAAAGTGCATAACAAGAAAATCTAAACAAACAGAAGGATAGATCATGTTTATGTAAGGGAAGACTCAGTAATTTAAAGGCAACTATTATTTCAAAATCGATATATAAAGAGCACAATTTTAATTAACATAATACCAGAATATGGCATGGAAAATGGTGAGCATATCTGGTATGGGCAAGGTAGCTATGATAATTTTAAAAGAACCATGAAAACTGTGTGTGTGTGTATGAGTGTATGCAATTCTATAGTAATTGAATTGAGATGGTGGCATGAGATAATACTAATAAATCAATGGAAAAGAATATTGGATAAAGTCACACAGCCTTTTGTTTATATGAAAATTTGGTGTATGAGAGCTGTGTCACTTCAAATCAACAATTGAAAAGAAATTCAACGAATTATATTGGGATACTTGGCTATCCCTTTGATGAAAACAATTAAACTTTCTGTCTCACATCATACCTGAAATAAATTTCAGATTCAAAGTCCTAAATGTTAAAAACAAAAATATAAATTATTAGAAGATTTTTTTGTTAGTAATTGAGGTAGAGTGGGTCTTTAAAACAAAACACAAATGATTTGCAGACATTAACTCATAAAAATTAATATTTCCTCTAAAAAACACTTAAAAAGTTAAATGACAAATTATAATTACATAAAAACATTTACAACATATGTAACAGTTAAGAAATTCATAATTACAATAAATAAAGAATTTTACTAATTAATAAGTAAAACATAAATAACCAATAAGACAGAGAAAGAATGTGAATGAATATATAATGCACAAAAGAGGTCCAATTATTTAATTACACACATTAACATTTGCTCAGCTTCATTAGTGTTAAGAGAAATTAAAGCAATGAGATTTGATTTTTTATAAAAGTAGGTATGATTAAATATCAATTTAAGTTTAATAATTTCTTATGATGATACTGGGGAAACCAGTATCCATTATCCTCATATGATGCAAGTTGGAACGGAAATCAGTATAACTATTCTAATGGAAATTTTGGCAATATCTATTAAAATGAAAACTACACATTCTCCATGTCCCTGCTCTTTCTTTTTTTAATATTTATTTCAGAAAAATTTGCTTTGTGTGATATAATTTTAAGTGTATAACAGGGCACCTAGCACACAATGGCATGCAACAAATATTTGTGTAGGGAGATTCACTTCACTCTTAGAAACATGTGTGCAAAAATAAAAACTATCTTTTGCTCTATTACTGAGCTCATGAGCTCTCAATTTCTACAAATGTAATAATACCATACTGTTAATTTAAATTTAGCTGGAGGGTTCCGTATTAAATGCAGTCTAGTTTGGATGAACAATTGGTGGATTTACAGTTTTGCCCCTCCCTTTCACCTTCCTTTCTTCCCATAGATGGGCTTATTCACTATCTGGGCATCAGAGAATTAGTTACCTGAACCCTAAGCCTGGTGTTTTGCACAGGCCTCCCTGAGATATATGCTCCTGTTTGCAGACAATCCATAGGACACTATTTCTGGACAATAGTAGTAGAAGCTCCACATGGCTCTTTTCTTGCTTTTACCCCAAGTGGTTGATGTGATACCACCATCCTGAATAGGTCTTTATCTTAGAAAATGCCTTTATACTTGGAAAATAAATTAAAGTGGGGCTTGGTTAAAAAGAAAAAGGTTGGAGAACTCAAGCTAGCTGGTCTGCCAGGCTTGGGAAGAAGGGCTTATTTTTTGTCACTGGTTTTGTCTTTTTGCATCCTTCTACTTCCCACAGCAGAAAGGTAAGACTCAGAGCCAAAGGCAGAATGTAATTT
Source organism: Sturnira hondurensis (assembly GCF_014824575.4). Classification (NCBI taxonomy): domain Eukaryota; kingdom Metazoa; phylum Chordata; class Mammalia; order Chiroptera; family Phyllostomidae; genus Sturnira; species Sturnira hondurensis. The sequence goes on along the minus strand of NW_028076902.1, from coordinate 2,948,787 downwards.
TAGAGCACAGTCTACTTGGTTAACTCCCACTTTATATCTTAGGATCATGGGTAAACATAGGGTTTGAGACTCACTTGTTATTTGACTCAGTTCCCCTAGGATAGAAAATCAAATAGGGATTTGAAACCCAAGTCTCAGCTATGCAGGATATGTGTGTTTTCATGGATTATTCTGGGTATGATGACTAACTAAAGCCCCAAAAGCTTTTATCCCATATGTATACAGAGACCTGAAAAACAGCAAGTCAATAGGCTTTATGCTCAGTTAGCTATTGAGACAAATCTCTATTTTGGGCCTCAGTTTCTCAGGTCTAGAAGTAATAGGGGCTTGACTACATGATCTGTCAAGTTTTCTTTAGTTCTAAATATTGCATATCTGGCTTTTACATGAAGTAACATGATAGAAGAGAACATTGTTGGTAATCTGACAAGTTCAGTGGTTTAAAATTTATCAGTTCCTCGAGTAGTGATTTCTACAGTTATAAATTCCTTTCCAGAGAGATTCAGCCTTTGCCTTCACATTGATGAGTAAAAACTTCTATACAAAGAAGCTAACCTACTTAATTCCAGGAATATTAAGTGTGGGTTAATTAAAATTCTTGAAGACTATTTGCCAGCCAAAAAAGTGAAGTCTTTTATAAAGTCATTTGTCAGCTGCTGTTGTCTGATGCAACATTGTTGTTAGAGACATCCTGGTTATACCTAGAGTTATGGTCATCTATTTCTGAGCGCGGCTTTATGTATGGCCCTGTCTTGAGCCTCTTACTTGGGCCCCTAAGACTTTTAAGTACTATGAATAATAAAACTTCAGAACCTCTTCTCAAGATGGTCCTTTTTCTTGCAAAAATACCTTATCCTTAAACCTGCTAACAGGGTACCAGTGAAATCATCTGCAGCACAACCATGAATTAGTCGTGTCTGAACTGGTCTGCAGCTAACCCAGAACATATATTTCCCTTCTGCTGTCAGGTCAACTTCAGACAGCCTTCCACCCTGGGTTACAGAGGCCAATTTCATTAAACACTACTATTTTGTTTTCTACAGTGTGTGTAACAATAAAACATGTAGTTTCATTAACTGAAGATTTTTCTTGAGATCAAATTTGATTTGTCCAAGAAGCTCAAGTCACCTAAGTCATCTAAGAAATCCCCCCAGCTGTCAATCTGGTTTATATCAATGGAACTCAAATATCTGCACAATAATGGACAGAATTATAAAGGCTTATGCTTTTATGATCTAATGAATTTATCAATTCTCTTAGTTTTAGAAAACACAGAGCTATGACAGACAATTTTTTTAACTTCAGTTGGGGATTCTCTATAAACTAAGGATCCCTGTAAACTTTTATTTAAACCATCTATTTAGTTTACTTTTAGATATAATAATATTCTTTCAGTTTATAAATTCTGACTGATTATTATCAGGTTCTTTATATGCTTCAAGGAATCCATTTAAAATAAAAGGTTTAGGAATTCCACTTCTTGTAATGGGTAAAAAATTTATGTAGATCAATTCTTCTTCATAAAACAATAACAAAATAGAAAATAACTATCTGACATCTGAAGAGTGACCAAAATCAGAAGCTGGATGGGAGGCCACTCTTGAAAAAAGGAAATAGCAAGAGGTCAGTTTCCCGTTTTTCTCAACTAAGGGCAGGCTGTAGTCAGTGACCTGCAAAGCAACCAGAACACAGATAGGAACTAGCCATTTTAGGATTGAGAAATCAGAACACAGACTTTGTTTCTACCACAGCAACCAGGACATGTGAGGAGGAGTCTTAAAAAGGAGAGAGAGAGCATTAGAGGGAAGCTTCAATTTCTGCCAACAAAATTTGCTTAAATCTGTGGCTATCCCATGAAGCATACGTGTATGGGGTAGATTCCAAACAGCTGAAAAATAATGAAACAGAAGCTTAAGCCACTGCCCACCACAGAGGAGACTGAATTTGGACTTTGAGTTCAGTCAAGTTAACTGAATGCAAAGACAAACAAACAAATTAACATTATTTGGAAGAATATAACACAGTTCATGGACTCTACAATATGTTATTTATAGTATAATGGTGCAATCCAGGGTTACTATACATAATAAAAAAACAAAACAGGAAAACATGGCCCATGCTCAAAAGGGAAGAAATTATTGGAGACTAACTTTGAAACAGTTCAAATATTGAGATTACCAGACAAGTGTTTTATTTTATTTTATTTTTTTCATTTTTTAAAATTATATTTTATTTTATTTTTTATTATTTTTTTCCACCTCCACTGTGATTTTTATTCAACTGTGATTTATAAATGAATAGTGTATTTGACTTAATCAACACACACGCATACATACAAATGGATATTCATTATTACAAGTTAGAAGATAATGCTAATTTAAAGTTTCTAGGGCACGAGTAAACAATTCAAGCTTTTTCCTTTGATGTTAGTTAAATAGTGTCCTTGTGGAAATAATTCTATAAATATTATAAGATTCTAATTATGCATAATGTTTATGCTAAGAACTGGGAGTATAGTGGCCAAAAAAGTTGAAAAAAATCATTAAATTAACAACACCTTTGTTTACATTCCTTTAACCACACACCCAAAAATGAACTAAACAATATTGTACTTTAATAGTATATTCTTTTAAAAAGATTTCATGGTTTATTTTTTTTTCCAATTTTTTTATTTAATTATTTTTCAAGTACAGTTTTCTGTCTATTACTCCCATCCCGTCCTACCCCCCATCCTCCCCCCTCCCTCCCATTTCCACCCTTCTCAGTTGTTGTCCATGTATCCTTTATATAGGTTCCTCTAAATCCCTCCCTTATTTCCCCTGAAATTTATTAACCATGCTTAAAAACATAAAAAGGAGTATAGTTACAGTGAACGCATGTGTAGCAAATTTCATATAGGAACATACAGGAAAGTTCAATTGAGAAGCAGACTATTGCAAACACCTAATGGAAAAAAATTTAAATTAATAAAATTTCTTAAATAATAAATTCATCAATGGGTTTAACAGTGTATTGGAGATGACATAAGAAAAAGATCAATGGAAACATTAATAGAAATTATCAAATTTGTGGAACAGAGAAAAAAGACTGGGGAAAAATAAACAAAACTTCAATGGATTAATTTCCAAAGTTCTAACATACATGCAATTGAAATCCTCCAAAGAAAAAAGAGAATAAGGAAAAAATTATATTTAAGGAGAAAGACTATAAATTTTCCGAATTTGGTTTAAAATGTAAAGTCATCAATTATGTCTCTTACTGAAGATTATATTTAGTTTCTCCCTAAGAGAACTAACAAGTAAATTTAAACTTTAGTCGGTCAAGTTGGGCTTCTTTGAAAAAAGATAGTTATTTTTATTGCCAGACAATGTTTTATTTGTATAGCAGAAAAATAGGCAAAGTATGAGTAGTCTTTCAAATGAATGATTTGGTGCAACAAATAAAATTAAATTATATGCCAGTAAACAATTAGAAAAACATAAACCAAAAGCAGTAATGAGAACAATAACAATGACAAACAACAATAAACCAGCACTACTGAACTATGTGGTCTTCAAAATACATCACAATTTACTAGCTTAAGTTCAAATTATTCTCAAAAACACATATTTCAGGGCAATGAAATCAACTGGGAGAGTTTGGTTTCTTGGTGGAATTCTGTAATATCTAAAGTAGGCACAGAATTTGAGAGAAGAAAGAGACTTTTTTGTGATTTTTTAAAATATATCTTATTGATTATACCATTACAGTTGTTCTATCCCCCACTTCATTCCCCTCCACCCTGCACACCCCCTCTCCCACCATTCCCCCACTTTAGTTTATGACCACGTGTCTCAAGTTCTTTAGATTCTGTATTTCCCCTACTATTCTTGCCTTCCCCCCTATCTGTTTTCTACCTACTGTCTATGCTATTTTCTGTACATTCTCCCCCCTTCTCCTCCTCCCACTCCCCTGTTGCTAACCCTCCATGTGATCTCCATTTCTATGGTTCTGCTTCTGATCTAGCTGTCCTCTTGGTTTGCTTTTGTTTTAGGTGTGGTTGTTAATAACTCTGAGTTTGCTGTCCTTTCGCTGTTCATATTTTTCATCTTCTTTTTCTTATGTAAGTCCCTTTAACATTTCATATAATCAGAGCTTGGTGATGATGAACTCCTTAAATTTGATCTTATCTGAGAAGCACTTTATCTGTCCTTCCATTCTAAATGAAAGCTTTGCTGGATAAAGCAATCTTGGATGTAGGTCTTTGGATTTCATGACTTGGAATACTTCTTTCCAGCCCCTTCTTGCCTGGAAGGTCTCCTTTGAGAAATCAGCTGACAGTATGATGGGAACTCCTTTGTAGGTGACTGTCCCCTTATCTCTTGCTGCTTCTAGGATTCTCTCCTTCATTTTAGTCTTGGCTAATGTAATTATGATGTGCCTTGGTGTGTTCCTTCTTGGGTCCAACTTTGGGACTCTCTGAGCTTCCTGGATTTCCTGGAAGTCTATTGCCTTTGCCAGACTAGGGAAGTTCTCCTTTATTATTTGTTGAAATAAGTTTTCCACTTGTGGCTGTTTCTTTTCCCCGCTGGCACCCCTATAATTCAGATGTTGGAACGTTTAAAGATGTCCTGGAGGTTCCTAAGCCTCTCCTCATTTTTTTGAATTCTTGTTTCTTCATTCTTTTCTGTTTGGTCTTTTTTTTTCTTCCTTCTGGTCCACTCCATTGATGTGAGTCCCAGTTTCCTTTCCATCACTATTGGTTTGCTGTGCATTTCCCTTCATTTGAATTAGTTTACCCTTCATACATTCCTCTAATTTGTGACTATAATCAACCAGTTCTGTGAGCATCCTGATCACCAGTGTTTTGAACTGTGCATCTGACAGGTTCGCTATTTCCTGGTCACTTAGAGCTATTGGCTCTGGGGCTTTGAGTTCTTCTTGAGCCATATTTTGGACTGTTTGTGCCTGTTACATATGAGGAGTGGAGCCTTAGGTGTTCACCAGGGCCGGGCCACTCAGTCACTGGGTTGTGATGCTGTATGTGGGGGCAGGGTCAAAGGAAAGCAATGGCGGTCCCCTCCACCACCTCCCACTGCTGGGGCCCTGTGGTCTGTCCCACTGCCACCGGGGCTCGAATGTGCAACCATGGTCAGCGCAACGCACTCACTGGGTTCACCCACTGGGGCCTGCACAGTCTGTCTCACTGCTTACTCCTCTGCTGGTTTATCAGTGCACGGATGTGAGGCAGTGGTCAGCCTGCCCTGCACCCTTACTGGGTCCGCACTGCTAACCCAGCTGCCTGGGTTGGGGGGGATCTTTCCTGCCCAACACCGCTCCGCTGCTGGCTCCGCCCCTCTTACCAGTCCGTTGAATGCTTCTTTGTTGTGTAACTTCTGTATAGTTCAATTTTCTGTTCTTTGGCTGCGTCTTTGTTTACTAAACCTTTGTTGTATTCAAACTTGGTTGTAGGAGAAGGCACAGTGTTTCCACCTACGCCTCCATTTTGGTGGACGTCGTATCAGGAAGAAACTTTTAAAGGTCATTACAATCAGTAAAGTTAGTGAGTATGCCAAGGAAAGGATGTTTTGGGAGCCAAATTTTGTTTCCCAGTTATGTAGTCTTGGGAGTTAGTTAATCTCTCCTCATTTGGAAAACGGGATTTTAAGAGCACTCAGTAAGGAATTTGGGCACTTATCACAGCATTTGGCCCAACTGGCCACAAAGTTAATACCCATCATTAGTGATTTGACCAAAGCCACATAGCCAGTTAGATATGGATCTACCCCCAAATGATCTTGAACTCCACCCTCGGTGCTTTTTCTCTCCACATTACCAATCTTAAAAACTTACTAATTTATTTGGTCTTGGTATCTGGGAACATACTGTGTCCAGAAAACTCAGATCAAACACCACTTCTATTTCTTTGAAATCCAGAAGTGGCTTCTTGAAGAAACTACTCCCCAACCTGAGACTACATTCTAATTATAATTTTGAGTTAATTATGATGTCTATCATAGTGTATCATCTAATTATCTGAAAAGGTGGTTGTAAGATCAATGGGAGACGTTAAAAGCAAGTTACAACAAGGTATGGTAAAAAGGACACTAAAGAACTTATAGTGTTACCCCTTACTAGCTGTGTGATTCAGTTAGATACCTTCACTTCTCTGAGCCTAGGTTTTCTCATCTAAAAAAATATATAAGTATTGAGTCCCTATCTATCTTACAGAATTCTTGTGAAAGATTAAATGGAATAATGAATGTAGAGGAGTTCTATAAACAATAAAGTACTATTTAAATGTGTTCTCATCCCTGGCTGGTGTAGCTCAGTGGATTGAGCACAGGCCTGCAAACCAGAGGATCACGGTTCGATTCCCAGTCAGGGCACGTGCCTGGGTTGCAGGCCAGTTCCTGGTAGGGGACACACGATACATTGTGTGTCCTTGGCAGAGGCAACCATACATTGATATTTCTCTCCCTCTCTCCTTCCCTTCCCCTCTAAAGATAAATAAAAAAATATTTTTAAAATAATAAAAATAAAAATAAATAAATAAATAAATAAATAAAATAAATGTGTTCTCATATTACACATTTATGAAAGCTCTTTAAAAAGTTTATAACACAAGAGGTCTGGAGGAAGATGGCGGCGGAGTAGGACAAAGGATTTCGCTTCCCTTCACTCGCTGGAGAAAAACCAGGCTGCTCTGCAGAGGAGCACGGCGAACACCCAACAGGGACCCAGCATATGGGATGGCAGGACTCCAGAGAGTATAGGGGACACTGAGTGACCAGAGGTTGAGGAGAGGAGACGGACCTCAGATCAGCAAGGTACGAGGGAACAGCACAGAGGCTGCGGGCCATTCACCGGCGGCACCAGGGCCCTGGCAGGGCCGCCCTGATCTCTGAGAGCCGAGGGAGGGCAACAAGGACAACCCTATGAGAGAACTAGCCACCGGCATCCTCTCTAACCAGCAGGGTGCAGATTGGAAAACACCAGGAGAGATCGGTTTGCCTGTAGTGGCAGAGAGAGGAGTGGGCATTGGGAAGCAAACCGGAGAACTCTGATAACCCGTGGAGTCGGGCTGTGTTTGCCAGTTTGGGGAACTGAGGGGCCCCAGCATTCCCAGTAGCCTGAGCCGGCCCTCCCACAGTCTCGGGGGAGATTCGGGATATGGTCAGTGCCCCTGGAAGAGCACCAGTCACCAGCTCCCTCCCTACCTAGCCGGCCGCAGGCTGAGAAGCACCCGAAGGCAGGCTGTAGTTTCCGGCTTAGGAGGTCTGGGTGGCGCGCATTCCCAGACGTGCGCATTCCCGATACCGGGGGACTCCAGCTGGGGACTCCAGCAGGCGCTCACACAGCATCAGGGCACTGGCGCTTGACTTACAGGGCCCCTGGGGAAGCGCCAATCGCCAGATCCATCCCTACCCAGCTGGGCTCAGACTGAGAGGCAACCAGAATCCAGTGTGGTCACCAGCTTGGAAGTCTGGGAATCCCGTGCATTCCCCCTGGCATGCATTCCCAGTGGTGCTCATTCCCAATACCGGGGGACTCCAGCAGGGGACTCCAGCCGGGGACTCCAGCGGGCGCTCACACAGCCTCGGGGCTCTGCCCTAGACTGACAGGACCCCTGGGGAAGCGCCAATTGCCAGATTCATCCCTACCCAGCTGGGCTCAGACTGAGAAGCACTGGGAGTCAGGCTGTGGTTGCCAGCTTGGAAGAATTGTGAGTTGCCCAGTGTGTGCAGCCACAGCACTGGGAAAGGTCCAAGCCCAAGCCTGCGAGACCAGGAAAGCCTGGCTGGGAGAAGGTGCCCTCACGCCAGGCCAGAGTTGGGAAGCCTGGGGAAAAACCTGCTCTCAGCTGGGCACAGGAGAGCGGCGCCATTCTGGATCTTGGGAGGGCACTGGCGAGACCAGCTAAGTTCACCGAGAGGAGAGAAAGGCCACACTAATAGCCCCTCAGGCTGCTGTAGCTAGGGAGACCAGAAGAAAAGGTTTGACCGGCTGGAAGCCAAAAAGAGGAGTAGGTGGAAGTGGAGAACACCAAAATACCTGCAGGAGACTGCACCACTGAATCTCACAGACATCTTACCACAGAAGTTCTCACCATAAACCCAGGAACCCAGAAGAGACCACTTTAAGAAGCTGAAGCCAACAAGAAGAACAACACAAACAATGGGAAGACAAAGAAACAACCCCCAAATGAAAGAAAAGGAGGAAGTCTCAGAAAGAACGTTAGATGAAATAGAGGCAAGCCAACTATCAGATATTGAATTCAAAGCACTGGTTATCAGGAAATTCAAAGAGCTTACAACGAGCTACCAGAAACTACAGGGGAGCTACAGTGAGCTCTCTGCAAACTACACCAACATGAAAAAGGAAATGGAAACCCTTAGTAAAGGCCAAGAGGAAATGAAGAATACAATTTCTGAACTGAAGAACACAGTAGAAGGTATGAAGAATAGAATCGATATGG